>NC_060123.1:343696843-344946843 GCF_021461395.2 Schistocerca americana | reverse complement strand
AATGAAAACAGTGAACGATCCTACATATATGTGCACTATCGAGCAATGTTAACGACCGTCGTGTCATGGTCATGTGGTCACGGTGTTGTACTGCGAAGTGTAAGATTAAGAACTGTCTGTCCGGTCATTGACGTAACTGTTCGCAGTATTCAGGTCTGTGTATGTGTCGTGATGTAATGTCCGTGGTCTTCTACACTTTTTGCGAATACAACTGTATCATCTAGATACCATGCATTTATTTGGTCATAAACCTCTTCGGACTTAAGAAATCTTCGAGCCACTCACAGTTCTGTTAACCACCTTGTACCTTCTTTAACAGCCTGAAAGGGACACTATGTCAATCGCTTTCCGAAAATTTAGAAATCTGCCTGTTTCTCTTCACCCATAGATCGCAGTATATCGAGTGAAAAAAGGACAAGCCGAGTTCCGTCGAGAGTCACACCCGAGTATTTTGGCTATCGAAAAGGTCGTAATTTTTTTGCTGCAGATTACATTCGACTTTCTGTGTTTCATTCTGTTGGTTAGGTGGAATGAGCTGGCTTCTGCTTTTTCGTTCGGTCAAAATTTTCACTTTTCGTAATATTGCTCAAACTTTTGTAGATTGTTAGTGTGAAGTCATCTTCTTCGAAGTCTGAGTTGCAATCGTTAGGTCGTCGACGTAGCTAAGCTTTACAGAATCAGTGGTGATTATATCGTTGGCGTACAAGTTAAATAAAAGCAGGATCAGCACCGAGCCCTGTGGAAGACCATCAGGTGCCGTGCAAGATTTACTTGTAGTCTCTGCAATGATAACTTTAAAAGTTAGTGCTGTGATCTTTGAGCTTAGAAGGGTTTGATTAAGCTTATGCATGTTGGAGCAAATAAAAGTGTCCTAGACGAGAGGAAACGGTTGGACGTGAATTGGTGACAGACAGCATTACCGGAGGAGGAAAAGACCTACGGTTACTTCCAACAGGATGGAGCAACTACCCATACAGCCAGCCGAAGTTCAGTACATTTACACAGTCTTCATGCCTGACAGAGTTGTTAGCAGAGGTCAGTCTGGTCACGGCCCTAACTTTCCATCCAGGTCACCTAATCTGTCAGTGCGTGAATGCTTTGTGTGAGGAGCCCTCAGGTATAAGTTGTACCACCTCAACCCTCATGATCTTCAACAACTGAAACAGAACATTTCGGATGAGACTTCAGCAATTCCAGCAGTCCAGCTTCGATCTGTCTTCAGTAACTTGCTGACCAGGACCCAAAGTGCCAAGAGATGAAAGATGGTCACTTTCAAGATCTGCTATAGTCCTTTAATGTCTCCTCTACTTTGTTTCATCAGACCCTGGAACTCGGTTCTTCGAGCCACTTTCATTAGCCCCACCCTGTACATTAACCTATCCAGCCACACGGTGGCATTATGATGTCAATAAATAACACTGAAGTTTATTTATTCTTTTAGAAGCCCGCTTCAGTAAATGAAGTTAGGGCGAGAACGTGCTTGCAGCAGCATCGATTCTCACGAAATTCTGATTGGTGTTGGAGGGCCTTGGTATCAATTATTGGATGAATTCAGGTATACAGAAGCCTTTCCAGCATCTTGTAACAAATGCTTAGCAGTGTGATTGGGCGATAGCTCGCTGGTCCTCCTGTGGGTTTTCCTCGCTTGAGAAAGGCAGTAGTTTTTCCAATTTTAGGTTGCTGAGGGATTTTTCCGCTGCCCAGTATTTCATTGTAAAATTGTAGTACCCATTGTCGTGCTTTCCTTCTTAGTTGTGTAGATTAAATCGTGAAATATCCAATCCAGCAGGTTTTCTGTTTCTCAGGGATTTGATTGCTATGACAGGTTCCTGCTCTGTAAAGGGTAAGAGCTCTAAGGGTCCTCAAATTTTTTGTCTCTTGTCCCTGAGTTGTTTATTTCTCTTTCAAAAACAGGATCATTTTGTACGTTTCCTGCGCGTTTCGTTATGTGTAGCGTTACTTGGGAGGATGTTATGTCAGATTCCTGATCCTGGATGATTGTTGCTCCACCTGGTTTCCGTAGGAGGGATCGCGTTTTCCTAAAGCTGTTAGTTAAATCTAGATTTTCTGTAGTTTCTATCGACCTTTTTCTTGCACGATTCATTAATAGATAGTAAGATAATGTCTCCCAGGGCTATGTGGTCCGTCATTTGATATTCTCGATGTAGGTATTCCACCGCTTTGTCCCAGCAGGGAGTGCATTCTTTTTTATACCCTCGTGGAAAACGTGGTTTTGCTGTTTCTATAGTCATTCCAACGAATCTATTGTAGTTGGATAATCTAGGCATTATCAAGTCCACATTTGAATAATTTCTTTCCGGTACGATTCCTAGTCTGGTTTCTTTAAATTCCAGCATGGTTTCTGGGCTGTTAAATAATTTGCACATCTATGAAGGTATGAAGGAAATCAAGAAGAGAGGCACCAATGGATAGAATGGATATGGATCAGCAGCTGAGAGATATGGATAGCGTCTTGAAAAGAGGCTATAAGATAGACATCAACGAAATTAAATCAAAGGTAAGGGAATGTAATCAAATTAAATCAGGCACTGCTGAGGGACTTAGGAAATGAATTTGAGAAAGTAATAGATGAGATTTGCTATTTCGGGAGCAAAATTGTTATTCCATGAAGTTGAGTGCATCCAGTTGACGTTGACATCTTGCCGCGATATATCGGCTGACAGGCACTCAGCCATCTTCAGGTGAATTTTACACTGAGTAAATCTTACCTGAAGATTGTTAACCGAAATATAGTGGCAAGATGTAAACGACATCATGCTACAAACCCAATAGGTCATGGAATACTCATTACGCTAGAAAAACATAAAGTATCATAACGAAATAACTGATGAAGGCCGAAGTAGACAGGATATGTAATACAGAGATTGGCAGCAGCAAGAAACACATTCCTGAGAATACTAAACCTGTTAACATCGATATATAAAATTTAATGTTAGGAATCTTTTATGAAGGTGTTTGTCTAGAATATAGCTTGGTAAGGAAGTGAAATGTGGAAAATAAACGTTTCAGGCGGGAAGAAAATCGAAGCTTTTCAACTGTGCTGAAGAAGAATATTGAAAAATAAAAGGGCCGATACATTAATTAATAGGAAGTGTGGGGCGGCAGTTAGGAAATTTATTGTTTTATAAATGTTCCTGAATGCAAAACACCAGTTCCTATTATTTATGCTGTTGTTTGCCGTTCTCAACACTGGCTCTCTAACTACAATATTGGCAACCAGAAAGTGATTAGCAAAACGTGAAGCCTGTAATTAGAATTCATAGTGCCCACTTCATCTGAGAAATACACTTATAGCTACAGCTTATAGCTCTGAGGAATTAGGAGATTGTCTGGCATTTATAATCGAAAACGATCGTGAAAAAAAAACTTTCTCTATATTCTGAAAGTCACAGATGAAAAAAAAATCCACACAATCTAACTAACAGAGCAGTTCAGAGTCTAATGCGCTGATGCCACTATGACTGTCCAAATTAAATATTTAAATGAATGCTCGCCATAATTTGATGATAATGTTCATCAAACGCCACGCTAAATAATGGTAGAATGTCTGTCCCGCGGCGGCACGTGAAAATACGACATAAGCAAACTGAAGATAGATAATTAAAGTCATCCCAGAATTAACACTTCACTCGAAAATGATTTCATGGTTACGCGTATCCCGAGTAACTTAATACGGCATCCGAGGCTGTTTATAGCAATGATACCGACGCGACGCGATTCCCGACACAGATGGCGCGCTATTCAGCGTCTGGAGAGAACTGGGGCCTTCCTTCCTCGCGCGGCGTTCTTATATATAAAGCCGTGGTGCGGACGGCTAAGGGAACGCCTGATCAAATCGGCTCTCCCGACTAGCCGCTGGGCAAGTAATGCACCACATTAAGTTACCGAATAAATCATAGCTTCTTTTGCTGATGGCCGGTGAAGGTCTTAATTTAAATGTGCATTCAGCACACAGGTAAGTAATCATAATAAAAGTTTGACGTGGCTAAGTTAAATATTTTGGGCGAGAGAATTAATTTAATTACACTGCACGCAGTAGACGAGCTCTGAACTTGCCCTTTTTGAGATACGCTATCGCTACAGTTTTATAGTTATTTAAATGAAACTTCTCACATCTTTATGATTATAGCGGACCTCCATTCTACTCAAATATAAACATCCTAGCCTTATTTATTAGCCTACTTAATCTATCTTGCTTCCTTAAGTTTTAAGACAAAAACCAGAAAATTATGAATTTCAACTAAAATCTTAATTTGTGAGATCCAAAGTACTGTTTCTATTAAATTATTATTGAAAAGGAATCTAAGTATAATTTTTTAAATCTCTAGCTCTTTTCTGTTGCGCCAATGATTTTTACAGAAAAACGTCCAAATTTCGAAAATGGTTAAAGTTATTGAACTGATATTCAACACATATTAATTTAGTATTACTCCTGACATGCTAGAAACATTTTAGGTTATTTACTTGATTTTTAAAGTATTGCGCAACATTTATGATGTCAGAGCTAGTTACAGTGGACTGGCTGGCACACAATGGAAAGACTGGTGTGCATTTATTACGGCGTGAGTAGGCTGCTTCCCTACAGAAGGTACGGAACCGAGTTGGGGAAACAAGAAATTTATGGCAATACCTTACTAAAAGAAGGTATCAGTCGATAGGACATAGCCTGATGAATGAAGGATTTTTCAGTGTACCTTTCAAATGGCTCAAATGGCTCTGAGCACTATGGGACTTAATATCTGAGGTCATCAGCCCCCTAGAACTTAGAAATACTTAAACCTAACAAACCTAAGGACACCACACACATCCATGACCGAGGCAGGATTCGAACCTGGGAGCGTAGCAGTCGCGCGGTTCCGAACTGAAGCACCTAGAGCCGCTCTTCCACCCTGTCCGGCATTGTATCTTTCCTTAGGATGCATCAACAGAAGAATACTGAAACTTTTCACGTGTATGAGTATTTACACTGTTCGGTAAAAATCTGCTATTTTTTAAGAACAAATTAATAAAATTTTAGTTCTGAAAAATGTTTCAGTAATGGCCAGTTTTTCAGACAAAGTTTTAAAATAAAATTTACCATAGGTTCCTTTATAAAATAGCTAGATAGCTAAAAAATATCGGTTCATGTGTACTAAGACAATTCCCTGTTAGAATTTAGTTTTCTTGGGATAAATGGTTCCAGAGAAAAGGTACATTCGTCAGAAAAAACAGTTGAGGTAAAATTAGTTTAAAATGTTATTGTACTTCCAGATTTCTTATCACATTCCTACTACACACTCATCGTTTAAACCCACAGTTCTTTCACTGCATCTATCAAAGATTACTCTTTGCTCAGAAACAAAAAACACGCATGTTTCGTTATTACTGTAGGGAACAACTGAATAAAAGACAAAAAAACCAGGTACCTAAAACAATGAGGTGACAAAAGTCATTGGATACCTTCTAACATCGTCGCGGACCTCCTTTTGACCGACGTAGTGCAGACGCTTGACGTGACGTAGACTCCATAAGTCGTTGGAAGCCTCCTGCAGAAATACCGAAGCATACTGACTGTATAGCCGTCCACAACTGCGGAAGTGTTATCAGTGTATGATTTTGTGCACGAACTGACTTGTCGATTACGTCCCATAAATGTTCAGTGGGATTTATGTTGGGCGATCTGGGTGACCAAATCATTCGCTCGAACTGTCCAGAATGTTCTTCAAATCAATTGCGAGTAACTGTGACCTAGTGACATGTCTTATTGTCATCCATAAAAATTCCATGGTTTTTTTGGGAATATGAAGTCCTTGAATGGCTATAAATTGTCTCCAAGTAGCCGAACGTAACCATTTGCAGTTAATTATCGGTTTAATTAGACCAGAGGACCCAGTTTATTCCATGTAAACACGGCCCACACCATTATAGAGCCATCACCAATTTGCATATTGCCTTGTTGATAACCGGGATCCATTGCTTTGTGGGGTCTGCGTCACACTTGAACTCTACCATCAGCTCTTACCAACTGAAATCGGGACTCATCTGACCAGGTCATCGTTTTCCAATCGTCTAGGGTCCAGCCGATATTGTCACGAGCCCAGGAGGGGTGCTGCACGAGATGTCGAGCTGTTAGCTAAGGATCGCCTTCTGCCGCAGCCCGTTAACATCAGATGTCGCCGCACTGTCCTTACGGATACGTTTGTTGTAAGTCCCACATTGATTTCTGCGGTTACTTCACGCAGTGTTGCTTGTCTGTTAGCACTGACAACAAACGCCACTGCTCTATATGGTTAAGTGAAGGCTGTCGGCCACTGCGTTGTCCGTGGTGAGAGGTAATACCTCCGATTTGGTATTCTCGCCACTCTCTTGGCACTGTGGATCTCGGAGTATAGAAATCTCTAACGACTTCCTTTATGGACTGTCCCATGCTTCTAGCTCAAACTGTTATTCCGTATTCAAAGCCTGTTAGTTCCTGTTGTGTGGTCATAATCATGTCAGAAACCTTTTCACGCGAACGACCTGAGTGTAAATGATAGCTCCGCAAATACACTGCCCTTTAATACTTCGTTTACGCGATACTACCGCCACCTGTATACGTGCATATCGCTATCCCATACTTTTGTCATCCCAGTGTAGATGAAAGCTCAAATCAACGGAAAAAATAACTGCAAGCTCATGAATTCAAAGAACAGAAGTCACATAGCAACAAGCGGATGTGTCTAACTTTGGAAGCTACCATTTAAACTGACATGTTCGACCTTTAAACAAAATTTTAGTCCAAAACACTTTCGCATACACACAAAGTACCCTTAAAACCGTCATAATCACCAATAAAGAGAAATTTCACGTATTATTTTCAAGGCACCGTCTGCCTTTAAGGCATTTAATTATTCTTAGGCCAGTAAACATAGATATCGAACTAGTTGCGAGGACTATAACCGCTTTAAGTGAGATACGAAACAAACCTGGTGTATTTGACGGGATCTTATAAAATCATCTGCGTCCTTTAAAAGTAATATCAACCATTTCAACTAGCTGTTGACAACTATAAAACGACGTGAAGTTTCCTAAGTATTTTGTTTGAAATGACATATTTTTACATCTTAAGTAAATGGGGGCAGATACATATTAATTTCGAATCTAAAAAGGAATGATCCTGACACACTGAGTATATGAAACGTGGGACAAAATCTGGTGAGCCGTTTGCGGCACTTCCGGACATTTTTAACGTGCTCAAATGTGTTCCACAGATCTCAACTTACCTATCTGGAAACGTTTAACAGACTATTCGACACCGTCTGTTCTGGCACTATTTTACCCCTGCCTTGGCACTTATTTGTTTAGCCGTAGCTGAGCAACAATATTTTTCAGTTATTGTAGACAAATACTACAAAAATTACTACCACGTTTGATTTTTCTTACTTTTGCTGACTTCGGCAGTCTGTGATAATAGAAAACAGTATTTTACCGCCTTGGTAGTGTACAATGTGTAGTAATACCAAAGAAAAAAATATGGAAAGAGGTGAAAATGACTCCTTTTGCCTTCGTTACATACAATCTCTTATTTGTCACAACTATATGTGGGATATGATTAAGTCTTACTCAAACTCCGTTGATACCTAAGTTAAGAGAAAAGGACAACAAAAACTCGACGCTCTTGAATGACTGTATGGGTTACTTTAAGTTGACTACTTGCTACAAACTGATCTGTAGAATAAGAAGAAACTGTAAATCTCAGGGGACTATTTTCGATAGAACAGATTGCATATTTTTTTGCTAGAATCATACGAACTGGATTCTCGCAAAATACTTTTTTAGTTTTCTGTACTTAACCTCCATTTAACAAATGCTGGAATTTCGTCAAAGTTTTTTCAAGTAAAGTACTCTTAATTTTTTTTTTAGTCTTTCGTGTTGGAATCATATACGAACAGGGCTCCTGCATTGTGCTTTCTTCGTTCTCTGTACTTAGCTGCCTATTAACGAACACTTGCCTTTCCCCAAAGTCTTTCTCAAGGAAAGTGCATTTATATGTTAACGTATTTTCTAATAGCCCCGTATTATACCATTATTGTATAATGAAATCTGGTATTTCGGGCTTGTTTCTAACATAGTTTCTTATCTACGTTTTCTGTACGTGAATATAGGGTTAATCAGTATTGCAGCCAGATTAAAAGTTTCCTGTCAAAGATACAAGATCTAAGTGCACTACCAATTATTGCTAACTGGAATATTCTGCATCTGGCCCATGAGTGCTATCTGTTGCACACGTAGAGTTTACGGCTAGAGTTTTGTCCTCATTTACAACTTTAAATAATGTGTAAGACTTGCACTTGCTTCATCCTTCACGGGCATGTGAATGTACACAATTCACTCTCGTATGCGCCTCACGAATTGCATTCTCCTGGCAGAGAGAGTTCATTTAGAGCTCCTGCAGCGCTGAATAGCTAACGCTGGACCATTCCAGAATACAGGAAACAGCGCCCCACCTGCATGTGATTACAGTCTGGGCAAGGCAATCAGAGCACAATCTCTGCTGGTCGTTACGTGCAAGTTTGGCTATAAGCGCGTGTCTGCTGGTGTTCCATCGACCACTGTAATTGTCTCGCCATTCCGAAACGGTGTTACGGCAACTGTGGTCTTCTGGGGGCCTATCGGTTCTCTCACCCTTATTTATTGCCTCATCTCAGATTAATTTGCACTAGAATGAATCGTATCACTCAACCGCAGCTTCATCATCCCTTTATTCTCAACTTGGTACCAAACTGTACGTGTTTAACGGCAGTATTTTCGTCAATCCTAAGTGCCGCTGTAGATTACTTATGTGATATATTCCGATCTAACACGGTATTATTCGTATAAGATGTGATTAATGTCTTCATCTTCAATTATCTTTCTGATCAAGACCACACAAACTTTTTCGACCGCCGTTAGTCAGTATCCTTTTCATATCCTCCGAAATAGTCCTAGGATCTTCTATGTTTTTCTTTTACTAAACACTTCTAGAGAGTGTGTGAGTATGATTTGAGAACTGGATCATGACTAACTGAAAAAACTCTGTTAAACTTATTACATTTTTGTGAATTACTTTTATACATTTCACTGTTGCCCGGAAGACGTATATTGTTACCTAACTGGATAAAGTAGTTCATAGCAAAATTAAGCTTCATAAAAAGTTCCAATAATGATAAAGTAAGTGCTAATTTTAGTTAGATTTCTATTTCTTTCTATAAACAATTGTTTTCCCAAAATTCATTCACTGACTGTGCTGTATATCCTCCAGTCTTGACGTTAAGAATTTTGCTATTTTAATGTCTACCATTCTTCTTTACATTCGTCTTGTTCATTGTTAGTTAAGTTTATGTCTTAAGCGGCTTATTCATTAAATGTTTCCCATCTTTTACTGCTTTTCCGATAAACACTTCTAATCACGAATTTGTCTTGCCCGTTTTCTCTTTTATTAATTTGTAGAACTTATAGATAACTCGTCATAGTCTGTACCATGGTAACATTTATCTGACCACATCGAACGTCTTGTAGTAGTTTAGGCTAGGAAAAGAACCTCTAGGTCTAAAAATTATATCTCTGTTTTTCTCCATCCCCATGAGTAAAGGGTGTCCCGAATCTCTACTGTTCCTAAGAATTACTCCTGTTCCTACACCTTTATTCCTTCAACCGAGAAAAGAAAATTGTCAGTTTATGCCGTAACTAATATAATAAAATTCCAGGAAAATAGCTGGGATGAAATTGGAAAATTCTGTATTAATTGTCAAATAGAGTACTCACTAATCTTCCCGATATTAGGTACTAGCACTTATCAGTACCCTTGCTGGAATTGTAATGGCTAAAAAGGCAGTTCAGACTGAGCTACTACAGAGAATGTTTAGAAATAAAACGATAAAGACGAGTTAGCTCTGTGCAAGCTTTTAATCTGCGATTAGAAGCTGATAGTTATGAACTTATTGATGCTGCTGTCAATAAACATATTCATACAACGCACATAGAACACATTTATTTTTATTAGTATTCACCAGACACTTTGGATAATCGTGTTGCACCAAGTGACGTGTTGTCTTGGCATAACGAATAAATGTGATTATAACTGAAGATAGTTGAAATATTAGTAGAACTATAAGACCAATTTCAAGCAGTACACCTGCTATTCTTTATACTTCAATTTCAGAAGTTAGATAAAATCTAAACTCAGTGAAGATGGCGTATAAGTGTAGAAAATATCTGACTATATGTGTTTCCTAAAGCAAAACAGAGCGAAAGAGAAATAAGTTTGCCACTAATCATTAGCTGATGGTGATGGATAGTTGAGACTCGTGAATTATCAGAAATCATAAAATTTACCAACTGAAATAACATCTAAAACAGTACTTATTGATCGATCTTGATATGACTGGTCTCTTCAGGTCCTTGAATACGTCGGACCAGTATCTGTACACATCAGTCTCTGATAAAAATAGTTTTTCAGCTCCTTTTATGAAAAATTTCGGAAAAAAGGCCGCATTCTACTATTACTTGTTATTAAAAAATGTTTAGTAACCCCCTTGACTGCAGGTATGTCGTTAATGACAAATTTTAGTTTCGTAACTTCACTGCCTTTAAATATGAAGAGCTAATTACACAAGTGACACGTCTACATTTTAAGGACTGACAGGACATGCCCAAATGAAACTCAAATGGTTATAGTAACTTAAACCATCATTTGCTATATACATTGAAGCGAAATTGTTAATAACGATTTTGTAATTTTTCATTCAATATATATGCAGTCATGATGCATAACCAGTTACATAATACCGATGACAACAGCTGTAACAGTCATCATCAGCAGCATTATCACTACAGCCTTATCCATTAACAAAAGTGGTATCTCCCATTCTCAAACTAAATAGACTTGTCTAATGCATCACCAATGTGCTCATCCTTCCTAAATCCCGTTCATTAGGTAGGATGTTGGAGAACTTTACAAGGTAACCTGTCGTCCGGCATGCAAATAACATGTTGGAGTCATTGGGACTGGCACATTTGAATGTCACATACCATTTCGTCAACTTGCCACTATGTTCTTAGATATTCACTTCTGACTATGTCTCTAAAATTTACACCATTTATTCAAAGTATGAATCTATTTTCTGCACTGTTTATTCTACCTTTATCGATCTGGTGGAGAGTCCAACATTCGTTTCCATGTACAAGAGCTAGTTTTAGTATCACGTTGTGAAATCTGATTTTAATTCCATTCCTCAGCTGTTTACGACAGTTAATCAAATTAATTTTTTATGCCCTTTTCTACTCTTCTAGATCTATTTGTTTTGAAAAATACGGCTACCCATATGGGAAAAGTCTGTCATATGTTTTATTATTCTGTTATTCATTGAATTTTTTTTTTTCTCTTCAGATATTTTTCTAGTTGCAGCGATTGCCTTTCGTTAACTTCATGCAATTTTCGTATTGCATCTTAGGAGAATATTTTGCAGTTTGCGTTCAATCATCATCACTCTCATCCTTCAATAAACAACTGGCCATTAAAATTGCTACACCAAGAAGAAATGCAGATGATAAACCGGTATTCAATGGACAAATATATTATACTAGAACTGACATGTGATTACATTTACACGCGATTTGAGTGCATAGATCCTGAGAAATCAGTTCCCAGAACAACCACCTCTGGCCGTAATAACGACATTGATACGCCTGGGCATTGAGTCAAACAGAGCTTGGATGGCGTGTACAGGTACAACTGCCCATGCAGCTTGAACACGATACCACAGTTCATCAAGAGTAGTGACTGGCGTATTGTGACGAGCCAGTTGCTCGGCCACCATTGACCAGACGTTTTCAGTTGGTAAGAGATCTGGAGAATGTGCTGGCCAGGGCAGCAGTCGAACATTTTCTGTATCCAGAAACGCCCGCATAGCACCTGCAACATGCGGTCGTGCATTATCCTGCTGAAATGTAGGGTTTCGCAGGGATCGAATGAAGGGTAGAGCCACTGGTCGTAACACATCTGGTATCTAACGTCCACTGTTCAAAGTCCGGTCAGTGCGAACAAGAGGTGACCGAGACGTGTAACCAATGGCACCCCATACCATCACGCCGTGTGATACGCCAGTATGGCGATGACGAATACACGCTTCCAATCTGAGTTCACCGCGATGTCGCGAAACACGGATGCGACCATCATGATGCTGTAAACAGAACCTGGATTCATCCGAAAAAATGATGTTTTGCCATTCGTGCACCCAGGTTCGTCGTTGAGTTCACCATCGCATGCGCTCTTGTCTGTGATGCAGCGTCAAGGGTAACCGCATCCACGGTCTCCGAGCTGATAGTCCACGCTGCTGCAAACGTCGTCGAACTTTTCGTGCAGATGGTTGTTGTTTTGCAATCGTCCCCATCTGTTGACTCAGGGATCGAGACGTGGCTGAACGATCCGTTAAAGTCATGCGGATAAGATGCCTGTCATCTCGACTGCTAGTGATACGATCCGTTGGGATCCAGCACGGCGTTAAATATTACCCTCGCCCGCATCTCGTTGTCGTGCGGTAGCGTTCTCGCTTCCCACGCCCGGATTCCCGGGTTCGATTCCCGGCGGGGTCAGGGATTTTCTCTGCCTCGTGATGGCTGGGTGTTGTGTGATGTCCTTAGGTTCGTCCCATAGTGCTCAGAGCCATTTGAACCATATTACCCTCCTGAAGCCACCGATTCCATATTCTGCTAACAGTCATTGGATCTCGACCAACGCGAGTAGCAATGTGGCAATACGATAAACTGCAATCGCGATAACCTACAATCCTACCTTCATCAAAGTCGGAAACGTGATGGTACGCATTTCTCCTCCTTACACGAGGCATCACACAAACGTTTTACCAGGCAACGCCGGTCAACTGCTGCTTGTGTATGATAAATCGGTTGGAAACTATCCTCATGTCAGCACGTTGCAGGTGTCGCCACGGGTGCCAACCTTGTGTGAATGCCCTGAAAAGCTAATCACTTGCATATGACAGCATCCTCTTCCTGTCTGTTAAATTTCATGTCTGTAGCATGCCACATTCCTGGTGTAGCAATTTTAATGGCCAGTAGTATATTAATATTCATAGTAATGTATCCTTTTCCATTTTTACATCAGATGAATTTGTTTCTTTCTTTTCGCGTGTTCCTTTCTCCATACAGGGTGATCAGAAAGAGTCTGAAAAGTTAGTATGGGTGTTGCTGAGTAGGTTGAAATGAGAAGTAGCTCCTAAGACGAAAATTCGATACGTTACGCCGTTTCAGAGTTAATTAGCATTTAAGTTAGCAAATCAGGCCGTTGCACGTACAAATTCAAGTGGCCCGTCAGAGACGGTGTCGCCAAATGGTTTCTTCGTATGGTTTCCTAAAATCGGACAAGAGAGCAATACAAAAATTGGCACGGTAGTATGACACAAACCCAAGCCGATGACTGAGCGGGCTCGTGCGTTATAATCTATGTTATGAGAACAATTAACATTAATTGTCTTTGGTAGACCGCTCGAATTTGAGCGCGCAACTGCTTGACTGGCTAAATTCTATGCTAATTAACTCGTAAGTGGTGCAACGTATCGAAGTTTTTCTTAACGAATATTTCTCAGCACAACCTACCTTACCACACCTTTACAAGCTCACCAGACTGTTTCTGCGCACCCTATATGTATAATTAACAATGGTAGTGACAGACTACATTCTTGTGTAAATCCCTGATAATTTCCGTAATTTCTGCCTATTTGCCGTTGTCCAATCTAAGTTTGATGTATGTATATTGGTATGAGCTTTCAACTGATTTTTTTTTTTTAGATTATCTACAACTTCATAATTTTCTGATAGTTACCACGAGCTATGTGTCCTTTAACATACACGTAAGTCTTTCACAATCTAAATATTAAGATTAAAAAAAACATGAATCACATACATTAATTCTTTTATTATAAATTTGACATCTATGCGTAAGCTGGTCGAGACAGCTACCCGTGTTAACACACCGCTTCTGAGATTCAGGCAGGTGTGCAGGCCCCAGCTCGAGTCCGTCTGGTAGACTAACGACGACGGCCGTTGTGTCAGCCAATCTGGATATGGATTTTTTTCCGCATTAAACTAGGTGAACGTCGGGCTGGTTCCCAGCACCACCTCAGTTACATGATTCGCAAGCACTTTCACGTGGATAACACTACAAGCAGTCAGTAAGGGTGGCGACAGGGAGGGCATCGGGCCACCACTTAAATTAACCTTGCCAAATCCAGAAATTTTCCCAAAGGAGAACGTACAAAATAGTCGCGCCACCATCTACCCAAATTATTCACCCACTACATGGGGCCTGTGCTTCCTCTATTGTAATAATTGGGCACATGAGGTCCATGTGCTGTATGTGCTTTGGCAATACAGGAAGAGAGTCATTAGACATATCTATCGTGCGGTCCACGGCGCAAGGAAGCTCCTCAGCCAGATGCGTTGCCAAAGGCGTTTGTGGAGCTTCACGCAGCGCAGACCTGCTGTTTTTCTTCTGCTGCAAACGCAAAGCAAAGAAGATGCAACAATTCTTGCAGCACCTTGTACCGATACGTGGTACCAAATATTAAATTGTGAGACAAGTCAGACACAAAAGTCTGAAAATGGGCGTGCAGTCAACTGTCATAACGGTAATTTACAATGAAAAGAAAAAATAATGGTACAAACAGACTCTGTAAGATAACAGTATAGGATCTTTGTGGTAATTAATTGTTCTTTTACTCGCTGGCGAAGGAAAGCAGAGACAAGCGTTATTACTCACTCTATGTTCTAGTCTCGAAGCTAACGCACGCTGCGGCAGCCATCTCGCATTGTAAGTTCTGACTTTTAAATAATGTATGGTAATTATGCTGATTGTGCATTTTTCATTCATGTGCTTGGAGACCTTCATGCAAAAGTTAAAATATTATTTTTAAGGTTTAGAGAACGCAGTATAAACAACAAGAACGGTCGAACAGTCGATCATTATTGCCAGACATCATGCGTGGGTATAATTTCATTATAATTTCATGGCGTCCCGTCATCAACGGACGCTTTAAAAGATTCACACCATCATTATTAAGGAAAAGAAAGTGAATATATAAATTTATGTCGTATCAAGGTAAAAACTAAGAACATTCAGTTCAGTTCAGACATTGGTCGCTTCTCGGCAAAACAAAGATAATTACTTTTAAAAATGGGAAATACTTTCATTAGTTCAAAAGCTTATTTTAATTAATTGTCGTAAGAGTAAAGGTATCCTGCAGCAATATTTTAATGTGATAACACGAAATACAATCCCTGAGATTAAGTTTACTTTTCTTTGTCAGTATGAATGCTCCACGTAGACATCAGTTTTATCAAATTCTAAAAGTGCCTCGCGCAAGCCTATATTAATAAGGCGGTGAGTCGAGCGCTGTTAAATAATCAGAGCTCAGAGGACGATTTTGCGAAAGTATAGATTCCGGTCCCCCATATTAACATGATTCTTTCTTATGTCTGCTCCGCCAAATAAGCGCTCTATTCACGCCCTTGCCGGGCGTAAATATCAGCAATGTTAGGCGGTAAGATCTTCTTACACACTTTTCGTCACATTCGTTGTGTACACCGTAAGTATACTTGAGACGGTGTCCGGAGCGGGTCGGTAGCGGTCCAACCTCTTATGAACAGTTTGGTTATTCATCAACAGTTATGGGCAGCAGTAATCGTACGGCATATGGGAGCAGCTAATAGGCCTACGTTTACTATAAATCGTGAGCAATTAAGGAAGTAGTAACGGTGCGAAATACTTCCCATCGTGTTCCCCAGACTCCAGCACAGTCGGTTCTCTGCTCGCTCGGAGGATCGTATTAGCTTGACGCATGAAACGTCTACGAAGAACAGTATCCGCGCACTTCTCAATGGTCTGCAGCAGTGGCGATTTTCACATTTGATCAACTGACAAATTAAAATGAATGTACGAATTCGAAATCTGAGGAGACGAATTTAATAGGAATTTTTGCATGAAGTACATAAATGAAACCTACAGCAGATCTTACGCATATAAAACCTGCAACAAATCTTTGCCTTCTCTGACATTGTCTGCATACCTTTGTTCATCGGCTAAATCGGTAACTATAGACAGACTGTCCTTCGGCCTTCTGTAATCGGCATCGACTCTATGGCCGTAGATTAATATCTAGTTCAACATTTTGTCCAGAATTTCCCCCGCTTTCTGGAAGTTAACGAGTTCTATCGTGAGATTCACAGTTTTGTCCGTTTCATTTACATGCAATTCGTAAGGGTCGTGAGAATGAATCAGGCCTGTCAGGTCTCGACTCAGCGGAGCCATTAGCGTTCCTACTTAGCTAAAAGCAGTTCTTCTTGGGGCACTGGACACTAAGAATATGGCGGCTAAGTCTTCCTCTTTGAAGGAATTTACAGCGTGTGGTATATCTTTAAGGTAGCTCGTATTTTCGTCCGGCCTACCATTGCATGAAATAATAAAAGGGTTTATTTATCTTGACTGTCCTTCACAGATGCCTTGGAAGTCTCACAAGACGAAAGCCTATTGAAATCATCAGGGCGTGATGTCGCCTTAGGCGAAGCGCTTGGCACTGAGGTAGTAATATAGCTCCACCTACCGTGTGTAATAGCTTCAGGGCAATCCATATCATTAGGTTCACTTTCACAGATAGTGTACACATATGAGATTAATTTTTTTTTTTTTGCAAAGCAATCACGAACTCGTGATCGTGCAGAGAAGCTTTGTGTTCTACGTGTAAGAGCAATGAAGCCCGTGTGTTTACTGCTGTTAGTCCAATGGAACGGAAGCATGTGCTTTATCATCCGGGGACGAATAAATAACTTAATCCGGACCGAGAACTCAAGCAATTGTCTCCAGTGACCTTACTGCAGACATAAAAAATGCTGGTCTGCGTGCACAGTATTATGATCACCTTGTGGGCAGCTGAGCTTTACGGCAACGGTCACAACTTCCCTCTTCACCTCGGAGCTGTTTCTTTTCCTGAGGAGCAAGCAAATATGTGTGCCACTTCTAGATATACTGAATCCGAGTTCTAGGAGCTTCGTATATACACTCCTGGAAATTGAAATAAGAACACCGTGAATTCATTGTCCCAGGAAGGGGAAACTTTATTGACACATTCCTGGGGTCAGATACATCACATGATCACACTGACAGAACCACAGGCACATAGACACAGGCAACAGAGCGTGCACAATGTCGGCACTAGTACAGTGTATATCCACCTTTCGCAGCAATGCAGGCTGCTATTCTCCCATGGAGACGATCGTAGAGATGCTGGATGTAGTCCTGTGGAACGGCTTGCCATGCCATTTCCACCTGGCGCCTCAGTTGGACCAGCGTTCGTGCTGGACGTGCAGACCGCGTGAGACGACGCTTCATCCAGTCCCAAACATGCTCAATGGGGGACAGATCCGGAGATCTTGCTGGCCAGGGTAGTTGACTTACACCTTCTAGAGCACGTTGGGTGGCACGGGATACATGCGGACGTGCATTGTCCTGTTGGAACAGCAAGTTCCCTTGCCGGTCTAGGAATGGTAGAACGATGGGTTCGATGACGGTTTGGATGTACCGTGCACTATTCAGTGTCCCCTCGACGATCACCAGTGGTGTACGGCCAGTGTAGGAGATCGCTCCCCACACCATGATGCCGGGTGTTGGCCCTGTGTGCCTCGGTCGTATGCAGTCCTGATTGTGGCGCTCACCTGCACGGCGCCAAACACGCATACGACCATCATTGGCACCAAGGCAGAAGCGACTCTCATCGCTGAAGATGACACGTCTCCATTCGTCCCTCCATTCACGCCTGTCGCGACACCACTGGAGGCGGGCTGCACGATGTTGGGGCGTGAGCGGAAGACGGCCTAACGGTGTGCGGGACCGCAGCCCAGCTTCATGGAGACGGTTGCGAATGGTCCTCGCCGATACCCCAGGAGCAACAGTGTCCCTAATTTGCTGGGAAGTAGCGGTGTGGTCCCCTACGGCACTGCGTAGGATCCTACGGTGTTGGCGTGCATCCGTGCGTAGCTGCGGTCCGGTCCCAGGTCGACGGGCACGTGCACCTTCCGCCGACCACTGGCGACAACATCGATGTACTGTGGAGACCTCACGCCCCACGTGTTGAGCAATTCGGCGGTACGTCCACCCGGCCTCCCGCATGCCCACTATACGCTCTCGCTCAAAGTCCGTCAACTGCACATACGGTTCACGTCCACGCTGTCGCGGCATGCTACCAGTGTTAAAGACTGCGATGGAGCTCCGTATGCCACGGCAAACTGGCTGACACTGACGGCGGCGGTGCACAAATGCTGCGCAGCTAGCGCCATTCGACGGCCAACACCGCAGTTCTTGGTGTGTCCGCTGTGCCGTGCGTGTGATCATTGCTTGTACAGCCCTCTCGCAGTGTCCGGAGCAAGTATGGTGGGTCTGACACACCGGTGTCAATGTGTTCTTTTTTCCATTTCCAGGAGTGTAGATCAGATATGGTACGGCAAGTCCGAACGACTTCACACCATCGGAACTCTTAGGCAGAAGCCCCGAATCTGCGATACTCTTACGAAGATCTGATTGTTGCTCTTCGAAGCGCTGACCTCAAGGGGCAGATCGTAGTGACGATGATTTAGTTGCTTCAGGATTCTGAGTTCAAAATTCTTACATTGTAGTTTTATAAGATTCCCTGTTGTTTTTTGAATAAACAGTCTGCTTTTCTTTCTTTCAAACCGCTTTTTCGCACTGACCGTTTTCCGTCGAAGCTCCACTATCGTTTTGTGTTCAGCGCAGTCAACAGTTAAAGAGTTTCTGCGGCGCTCTGTAAGGTCAGGTTTCGTCGGATGCGGAGACATTTCCTCCTTCAACTTGCCTTGTTGTGCTGATTTCATTTTCGTCATCGCTAATTTAATAAGTTGCATTTTACATTCTTTAAATCGTGAAAGTTGATCTTTTTGTTAATAATTCATAACTAAGACGCCGATTAATTTGTGATGAGAAATGTTACATAGGTACCCAAACCTGTCACTCTGTATTACACAATAATGTAGAAATGTATAAAGAAACAACGTCGACCTACATGAAGGACCCTTTTCATTACCATTAAGTATGTTCGTAAGATTAGCTTGTGGAGATGTTATAGGATTTTAGTAGAACATGACACAGAGGTCCTACCCTCACTTTCATTACGCAATTTCATGAAGAACGATTACCCTGTTATCTAAAATCATAAAATGACAATAATAAAAATTATTAATTTGATTATGACTTATGTAGTGTGTTTTGTGCGCAAATCTATAGACTAAGTTTAGTATAATGATATCTGGCAAAAAGCTAGGTTTCACAGTAAAAGTGAGTGAAAAAATTCGAAAATTCTTAAACTGTAATTACATCACACGAAAGAAAAGTCTTTTCTTGTTGGATGTTACCCGACTATCTGTTCGCACGTCTGTTAATACCTCCTTTTTTTCGGAAAAGGGTGGACTTTTCAAGATGAAATTGATATCAGAAGCGTCTACATTAATGTAATAAAGGCTAAGGCTATTTATTTAATTATTCACAAGTCAATTTCCGTAGGACCAAATTGAGGTGCAAATCTCCAAGGTCATGGAACGTATCAGTACATGAAATCACAACGTAAAAGTAATAACAGATAAAAATAAATGTTTATGAACCCGAAAAAGTAAGTCCATAGGTTAAAGTAAAAATACAATCAACAATACAACAAGAATTAGCTTAATTTTTCAAGGAAATCCTCGACAGAATAGAAGGAGTGACCCATGAGGAAACACTTTCGACTTGAAAGCGTGTGGATTACTGCTAAGATTTTTTAATTCGAGTGGTAGCTTATTGAAAGTGGATGCAGCAGTATACTGCACACTTTTCTGCACAAGAGTTAAGGAAGTCCAATCCAAATTCTGGTTTGATTTCTGCGGAGTATTAACTGAGTAAAAGCTGTTGATTCTTGGGAATAAGCTAATATTGTTAACAAGAAATGACAGTAAGGAATATATATAGTGAGAGGCCCATGTGAAAATACCCAGACTCGTGAACAACGGTCGACAAGAGGCTCGTGAACTTACACCACTTATTGCCCGAATCGCCCGTTTCTGAGCCAAAAATATCCTTTTAGAATGGGAAGACCTACACCAAAATATAACACCATACGACATAAGCGAATGAAAATAAGCAAAGTAGATTAATTTTCGTGTCGAACGATCATTTACTTCAGATACTGTTCGAATAGTAAAAATGGCAACATTACGTGTTTGAACAAGATCCTGAACATGGGCTTTCCACGACAGTTTACTATCTAGTTGAACACCTAGAAATTTGAACCGTTCAGTTTCACTCATCATTGGCCCATTCTGTGAAATTAAAACGCCAGGTTTGTTGAATCGTGTGTTAAAAACTGTAAGCACTGAGTCTTAGTACACTTTCTACAAGGCTTGAACTTTTGTCAACCGAGCCAATGTTGCATACATCCTTTACTACCAAGCTAATGTCATCAGCAAACAGAAATATTTAAGAGTTATAAATAAGGAACAGGAGTGGCCCCAACACTGTGAATAATGAACTTTTTCTGTCTGTTGCTGAAGTAAGAGGTAAACCAATTGTGAGCTACTCCCCGTATTCTGTAATGGTCCAACTTCTGGAGCAATATTTTGTGATCAGCACAGTCAAACACCTTATTTAAATCAAAAAATATGCCTAGCATTCGAAACCTTTTGTTTAACCCATCTAGTACCTCAAAGAGAGACTATTTTCAGATGTTAAACGACTTCTAAAGCCAAAGTGTACATTTAATAGCAAATCGTGTGGTATAAAATTATCAATTATCCTTATATACACAGCGTTTTTCAATAACTTCAGCAAACACTGATGGCATAGAAACAAGTCTAAAATAGCCTACATTATCTCTTTCTCCATTTTTATAAAGCGGCTTTACTACTGAGAATTTGAATCGTTCAGGAAACTGACTATTTCTGAAGGAAAAATTACAAACGTGGCTAAAAAAGGGCTGACATATGCAGCACAGTACTTTAATATTCTGCTAGGCACTCCATCATATCCATGAGAATCCTTAGTCTTCAGTGATTTAATTATTGACTAAACTCTCCTTTGTCTGTATCACGGAGGAGTATTTCAGACATCAATCTCTGAAAGGCATATGCCAAGAGAGTTATTTGATTCCCTGTAGAAACTAAAGTTTTATTTAATTCACCAGCTATGTTCAGAAAATGATTGTTAAATATTGTACATATATGTGATTTATCAGCAACAGAAATACTTTTACTACGAACTGACGTTATATCGTCGACCTTGTGCTGCTGATAAGACAGTTCCTTCACAACTGACCATATGGTTTTAATTTTGTCCTGTGAATTAGCTATTCTATTTGAATACCACATACACTTTGCCTCCCTAATAACGTTTTCAAGAAACTTACGGTACTGTTTGTGATCACATGTGTTGATGTCTTACCCGTATTGATATCGATAACATACAAAACTCGTCAAAATTGTCGATTCCCATGATGGGTGAACAATCTATATACATAATAAACTTTGTACGGAACTCTTGGTATGCGAGTCCTACTCGCTCTTATCCGGATTTGTATCTCTGAATAAATATAAAATCTGTCTGGTATTATTATAATTCATGTAGTAAATCTAACACCCCATTTTCTTTATTCTTCGCACATCTATGTTACCAATTCCAAAAATCGCAATTCCTTTTCCCAATACCCTTTATTTATCCATCTGATTTGTTGCTTCAGTTGTCCTTCAGATTAAGTGCCTCTAGTCTGGAGTACCGATCCATGAGGTTTTCATTTCGGTGTCTCTGGCCCTGCATGCTTTTCTGGATGGTGGCGGCAGGGAGGGGCAGCTCGACTTTTCTTTGAACTGCTTTTTCCGCCAGGCAGATGTTCTTCCTCTGTTAACCTAGTGAGAAGTGGGTTGCCTCTTGCACCGCACTAAGTGTTTCCTCTCCGCCGCTATTTCCGCTGAGGGCTTGCGAAAGCCCGAAGTAGACAGCTGCCCTATCTGTTCACCTCGTCGCAGAATGTACTGAACAACCCACAAGTTAGTGAAGCTAGTGTTCCTTGGTAGAACAGTCCGCCTCATTGTGTCCTAAGCCCAGCAACTACGTCAAGCTGACAGTCTCAACTACCTTAATGATATTAACGTCATTTTTTTTAGTCATGCCCGCCACGAATTTCTCTCTTGTGCCAACCTCTTCATCTCAGAGTAGCACATGCATACCTGCTGGATGTATTCCTATCTCTGTCTACAGTTTTTGCCCTCTACATCTCCATCTAGTACCATGGAAGTTGTTCCCTCATATCTTAACTAATGCCCTATCATCCTGTCCCTTCTCCTTATCAGTGTTTTCCACATATTCCTTTCCTCTCCGATTCAGCGTCGAACCTCCTCATTCATTACCTTATCAGTCCACCTAATTTTCAAAATTCGTCTATAGCACCACGTCTCAAATGCTTCGATGGTCTTCTGTTCCGATTTTCCCACATTCCACGTTTCACTACTGTACAATGCTGTGTTCCAAACGTACATTCTCAGAAATTTCTTCCTCAGATTGAGGACTGTGTTTGATACTAGTAGACTTCTCTTAGTCAGGAATGCCTTTTTCGCCAGTGCTGGTTTGCTTTTCATGTTCTTCTTGCTCCGTCCGTCATAGGTTATTTGCCCGCATCTCGTGGTCGTGCGGTAGCGTTCTCGCTTCCCACGCCTGGGTTCCCGGGGTCGATTCCCGGCGGGGTCAGGGATTTTCTCTGCCTCGTGATGGCTGGGTGTTGTGTGATGTCCTTAGGTTAGTTAGGTTTAAGTAGTTCTAAGTTCTAGGGGACTGATGACCATAGATGTTAAGTCCCATAGTGCTCAGAGCCATTCATAGGATATTTTGCTGCCTAGGTAGCGCAATTCCATAACCTCATCTACTTCGTGACCACCAAACCTGATGTTAAGTTTCTCGCTGTTCTAATTTATGCTACTTCTCATTACTTTCGTCTTTCCTCGATTTACTCTGAGTCCATATTCTGCAGTCATTACACAGTTCATTCCATTCAGAAGATCATGTAATTCTTCTTCACTTTTACGCAGAATAGCAATGTCATCAGCGAATTGTGTCATTGATACCACTTCACCTTGAATTTTAATTCCACTCCTGAACCTTTCTTTTATTTCCATCATTGTTTCTTCGATGTAGAGATTGAACAGTAAGGGCGAAAGACTACATTCCTGTCTTACACCCTTTTTAAACAGAGTATTTCGTTGTTGGTCGTCCACTCTTACTATTCCCTCCTAGTTCTTGTACATATTGTATATCATCCGACTCTCCCTAAAGCTTACCCCCATTTTTGTCAGAATGGCGAAGATCTTGCACCATTTTACATTGTCGAACACTTTTTCCAGGTCGACAAATCCTATGAACGTGTCATCAATTTTCTTTAGTCTTGCTTCCATTATCAACCTCAACGTCGATATTGCCTCCCTGGTGCCTTTGCCTTTCCTAAAGCCAAACTGATCGTCATCTAACGCATCCACAATTTTCTTTTCCATTCTTCTGTATATCATTCTTGTTAGCAACAACGATGCATGAGTTGTTAAACTGATTGTGCGATAATTCTCGCACTTGTCAGTTCATTCCGTCTTCGTAATTGTGTGGATAATATTTTTTCGAAAGTCAGACGGTATACGGACAAACTTGTACATTCTACACACCAAAGTGAAGAGCCATTTTGTTGCCACTTCCCCTAATGATTTTAGAAATTCTGATGGATTGTTATCGATCCCTTCTGCCGTATTTGATGTTAAGTCCTCCAAAGCTCTCTTAAATTCTGATTCTAATACTGGATCCCCTATCTCTTCTAAATCGAGTCCTGTTTCTTCTTCTGTCACATCACGAATATCTTCCCCTTCATAGAGGCCTTCAATGTACTTTTTCCACATATCTGCTCTCTCCTCTGCATTTAACAATGGAATTCCGGTTGCACTCTTAATTTTACCTCTCTTGCTTTTAATTTCACCGAAGGTTTTTTGACTCTCCTGTATGCTGAGACATTCCTTCCGACTATCATTTTTTTTTAGATTTCTTAACATTTTTTACGGAGCCATTTCGTCTTAGCTTCCCTGCACTTCCTATTTATTTCATTCCTCAGCGACTTTTATATTTGAATTGCTGAATTTCCCTGAACATTTTTGTACTTCCCCCTTAAATCGATCAGCTGGAGTATATCTTCTCTTAGCCATGGTTTCTTTGCATTTACCATCTTTGTACCAATGCTTTTCTTTCCGGCTTCTGTGATTGCCATTTTTAGAGATGTCCATTCCTCTTCAACTGTACTGCCTACTGGACAATTCTTTGTTGCTGTATCTACAGCTTTAGAGAACTTCAAGCATATCTCGTCATTCCTTAACACTACTGCATCCTGTTCTTTTCGTAATAATTCTTCCTGATTCATCTCTTAGACTTCAGCCTACTCTTCATCACTACTACATTGTGATCTGAGTCTATATCTGCTCCTGGGTACACCTTACAATCCAGAATCTGATTTTGGAATCTCTGTCTGACCATGATGTAATCTAACTGAAATGTACCTGTATCACCTGACCTTTTCCAAGTATACCTCCTCCTCTTGTGATTCTTGAACAGAGTATTCGCTATTACTAGTTGAAATTTATTACAGATCTTGTAGCGTTGCTCTTGGGGGACGAAAATAAAAAGAATTGTTACTTTTTTTTAATGTCGAAAAAGTGAATACTTTGGTGGGCCACTTGGCAACAGAATCAGGGATTGATTACGCTATTATAATAACATACGTTGACCATTAAATACCTGAATAAGAGCAGCATATTGATATATATATTTGAGATCGTTCGGAAGAAACATTATCATTTCTGTGCATTTTTATAGTCGCGATGTAGTCATACCCGGATCAACACTAAGGGACCAGAAGATTTATAGACTTTAAAAGAAATGCAACACTACACAAAAAAGTTGGCTCAGAAATAATAGGAAAACGATAATGTTCCTTCTGCCTCATGCTGCGTTCGGCCCATCAGCGTGATCGTAATTTCTGGTGATGAAGAAACACAAAATAATTATAATTCAAGTAAATGAGGAGATGGAATCATCAAGGTTAATTTACGAAAATATGCACACTTATCTTTAACACACGTTTTTTTAATGCTACGTACCTTTTCATATTAAATTACAATAGATGACCATTGTGGTTAAATACTTTATACATAACAGTCAAAATGTCCTCTTGACGCTGTCTGTTCGATATCAGTTACAAGGAACTACACGTTTTCTGATTGGAAAAAATAACAATTAGCATATTCACTCAATATTTTCACATAGAATATAAAATACTGTTACGGAACGCAGCAAGCCCGAGTCCGCCTTTCATAGAATACAAACAGTAAAAGGTGAGGCGCCAAAAGCCTCATTTGTCTTGAAACAACAGAATTCTTTTTTATACCATTAATCGATACATGTACATAGAGATTTACAGGCGCCGCGCAAGAACGGCAAAGATAAAGAACAATAGATTCTGTCGCTGCTATGCGATGGTTCATTTCTTTTACTTTACAATTGTTCGATAACTTTAGGCCATCAGGGGTTTACTATTGAGCGTATATTAAAGTTTGTGAGACGAAAATTACTAATATTACAATCTCTTTGCCTTTCTCCTCTCTCATTACTCGTCCCAGGCCCGTATTCTCCTGTATCCTTTTCCTCTATTCCTTCCCCTACAATGCATTCCAGTCCACCATGAGTTTTTGTTTTTCATCTCCCTTTGCGTATTGTATTACCCTTTCCATATTTTCAAATACTTTCTCTGTCTCTTCATCTTCAGCTTGCGACGTCGGCATGTATACCTGTACTAGTGTTGTCGGTGTTGGTTTGCTCCCCATTCTGATATGAATCACTGAACTGTTCACAGTAACATTCTCTCTGCCCTAACGTCCTATTGATAACGAATCCTACTCCCTTTATGCTATTTTCCGCTGCTGTTGATATCACCCTATACTCATCTGACCAGAAATCTGTCTCCTTTCCATTTCACTTCACTGACCAGTACTATATCTTGACTGAGCCTTTTCATTTCCCTTTTCAGATTTTCTAACTTCCCTACCACGTGGATAATATACGCCTGTTAATGTCGAAATAGAAATTGTGGTGATCTCTGTACAGCTTCTAACCAACGAAATAACGCATACGATACCATAATGTGAATCGAAAGAACAACATCAGAAATTCTCCACAAGCAAGTGTCTTTCTTGATGATTCTTAAAGTTAAGGCTATAAGCACACATACTTACAAAATTTATAAGGAAATAGAGTCACACTTCATTTTTCATCGTTGCAAAAGTAATTTGACTATCACAACTGGTACACAACTTTCTGTTTTGACTGTATTCATTATATTGTCATCGTCTTGTCGATTGATTGCCTTGTCCGTTGTCGCACTTAATTATACATTTATCTTCGTCGCACATACACTATTTATGATAGATTGTAGAGCGGCCACTGGTGATGGCTTCGACAAGGAAGTCCATATCTTTCACTTTCAGGGCTCGAGTGTGGCTCTCCAAATTATTTCACATATGAAACAGATAAAATATCTTATATTAGAATAGCTTACAAAACTAATTTTATATACATGTGGGATGGGATATAGGAGGATGAGATCCTTTGACGTATTTTCGTGTGCTTATTTTCATTCGTATCGTGACCTCTGTTAAAGTTTGCATTTCAACAGTGTTCAGAGGTGACCTTGTGACTTGTCTCTGTGTACAATCAGTCATTATAATAATTACGCTAACTTCTCTATCTAAGAGTCTCTCGGAAGGTTTATGATACATACAAAAATGTTTTCAGTACTGGGTGTGAATGTTTTTGCTACAGAATGTAGCGCACAGCAACCGTGTTGGCGGTTGAACGTTTACATTATTTCGTCACATGGTGGCTGTCCGCCTCCACTGTTGCGAGCAATCTTGAAATTCAGTCTGTGCGCGCGGACGTGAACGTAGCTTTCTTGCAGAGCGTTGATTTCGCGCTTGAGGTGCGTGTGTCGCTTTTGTTCGGCGGATCGTGGCTTTGTGCTTTTTAGATTGCTGGATGGAGCTTCTGCCACCGAAACTGCCTCACATCACTTCTTGTCCACTATCCAATTACCGATTCACAGGTAAGTGGTAGCTACCGCTGCAACTGCATGTGTGGAATGACACTGATTATTACACACTGCACACATCTATGAACATTTCACACATATGGTGCAGTAGAATACTACCACTGAAAATCGTCGAACATTAAAACTTCACTTGTACTGTGGTGAGCGTCTGCGTGAACGGTGTATTAAAAGAAATTCTCGCTTCATAACATCACACGGTGTTTACAAGTTGATTTACGTACTAATATTTACAAGAGTTCATTTAAATCGAGAAATAATCTAATTGACCACTTTGAATCAGAACAATTGTTTCTTAATTAGTCTTTTTTTATTTATGCCTACGGTCACAGGTAAGCTATTATAAGACCTTTTTCTTTGACCAAATTCATTCCAATCTCCTTTACAAATTAATTTCATTCATAATAATCTTTATCACGCTTGCTTATTCATTTTGTAGGCCCAATACATTTTTTTAGTGCTCATCTTATTTAGTGACTTGTGTGGGGAGCTTCATTTATGTCAAAGTTTTTCTCGTATGTGCTTGTCTTTAAAGAAAGTTCGAGGACAGATTTGAAAATAGCAATTCCGCCTCTGAATTTCGTGCAGAAATACAAACAGTCGAAAAAGAAAAGTGGGCAAGGCGGGCCTACTCGCAGATCGTCGACAGAATTTAAATTACTCCTCAACCAGGTCGAAAATTTGATTTACATTACGCATTACAAAAGCAATTTGCGCGTTGCGAACCTAGTCATTTTTATATGTAGTGCCTCACTTCCCAAGCACACGTGCATCTTTACAAGTTGATCCTGAGGAGTGGATAGGATCACGGATCTTAAAGGATTTACACTTAGGAAAGTGATTCATTAATCACAGAGAAAACAATAATTATTGCAGTGCGCACTTAATATATAATCTATCACTTCAAGCATGTATATCTAATATGTATCTTGCTGCAGCTTGCTTACTACTCTTTGCTCATTTCTTAGACTAAGTCAAGTTTATGCATTATGCATTTGGGTATTAATTATCATTTGTATATATAAGCCTCTCACTAGAGTGTTGTTTGCTGCTGTCGCGACCTGTGAAGCTTGGGCGAGGTTCTTATTATATTTGCTGCTAGCTTGTGAATGTGCAGTATCGCTAATGCTCAATAGTACCGTGAAGTTGGCATAATAAACCATGTTACTCAGCTTGTTTATAGTCTGGAATCATCTTACTTTGCGTTATATAATAAACTTCCTTTTTATTCCATCACGCTTTTACTTAAGGTTAACGTCAGGCCTTTTTAGAACAATTGCACTGCGTTATCAATCTGTTCATGCTTAATACTAGGTATCTGTTTACTTCAAAGAGATGTTATTTCATCGCTGGCACAGCACTGTGCTGGAACTTGCAAGTTAAATCTACCGACTGTTTTGCGCTAACAGGTGGTGCCTTATTTACGTCACATTTGAAAATAGGGAATAACCTCATGGAATCGAATCTTTTCACACAACTTTCCTCTTTTGTCTGGACCTTTAAGTATTTCCTTTTAAAACAGGTCATTAATTTGTCCTCGATTAAATTTCACTTACTAATACTAAGCACATATAATCATCATTTTCATATTACTATTTAGCGAGAGAAGTGCATTATTCGCTCCTTCCTTCTCATTCTCAAATTACTATTTAGCGAGAGAAGTGCATTATTCGCTCCTTCCTCATTCCTCATTGTAGTACCTCGGGGCTAATTAATACCTCTCGAGTACATCATTTTTCTTACATACTAACTTATAACTAAAATTGAAAATCGCCTCTAGAACATGTCCTCCTGTTTACATAAAGATATTCATGTAAACACTTGTCTACAACTTATTCTGTATTTTATTTTCCAGACACGTTGTTTTAATACATAAGGTTTCCTTTTAGCACCGTTTAACGTCCGTAGTCAGTTCAGTTCAGTTCTTGTTACTCATTGGTTAATCCTGATCTCCAATACCTTAGAATTTTCTTACAGCTTAAATTAACTTAATTCCTGGCGTTATAAAATTTTCTTAAGTCATGATGGTGGAACAATCCTTTGATTTTATTCGTGGCAGGGTCAGATAACAAATAGCTACCAATGTGTGGTTTCCTCATTATCACAAAGGGAACTTCATAAATGTGTTGCCACTTACGATTCTTCTTTAACAACAGGGATGGTTTAAAGTGAGTCCTGACTAATACCTTTTCTCCTTCTTTGAAATCTATAACTCTGTTTACCTTCATATCAAACGCCTTTTTTCGGAGGTTAGCGTACGTTGTCAATGATATGAGAGCTTGCCTGATTTTTGCGTCTAGGTCCAATTCGCTGTCTTGTAACTTTGGAAGGAGGTCTATCCATTCATTCCTTTCTTTTGATCTTGACATTAACTCATGTGACGTGAATCCGGTCGACAGATGAGGAAGGTGGTTTACAATCTGTTCGAAAGGTGTTACGAAATCTACCCACTTAGATTGATTATTCGGAATGTACGTCCTTATAAATCTGTTAAATTCTTTGAAGATTCTTTCTGTCGGATTCGATTGCGGTCGAAACAGGGATATCAAAATTTGTTTGATTCCATGGCGAGCAAGAAATGCACGCCATGGGCGTGATGTGAAATTTGAAGCATTATCGGACAAGATTGATTCTGGAACCCCGAATCGTGGGAAATATCCTTTACAATGCGACGAATTATCGGATTTGCACAAGAAGATTTCACTGCGTACAGTCTTATGTGCTTAGAAAAATTGTCCAGGATTGCTACTAAGTATTTAGCGCCTCCCCTACCGGTGGGTAGTGGACCTTCCAAATCAATACTAAGAAGCTGGTTTGGCCTTTCAGCAATTATTGGATTTAGTGGGATTGAAGTGGAAATGTTTAAGGATTTTGCCTTTTGACAGATGACACAATTTCTCAATAATTTGTGGATTCTCTGATGTAGATTCGGAACATAACAGTAAGTCGAGATTTTCCTTTTACATTTTTCTGGTCCGTAGTGACCCCATGAAATGTGAGTGTACCACAGAAGATGTTCAATGAAATTTCGAGGGATGCAAACACACCACCTCTCAGATGACTCAGACGTCTTATGAAATAGCACTTGGTTATGAACTTTATAAAACTTGGACAACTTGTGGGCTGGATTTTCGTGAAGAATTTGTCTAACCTTTTTCCATTTTGGATCTGTATTTTGAAGAATCTGAATCTGCCTACGTAACTGAAGAAAATACTTTCTGTGAATTGGATCTTTCATTAACAAAACTTTATAATTAGACATTTGTTCCACCAGTTCGCTGGTTTCTGGTAAGCCCTCAGGTGAGCGAGAAAGTGCGTCTGCTATAACATTATCTTTACCTTTTATAAATACAATGTCAAAGTCATATTCCTGCAGGAATAAGCACCATCGAGTAAGACGAGGGTGTTGCAACTTGCATGTAAGGAGGAATGATAAGGCTTGATGGTCTGAATAGACTTTAATTTTTCTTCCATAGATATAATAGTTAAATCGCCTAAAAGCCCATATTACGGCAAGTGCCTCCAACTCCGTAACCGAATAAGACTTTTCACACTCAGATAACACTCGACTCGCAAAGCTAATCACTTGGATTTACTCGTGTCCATTTACTAATTGAATCTGGAAAAGACAAGCGCCGATACCCACAAAGGAAGCGTCTGCAGTAATACAAAATTCCTTATCCATCTGAGGATGATGGAGAATGTTACTGTTAACCAGACTGTCTTTAATTTTCTTAAATCCGTCTTGGCATTCCGGCATCCAATTCCAATGTGAATTCTTTTTTAAAAGGTTGTGAAGAGCGGGATTGTTCAATACCTGATTGGGAACAAAACGCCTGAAAAATGACGTAAGACCGATAAATCCTCTCAGTTGCCTTTTTGTAACAGGGGTGGGAAAGTTTTTTATAGCAGACAATTTTTCCGGGTCAGGTTTAATTCCTTCAGGGGTGATGATGTGTCCTAAAAATTTAATTTCACTTTTTCCAAACTTGGATTTCTTAAGATTTGCTGTAACACCATACTCTCTGAATCGTTGAAATACCTTTTGCAGAAGGGCCACATGATCTTCCCAATTTTTCGATGCTACAAGAACGTCATCCACATAGACTGTTACCTCATCTAAAAGTTCAGGACCTAGTACATAGTCAAGGGCAGAAATAAAAATTCCGGAACTCACATTTAGTCCAAAAGGTACAACTTCGAAATGGTAAGATCTACCTGCAAATACACTCCTGGAAATGGAAAAAAGAACACATTGACACCGGTGTGTCTGACCCACCATACTTGCTCCGGACACTGCGAGAGGGCTGTACAAGCAATGATCACACGCACGGCACAGCGGACACACCAGGGACCGCGGTGTTGGCCGTCGAATGGCGCTAGCTGCGCAGCATTTGTGCACCGCCGCCGTCAGTGTCAGCCAGTTTTCCGTGGCATACGGAGCTCCATCGCAGTCTTTAACACTGGTAGCATGCCGCGACAGCGTGGACGTGAACCGTATGTGCAGTTGACGGACTTTGAGCGAGGGCGTATAGTGGGCATGCGAGAGGCCGGGTGGACGTACCGCCGAATTGCTCAACACGTGGGGCGTGAGGTCTCCACAGTACATCGATGTTGTCGCCAGTGGTCGGCGGAAGGTGCACGTACCCGTCGACCTGGGACCGGACCGCAGCGACGCACGGATGCACGCCAAGACCGTAGGATCCTACGCAGTGCCGTAGGGGACCGCACCGCCACTTCCCAGCAAATTAGGGACACTGTTGCTCCTGGGGTATCGGCGAGGACCATTCGCAACCGTCTCCATAAAGCTGGGCTACGGTCCCGCACAGCGTTAGGCCGTCTTCCGCTCACGCCCCAACATCGTGCAGCCCGCCCCCAGTGGTGTCGCGACAGGCGTGAATGGAGGGACAAATGGAGACGTGTCGTCTTCAGCGATGAGAGTCGCTTCTGCCTTGGTGCCAATGATGGTCGTATGCGTGTTTGGCGCCGTGCAGGTGAGCGCCACAATCAGGACTGCATACGACCGAGGCACACAGGGCCAACACTCGGCATCATGGTGTGGGGAGCGATCTCCTACACTGGCCGTACACCACTGGTGATCGTCGAGGGGACGCTGAATAGTGCACGGTACATCCAAACCGTCATCGAACCCATCGTTCTACCATTCCTAGACCGGCAAGGGAACTTGCTGTTCCAACAGGACAATGCACGTCCGCATGTATCCCGTGCCACCCAACGTGCTCTAGAAGGTGTAAGTCAACTACCCTGGCCAGCAAGATCTCCGGATCTGTCCCCCATTAAGCATGTTTGGGACTGGATGAAGCGTCGTCTCACGCGGTCTGCACGTCCAGCACGAACGCTGGTCCAACTGAGGCGCCAGGTGGAAATGGCATGGCAAGCCGTTCCACAGGACTACATCCAGCATCTCTACGATCGTCTCCATGGGAGAATAACAGCCTGCATTGCTGCGAAAGGTGGATATACACTGTACTAGTGGCGACATTGTGCACGCTCTGTTGCCTGTGTCTATGTGCCTGTGGTTCTGTCAGTGTGATCATGTGATGTATCTGACCCCAGGAATGTGTCAATAAAGTTTCCCCTTCCTGGGGCAATGAATTCACGGTGTTCTTATTTCAATTTCCAGGAGTGTATAAACGCAGTGTACTTCCTAGACTCCTGCGTAAGTTTTACTTGCCAGTAACTGCTTTTCAAATCAAGGGTGCTCAAATACTTAACTCCATGAAACTTCTGCAGATGCTCTTCAAGAGCCTCTGGTCTCGTTCTTACGGGTACTATAATTTTATTGATTAATCTTGCATCTAGGACTAGCCTTACGCTACCATCTGATTTTAGTACAGACAACAAAGGACTCGAATAAGGTGAATGAGATACTTGTATCACATTCCAGCGTAACATTTTCCTGATCTCGCACTTGACAACTTCGCGTCTCGCATATTGAATGGAATAGCTTGTTCTACAATAGGTTGAATGGGGCAGGACATCCATTCGATATCAAAGCCTTTTATTAGTCCAGGTTTCTTAGAAAATACTTGAATGTAATCTTTTAACAAATTGTAAAGCTCATTCTTCTGTTGTTTGGATAATTTAGTGGACTCACTAGCTTTACCGTATAATTCACTCCGACTGGGAATTAGGTCTTTATACTCATCGTCATTAACACTTTCAGGATCTGTCACGTCTTCTGTCTGACTGTACTGTTGTCTTTTAGTCCATGGCCGTACTGCTATTTGAAGCACCCCAAAGTTTGTCTTCACCTTACTTCTTAACAAATTTACAGTTACTTGTTGCTGGCTCGCTACTAGAGTACAGATTCCACACTCGATGTCAATTTTAGCTTTCGTCTGCCTCAAGAATTCCATACTCAGGATACATGGCACTGATAGGGTTTTAACAATAAGAAAAATGCACGTTACTGAAATAGACTCTATCTGGATTTGAAGCTGAGTCTGAAGATTTACACGTTGTGTTAGTGGACCAATTGCTCCCGATACGGTGCAACCTTGAATTGGAAGTGATAAAACTTTGCATACAGAGGATATTTGCTTAAATAAACATAAAGATAAGTCATTTATATTAGCTCCTGTATCTACAATGGTTGTTACTGGTATGTTGGCAATTGATACTCTTATGGAAGCTTGAACTTGTTCGTCCCATACGTCATCATTGCCTTTCGTCTCAGTGTCTGCTACTAGATCATCCCGTAAGTTTGTCTCTTTGTCATACCTAATTGCTTTAATTTCGTGTGGACTAAGGGACAGGGTGCCCTCATTCAAACCTGCAGCATCCTCTAGGAGGCTCAAAGGTGCTGCTTTTAATTTTCCGATCGACGCTTACTTTCCTGCTGATTTATATTTCTTAAAGTTTCTTACGTCTGGAACTGGTGTTGGTTTTGTGGTACGAACTCGGTTGGAAATGGATCTTGTTGTCCTGGCGTATTCGCCTGCGCATAATAAATTTGCGTATTATGCGGGCGTTTTTGGCTTCATACTTCCCGAAGGTCCGTTCGCTTGTTGCGTGAAGTGTGTATTTTGTGGCTGAAAGGTATTTTGCTGTGGCTTGTGTTGATTGTAACCTTTACTGAAAGGTTTACGTTGATCTCCACCTTTATTATGTCATTTATTTCCTTTCCACTGACGATTTGAATCGTAAGACTGATCGTTTTGATAATTACCGTTGATCGTTTGCGTGTTTCCATATTGCTGGGGCTGTGTATTATAAAGTGCATTTCCGTACTGAGGTGGTATATTGGATTGTATCTCTGGCCGTTATTGTACTTATCTTTGTATTTACTGTTGGAGTACGTAGTGTGTTTATTTTTGAAACCTTTGTGGGGTTGGTACTGGCCGTCGCTGTGACGCGCTTTCGCTCGGCCACCACTGTTGGCTCTAAATGGTTCAAATGGCTCTGAGCACTATGGGACTTAACTTCTGAGGTCATCAGTCCCCTAGAACTTAGAACTACTTAAACCTAACTAACCTAAGGACACCACACACATCCATGCCCGAGGCAGGATTCGAACCTGCGGCCGTAGCGGTCTCGCGGTTCCAGACTGTAGCGCCTAGAACCGCACGGCCACACCGGCCGGCGGCCACCATTGTTGCCTGCGGATTCTGCATTGTGCTGGCCGCCTGCACTGAAGTGGGCGTTGCCAACATCAACTCTAGCGTCCTCGTAAATCAGATCTAACGAGTCTAACACAGATAGGAAAGTGTCCGTATCGTCCTCAGACACGTTTACTAACTTTTCTCTGATCGCAATCGGTAGCTTAGTTTTTAGAATCATAATAACGTCTTTGGCGGTGATCGGCGAATCCCAGAACTTGATTTTCGCTAAATACTTTTCAAAATATCTTCTCAAACTACCGTGCTTACTGTTAAACACTTCGGCGTTGTAAACCTCTTTTCTCAGGCGCTGCTGCACACCAGAACTCCAGAATTTAGCTAAAAACATCTGTTCAAACTCTTTGTAACTTTTACAAGAGTCGACCATTTCGGTTCCCCATAAGGCAGCATCGCCTACGATAAATCCACTAACGAATTGAATTCGCTGGCGGTCACTCCAGCTATTCGGGAAAATTCCTGAAAAATTTCGGAGGAACACTATAGGATGAATTTCTCTTTTCTGTGGGTGAAAGGTCGGAAAAATACGATGTTTGATCACGCTTTCCTCCTGCATCAAACTGACAAAAGTGGGTGGGCTGGTAGTCTGGTTAACTTTTGCTTCTATAGAACTATGAGTTTGAGCGTTATCAAATGGTGAGCGGTAATGTACCTGCTGTTGTTCATTACATCGTGGTGAATTATTCCACTCTCCTGACACGGGAGGTGGGGAATTTTCAACTTGACAATTCAGTGTACGAACTTCATCAACTATCTGTTGACGCCATTCAGGTAAATCTTGAGCTAACGTTCGTCTTATCTGGCCTAATTCTGACACGACCGTGTCTCCTGTTTTTCCAGGGGCTGCCAATATTTCAAAGATCACGTTCTTGACAGTTTCCCTGAGTTCGTTCTTGACCTTGTTTTCTATGAATCCGTCATTGTTTTTAATCCACTCTTGGTAGTGGTCGGACAATGCTTCAGCACGTGCCTTAACAGTATTCTTTATTTGATCCTCTACATTAAGAGTCTCAATCTGTTTGTAAAGATCATCAACAACATTCTCGATCGTGTCTACTGCTGTTTTAACTCCTTTGACCTCACCAGAGATTGCAGTATAATCTTCTTTTAAGGTCGCAGCTTGTTTTTGATATTCCATCACTTTTGAATTTATTTCTCCCTTGGCTGCTTCGATTTTTTCATCTAACCGTTTTGAAATATCCTCTACTTTTGACTCTACTTGTGTGTCAATTGCTAGCCTCATGGTCGTTATCTGACTACTAATTTGGCTTTGGACATTACCCAACAGGGTATTTAAATCAGCTGTTATGTCTGCCTTTAGTTCGGCCTTTACCGAATTTAACCGTGTATTTAGGTCATTTATCTCCGTTTGCAGATCTGTTTTTACTGAATTTGTGTCTGCTTTTACTGAATTGCACAGATTTGTAAGGACCTGATTTTTATTATGCCGTCTTTCGGCCTTCTCTTTTTCTTCGCGTGCCTTTTCATCTAATCTTTCCTGTTTTGGCTTTCGAACTTACGTTCCATTATTGCTTCGATCATTGCAGCCAAGTCATTTTTTTCAAAGGCGGGAATAGTTTGCACACTAGGACCAGCTTCTAAAACTTCGGTCGAGGCTGCTTCTGCCTCCGCTCGTGTACCTATCGCGCGTGATCGTAATGGATAGTGAGGTCCATTCCCATCACTGCTATCGTCTGCTTTTGTTTGTGTCCGCTGTTTACCGTCGGCCATGTTCATGAATTGTCAAACGTCAAAATGCTACAGATATTGTTTGTCACTGCCGTCAGTCGTTTGTCTGTGACGTAGTGCTATGGCTTACTAGGACCGAAGATGAAATTTTAACTCTGGGTAACAACTGACGTTCATGTACGCCAAGAAGACAAGATGGTTCCTACTAATTACAAATAAATGAGATATCACACGTTTTACCAGTTTTGAGCGTAGTTATCCGCCATATCGTAATTTTTTAATGGTACACTTTCATTGAATTTAACTACATAAGAATGGACTATGGACAAATTGAAATAAAGCTGTTTCAAGGCAAGGAAAGACAGGTTTACGTTCTGATCAAGTCGAAAGATGCAACGTCACTACGAAAGCTTGGTTACTGCGTATAAAAATTTGACTTACTATGGCTGTCTTGATGATGATACGGCTGGATACTCGCGTTCTTTTGGTAATTTCATCAATCGCTCTTCTGAATTAATTAAAAGGTTTTCCCACTTCTCTTTCTCGGTTGAATTGCATCCACAAGAAAAAATGAAACAACTATTTGAACAAGCACTGAAAAATTTGTAAACATATATATGAAATGATTTTTTGATCAAGTCCCTGTTCGGGCGCCAAGTGTAGCGTTGCTCTTGAGGGACGAAAATAAAAAGAATTGTTACTTTTTTTTAATGTCGAAAAAGTGAATATTTTGGTGGGCCACTTGGCAACAGAATCAGGGATTGATTACGCTATTATAATAACATACGTTGACCATTAAATACCTGAATAAGAGCAGCATATTGATATATATATTTGAGATCGTTCGGAAGAAACATTATCATTTCTGTGCATTTTTACAGTCGCGATGTAGTCATACCCGGATCAACACTAAGGGACCAGAAGATTTATAGACTTTAAAAGAAATGCAACACTACACAAAAAAGTTGGTTCAGAAATAATAGGAAAACGATAATGTTCCTTCTGCCTCATGCTGCGTTCGGCCCATCAGCGTGATCGTAATTTCTGGTGATGAAGAAACACAAAATAATTATAATTCAAGTAAATGAGGAGATGGAATCATCAAGGTTAATTTACGAAAATATGCACACTTATCTTTAACACACGTTTTTTTAATGCTACGTACCTTTTCATATTAAATTACAATAGATGACCATTGTGGTTAAATACTTTATACATAACAGTCAAAATGTCCTCTTGACGCTGTCTGTTCGATATCAGTTACAAGGAACTACACGTTTTCTGATTGGAAAAAATAACAATTAGCATATTCACTCAATATTTTCACATAGAATATAAAATACTGTTGCGGAACGCAGTAAGTCCAAGTCCGCCTTTCATAGAATACAAACAGTAAAAGGTGAGGCGCCAAAAGCCTCATTTGTCTTGAAACAACAGAATTCTTTTTTATACCATTAAACGATACATGTACATAGAGATTTACAGGCACCGCGCAAGAACGGCAAAGATAAAGAATAATAGATTCTGTCGCTGCTATGCGATGGTTCATTTCTTTTACTTTACAATTGTTCGATAACTTTAGGCCATCAGGGGTTTACTATTGAGCGTATATTAATGTTAGTGAGACGAAAATTACTAATATTACAATCTCTTTGCCTTTCTCCTCTCTCATTCCTCGTCCCAGGCCCGTATTCTCCTGTATCCTTTTCCTCTATTCCTTCCTGTGACATTACAGCCTTTATCACTGCGATTTTTAACATGTAAAAGTTTTTTTTTCTGTATTCGCGTCAGTATGTGCGAACTTTTAACATATACCAATGAATGTTGTAACCAGATATCGCCGGCAGAAGTGGCCATGCGGTTAAAGGTGCTGCAGTCTGGAACCGCAAGACCGCTACGGTCGCAGGTTCGAATCCTGCCTCGGGCATGGATGTTTGTGATGTCCTTAGGTTAGTTAGGTTTAACTAGTTCTAAGTTCTAGGGGACTGATGTCCTCAGCAGTTGAGTCCCATAGTGCTCAGAGCCATTTGAACCATTTTAACCAGATATCTTTGCCGCGCTCCTGAAAAGCGCAGAATATCACGATAGCTATAAACTGTTATACGCTGCTATCGATAAGTAAAAAAAAAAAACGATGCACCTATGTTTCAAAATAACATTTGCCAATTTTTACTTCTGCAGGGAGCCGCGCCGCTCTCTAGCTGTTCTGTGAATGTGTTGCGAGTCGGACGCAAAAGTATTGTGCTCCATACTGATATAATCATTTTATTGTAAAGTTAAGAGTTTAAGTGATTAAAAAATATATGTAGCAACAAACAAGCGAGAATGTATATCACGAAAATTCGCTCCACCGCCACAATGGGTGGCCATGTTAATGTAAGTTTCCGTTTCATAATATAATGCTTGAAGCCTTGAAGTTTATTTAATTTTAAAGAAAATCTCTCAACCTTATTTTCATTAAGTATACTTGTGATAATCTTTTCTGTTTAAAAGATTTATGCAGCTTATGATCCAGCGTGTGTTCTGTCGGAACAGGAGGCTGTCGTGACGACATCGTTATAGTATTTATTCCAAGTGCTTTCAGTACCGTTTATATGTTCGTACAAATCCAATTAGTTGGTCCCTTAGGTTTCTTTCATGTAACTTCTGTCTGTTTTCTCCGCGCGATCTTCCTCCGAAAAAAGTTTCTGTTCATTTTTTAGTAATTTTCGATATCGCGAATGAGAAAAGACAGCCGCCTCCTGCTCCGAACGGAACACCACGACTTTTCTAACGTCGGAGAGTACCGCACGAATTTTCCGCTAAAAGGTAATAGAATTTCTTAAAGCTGGATCAATTACACATGTTGCTGCTGTTCTCCGACAAATCTGGTGTGATTAATAGTAATTTATTCTGTCACGACAAAAAGAACCAATTTTATTTTTACCAAAGCAACAAAGCTTTCAATTAAATTACTAAAAAAAAAAAAAAAAAAAAAATCATACCAGATTCCCCTACGATGCATTCCAGTCCACCATGAGTTTTTGTTTTTCATCTCCCTTTGCGTATTGTATTACCCTTTCCATATTCTCAAATACTTTCTCTGTCTCTTCATCTTCAGCTTGCGACGTCGGCATGTATACCTGTACTAGTGTTGTCGGTGTTGGTTTGCTCTCCGTTCTGATATGAATCACTGAACTGTTCACAGTAACATTCTCTCTGCCCTAACGACCTATTGATAACGAATCCTACTCCCTTTATGCTATTTTCCGCTTCTGTTGATATCACCCTATACTCATCTGACCAGAAATCTGTCTCCTTTCCAAAATGGTTCAAATGGCTCTGAGCACTATGGGACTCAACTGCTGGGGTCAATAGTCCCCTAGAACTTAGAACTAGTTAAACCTAACTAACCTAAGGACATCACACACATCCATGCCCGAGGCAGGATTCGAACCTGCGACCGTAGCGGTCTCGCGGTTCCAGACTGCAGCGCCAGAACCGCGCGGCCACTTCGGCCGGCGGTCTCCTTTCCATTTCACTTCACTGACCAGTACTATATCTTGACTGAGCCTTTGCATTTCCCTTTTCAGATTTTCTAACTTCCCTACCACGTGGATAATATAGACCTGTTAATGTCGAAATAGAAATTGTGGTGATCTCTGTACAGCTTCTAACCAACGAAATAACGCATACGAGACCATAATGTGAATCGAAAGAAGAACATCAGAAATTCTCCACAAGCAAGTGTCCATCACCAGCGACTTACATGGAGTCTAAACGAGGACTGGTATTACTAGGAACTGAGCAAATTTCTTTTAAGCTCTAGGGCTAAGTGGTTAGTTTTATGTCTCTGCTGTCCACGGAGACCCAATATATCTCAGAGCCTGTGGATATGTACTTGCATGATTCATTAAGCACTTACCTCACAAAAATCTTCATTACGTGAACTGCTGCAATAGAGGGAGCGTCAATATTGTCAGCTAAATAAAAGATTCTAAGTACTAAAGCCACTAAATACTAATTTGCATGTGGTTAGCTAAGGAAAGATTTTGTTGCAAACCAAATAATTTATTTTTTACCTTAATAATGCGACATCCAGTTCAAACACGAACATAAATCGTCATTGACATCCAGTACAAAGATATATGATCATGAATAGTTTTCAATCTCTAAGTCGGATACTTCCAGATCGTTAGCCTACGCTAACACTTCAGGCCTCTACCGTCCATCAGTTCTAAATTCTCTCATTTAACATCCATCACTGCTGGCTGTTCACCTCCAACTAACCAGCAGTACTTCCATCACTGCTGGCGACTAACTTCCAGCTGCCGAACACTACTGGCGATTAACTTCCAACAACGAGTCCAAGCAGCCACAGAGTCTCTTACAAAGAAGCGCAGTCAGAGATCCAATGCAAAGCGCTGCATAGGGTTGCCATCACAGAAGCAGCCCACTTACAAAGTCCACAGTGAAATCTGACTGCTCTCAGGTAAATTGAACTCAAGTATTACTGAATTATATTAAAAATGACAGTTACAGAAGAATAAAAATGTTAACACTCGTTAACGTGGAATGATAAAAGCAATTGTTCGGCTCGTTGGAGCAAACGTAGCACAGCATATCTCCATTTTGAAATAGTTCAAGATCGGCCTTACCCGGGGCAAGGGGGGCCGCACCCTTCCTCCCTAGGTCTCAGGAAACGAAAAAATATAGTGTAGCTAGGTGTTTAAGAATCGGAATTGAAACTTTTTATGGCTACTTGGAGGTCATCATTCACCCTCTAACATATTAAACGTGGTTTAAACCCACCAGTTTCGCCACCTCCTACAAATTATCTCACGGGCGCTCTTGAACTGATTATTCCCGACGCACTCACGGTGGAGTATGCGATACAAGTGGGAATCTCTCTACATATCTTGAGGGGAGAGAGAGAGGACTGGCTAGTGAGTTGGCCAGTCAATAGTACTGAAAAAAATTAGAAGTTTTAGAAGAACCTTATTGATTCCTCTTATCGTTATACAGCTGATTTCTGTTCTTCAGGCACATTCATTAGACAGTAATAGTATGTTTGTGAATGCTTCTCTGTTAGTTGCGTAGCATAGAAAACAAGACTTACATGAGCTTGCAAAAAATAAGGAAGTAATAGAGTGATTGCACTCCTGCAGAAGTTTACAGTAAGTTGTTCACATATCAGAAAGTCAAAAAATATTATGAAAATGAAGGCATGACCACCAAGAAGCTACTATATCACTTTATTTATTTACATTTTTTTCATAATCCTGCTGTCTTGTTCTACCAATTCACACCACACCATGATTCAAAATTTACTAATACAGTGTGATTGACGACACCGAAAGACACATACAGTAGCTTGGTGGCAAACACCCTTTTGGCTTACTAGGACGAGCCATTGCCATCTTATATCGCGAATCGTTAATCATTCCATAAATCTTTTGTAGAAGTAGCTGAATATGCGTTCATCAGGACGAGAATTTCTCAGTTTCGCAGTATTAAGTTTAGCACAAAAATAGTGCAGTATTAAGTTCACAAGCACAAGGATAACGCAAGAGACACATATGAGGAATCTTGGAGGAAGTTGAATAACAGAACATCAACAATAAAAACATTTCTGAAAAAGAAAAATTTGTTAACAGTGAATTTAATTTTAATTGCTGGGAAATCTGTTTTTACGTATTTCCTGAAATATAGCCTTATACGGCAGCAAAATGAGAACGATAATCGATTTATATAAGAAAAGGATAGAAGCTTTTGAAATGTGGTGTTACAGAGGGATGTTGAAGACTGGATAGTTAGATCGAGTAACTAATGTCGTGGTACTGAATCGATGAGGCTTGCACAGCATGGTTTAGCATGGAGTGCTGCTTCAGATCAGTCTTCGGACTGCTAGTAACAACACGATGTGAATGATATTTTCTGTTAGTAAAGCCATCGTACACAAAACGTATAAGGAACAAAGTAAAAAGTAACAGGGTGATTTATCTCCTATGTAAAGGCGTCCGACTGGTACTGTATTCTCCGTAATCTGTACGGGTATAATACGAATTACGGCAAGTTGTACCAGTAGCCAGGCTGGAGGGCGCCCTCGTTTTACTATCGTGTGTGTGTGTGTGTGTGTGTGTGTGTGTGTGTGTGTGTGTATGTGTGTGTGTGTGTGTGTGTGTGTGGTTGTGTGCGCGCGCTTGTGTATGTGTGTTTGTGTGCTTGAGATAGAGAGACAGAAGTTCATACTTATGTGCTCCAGTTCCATTTGGTGATTACGTTTCTTATTCGAAATTAGAACAACTAGGCCACTTGATTGTCACAAACAGCTTCGTCATATTCTGCTTAAGATGCTATATATTTGTTACATGTAGCCTGTAAACAAAGACCAGGTCGACAGTCCTTTTTTTGTTTTTTTTATTCCTGGTGCAACAATTCACTCTTTTTGAGGTATTAATATTGTAATTGAAACTCTTTCCGTTTCCAGCTGCAGACCCGAATCATACGCGACTTCATTTCTTGTAACACAAATTTAAATGAAAATGGTAGTAGTGTGTCTTATAAAGTGTGATCTGTCCTGAGACAAACGGTAGCCTGTAGCGTAATGTGCCACTCACATCGAGGTTGAATATGGTGTTTCGTGTACACAACATGTTTCAATTGGTGATACTAACGCTCAGTAATTTATTTCCTTATTTACTTCATTAAAATTTTAATCAAGCTACTTGACATGATGCTTGAACTAACAAGGGCTTCTGCACTCACTGTATTCCTGTTCGCCAGTATTCCCGATGACTGCAGCTTTCCTCTTTCAGACTTCTCTTCCACATCATTCAAGTTACTCCCACTCTCCCTGTTAATCTCGGCCGTCGGCGCTTCCACGTTCTCGGCAACGACCATTCCAATCAGGACTGCTTTTAGCCATCGTCCTTGCTCCATTCACCACACATGGCCATATCACTGAAGAACTCTTTTCTCAATTCTTTGCACGACCGGATGTTCCATATCCATTAATTCCCTTTTTCCCTCATTTCTTCTCCTCACTGTTGTAGTTATTCTTGGTGCCTTCCTTATTCTATCGCTACTACCTACACTCTCTTTTTCTGTCGCTCCTCCTTCTGCACCGTTTGTTGGTATACGTTTAACTATTGTTTGCAGAATCTTGTTCTTTGTCTTTTTTGATATTACCCTGCTCCTCGGAATTTCATTTAGCATCTCCTATTTCTTGATGGATCCTACCTTCAACTTCTGTCTCACACCTTAAGAGGTATTCAAATTGATTTACCGCTTCAATAGTTCTTTGCTATAGCACTATAGCCCTTCCATCTCCTACTGCTATTAAGATCTGTTTTGCTCATATTTATTCTAAGCCCGCCTCGTTCAAATACTTCCATTGATTTCTTTATCATAAACTCGATATCCCCCTTAGCAGTTATACGGGATCAAATATATTCGCCATATAAGTATTACTCTTACTATAGATGCATCACACCGTTATATGTTTATATAATTTTGAACTGTCGAAGGGAGCAAGAAGTACCAACGTGGAAATAAATTTTTAGCAGGAGAATAGCTGGAACTGGAGACGTTCCAAAGAACATCTTGCAGTGAAATAGGGACCGAACACCATCCTTTTACGCTTATGTTTCTGGTCCTACACAAACGGAGCCATCAAGACGCACTAACATTAATACAGGACTTGTCACAATCAAAGAAGGTCAGGAGATCAGATGCAACATTCGTGTCACGTTATCAGAATAGCTATATCTGCACGGGCAGCTACAGAGCGATAAACAAATTTGTTCTTACAGTTACATAATAGATAAAAATAATCAGTTGTGCTCATTTCAAAACCTGAAATCAGATACGTGAGAGCACATTCTTAGGCTGTTCCCCACTCTGGCCACAGTTTCTGCATGCTCATCTACATGACTACTCTGCGAAACACGCTCAAGTGCTTGGCAAAGCGTTCTTCGAACCACCTTCAAACTATTTTTCTACCTTTCGATTCTCTAACAGCGCATGAGAAAAATGACTCTTAAATCTTTCTGGACGACCTCTGATTTTTCTTATTTTATAATGATCATCACTTCTCCCGTGCAGGTAGGCGGCAATAAAATATTGTCACATTAAAAGGAGAAAGTTGGTGAGTGAAATTTCATGAAAAGATCTCGCTGCAGCGCAAAGCGCCTTTCTTTTAATAATTGCCATCCCAACTCGTTTATCATATCCGTGACACTTTCTCCCCTATTTCCCTATTTCGTGATAATCCAAACCGAACCGCCCTACTTTGAATTTTTCGATGTTCTCCGTCAGTCCTCTTTCGTGCGCGGATTCCATACACGACAACAATCCTCTAGCAGAAGGCGATAAAGCGCAGAGTACGCAGTTTATTTAGCAGACCTGTCGCATCTTCTAAGCGTTCTGCCAATAAAACGTAGCCTTTGATTTACCTTTCCCACAATAGTATCGACGCAATCATTCCAACTTAAGTTGTCCCTAATTGTAGTTCCTAGGTATTTAGCCGAATGACAGACTTTAGATTTCTGTGATTTATCGTGTAATGGAAATTTAATGGATATCTTTTTGTACTCATGTGACACTTTCCCTTATTATTGAGAGACAATTGTCATTTTTCGCACAATTCAGATATCGTGTCTAAGTCACTTTGCAGTTGGTTTTGATCTTCTGACGGCTTAATTAGACCTCAAATGACAGGGACAGCTGCAAATAATGTAAGAGGGATGCTCGGGTTACCTCCTAAATCGTCTATGTTGATTAGGAACAGCCTATAACACTTTGTTGGGGAACGCCAGATTTCACCAGTCGTACAACTGAAGCAATATTCCATAGGTGCGCAATGTGGTTAGAAGTCTCTTGTGAGGAACAGTGTTAAAACCGTTCTGGAAAAGTAGAAATATGGAATCAATATGAGATCCTCAGTCGATAGCAGTCATTTCCTCGTGCCAATAAACAGGTAGTTGTGTTTCACCAGAATGATATTTCCTGAATCTGTGCTGTCTGTGTGTCGGTATTCCGTTCCCTTCGAGGTAATTCATGATGTTTGAAAACAGTGTACGTTCCAAGGTCCTAGTTCAAACTGACGTTAGTGATACGAGTCTGTAATTCAGTGGATTCCTTTCTTGAGCACGGATCATTCGTGGAGCGTACAGTTGCATATGACTGCTAAGTAGGGGCTACTACGTCAGCATATTCTGAAAGGAAAGTTGTTGGTATGTTATTAGTATCTGAAGACCTGCGTTTATTAAGTGCTTACTGCTTCCGTACACCGAAGATATCTGTCAGTTATACAACAGTTTCGCTTCAACGTCAGTGACTACACTAATAAGAAAATTAAAGAATACTGGGTAAAATCGTAGACTAACGTTCACACACGAAATAGCGTTATCGCCGATCGTAGTTGAATTTTATTCAGTTACCTGCAGTGCTTAAGAACACGTGGGTTTGATTTTCTCCTCTCGTGAGATGGCCGCCAAAGCGCTGCTGCGACTCCTGTGCCGATTCACGGGTCCAACGATTTGCGTGGGCGGAGCCGGCGGCTCGCGACTGCCGCGCTGCATAATGCATGGCGGCCGGCGGCGCGGCCTGGCCGCGGCCGCGAGGTGCCACACCGCGTGCGTGACGCCGCCTCCATACATTCATAACGGCGCGCCCGTAGGAGCTCAGCTGCGAGAAGCGGCCGTCGGCTGCGTTTCCTCTGCTCAGAGCCACGAGTTGGGCTCTCCAAGCCTCCTCAACCTGCTAATGTGTCGTGTGTGCGCAACTGCTTTTGGAGTAACACAATAAGCGAGAAACGTTACGTTTACTCTTCTCGAAGTCGACGCCATCAGGTGACAGAAGTAATGGAATGACGAGGTCCACATACACACATGGCTGTAGTATCGCGTACATAAAGAATAAAAGGGCAGTGCTTTGGCGGAGCTGTCATCTGTTCTCAGGTAATTCATGTGAAAATGTTTCCGACGTCATTATGGCTGGTAACACAGATCTACGACTAAAAAACTGCATAGGATTTTTTAACATTTTCTTATAGATTTTGACCTCCCAAAAACACAACAAATATTCAAAAAATTCTTTCACATATGTTTTTATGTATATTACAGTATTTATGTTCGTTAGTAATAAACTTATGTGTTTTTTAATTTATTAATTATTAAAAGTTATATCAATTATAACTGATAAAATAAACTTAAATTTTTAAAAATTTCAAAGTTAACTGTTCTTTGTTACCACTTGCAGGCTTTACCGTGAACTCCTGGGTGGAAGAAGCAAATTCAAACAATCTTAATGTTCAGTTTTATCGTGTTGCGACAAGTCAAATCACGATTTTTATCCCGCAAGAAATGAAAAGAAAATCTCAGTAGACATATTGCTATTCAAGTGAACAGTGATGTTGTTTCTGCCTAGTCATGGCTACCAGGGGTTGTGTTATTTCTCCAAACAGTTTTGGTCATATCTGTGGTAAATACACTATTAAATTTCAACAAAGAAATGTAAGTGATTTTGTGAGGAAAATTTATTTTGCTTACTTTAAATTAAAACTTGGTGTTCAAGATAAACCATGGGCCCCACATAAGGTGTGTAGAAGATCTTCGTTTGTGGTTTAAGGAGAGAAAAATGTTATCAATACTACTTTAGTACCACAAGAAAGGATTTTGTTTCCCCCTCTCCGTATCAAATAGGGGTTGATGAAACAATTTGTAAAATCGCTGCAAAACGATGGGGACTGTTATAAATATCGATGTACAAAATTCTCGAAGCTGTCAGAAGCACAGTTGAGAGAGGGAGTTTTCACTTGCCCCGACATAAGAAAACTTAACCGACACCCTTTTTGTGGACAGTATGAATGAGAAGGAAAAAGAAGCTTGGGTATCGTTCAAGGATGTAGTGCGAAAGTTTTTGGGAAATACTAAGGATTCTGACTACAAAACCATTGTTCAACGGATGCTAGCAGCATACGAAGCTCAAGGCTTGAGCTTGAAGGTTCATTTTTTACACTCCCACAGAGACAGTTTTCCTTAAAACCTGGGAGCTTACAGTGAAGAACAGGGGGAGCGGTTTCACCAGGATGTCCGTAATATCGAGAGACGGTACCAAGAGAGATGGGATGCCACTATGGTTGCTGACTACTGTTGCATGCTTAAGCGGGAAACTAAAGATGGAAATCGGAAAAGGCGAAGTATCAAGGAAAAGAAGAAAAGGTTTCACAAAAAACATGAATAAGTGTAATATTGTTACTATATGTCTCAAAATAATGTTTCGTTGGTTGTAAAAAAATATTATGTTTGATATTTTTTAATAAACCAGTGCTTTTACCAATTTTTTGTGTCTGAATTTGCAAAAAGACCTTATGTGGTAGAAAAAAATGAACATCACTTCTGAAATCAGCGCATTCTTAAACATATAATTCAGCAAAATCATCTCGTGCAGCTAACAAAATTTTTTTTTTTAGAGACCTGTGTAATTAACAGATTTTGAATGTAGTATATACGCTAGTTCGCGGTAGGCGCATGGGACATTCCGCTTTGGAGATGGTTGTGGAACTGAACACTCCGAGACCCACAGTGTCAAGAGCGTGCCGAGATTATCAGATTTCATGCATTACCTCTCATGTCACACCAAAAGTAGCCGAGAGCAGCGGGTTTGCCTACAGTTATCAGTGCTAATAGACAAGCAATACTGCGTGAAATAACTGCAGAATCCAATGCGGGACGTGCGACGAACGTATCCGTCAGGACAGTGCTGCAAAATCTAGCGTTTACGGGCTATGGCAGCAGACGGCCGACGTCAGAGCAATTGCTAACAGCACGACATCGTCCTGGGATCCATATCAATGAAATCCCAGACGATTGGAAAACCGTAGCCTTGAAAGGGTGCTGACCTATTTGCCATGATGACTTTCAGAAAGTTTTATCCATAAGTGTGAATGAGTTGCGAATTTGATAAATTTACTCAACCTCTGTAATATCGATATAATGATTTTCTATGTAAGACTATGTTTGAGGCCAGATACGTTCAGGGATGTTGGTCAGAGTAAGTGGGCGAGTAGCAGAGTGTGTTGGACAGTCTGGCAATGTGTTTGGTTTGAAAAGGAATGAAGGTGGCCTGCAGTGTAGTGGAGGAAGATTATTTAAAAAGGATTTTTTAATATGAAACTTTCTGGAAGATTAAAACTGTGTGCCGGAGCGAAACTCGAACTCGGGATCTTTGACTTTCGCGGGCAAGTGCTCTACCAATTTGTTTTTTTTTTTCTTCTTCGACGTAGTTCGTTGCGTTTGGTCGGGGCGGACATCACAAGACATCCGTTCAAGTTCATCATTGAATCCTTGACTCAGTTTTTTTTATTACAGAGAGCACGCAGGCCTCGGACCGAACACGCTAAAACTACTGTGCCGGCAATCAAATGAGCTATCCAAGCACGACTCACGCCCCTTCCTCACAGCTTTAGTTCTTCCAATACCTCGTCTCCTACCTTCCAAACTTTACAGAAGCTCACCTGCGAACCTAGCAGACCTAGCACTACTGAAAAAAAGGAAGGATTTTGTAATATGTTTTGAGGAAAGATATTGCGCAAATGAGATTATATTAATGCAAGAGTGATAAAAGCCAACTTTTAAGGTAATCTATTTTTTTTATGTTTGTAACTCTGTACTTTGTTATTGCTAGAACATTGCATATGGTTGAGGTTTGTTGTAGAAATTTATACAATGCAGCATATGGTCTTGTCTTATAGTTGAAACAAGTGTCTAGGAAGGCAGTTCTACACATGAGAGTAATTAAGAAATATTTTGCTACTTTGTTTAGGTGTTAGAAGTGTATCAAACTGTGCATTGTTGTCATGGCTTAATGAACCACAGTTAAACTTTGAGTCTCTGTTCCCATTATCAGTCGTTAACATTAATTAATTCCCCATATCATTATTACTTTCATGACTCTGTTTGCACACTTGCATTGCACATCGCGAGCTTTATACTGAGAAGCATTTATGAAAATCGGTCATATATCGTCGTGCATTGCTCATCGCAAGTCCGACAAATGAAATTTGATTCTGGAAAGTCACATCATTATTCCTAATGACAACAGGCTGCATGCCAGACGAGCGTTCCGTGCCCACAAGTAGGCCAATAAATTTAATTATCGTCGAAATTCACGTCCAATGTAGGGCACAGTGACTGGTGGAGAGTATCAGTTCAGAGGCTTTATACCAAAGTACCATCTTGTGGATTTTCAAGCACTTTTATCAGAAAGTCGGATACGTCAATTTTTATGTTCATATACTGTGTCATTACAGTAACGGCTCTGGTACGGTGATGGCTTGCAAGACTGAATATAAACATTAGCAATATTGGGAACACTATTTTGTCCGCAGCTCGTGGTCGTGCGGTAGCGTTCTCACTTCCCGCGCTCGGGTTCCCGGGTTCGATTCCCGGCGGGGTCGGGGATTTTCTCTGCCTCGTGATGACTGGGTGTTGTGTGATGTCCTTAGGTTATTTAGGTTTAAGTAGTTCTAAGTTCTAGGGGACTGATGACCATAGATGTTAAGTCCCATAGCGCTCAGAGCCATTTGAACCATTTTTTACAATATTGTAATCTGAGACATCCGTTTTGTAGTCAGATTACATAAGTAAATTTCATTGAAAACGAACTGCTTTCTCGCAGACGAATTGCTTGATGTACCGACGTAGCGTGAGTTTCATATACATCAGTACAATATTAAATTTTCATGTAGTTCTGTCGCCCTGCACCGAAATTTACACATTTCGATCTCAAGATACTTTTTCTTGTGTCTAGGAATCGCTAGGCAAACAATCAAACAACTCGTATTAATGAGTTTTATTACAATAAGACAAGCAAACAAGCAAAGGGCGACATGCAGATTAATTAGTCTGCTTCAGAACAGACAAAAACAAGTTGTGCTACATAGAGATTCCTAGCGGAATGGCTATGTTGACGCTGCTATCGAAGTGGGCGTCACCAGTCGCATGGGGCGCGGCGCTTATGTCCTCTTCACACAGGGAGCCGCTGCTGTCACGTTGTCGTCCTGGAAGGGAGGTCTGTCAGCGTGCGATCGGCTGACTTCTTCTCACAGCCTTCCCTGTCGCTACCGACTGGCGTGCTGGCGCTGACTTAGTGCCATAACGAGATTGACACATTTCTCATCCTGGTCAGATGAGTCCCGATTTCAGTTGGTAATAGCTGATGATAGGGTTCGAGGGTGGCGCAGACCCCGCGAAGCCATGGACAGAATTTGTTAACAAGACACCGTGAACGAGGGTGGTGGCTCCATAACGGTGTGAGCTGTGTTTACATGCAACGGACTCGATCCGCTAGTCCTATAGAAACGATCATTGATTAAAAATCGTCATGTTTGCCGGCTTGGAGAACATACACTCCTGGAAATTGAAATAAGAACACCGTGAATTCATTGTCCCAGGAAGGGGAAACTTTATTGACACATTCCTGGGGTCAGATACATCACATGATCACACTGACAGAACCACAGGCACATAGACACAGGCAACAGAGCATGCACAATGTCGGCACTAGTACAGTGTATATCCACCTTTCGCAGCAATGCAGGCTGCTATTCTCCCATGGAGACAATCGTAGAGATGCTGGATGTAGTCCTGTGGAACGGCTTGCCATGCCATTTCCACCTGGCGCCTCAGTTGGACCAGCGTTCGTGCTGGACGTGCAGACCGCGTGAGACGACGCTTCATCCAGTCCCAAACATGCTCAATGGGGGACAGATCCGGAGATCTTGCTGGCCAGGGTAGTTGACTTACACCTTCTAGAGCACGTTGGGTGGCACGGGATACATGCGGACGTGCATTGTCCTGTTGGAACAGCAAGTTCCCTTGCCGGTCTAGGAATGGTAGAACGATGGGTTCGATGACGGTTTGGATGTACCGTGCACTATTCAGTGTCCCCTCGACGATCACCAGTGGTGTACGGCCAGTGTAGGAGATCGCTCCCCACACCATGATGCCGGGTGTTGGCCCTGTGTGCCTCGGTCGTATGCAGTCCTGATTGTGGCGCTCACCTGCACGGCGCCAAACACGCATACGACCATCATTGGCACCAAGGCAGAAGCGACTCTCATCGCTGAAGACGACACGTCTCCATTCGTCCCTCCATTCACGCCTGTCGCGACACCACTGGAGGCGGGCTGCACGATGTTGGGGCGTGAGCGGAAGACGGCCTAACGGTGTGCGGGACCGTAGCGCAGCTTCATGGAGACGGTTGCGAATGATTCTCGCCGATACCCCAGGAGCAACAGTGTCCCTAATTTGCTGGGAAGTGGCGGTGCGGTCCCCTACGGCACTGCGTAGGATCCTACGGTGTTGGCGTGCATCCGTGCGTCGCTGCGGTCCGGTCCCAGGTCGACGGGCACGTGCACCTTCCGCCGACCACTGGCGACAACATCGATGTACCTGTGGAGACCTCACGCCCCACGTGTTGAGCAATTCGGCGGTACGTCCACCCGGCCTCCCGCATGCCCACTATACGCCCTCGCTCAAAGTCCGTCAACTGCACATACGGTTCACGTCCACGCTGTCGCGGCATGCTACCAGTGTTAAAGACTGCGATGGAGCTCCGTATGCCACGGCAAACTGGCTGACACTGACGGCGGCGGTGCACAAATGCTGCGCAGCTAGCGCCATTCGACGGCCAACACCGCGGTTCCTGGTGTGTCCGCTGTGCCGTGCGTGTGATCATTGCTTGTACAGCCCTCTCGCAGTGTCCGGAGCAAGTATGGTGGGTCTGACACACCGGTGTCAATGTGTTCTTTTTTCCATTTCCAGGAGTGTATTCAGCCATTCATGGACATCAAGCTCATAAACATGTCACCGGGCCACAGTTGTCTGAGATCGGTTTGAAGAACATTCTGGATGATTAGAGCGAATGATTTGGCCACCCACATCGACCGACATGAATCCCTTCGAACATTTATGAGTGATAATCGGGAGGTCATTTGGTGCACAAAATCATGCACCGGCAACACTTTCGCAATTATGGTCAGCTGTAGAGGCAGGAAGTCTCACTGTTTCTGTAGGGGACGTCCATTGATTTTTTGAGTCCATGCCACGTCGATTTGCTACACTACGCCGGGAAAAAGGAGGTGCGACACGATATTAGGAAGTATCCCATGACTTTTGTCAGCTCAGCGTAGAGCTGCAGCGCAGTGATTTGGAGAAAATCAGAAGGTGCTGACGGGGCTTTGAATAGCACAGTCTCTTCAGTACGTATCCAATGCTTTAATTAAGGCGCTGCATTGTTAATCGTCGAACGCGGACTAAATTTATTTATGATGTAAGTAAGTGTTCTGTTATAGCATCCCATCTTTACTTTTATAAGATCGGGAATTTCTTGAAGACTTAAATTCATTTTCTAAGTTATTATGCTCGGTTTATCCCCCAGGAGCTCACCTCTGTAGCCGAGATCGCTAACTCACGACTGTGCGGTGGTGCTCGACTCAGAGGTAAGCCGGTTCGTGTCCTGGAAATTTTCGTTACCAGTATCTGGCCGGCAGAGAGAGGAAAGAGATGACGGTGTGAAGTTCCTGATCACCAGTCTTGCTGCCAATCTGCTGCGCTAAATTCCAAACCACTCTGCAGTGCCACATGTAGTGAGGGTGTGTGATGGTCACTCGTCCGTCGGATGAGAACGTTAAGCTATGCTGTTCCTCTGGTGCTATTTGAGGGGAGTAGACTATGTGTCAGCATCGGATTTCACCCTCTCGCTTCCCTTCATCCATGACAACACAAATCCAACACTATCCCGTACGACCACTCGTCACAGTCATCCACACAACACAAATATACAACTGACACTTGTAAGTGCACAGACGAAGGCACCTCAAAAATGGTTCAAATGGCATTGAGCACTATGGGACTTAGCTTCTGAGGTCATCAGTCCCCTAGAACTTAGAACTTCTTAAACCTAACTAACCTAAGGACGTCACACACACCCATGCCCCAGGCAGGATTCGAACCTGCGACCGTAGCGGTCGCGCGGTTCCAGGCTGTAGCGCCTAGAACCGTGCAGCCATCCCGGCCGGCGAAGGCACTCCCACTAGGACCTTGCCTAGAACTGCGATGCAGGATTACAGTATCCGCTCCCCTACCCTCATTCCATGAGTGTGGGACTACTTTCACTTTTCAATCTCCCAGGTGGCTGGAATACATAAATCAGATCCTAGTGAAGGTCATACAGCTTCTTTCATGTCGTCTGTTACCTCATTTGAAAACGCTTGTGCACCTCCAACTACAATGTATTGATACATAACTGAAAAGGAAAGATCTGTTCACGGAAAGTCTACCTAAGTTCTTCACATTTTTTGCTTTATTTCTGGCTGTATAACAAATTATATGTATATATATATATATATATATATATATATATATATATATATATATATATATATATATATCGGGTTATTTATTCCTGTGCCTGCATCTACATCTAGACATCGTGATATACCTTATGCTGTGTGGTGGAGGGTACTTCGGGAACGTCGTGTACTGTTCAATTCGTGAATGATGCGGGGAGTAAAACTATCAGCATTCCTCCGTCTTTTCGTAAATGTAAGATGCAGAAAATAATTTATTTCTGAATCTTTTAAGCGAAAACCCCAATAGAAAATTTGATTCTAAACTTTCCCATTGTTCACCATGTCTATTTCAGCATCCGCCATTCGAGTTTTCTGGTCATCAACGCGTCGCTATCGCACCTGTTAAACGAACCTTTGACAAAATGTGCGGCTCTTCTTTCGATCTTCTCGATATTCTCTAATTAATTCTACGACATACGGGTCCAATACTGACATCAGTGTTCCAGATTTTGCAGAAGGAGGTCCTTTTAAAAACCTCTTTGTTGAGAATATTACATTTCCTTGTAAGTCTTCCTACGATTATCTGCACGACATCTGCTTTTCCTGTAGCCTACTTTATCTGTTCATTTCACTAAAGGTAGCTCTGGTCTGACGCTCGGTTTTTATTGTTTTTGGTGACTGAAACCAACCATTTAGTCGAAAATAATAGGTCTTTCTACTCCTTTGTATATAGTACGTTACCTTTTATATGTTGAGGGTCTCCTTCCAGTCGCAGCACCAAGAGGGAAATTAGTGCAGAAATTGGCCAAAAGATATATTATTGTTTGATAGCAGTATTGGCCATAAATGACAGGAAACTCTAGTATTGTAATTGTAAAATGTCCAGGAGCTACCGTCAGACGGCTTGCCATGAAATCAGCTGGCGCACTTCACTGCCGTGGCCTAAAAAAGTGCAAAACGCGAAAGGTCGGTAGTTGATTCTACTGCGCTCTAACAAATACAGAAAGCTTTGCCCTCGATCATTAACTATACCTTAAATAAAATGAAAATTCATTACATTCAGAAGACTCTAAAGAAATGGAAGTGTTCTTCGTTGCTGCGCCGCATTCAATAATTAGAGATATCGTTTCATGACGGGAAGATGTTACTTCTCAATTGTAGAATGTACGGCAACCTTGCAATGCATCTCTGCACTAGTGATTGATAACCGAATGCATCAGCTCCCCTAAATACTGCGCTGCATGTGGCATTATGGTTAATTATTATTCTAACTAGGATATGTCCGGAAGTAAATGGCATAAAACGTAAACTTGTTCTTTGCTTAGTTGAGTAGAATATTTCGGGAATTAAGCCTTAGCCTGTTTAACCTGAATCTCTGGAGAGAAAACTGAAAGCTCTACCTGTATCGACGTTTTTACAGACGGAGTCCTAGTTTGCAGGACACGCGCGGAGGTGTACACCCACCGTTGCGTTGTTGAAAAAAAGTCATAAATTCACATGAAAAAATTTTGAAAAACCATGGCAATTCTAAAATTATGTAGTCGAAGGGGCTTGTAAGTGATAGATCTGCAATACGAGATGAAACTGGATGACTTACTGTTTTACATATTCCATTAACAATATTAAATAGTAAACATTTAATTTTCTGAAAACTTGGTCACCTAATAAATATGATTTCACAGAACATTATAAGTATTTTCTGTTGGTATTATCACGCTCTCTCAAGCACCGACGAAAAATTCAGTCAATATTCTATTAACAATAATAACGCCTCCACACACACGCACACTTCGCAGCATGTTCTCAGTATATCTCAGTATTTCAACAGTGATGACTTGACACCAATAGCCATCATAACACTTTCATAATTACTTCAATTTTGTATATGTTTCTTCCCTGCAATATACATGAGACTGGTCAAATTTTATACATCATAAACGCTAAGTTTGAGTTCATGTACGAATCTCATATTAACTTGAGTTCAGATTCCATAAGCGTTGCATCCGTGACAAGCTTTTTTTCTATTAATCGAAATGATCTATGCTGCAAGGAAAACACGAGATTAGATATACCCTATTGCTGCTGTCTGAAAAACACAATAAGCGGTGGCCAGCGATAGGTTTAAGAAAGTCTGAGAGACGATCTCATTACCTTATCATTGTTTGGGTTGGTTGGGTACTTTCAGGAAACGACATCAATGTGTCACAATGCTATACAAACCGCTAATAAGGTTAGAAGAGGGGCACCAGTATTATAAGTACGAAGAGATGTTTGTAATTTGAGAACGTTAAGTGCTCGCAGATAAACTTACACTGAAGTGACAAAAATCGTGGGATAGCGAGACGCACATATGCAGATGGCTGTAGTATCGCGTACACAAGGTGTATAGGGGCAGTGATATCTACTCAGGTGATTCATGTGAAAAGATTTCTGGCGTGAATATGGCCATACGATGGGAATTAACAGACTCTGAATGTGGGGTGGTGGCTGAAGCTAGACGCATGGGACATACACATTTCGGAAATCGTTAGGAAATACAATATTCCAAGATCCTAATGTCAGGACTGTTTACGCGAAGAATACCAAATTGCGTGCATTTCCTCTCAACATGGTCGACGCAGTGACCGACGATCTTAACTTAACGACCGAGAGCAGCGGCAGTTGCGTGGAGTTGTCGCTGTTAACAGATATCCAACACCGAAATAACAGCACAGATGAACGTGGAAGTTCGATGACGTATCGCTTAGGACAATGCAGCCAAATTTGGCGTTAATTGGCTATGGTAGCAGACGACAGGCTCGAGGGTGCCTTTGCTAACAGCACGACATCGCCTGCAGCAGCTCTTCTGGACTCTGGCTGATGTGGCCCGACACGAATTCTTCTGCCGTGCCAACCTCTTCATCTCAGAGTAGCCGTTGCAAACTACGTCCTCAATTATTGCTGGATATGTCCCAATTTCTGTTTTCCTCTACAGTTTTTGCACTCTATAGTTCCCTACAGAACCATGAAAGTAATTCATTGATGCCTTAACAGATGTCCTGCCGTCGTGTCCCTTCTTCTTGTCAGTGTTATCGGTACTCTCCTTTCCTCGCCTATTCTGCGGAGACCCTCCTCATTTCTTACTTTATCAGTTCATCTAATTTTCAGCATTCTTCTGTAGCATTACGTCTCAAGTGCTTCGATTCTCTTCCGTTCCTGTTTTCCCACCGTTCATGTTTCAGTACCATATAATGCTGTGCTCCAAACGTGCATTCTCAGAAATGTCTCCCTCAAATTAAAGCCTATGTTTGATATTATCAGACTTGTCTTGGCCAGGAATGCCCTTTTGGCCAGTGCTAGTCTGCTTTTTATGAACGCCTTGCTCTGCCCGTCATGAGCTATTTTGTTGACTCGGTAGCTGAAATTCTTAACTTCATCTATTTCGTATCATAAATACTGACGTTAAGTTTCTTGCCGTTCTCTTTCTGCTATGTCTCACTACTTCCGTCTTTCACTCAGTCCGTACTCTACAGTCATTGGACTGTTCGTTCCATTCAGCAGCTCCTGTAATTCTTCTTCACTTTCACTAAGGATACCAATTTCATCGGCGAATCTTATCAACCGGCCGCTGTGACCGAGCGGTTCTAGACGTTTCATTTCGGAACCGCGCTACTGCTACGGTCGTAGGTTCTAATCCTGCCTCGGGCATGAATGTGTGTGATGTCCTTCGGTTAGTCAGGTTTAAGAAGTTATAAGTCTAGGGGACTGATGACATCGGATGCTAAGTCCCATAGTGTTTAGCGCCATTTTTGAATCTGATCAACGACATTCTTTCACTTTAAACTTTAGTTCACCTTTTGAACTATTCTTTTACTTCCGCCACTGTTTTTTTTTATGTATAGACTGAACAATAGAGACGAAAGACTACATCCCTGTCTTAAGCCCTCCACTCTTATTGTTCCACTCTTATTGTTCCCTCTTGGCTCTTGTACATATTGTATACTACACGTGTTTCCTTATAGTTTTTCCTGTTCTCCAGCATTTCGAACATCTTACACCATTTGACATTGTCGAAAGCTTTTTTCCAACTCGACAAACTCTGTGAACGAGTCTTGATTGTTCTTTAGTCTAGCTGCCAGTACCAACCACAACACCGGAACTGCCTCTGTTGCCTTTATTTTTACCAATGCCAAAATGATCGCCATCCAACACATCCTCAATTTTGTTTTCCACTGGACTCTAGACGACTGGAAAATCGTGGCCTGGTCAGATGTGCCTGATTTCAATTGGCACGAGCTAATGGTAAGATTAGAGTAACACAGCCCCGTCAAGCAACTGCCCCACGTTGTGAACAAGGCACTGTGCAAGCTGGTGGTAGTTTCATAATGATATGGTCTGTGCTAACACAGCTTACGTTCGACTACTTGGAGACCATTTGCAGCCATTCATGGATTTCATGCTACCAAACAACGATGGAATTCTTATGGGAGACAATGCGCCATGTCACCAGTCCACAGTTGTTCGTGATTGGTTTGAAGAACATTCTGAACAATTCGAGCAAATAATCTGTCCACCAGGATGGCCCGACTTGGATGACATGGAACATTTATGGGACGTCCTTTAGCCGCAACCGGCGATCAAATGTCTCTCTCCAAATGACAACAAATGACTGTCGTGTATGACGATATACAGGGTGGTTCATAAGTGCCTCTTTGGTTTCAGAAAATCACTGCGTGAAAAATACAAGACACGAAAAAGGCATATATCAGTGGGTTAAGCATCTCCCCATGCTTAGACTCGCAACGCGTTCCATGGTGCAGTTGCACTAGCGGTCTGCCGTGTCTGAACATGTAGACAAATAATCAACTTAATGTTCTCGCATCGAATTAGTTCGAGCAGTTAGGCAACCCAATTGCCTTTCCAGGCAATTCCTATCACCAGTTAACCTTTCCTGCCTCACACTGGGTGCCCCTAATGAGCACTTGTGACTAGAAAACTTGGACAGATACTGTGTTCACTAGTATATATCTACTAGCTTAGCGCCCCTTGCTTTGCTCATGTTGTCTGTGTAGTCTGCACAGATTCTTTTTTGGTATTCTTTAATCGAAATTTTACGTTGTTCACAAATTGCAACACCTTCTAAACTTTCACGATATTGCGGCCATAGAAGCATCGTCTTTTCCGAATGCACTTCTGACCCAAAAACGATTCTCGTAGCTAGAGTCCAAGGCTTTTGTTAAACATGCCTTTTGCGTTCTTGTGGTGGTATTCCCAGAGGAACCTTCATCCCCTAACATATACTTCCTTATATGTAACCGAGAAGTGAAATACCAATTCTCATAGATTCAGCTTTAACATTTATTTTATATAACGATGTACTTTCTTATAATTTTTCACCCCTGTTTCGCCTCCTAAGGGGCTGAATTTCCAAAAACAGTGGGACACGTATTTTTTAAATTTCTAACGCAGATGCCAAACATAGATTTTCACATTTTCAGCTTTGAAAATGTTTCCATAATGAAAAAATTTCATTAAACTTTTCATGGCCTATTTCACTCCCTTAGGAAGCTGAATTTCCAAAAACACTGAAACAGGTTTTTTTTTTTTGTTTGTTTCAACCGGGAAGTCAAACACAAATTTTTACAGATGTAGCTTTAAAATTGCTTTAATAGTTATTTAATAATAAATTATTTACAAAAACTTTCACCCACTGTTTCACCACCTTAGTGGATGAATCTCCAAAAATGCTGAAACACGATTTTTCTTTCCTCACTGAGAAACCAAATATCAATTTTTGTAGCTCTATCTTCGTAATTTCCTTAATGGCGACATATTTTCAAAAAGCCATTCATTCCGTATTTACCTTTTCATTGCCTTTACGAGTGGAATTTCGAAAATCCCTCGTTAAATGACTCCTATAGTATAAGATCAACACCAAATCGAAATTATAGTTTTATCTTTAACGATTTGGGCTGGTCAATGAATGAGTCAGCGAGAGAGTCAGTCAGTCAGAACATTGCCGTTTGTGCATAGAGATTTTGTGGGTCTTGTTGTTTTCATACAGTCATCTTCTGAAACCCTGCAGGTACTTAGGCTTTTCATAGAACATCCAAATTAAAATTGATAAGCGGTATAGCAAAAGACTTATTGCTACTCTAATATATTTAACGTCCAGAGACAGAGCAATTGAGAAAGGTGACAGACATACATATCTTTAACTTATGATATTTCAATTTTAAAGCAAAAACTTTAGAAGCAAAAGTAAAGTCAAAAACTGATTAAAATTTATTAATTTACGGGACTAGTCATGAAAATGTAAAAAATGCAGCTGTATCAGCTTCGTCGTGACGGGTGCTGTGGCTTCAACAGAATACGGCTTGTTCAGTGCACAGGTTCTTTCTGATATGTAGACTTAATATTTGTCATTTTTCTACTTGTTTATGTGATAGTTTATCATTTCTGTCACAACATCGCCAGCCGGCCGAAGTGGCCGTGAGGTTAAAGGCGAGGCAGTCTGGAACCGCAAGACCGCTACGGTCGCAGGTTCGAATCCTGCCTCGGGCATGGATGTTTGTGATGTCCTTAGGTTAGTTAGGTTTAACTAGTTCTAAGTTCTAGGGGACTAATGACCTCAGCAGTTGAGTCCCATAGTGCTCAGAGCCATTTGAACCAAGCCAACATCGCCATTTACACTACGATGAAAAAGAAGGTGGTGAGCATCATCTGTCTGTGGAATACTGAAGTGTTTATAACTGCTTATTCTCACCATTTACCTGTGTGTGGGCAATGTTTTCGAGACAGCGCTGTGAAATCAGCCGAAGATTTACCTTAATGACTGTGTAAAACTATATAAAACTACAATATGGCTTGCTGTAGTACCATTTAACAGTAGTTACATCTGTTCATGTCTATGGGCAGTATCAATGAATTATTCGTGACTGCCTAACGAAACGGCAACAGTAACATCTGAGGCCTAGAGTGCTTCTACAGATCTGTACGTACGTACTGACACCCTGTAGAACGGGAGAAGGAAAATTAGGGAGATTAATATCCAGTCGACGAGATGGTCATTAGAGACTGAGCACATGCTCGGACTTAGGGAATAAGAGCGATTCATCCGTGTGGTTTTCAGAGGAAGAATCCCAGCTTTTTTTTTACGTGATGTAAAACAGCGGAAAACTCAAATCAGGATGCTCGCAGAGGGATTATAACAGCAGCCCTCTGAAATTTTAGCGCACCACGTCGATTGTTATACCATGCAAGAGCACTAACGCCTCCAAATAATACAGGCATGGTCAAGAGCACGACTTTTTTTATCGAATAGTAACAAACAACACATAAAACTTCCTGGCAGATTAAAACTGTGTGCCCGACCGAGACTCGAACTCGGGACCTTTGCCTTTCGCGGGCAAGTGCTCTACCATCTGAGCTACCGAAGCACGACTCACGTCCGGTACTCACAGCTTTACTTCTGCCAGTACCTCGTCTCCTACCTTCCAAACTTTACAGAAGCTCTCCTGCGAACCTTGCAGATCTAGCACTCCTGAAAGAAAGGATATTGCGGAGACATGGCTTAGCCACAGCCTGGGGGATGTTTCCAGAATGAGATTTTCACTCTGCAGCGGAGTGTGCGCTGATATGAAACTTCCTGGCAGATTAAAACTGCGTGCCCGACCGAGACTCGAACTCGGGACCTTTGCCTTTCGCGGGCAAGTGCTCTACCATCTGAGCTACCGAAGCACGACTCACGTCCGGTACTCACAGCTTTACTTCTGCCAGTACCTCGTCTCCTACCTTCCAAACTTTACAGAAGCTCTCCTGCGAACCTTGCAGAACTAGCACTCCTGAAAGAAAAGATATTGCGGAGACATGGCTTAGCCACAGCCTGGGGGATGTTTCCAGAATGAGATTTTCACTCTGCAGCGGAGTGTGCGCTGATATGAAACTTCCTGGCAGGTTAAAACTGTGTGCCCGACCGAGACTCGAACTCGGGACCTCTGCCTTTCGCGGGCAAGTGCTCTACCATCTGAGCTACAGAAGCACGACTCACGTCCGGTACTCACAGCTTTACTTCTGCCAGTACCAGACGTGAGTCGTGCTTCGGTAGCTCAGATGGTAGAGCACTTGCCCGCGAAAGGCAAAGGTCCCGAGTTCGAGTCTCGGTTGGGCACACAGTTTTAATCTGCCAGGAAGTTTCATATCAGCGTACACTCCGCTGCAGAGTGAAAATCTCATTCTGGAAACAACACATAGTTTAACACAATGGGACAGAAATTTGTTATTTTCACAGTCCGAGAAGTTCATCTGCAGTATAACACACGCTATTTGTTATTTTCACAGTCCGAGAAGTTCATCTGCAGTATAACACACGCTCTACTACTTATTCGTTACAAAATGGATACCTCTACGGCAAAAACTGCAAATACACGGAGTGCAGATGGTGAGGGATGTGTGATGCAGATTGCGATTGTATTGGTTCGTTCGAGTTCAGAAGAGCTCAGAGTGATGGCTATACACACGTGACGTCGCAGTACTCCACCTTGGTACGATAATTTTAAATCCGAACGAATTCTCAGTGATCAGAATCTCGGATTGTTTGAAATAATCGTAAAATTAAAATAACGTACTGCGGAAAATGGAATGATGTTAGACTTCTGACAAACTAAAAATTTCTATTCTGATATAGGCTTCAGTTTACTGGTGATCCACTACTTCTACCTTCACTCTCAAGGAGCTACCCATTCTGAAGGATTATTTGACAATATTACATATCGTGTGTCTGAGTAGTGTGTGGTACATGTTTAGAAGGATCGAATATTAGAATGTCCCATTCACATTTCTACATCTGTTTAGATGTTGTTTAACAAATAGTTGAGGCACACCGCTTTCTCTGAGTCTCTCAATAACTGAACTTGATTATTACCTATGTATTACTCAATCCCAGAAGAACCACGAAAGCCTTTCCATATCGTGATGTACAGAGTTAACAGAGATGTGATATAAAAGTAATTATTTCCTCTGGAAACATTTCGTTAGCTGTAGGCATCCACACCGCGACGAAACGCATGAAGATGCTCGATCAGAGTACTGACTAGTGTACTTAAACGTTTCTATTGTTTTGGTAATCATGTGTGTAAAACTATGGGTGCGAGGTATACGTTCCACATTATCAAGCTCGCTTCACCAGCTGCACCGGAAGACGACGCATTTGAACGTCATAATCAATAGCCCGAGGGCAACTGAGGAAGCGCACTGATCTCAGCGGTGTGTGTGTGTGTGTGTGTGTGTGTGTGTGCGTGTGTGTGTGTGTGTGTGTGTGTGCGTGTGTGTAGCTTATAGACAGAGACTGTTGCTGCTGTCAGACCGAAGTTACACACCGGCCGAGGAAATGGCGTGTCGCAGGCCGGTGATGCAGTGTGCTGCCGCGGGGAATTATGGGTATCGGCGCTGGCGCGGCCGCTCCTGGCGGGCCGTCCCGCTGCTGATGCCTCGCCTCCTTGGCCGCCGGCGCAGGAAATGACGCGCGTGCTTTATCTGCGCTTCCTGTGTGCCCGCCTGCCTCTGTCCATTACACCCTCCATCACCGCCTGGCACTAACCTGACTCGGTGAGTTCACGTGGCTCAACGAAGCAATGTTACACACCTGGATTGCGGGCACACGGTGGATCTATAGAGGGTACGGCTAGTCACGAAAATATACATTGATCCCTTTACTTTTGATCATTTTAAATACGGGAATCAAAATCCAAGAAATTACAAGAACGATTTATTTCTTATTTACGTACGGCCATCACTACCCAGCACCATCCTACGTTGTATATGTACATTTTCGCTACCATGTAGTTAAGTTCTACGAACAAAAAAATTTAGTCACATCTAGACGACGTCACGCTAATACCTTGTAACTCCGTGCCCGGCCTTGACAAAGGTTCACTTAGGCGTGGAAGAGAGTTTTCAAGTCTCTTTAGGTATGTCATATCACATCGAATCCACTCAGTGATCATAAGATCCCATTGAGCTACCTAACTGCGAAAACGCTGATTGCTAACAGCTTGAAAAAGGAGAGTGTCCATAGTACTCTCATCGTGTAGACGTAGCAGAAAGTCTACACTTGGCCACCGAGAATTCTGAACTACACATTCTCGTTCAAGACAAAGTGAATGAGTGCGCCCAAGTCAGTGTACGGACAAATGGTTCAAATGGCTCTGAGCACTATGCGACTTAACTTCTGAGGTCATCAGTCGCCTAGAACTTAGAACTAATTAAACCTAACTAACCTAAGGACATTACAGACATCCATGTCCGAGGCAGGATTCGAACCTGCGACTGCAGCGGTCGCTCGGTTCCATACCGTAGCGCCTAGAACCGCACGCCCACATCGGCCGGCAGTGTACGGACAACAACCCAAAAATATCAGAGAATCAATTTCGGCCTGAAATATATTCTCCACACACAGTGGGTTTGACGCCTCGTTGCGACGTTAGTGCACAGAGTCGTTGCATCATTTGGAAAGAGACAAAATCGTTCCTAGTCGGATCACACTACACCCATCCAGTCATCTATTACCTAATGTATGTGTTACTGGGCCTACTTAAAACGTGCACGTGTATTCATTGCGGTGGGCAATGGGTTTTTGCAAAGTACTCGACTTTAAATGTCCTCTGCCATCCGTAATGTTTGCTCGGTAATTGTTTGAGACGGACCTGCATTCCCTAACAGCAGCAATTCCTGTCGCCAACAGCCTTGTTGCAGTGGTAACAGCGGTTTCAATCAGATCACCAAAGTTAAGCGTTGTCACTCTTGGCTAGCACTTGGATAGGTGACTGTCCTGTTCTGCAGAGCGCTGTTGGCAAGTGGAGAGCACTTAGCCCTTGTGAAACACACTGTGGAGCTATTTGACTGAAAAGTAGCGGCCACCATCATGAAAATGGACAACGGCCGGGAGTGTGGTGCACTGACAACCAAACTCTCCTTATCCCCATACAGTGACGCCTATCGACTGAGGATGAAACGGCGGTCGGTTGGTACCACTGGGCTTTCCGGTGCCTGTTTAGACGGAGTTTAGTTTGTGGCAATTCCTGTCGGGGGCGAAACTGATTGTCATTGGTAAGAAGTTACATCCGTCCTCTTGTGACTACTGCTCTTATGATACAGCCCATGTCTGAGAGTCGTAGACATCTTGGACAGCCCACGATGATACACCGACAAATGGGTTAACTTCATTCATGATACGGTTATGGCCTCCTCCAAAACGATAGCTCTTTTCCGTGATTCTATCGCATCTCCACGACATGCCACCTATTGTGCTGATTCATTACGACAGATAGGTTCATACACACTACTTCACTGCCAATACTTCCGTCAGCGATAGACGGTAACATGACCGGGTGCTACCACTTCTTCAACATCTTCAGTGCTATGTGCTCTTTTAAAGGATGACTCCTATTTTGTCAGTTGAGTTCAGATGCCGTTTACAAAAGATAAAGATGCAACAAGTAATTCAATTCACGACTGACATCTCTCGACTACAACGCTACATAAGGCAGCTGCATCATTAATATAAGAACATACACTTACATTGATTACTATATGGATATCGTTAACGGTGTCTGCACAGTATATTCACCTTTGGTGCAATATAAGTACTGTCATGACTGTCGACTGCTCAGATTAACCCAAACGTTTACATGTTTGCATACCAGTTTCTTTCTTCCGAAGGCATAATCATCGGTCTATTACGAGACTATTCTAACTACTCGTATTTCAAAAATCATTTGAAGTGCTAACAGTTTCGGTGAAACAACAGACCATCCTCAGGCATTAAGAACGACATTAACTACAGGTAGGTAGTAATTCATCAAAACATGACCATTAACGATCTGGATCCAGCCATCTTCAAGAAGCCACACCAAAGTTTAAATCTCCTTCAACAGAAACGATACTGTTTTATTACACTTTCATAAAACTTCTCACAAAACAGGGTCTTCCGTCAGTGACTGCTTCAGCTATTAACTTCTTAATCAAAAACCAAAAAAGCCCTGTAAGAACACCGGTTGAGTTAAATCACCGAACACTCGACACTGAAATACGCAAAATTCCAAACCGCTGTTACTGCAGCAAAGCTGTTACAGAATCAAGAGCGCCGTGCTGAAGTGATAATGTCCGTAGCTGACGATGTCACCCCTGACACGAGGGTCCGTGACTGACTCATTCATTTCACGTTTTCGCTACTTCAGAACAACTCCAGAAACTTATTATGAATCTACACTTCTTAGCAAAACAGGGGGCCGGTCGTCTAAAAATGACTGCGTATCTAAAGGTCTGGATCTCAGGTATCTTAGCCACTGCTTCGATTTTAAATGAATATCAACAACAACAGCGATCGAAGATACCACTCTCATTCTGCCAACAACTTTTTCAAAATCGAGCAGAGAAGTGGGTAGATTCAGGATGCTCTCCCATCTTCGGGTTGGAATTTTCCACCAACATCTAAAGGGTTCCGCTATAATAAATTTAGATGTACAACGTCACACGTGTGCATTGGAAACCACTGTTTTAAAATCGAAAAAAGTGTCATAATGACCTATCTATTGACAAATCATTCCACGTCATTCGCCATTCCTATCTCCGAGAAAGGACTGCCATATGCAGGGTGTCCCAGCTATCTAGTCCACCCAAAATATCTCTGGAACAATAACAGCTATTGGGAAACGACTTTCACCGGTATCAATGTAGGGCTGGGGCCTATGAATGTACATGTTTGGAAACATTCTGAAACGAAATCATATGTGTTTTTTAACACAAACTTACGTTTTTTTTTTTAAATGGACCTCCTATATTTTTTCTTCAGCAATCGATAGCATGACAAACCACATACACAATGGCGTTGATTGCATCGCAATATTCACATTACATCACGCGATATTGAGACGCGAAGTTGACGCTTGAAACCCCCGACATGTGCTGCTAGCGCACGTCCTGAGGCTCAGGCGTGAACTCCATGCTGCCCGTAATCGCGATGTGATTGACATGCATAATCACACCTCCATACTTATCAAGAGGTCCGAAACGAATAATATGGTCTGCTGCCATCAACTCTCATAAGCACATAATGGTTTCCCTCTTGCACGTTTTACGTATCTACGTACACAATATGAACCAATACCGATCGGTGTACACCCGTCAGGTTATCTTATTTATCCTGCACACCCAAAACAAAGTTTATCTAATGCGTTATATGACCCATTGTGCCTGTCGCGTAGGGCCTGGCTCTACCTAGTCAAGTGTCCAACGTAGTTCCAACTACTGCCACAGTTACCACTTCGCCTTGTTTATGATTTGCGACCCATGCAAACTCCTGTACTCCACCACCCTCCGAGCATCCCATTTGTTGTTGCTTTGGCGTGCAGTACACCGCTTGCCAGTGTAGTCGAGCATCAGAGTAATCTAGTGACGGCACGGAGGTAGTACACATTGTGAATAAACGTTGTGTTGTGGAACTTATACTGTACAGTATAATGTACACATGAAAATGTGGTAGAAATGCTGCTGATCTATGGAGAATGTACGTTGACGGGAAATACGTTATGAGATTGCTTGTTTGTTGATAGTACTGTTAGCGAACATTCTGATTATTAAGTTAATATGTCTGTTTTCTACCCTACTCTACATACCTGTACCGTACCCTGTTGTAGGTGGACGAAATGCTGTTCAGGCAGAACGACTGTACAGAAGACGATTCCCTGACAAGCCATCGCCTTCGCGCCGGATGTTTGGTCGTCTCACATCTCCTCTACGTGAAACGGGATGCTTAAATCCAAGACCTCGACATCGTCCTAGAACACGCACAGATGAACGTGCTGAAGTTGCTGTGCTCGCTACCATAGCTGTGAATCGTCAAATCAGCACATGTCAAATTGAACGTGAAGTTGGTGTGCCGAAATCAAGTGCAGAGCGTATTCTTAAACGTCATAAATTTCATCCTTACCATGTTCATTTACACCAGGATCTTCATGGAAATGACTTCTGCAATACGGTAACATTTTTTCGGTGGGCTCAGCAAAAACTTCTGACTAATCCAAATTTTTTTGCAGATGTTCTCTTTACCGACGAGGCATCATTCTCCAACAAAGGAATTGTCAATATGAGGAATATGCATTATTGGTCCGCAGACAATCCAAAATGGCTCCGTCAGGTAGAGCATCAACGTCCGTGGAAAGTTAATGTTTGGTGTGGGATTATTGGAGATACCATTATCGGACCTTTCCTTATAAATGGCATCCAAAATGGCAGACAATACTCCAGATTTACACGACACAATCTTCCTGTTCTCTTGGACACCGTATCTCTGAACCGGAGAATGCTCATGTGGTATCAGCATGACGGATGCCCTGCACATAACGCCTTACGACTTCTGAACCGTAAGTGCCAGGTAGGTGGATTGGACGAGGTGGCCAAGTTAGGTGGCCTGCCCGATCTCCGGACCTTACATCGCTGGATTATTTTCTTTGGGGAGCAGTGAAGGATGCTGTTTACCAACATGAACCAACAACACCAGAGGACATGAAGCAACGCATTATTGATGCTTGTACAGCCATCAAAGAGGAAACAGTAGCACGAAGTAGGGCATCCTTCATCCGCAGAGTGACCCTATGTATGCAAGCCAATGGGCATCACTTTGAGCGTGAGATGTGAACTCTATGTTTAGTATGTAGTGCTGGTATCACAGTGGAAGTTTCTACAATGGGCCATTTTACCCAGTGATGTTAAGAAACATTTGTTTGCAACAATTTGTCATTTATCGCATTAGATAAAGATAATATTGATATTTATGTGATAATAAAACTAGTTGGTTAAACATGTTTACATTCATCTTCTATGTCCTACCTGAACTTCCCAAATCAAAATATTTTTACCTAAACAACGTTAAAACTTTTAGTCCACTTGCTCGTTTCACTAAATCCATCAACATGAATTTTACTATTAAAAAATGGTTCAAATGGCTCTGAGCACTATGGGACTCAACTTCTGAGGTCATCAGTCCCCTAGAACTTAGAACTACTTAAACCTAACTAACTTAAGGACACCACACACATTCATGCCCGAGGCAGGATTCGAACCTGCGACCGTAGCGGTCGCGCGGTTCCAGACTGTAGCGCCTAGAACCGCTCGGCCACTCCGGCCGGCAATTTTGCTATTACGAGTGAACGATTAACTTTCGCTTGCGCTAGATCTACAGTAAAGTAAAATTTTAACGTTGAATGGCATTACCTTTTTAGTAACGGATTAACGATAAGCGATGTTAACTTTGTGACTAACGTTGCGGTAAACGGATTTGTTATAGAACCACATCACCCCTAGCCTTTGGGATAAATACCTGCTGGAATGTACGACGTTAATGCCGGATGGCAGCAGACCGTATTATTCGTTTCGGACCTCTTGATAAGTATGGAAGTGTGATTACGCATGTCAGTCGCATCGCGATTACGCCTGAGCTTCAGGACGTGCGCTAGCAGCGCATGTCGGGTGTTTCAAGCGTCAACTTCGCGTCTTAATATCTCGGGATGTAATGGGAATATTGCGATGCAATCAACGCCATTGTGTATGTGCTTTGTCATGCTATGGATTACTGAAGAAAAAATATACGACGTCCATTTAAAAAAACATAAGTTTGTGTTAAAAACGCATATGCTTTCGTTTTAGAATATTTCCAAATATGTACATTCATGGGCCCCAGCCCTACATTGATACCGGTGAAAGTCGTTTTCCAATAGCTGTTATTGTTCCAGAGATATTTTGGGTGGACAAGATAGCTGGGACACCCTGTAGATCGCGACACTGATAGGAAGACTTGAAAACCGACGACAGTGGAATTTTCTGCTTATTGGAGCATGATGACTTCCAAATGCGGTAGGGAAGCCGTAAAATCTGAAAAGTCTGAAAGATGTAGTAAGGTTAGTGGAAGTAAATGGAAAGGAGGTATTCAGACGAATACAAGGTACTCAGTTTTTTTGTGGGCATCAGTTTTCAGATTGGTTTGATGCGAACGGCCACGAATTCCTCTCCTTCATCTCAGCGTAGCACTTGCAACCTATGCCCTCAAATATTTGCTGGATATATTCCAATCTTCATCTTCCTCTACTGTTTTTCTCTCTATAGCTTCCTCTTGTACCATCGAAATTCCCTCATGTCTTAACAAATTTTCCATCATCCTGTTCCTTCTGCTTGTCTCCGTATCTACACAGAACCTCCTCATTCGTTACCTTAGCAGTCCACGTAATTTTCAACATTCGCCCGTTGCACCACATATCAAATGCTTGGATTCTCTTCTGTTCTGGATTCCCCACAGTCCATGTTTCACTACCACACAATGCTGTACTCCAGACGTACATTCTCAGAAATTCCTTCCTCAAATTAAGGCCTGTGTTTACTAGTAGACTTCTCTTGACCAGAAATACCCTTTTTGCCAGGGCTAGTCTACTTTTGATGTCCTCCTTGCTCCGTCCGTCACTGGTTATTTTGCTGCCGACGTAGCAGAATTCTGCAACTTCATCTAGTTCGTGACCATCAATCCTGATGTTAAGTTTCTCACTGTTCTCATTTCTGCTACTTCATGTTACTGACGTCTTTCTTCGATTTACTCTCAGTCCATATTCCGTACTCATTAGATTGTTCATTCCATTCAGCATTTCATCTAATCCTTCTTCACATTCATTCAGGATAGCAATGTCATCAGCGAATCGTATCATTGATATTCTTTCACTTTGAATTTTAATCCCACTCCTGAACATTTCTGTTATTTCCATCTTTGCTTCTTCGATGTACAGACTGAACAGTAGGGGGGAAAGACTACATCGCTGTCTTACTCCGTTCTTAATCCAAGCACTTCGTTCTTGGTCGTCCACTCTTGTTATCCCCTCTTGGTTCTTGCACATGTTATATGTTACCCGTCTCTTTCTATAGTTACCCCTGTTTTTCTCAGAATTTCGAACATCTTGCACTATTTTACATTGTCGAACGCTTTTCCCAGGTCGACAAATCCTATGAACGTGTCTTTGTTTTTTTTAGTCTTGCTTCAATTTCAGTTTTGTGTATTACCCATAGTTTTCGAGCAATATGCTATTTATTATATAGTATAAAAATCCTATGCTGTACGGTAAACGGGGAAACTAATGAAACTCTTTGTTACAACATAAGCATGGTTTGTATTTACAGTAAGCTACTTAAAACAATGATATGTTTTAATAGAGGTTGCACTTGTCAGCTGGAAGTGGTTTGTATTTTCTTTCTCTTTTTTCTTTGAAGCTTCTTGTTTAGCTTTTTGTACGATGAGTCGCTTGCTGAACTTCTCGATGAAGTGACCAACCGTATACCCTCATCATGTTGATGTTCCAGAGGCCTTGGTAGCGTTTCTCCATCACTTTAATGTCCTGGTGAAAACGCTCTCCTTGCTCCTCACTAAAATCTACCATATTGTACGGGAAATAATCACGGTGGCTGTTCAAAAGTGAACTTTCAGGCTCATGAAACATCCTAAAGTTTTAAAGCTTCTTTAACACTGTAGCTATAATAGAATATTCTGGGTCTTTTTCATGTCATACGAATTTTGTAACGAGTTGCTTGAATGATACCCATGCTTCTTTCTCATTTAAGATTATTGTTAACATAAAACATCAGTTTTCTAATGTCAGGTCCGACAAAGACGCCTTCTTTTAGTTTAGCTTCTGAAAGGCGTGGAAACGTTTGGCAAGGATACTTAAAACATGGTCCATGTTTAGGCAAAGACCTTACAAACTGTTTCATTAGGCCTAACTTTATATGTAGAGGTGATAGGAGTACGTTTTTTGGATTTACAGGGCTTTTTAGTACAAGGTTCTTCTCACCAGGTTTTAAAGACTCCCTCACAGGCCAGTTCTCTCTGCACTAGTGTTGATTCCTAGCCCTGCTGTCCCACTCGCACAAGAAACATGGAAATTTGGTAAAGCCACTTTGCTGACCAAGGAGAATGCATGTTACTTTTAGATCGCCACATATCATCCAACCATGAGCAGAATAGCCTATTTTATTAGCACTATTTCTAGGTTTTCATAGCTTTATTTCATATGTACAGAATGTCCAACTACCATTGTGCAATAAAATAGCCTTTAAACTAGTTTTGGATGAATCAATAAACAGCTTCCAGTCTTCCTTTTTGTATTCAATACTAAACTCATTCATCAGACCAGAAGTGTCTAACCAGCACACTAAATCACTTTCTTGTTGAAAAAGTTGGACAATTGCTGCTCTCTCTTTCTTTACACGTATATGCTGGTTCTAACGACCAATAAGTCCTTTTCTTTTAATCTAGAGCCAAGAAATTCAGCTTTTTCTTTCGTTACGCCCAGATCCCTCACCAAATCGTTAAGCTGGGTCTGAGTAAACAATTTGGGCTTCTGACTTTCTGTATTACAACGGGATCCATGATCATCTGGTTCATCTAAATCAGATTGTACATCAGAAAATACTTCTGTTGGAATAGAATTTCAATCATCTGGTGGTTCAGGAATCAGCAAATCCACCATAACCTACTGGTCGGATGGCGGACGGAAGGTTAGGGCAGCTTATTACCTTGTTGTTTTTTGAATTATGAGCAGTAACATCAAAACTGCAAAAGCAGCAATCAGCGGAATGATTTATTGGCTCCCTTCATATCATAGGAACAGCAAATCTAAATGTTTTTTTCTCCTTTTTGGACCATTTTCTCATATCTTCAGCACACACATAACATACCTTATGCCGCGCCCAAGATTTATCTTGATCGCCAACTTTTGATCCAAAGTATGATAGATAAATCTTTTTCACAAAGTCTGTAATTCTTTAAAGGTGTTTTTTAATCACAAATTCACGGCAAATATAACAAAAACTGTCTGCAGAGCTTTTACAACCACTATTAGACACTGTACTGAGCACATGTACAGGAAACGGGAAAGTGAGGTTAGGCTGTCAGTAAACAAAACGCCATCTGTTAACACAAAAATAGAATTGAAATTTTTTTGCCAGCAAATGTTTTTCAGTACTGTTACCATCGTCATCTACATCCATTACATCTCCTTTTTAAATTATTTTATGTATATAAAAGCTGGTAAATTCTTTAAAAAGTCGCTTAATTTAATAAATTTAACTCTAAAATTTAAGTAAATGATGCGTGATACAGATTTTTAAGTATCATATTTCGATTCCCCACCCTAAAAAACATAAGAATAAGGTATTTTCAGCAAGAAAGTTTTTCCATCATTGACGTGTGTTATCAACCGCTACGTCAGAACTTCATCTCTGGTACCTTTAACTTTCCTAAACCCAAACTGATCGTCATCTAGCGCATGCTCAATTTTCTTTTCCATTCTTCTGTATATTATTCTTGTCAGCAAATTGGATGCTTGAGCTGTTAAGCTGATTGTTCGATAATTCTCACACATTCTTCTTCACTTTCACTCAGGATAGCAATGTCATCAGCGAATCGTGTCACTGATATTCTTTCAGCTTGAATTTTAATCCCTCTCCTGAACCTTTCTGTTATTTGCATCTTTGCTTCTTCGATGTACGGATTGAACAGTGGGGAAAAAACTATATCCCTGTCTTACACCGTTTTTAATCCGAGCACTTTGTTCTTGGTTGTCCAATCTTATTATTGCGTCTTGACTCTTGTAGATATTGTATATTACACGTCTCTCCCTATGGCTTACCTCTGTTTTACTCAGAACTTCGAAAATCTTGCACAGTTTGACACTATCTAACGCTTTTTCCAGGTCGCAAATCCTATGAACGTGTCTCGATTTTTCTCTAGTGTTGCTTGCCTTATCAATTGCAACGTCATTCTGTAGTACCGAGTCTTAAATAGTAAAAACTGTTTCAGCTGTACCCCCTCCCTTGGGCTATGTACTCTATGATAACATCTGATTCTTACAAACTCTTCGGTTAGTTCCACAGAAAAGTGTTGCAACTAATCAATGGAGTAGTGCGTGAGACTTCAGAAATTTCACCATTCGTACTACCAATTTTTTCACGTTCGTAGGAACTGCGAATTTAGCTAGAAGTTCTTCTTGATGAATCCCGTCTGTCGACCGTTGTAATTTTTTGCTCTTTCATTGTCAACTAGATATTTAAATTCTTTTTGCATGGCATTGTAACGTCGACTCACAGCAAATATGCAGCATTTGTCACATACGCTAAATGAAAATTCTCATCCCTCCTTTCTTTCCTTTCTATTCATTTTAAAGGACTGTGACGATAGATCGCTAGGCTGACTCTTTTTGTGAAAACAGCCATTGGACTTGTGAACGTCTTTTATACGATGAACGATTAGCGTAGATAGCATGATTCTGCCGACTGACGACACTTGTGTCGGCCAAAAAATGTCGAACAGCGACGCTAAATTAAACGACGGGCTGTTCCCAGTTCATCCGAGGAAGACCGAGCAAAGCCGAGTGACGTGCCGAGTCTTGGCCTGCCGCGGCCGGCACATGCTGCGGGAGCGAGGTTTGGAACGCCCTGGCGGCTATGTGCTAGAGGGTGCCTTAGAAGGAAAAATTGTTGGGAAGGCGAGAGACGCGATTTTTCCAAGCGAACACTAGGTACCGCTGGGTGTAAGTTCTACTCGCAACTGAAGAAATGAGCACAGGCTAGTGAACACTGGCTGTCCGCACCAAACCAATAGAACTTATGACAAAAAGCGATGACAACCAGCGCTGAAGTTGCATAAGTCTTGGTTCATTTCACATTGGCTCAATGTCTATAGTTAACAAAGTGAATCATGATTTGAAAAGGCTACAATGTTAACAGTGAACGTATTTTGACCGCTGACTTTCCGAAAACTTCCCATGACATCATGGGAAACATTACAAATATTCCATGTGGTGAAACCTGACCTGGAAATAACACTGTGATTGAATTAGGAGCAAATGCTTCCGTTTCCCTAGGCTTCAAGAAAAGAGTCTATCCCAGCTCCCGAGCTATTCAGCTGCCCGTCTCTACGATTAAGGTGGTACTTACATCGCATTTACTACTCTCTACATGGCAATCCATATCGTATAATTACTCGTAGGGCAACCATTATACACCGACAAGGAAAAGAGGGATTAGGGTTTTTAAGCTACGTCGACGACAATGTCGTTAGGAACGGAAACAAGCTCAGATTGAGGAACGGCGTCGGCCTTAATATTACAAAGAAGCCCTCCCGAATTTGCCTTAAGAAATTTAGAAAAATCACGTAAAATATAAACCTGTATGCCCGAACGGGGATTTGGGCCACCGTCATCCCGAATAAGGGGGTCCAGCGTTTTCTCACTGCATACGGTGAAAAGATGACTTGTAAGGTGTAGAGAACGATAAGAAAATGTCAGTACCAGCATAGTTTGCTTACTATGGATACAATTTTGCTGACAAGCAAAAATAATAACTGAAATAAGTTATTCCACGTAGCATTGTAAGCTTCTCACTAAATGTTTCTGCAAGAAATTTATCCCAACTTTACCCTCCACTCTATGAAAGAATCTCCGTATTATCAAAAACATATAACCACAAACTTTTATACAACTTAAACTCGTATCTCAATCTTTGACTAAACAGAAACTAATTCGTACGGAACTGTAACTGATTTTAATATAGCTTGTCTCCATATTAAATGCACAATTCAAGTAAAACAGTTATCTGACCCTAATCAAAATTTCCACTCACCTCACGTCTTGACAACATTGTTGCAGATTTCTCTGAAGAACAACAGCAAACAGAGAGTGGCTAAGCTAGATTTCTATTTTTAAATAAAATTTCCAAGCATTATCCAAACTGTGGCACAACATGTGGTACAATGTGGTAATGCGTAATGATAAAGCTTCTTCAAATCTTCAATGTCATTCCTATCAAATTAATTTCAGACACAACAATTTTAGAATGAAGAAAAGAAAAGAGTAAAATTTCTTGTGATCTTCACACATAACATTGGTCTCAACAACACTATGTTCAAAAAAGTGAAAAATGATTTGAAAAGTGTACAGTGTTAACAGAGAACTTCTATAAAAACCAAACAGCTTAATCAGTTGATATCTTAATGCATGACTCAGGGAAGTGTGGTGGTCTTTCTCTCAGCTCTGAGCAAGTTAAGTAGCTGACAATAATTACTCTAACAAATTAGCAACCCAGTGCTCCAGTCGAACCTCAGACTTCTTCTCTTCAAAAACAACAACATTATTCAAAGTTTATATTCTTTTCGCTTTCCAGTGTATACATCATATTCATCCTTGCTATCCTTTACAATAAATCTTGCTTCATCAGACAGATACACTCACAAGATAACATAGCACTACTGAATATGCATATCACCTGCCACATTTCAATTAAGAATGTATCAGACTGCGCAGAGACAAAGACTGTGCCACGAGAAGACCAAAGAGTGTTTCACAGCAACATAACTTGCTCTCTCTCTCTGATGTGCACATCGATAACTTACAAATATAAAAATGACGTGCTCACCTTACAGCACACACATTGACGGGAAAAAATCGCAACACCAAGAAGGTGCTTTGAGACGTAAACGAAATTTGGAAAGCAAGTTTTTACATCTGAACAATAATGTCTGTTCAGATTTGACACCGCTCACATAAGAGTGGCACTAGTAGCGCCACTATGCTGATTTAGATGCCGTTTGCATGAAATACACCCTCTTAATTACCTTTCAGATTGGATGTGAGGAGTTGATGCTAGTCGAGAATTCCTTTAGGGCGAAAAAGACGCCATTATCAACGTATCACTGAGTTTGAATGAGATCGGGTAATAGGGCTCGGAATGTAGTATGTTCCTCCTGCGATACTGCACAAGGACTTGACAGGAATGTAGCCACTATATATGATTGCTGCCAGCGGTGGTCAAAAGAATGTTAAGTCGCAAGAAGACAGGGTTCCGGACGACCACGCTACACAACTGAGAGGGAAGGCTATCGTGTTCAGGCCGCAGTTCCGTCGTATTAAACTACATCCGCAGCAGTTGGTAACGAAGTCACACAACGAACTAATACGAAACGATTATTACAAGGGCAACTCCGAGTCAGAGGCCGTATAGCCTGCATTCCACTAACCCAAAACCATCACCAGTTGCGACTTTTAGACGTGTGAGTCGAGAGCACATTGGAGGCGTGCGTGGGGGTCTGCCTCGATGCCAGTGATGGCCGTGTGTTGTTAGGAGGCCACCTAAGCGCCTGCAATCAGCCTGCATGCTTGCTAGATACACTGGACTTTCACCAGCAGTTATACTCTGGGTGCGACTTCGTGTCACGGCATGAGCACTCCCACGGTTATTCCATCCACACTGACTGCAAATTTCTACGTAAATCTGGTGATTTGACCTGTTGTGCTGCCATTCATGAACATCATTCTCGAAAGTGTTCTCCAACAGCATAACGCTCGCCCACATACCGCTGTTGTAACCCAAAATGCTCTAAGAATGTCGACATGTTGCCTTGGCCTGCTCGATCACGATGTCTGTCTCCAAGCGAGCACATACGGTACATCATCGGACGACAACTCCAACGTCCTCCAGAAACAGCAATAACCGTCCTTGTGTCGCCCGACCAAGTGCAGCAGGCATGGATCACACTCCCACACACTGACAGCCAGCACCCGTAAGACACAATGAAAGCACGTTTGCATGCTTACGTAAATCATTCTGGCGATTACACCGGTTGATTTGTGTAGACTACATGAAAAATGTCGAGTTGGCGCGTATTACTGTTTAAGTAAGGAACGCTAGCCCAAAACCCCTACAATTTGGCTACGCCTAGTAAGGCACCATGGCTTTCGAAATAAACCTCCGATCTGATCCCAGTTTTACATTAACTCCGCATTGTCTCTTACATGTTAGGTTAGTGTAAAATAAAAGTCGTCACGACTTTTAATAACAATCGTTTCGCCCCATGAAGCTAATACTCATATGTTATTCACCTAAGACATTTAAGGAAATGAGCTTATGACAAAAAGTGGTGACAACCAGAGCTGAAGTTGCATAAGGCTTGGTTGATTTCTCATTGGCACAATCCTCTCTATCGTTAAAAAAGTGAATAATCATTTGAAAAGGCTACAATCTTAACAGAGACCTTATTTTGAAAGCTGACTATCCGAAATCTTCCCGTGACATCATGGTAAAATTTACGAATATTCCACGTGGTGAAACCTGACCTGGATTCTTCTTCTCTACAAATCTACTGTCAAAAGCTCTTTCCTTTTCTTTGGGTACATTGGTTTCAACATTGCAGTAAGGCAGCCGGATTTATGGTTGACATCTTCATCTGTTTTTGTTCATAGCAATGCAGACAGTCTCTACCTATAGCCAATTCAACAAGTTTGTATTTTTTCTTTTCTTTTTTGGTGAGGGATCCACAGTTGACAGATATTTACATCATTTGTAATAAATTTTAATGATCTAGATCGCAAAAGAAATGTAATTACAGCATGATTATCGCTTCTGGTTGACTAGCAGTCATCCTCAAATCCATAGAAATAAACAGAAAAATTGCCTTCCGGTTAATGTGAAATCTTACCAGTATTTTTAAAAAGAATTATAAAAGTATTAAAACATAAAAAGTATTAAAAAACCTAATTTAAGCATGGTTGGTTTCTATGTTACAATACATTCATAAAAAGGTGTGATTTTTAATTATTGTTTGCCGGCCGAAGTGGCCGTGCGGTTAAAGGCTCTGCAGTCTGGAACCGCAAGACCGCTACGGTCGCAGGTTCGAATCCTGCCTCGGGCATGGATGTTTGTGATGTCCTTAGGTTAGTTAGGTTTAACTAGTTCTAAGTTCTAGGGGACTAATGACCTCGGCAGTTGAGTCCCATAGTGCTCAGAGGCATTTGAACCATTTTTAATTATTGTTATCTTTTAAATTAATTGAAATGCCATTTTTCTGTGTATTTCTACAGAAGTGTGGATGGTTGCTAAACAACTGAAACATGTAATCATCAAATTGTAATTACATTTTATTGCGATCACGATGATAAGATCTGTAATAAATATTACAAGCGCTGCTGCCCACCCTAGGCTAGTCTAATTAAGGCCCACCCAAGTAATTTCATTTCCTCATTATATCCTATATCTTGGAGACATTCGTCATCCCACCACCTGGGGTGGCGCCCAGTAGAGGAGAAACCATGGCGAACTGTATACGATTAGCAAACAAATTTATACAAATTTAGAAGACCTAAGGAAAGCATCCGTCACTGTTAATTGGAATAAACTATGGAAATTTTAAAAATGACGAAAATAGACTACACACACTGAAGAATAGTTAAACTATACAAAGAACAAACAGAGATAGTAAAGATAATACATGCACAAAAAGAAGCAAGAATTTTTAAAGGCATAGACAAGATTGTAATCTGTCCCCAACCCTATTCGATATCTACATAGAACTTCCAATAAACGAGCTTTGCAAGTGAAATACCTAGCTCCCAATGAAGCAGATCTCCAAATAGCTTTACAAGTTACATATACTGTACTGAGGGACGATTAAACAACTGAAACTGAATCAAGTGGAACAGAAATACTGCATGTGCTCCGAACAACCAGGAGAAATAAACATGGAAATTATAATAAATAAAACAAAATAAACAAGATCATACACATATTTAGGAAGTAAGTTAGCTGAAGACGGAAGAAAAGAAAACGACGAATTAGAGAAACAAAATCAATGTTCACGAATAAAAGAAAAATGGTTTTTCGAATCACATAAAAACTTAAGTACGGAAAAGAGCGGTCAGGTGCTACACTTGGAGAGTATCACAGTATGGCTCTAAAACAAAGACAATAGCAAAAATGATATGAAATCTCTTGGAGCAGTTGAGATATGGCACTTGGGAGGCCTGTAAGGGATAAAGTGGACAAACCAAGCCATCAAACCGAAGTCCGGCAAATAATAAACAGAGAAAGTTTATTTAGGAGAACAATAGAGAGAAGGAGACACACATTCACTTTTTTTTAATATCGTAGAAGGAACATCGCAAGGTAAGAATATTATTTCAGAATACTTACAATAACGATAATTCTAATACGAAACGCAGTATCCGATTCCTTTACAGCAGTGCACCCATCTCCACCGAGAGAGGCCATTTACTTCGGAAAATGTGACGTCTTCGTTTCTAACTTCCTTCTCTCTGCCTGCCATCTCGGCGGAAATAAATTCGTTATATTCTTGCAAGCGATGGTAAAATCTCCGAACTGCAATTTCGCTCTCTCCGATTGCAAGGAAAGTGGAGCGGAAATCTTCATTTCAAGGACAGTTAGTTCCAAATTCGGCTCGCATCCGAATCAGGCCCAACGTTAAGAAGGAAGGTGACAATCACAGCTTCTGGTAACTGCGACATGAAGCAATACGTAGAGACGTTGGTGCAGCTCCGACCGACGTATCGTGGTTAGAAATGTCCCTGCATGAATCTGCTGTGCTAGAAAAAATACCATTATCCAGCTTCTATCCGATAAATACTACTTGAGGATTTTGTCAGTTGTTACCGTATTTTAAGTGGACCAATTGTCAGTGTTACGAGTTGTGTTAACTTGCAAAGTAATGATTACAAGTGTTTGTGCTTCTCGAGATATTTACCATTTACACACTATCATACTATCATAAATTTACTTGCTGCTGTAATGCTGAAAGGTCGTCAAATTTCCGCTTTGGATGGCTTTGTTGTTTCACTTGCGCCGTGGTGAGCACAAAATTGTTTTTAATGTGACCCTTATTGCTGCTTGCCAGCATATACCCAATTTTCATTGTTTTGAAGGCATCGCAAGACAATTACTAGCGATAGCGTAGCGAAACACCACTAATAGGTCTTACATGCCACAGCTACCTATACAGTTTGCATTTTAGAACGAGTGACACTTCATTTTAGTGTTGAAAAGAGTTCTGAGATCACCTCAGACGATATAACTGGAATAATTGTATACTACTGAATAATATTAAGAAATGAAAATTTGTTCAGGAGGTAGTTCGTGAATCCTTACGTTGCGGAAGAAAAAGAACAATTCATTACCTTCTGTTATTCTCAGCCATGAAGGGTTTCAGTGCTGCAGATAGTGAAATATGCACTAAATATCATTAAATTTTATCTCTCATACAATGTAATAATTTCATCGAATTATGACGCAACTTTGTATATCAAAATGACATGCCTTCCAGGTAGTGATAATTCGAGTGGTATGACTGAAGGCGACAGGCTAAGGATCCATTTGAAACAAGATAGTTTACTTTTGAGGACAAAATTCTATAGCGATTACTATACGATGAAGCAATTGCTTGTGAAACGCGGAGAATTTAACACTGAATCAGACATTATCTTCGTGTACTAAGGACGACTTTTACGTAGTTAACTGTAAACACTTCCATATCCTACTAGCAGAAGACCATATACTACAAAGATTTATCCATATTATTTACCGTATTCATACTACTGAACACAAATTATTAAGTTGGAATTGACTGAGGAGTCAGTCAAATCTATGAACTAAACTCCTCCACGTAGACGCAATGCTATAATAGCACATTTGAGCTCACTAAAATATGGTTATATCGTTGTCAACCAAAATTCTGTACCTAACAGCAAGCATTTTTACACACGATGTAGCCTTAATAGAATCTACAGAACATTTAGAGTTTTGAGTCTCTCATCAAATTTTAAGTTCAACTTGTTAGTATCATTAAAATACATTATCGTCATCTTTTTCAGTGAGTTGATACCTGTTCGGTATTCACAAAGCTTGTATCCAACATTTCTTTGGATAACTTATCGTATGTTTCACATCCCTTTCTGACAGTCGTAAGGGATTTTCTTGGGTGAGCTCTCATTTCTCATTCCATCCACATGTTTTCTCCAACTATCCTCATACGCAGTTATTTCCTTATTAAGAATATATACCTCAGACTCATTGCGAGTATTAACATTTTTTAATGAAATTTATCTTTGTACAGAGATTCACTCTCAAGCATCTCAACTCCACTGCTACTTATAACTACCCTGCTGAAGTTTGACTGCCAAAACCAGAATAATTGTGAAATATTTTGAATATTTTGGTTCTTAACGATCGTTATCGGCATATCTAGATACCTCAGGAAAATGTGAAAAATAATGTCAATAGAAATAATGAAACTAAATACTTTACAAAGTCACACTCGCATTCGTCTGCACAAAATGCCGGCATGAGTCATGCTTTATTATGAAATAGAGACATGCGCTTCACATGAAAGGGATGAGAGCTGAATAAATGCTAATGAATGAAATCCATGCGCAAAATGTAACATAGCAGCAAATGAAGAAATCGTACATGAAGCTGGACTGTCGTAAAAAATTAAACACGTCAACCAGGCGCCCAACACAGAAATTTCAAAGGCATTCTTAAGCTGCAGCCCCCAGCTCCAGAAGAGCTCTGGGACATCTCGTGAAGGGTTGAAAGGGAAACTTTGGGTTTAAACATTAACAGTTTTCCTGTTACAATGTCAATAATAGTACAAAATCATCCAGTATCACAGTTTTATTAGCGACAGCTCAATAGTGCGGCATTTGATTTGACAAGTGGGTGCCCTTGTGAGATATTCTGCGCATGCTGAAGTCCAAAGCTAATGCTGCGCGGGTCAAGACGAACAATGAATTCGGTTACAAGTTCATACCAAAACATAGTTTGTGACAGGTCAAATGGTACTGATCAGTTTTATTGTGCTTTTTTATCGTTTTAACCTATTGCGGTCAAGCTGAAGAAAGGTGTAGGTCGAGGAGAAACACGTGCACTACATAAATAAGTTGTAACAAATATTGAGGTGAAGGTCTACGTTGTAGAAAACAAGTACGAGTGAGACTCGTACAACCTTTTCAGAGTGTTGGCAAAAATCTTCCATGGGTTGCTGATCGGCAGTAGCAACTGGGTACGCTAAAGATATGATCCTGGCCTGCAAATGAAGTTGTTGACTGGCTATACATCAGTTTGGGTACCCCGAAGATTTAGTTTTGATTGATGACGGGGAGTCACAGTACTTTTGGATGGAACGGGCTTAATAATTGTACGCAACATAAGTGTTCAATCGCTGCTTTAGTGAGTCGTAAAATTCTGCATTTCTTTGTTACTGGATTCAGTAGTTATTTAAAGATCCGAAGAGCTCTCACATGTTCCTTTTTCGCACACGTCAGCAGACTGAGTATTGCGACTGATTGTCGGTGTTTTAGAGAGCACAGTTGAAGGTAATTGGGTGAAGCTGTGAATTGTATGTTATGTAGTTAAGTGTTACGGACTTAATGACATTTTAAGGTAGTATTTTGTGTTTTTTCTTTTAGTTGAGCAGAAGACTCAACTAGTAACTGATGAGCTAAAAGGCACTAGGACGTACGGGACTGAGAACGTTCGAAAGCATTTTGCGGGCACAATCTCACGGTGCAGCACACTACCGGCGGCAGCTTCCAAGAATTCAGCTGAAATGCCAGCCAAGCTGACAACAAGAGTCAATGGAATTTCACCAGGTCATAGGCATTAGGCTTCACCTGAGGCTGACGAGCACACACAGAACTGAAAATATGAGTCAATAAACATTAACTTCCTAGTCATGTATTATTAGCGCCAAAAGACACTGCACAGTCTGCACAATACCATCCTGACAACATGGATGTGTCTCCACTTGGCACCCCTACATTTCAATGGAAGGGGGGAAAAAGACTGAAAGGTTTGTGTGTGTCAGAATTTCTTGTGTACCATCTATTCCCTTAACATATAGAAAAGTATTCTGCTGTCAATAGTTTTTAGGTCACTGATGACTTTTCGTCCTGTAAAATTTATTTCTGAATTAAGAATTTTTCTTGTATTGTTAACATCTCAAACCCGTGATACCCGTGTTTTGGTAATTCATAGTCTGTTTATATGTGTTTACAGTGGTGATCCTGTGTTAAGAGATGATCTGCAAATGAGGTGGTTGCTTTCTCCTTTTAGTGCTATTAAGTTTTCTGAATATCTTATTCTATAGTCCCTGCAGTGCATTCCACAGCATAGTGGTTTACAGTCATTACAAGTTGCCACTTACATTTCTATTTACCAAATTTATCTATGACTGCACTGTGTATCCTTAATCTTTTGGTAGTGTTTTAGCTCTTCTAACTCTGACTTGTGTTTCTTGTTTGCTCGTGATTTCCCCATTCTGTTGGTTTCTCTGCAGTTAAATATGGGAATATGTCACGTTTCCCCCTATATTGTAGGTTACACGTCTTGCGCGTTTTGCATGTTGCTGGATTTTTCAGCGTGCTTCGTTAGTGTTGTGTTATATTTCAATCGTGTTATATGTTATTGCGTCAGTTGCGTTTTTATTTTGAGTTTCAGTTCATTATTGTGATGATTGATAGTTATTTTTTGCAACAATTTGTCTGATTATATCTGTTATTGTATAACAGTCTGTGTTTATTGGGCACTCTTCAGTCCATGCAGGATGTGTCTTAAAATGTTTTATTTATTTGTTGTGGTGTGATTGAATCCGTTTTCTTTTGTATGATGAGAACTGGTACCGATGGTATCCTTTTCTTATTTTGAATTTTGGGAAGTTTAGTTTCTTGCTAGGTTCCATTGCACTCGTGAAATGTGAATTGTGAAATGAAGTTTCGTGCTAGAGTTGTTTTTGAGAAATGAGCCATTCATACTGCAAATTGTGCCATCAACATAGCATTGCCTGTATGCTGTTCTGTAACTTTCAGTTTTTATTATATTCTGGATAAATGTGTATCTAATATGGTTCAGGAAGATAGCTGTGAACCAAAGGATAGTATTTCGACCTGTAAACATTTATTATTGAATGTGGAACAATTTTATTCAACGCAGTGTGTACATTTTAATTTAAGTTATGGTTTCACCAGCCTTTCTTAATATGCTTAGCGATCGATTCTGCTTTCACACTTACCTAAGTGGTATTTGGGGCATTGCTTGTTGCATAGTTGACAGATGCAGTCCTCCTTATATGATATGATCCCTGCTCACATATCCCTGCAGAAATCGTGTACGCGTCACAAAGTTAGAAGTTCTTTCCTTTTCAGGTCTCCGAATTCATCAGTTATTTTCGGATGATTTCATTCGGTATCTTCCTGGCTTTTTCTGTCCTTCCTCAATCACTATTTTGCATGTTTGCGTCTGTGTTGTCTAATATCTTCTATGAAGAGAGACTCCCGAGCTATTATGCAAGCTATTACATTTGGGATGCTTTTTATGCCTTGTACCTATAACTGTGCTGTTTCAGCTGAGTGTCCTCATTTGCTGTGTGAGATTAGACGTGTGTGGTTATGTCAGGAATGTTTACATCAGTTTACGTATTAAGACTGTACTGTGGGTTTAGTTAGAGTGGTCTTCAAGCTGAGAGATATGTAAGCTTCGGGCGAAATTCAACAATTATTTCATTAAAGACCACGTAGGATAAAATAGTGCACACACCTTTTTAAAATTGTTTTGGATTATATGTATGTCTATAAATAATTCCTTGGGGTTATTTAGATATATATACTTAATACAAAAGATTTGTAAATACGACAAAATACGAGTAACCTACTGCACAGTTACAATTATAACAATAACAGAACAAATTTAATTCTAGGCCTGTATCAGATGACATGACACTGACATAAACAGTTTACAATGTATGGCACTTGGACATTACAATATATAATCAATGTAAGATATAGGATCCCAAAGGATACTTAAATTTATTTTGGATCAATTACATAATAACACACTACAGCTTTAACTACTATCACAACCAGACGACTGTGATACCAACTACCTACAATGCTACCGAACTATCCAGCTTATGTCTGAGTAACATATTGTACAATAACCTATGTGGCAGCTCATTCACAACGTAAAAAACGAATCTTAATGTAACAGGAGTGAACGACTGGCTCAACCATATAAATTCAGTAACACATTATTAAAACCGCTGAAGTAAACAACTGATTTATGCTCACAGCAACAAACCAATTAATTTCTTAATCATGCCCACTGCATGTAATAACAGAATCGTGTCCTCTCTGCCTCACTGCAATAACACACACAGTCACATGCCCCATAGCCACAAATAACGGAAGTCACAGTCAACTAGCTATTGAACAGCTCCCATAGATTTCCGTGCAAGACGTTTTTTGCATGTGGCTACACTCTGTATACGGTTTGCACATAAGACCATGCGCTGCCTCAGTCACAATGCCACCAGCGTGACACCATCAGCTGTGAAAGCACTCACGTAGTGCTTCTTATATCACGCAGAAGCCATTCCTTTGCCTCCTCCGGGATTGCTGTGCGTCCAGCCAGAAAAGAAACCATTCCATCAGGTTGCTGGCCACATGGCAAGCCACCCAAGCTCACCACTGTCCCATCTGCCAACCATCCCACACACATCACTTTCTTGAGACATTTGCTCTCTGCTCTGCCCATCTTTCACACTTTCATATCTCTTCAGCAGCTGAGTGACGCCACTGTCCATCCTCGCCTCCAGTTCGAACATAACGCCATCTGCGGCAGTCACTCTTCTGCCTCGTCTGCCCTGGGGCGGCGCCAGTGTAACACATCTGTCATAATGATCTCTGGCGCTGGAGAAACGATCATGCCTTTTCTGGTGGCACAATCTCCCACCCAAAACTCCTGCCTCTCCAGGACCAGCGAAAGGAAGGACACATCGCATTGTAATACAATAAATGGTAACTAATGGTAACTAATGGTAACTAACTAGTGGTAAAAACCTAAGCCACACACATACACAATAATAATTATTGCGTATTAGCTGACTTGAGTTGAGAGATATGTGTTCTGCACTCCTTAGCGGTAGACATAGAATTAATTAACGCACTAAAAGGACACACAGGGAACACAATCTCGAAAGGCCCCTTAAAGAACAGCAGGAGCTTGCTGACCAGCCTGGGGCAGCTCACCGAAATTTTTAACATCTATCCGATCCCGTACTTTAAATGAATTCAGGTATCTCCACTTGCTGCTAGCTGAGCTACTCGTCCATGGGCTGCCAACATGTTACTCCGAACCTAACGTCGTCTCTCCCTTTTCTCTTTGGGGAATATCTTGCCTGGTAATAGTTCTTCTATTGATCACAAGTTTGCTAACAGTTAGTTTTGAAAACAAACATTAATGTCACTGTAGTACTCGTATTATTCTTTGTCTGGCTGTATTAAGGCATATTTTAGACATTCCAGAGTTTCGTCCTAGGACTTCAAGGCAGCTTTTAGGTTACAGTTCGATCTCTCCGCAAATTATGGGTTTGGGTAATAACGTGCAGTGGTAGAATACCTGTTTTCTAACCCAAACAAGAATTCCCTAATAACTCTTGAGCTAACTAACGTGAAATTATCTGAAACTAAAAATTGACGAAGGCCAAACGTACCAAAGAGCCTTTTAACTAATATATAGCTGATTGTGTAGTCACTGACTTAGTAGGAAACAAAAGAATCTGGAAAAGGCGTCTGCTTGTACAAGAGTGTATTTGTTTCTGGTTCGCTATCTCTGGAATGGACCCACAAAATCAATACAAAAGTTCTCCATCTTGATTCAATGGGTCAAAATGGTTCAAATGGCTCTGAGCACTATGGGACTTAACATCTATGGTCATCAGTCCCCTAGAACTTAGAACTACTTAAACCTAACTAACTTAAGGACAGCACACAACACCCACTTGATTCATTGGTTTCGAAGCTATAGCACCACGCTTAATATCCTGTGGGGGTTTTGCTCAAAGAGCTGGTCTCATATGTGCATACCATAATCTGAATACTTTTGTCCTTACCTTTCCATGTGAACTTTTAATGTACCTTGGTCTAAGTGTTAAAAACACCGATGTGCCCTCCCATTGGTGACTGATGACAATAGACAAATAACACGGCGGTAGCTTTGATGGATACCACCATCCTGAGCTTACTACTGCCTGCAGCGTTCCTTTTCTTACTAGTTGCCTAATCATTTCTCTTTTATTTGTTTTATTTTTAGTTTCCTGCAATGACTCATCTTCAACCTGATTTCAGCAGTACGCTTAAACACTGCAGGAAAATCTCCAGAATTAATCCCCTTCCTCCAATTAACTGTCCGGATTAGACATATATGCGGCTCAAATCATCTGCAATAACGCTTATAGTTCTTTTTGTATGTCAAATTCCAAGGCGACCGTGGCAGTCGCGCGGTTCCGGACTGAAGCTTCTAGAACCTCTCGGTACAACGGCCGGCTGTGACTAATAGTCACTTCCTTTCCTGCTCCACTCGCAAATCTCGTATTACTATGTCGTCCATACGGGAGTGTGTCCGATGGTTAAATGACGGTGTTTGTACGATTCAGCTGTGTGAACGATTTATTGAAAGTGAAATTTAAAACTTCGGCTTTCGTTTTGCTTCCTTCAACCGCCACACCATACTGATCAACAAGGGACTGAATGGGAGTCTGAGAGTCGCTTGGCGATTTTTCTTACGACCAGAATATTCTCGGGTTATATGCCAGATATTGGCGGTGATAGGTGCTCTTTGCTTCGCGCATAGCCAATTCACTGTCTAAGTGAGGTGCTAACAACTGCTTATCTGCTCTATCTAGCAGAAACACTCTCTTAGTCTCCTTGACTGATTTATTAACTTACGTAATCATACTTGCTATCATGACATCATGATCGCTAATCCCCGTTTCGATACTGACGTTATCGATAACGTCCATCCTATTTGTAGCTGGAAGGTCTAAGATATGCATATGGGCTGCCGAGCTAGCTGCTCAAGACGGTTTTCAGAAAATCCGCTGCAATGAATCCATAGACATCCCAATCTACATGCGGTAGGTTAAATTCGCCTCCAAATAGTATTGCAAGATCTAGGTATTTACTCGCTACTGACAGTAGACTTTCTTTGAATGACTCTAGAACTGTCACAGCGGATTCGGGTGGCCAATAATAATATGAAACAATTAACTTGATTTCTTCACACCTCTTTTACACTACCAGATAACTTCATTGTCACATTCAACTTGGACCTCAATAGAGACTGAAGTATCTTTACCCTCAACGCCATCTGACTACTCTTGCTGCATATCGACTGGGGAGTCTTCGTCCGATCACCTCAAACTACCGTCTAGCCTAAAAATCACTCGCGTCCACTCCTGCACTCCACAAACAATCTGCCACCCGGGTAGCTGCTGGGAAGTCCAACAAATCCCCATACGATAATGCAGGTCTACAAATCTGCATCTAAGATCGTCACAGAGTCGATGAAGCCTTTGGTTCAGACTCTCTACTCGGCCCCAAACGAAAGGACCCCGATCAACGACCCCGATCAGCTCTGGGAAAAATGCTGCGGATTGCGAGCTCTGCTTTCACCCAAAGCGCGTGTCCAGCAATCTTCACCATCTATGCCAGCCGCCTGAGGATAGCCTCAGAACCCATGTGACAGGCGTCGTTGTTGCCGACTTGAGCTACTACTTACAGACGACTGCAAACTGCTCCTCGATAGCCGCCTCCACATCTCGGTTAAGGCCGCTTGGCAGACATACCGAGTGCGCATTGGCCTTCTTTCGAGCCCTGAACACTATCTGCCTAAGGGGCTCTCTAACGCCCCCAATGTTGGAGCTCCTACTCGCAGGGTGAATGGGCGAGGCCATATGGCCAGCCTTCACGTTGGCGCTCCTCCTCGAATGACGCAAATGCGTTACCGACCACCACTCACCCTGCTCTGAGGGCGGATTCACTGCGTCAGGTGCACTAGGAGGGGTTACGGGAGTAGAACTCGTGGCAAAACTAGTGACTCCCACGCAAGGTGCCAGATTTTCTGCCGTCAAAATAACCCAAGGTGACTAGACATAGCAAACAGCGCATCTAACTGTTCACGAACTGCGGCCAGCTCCTCCTGCATCGACACACAGCATGCAAACACCCTAACCATCCTAGCAAGATTAATTGAAGAAGTAAACTACAAAAGGAGACGGAAACCTAGATATGCAGCTCGCTAACCTGATCTATGTAGCTAGCTGTTCAGTGAGCAACTAGGGCACTACAGAATGAACGAATTTTCATTTATAAAAACGCGACATTAAACATCTTAAACACAAAAACATGCACAAAATTTAATAAATTTAGTACAAGAAAAACACAGATGTGGTGCTCAGTTAGTAATTATTATTTGGATAAACACCAAAGCTCAATGAAAGGATAGTAATCCACTTACAATAAAAAAATATACAAGAACGTTAAACAGGCCTAAATAACCAATTAATAAATACCACAATTACCTTCATAGCGATAACAGAACAAATTGAACGGGGCATCAACATAAACAAATTAAAATGTCTGGTACTGAGCCATAATCAGAAATAATCTTTATAAATCTTACCATGTGAGGCAATACTTAAACTTATGACACGTCATTTACATAACACCTTGATCTAATTTAACTACCATCACTAGACAACTACACTGAAGCACCAAAGAAACTGGTTTAGGGAAACTGTACAGGCATGCGTATTCAGACACAGAGATGTTACTGCTGCTGCAATGGCATGTAATCAAGATTTAAGTGAGTTTGGACGTGGTGTTAAAGTCAGCGCACGAGTGATGGGAAGCATCAAAAACGGTTCAAATGGCTCTGAGAACTATGGGACTTAACATCTATGGTCATCAGTCCCCTAGAACCTAGAACTACTTAAACCTAACTAACCTAGGGACATCACACAACACCCAGTCATCACGAGGCAGAGAAAATCCCTGACCCCGCCGGGAATCGAACCCGGGAACCCGGGTTGCGGGAAGCGAGAGCGCTACCGCGCGACCACGAGCTGCTGACCGGGGACGCAGCATCTCTGAGGTAGCGATGAAGTGTGAATTTTCCCGCACGACCATTTCACGAGTGTACTGTGAAAATCAGGACTCCGGTAAAACATCAAATCTGTGACATTCTTTTGGCCAGAAAAAGGTCCAGCAAGAACGGGACCAACCGGCCGGAGTGGCCGAGCTGTTCTAGACGCTACAGTCTGGAACCGCACGACCTCTACGGTCGCAGGTTCGAATCCTGCCTCGGGCATGGATGTGTGTGATGTCCTTAGGTTAGTTAGGTTTACGTAGTTCTAAGTTCTAGGGGACTGATGACCTCAGAAATTAAGTCCCATAGTGCTCAGAGCCATTTGAGCAAAGAACGACACCAACTACGACCGAAGAGAATTGTTCGACGTGGTAGAACTTCAACCTTCTGCAAACTGTTGCAGATTTGTATGCTGAGCCATCAGCAAGTGTCAGCGTGCGAACCATTTAACGAAACATCATCGATACGGGCTTTCGAAGCCGAAGGCCCACTCGTGTGCCCTTGATGACTGAACAACACAAAGCTTTACGCCTCGCCTGGGGTCGTCAACACCGACATTGGACTGTTAATGACTGGAAACATGTTGCCTGGTCGGACGAGTCTCGTTTCAGATTGTGTCGAGCGGATGGACGTGTACGGGTATGGAGACAACTTCAAGAATCCATCGACCCCGAATGGCAGCAGGGGACTGTTGAAGCTGGTGGAGGCTCTGTAAGAGTGTGGGGTGTGTGCAGTTGTAGTGATATTGGACACCTGATACGGGGCATAATTACAATGTTGAATGTTGTAGTTGTTTGCCATAAGTTCACGAACAAGCCATGAAGTGTCGGCAGTTCTTTTCTTTTTGTGCATTGCTTCCCGCAAACGGTGTTGATCTTCCGGGTAGCCCTCCTTATTGCTCCTTTGATCAGTTGGAAAGAACTAATGATGCGCTCTGCCGCTAAAATCGAAGAAAACAGCGAGCAAAACCTTCATATTCGTCCGCACTTGCTAAGCTTTTTTTACTCTTGGCGATCCTTGCCTTCATTGGGACGACTGAATCTTAGTTTCGATGTCATAACACGCCTATGTTTCGTCTCTTTTATAACACGTTTCAGTTGTTCTGCACCATTGTCAACTTCATTTAACGACTCTTAAGCTGCTTTCGTTCGATGGATTCGACACTTTAGGCGCAAATTTTGCTGTCACATGTTTCATACCTATAACGTCCGAAAAGATTTCATGGCATAACCCAGTTAATATCACAGCATCATCAGTAGCTTCTCTGACTGTGATTCGGTAATCGTTCAACTTAATTTCTTTACTTTTTCCACGTTTTCATCGACTGTTGATGTGCTGGTGCTTCCAGAACGTTCATCATCTTCAACTTCTTCACGATCATCTAGGAGACACTTGTACAACTTGCAAACCTTTGTTTTAATCGTAACAGATTCCCCGAAAGCAATATTCAACAGTTCTAAATCTTTCTTGCGTTTTATACCATTTTACAGCAAAGTTTAATGGCCATTCTAGGATCCATTTTTAAAACAAATCAATAATCGCCAGTCGTAGCAAAAACATTTAACCTTTTTGAGAACTGATGACAGACTAAAAATCCCGTACGGCTACCAGTGTAAAGATACGTATGAGACAAGTTCACCAACACAACAACGAAACATCGCACCAATTTAATAGTACGACCCGATAAATTACAAAATTCCCTATACTTTTTAAACACACATAATATGTTACCAGAATAGCTAGTCTCCTCACTAAATTGTCTCCGGCTTCTGCTTTCGTTCTATTAAGTGCGACACAGAGGGTACAGTTATTTTACTATCTCATATTATAGATTCGCCTCAATGGGCAATGAATTCTACCTTTAGCGCAATGCACAGTAACTTTCGACCTCCAGCGGGGATCTAGAATTAGCTAGCTTGGAGCACATGGACGGAGACTGCAGACAGATGGCACTATGTGGAATTGTGTGTCGGTCGCGGAGAGTACCGAGACAGTCCGCGCATTTGCGTGTCCGGGTGTCAGAGTTGTCACCGAAGGAGATCCTGAGTTCGAGTCTCGGTCCGGCTTACATTTTCACTCGTCGCCCCTGATTCCGCATAAAGTCGTGATGAACCTTATATCATTAGTGCCTTCCCTTTACTTTACTCTCTCCCCCATCCATTATCAGTTTATATAACAGTTATTTAACTTAACAGTATTGTTGCAAGTAAGTGCATAAAAATTGTTTCGATGGTATGGATGCCAAAAAATGAAGGAATATCAGGCTAGCGACGCCCTGGCGCCAATGGTACGCCACACCAAGCCCTGCTTTTGGCACTATGGGCAAGTGTCTTGGCAACAGCGGGAATGATTGCCCTTGACTTGTGCAAGATATAAGTCAAGGGGGTTCCTTTAGATCACTTCAGTCTTAGTTGGTGGACGAAGCCTGGTGCTGGAGCAGACAAGCAACGAACTTATCCGAACGGCTTCAGGCACCTCGCTGTATTCACTCAGTCGCTCTCAGTCTGACTCGATTGTCGATCCCGGTGGTAGCTGGTGCACAGCAGCACTTACACATGAGCAGCTTTTCAACGTAAGGCGAGCGTAAGTATATGGCCAATAGCGTGTGGCTGGGCTACTCTAGACAGCCTTTCCCTGGCGTGGGGCTAGGAGTGGGAGGGTGGTGGTCCCTTCGTCGCAGCCGCCTTTTGCTCCTTGAACGGTCCCTGGAACTGAGAGGACTTCAAGGGACGGCCCCTACGCAGGACTGAACCCGGCACTTCCAAAACCGCAGTTAGTGCTCTACCCGCTAGCCCGTCTAGTGGCTAATTTCCTAGCTGCTCATTTCATCCTTTCAACTCTTCTCAGCTCTTGTTAGGCGGGCGATTCCTAGATAACTGTTTGAAAGATTATCTGTCGCAAAACAATTTTTCTCTCTGTATACTGAATAGCTGTGGTGTGTGTGTGTGTGTGTGTGTGTGTGTGTGTGTGCGTCTAAGTTTGTAGACATCCTTTTCGTAAAGTAGCTGTTATCCTCCGTTCCCTCGCTGCCAAAGGCGTTTCTAACATTCCATTCCTATTTCCTGTTATAAAATGTTTCGTGTTGCGTGACAATGGAAGGAAGCAGGTACTCTATACCTTGCACGTTGTGTTAACGGGAAAGCCATTGCAATAAGAAGTCCGCCTGCGAAGTCCAGATTGCTTGAGCGGGGGACAAATTCAAATGGTTCAAATGGCTCTGAGCACTATGGGACTTAACATCTAAGGTCATCAGTCCCTTATAACTTAGAACTACTTAAACCTAACTAACCTAAGGACATCAGACACGTCCATGCCCGAGGCAGGATTCGAACCTGCGACCGTAGCGGTCGCGCGGTTCCAGACTGTAGCGCCTAAAACCGCTCGGCCACCCCGGCCGGCACAAATTACATTTATTCTTGTTGCACGCCACATATATTTCACCGTAACTGCATCACCTCTCCGAGTTTACTTCCCCCACGCCCACCCACTCGCGTTATTTCAACCTGTTCATGCACATTTTATGCATTTAAATCTCCAAACACATACAAAAATCGGATAACTTTTTATATGAATATTATTATTTCACATTAAGCCGCTCTGATATTTGTCATTACACGTGACACAACCTGTTAAGTACCATGTATCGATTATTTACAAACACTCATAAAAGTTACATCACAGTTGCGTTTCCTGCTTTGTCCAGTGCCTTGCTTATCGCCTTTCACTGAAGGTTATCAGATATGATGCAGCTTACTTCCAGAATTCTCGTCATAAATCAGTTCTTGGACTTTCAACTGTAACTTTCCACGAGGCGACGGAACTTTTGTTCAAGGACTGTTTCCGCTGTTTCTCACTACATAAGAGGACTTATCCTGTGAAGGAGGTAAGAGATTCACAATTTCTTTCTTCAAAGTCAGTGTTTCTTCCTTTGACTGCATGCTTGCTCTGACGACCACTGATAAATCTAAAGAAGATGGACAGAACATTCGGCCGCGTCACCTGTTCGCGATTCCATATAGATCGGAGTAGTGGACCTACCCACTATATTGGAATCCGGCTGTTTTATTCAACGACACACCGCCTTTTAGCGGTGCTTTGTTCTGACGGACGACGAATGTCGGATAAGGTCCCGAGCTTTTCCGCACGAATGTTTTAGTCATATGTTCACCTGAAGACGTGGCGTTTAGTGACACGAAACCGGTAGTGATCCAATAGCAAAAGGACTAAATACAGCTGAAGCGGTTTATTAACACAAAAGATGAATCAGAAGAAATTTATAGTGTCATTGCTGTTTCTCTCAATAGTATTAATTAAGTACTAGCTATAGCAGAAATACTTTTCTGAACAGATTTTCCATGAGTGCTGAAAGAACAGAGCACAACCAGAATGTCGCAGGGGGTAGCTCCGGTTTCAATGGAAACAACTGACATCCACAGAATTGTCAATCTCATGTTGCCTTTAGTACCACTGTTTTGTACGATTAACAACGTATTAACGATTATCGCTACAGGAAAACGGAAAACCTATTCAAAATTACGTTGTTATCAACAATAAGGTTTCCTGTTGGTGGATTATATTAACGTTCTTGTTCATTTAAACGACCTGCTGCAATGTACAGATACAAAATAAAATTCACTGTTTTTCCTCTAATGGTTATTCAAAATACTTCCATATCTATATGTATATTCTTAAAACCTTCACGATTCTTGGGGGGAATATACTCTGAAGAGCTCGATCGTTCCGATTCCATTCGCGGATGGTACTCGGAAAAAGCGACTCTCGACAAGCATTCGTATGAGCTGAAATTTCTTCTCATAGTCATTTCGCGGACGTATATAGAACGTAGCAATAAGTTCTCTGTATCCGTCTCAACTTACGCTCTAGGGAATGCAAACAATAAATCTCTGAGCAATGCACCGTTCCTGTCTTGTAGTGTCTGCCGCCGGAGTTTTATGTGTGTCTCGCGAGCTCGTTCTTATTAAACAAACCGTACACGAAACGAGCAGCGCTTTCATGAAAACTGACCATTCCCTTATATTAATATTATCTCGATTGGGTCCTAGACTCGAGAAATACTCTAGAATCGGTTTCGATATTAATCGAACGCATTCTTAAACTTCTAGTAAAAGCTTGTTTTTTATTCTTACGTGGTCCTGCATGTTCAGTAAATTCGTTGAGGTCATACACGTGCAACGTATGTATCGAGTGAAAACACGTTGCATCATTCCTAAGATATTTATCGAGAATAGTTGAAGGCACAGTTTGTACGCCATGAAAAAATGAACTAGGAAGCCAGCTGGCCAATTACAATCCGTGTGACGTCTTCGGTACTGACGAAATGCCTTGTTGATAGCACACTGATTTTTATTAAAAAAAACTAAAAGAGAAAAACTATTGTTGCTTGCCAGGAGCACGGACGGCTCTCAGGGACTAAAAACTCTTTCGGTAGGGAAAGCTGTTAACCCTAGATGTTTCAAAGGTGTCGAATCATTTGCTGTATCTTACTGCTCAAAAATAAAGATGTTGATGACAACAGAATTGTTCAGTGAGTAGCTGGGGAACAAAAGACAGAAGCGACGAGTGCTGCTTTACCCTGACAACTGTGTAGTTAACAATAACCCACCACCTCTGGAAAAAGTGAAACATTATTTCCCTGCGAACGCCACTTCGAAATTATAAATGGCTGACTAGGGCATAACTGAAAATTTTAAAACCTTGTACCGCAAACCAGTTCTGACGATAGTGTTGGCTAGCACTGAGGATGATCAGGGGTCCAACGCAACAGTATTGGTAGCGACAACTAAGGCTGATAAAACATGGAAGGATATTACCCCGACGGTGATTCCGAACTGTTTTAAGACGAGCGAACATATCAAGAACCCTGTCTTAGTAGGAAACGTGATACATGATGATTTGTTACATTTTGACGTAAGTACGTAACTCTAAGGCGCCCTTATTGAAGTTGAAATTTTGGTTGTTCCGGTGGCAGGATCGAAGACGGTGACGAAGGAAACGAAAGAGAAGAAGCAAAAACGATTCCATCTGTGATTCCAAAATAGGTAAGATCGTCATTGGAAATGGAAGTATTTTTATCTGTAGTCACCACAGAAATTGCGCTCCATCAACCACAGTGAAGGTCACTGAATTATAAAAAGATGTCTGCTTTCTATGAAAGATATTGCAGAATTTTTCGAAATTATTATATGTCTTTTATTTTAAATGTTAAAATAAATATCCATTAATACAAACGACAAAATTAAACATTCTTTTGAGTTTTAGTTATTGCCTTGCAAAGAAATGTTTCTTTTGTACTAGTCTTATTCGACTTTTTATTGATGTTTCGCAGATCAGTTAAAGTTTCGTTAAATCAAACTCTTAATTATTAGAACTTTCTCTGAGGTCCCTCGGACTTTGAATCATCGAGAGTCGACTGTAGTTAATAATGAAGACAAGACATTAGAGATGTACCAGTTGTGATGTGTAAAGGATTTCGACGTGTGAAGAAAGGCGAAGGCGCCTGGAGATAGTGTTTCGGCATAAATGGTTGAAGGTGGGGTCCATACACGCAGTTTCGCTCTGTACAAAGTAAATTAGTATGTGGTATGTCGTAGAACATGAAACAGATCCAAATAATTAGCAAGTTCATTTTTTCATTGCGTACAAACTGTGCCTTCAACTATTCTCGATAAATATCTTAGGAATGATGCAACGTGTTTTTTTTTATTTAAATTAGTGAGCCACAGACCTAGCCAGAAGCGAACTCTTTGAGCAGTAAGATACAGCAAATGATTCGACACCTTTGAAACATCTAGGGTTAACAGCTTTCCCTACCGAAAGAGTTTTTAGTCCCTGAGAGCCGTCCGTGCTCCTGGCAAGCAACAATAGTTTTTTTCTTTTAGTTTTTTTAATAAAAATCAGTGTGCTATCAGCAAGGCATTTCGTCAGTACCGAAGACGTCACACCTGTTTCAACAAGCATTCTACAAGACGCGGCCACTCACCTTGGTATGTTCACATCCTCCTTACGTATGATTCTTTTTCGGCAGCCCCATCTTTCGGCTTCAGAATCGTAGAACAAAGTGGATAGTGGAGCCCCGAAAGTATTCGCTACATCCTCTTTTCTCCTCCGTTCCACACTTCACAGCTGCTTGGTTAACCGCTCGTACTTCTTTGAAGTCATTTTTGCAAATGATTTATCCAATGGTAACTAATCGAAGAAGTCTAGTGAAGAGTTGGATGGCAAAGGAAGTACGGAAGCAACTGACCAAAGAATTCGAAAGGCCGAGTGTTAGATAGCCGCTAACTTCGAATAGAATATTTGAGGGCAGTTCTGTGATGACATTCGCTTCGTTTTATTGAGTATACTGAAATATAAATTGTTTCTTCGATTTAACGAGACTTTTTTTAAGGAGCGGGACTACATTTCGATTTATTGAGAAATTCACTTTATCAATATTCGAATTAGCAAGATTCAACAGAGTTTTCGATTCATATACTCAAATGTACATACATTTAATGAATTTTTTAGGATATCTGAACAATTTATCTATGTTGTCAGTGTTCATCCGTCATCTCAAGTGATGATACGGAATGTCTACTACACATAAGTTTCTGGATTCTTCATACTCTTGCAGTTTTCAATCATTTCTCTTATTATACTTTCACTGCAACCTCTGACATCCTCTCAAATACACATCCGAATAATTTTATTTAAGTAAACATAATCTAAAGTGTTCCAGTTACCGTTTGCTGGAAACTCTCAACTTCTCTTTAACAGCTTCCGCGTTACGCATGTGATTTCCTCTTAATTTATTTTCTTCCTTCCTGGTTCATCATTGATTATTAGCATTAGTATTATTAACCAAATGTCCCTCTCATTTGTGATTCCAGCAGTGATCTGCTAATGTGAAAAACATTAAGCTGTACTGTGGTGCTGCGTCCGGAACTGATTCCCCAATAACTGGCAGGGTAGTGTAGGTTGTGGCGGTTGTAGCGTAACCGGAGGTTTAGGTTTGGTTGAAAAATTACGTGGGCCGTTTATTAGCGAATTGAACAAATGGGAGTTTGTGAGAATAAGAGTAATTCTTGTTACTGTTCGTATTTCAAGAAAATTGTAATTTAATGTGTCCGTTATGTCGGCCATTTTTATGTTGTTACGAATAAAGCAGACGAGTGATATCGTCAAGTTCAATATTTTCTCTCATTACATTGTTCGGTTTCTTATTATTTCCTATACAGTGATCCCGTCTTTCTACGTCTACCGTTAGTTTTTATGTACATTTTATGCTCTCGGTTGTTACTCCAACGTCCTACTTCCTCGCATTACTCAATGATGTGTCTGTATTCTTTGTGCTATGGATGTATGATGGGAAGGATCATTATGAGACAGAAAGTGGATCTTGTCTTTTGTAGAGTCTATGCTTTCCTTTCACATACGTTTGGAAGAAATTAATGCACCCATGAATATTAATTTATCATTTTTGTGTTGCCATTCCAGTGTCAGGCATTCCTTAATGTTTCGTTTCCTGCAACTTCCTAAAGAAGTTCCCCATTTCCATCAGTGTCCTTGCACTATCATTCATGCGTATATCGCCTTATTAGAGATACCAATATACGCTAAATAAAAAAAAGAGACACCCCACGAAGGAATTATCCAACTGGTACGGAATTCGGCAGATGTGGCGCTCTTATACGTACAAACCATTGATTACAATTTCAGAAAAATTGTATGATTTACTCAAGAGGAAGAGCTTCACAAATTGAGCAAGAGATTAACGCGTTGGTCCACTTCTGGCCATTTTTGCAAGCAGTGATTCGGCTTGCGATGACTGTTAGAGTTGTTGGATGTCCTCTCGGGGGGAAAAGGGGGGGGGGGGGGTATCGTGCCAAATTGTCCCCAAATGAGAACGTTGGGAGCATTATGGATAGGGACTTCCAATCATCTCGGGATCTTGACAATCTAACACGCCTATTGGTCAGGATTTGGCACGATATCCCTCAGGAGGGCATTCAACAACTTTATCAATCAATGCCAAGCTGAATAACTGCTTGGATAAGGGTCAGAGGTGGACCAACACGTTACTGACTTGGTCAGTTTATGAAACTCTTTTCAATGGATAAATTATATATATATATATATATATATATCCTTTTTTTGTTTTGCAAAGGGACTACCCGTATTATTGTTCTGCACACCGCAGTAGAGATCGTTGTTCCCTCCTGCGCATAGTCTCCAAGAGTGCTATTAGTCACGACTTGTGCGCCCACATGCTAGCTCTAAAACTAATGACAGCCAAAGGCATTGATACGTTCTGCAAGGTTTTTCCGGCAGTCAGAAATTGTTTACATGGTTATAAGCTATGTTTTTTAATGATTTTAGTTGCTTATCAGATGTTTTGATTGTATTGTTTTACACATTTTGTTTCTCATTCAGCATAAGAACAAGGTATCTGCACACTTGGAACCTAGTGACAGTGTATCTGCTCCTTCCCGGTAAGAGATCCTTGTTTTGGATGTTTTCACTTTAACAAAACGTACACATCATCGTGAGCTGCCACTTCTGGTTCATGCTCAAAGCAGAATTATTTATGACAACTTTATACAGTGCAAATATTATTACTCTATAATTTGGTTCTGAAGTCTCCTACAGTTAGCAATGATAGGTCGTTTCCACGTGTCGTGACAGCTTTCACCTTCACTATTTGCTTTAATCTTTCCTGAAGCGACTCCAACCCACTACCAAAAAAAAGTAAGATTCACATACAGACACACGTAGATATCTTTCAGATACCTGCATCTGTTAGCGGGCGTTATACATCAAATACCTCACTGCCGTATCCTTGCAGCGGTTGATAAAATTATAATATATGTCTAAAATTACGTACCTTACGTTGCAAAAAGCTCGTGTATTGGTGTGTAATTATGTGATTGAAATCCAAAGCATGTAAAATGTTCGTACAACAGGATGGGTGAGAAAATTAATATGAATAGTAGCACAACTGGCAGACTGGAAGACGTACACCAAATACTTTCTATTGTAAAAGACACGTGAACGTTTGACACTCGTTACGCCTCTGCATCTGTTATATATTTAAAAACAGTGATTGGACACTGCACACGATGGTCTCTCGATAGTTTGAAGCAAACATCCTAGGAGTTCAGCTAGTTATATTTGTTATTTAAAGGTCGCTTAGCCATAGGGAAGTTGTAGGACGTTAGGGATCCCAACATGTAAGTCATTGCCAATGAATAACACTGAGCAATGTTCAGAAAATTTTAGCAAACTAAAAAAAACGACTCTAAGTTCTGTGAGACTTGTATTTAATTGGAAGACTGATGAGGGAAGTATTCAACACAGGTAACGGAGCATTCAAGATACATGGCTAAGTGAATTAAAAGCGAGGTGCTCAATTTGTATTCTTTAAGTACAGTGCCAGTCAGCACAAGACGAGAGTCGAGAAGGGAATAATCTCCAATATTTCTCTCCTGAACTCCCCACATTTCCCAAGTTCCACGAATGTTTCGTTTTCTGTGAAAATTGGGATAGCTGCAGACACTTCCCACGCAATCCTTTTTTTTTTTTGGGGGGGGGGGGGGGGGAGCCTCGTTCCAGTCCACAACCGGCAGAAACCTGCGTAATCCAGCCTTCGGTCAGACAATGTATTCCCTCCACACCGACCGCAAACGTTTACAACCGTGGTAACGATGAAACTTGTATGTCAAGTTCGCTGTTTCCTATCAAGATTTATCAAACAAGAGAGCAGACGTACCAACAACTTTTGTCAAATTTAACCTCGTTTTCCAAGCATGTCAGTGTGTCGCGAAGTAACTTTCTCATGCTAGGGATGTGCCGGTAGATGGGTTGTGTTGATCTTTAGCCGTATATGTGAGCGAAAAAGAGTTGTTATTGCAATTTATCTCACTGTATCAAGGGTTTACACAATTGTGAGAACTAATATCAACGAGAAAAACAACAGAGCAGTGGCAATTACCAAAATGGTAGAGATGTTGCGTATTTCCCAGCCATGTATTATGGACGGAAGGCGTTAAGAAGAAAATATTCCACGTACAACATATAGTCAGAAGCGCAAAAAAATGTAAAAATACTGTTTATCTCCGGTTTCAACCATTTCCTGGACCAGCGTCTTGTATTCTTTTTTATGCACAGTGCCGAAGTCAATGCAAGAAATACTTTGTCAGCACCGGCACCGATTCCCACTAGTGTCAAAATACTTTGCAACAGACTGACGGATGCTTGGAAACTGAGGTTACGACAAACACTGTTGGTACGAGTGCTCTCTTGTTTGATAAACCGTGATAGGAAACAGCGAATTTGGCAAACAAGTTTCATCGTTACTAAGGATTTAAACGTTTGAGAGCGGGGTGAAGCAAATATATTGTCTGACCGAAGGCTGGATTTCAGCAGGTTTCTGCCGGCTGTGGACAGGAGCGAGACATATTGAGCTAGAGTACTTCGAAGTGTTTTGTAGAATAATTAGTGAAATGGAAAACTAGTCTGACATATCACATGATTTTTACTTCACTTTAATTTCCTGTCCAGAAACATGTTAAGTGAAAACTTTGCATCTTTGGTTGAAAAATATGTATCTGGTTTTGGTGCAAAGTACAGCAGAGATGTTGAGCTAATTAAGTAAACAGCTACTTCCAAGCTTCAAGTGAAAGAGCTGTCGAAGATCGTTGACATGGCTTCCCATTTGGATATTTTGAAAAATATTTCAAACAATGTGTTAAAAGATGCTTATCCTAACACCGAAATAGCATTGAAGGTGTTTACAGTGCCACTGACTGTAGAATCTTGTGAACGCTGTCTAAGTAAATTGAACATGGAAAAAACTACTTAAGGTAGAGTATGGGTGAATGTTAAACTGAACTATCTAGTCCTTGAATACGTCATATCTGGTAGACCACAAATGAAATGACAGATTGGATTGGATTGTTTGGGGGAAGAGACAAAACAGCGAGGTCATCCGTCTCTTCGGATTAGGGAAGGACGGGGAAGGAAGTCGGCCGTGCCCTTTCAAAGGAACCACTACGACATTTGCCTGGAGCGATTTTTTTTTTTTTTTTTTTTTTTTTTTCGTTATCGATCGTTGTGTTTGATCGTTGCGGACGTCGCAAGACATCCTGTTCAAGTTCGGTGCGTGATCCTTCCACTCAGTTTTTTATTACAGAGGCCAACCGGCACTCTGACCGAACACGCTGAGCTACCGTGCCGGCACAGAACAAGTGTATTGTAGCTGCCACAAGTAATAGCATACATATTTTCTTTTACTTGAAATTTTTCGAAAATGTTAGTACAAGTTGTAATTTATTTGCTTCAATGATAAATTTAATTTCTTGTTCGCAAAAATGTATATATTTTTTGTTGTTAATTTAAGTAATATTACTCAATAATGCGTCATTTTCATTAAACGTACTTGCAAAATTACAAATTTTACTACGTATGCCTAGAAACAAATGCAAAAAGATAGTTTTACCGAGTGTGTGGGGATTTTGGAAAGGAGTGTGTATCCTCGGGAGCTCTGCTACGTCGAGGACTGGGTGATGTGTATATCGCGTAAGTTACTGCCGGGTTCACAGGATCACCTCGGTACGACTCTGCTTCGTAATAATAATGGCGTGTGACGAGGGCCTCCCGTCGAGTAGACCGCTCGCCTGGTGCAAGTCTTTCGATTTGACGCCACTTCGGCGACTTGCGCGTCGATGGGGATGAAATGATGATGATTAGGACAACACAACACCCAGTCCCTGAGCAGAGAAAATCTCCGACCCAGCCGGGAATCGAACCCGGGCCCTTAGGATTAACAGTCGGTCGCGCTGACCATTCACCTACCGTGGGCGGACACTCTGCTTCGTAGCCGGGTAGCATGTGCAGAGCGCGTCCCCTATAAAGACTTCCGACGCCAAAAATACTGCAACAACCTTTCTCGTCGGTAAAGTCGAATGTTTACAACCCTTTACCGAAACGCGAAGCTTGAGAACGAGTTCATTTGTGAGGTTCATTTGAGAGCCAATGAAAGGGCGGCGGGTGCAGCACGTTTTTCCCGTACGTGCTCAGGGTTTACGGCCGTCCGCAGGGAATTAAAGCGACATCGGGAAGGCGGCTGGACGACCGTAAGGTGGCCGGCGGAAGTGTGTGATAAGCGGCCGCGGCGACAGCGTGCCCCTGGGAAATCACCAGAGGGGGCGCCGCCGCCGCCGCCGCCGCCGCTGCCGGCCCGATACCGCGCTGACCCACGCCAGCGCCGTCACGTTACGGCCTGCAAAGTGGCAGCCGGCGGCCGGCCACTTAGCGCTGACGGCGCGCCCCGCAGGCCACTCTACGGCTCCGCTGCGGCCCGCGCTCGCAGAAGCACGTCTTGTTAGTCCGGCGCGCCGCAACGACACTCGTACCTCACATTTTCACGAAACAGGCTGTCCGATTAGCAACAGATCATCTGGGAATTATGATTCAAATCAGCGCACACTGTCTTATTCCACCCATATTCGCGAACATGTATACACATTATTTCCCGTTTTGTCAATGCACTTCACACTTTCCTCTTTGTGCCTCTTCCTTTCCTCATCCCGCATCAAACCATATTCGTGAATTTTTGTGATTTTGCATTTTTTCTGGTTTCATAATTTTTCATCATTTGTTCTTGTTGTTATTATCATCAGTCCTAAGGTTGGTTTGATGCAGTCTCCAAGGTGTTCTATCCTCTGGAAGCTTCATCTCCAAATATGTATGACAAACTTCAATGAGAAGCGGATTTTCTTTCAGACAGCGTCCATTTCACTTCTCGGTCTTTATTTGTGCAATTTTTTTTCCGAGCAATGATAAATGAATCTGTATGTTCAGGGAAATAGGAGAATGCAGAAATACAAGTCGCTGAGGAATGAAATGAATAGAAAGTGCAGGAAAGCTAAGACGAAATGGCTGCATGAGAAATGCATAGAAATTGAAAAAGAAATGATTAGCAGTGCAACGGCAATTAGCCTGTTAAACGCAGAGGTGAGAGCAGTGAAAGTACAGTGAAAGTACGCACTGGTCACGCCGGGGGTGCAAACCTTATTTTCTGTAAGCCAGTGCAGGGCGTTGACCAGGAGAAAATGGTGTGAATGACGCCACTGGACGCCACGACGATGCGGGCAGAGCACTGCCTCCCTTGACAGAGCAGCGCCAGATTTCTTTTACGTTACTGACGACGGCAAGACGCGTTTCCCGCTGAAACTACGCAAAAAAATGTTTCAAATGACTCTGAGCACTATGGAACTTAACTTCTGAGGTCATCGGTCCCCTAGAACTTAGAACTACTTAAACCTAACTAATCTAAGGACATCACACGCATCCATACCCGAGACAGGATTCGAACCTGCGACCGTAGCGGTCGCGCGGTTCCAGACTGTAGCGCCTAGAACCGCTCGGCCACTCCGGCAGGCCGACGATGGAGGGGGTGTATGTGATGGTGCAGTATGATTCAGTTGGTACTGAAGAAGCATTAATACACTTTGCTTTGCTGAAGGCATTTTTGGCGCGGTCCTGATGAAACCACGCGTACGAACAGCGCTTTGCCTTGGCAAATAGTCAGACTGGTGCTGTGCACCCAGTAGGAAACTTTTATAGTCAGAAAGGCACGGTGCACCGGGCAGGGAAGTTTGCTGGACTAGGGGCGCGAGGCGCATAACAAGAGAGTTTAATTCAGGCGAGTGAAGGCTGTCATGATCTTAATTAGTTTGTATCTGAGCTCGTCGACAAGGATAGCCACCGGCAATGTGAAGACAGATAAATAGCAGTTGTTTGCCGCAGCACTATTTCTTCCAGATGGCTGTGTCTTTTGGTAAGAATATTTTCCGCTTCGCAGATAGAGACACTCGACTTTTAGTTCATTGTCTGCGAAGAGCTTATTTCCACCAGTTTTGAGTTGAGCAAACGTTTATTGCTTGTACACTTTGCCGATTCACACTCATAGTCAACTTCTGAGTTCTGTTTACAGTCAGTTTGCGTTATTCAAACATTCTGTCCATATAAAATAAAGTTATTCACTTCTGTTTCTGTCATACCTTTGCGAACGATAGTTCGCAATATTTGTCACGTGTAGAGTACATTCTCTTCTATTCTGTTTTTGATTAATTTTGTTGTTGTGCATTCTGATCTGTCTTTGGTCTCTAAAGACTTTCCTTACCCGGTAACTCATGTTTGATTTCAGCAATGTAAAAACTTTGATTCAATATTTTGGATGGGTTTAATATTTTGCTCATTGATTTCACTACTGGTTAGAATTCAGGGATACTTACTGGGAAGGGCGGTCTCTAGTTAGCGTTATCCTTGCGTGTAGATATCAGTAGGTTTATGTAGGCCTTTGAAGAGTGTTTTCTGTGCCAAAGATAAATTCTTGGACAGCATGTCGTAATAGGTACCACAACATCGTATCCTGTACAACGGGAAACTGTTGGCAAGATCGTACCTTGCAGTGTAGATAAAAGAAAAGGTCTCGATCTTGTTCTCGCTAGTCCACTTGCATTTTCTCTTCCCCCAGAGGTTTGCGTTGCTAGTAGTGAACTCCTCTTTTGACATCTTCATCAGTGTACAAAGCTTAAGAACGAAAGTAACTTCCGAATCGCATGACACTGCCAAGTAAAATTGCTCGAAGAAATTTGAACCATACAGAGAGAAAAATACTAAAGTGCAGAACAGAAGGTAACTGAAAGAAATACGCGATGAGACGAACAGGAGCGACACTTTTATTCAATGACAGTAATTACACTGATGTGATTCATGTTGGTCTCCTAGTCTCCAACGAATTCCACACGTGCTAGATGAGATTGAAGTCGAGTAAGGGACAGATTAGTCCTTTTGCCGAATATAGTTTCATTCTAAGAGCTCCTCCATCTGAATTGTTCCACGTGGTCGCGCTTTGTCATCCATAAAAATGAAGACAGAGCCGAATGCACCCCTTAAAAGACGCACATGTGGAAGGAGTACAGTATCACAATAAATACTTGCAGGGCGTTACACCAGTGCAACATTGTGCCTCCAGAAATCATAACAGCTGGACCACGAGAACGATCATATTCGACAATGTTAATAGTTTCAATACGTGTTCGCACCTCTCGCCGTACGTGTGTACGTGCAGCATTGGCGAAAATGAACTTTTGGTGCACCAGGTGTTATGTTCCGTGGAGGCAATATGTTGCATGGGCATACTGACCTCAGATCCTTCAAAACTGTACTCTTCAACGGTCAACGTTATTGCAACACTGAACTTCTTCCTCTTGTTGTTCAAATAATCTCCCTTGGAACTTCTGACACTGTAGAGCTCATGAAACCAAATTTCCCTATAAAAATTTATATCTTGTAGGCCTACTCTGCCATTACACGACAATTATAAATTCATGGACGTATACAGATATGACATAGCTCTTGAAAGATATGAAGACTCGTTAACATGCATTTTGAGTTTAATGAAAACACTACATTTAAGTTGGTTAGGTGGTCCATTACTGGGCTGGAAGGCTTGTGTTAATTATCTTCATTGAAGTCTTTTCATTACCTCCAAAATTCATGCTAACCAATCTTCATCTCATTAAAAAAACAGTGTCCTATATAGAGGGCTTTCTCAGAGAGTTAAAAACTGTTTTTGTTTCGCTGTTTCCGTAATCGCTGCAGAAATTATATTATGTTTGAATACAGAACTGTCCGTATATGGTGCCTTTAAAATAAAGTAGATGTAATTACTCCTAATTCTAATCTGAGAGAGAACTATGCAGTACCATTTTTTCCTAAGTCTCTCCTAGACTACTGAACTGTAGCGTCTTAAGAGAAGCACCAGATAAATAAATTCTGTACAAGATGGCCAACCGGGTGGTAAAGTGCTGAGTCAGCGTTTTAAGCTTCTAACTCGCATCGAATAACTGCGACATGGATCTCTCAGTGGTCTTGTGACCTGATACAGTGATGAATTCACAGATTCCTCACTTGACTCCACCTGCTACTATCAGCAGATTTCAAAACAGCAACCTTCGGTTCGAATACAGCGATATTAGTAACATCATCAAGCACCTTCCCTTCAAGTTCTAAACAGCGTTAAACTCTAGCAGTCTCGTTAGTTGTCAATTGCGACTAGACGTTTCCTTAAAATAACGGTCATCGTGTAGTTATTTAGGACATTCCGTTACTGTCCTATCTACGTCATGACACGTCATATTCCTTTGGTTCAAATTGTTTAGTAAGATCCAAACCATGGAAACTATGATCTAACAACAATAATCTCGTAAACTTCACTTTGAGTGAGTAATTTCTTAGACTACAGCCATACACCTTAAGAAGATGTTAGCACCGTATGTGGGAAAGTGCATCCACCATATCCGCAACTCACCAGATTTCGTGGAACGTCTCAAAAACCTACGCATCTCTAACAGAGACATAATGGTCAGCTTGATGTTGGGTCATTGTTCACTAGGATACCACTTCAGGACACACTCGATTTAATCAGTGAAACATTTGGTGGAGCTGTGTTGGACCTTTTCGAGCATATCTTAAATCGACCTATTTCCTATGTGGAGGCCAATTTTATGAACAGACTGAAGAAGTGGCGATGGGTAGTCCCTTATCTCCGGTAGTGGCAAATCTGTTTATGGAGAGATTCGAGGATGAGGCACTTACGACCACTGCCTACAAGCTGACCTGTTTCTATGGGTACGATGATGACACGTTTGTCATCTGGCCACATGGTCGGGAAAAACTGCACGAGTTTCTTGACCATCGGAACTCGAGGCACCCCAGCATTAAGTTCACAATGGAACTAGAAAATAATGGTCAATTTCCTTTCCTGGATGTCCTGGTGAAAAGGGAGACAGACGACACATTAGGCCATAGTGTGTATAGAAAACCTACACACCCCGACTTATACCTACAGGCTGACAGCTGCCATCATCTGGCACAGAAGAATGGGGTGCTGAGAACACTTATTTACCGAGCCAAAACACTGTTCGACTCAGACAGCTTGGCAGCAGAGTTAGAACACCTACAGCAAGTGTTCGCAGACAACGGATACTCAACAAGAGACATCCGCAAGGTTCTACATCCCTCCAGACGACATGATACTGAGGGAGAAGAAAAAGAAGAAGAGACCAGGAGGGTAGCCTTTCTACCGTATGCAGGACCTATATCTGCTAAGATCATCAAAATACTGAAAAAACACAATATCAAGCGTGTGTTCTGCCCACTAAAAACAAGATCAGGGCGCTCCTTGGAACGGCTAAGGATGATCTGGGATGAAGAAAACCTGGTATCTACTATACAGCATCTAAATGCGGCATGTCTTACAGTGGCCAGACCACCAGGACCGTTGATATAAGATGTAAAGACCACCAAAGGCCCACCAGGCTACGACAAGCCATTAAATCGGCAATAGCGGGACATTGCTTGGAACTTGAGGACACCATGAATTACGATAAAACCAGGATCTTATCTCAGACCCCCAAATTTTGGGACAGCATCATCACTGAATCGATCGAAATCAGAATGAGGCAATCTGATAAACCGGGAAACTGGTTACCAACTCAGCACGGCGTGGAACCCGGCTTTGGACCTATTATAAAAACAATGAAAGAAAACACAAGACCAGGAGAATGACAGGGGCGCTGGAGAAAGTCTGGACGGTCACCAACAGCAAACGCAGTCTGTCAGCGTTGCGAGGAACGCGCCTGGCGAGCGCGGACCTAGTAGAGAATGCCATGAAACGGCCGCCACTAGGGAAAACAGCGGGAGCGGGCACGGACGGAAGACGGAACACCTGGCGACCAACCGACACGGTCGCAGCAGTAGTGGACGGCGTAGGGACCTCCAGACACCGTCCAGACATAAATACGGGACACGGTCAACCTGTCGTTCAGTCACAGGAAGCACATGATGAAGACGCCGAGGTACGACGTCGAAATATTGTGTTAGATAAACTCAGACCACCGGCAGTGCACCCGATTCAACGAGATTCAGTTTGACTACTGGCGGTTTTTGGCTCTGAGCACTATGGGACTTAACATCTATGGTCATCAGTCCCCTAGAACTTAGAACTACTTAAACCTAACTAACCTAAGGACAGCACACAACACCCAGCCATCACGAGGCAGAGAAAATCCCTGACCCCGCCGGGAATCGAACCCGGGAACCCGGGCGTGGGAAGCGAGAACGCTACCGCACGACCACGAGATGCGGGCTGGCGGTTTTTAATTGATAAACATTCACATTAACTTCAGTTACGGTACCTTCTTATACAGTGCGTTAGTAACACTAAGACCAACATCTAATTCTGAAAAATGTCAAGAAACAGAGAGTATTTTGGAGTAGTAGTAATTCTTACAGCATCCGAAAATCATTATCTTTCCTTTTTATGTGTGTGTGTGTGTGTGTGTGTGTGTGTGTGTGTGTGTGTGTGTGTGTGTGTGTGTGTGTGCACGCGCACGCCACGTTCGAAAATGGCTCTGAGCACTATGGGACTTAACATCTGAGGTAATCAGTCCTCTAGAACTTAGAACTACTTAGACCTAACTAACCTAAGGACATCACCCACATCCATGCCCGAGGCAGGATTCGAACCTGCGACCGTAGCGGTCGCGCGGTTCCAGACTGAAGCGCCTAGAACCGCTCGGTCACACCGGCCGGCGTGCGCCAGGAGACTCCACGATTGTTTTCTAGACTGATCTGTGCATCAGAAAGATAGCCTTCATGTGAAGTGCCAGTGTTATCTGTACGAGAATACCTCGTCAGATGCTGGCTCGCTTTTTTTTTTTTTCGGTGTGGGTTTCATATTGTTGTTTACACAACGAAGATAACAGAAGCATTCCCAGTATCGATGCAGTATCAGTATATCAAGGTAAGCTGATTTATCTTCTTGCCTTCCTCTCTGACATCTACAGGGGCTGATAACACCGTAACTTTCTGGAGGTAGGCATTTTTTCAGCGTAGATATATCCGACGGCGAATTACGAAAGGTGACACAGATTATGGTGGACACAAGTAATCTGACAGCAACCTTGAGGAAATTTGACATAGTGTTTCAAAGCAAGTTTTATAAGCAATGTGGGACAGTAAAAAGCGCAATTGGAAAGGGTAGGCCTAAGTTAGCACACTTTGCGTCTGCAGTAAAATCAAACGCGAAGCTTGCAATCGCAGAGTGTGATAGCGCTTATATAAAGATTTTTGTCGTGCAATGAAACTCATACGCTGGAAGTTTACTCACATAAAACCACGCTCCTAAAAATTTAAACATTCTTCAATGTTATCTCTTGCGCCTACAGTAAAAATGTCTCTTCTGTAGCCGATGTGAAAAGAGTAGCTCTCCATTTACTTGGAACAGCACAACTCAGAAAAGAACATGTAAGTCCTATTTGATCCACACAGTACATATTATAAATTTTAGAAATGTTCTAATACAAACGCACTGTCCTAAACGAAAAAGCAGATAGCAAATACAGTACAGTTCTTAAAAATTTTGCATCTACAGATACAAAATCTGACGTACTTCTCAAATGTTATGATGCTTCTAAAATAAATCCTTAAATGTTCAATAGTTTTATCAACTTACTAAAAGTCTCCTTTTTTATTTCACTGTGCAAAATTCACAGATAATAGACTTCTCAAGAGGCATCTTGCTGTCTCTCGAAGGTATACACATCACATACGTGCGTAAATTTCTTATATTGAATGGTAAATATTTGTAACTAATTTTCTAGCTACCTCACAGTACTGAAACAGGCTCAAGAATTCCAGAATAAATTATTTAACTATATAGTAATTGCCATGATGAGATACACCTAGAGAACACGAGCAATGTTTTCCTTCATCGTCTGTTATGTTTATGTTTTTTGCAAAGAAGCTTGTACAACAGACACGTGTGGTGCCGAATACAGAACCTCTTGCAGAAAGCTTTATACACTATTGAGTGTACTGAAACGACCTGGCAGACTGTAGTGTGTGCCGATCCGGGACTCTAGCATGCAACTTTTGCCTTTCGTGGACAAATACTGCACCGATTAGCGTAAATGAAGCAGTGGCGGCGGCTCGTGAGTCGTGATTGGGCGGCTCTGTCTGTACAGCATTTTCCTGCGAAGGACAAAGCTTTCCGGTTCGAATCCTAGTCTGGTACAAGGTTAGAATCTGCCAGAGAGGTTGATATCAGCATATACCCCATTGCAGATCGAAAATATATCGGGTACACTGGTAATTGCCTCGCAGCACATTTGGTCCAGTATAAGTTGATTTTCAACAATTGCAATCCAAAACAACAGAAACAGTCATACATACAGTAATTAAAGGACAAATAGTTATATTACCCTTGATTCTTTCTTAGTGTTACACGAAGAAGTGGGACATTCAACCACAAAAAGTTATTTCACTTACTCATTGATGTAAATAAGTTACTAAACAGTAAAATTAATCTAAAACACAAACTGAAATCATACTTGCTTGACAAGTCCTTCTATCCTACGTGCAAATAATTGTGTGTGTGTGTGTGTGTGTGTGTGTGTGTGTGTGTGTGTGTGTGTCTGATAGAGAGAGAGAGGTCTGACATAATTAACACTTAGACCTACTTGGACTTAGTTCCTCCAATGCTGTTGGGATATCGGGCAACAAGTTTCCTCCAGGTGCCAGCTTTTCAACTTGCTCCCTCTTTATGACTATGCGCTAAAGATCTTTTGCAAGAGCTCGCTTCCAGGTGTTACGAGATGGTTTGCTGCTTCTTCCGTCTCTCACGCTTAGAACATGCTCCGCTAGCTTCAGCCTTCCTTTAGAAACGATTTTATGCAGACCACGTAGACCTAAAAACATCGTCATCGGTGAAAGACATTGATGTTCTGTGCTGAACTCACACGCTTCTATGGCCATCAGTAGGATTATACAGTACAGCCGAAGCTTTGTGGCCCTACTTATAGAATATGATTTCCATATGGATCGCATTCGTTGAAAGACCGCATAAGTTGTAATGTTGTTGCTTTAATTTGTTCTGCAAGCGGTGCTGCTATTCAAGACCATAAAAGTGGGTTAAAAGCTGTGAGCTATGTGGGGAAGTTAACCTTGCATTACTGAGCAACTGTTTCACCTGGTATCCAGTCTAGCTTACAAAATTCCCAACCAGACTAACATTAATTGTAATCTTTTAATAGTCATACGACAACCGGTGATATATAAATAAAAAAAAGAATTTAAATAAAAAGAAATAAATCAGTTCATATTTGCAAATTTATTTTAACATTGATCACTGAAATTTCAGCATATTAAACTTGATTCATAGCTAAACTGGTGCCTTATTTAGGAGTGTGAAAATGTGAGATTGTAATCTTACGGAACACATCAAATATGGAGCCAAGATTGGGAGACCGCATACAACACTGCATTCATAAAATAACACACGAAGAACTTTGAAACATATGCAAGAGGAAATTAACCACAACCAACCGATTCAATTATCACCCAAAGAAGTTACGTTCCTAGCACAATCCTGTCCGTCATGTAATTACCACACACTGGTATACTAAATTCATACTATGTCTCTGTGAAATCTTCCCGAAAAGAATAGCTGAGGGCTACTTTGATGATTACACCACATGCTTCACGTGGTGAACTTGGTTTACACAAAGAGTGTAACTCCACAATAATTTTGATAATTAAAATAAATTAGATCGAAAAGCAATTTACAAAAGAAAAACCTCGAACTGGTTACTATCGTCTTACTATTAACCTGATGGGTCAAGCAATTGTATAAGCACGTGGTACTGGTCTCACAAAGTACACCCCACGTGGGTTGAACATAAAGAAAAGTTGCTATATTGAAAAATATTGTCAAGACGAGACGTTATAGTCTCACGCACATTAGCATTTAAGATTGATGATCTTAGTTAGAGTTACTGATCAAGTAGTGACAAAGCAACTACCGGAATATATTCTGAACTTCACACTCGAATTACACTGCGTTGCAATTTAAGATAACATTAGATATTTTAGAGCAAAACCTGAAATAAAGGTGATTAAATTTTCAGTTAGGCTGAACTTAAGAAATCCATTGTCCTACGGACTTAGCAGACACGCGCTTAGCCGGAGATCTTACCACTTCAGACGCTCGCCGCGGACAGACTGCCGTGGGTCCCCTACCAAGGGTGCTTCCCGATACAAAACGGAAGTGACCAGAGAGGCAGCTTCCTATACCAACATGACAAGGGACGGACAGGACCATACTAAGAATAGAAACCTCTCTGCTTTTAGAAAGCGTAGCTACCTGTTTCGACGTTGGTCCTACTGTTCTCTAGCAGACAGGCTTGTCTGCTACCATCCAGCATGCAACTAGAAATACATTTGCTCATTGATCCTCTCACACAGAAGGGAAGGGGGATGACAGTATCTTATCATATACAGTATATAAAAGAAAGCGGATGTAGGTTCCGTATGAGACTGTGTGACATGAACTACATATAAACTGTGTTTTAAACTGTAGTAGTGTGACAGATTGTTCTTGTTTATGTGTAAAAGTAACACGTTCCACTGCTCAGTCTCCTCCCAGATAGTCAGAAACACCACAGTAAAATTAGAAGAGGAATTTATGCCGTAAATGACAACAGATTTAAGAAATTAACATGAAAGGAATCCAACAGCGACCTTTCAAAGTTTTCTCAATTCCGCTGGTGGTCTGTATCTACGTCCCCGTTATTACAGTCAAGGCTGGAAATAGGTCAACATCTTGTAGTAACATCTGTTGCACTGCAATGTGAGTAGCTACATTTCCACTTTTTTACACATTGTTTTTGTTTTATCAGCTTTTATTTTTAGCCGTACAAAACTGGGTCCGTTTCGGTACCGCAGGGGTCCGCGTGCCTGGTTACGATGTGGAGGACAAGGCTTCGAGTCATCGTACACCTTGATGGGAGGGCCAGCTGAGGAGCTACTTGATTGAGAAGTAGCAGTTCCAGGGGAAGATAACCGACAACGACAGGATACCCGTGTGCCGACAATAAGCCCCTCCATACCGCATCCAAATGACGCCATTGGCATAGGGTAACATGGCGGTTGGTTTATACCGAGTGGCCCATCTGGAACAGAGCGCGGATATTTGGTTTCTTTTTCTACAAAACTGGCCTTTCATCCTGTTTGGTAACACTAGCTGTTAAGTTTAAGGTGTTTCTGCTGGAAGAACGGTGTCATCAGCTAAATCTATATCTCTATAAAAAATTTCTGAGTTTGTGACCGAATTGTCAACGTATACAAAACTACCGACGTTTCGATCCTTGTTGCAAGCGCCCTTCTTCAGGGTGCTTTTGTTTAGTGCAGAATGAGGAAACTTTGTTTCTTATATATCTCCAGACATAGCTGTTACCTAATTCTGATAGGCTGATAAGGATGAAGGGGAGGGATGGTGTTTTCATTATTTCTTTTCATTGGTGGAAACCCAACGTTTTTATTGGTGTTTTCATTATTGCTTGTGATTGGTGGAAGAAGGCGAATGGAAAACCAGGCGGCAGCTATGACGTAGTGTTGTTTTCCTGCTTTCTAGCGTCGGCCGAGGCGCGCCAGTACTCTATGCACCTGCGTCCGCTGCGGTCCCCCGCGCGCCTGTATTTGTTGCTTCACGTGACCTATCGTCCCGTAGCTGTGTTATTGCTGGCAGCCAAAATGTCGGAAGTCGGTAAACATCCTCTCTGTTCATATTGGCCGGTCGCTTGGCTATTTCTATTGCCTCTCTAATCTTCTTCCTGAGAGTAAGAGAGTGTTTCGCCAATACCAGTGCTTCACCAAAATCAATCAGTTTGGCGCACTCATCCTGGTGTTCTGCCACCGCTGACTTGGTGTGCTGTCTCAGTCGGATATATCTTTCGTGCTCCGATGTCCGTGTGCTGATGGGTGGCCCCGTCTCGCCTACATACACTAAGCCACATTCGCATCTGATTTCGTAAACTCCAGCAGCATGTAGTTTGTCAACTGAATCTTTCGTTGACGAAGAACATCATTTATTCTGTTGCTGCTTCGGAAAATCGGTTTGATGCCTGCGCGGCGGAGAATTTTGCCCACCCGTTGTGACACATTGAACATACGGTAATAGAGCGATGTTATGTGCTTCCTTAATCTCTCCTCTATTGCCTTCATTCTTTGTTGCCGTAGTTTTATTTATTACTTTCATTGCGTGACCTTTGGAACAAAAATTTGGACTTGAGGTTTTGTAGCTCACCCTTTAGTTTAGATGCTCCTCATCGCTGATCCTGTGGCCTTCTTGGTTAAAGCGTGCAGGGCGGATTTTTTTCTGCGATGGGAGTAGGCATGCAGGTACCTGTCAGTACTGGTTGGCTTCATATATACTCTACGGCCCAGTTTACAATCGGGCTTTCTGTAAACTTTCACGTCGAGAAAGGCAGCACCCCAGTTTTCCATCTCCATTGTGAATTGGATTCCGTTGTGCTGCTGATTGAGGTGTTGGTGGAAGATTCGTAGCTCTTCCCTTCCATGTGGCCTGATAACGAAAGTATCATCAACATATAGGAGCCAACATTCTGGGCGTAACGGGGTTGACTTGAGCGTTGTTTCTTCAAATGCTTCCTTAAAGATGTGTGCTGTAATAGGCGAGAGAGTGGAGCCCATAGCTACACCATCTGTCTGTTCATAAAATTCCCCTTTCCACCTGTCGTTAAACAGTGGCGCACTAGATCGCAGATATCGGGTGCCATGCGTTCGTCGAAGATGTTCATGGTGTCTTGTACCGGAATATTTGTGAATAAAGACTTCACATCGAAGCTAACCATCATGTCTGTGGCCGAGATACACTTTTCTTTTTAAAGTTCCCAAAAATGGGTGGAGTCCTTAACGTAAGAATTTGTGTGGCCTACCAAATGTCGCAGCTTTGGAGCCAGTTCCTTTGCTAGACTGTACGTCGGTGAATTAATAGTACTCACAATCGGTCGCAAAGGACCCGCCAGGTTACCCGAGAGCGCTAATGCGCTGCTTCCTGGACACGAGTAGGCGCGCCGGCCCCGGATCGAATCCACCCGGCGGATTAATGACGAGGGGCCAAGGGCTGGTGTGCTGGCCAGCCTGGAGTGGGTTTTAGTCCGTTTTCCACATCTTACTAAGTGAGCACCGGGCTGGTCCCCACGTCCCGCCTCAATTACACGACTCGCAGACATTTGCAACACGTTCGCACTGTTTCATGATTTACACTAGATGCAGACAGCTGGGATACACTGATTCGATTCTGGGGGGTATAGGGTGGCGGAAGGAAGGGCATCCTGCCACCCCTTCAGCTTAACCTTACCACTTCGATTGTAACCCTGCCGACCCTGCGAAAACTGCGGGACAAAGGCAGTAGTAAAAGAAGAAGAAGAAGAAGAAGAAGAAGAAAATCGCTTGTAAAGGAAAGGCCTCTATATGGAACTTCGGTACACCACATATTCTTGGCGGCTGTGGAACTTGTGGGGCGAGTCCTCTGGCAGCGTCGAAATTCATTCTAATTTGCTTTAGAAGTGCTTGCGTCGATTTGATTATCTTGGCCATCGGCTATCTCTTAAGTTTTTTGTAGACAGGTTCACTCAGAAGATAGTGCCCGCGGAAGCGTACGTTTATAAATCTAGATCTGTAAAACACTGTAAAAAATACCTTAAGATAATTGTTGTGACTTGGCAAGACAGCCAAGTTACTATGAGAGGAAGCCGAAAGGCACGCGTTAAGCTCACGCAGACTGGCGTGAGGTCTGGAACATTACAACGAAATGAGGACTTAGAAAAACGGACGCAGTTGCTGTAATACTTAACTTTAATCCATAATTGTAGAACATCGCTCTTGTGTATACATGCTTCACAATATAAATATCAAATGCTATGGCGCCTTGCTAGGTCGTAGCAAATGCTAACTATCGTCTCGGCAAATGAGAGCGTAGTTGTCAGTGTAGCAACGCTAGCAAAGTCGTCTGTACAACTGGAGCTAGTGCTAGGACGTCTCTTTAGACCTGCCGTGTGGTGGCGCTCGGTCTGCAATCACTGACAGTGGCGACACGCGGGTCCGACGTATACTACCGGACCGCGGCCGATTTAAAAGCTACACCTAGCAAGTGTGGTGTCTGGCGGTGACACCACAATAATTATGTAAATAATCAGCATGTTGTCACATATTTTTCTGAGAAAGAGTTTTATACTTGTAAGACTGACTCGTTCGACATATTAGTGAGAGTTGACAATTTTGTTCCAAGGAACATGAAAACAGCTTAATTAAAATAACCAAAAAAGAAATTGCTACTTGTATTCATCCGAACGCCCCCTAATCTCCCTAACGTTACCCTTAAGCACTCCAGAGGTATGCTGTGGCAGCAGCACAAATGTTTCACGGCTTTCTTCGAACACTGGTTAGCCAAATTATTGCCCCAGAGCAGTCGTCGCGTGTTTCTGAGAATTCCCGTTTACGTTCTGTGAGCATCTCCGTTAAAATTTTGTAATAGCTTACAAATGACCTCCCAAAGGCCTTGCCGCAGTGATAACACCGGTTCCCGTCAGATCACTGAAGTTAAGCGCTGTCGGGCTGGGCTAGTACTTGGATGGGTGACCATCCGGTCTGCCGTGCGCTGTTGGCAAGCGGGGTGCACTCAGCCCTTGTGAGGCAAACTGAGGAACTATATGATTGAGAAGTAGCGGCTCCGGTCTCGTACACTGACATACGGCCTGGAGAGTGGTGACCACATGCCCCTCCATATTCGCATCCAGTGACACCTGTGGGCTGAAGATGACACGGCGGTCGGTCGGTGCCGTTGGGCCTTCCAAGGCCTGTTTGGACGGAGTTACAAATGACCTGCTGTGTTAATAACTGGTATGGTTCAAATGTCTCTGAGCACTATGGGACTCAACTTCTGAGGCCACCAGTCCCCTAGAACTTAGAACTACTTAAACCTAACTAACCTAAGGACATCACACACATCCATGTCCGAGACAGGATTCGAACCCGCGACCGTAGCGGTCTCGCGGTTCCAGACTGTAGCGCCTAGAACCGCACGGCCACTCTGGCAGGCAATAACTGGAACTGGTATGTTAAGACAATTAGTTAGGGTAAGCTTTCATTTACTGAAGCTATGCCTTGTTATACTTACATTCATGAACCACTAATCAATTTTATAATACAGTCTGACTTCGGAAATACGAAAAAGAATTAATCACAATGGAACACACAATAAACCACGCAAATGTCAATTTTTAAGCATAGTTTGTACATCTGAACATCACAAAATGGGAAAACACTAGTAGAATCCTATCAAAACAACAGACTATAGACGTGCTCAGCTAATAGCTAAATCAGACAAGTTGTTGCATTAATCTTAGAAGTGCGTGGGTGAGCCGTTTGTAAGCACTTCGTTACCTTAATAAGAATATGCTAAATAAATGTAAACTTTTTTGTAATTAATATTGTACTTAAATAACTTCGTGATGTATAATAGACTATCAGTTCACTGTTGTAAGTTCCCTTTGTAGCGCTTACACTGACCACCATATTAGTCCAAAGAATTTCTGCGGCTCAAATACAAGTCTTAATATTGTCACGTGTGCTTACTGCCAGTATGTACCATTCAAAAATTTAAGTGGTTTTCACCTGTCCTACTAGTGCTCTGTTTCACGGTTGTCAGTGTGACCACCTATTCTTTGAAAGTTATTTATTTGCGTTTTATACTTGATATTTCTGCAACTTATATCACAGTTGAACTTTGAAGATGGCCGAAAATGTTTTCTGCCTGATATTGCTACCCGTTAATCTCTTTGTGTTCGTTACAAACCATGAAATGCAGGAAGCGCTGAATATTGTTCTCAAAGGAGTACCGCATACTTTTTAGTTCACCTAAAAATGTTGTGGCTGTGAAGCAGTAGACCGCATACAAGCCGCAAATATTTCCGGAATGCAGGACCTAATAAAGTGACATCAAAGAGTTTACTTGTTCATATTTTTGTTCGCCACATTATTTTGTACCAGTTCTCCTCGACATTCTCGAAATCAAGTAAATATTTATCTTTGCCCGTAGCATATCTCCCAAATCAGTGTTTATTGTGCTGCACATATTTTGACATACTTCATACCAATATTTGTAAAATAACTGTATATTCTTAATTTAATTATTTAGCTTCATTCGTTAAAAGACAGCCGTTCCAAAACTTTTCATTGTTTATGTAATTACAGTTTGGAAATAACAAGTTCCAAAATCGACTTTTCCTGATACGTAGTCGTATCAGGTATATATATATATATATATATATATATATATATATATATATATATATATATATATATATATTGCTATAAAGCAATTATGAAGTATGATGTTCCGGTGGGATAACGTTAATGAAACGAAAAATCTAAGAATATTGTCCTGCGATTAATTCATTTTTAAAAGATGAGTTTAGCACCAAAAGAAGTGAATTGCATTAAACACTATTTCAAAATGACTCTTAGCTGTGAATAATAATAAAACCTACCTTTGATAAACGTTTTGTGAAAAAATTGGAGCAGCTATGAGAAGACCACATAGCTAGAAAAAAAGTAAATATTGTTTTAAAAATTTAATATTTTTTTTTCTTTTTGCATTTAATATCAACTTTACAACGCTAGAAAATTTCGGATGATTTTACATGTTCAATTAATGTTGTGTCATAGGAAATTTTATGCGTGATTAAGAAAAATTAAGTCTAAAACTTGTATAGCCTTTGCAATTTTATTTTCGGTATCTCGTCACTGGATCATCTTTCAGTACTCTTTTATGTAGTTTTACATTGGGGACATCAACGGTTGGTTACACTGTACGTAGCTGAAATAGTTTATGCATTATGGGAGGAACTGCAACTAATACATGCGCCTGTGACAATAAAGGAAACTTTCAGTGATCTGGCATACACGGATCATTTCTAATATTATTGGTGCAACTGATAACAAACATATGCGTATTCGACGTCAAAAAATTCAGTATTCATGTTTTTCAGCTACAAGTTCTTTTCCATAATCCTCCAGGCTGTCACCAATGCTCATTACATGCTTAAACTATCGACATCAGTGTATATAATAAGCAGAGGGATTGTGAAACATTTCGAGTATATATACTCTACATGCTACTAAAGAAAACAAAACTGGAAGTTCCTGAACCTAACTTCTTGCCTCAAACGAATGGCAAAGCTCCATCGTACGCATTGTAGGCACTGCGACGCCTCCGATACTACCTGACCGTCTAAAACCATATGGTAGGAAGAGATTGATCACTGAAGAAGAATGTTTAACAAATGGCTGTCCATATGCATAAAAATAATGGAGAGCGATTTGATGTTCTGAAATACAAACGGCGCTTTTTGTCGAAGAATATAGAAACCAATGTCTGTCTTACAGTGGGTTTGTGTTCTGCTTAACAACATTTTAGACAAAGAAGGTTTCTAGCTGATGTATCCTATGATAAAGGGGAAGATCGAAGGCAAGATGTGGGAGATCATCAAATGAAAGCAAAACCGCTAGTATATGTACGTGGTGTTTGCAAATCAGTTACACAAAAATAACCTTTAATTGTGAAAAGATAAATAACTCACAGAAATGTTTCATACAGCATTGAAAGCTATATTCATTAAACTTTTATCAACAAATGTTCAATGTATCTAACTTTTGGAACACGACAAATGTCCCACCTGTAGTTAATTTCCTGCCAATTGCTATGCAGCAAGCATTGGTGCATGGTGGCAGCTGCTTGTCTTATCCCTTGTCGCAGCTCGTCAACGTTTCCCGGAAACCCCATACACAGAAGTCCATTGGGATTAAGTCAGGTGTTCGTGGTGACAGGATATTTTTCCACCACGTCCAATCCAAATCGGGACATTACTACGGAGGTACGCGACCTTCATGATGATAAGGTGATGGCTCGCCATTTTACTCAAACATAAACTGTGCGTCCATATCCTGTTGTAATTGAGGTGTCAAACAATGTTCAACCATGTTCAGGTACGATAGACCAGTTACAGTTGACTCGGAAGGAAAGAAAAAACTGTAAATCTTGATACAGCTTACGGTGTAAAAAACATTTACCTTGGGTGAGTCCCGTACGTGTTCGATTACCTACGTGGTTTCTGTTCATCCCATATCCGAACATTATGTCGATTCACTTTGCCACAGGTATGGAAGATGGAATCGTCACTCAACACAATTTTATTAAGAATATCATTTTCAGTTAACATCGCAGGTCGTTTTTCCTTGCCACTTTCTCTTAAAGCTGCCAACAGTTCCAATTTGAAGGGTCTGAATGACAGGCGTTTCCGTAATACCTTCGACATTATAACACTAGGCATACCCTATTTGAAGCTGACACGTCTCATTGATTTACCCAGACTAAGAATGTAGGACTGGCACACTCGTTCAATTGCTGCATGAGAGACTGCTGGCCGACCCTGACCCAGCGTCCTACACTGAAACGCCAAAGAAACATAGAGGAATGAGTAATCAAATACAGAGACATGTAAACAGGCAAAATACTGCGCTGCGGGCGGCAACGCCTATATAAGACAACAAGTGTCTGGTGCAGTTGTTAGATCGGTTACTGCTGCTACAATGGCAGGTTATCAAGATTTGAATGAGTTTGAACGTGATGTTATACTCGGTGCACGAGTGATGGAACACATCATCTCCGAGGAAGCGGGAATTTTCCCGTACGCTCATTTTACGAGTGTATTGTGAATATCAGGAATCCGGTAAAACACCAAATCCCGCCCTCGCTGCTGCCGGAAAAAGATCCTACAAGAACGGAATCAACGACGACTGAAGAGAATCGCTCAACGTGACAGGAGTGCAACCCTTCTGCAAACTGCTGCTGATTTCTAAGCTGGGCTATCAACAAGTGTCAGTGTGCGAACCATTCAACGAAACATCATCGATATGGGCTTTCGGAGCCGAAGGCCCATTCGTGTACCCTTGATTACTGCACGACAAAAAACTTTAGGCCTGACATTGGACTGATGATGACTGGAAACATGTTACCTAATCGGACGAGTCTCGTTTCAAGTAGTATCAAGCGGATGGACGTGTACGGGTATGGAGACAACCTCATGAATCCATGGACCGTGCACGTCAGCAGAGGATTGTTCAAGCTGGTGGAGGCTCTGTAATGATGTGGGGTGTGTGCAGTTGCGTGATATGGACGCCTGATACGTCTAGATACGACTCTGACAGGTGACACGTACGTAAGCATTCGGTCTGATCACCTACATCCATTCATGTCCATTGTGCATTCCGACGGACTTCCGGCAGGACAATGCATACCCCGCATGTCCAGAATTGCTACAGAGTGGCTCCAGGAACACTCTTCTGAGTCTAAACACTTCCGCTGCCCACCAAACTCCCCAGACATGGATATTATTGAAGATATCTGTGATGCATTGAAACTTCAGAAGAGATCTCCGCTCCCTCAGACTCTTACGGATTTTTGGACAGCCCTGTACGGTTAATGGTGTTAATTCTGCCCAGCATTGCTTCAGACATTGGTTGAGTCCACGCCAAGTCGTGTTGCGGCACTTCTGCGTGCTCGAAGTCTGCCCCGATAGCTGAGTGGTCAGCGTGACAGATTGCCGTCTTATGGGCCCGGGTTCGATTCCCGGAGGATATTCTCCGCTCAGGGGTTGGGTATTGTGTTGTCTCCGTCATCAATTCATCCCCATTCGGCGCGCAGGTCGGCCATTGTGGCGCCGAATGTAATAAGACCTGCATCACGGCGGCCGGACCTGCCCCGCAAGGGGCCTCCCAGCCAATAACGCCAAACGCTCATTTCCATCGCTTGCTCGCACGGGCCCTACGCGATATTAGGCAGGTGTGCCAGTTTTGTCGGCACTTCAGTGTATTTTATACAATCCAGTTTCAGAGAAACAATTGTTAGAATTAATAAGTTTGTCTTTGAAGTAAAACATACGTGTGTCTATAATTTTTTTATGTAAAAGTAACCTTTAATTGTAGAAAAGGTAAATAACTAACCGGAATGTTTGATACAGCACTGAGTTCAATATATCGTTAAGTTTCATTTACTAACGTTCAAAGTGGTTACCTTTTGTAAGACGAAAAACGTACTATTTGTCGTCAGTTTCCTGCCATATCCTACGACATAAATCTTGATGTGTGGTGGCAACTGCTTGTGTTATCCGTTCTCGTCGACGTTTCTCGGAAGCGGAGGAACAAACTCCCTGTCTTTAACGTAACCCCATACGCAGAGGTCCATTTGCATTAAATCAGGTAATCGTGGTGGCCAGGAAATTGTTCCAGGCCGTCTAATCCCAGTCGGCAAATTCCTGCAGAGGTGTGAGACAACTTCCTGATGATAACGCGGTGGTACGCCATCTTGCTGGAATTTAAATTCTGTGCCCATTTCCTGTTACAATTGATGCGACCGAATCCTAAAAAAACAGTCTCATCAAACAAGAAATTGGCGACCACAGAATACAGTGGCTCACAGAAGACCTCATTGTGTCGGTTTACACTAACATAAGAGAAGAAATTTCATGTTTATTTTCATGCTAGCAAATCCTCTTTTCCCCAGCTGTCGATAACACTAAAAAAATTAGAGGCTGTACTGAAAAAACTATACCTTCTGCCATATGGCAAAATACTCTCATTTTTGCCTGCTATCATTTTCTAAAACGGCGTTTCGATATCTCAAACGTTTTATGAGACATGAGAGATTTTATAAATATTTCTGTATGGGTTCATTACAGGAGCGCGGAACTGAATGCACTACATTAAATCGATTTTCTCGAAACTGGTGATGGAGACTCCTCCAGAGTCTAAAGAAAACTTCAATTTTAGCTAGCATTAGCATTAGCATTTAATACGCAGCAGAATATGGTGTCTTTTCCACCAAATGCAGAATCATATTTTTTATTGCAAAATTTTCAAATTTTATGCAGTGTTTTACTTAAATGTGAAATATCACAATAACTGTGACCATTAACAGAATGTGGGCGCTTCACCATCAAGCCGACACGTAAATCCAAAAGTACTGCAAAAAGAAATTATATTTTTACCCAATAGTTTCTGTAAAATCGCATGAGAAAGATTTCAGGACTAGAGCCTCGATTTTGGCAGCGCAGCGCGTCGTCTACCAAAGGTGTTGGCACAGAAAACAGCGTGTCCACCCGAGTCGGCCATAATATGCTAACCCGTTAAGTAACAAGGGGATATTCTTCCCGCAGGTTTAAGGTTGGCTCATGCTGGCCTCCGCTACTCATGAAATCTGCTTTCTTCCTGTGAACAGCAGCCTGGTCTCTCGTCGAGGTAGCTCATTGGTAAGAAATGCTCTCACCGGCTGGTGTGAGTGCGGTGGTGCTCCATCCTGGGGAAAAATGAACCTTTCGGCATGTTCTCACAATTTTGGAAAAATATTCCCAACATACCTGGTCCTGAAACCGACTTTTCCGCAAGAAAGAACGTGCAGTTTCTCGAGAAATCATGCTAAATACATCTGAAGCTTCGGATAGTTTCGACTCAAGTCCGTGACTCCTGTGGTCTCCGTATTCTTACGTCTTGGCCTTTCACTTTTACACTTACATGAAACTTGGCCTCAACAGTGATTAGGGTGAACGTAAAAGAAACTTTTTCTCTCATGTCCCATGCCCAGAAAGTATTCACAAAAATATACAGGTTATTATCATCATGATTTACGGTTTATAGCTGTTGAATCCTGCATAGTTTGAATCACAAACATCGCCAAAAAAGGCGCCAGACTTACCCATGAGGAACAGCTAACACTGCTGGCAAGACGAGCCGAGTTCTATGGACTACATAGAAGACTGTCGAATGTGCTTTATGTCTTGAAGGAGCGCATAGGAGCCATGTGTCAGTTTATCCTTACATAAACGGAGTCCGGAAACTGTTGGTATGTGATCAAAGTATCCAGACACCTGGCTGAAAATGATTTACAAGTTCCTGTCATCCTACGTCGGTAATGCTGGAATTGGTTCTGAGCACTATGGGAATTAACATATATGGTCATCAGTCCCCTAGAACTTAGAACTACTTAAACCTAACTAACCTAAGGACATCACACAATACCCAGTCATCACGAGGCAGAGAAAATCCCTGACCCCGCCGGAAATCGAACCCGGGAACGCGGGCGCGGGAAGCGAGAACGCTACCGCGCGACCACGAGCTGCGGACAATGCTGGAATTCAGTATGGTGTTGTCCCAACGCTTAGCCTTGATGACAGCTTGCACTCTTGCAGGCATGCGTTCAGTCAGGTGCTGAAGGTTTCTTGGGGAATGGCAGCCCATTCTTCATGGTGTGTTGTACTGAGGAGAGGTATCGATTTCGGCCTTCCAAAACATCCCAAAGTTTTCTATAGGATTCAGGTCAGCACTCTGTGTAGGCCAGTTCATGACAGGGATGTTATTGTCGTATAACCACTCCGCCACAGGCCGTGCATTATGAACAGGTGATCGACCGTGTTGAAAAATGCAGTCAACATCCCCGAATTGCTCTTTAACAGTGGTAAGCAAGAAGGTGCTTAAAACATCAGTGTAGGCCTGTGCTGTGATAGTGCCACGCAAAACAACATGGGGCGCAAGCACCCTCCATGAAAAACACGACCACACCATAACACCAGCGCCTACGAATTTTACTGTTGGCACTACACATACTGACAGATGACGTTCGCCGGGCATTCGCCATATCCACACCCTGCCATCGGATCACCACATTGTGTACCGTGATTCGTCACTCCACACAACGTCTTTCCACTGTTCAATCATCCAATGTTTACGCTCCTTACACCAAGCGATGCTTCGTTTGGCATTTACCGGCGTGATGTGTGGCTTTTGAGCAGACGCTCGACCATGAAATACAAGTTTTCTCATCTCCCACCTAACCGTCATGGTACTTGCAATTGTTCCTGATGCAGTGTGGAATTCCTGTGTGATGGTCAGGATAGATGTCTGCCTACTACACATTACGACCCTCTTCGGCTGTCGGCGTTCTCCGTCAGTCAACAGACGAGATCGGTCTGTACGCTTTTGTGCTGTGCGTGTCCCTTCACGTTTCCACTTCACTGTCACATCGGAAACAGTGGACCTATGGATGTTTAGAAGTGTGGAAATCTCTCTTAGAGACGTATGACGCAAGTGACACCCAATCATCTGACCACGTTTGAAGTCCGTAGTTCCGCGGAGCGCCCCATTCTGCTCTCTCACGATGTCTAATGACTACTGAGGTCGCTGATATGGAGTACCTGGCAGTGGGTGGCAACACAATGCACCTAATACGAAAAACGTGTATTTTTGAGGGTGTCTGGATACCTTTGATCACATCTTTTGTTACTGTGTTTTCGCCATCTCGACTGAAAGCGCATTGGGTAAAAGGCAACCATGTATATATTGCAGTCTGGCCTCAGCAGCCAGAGACTGTGGTCATGTGTCTGTGAGTTGCGTTGGCGTGCGTGTAGGTGTGTGTGTGTGTGTGTGTGTGTGTGTGTGTGTGTGTGTGTGTGTGTGTGTGTTGTCTAATTCCGATGAAGACATTTGTTAGCCGAAAGCTTACTTCCTGACATTTATATACTGGATAAGTTTTTAAGTACGAATTTGTCAATGGAACAGAAGGAGTTGTCGAAGAAAAACGATTTTCGGTTGGATTTAAAACTTTGCTTAGCTACCTGTTGGACATTTTATATTATCGGGCAAATGACCAAAAGTTTTATGCTGCATATTGAACTCCTCTCTGAGCCACTGACAGCTTTAAAAATGGGTAATAAAGGTCATTTTCCCTTCTAGTGTTGTAGTTATGTATCACTGTTCTTCTCAAATTGATGGTGGATTATTAATGACGAACTTGTTAGTGCAAATGTATATTGTGACGGTGCTATTGAAATGTCTAGCTCCCTGAAGAGGTACCTACACGACATCCATGGGTGAACATCATATATTATACTTAGTGTTCGCTTTTGTGTAATCGATACTTCCTCTGTAAGTTATGAGCTACTCCTAAAGTCATTCCGTACGACATTATTGAGTGTAAATATGCAAAATATGTCAGGAGATTGATACATTTGTTTCCAAGATTAGCATTTATACGAAGAGCAAAAGTATCCGAACTTAACTGTTTGAGAATCTCAGTACGTCTTCTCTTGCTTTCTCTCTAGTACGATTTATTGTAACACTAGTATCGTCTGCATTCCATGTAAACGCAGTCCACACCACTATGCAGCCACCACTAACATGCACAGTGCCTCGTTGACAACTTCATGGCGTCTGCGCCTCACTTTAACCCAAACATCAGCTCTGAAAACTGAAACCGGGACATTTCTGAACAGGACTTGACTTTCCAGTCGGTTTCCAGTCGGCTGCGGTCCAACCAATATGATCATGCGCCCAGAAGAGACATTGCAATTACAGGCATGCGCGCTGGTCGTCTGCTGCCATCAAATTTCTATGAATTGTGCTAACTGATATGTTCGTCGTACGTGTCACATAGATTTCTGTGGTTATTAAACGCAGTGTCGCCTGTCTGTTAGCACTGACAACTCTACGTCAAACTCGCTTCTCTCGGTCGTTAAATGAAGACTATCGACCTTGGTGAGAGGTAACGCCTGAAATTTGGTGTTCTCGGCACACTCTTGATTCTGTGGATGTCGAAGTAGTGAATTATCTGACGATTCCTGAAATGTAATTTCCCATACGTCTAGTTCTAACAACTATTTTGCGTTCAAAGTCTGTTCATTCCCATCCTACAGGCATAATCACGTCGGAAACATTTTCACATGAAGCACAGGAGTACAAATGACAGCTCCACCAAAGCACTGGCCTTTTACATCTTATGTATGCGATACTATCGCATCTGTATATAGGCCTAAAGCTGATCCATGACTTTTGTCACCTCAGCGTAATTATTTTATAATGAAATTTGAAAATTTTGGTTCCTCATTTCCTTAAAGATAATTTCTGCGCGGTACATTGCATAAAAGAATTCCTGTCTGTACGACTGCCACCAACGATGGATGCCTTAACCGTTGTTACGTGGATGAAATCAAGAAATATACAGATTATGTAATGTTTGGCGTTAGCATCAAAATCAAATTATTCAAACTGACTCACGGTACAGATCATTGTGAAAACGGTGTTCATCTCCTGAAACCGATTACGAATAAACCGAGATCTTGGTTACAACTGAGGTATAAGGGGCACTCAAACGATGATGAGCCTAATGGGAAAAGTGAGTAAAGAGTTTATTATTTCAAAAGTCTTCGTCATAACTGCTAGTAGTCTCCACTGTGAGACAAGACGGTCGGTTTCCTCCTGCATAGTGTCACTGATTGCCAGCGGAACCATGACAGTACCTAGGCGGGCACCTCTTGGTCCGCATCAATTTGACAGCCAAGAATGTCTTTCTTCAGGCCAAGAAAAATATGGAAATCGCATGGGGAGAGAACGGGTCTGTATAGAGGACGTCTAATAGCTTCCCACCGTTAGTTTCGTTTAGAATTCCGATCTCTTCCCTTGCCATTCCCATATTTTTAGAGCCCTGAATAAAGACGTTCGTTGCCGTCATTTGATTCGTACGAAGAGGCGCACGCCTTACTACAATCAAGGCTTCGTAGGCAACCGCAAACCTTATTCCATGCAGACATTGACCGTCACATCTCACAGAAGGATAAATGTACGAGGGCGTGCTGAAATGTAAAGTCTTAAAGTATTTTTAAATGAAACAACGACCTACATCTTTATTCGTCATGTGTATATATTTGCAGCCCTCTGCCGCTAGAGGACTCTGAACTTTAGCGAGTAATATGGCGGTGTGTAACATGTGGGAGCGCGAGAAACAACGTGCTGTAATCGAGTTTCGAAATTTAAGAGTTCGTCCACATCTGGGGCACCCTTCAACATGACAATACCAGAAGACACACGAGCGCTACGACGTGTGAAACAGTCCTACGTCTTGGGTTCGCTGTCATTGATCGTCCTTTACACTGTTGCGTCGCACGAAAATACACTTGCTGGCATAACAATGGTTTCTTTGGTTTCCTCCGGGAGGAAACTGAGTGGAACTATAATAGATAAAATATTAGTTCACTTTATTTCAATATATACATGAAGATTTACTTTGTGCTATTCATTTCCACAAGAATGTTCTGAGTATTTATAACTGTCTCTGGACTTTTCAGTATTACTTGATACATATCAATTTACAGGACTGTTGACTTGAAGAATAACTGACCAAATGTTCACATAACGTTCTCCCTAAGACACTTCATACACTGGTGCTCTATCTAAGAAGCTGTTGTCGTCTTGATCGTAGACTGCGTTCCTTTGCTCATTCGCAAGTAGACGTTCGACTACGGTGGCCTAAAAAGGCTGTAGGAGGCGTGGCTACACCTGCGATACTCACTCGTCGGTGCAGCGTGCAGTTCTACACTCTTCTGCGGTGTCGTTCCGAGGTGCCAGCCTTGCTTTGGCACCCCATTCTTCCGACGCTACAACACATACAGTCCCGGCTTGACCCCATCCGATTCTCACCTGTTTCCAAAACTTATACACCTTCGAAGACATCACTTTGATAGCAATGAAGCGTTCCAAGTAGAGTTGAGGTTATGGCTTCGTCAATAAAGTCAAACATTCTATAGTGACGGTATCAACAAGCTGCTCCCTCGTTGGGAGAAATACTTTCGCCACTAGGGTGACTATGGCGACCGTTTCCGGGCCTGTGACAGCGTTGTTGCATCCCATCCTTCAGACGATGCACTAGAACAAAAACTGCGGGGACTGTGGTCGTCCTGCACTCAGGAAAAGTGCGATCACGTTAACTGGGACTGTAGGCTGGTGATGTCTTATAGAAAATCGTTTGAGGAATGTCAGCAGTGTCAAAGGTTGTCAAGAACGTGTCCTGTTGCTCATCGCGCTGCCAGCTCTCGGTTTCGCCCACAAAATGTGTGGAAAGGAATAGTTTCATTGACTCCCTTTATGCCACACCTTTAGGCCTTCTCGAGTTGATTCTCAGCGGTAATGTGTCTGAAATGTTTCCCTCGGCCACCCAAAAGGAAACCGCGTAATTTCAAGACTGGACGTCGCTGATCTGATCTCCACCGCAGAGGAAGCGGTGAAATGTGGGTAAGTGGGAGTGTGACGACCTTCACATAGTGTCACACGTCCACGGTTGCGTTGTGCAGAATTTCGATGAAATTTGGTGCCAATGTGCCAATCATCATAGGAACTTTTGAGTTGTGGCCGTCCGCTTCGCCGACACCGACGGTGACGTTTAAGAAAGCCACGCTTTTGCACCATTACAGAGGAATTTTGTAGGTATCTTTGAGACAAATTTCAAATTTCTACGTTGGAATGGAAACAACTAAGTGGTTTCGAAAATGTGATTCTATAGTGTGTTTATGAGTGTAAATATACACACTTCAAAAATAGTTTTTCATCACCTCGGTTCCCAGAACTCCTGAAGATAGACATTTACTGTGGATATTTTACCACAGACACAGTCCTTACGACTGTTCAGAGATGTCACTAAACCCGCCCAAAGATGTAAACAAGCGTGCATGAGCAGCGCCTGTTAGACGGAGGGGGTTCGACAGCCGATCAGTTCCAGTCATTCCACTAGGAAGGAGATGCACGGCTCGTGTTGTCCGTAGTTCATCCATGCTTGGACGGTCAATACCGCGGTTCAATCGCATCCGCATTGTCACTTTGTGCCAGGAAGGGCTTTCAACAAGGGAAGTGTCCAGGCGTCTCAGAGTGAACGAAAGCGATTTTGTTCGCACGTGGAGGGGATACAGAGAAACAGGAACTGTCGATGACATGCCTCGCTCAGGCCGCCCAAGGGCTACTACTGCAGTGGATGACCCCTACAGACGGATTATGGCTTAGAGGAACCCTGACAGCAACGCCACCATGTTAAATAATGCTTTTCTTGCAGCCACAGGACATCGTGTTACGACTCAAACTGTGCGCAATAGGCTACATGGTGCGCAACTTAACAACCGATGTCCATGAGAGGTCCATCTTTGCAACCACGACACCATGCAGAGCGGTACAGATGAGCCCAACAACAGCTGAATGGACCGCCCAGGATTGGCATCTCGTGCTCTTCACCGATGAGTGTCGCATATGTCTTAAACCAGACAATCGTCGGAGACGTGTTTGGAGGCAATCCGGTCAGGCTCAACGCCTTAGACACACTGTCCAGCGAGTGCAGCAAGGTGAAGGCTACCTGCTGTTTTGGGGTAGCATTATGTGCGGCCGACGTACGCCGCAGGTGGTCATGGAAGGAGCCGTAACTCCTCTACGATACGTGAATGCCATCCTCCGACCGATAGTGCAACCATATCGGCAGCATATTGGCGAGACATTCGTCTTCATGGACGACAATTCGCGCCCCCATCGTGCACATCTTGCGAATGACTTCCTTCACGATAATGACGTCGCTCGACTAGAGTGGCCAGCATGATCTCCAGACATTAACCCTATCGAACATGCCTGTGATAGATTGAAAAGGCTGTCTATGGACGACGTGACCCACCAACCACTCTGAGGGGTCTACGCCGAATCGCCGTTGAGGAGTGGGCAATCTGGACTAACATTGCCTTGATGAACTTGTGGGTAGTATGCCACGAGTAATACGGGCATGTATCAATGCAAGAGGACGTGCTACTGGGTATTAGAGTTACCAGTATGTACAGAAGTCTGGACCGCCACCTCTGAAGGTCTCGATGTATGGTGGTATAATATGAAATTTGTGGTTTTCATGAGCAATAAAAAGGGCAGAAATGATGTTTATGTTGACCTCTATTCCAATTATCTGTACAGGTTCCAGAACTCTCGGAACCGAGGTAATCCAAAACTTTTTTTGATGTGTGTAGATCTGCGATTACTTCCATCAGCAGCTAGTCGCTAAAGTAAGGTTACAGCAACAGTCTACAAAACTAGCTACGCAAGAATGTCACTACGATTTTCTGTACAACATGATATACATAATAGATCACTCTTATAGGATAAAATAACAACATAATTTTCTGTACGGTGGCATCAACAGAATCAATCAAATTGACAGCATAATAATAACAAGAGCGGCCTCTGTACACTGCTACATGTACAATCATTTATGGTCTCAGCATATAATAATATGGCTCTCGCTTTTAAAGAAAACCGAGTGTGCCTTCACACAACAACCATAACAATCTGGACTGTACCCATGGACCTTCCGTGTTTAATATTATTTGTCATCCGATTTCGTGTTTCAAAGACTGTACTCTTCGCTGCACAGTAGTGTAATGGTTGTTGATAGTAAACTGTTGGCGACTGACTTCCTGCTGGAGGTGGGTGGAGATTTATACCATTCGTGCAACCATTTTTTTGCTGAAACTATTTATTGAGAATAACAAACAAACATAGAGCAGTATGTTTGCAGCAGGAGACAGCAGACAGTGGGCAATGACTCTCGGACCCGAGCATTCTGATCCATATGCGCCAACGCAGGCTACCCTCGGGGACAGCAGCGTACAGCTTTCACTACCTCTGCATTTTGGCGGGTGGCTGCTGGCTACGTGAGTTCAGCAGGACAGTGGAGCAGCGACTGGTGACCAGGGATAGGAAGTCTTGGTCAGTGGAACTGCTCAGGCTATTGAACACAGAACTCAGATGCTGGGAACTGGCGCCGCCGAGCTGGATGGACTTCACTGCCTGCACTACTTGGTAGCGGCGGAGTGCTGGCTGGCAGGAGCTCAGATACTCGGTCAGTGGTCATTGGTTCGCATCTCATATATGTTGGTTTCAGCTGTATCGTTAATAGAGTTTCGACTGCCATAGGATGAGTATCAGTACCGAATGATGATGGGCTGGCTCCGGCAGTTTAAATATAATTGCCTGGCACTGGTGATGTGAGAGAAGCCGGGTTCTTGTGTCGCATCAAAATGTCTCGAACAGAGCCATTTTCTAGGTTTTGGTCGGAAGGAGGTCGACACAAAAGTGGCCCTACAGCGAGGGGTCGCTGCATGGACAGATCTTCGTCAGTGGGTGTTGTGGTGATGGCGGCCTGGTTACAACTATGGACAGTGGCAGAATTAAGTGCTGTTATATTTCCTCCTTCCTCAGAAAAAGCCAGCCCTTCGGACGACTATGTAGGAGTGAAGCAGCAACAAAGATGCTAATTTATGTAATTCTTCTACATGAAATTTGAGTAGACACTTAAATAACTTTTCAGATGTCTTGACGATACTTTTTTATTTACAAATAAAGCGTAGCCAAGCCTGTTACAAGTGTGTTCGGACCACAAAAGGTATTAAAGTGCATCCAAATGGCATTTTCGCGCAAATTGGAGTGAAGTAGATACGTATTGCGTAACTTTTCTTCTTTCTTTGTTCTTGTTCCCTTTTCATATTACGTTGAATACTCTAACATCTCAGTGCTCAGACACAGAATTCCTAAGTCCCATTTGTAATGGCCGCCATGGGGCACAAGATCGCAGGCTTCTCGGAGTGAAACAGAGTGTGCTTCGATGACTCAGGGACCATGGGTATGGTTTTAGCGAGGTAGACGTTGACTTTCCAATCTCGGCACTGCAGTATTTCTGCGGAGGAGAGCAGATCATCCTGAAATTTCGCATGATCTTGAATGTCTGAACTGACCTAGAAAACACCCATTACAAAAAATCTTTAACCTTAAAGTAAGATCCCAAAACTAATGCATAAACTCACTCTCCCTTAGTGCCAACTTCCTTCCTAATACAAGTTCGCACAACTTCTTTTACACGTACTGCACACATAATAAAACAATCAACATACAGCAACATGTAACACTGAGGTTTTCCTTGTTAGCTAAATTAGATACACTAACATTGCAAATAAACATTTAAACCGACTGTTCCAGTAACCTATTTCCTAACCAAGGATGCTCCCTCTATGCTTATTCCCATGCCTCCTTCATCTCACAACACCAGTCTATGATACCATAGTATGGATGTGTATGGAACAGCTATAGGTACATCCTGTTTCATGTGCCTAGTTTTACCTGTCGCTCTCGTATTTTCTCCATTTGCTTACCTTATCCCTTCAGAAGGAGCTCCTGGTAGTTGAGGCAGTGCCTCCGGTTCACTCAGAAATGTACAAATTCTTCCTACATGCACCACTGCACTCCGGGTTGAAAGTTTTCGTTTGACGTTAACAAGAGACATCATCTCAACTACCTGCTAAGATTAGTGGTAATGCGAAATGAAGTTCTTATGGTTTTTTCTTTTTTTATGACACGCAATTTTGCTTGACTGTTGTGAGTGCCTTCCAGAATATTTCTTTCCATCTTTTTATCCTGGTGTGAGTTGCTTTTTAACTCATTAGCAAAATTTTTTAACGAAAAGGATATTCCTTTGCTGAGATCGGTTTGTATAATTCGAATGGAGGGAGAAGCTTTTTGGCCAATAACAACCTCATGTAGTGATAAGCCCATATTTAAATGAATATTTGCCTTATACACTGCTACCACATATGATATTTGCATTTAAGCATTTTGAAGTAAAATAAAATATTGTGTTACATTGTTCGATATAATATAGGTGGAGTTGGTTTTGGGCTTGTGGTTGTGCAGACACGGGGCTCAATTTAACAATTATTTTCTTTAATATCAACTAAACTGAAATAACATTAACTGAATTTTTCGACGTTACTTGGCAGAACATGACAATAATATTATAAAGGAAACACTTCATAACTTCATAATGTTCTGCCAAGTTATATTTATTTGTTAATGAACTAGCTGTCAGCTTCTCAGGTGACAACAGACCATCGCAAACACTGATAAACATGATGTGAAACGTACACAGATATTATTTGTACAGAAGATACAAAATGACAAATTTTTCACATTGGCAAATATTAAAATAATTATACTGACTGAAAAGGAAGATTAACAAAGCTTTTATGTGGAGATATTAAAAAAAATTATACTAACTAAAAAGGAGGATAAACAGAGGTTTTATTTGAAGATACATATGAGAAATGATTAGAAATAAAATGAATTTACAGTTAAATTAAATTAAGTTTTAGTTCAAATACTGTTTTGAAACTATAAATTCATACTATTTCTCATCACTTGACGTATGTATTTCCACATAAAAACTTTGTTCACCCGCTTTTTGCTTAATGTAATTATCGTAATATTTTCCTAGGTAAAGGCATTGTCATTTCTGTATCTTGTGTACAAATAATATCTGTGTAAGCCGCACATCATGTTTATCTGTTGAAAGGGTCCTGTAGCCACCTTTCACTAGTCCGGTAGCCCATTTTCATTACCATTTCTCTTTCTTTTCCTTGTTTCTCTATTCTCTTTACTCTCATAGTGGTGTGATTGAATGAATGTGGTTGTGTGTCACGTTGCTAGACGGTGGCGTAGTCTGCTGCAGAAAGTCTGCGATAGTCGTACAGATTCAGCAGCAGTTGCACAGAATAGCCAACTCTCGTAGTGGTCAAGTCGGCAAAGAGGTTTCCGCTACTTGTGAGAAATCCACCTGCGTTAGGTTGGTGGCGGAAATGGCATCTTGGGGTTTTCCGGTCCACGCGGAGCGTGGAAGAGGCTGGAGAAGCGGGAGGCAGTCTGCCGCCGGTACGGGAAGCGTCCACAGCTGTGCTCCAGTCGAAGAAGGGTGAGTTAGACTGACCGCGTGGCGCGTTGTTACTTGGCGAGGGGAGAGCTGTTAGCCTTTGGTCTCGCTTTTCAAATCTGGAAGATTGCTTTGCCTTGTCGCAGCAAGGAATGCAAAACTTTGGCAGATTTTTCTTTTAGCAAATTTCTGTAGCAGACTTGGATCCGCCGGAAGAGCGCAACACAAAGGTGTCGATAAGAAATGAGCACTCGCTTCTGTATGAATGTCTGTTTGCCTTCAGCTGTGCCTGTATAAGCTTTCACCTTTCTAAATATTTAGAGCCTTGCCTTCTCGTAAATTTTCCTTACTTTCCGTGTCTTTCGTCCGTTGGGAGCCAACCACGTGGTAGAACATTATAGTTGTTGGGCTACCGGCATCACTAACTGTCCGATCGCATGTTTGTTTTAGAAAATGTTAACATGATTGTATGATGTGATATTGTTGGAATTTGGCACTACACCTAGAAATTGTGCCTCCACAAACCACGTGTTATCAGGAATCGTGTACATGCCTCACATCCTTAGTTTAGGAATAAATGATTTTATCTACAATTTTCTCTTGTGTTCCGAGATTACGTTCTTGCGCCTAAGCCACTCACCTCGTAGCTTTCCCATTACCACATCCAATGCGTTTCCTTATGCACAGGTCCAGTGATTAGTCTCCTCTTGTATTTTATAACAAATGCTTTAGATTAAGTCATATTTTCAGGTGTGTTGCTGGGAGCTGATCTTATGCAGTGTTCATGCATTTTCTATTTTATTTTAAATGTTTGATTGTCGTGAACAGCGCACGGGCAATACTATTAATTACATCGTATCCGCTGTGAGCGACCTCACAACGTATGCATTTTTGTGAGTTTTTGGTCTGTGATCAAATTAATTTATTTTCTGACTCGACCAAATCTTTGATTAGTTGTATGGTTTGAGTCGGTGGCGACCCCATTCTTCTCACGTTGATTTCATAGGCAATAAGTATTTCCATTCCCAATAATAAGGAATAACCCGTAGTAACCGGTTAGTTACACTGTGTCTGTGACAGTCATCCGCTACCTGCAGATGCCTCAGAGGCAAAAACCGGTTTGTTGCCAAATAAATATAATTTTGCAGAATTAGAAAGTGCCTTCCTTCTTAAAATCGAAATACATTTTTCTGTAGCCTGTGTAATTCCACTTCCTCGGACGAGAAATAAAAATCAAAAATTAGCTCCCAATACCCCAAAGACTTCCCCCCAAGTCCGAAATTCCCAGAAAAGTGAATAAGCGAACGAAGTTCCATTTATCACTATTATGAGGACAATAACAAGTAATTAAATCAGGAATCTAAGACTTGACAATTTCAGTAAAATTAAAATCAAATTCATAATAAATTGCAAAATTAGCATAAATTAACATTCGCGAAGTAGAACCAACGATCCCAAGGAATACTCCGTGTGATTACTCTTTGGGAATCGTGAGTATTGACTAAGTATAATTCAATGCATTGTCACTACGTTACGAGAGTTGGCCGAAGCAGGTCATATATTTGATTGCTCGTACATGTAGGCGCGCTTAGGTTGTTTTTGAGATTGAATAATTGCGATCTATTATGACGCAGTAATACGATCTTCTGACTTCAAATATCACGGCATTAGAATTCGAACGGAGGACTTTTACCTACCAGAATAAAGTGAACTTTTAACTAGATAATTGAACTAAACATTACTTAGACAGTGATTTAGGCAACGAGCACTGATAGACAATTTTCATTCATAATAGCCAGTGGTTTATGGAACTTCAGTGATAGGTCCGATGAATGTAATTTAAATGCCCCCAACACCTGGGAAAGTTTTCTTCTCAAGGCTCGGTTAGGAAGTGACTGATATTGTGCAATAAAACACCCCCTCTTGCCAAGTCGTTCATTTGTGGTTTAAAATTCTATCAAATTATTGACATGAAACTACCGAGTAATAATTACGCGCAGCGATAATATTTGACTGTAGCGCTCGGCGCTTGTTCAAAAATGGCTCTGAGCACTATGAGACTTAACATCTGAGGTCATCAGTCCCCTAGAACTTAGAACTACTTAAACCTAACTAACCTAAGGACATCACACACATCCATGCCCGAGGCAGGATTCGAACCTGCGACCGTAGCGGTCCCGCGGTTCCGGACTGAAGCGCCTAGAACCGCTTGGCCACTACGGCCGACTCGGTGCTTGTGTAGAATCTTTGACTCAAATAACAAGCCCACTGCTACGATTTCCTAGATACTTGAAATTACGACCAGCTTGTAGGGAATTTGTTGCGGATGTGTATATATTGGTTTTATCATTAATATTTCATCATTAATCAGTTAAACATCGATTACGAACGATTAATTACGATTCTTGGTGAAGTAAATATCTCACGCACGTCGACATTTCGGTTCAGCACTGTTATTTTGTGTAACGGCGTCTTCGTAACTTGATAACAATCTCAACAGTCTGCCGACTGTCGCCGAGTTTTAGCCGAGGCCAAGTACAAATCAAACCAAATCATCAAGAAGAAGAGGCGTTATACCTGTAAAGATCCACAGCTAAGACTCCACACAACCATTACAACATGACTAAACATCTTTTACACCTAAGTATCATCATAATCATTTTAACACACAGTTTTGCATGGTTCTACTACTGCTATCACCAGATAGCTAGCACTATGAGCTACACACATCCCTCTATCAGTATGCCTACATGTATATCTTAAATGCTTATACAGTAACATAAACAATTCATTATTCACGTAGAACAAGAAACAAGATGATTTCTCATCAGAATTGTCAACAGATTCATGGCTTTTTTTAATAAAACACTTTACAGAATTAATTATGCTAACAGAATGTAGTTTACAATTCGAACTGCTCGCATTCACAGTGAACACGCCAGCTCTCCTGTATGTCATCAATAAACAACCACAATTCATCACTCGACAACCACAAACTTCCATCCACAATTTTGTTGATATTAAATAAACACACTGCATAGCTCATATTCCATGCAGTGTCATGTGCAAGACGAACTTCCGGTCCTTTGCCGTAGTCGCCAATTCTTCTCCACGGGTCATCCATAGGTTGTGGATAAGCTACATAGAGACTGGTCAAAACACAAGACGAAGTTGGAGAATGTCGCCGGCGCCTTACGACCCCAAGTGAAAACCGAGATCTGGCCATCTCTGCGTTGCGGCGTTATACGAATACCACAAGATTACCCCAAGTTGAACTCAGAAGGCCACTGGAGTCGTAGTGTCCGATAAAACTGTAATTAAGAGCAGACAACATTGTGGGTAGGGGAACCACAGCTATGAGTAATCATCTTGGATATTAACAAACCACTTGTGCAGTTGTTCTGTCGGACGATGAATGTTGGGCGCAAAGCTATGAGATTTTTAGCTCTAATGTTTTAGTTATGTGTTCACCTGATGTGGCTTTTTGTGCCATGAAATCGCTAGTGATCTAAAAATAAAGAAGAAAATACAGCTGAAGTGGTTTATTAATACTGAAGATGTAACGAACACGTTACGAGAAAGATACTTATGACTCAGACGTACTGTTCGAGTACACCGCTTGAAATGACGTCTTGCAGCTCGCCTTCAGTACTGCCGTTCCCGTGTCTACTGGCAAATTCGTAGCTGGTCTACACGCTACTGGCTGACGAGTCCAGATATGTTCTGACTCAAGGTGACGTCCGTCTTCGTGTGGATCCGCAGTGAGTGATACCTGCCAAATGTTTTCCAGGCGAAAGATTACCAAGGTTCTGTGAAGCTGTGGGGAGGCTTCAGTGTTGACAACCATACGGATCTGATAGTTGTCTATGGCAGCCTTACCGCCACGCAGGACATCGAACAGATCCTCTTGGACCATGTGGAGGCTGCTGCATACGGTGTTCACCCTGAATTCCATCTAATGCCAGGGCCTATGTGGTGGTGATCAGCAGAGATGTCTCGCGAAGCCTGGACATTGGAGTAATGGAAATGATGGCGGTGAGTCTCGACCTAAACCCCATCGTGCAGATATAGGACGTGTTTGACAGGCGTGTTCGAAGTCGTCCTGTTCCGTGACAGACTCCCCAAGAACTCTCATGGGTTGTCGTTGAAGAATGGGAGCGGTTACCACAGGGTGACCTCCTTAAATGTACATAGAACGTTCCACGCAGGTGTCAGGCGGTGATAAATGCTCATTGAGAGCACCGACGTCAATGAAGCTCTAGAATTACAAAGAAGGCACCCAAGATGACGAAATGAGTGATTGTGTCAACCTTGCCTTTGACACCTGTCAGTATTTCAGTTCTTTTTATACAAACGATCGACGACATAATGATCTTTTGTTGTGTACTCAATTCGTGAAAGATAAAGTTATAATTTGGTGACACACTCAGTCCTCAAATAACGTTTCCCTAATTTCTTGAGGAGTGTATAACAAATGTAGACCGTAGGTTCATGCTGACGTTTTCACAACTATTTCTCATCATGTGCCGCACAAAAGATCCAGACACCAACAACTTAAGCAATGGATGTCTATGCACCATTTCTTTTTCCCATTCCGTGTTATAGAATGTTAGTTTTTTGGTTAGTCGTACGTTGCACTAATAGTATATTTCATCTGTGGAACCTGATAGAAGCATCTACGTTCAGAGTGTACATCACATGTGTTGGAAACGCGATAAAGATTTCAAGTAGTTAATGTAGGACTTTCTAAGGAACAGAAGACCGATTATCTCACACAAGATTACATATATCAAGTTAAATGGTCGAATCTATTACCCAGATCCCAAAACATTTTACATGTCTTTAGGATCCGACAAAATCTTTGTAAAGACGTACAGAATTCATAGTTGGATCCACTCTTCCATGTGTATGTGAGCCACTTGTTGCGACAGAATAACGTAGGCACAATTGATTATTATTAATATTGAGTACCATTTTTTTGGTTATGTGATGACCTAAAAGAAGAACTGACGTTACAATCACTTCTTGATACCAGGCTTCATCCAAGTTACATCATATACGACCTTAATCTTTCTTATCTCCTTCTGTGGCGAGAACATCTGTGTATGTTTTTTTCTTAAAACTAAAATACACTCCCACCCCAACACCTGACGTCACCTTACGCCTCCACACCAGCTCCACTCTCCCCAACTGCGCCCTCCCTTTCCCATCCTCTCTCGCTCTTTCTCTATACGCGACCAAATGATTACGTCGCTTGCAGAAGCGGCTTTACACGTAACGTATTCCCAATACGCTAACAACTCACGGCCCGGAGACATTTATATCGGCAGATCGTGTCGCCGACAATGCAATTACGGTCGGCTATAATTGGAAATGTCACTCGCCGCTGTCCACGTATAAATTGCGTGCGACGGAATGAAACGAAAAGGACCGGCAACTGGACCACCCGCTACTCCTCCCCACTACTCTTCATCATGGTCTGCCTTTGAGCGGCCGGTCGTACCTCTCACAGTATTTCAGTGCACTGCCACAATGACCGCTTTTAACGCGGCTCTCGTGACCAGACTCAACTTGCGCTGTAGTTATCGTCACAACAGCTCTGACACAGATCAGCGAAACACAATGATACGAAGGAAGTAAATAAAACCCATCATCTCAACATTAGCAGTCCTGCCGTTGACTACATACCTATTACATAGCGTTTTCCCATGTACTTTACACTTGTGCGCACGTACAAATAAAATTTCACTTATAAAACATGAGTTTTTAATCAGTGAATAAATTAATCTCGTAAACTCCTGCGATCACAAAAAAGTTTATATGTATAGTTTGGCGCTAAAAGTCTCGTAATATGTAGGTACAAGTTATACATATTACGTTTCTCAAGGTAGAATGTTTTGTAGTGTTTACCAGAGAAGCCAGAGAAGCAATTGACATTCTAGGTCTCTTCCATCTAAGGAAATCGGACTACGTTTTCCTCTGTATATTGTAAAACAACGTCAAAATGATTTTGAGTATATAAAACCATTTGATATCTACAACTGAAGTGGACGAAATTTCCATTTTCTGCGTGTCTTCTCAGTGTGATGTTGTTCTAATGGTGCATAATGAAAACGTACACAAAACGTATCACCTAAGTTTAAAACAACTCAGGAATATTATCAATTTTGTTATTTTGAGAACTTATCAAATCATGTGTATCAAATGATACACGAGAATCGGAAAAGTAAAGCAACAGTAAAACATGCTTTAAATGAAAGAAGACAAACAGTGTTGAAAAAAAGGAAACTATTTTCCAAGACATTGAGTGCAGTTTGCCCCCACATGGCTGTAAAATCGTGACAGTTAAAACCTTCACAGTTATTAATGGCATAGAGAAAACAGTTAAAGGCCATGGAAATGTAGCTTTGTGGAAGGGTAGCGAGAATCAGCTACAATGAAGAAAAATAATAATGTAGATGTTTTACAAATTTCTGCGAAGAAAGCAACTAGTACGCCTTCAAAACCCTGACGAACAAGACATCCAACAAATACTAGAGATGCAAGAGTAACCGGCTCTTATGCTTCTCCATGTAGAGTGCTGCATCGGCGGCGGGGACGCGCGTTCTTGTTGAAAAATGGTTCAAATGGCTCTAAGCACTATGGCACTTAACATTTGAGGTCATCAGTCCCTTGACGTAGAACTACTTAAACCTAACTAACCTAAGGACATCACACAAATCCATGCCCCAGGCAGGATTCGAACTTGCGACCGTAGCAGCAGTGCGGTTCCTCACTGAAGCGCCTAGAACCGCTCGGCCACAGCGGCTGACGTTCCTGTTGACCTAGTCCACTTTGTTTTGAGAGTCTACAAGGTTACTTCATCTTGCAATGTGCATCACTAACTCGTCTCCTCATCTACTGTGTCGTTCACGCGACGCCCTGCCTGAGCTCATAGTGCCCAAAGTCGCAGATACTGCCAATACTTTCGTTATCCTAATGACGTGTTCTTCGCTGTAACTCTTTTCCATGACCTTTAACCCCTTAGGGCGTCTGACTTTCCTCCGTCATGTCCCCGAATGCATCCGTAATTCCATCTAGCCATCGCCACCCATTGCTGCCCTCAGGGAAGCAGTGTGGCCTGAGTTTCCAACGAGGGCCACAGTCTATTGAGCCCCCGCTTCGCTTTGAACGGGGACGACAGTGCACGTGCATCGTGTCTGTGAACTTCCGCTACTTCCGTGGACACAGAACTGTTCAAGAGACGTACAGATTGTCCCTTCAGGATCAAAGTTTTTAAGGTCATTTGCCCTTTTATGTTCGTGTAGTCCTAATTATCAGCTTCAAATATCACGAACATAAATACAGAAGAAAACATAGTCATAACGTGCTGAACGTTTGTGAGAAAGACAGAAGTGTATCGGAATTAGTAAATAATGTTCTCAACTATGGAACCGGTAAGACGACTTAGTTAAGATGCACTGTATATGACGAAAACATAGTCTTCTTAGTCAGATTGTAACATCACATTTGCGTCACATATACATTTGTTTTTTCGATTTTTATAGTCAACTGCTCTAACTGAATATGTAACGGACTCCTGTAATGAACTGTAATTCTCATGTGAGTGCGTTCTGTCTGATGTATTTAGTAAAGTAATTGTGAAGAAATTGTATTGGATAGATAATATTTTGTAAAATTTATTGGCTGATTTGTTGCTAGTGATGTTCAGTAATAAAAAACTTATGAAAAGTTAGGTACAAAACCAGAGCGGAAGTAAGTGTTGATGCACCAAAGGACAGACTTCTTCTCCATGAAGTAACAGTGTACCACAGTTCCATAAAACTGATAAGCTTTTACAGTCGTATATTGGAACAGACAGCCAATAGTTACAATATTAACTATAATAACTATTTCTTATTAGTCAGGAGATTATTTAGTTCAGTTTTCAGTGCATGCAAGACAGTAACTGTTTTTCAAAGTTAATGTTCTCAAGTCAGTGTTTCATTTTGAATTTTATACAGAATCAGAAAACACTGCGGTATAACTAAATAACTATTAAACCTGAACTGCGTTTAAATTAGTATTATTAATGCGTTGTTGACTACTTATGCGTTTTATGTGTGTGCATACCAACGTTGTCCTAGCGTTTCTCTACTTCTGTAGAAATTATATAATTAGAGCGTAGTTACATGCTGTCTTATCTTAATTTTTCTTATAAGTACACTTTACTTTGAGGGCGTAGTCAATTAACGTTTCTACTATCAACTCACAATTATCTTTTATAATTAAAATTGTTTCATTGAATTCATCTGCATGTCATTCTGTCTAATCACGTTCATGGTAATACAAAGAGCAGTTAGATACATGTTTCAATTTTGAACTGATTACGTAATGCTAAATTATCATCTGGTTAACATTGACGTGTTTCCATATTGGACTGCCAATCGTTCATCTTTGCCGGCCGGTGTGGCCGAGCGGTTCTAGGCGCTACAGTCTGGAACCGCGCGACCGCTGCGGTCGCAGGTTCGAATCCTGTCTCGGGCATGGATGTGTGTGATGTCCTTAGGTTAGTTAGGTTTAAGTAGTTCTAAGTTCTAGGGGACTGATGACCTCAGACGTTAAGTCCCATAGTGCTCAAATCCATTTGAACCATTTTCGTCCATCTTTCACAACGTAGGAGGAAAAGAATATATATGGTCGTTCTTTCCATACTATTCAGATAATACACCGTACTTGGAGCAACATAATACCACAATTTTTCATTAAAATGTTACAAAATTAGGAGAAAGTGCTGTGACCTAATTGTTCCAGTGGTAACTAAACAGGAATTCAGGGTCTTACCTGAATGCTTAGGTAACATTTTCACTGTCGTACATAAACAATTCTGCGATCAGAAAATGGGTGAAAAAAATCATAGCCACATTCATCGTAGCAAACAGTATTTTAAGTGATTCTCTTGCGGTAAGTAAATTTAGTAAATACCACATACGCTTTCTTCTAAAGACACTTCAGGCGAGATCTTGCATGAGATCACGGTCTGAGTTCTTGTTAATTAACTGACAGAAACGTCTAGCTCGGGTTTCAAAATACTAGGGCTGTTCGGAAAATAAGGTCCGATCGAAACAGAATGGAAACCATATTGAAAATTCGATGAAGCATTGCATAAATGTGCTGGACAATATCTCTAGTACGCCCGCCGATTATGTCACGTCGCTCTTTTAATTTTCATGAACCAAGGACCTTGCCGTTGGTGGGGAAGATTGCGTGCCTCAGCGATACAGATAGCCTTACCGTAGGTGCAACCACAACAGAGGGGTATCTGTCAAGAGGCCAGACAAACGTGTGGTTCCTGAAATGGGGCAGCAGCCTTTTCGGTAGTTGCAGGGGCAACAGTCTTCATGATTGGCTGATCTGCCCTTGCAACACTAACCAAAACGGCCTTGCTGTGCTGGTATTGCGAACGGCTGAAAGCAAGGGGAAACTACAACTGTAATTTTTCCCGAGGGCATGCAGCTTTACTGTATGGTTAAATGATGATGGCGTCCTCTTGGGTAAAATATTCTGGAGATAAAATAGTTCCCCAATCGGACCTCCTGGAGGGGACTACTCAGGAGGACGTTGTTATCAGGAGAAAGAAAACAGGCATTCTGCGGGTCGGAGCGTGGAACGTCAGATCCTTTAATCGGGCAGGTAGGTTAGAAAATTTAGAAAGGGAAATGAATAGGTTAAAGTTACATATAGTGGGAATTTGTGAAGTTCGGTGGCAAGAGGAACAAGACTTCTGGTCAGGTGAAAACAGGTTTATAAATACAAAATCAAATAGGAGTAATGCAAGAGTGGGTTTAATGGTAGATAAAAAAATAGGAGTGCGGGTTAAGTTTCTACAAACAGCGTAGTGAACGCATTATTGTGGCCAAGATAGACACTAAGTCCACGACTACCGCAGTAGTACACGTTTATATTCCAACTAGCTCGCAAATGACGAAGAGATTCAAGAAATGTATGTTGAGATAAAAGAAATTATTCAGATAGTGAAGGGAGACGAAAATGTAACAGTCATTGGTGACTTGAATTCGATAGTAGGAAAAGGAAGAGAAGGAGACGTAGTAGGTGAATATGGAATGGGGGTAAGTAATGAAAGAGGAAGCCGCCTGGTAGCATTTTGCACAGAGCATAACTTAATCATAGCTAACACTTGGTTCAAGAATCATAAAAGAAGGTTGCGTACATGGAACGGGTCTTGAGATTGTGGAAGGTTTCAGATGCATTATTTCATGGTAATACAGAGATTTAGAAACCAGGTTTTAAACTGGGCAGGGGCAGATGTGGACTCTGACCACAATCTATTAGTTATGAACTGTAGATTAAAACTGAAGAAACTGCAAACAGTTGGGAATTTAAGGAGATGAGACCTGGATAAACTGACAGAAGCAGAGGCTGTAGAGAATTTCAGGGAGAGCATTTGGGAACGATTGACAGGAATGGGAGAAAGAAATACAGTAGAAGAAATATGGGTAGCTTTGAGGGACGAAATAGTGAAGGCAGCAGAGGATCAAGTAGGTAAAAAGACGAGGGCTAGTAGAAATCCTTGGGTAACAGAAGTGATACTGAATTTAATTGATGAAAGCAGAAAATATAAAAATACAGCAAGTGAAGCAGGCAAAAAGGAATACAAACGTCTCAAAAATGAGATCGACAGGTAGTGCAAAATGGCTAAGCAGGCAGGGCTAGCGGACTAATGTAAGGATGTAGAGGCATATATCACTAGCCGTAAGATATATACTGCCTACAAAAAAATTAAAGAAACCTTTGGAGAAAAGAGAACCACTTGTATGAATATCAAGAGCTCGGATGGAAACCCAGTTCTAAGCAAAGAAGGGAAAGCAGAAAGGTGGAAGGAGTATATAGAGGGTCTATACAAGGGCGATGCACTTGAGGACAATATTATGGAAATGGAAGGGCATGTAGTCGAAAATGAAATGGGAGATATGATACTACGTCAAGAGTTTGACAAAGCACTGAAAGATCAAAGTCGAAACAAGGCCCCGGGAGTAGACAACATTCTATTAGAACTACTGATGGCCTTGGGAGTTCCAGCCCTGACAGAACTCTACCATCTGGTGAACGAGATATATAAGACTGGCGAAATACCCTCAGACGTCAAGAAGAATATAATAATTCCAACCCCAAAGAGAGAAGGTGTTGACAGGTGTGAAAATTACCGAACTATCAGTTTAATAAGTCACTGCTGCAAAATACTAAGACGAATTCTTTACCGACGAATGGAAAATCTGGTAGAAGCCGACCTCGGGGAAAATCAGTTTGGATTCCGTAGAAATGCTGGAACACGTGAGGCAATACTGACCCTACGACTTATCATAGAAGACAGATTAAGGAAAGCCAAACCTACGTTTCTAGCATTTGTATGCTTATAGAAATCTTTTTACAATGTTGACTGGAATACTCTGTTTCAAATTCTGAAGGTGGCAGGGGTAAAATAAAGGGAGCGAAAGGCTATTTACAATTTGTACAGGAACCAGATGGCAGTTATAAGAGTCGAAGGGCATGAAAGGGAAGCAGTGGTTGGGAAGGGAGTGAGACAGGGTTGTAGCCTGTCCCCGATGTTATTCAATCTGTATATTGAGCAAGCACTAAAGGAAACAAAAGAATAATTCAAAGTAGGAATTAAAATCCATGGAGAAGAAATAAAACTCTGAGGTTCGCCGATGACATTGTAATTTTATCAGTGACAGCAAAGGTTCTGGAAGAGCAGTTGAACGGAATAGACAGTGTCTTGAAAGCAGAATATAAGATGAATATTAACAAAAGCAAGACGAGGATAATGGAATGTAGTCGAATTAAGTCGGGTGATGGTCAGGGAATTAGATTATTAAATGAGACACTTAAAGTTATAGATGAATTTTGCTATTTGGGGAGCAAAACTACTGATATGGTCGAAGTATAGAGGATATAAAATGTAGACTGGCAATGGCAAGGAAAGCGTTTCTGAAGAAGAGAAATTTGTTAACATCGAGTATAGATTCAAGTATCAGGAAATCGTTTCTGAAAGTATTTGTATGGAGTGTAGCCATGTATGGAAGTGGAACGTGGACGATAAATAGTTTGCACAAGAAGAGAATAGAAGCTTTCGAAATGTGGTGCTACAGAAGAATGTTGAAGAGTAGATGGGTAAATCACATAACTAATGATGAGGTATTGAACAGAATTGGGGAGAAGAGGAGTTTGTGGCACAACTTGACTAGAAGAAGGGATCGGTTGATAGGACATGTTCTGAGGCATCAAGGTATCACCAATTTAGTATTGGAGGGCAGCGTATAGGGTAAAAATCGTAGAAGGAGACCAATGTAGGTTGTAGTAGGTACTGGGAGATGAAGAAGCTTGCACAGGATAGAGTAGCATGGAGCATCAAATCAGTCTATGGATTGAAGATCACAACAACAGTGAGCATGTACGGATGCCTAAAAAATAGTCTCTCCCGACAAATATGAGTGCCTGAGAGAGATTTCACCTGACTTCATGCAGCCCACACAAAATAACTGTCATGCATTTCTTTCTTCATGACAGTTCTCGCCCGCACACTGCAGGGGTAATGGGGACGCTTCTGCAGCGTTTTGGGCGGGGAGTGTCATCTCTGTTCAAATGAACCACTGGCACAGACAACGAGTCGCAGATCAGCGTAGAGAATTGGCAGAAAGCAAAGGCGGCTGCCTTCCACGACAAGGGTATTGGAAATTTGGTACAATGCTACGACAAATATCTCAATCGAAATGGCAACTGTGTAGGGAAGCACAATTTTGCAGTGGCTGTGTTATTCTGAATTATGATCCAAAGTTCCTTCGGACATGCATACATGTCCGAAGGAACAGGCACTGCGGCAACTACAGTCGTTATGAAATACATTAAATTTATTCGCTGTTGTGAATATTGACAACCATCAGCTGTATAATGAAATGACGACAACGAAAATGTGTGCAGGAATGGGAATCGAACTCTGATTTCCCGCTATATGGTTGACGACGTATAGTAGTTTATGTGTGACCATGAGTTGTGCCTGGGCAGCCAAATGGTAACTGTTACTAAAGGAACAAACGATCCAATTGAACGGATGTCATGTGACGTCCGCCCAGACCAAACGCAACAAACAATACCGAACAAAATGATGGGAAAAAAAAACAAAATGGTAAGGCGACTGCTTGCGACAGGCGGGAAATCCGGGTTCGAGTCCTAATCCGGCACAAATTTTCATTGTCGTTATTTCATTATACAGTTGATGGTTGTCCATATCCGCAACTGCAAATACATATAATGTATGTAGAGAAGTAGCTGGAAGGTGTAGCTAACTGCTGCAAATACAGCATTTTTTATTTTCACTGTGGTTTACATTTCGCAACCGATCGGACCTTCTTTCCCAATAGGTCTCGTACTAATCACCACGGCAACAACTCATCATCATTAACCAAGCTGGTATCGAACATTTACATCCACAGTAGTGAAGGAAAGAACAAGCAAACGTTAATATAAAAACGAGACACAAAAATTAGATGTCTGGTCTCTCGTTGAAAGGCATAGGATTGGGATAAGTGCTCTTTTTAGTAAGTAGTATTCACACAGACGATTCTCTCAGCGTCGGAAAATTCTGTAACACCAGCAGCTATGGCTTTTGCAACAATAGTAGACGAATTCAAAATTACACGCAAATGAGCCTTTGTCTTCGAGTACCTCCAGCAACCACAATAAGTGACATGTCATAATAAACGATTAACTCTCGCTGTTGTTGTTGTCACATTCACTCCGAAACCTAGTTTGATCAGCACCCACGTTTAGCCTGTGCAACCATGTTAATCTATGAATAGTAATTATAACCAACGTCTACTTGAACGTGCTTTCTGTAGTCAGATTTCCCTCCAATACAAGACTGATTGTTCCTTTACGCCTCAGGGTGTGTGCTATCAATCATTCCATTCATTTCGTCAAGTTGTACCTTACATTTTTATTTTCCCTAATTCGTTCCCGTATCTTTTATTCAGGTATCGGATGTACCCATCTAATACTCAGCATTCTTTTGTACATCTGTAATGGTAGTATCTTAATTTGACCTATGGTACACCTCTATACAACACGAAAAATTCCTAAGCGGGATCGCTACGTGAAAGAGGGGCATCTTCATTTTGTGCTTGGTTTCCATTGATAATGAAGTAAACTTAAGCAGCTATCGCCTCATGCATAAGGTTTTATCCTAATTATACCATATTCTTTCATAATTGGTCAGCGTTCAGTATTTTTACCATGAAAACAAGGAGAATTGTATATACACTAACACACTGGGAGAGATTTCACTTCCCGTAGTTCGCCTCGTGGGCGGATGAATCGTTCACTGCACGTGGTCGTGCTGGATGCTGACTTGTTGAAGAAAAACATTGAGGCCCTACACTTTAAGAATTATTTGACAAAGGCAAAACAAACAATCGCAACGTTTATGCAAAGATCTGGCACAACTATGCAAAAACTAATCCAAATACTTTCACTGAGTGAGCATTTTCTTTGGTAGATTACTGACATCGTACAAATTCTGTCGAAAGCGAAGGGATGGGGTATAGTGTTGAATAACAACTAAGCTGCATTCAGAGTTATTTATTACAGAACTTACTACGACATTGGACATACGGAAAATACAGACGATCTGTATTACTTTAGTCCCTCACGTACGCACAAGGAAATAGTGGCCGTTGTCAGTTCGCATGGGACTTCCATATGAATGTTTGCCCTCCTTTGCTGTGTGACAACGCGATAGAATGTCAGTCCTATGGGCCTGGGTTTGATTTTCGGCTGGGTTGGAGATTTTCTCAGCTCAGGGACTGGGTATTGTGTTGTCCTAATCATTATCACTTCATCCTCATCGACGCGCGAGTCGCCGAAGTGCCGTCAAAACAAAAGACTTGCACCTGACGAGCGGTCTACCCGACGGGAGGCCCTAGTCACACGACATTTACATTTTCCGTACGAATAGCCCGTTTATGCACTTCGGATAGTGATCTACTCAAGAGTAAATTTACGGGCATGCACGCGCGCGCACACACACATACACACACACACACACACACACACACACACACATGGAATCCAGAAAGACAGAAAATATGAAGACGGGAAAACCCACGATTCCAGACTACGATAGATTCTAGGGAGCCACACATTATTCATCTAGAACGAAATGAATTACTGCTTCGAACAACTTTCTTGAGGAGTGCAACCACAGCTCAGAGATATTGTGAATAACAATTAAAAAACAGCTAACACTCAGTAACCATTCTTTACTTTTTAAATGTTATAATTTTATAATAATTAGAATGGTTATTGAGTGTTCAGTGTTTTTTATTGTTGTTCACAATTAACGTTAGTTCATACACATACCTCTGATGATCTTATGGAAAGAGTTAGTGAAAAACTAATCACCCATTTCAAAATGCTACCACGGAAAGGGATACAAGCCAACTCAACAAACTGAAGATACGATCTTAAGATCTATGCGAAGCAATTAAACTTCTCAAGCAAACGTTAATGCAAATAAAATCAGTTACTCACTACTTTTACGCTGCTGATACGAATAGGCTTAAATTTTGAGGTAATATCGTGTATCCTAGGCACCTTGTTTCGTCATAGGGATTTCATTACTGTCACAATCTCCCATTTCATCTTTACCTATTTCGTCTAGCCTTTCCATAATATTGTCATTAAGTTTCTTTTACTTTTTTAGTACAAGCATACGATTTGAGCTCTTTTCTCCGAAAGATTGTTTCATTTTCCTGGTACAGGGTTTTGTGTTTATCGTAATCATGCATGCTTCTACATCTTTGCATTTCTCCCATAGCCTTCCCATCTTGGTCATTTTGTGCTTTCTGTCATTCTCATTCTTAGGTGTCTGTGTTCATTCATTATTCACCGTTATGGTGGTTTCTTAATGATGTTTTCACTCACCAATATTTTATAAATTTTTAGATTTCAGGTATTTATTTTAACGAGTTTTGTGGATAATAGTTGCTGTAAAAGTAATTTACTGGTGGATTTTCTTCAGCTCAGTCTTTTTTTGTGTTAAGGTGCTTCAAGTAGTCTGTTTTACTATGAATGTGCTTACGTCGTTAATCGAAATATTAGCAGTGTGTTTACATTTCGCGGCGTGCAGTTGCAGTTGTAGAGGTTCTAAAGCTAAGTACTGACACAGTTACACTGAAGAGCAAAATAAATTGGTATAGGCATGCGTATTCAAATACAGGGATATGCAAACAGACAGAATACGGCGCTGCAGTCGGCAACGCCTATTTAAGACAAGTGTCTGGCGCAGTTATTAGATTGGTTACTGCTGCTACAATGGCAGGTTATCAAGATTTAAATGAGTTTGAACGTGATATTATAGTAGGTTCACGAGCGATGGGACACAGCGTCTCCGAGGTAGCGATGAAGAAGGGATTTTCCAGTACGACCGTTTCACAAGTGTACCGTGAATATCAGGAATCCAGTAAAACTTCAGATCCCTGACATCGCTGCGGCCGGAAGAATATCCTGGAAGAACGGGACCAACGACGACTGGAGAGAAACGTCTCACGTGACAGAAGTGCAATCCTTCAGAAAATTGCTGCAGATTTCAGTGCTGACCCATCAACAACAGTTAGCGTGCGAACCATGCACGAAACATCATCGATATGGGCTTCCGGAGGCGAAGGCCCACTCGTGTTCCCTTGATGAGTGCACGACACAAAGCTTTACGCCTCGCCTGGGCCCGTCAACACTGACATTGGACTGTTGATGACTGGAAACATGTTGCGTGGTCGGACGAGTCTCGTTTCAAATTGTATCGATCGGATGGACGTGTACGGGTATGGAGACAACGTCATCAATTAATGGACCTGCATGTCATCAGGGGACTGTTCACGCTGGTGGAGGCTCTGTAATAGCGTGGGGAATGTGCAGTTGGTGTGATATGGGACCCCTGATACTTCTAGACACGACTCTGACAGGTGACACGTACGTAAGCATCCTGTCTGATCAGCTGCATCCATTCATGTCCATTGTGAATTCAAACGGACTTGGTTAATTCCAGCAGGACAATGCGACACCCCACACCCCCAGAATTGCTACAGAGTGACTCCAGGGACACTCTTCTGAGTTTAAAAACTTCAGCTGGTCTGTAAACTCCCAAGACACGAACATTATTGAGCATATCTGGGATGCCTTGCAACGTGCTGTTCAGAAGAGATCTCCAGCCCCTCGTACTCTGACGGATTTATAGACAGCCGTGCAAGATTCATGGTATCTGTTCCCTACAGCACTACTTCAGACACTAGCCGAGTCCATGCCACGTCATGTTGCGGCAGTTCCGCGTGCTCGAGGGGGCCCTACTCGATATTAGGCAGGTGTATCAGTTTGTTTGGCTGTTCCGTGTATTTGCACGCTATATTCAGCTATTAAATTTAGTACTTTTTAACGTTGTCTCGAGCTGTTCCTGGTGAAATAACGGATGAATAAACTTTCGGAAACTTTCGTTCACTGTGTTTTATAAAGCTGTTTGTGCGTTGTAGTCCATGTACTAACATTAGTACGGTAGTTTTCATCCGGTGTTTCTTGCTGTTTCTAGTGTAATATTTCAGTTAAAACATTCGCTCACTATGTTTAGTTTCGATAGTGCTACAGTGGACACGTTTGAATTTTTGGTTTTAGATAGTAAATTGTGTGAAGTTGTTGTGGTATTGGTATTAGTTGTTGTTTAGTATTTTTGATAGAAGTAGTTGCTTTCTTAGTAGAGAGCGAAATTCGAGATCGCTGTTGTTAGTTCCTTAAGTCGTTTTACTGTAGTAATTGAACGTAGGTAACGAAGACGTTTAGTTTTTTCAGCAGTTGTCAACATTTTATCATGAGGGAGAAATGTGAGCTTTATCGTTGGCTTGTGAGTAGTAAGTTACGGTGTGGGATTTGTTTAAAGTATTTTCATTGGGGGAATGCAGTGAGAAAGCCAGTGACCAATCTAGCGAGGTCCTCTCCTGGTAATCCTCAAATGCAGAATTTGTAGCAGGAATAAGTCAACAGAGGAGCAGAAGCGTAAGATCTTTGCCCTTCAGGTACAGTTACAAAACGCAAAAAAGAAACTAGATAGGATGAGGAGGAAGAAGTGCACTGGGGAATGGGAAGTGATAGTTGGTAAGAAGGTGCTAAGCGGAGGAGATTTTCAGACAGTTGTACTTTGGTATCACCAATAGATTTGACCAACTGCCAGTGTTTAGTGGAGAGGAGTCTCTTGCAGCTATATGTGAATAAAACATGCAACAGATCCTAGTAGTTACGGGCACTAAGACAGTTGCAGTTTCAGTTAGAAAAAAGGAAGTTCTGTTATTATGCAGATCACATGGCAGATGTGTAAGCCAGCAGTTGCAGGAAGTGTTGGGGATTGAGCACAAGGTCACCAGCATTGTGTTGCCTCGTGTAGGAATTTGAAGAGGATCACGTAGTGATTGTGAGTGAGGCTGGGAAGAGTCTTGATAGGAGGGAAGTAAGATGTAGACGGTGACCCGGAAAAGATAGCTACTCAAACTGGTGGTACAGATGTGCACTTCGTGCAACTGTTTCAGCGTCAACATCGGCCTAATCTTAATGCTGCTGTTAGGTGTGTCAACGTGGGGCTTGAGAAGGTACTGATAGCAGAAGGCATGGCTCACACTGCAGTGGTGCAAGTTTAGTCTATCAATAGATCGAGTTTCACTAGGCATAGCCTGCACCGCTTTAAATATGGAAATGGGAGACGCAAAGCTTATAGGTGACAGTGCAGTGGGCGTTGGTGGGATCACTCATGGGGAAATTCCTGTAGTAGTTGGTGTCAGAGCTGCACCTTTTTAGACTGAAGTCACGTGATAGGTATCCCTGTTTAAAGGAAGTCTCTCTAATAAAAGAAAACACCTTCAAAGAACGTCAGGTGTCCAGGAAGTGAAGGAATTAGTATGTTTCGTCAAATTATAAGAGGTATTAGAGAAAAAGTTAGTGAATTGCTTATAGATGCTGACTCTAACATTATTGGTATACAGAGCACCACTTAAATAACTTGATATTTCAGAGGCTTCGTTTTTCCAGAATACTGATTAGCTGGCTGTTTTACAAGGAGTTCTTTGTGCAGTGAGGCAGTGGATATGTACGTAAAAAACCGTATTCCATTTGAGTCCGTAGATATATCAAAGCAGTGAACCGAACAGTTACATGAATGTTGTACAGGGCAGTTGAAGTTAGTGAAACTAAACTTTATATTATAGTTATTTATAGATCCCCTAACTTAAGAGCATTTCGGCTCAAGCTTGAGAGGGTTCCTGGTTCACTTTATAGGAAGTACCAAAATTAGTTGTATGTGGTGACTTCAGTATTAACTTTGTATCTGATTGTGCAAGATTCAAATGATTCATATGATTTGATGTAGACCTTTTTCCCCAACCGGGGTGCAGAGGAACAGTAGCACCGCCATAGACAATATTTTTATTCGTTCTTCATTAATAGATGGGCATTCTGTTAGTAAAAGGGCGAATGGTCTTTCAGACCATGACTCACAAATTTTAACACTGAAAAGTTTTCATACTCAAACAAGTGTGAAATAAAATTATAAACTATATAGAAAAGCTAATCCAATGACAATCAGAGAGTTTTATTAAATTTAATTTTATCCCTATTTTGCAGCTTCAAACGTGACTATACTAAATACACTCGACGTATGAATTAAAAACGCCTTCAGTCACAGTTTTTCGTGTTTTATTCAGTACACGGCACATTTCGGACCCTGTAGGTCCATTTCCAGGTGTAATTCGTCTCAATACATGACTTATTTGTGATCTTGAATGAGATGAAATGCATATTCCTGTTACGAAAAGGTTTGATGTTAGGTTACGAACTTCGTAAGTCAGACGCGGAAAATATGTGTGAAAAGGTGGAAAAGATGAATACTGTAAACTTACAAGATAATCCACTATTTCACACATATTTTCCGCGTCTGACTTACGAAGTTCGTAACCTAGCATCAAACCCTTTCGTAACAGGAATATGTATTTTCTCTCATTCAAGAAAACAAATAAATCATGTATTAAGACGAATTACACCTGAAGATGGACCCACAGGGTCCTAAATGTAGCGTGTACTGAATAAACACGAAAAATTGTGACTGAAGGCGTTTTTTAATTCATACCTCGAGAGTTTTACTAAACCTCGTTAAGGAACAAGAGTCTGCAGTACTGATAACGAAGGTGACAAATATAATGCCTTCCATATTTTTCATGCTCTTTAAAAGTTGCTTTCCATTAGAAGGTTCAAAATGGGTGCCACCAGTAAAAGACTAATGGGCTAAGGAAATCATGTACAACAGAGAATTATATCAAAATGTTAGGATTAGTCACAACCGCGTTACAGTAACCCATTACGAACAGTACTGTTAGGTGGTTAATGATGTTATTAGCAAGACAAAGAGTAAACGGTGCGCAAATAGAATAGCTAATTCACAGGATTAAATTAAAACCATATGATCAGTCGTAAGTGAAGTGTCTGGTCAGCAACGCAAGGTCTAATAATCACTTTCTCAGCATAGGTGGTGAATTAAATAAAAATTTAGTATCCATAGATAGTGTTATAACTGTCTTGGAAAACGGCTTTCCGAGACTGATATCTGAAATACTCCTCCGTGATACTGACAATGGGGAGACTGAGTCAATAAGGACTCTCGTGGATTGATGGGGTACCTAGCAGAATACTTGAGCACTCTGCTGTACACATTAACCCTGTACTTAGCTCTATTCATAACTGTTCCTTTAAGAATGTTTAGTTTCTTGAACGATTGAAGTAGTCAGTTGTAAAGCCTCTTTATGAATAGGGAGAAAGGGATAATATAGACAATTTTAGACCTATTTCTATGACATACGTATTTGCTAAAGTTATTGAAAAGGCTATGTAAGTAAGGATAATTGTTCATTTCAGTGCACATAAATTGCTTTCAAATGTACAGTTTTGTTTTAGAAGTGATTTAGCAACTAAAAGTGCTACATTATCTTTTCTCTTTGAGGTTCTGGATGAAGTAAGCGAAAGATTTAGAACGCTAGGCATCCTTTCTGATTTAACTAAGATTTTTGATTGTGCTGATCACAAAATATTGTTTCAGAAGCTGGATATTATGGAATACAGAGGCTAGTTCACAATTGGTTCACCTTTTACTTTGAAAACAGACAGAAAACGGTCATTCTCCCAGTATTGAGAATGGCTATGATATGGGACCCGATGGAGCTTGGTTAAATGGCAAGTGCCCCAGGCATCAGTGCTGGGGCCACTACAGTTCCTTATTTATATAATGATACGCCTTCTGGTATTGCTGGTGATTCTAAAATATTTCGTTTGCTGATGACGCAATCTAGGCAGTAAAGGATGTTGTGTGCAACATTCGTATTGTTTCAAATAATCCAGTTCAAGGCATAAGTTCATTTCTTGTAGAAAATAAACTAAAGCTGAATCACAGTAAGACTCAGTTTTACAGTTTCTAACACACAATTCAACAAAACCTGACGTTCTAATTAAACTGAATGTGCATGTGATTAGTGAGACTGAACAGCTGAGATTTCTAGGTGTTCAAATGAATAGCAAACGTGGAAATCCCATGTTCGGGATCTTGTTCAAAGAATTAAGGCTGTCATTTTTACTATTAGAACAATATCTGAAGTAAGTGATAGTTCAACACGAAAAGTTGACTACTTTGCTTATTCTTATTCGCTTCTGACATCTGGTATTATATTTTGGGGTAACTCTTCTCGTTCTCAAAGGATATTATTGGCGCAGAAACGAGCGGTTCGGGCAATACGTAGCGTAAGTTCGCGAACCTCTTGTCAACACCTGTTCGTTAGTTTGAGTATTCGGCCATTGGCATATCGATGTTTATATTCGTTAATGTTGTGTCTTGTTAACAGTATCGGTTTATTCACAAGAATTAGCAGCTTTCACTGAGTTAATACTACATAGAAATCCAGTTTGCATTTGGATCGCACCTTCTTGACTCTTAAGCTGAAAGGCGTGCAGTATTCTGTTGCATCCATTTTCAGTAAGCTACCACAGGAATTCAAAAATCTTAGAAGTAATCCATGCGATTTCAAATCCAAACTAAAGAGTTTCCTCATGGGCCACTTCTTCTGTTCTGACCAGGTGTTTCTTTAAACATTAAGCTAATTCTTATGTTGCATTGCTGACTGCGTTTGCATGAACTTGTAGCTCGTCGTTTTTTTTTTAGGATCGATAAAAATTTTATCTATTATTACTTTTCTGTTGTAATATCATATACTACCATGTTCCGTGATGGTGCAGATTCGCTTCTCAATTTGGTAGTACGGAACTAGACGTGTAAGATTAAATTAAATAAAGTTAGGAAAAAGAGCCAGCACCAAATTCAACTCTTTATATCTGAAAACATACAGTACTTTTTATTGTGTCGTACAGTATAGATTTTTGCTGGTTGCAATCAAATACCGAATGCAAAAAGATCCGCTGTTTAATTACTGTTGTCGATTTGTAAAGTAAAGAAGTACTCTTACAGGAGTAGCGTAGATTCAGAATGAGGCAAAAGTCATGACAGCGTAACAGTCGTGGAGTAATTACAGTTAAATTAAAATGAAAAGTAAATATGTACCAAAAAGTCTTAAATGATTCATTTTTTCTGTATATATAGGTGTAAAAAATCTTTATTGCGTGAAATAATAAACTACGTACTTCACTAGCGAAGAATTAAGGAGGAAACTTAAACTCTGAATACGATGTTACTGAAATACATAGTGTTGTGGGTTGGCAGGAGAGCCAACACCTTAATAATAGAGGAAGCCGAAAGGCACGCGTTTTAGCTCACGCAGGCTGGCGTGAGGTCTGGAACAGGACAAGGAAATTAGAATTTAGAAAAACGGACGTAGCTGGTGGAATACTTAACTTTAATCCGTTAATGGTGAACGTCGGTCTGACGGCACATGCATCACAAGATCAATAGCAACTGGTAATGGCGCCTTGTTAGGTCGTAGCAAATGACGTATACTAACGGACCGCGGCCGATTTAAAGGCTACCACCTAGCAAGTGTGGTGTCTGGCGGTGACACCACACATAGCACCGCCCTCTTTTGGTAGACCAGCCTATCAAAGATTAATGCCATCTACTGAAACTAATGAGAAATATTACGACATTGTGTATGAGAAAAACAACGCTGCCGAAGAGGAAGTGATGCAGACAACAAAGTATGGAGGTAAAATATTTACAAATTCGTGAGTAACGGTTTGAAACCACTAAAGAAGCCTCTACTTCCTAATTGTAGCTGTTCGTTTAAAAGTAGGGCACTTTTTCCATTTCATATGTCAGAAGACCTCTTCTAATATATGTAATCTTCATCCTTTGTTTTCTTTACGCAAAATCTCAATATCTTCGGCTCTTTTTGGATTATGGTCCGACGTTAGCAAGGGTTCTACGGATGTAGAATTCAGCACATTAGTATCTTTTTTACATGTAAGAGGTTCTTGATATCTAATATCCTAAATTGTATTCACTGAAATTTGAACTCAGTCAAGTGTTGCGTCAAAAATTAAAACGATATTCTTGTTAAAATTCATTTGAGTCACTTAGACTTCTCCTGTAGTTCGGATTCATCTTAAGTTACGGTGAGCTTTATAGTCGTTTTCACCATATTTACTTAAAATCAATGCTTCTTGGCTCCTCATTGCAAGGAGGCTGTACGTGTGCGACGCTTGTACAAACTTATTTGAGTCTCAGTTAATGATTCTATCTTCTTCAAACATTACTATTATCTCACATCATAAGGTCAGATTATTTAAATGATTATAGATTTGACTGTCACAAGCATAAAAAAATCCAGTCTCTTCTTTGCAAGGTATTCCGTCGAGTGAAAGAAACTTTGAGTTACTCAGTGCTATGTAAACATTTCAGCCATCTCCCGTCGAAGAAAAGTAATCTCAATAAAATTCTTATAAAGGACAAAAGTGCCTCTGCCACCAATTTCTGCAGAACTTTGTTCTTTTAACTCCATTAAGAATATGAATATTTAATTTCGTCTAAAAGCTCGTTTATACTGCCTTCGCGCGCTTGTTTTGGGCAGTTCCCATGATTTTTTTATCTTTTTGTGGCAAGGGCGTGATGAGAAATTCGAAAGAGATGAACGCCAAGCCGAGCGTCTACAGGGATTAGCAACGACTTTTAGTTCCTCCACTGAAACAATAGCACAAAAGAAGCTCTTTCCTCCGTGGAATGCCGCAAGCACTTAGCAGGCAAATGTACCACTCACAGACGTCCACACAGACCAAAATAAACGTGCTAGAAATTACTTTTTGCTTGTTAGAACGAAAACGGGTTTCGATTGAAAAAGTAACGTGTGAACAGTGTCCTTATCGCAATAAAATTAGACAAAAAATTTATTTTTGAAAGTGCCTCTTCAACAACTGCGAAAAATCTCAAAACAACTAACTAATCTCCGAGTATGACGCATTTTTCTGTGTTCAGCACTTGCGTACGATACAAATTACGGCTACAGTTAAACAAAAGTTCAGTAGTGCTTTTGGATATAATTGTGAACACTACTTATTTGAATAACAGTACCGTTGAGCTGCGTACACCATTTACAAAAGAAATTGCTTGGTCCAGTGCTATAGCATCCGTATCACGTGTGATTATATAAAGTAGACAACGATACGCGTCCGCAAGGGGGAGGCAAGAGGGCGCACCTGTCTCCTCCCGGAATCTAGGGTGCAGTGCTCTAACAAAGGCTGTTCACGGAAAATTACGCCTTTTCTTCGGAGCAGTTGTGGTTTCCGCGCTCTGTATCGCTCTCGTACACTACTTATCGAGCTCCAGAAAGAAACAATCCTATCTCCCTAACGTGCGAATTCCAGCATCTATACTCAACTTAAAAAACATCGCTGCCTTATACCCCGCCCAACATCCGTCCCTGTGCCCCTCAGAACACTCCCCCCTCCTATTACCTCACAACTTAATCTCAGCAACAGTTTGCCATTTGTCCGAGGGCAAAAAAGACGCGTCACGTCTTCCAGAAGTCACATTCAGATTTCATTACCAGAGGAATTGTACACACTGAAGAATACGATCTTGGTACGTCCACTAGATGTGTTCATCTTAATCTCATCTATCCAAATACATCAACCAGCAATTTAAAAAAAATCATCATTTTCTGTGACAGTAAAGCGAAAAGTTGTGAAAAATCGAGATCGAAAAGATCTGGAATTCAAGAAACATGATGTCAAACTCCATGGGTTGCAGCATAGCACGAGATATGTCCTAGAACTATGAATTCACCAGTCCAGTTATTATGGCTGCACTATAATTTGTCAAACTGGGGGAAGCGGGGGCTAAGACACATCATGGATTAATCATAGTCCATTAATAGTCGACTGTACAGGGCAGTTTGTTTTCGGAGGTTTTTCAGATTCATACATTCATCTTGTTGACTGTTGGCCTAGGATACGCTTTAGCTAAAGATAAAAAATGTAGCTTTCGAAACATATTTGAGCTGTGCGAGGCTCGCGATTATTCCATTTATTGTTTGTCATCTTCTATTACGGTGCTGCCACCTCGTTTTTTTATTCCATTTACTGGCTTCATTAACTTCCTGCTTTACTTGCCCTTGAGCGGCGGCAGCAGCAGCGCGTATCGATAAGTGCACTGTCGTACCATCTCTGGAGCGACCGATAGTATTTCCAGGCCGTTGTGTGCCTGGCAGTCAATTCGGGATGGACCAGCAGTGCAGTAGGAACGCAGCAGCAGTGAAATTGGGGGATGGAGCGCCGGTGAGGCACCGACAGCCAGTGCTCGCCGACCGCTGGCGACACACATGAAATGTCCAATGGAAGGAGATTGGAGCAGGACGACCACTGGTTGGTCGTTCGGTTGGTCGTCTCACTAGCCGATGTATACTTGGTCCTTTCACCATTTCCGGGCCTGGGCAGTTGGCCGGTTGGCGTGGAGCAGTGAGGAAATCGCGGAGCGTAGTTTGGCCAGGCCCGCTGTCGGCCTCTATGCAGTGTCGGAATGTGTGGTGCTGTTCCCATTGCTACGAGGTTCGTGGCTCACCGGTCCTGGACATTAAAGTTGAATTTTGAGTTAATCTACCAGCAAGTCACGACTGTTCACACTGTTTTGTTTGGAGTTCACTGTCGGCTGTTGGGATACTCCCACGATTAACAACGTGTGTTTTGAAGTTGGCACATTTTAGCCCCCCTCTGGTGGAGTTTAACTGTACTTGGTTATTTGAATTGAAGTGCACCAGCGGAATCTTCCGCCTTGTGGCCGTTAGCATTCCGGTTACCTGCCCTGGGCGTTGATGTAAATTCAGGCAGTGTACTTTCCTCATCATGTTGTCGCTGTCCAGCACGGTGTGTAGTTTGACATCTCAATGTATAATTGGTTGTGGCGCCAATACCTTCTTTGTTGTTCCATTGAACTCCCTGCTGTGTTCAAAAAATGGTTCAAATGGCTCTGAGCACTATGGGACTCAACTGCTGAGGTTATTAGTCCCCTAGAACTTAGAACTAGTTAAACCTAACTAACCTAAGGACATCACAAACATCCATGCCCGAGGCAGGATTCGAACCTGCGACCGTAGCGGTCTTGCGGTTCCAGACTGCAGCGCCTTTAACCGCACGGCCACTTCGGCCGGCTCCCTGCTGTGTGCTGTTCGGGTGAAGCAGAGATTGTCTTGTCGGTGGGTCCATTGACTGTACGTCGGATGGGTTGTCGTCAGATCGAGAAGTGTTGGGCCGACTGCCTGTCTCACCTAAGCGAGCGTTAGTGCTTGAATTCCAGGTCGACCCTCGGAACTTCTGAGCGCCCTTGGATGTACTGCCTTTTCTTGTTTGTTCTTGTTGTTTGTACTTGTATGGCTTCTAGACGATTTTAGATTAAGGTTGTTTTGCCCTTAAGGCGTCAGATGGTTTGGGCCTTCAGCCTAATTTAAGAACTGTTTTATTAAAGCCGTTGGCATTTTTAAAATTAATATTAATGAGTCTTAAGTGTTGGGATTACAGTCGATTTTGAATTTAAGTTGTTAGCTCTTAAATTGTCAGATTCTTTGGGCCTTCAGCCTAATTAAGGAACTGCTTTAAGATAAGGCTTTCAGCCGTTTTTAAATTAAAGTGGTCTTGCCCTTAAGGCATGAGATTGTACGGCGCATTCTGCCACTAATTAAGGTCCAAAATTAAAGCAGTTTTTTTTTTAATTTTCTTGGCTCTTGTAATGTTTGATCAAATAAAAAGTTGTAAGTTTGAGTGTAACTGACAGCCGCTTATTTTGACCCCTTTCCACAACGTAAATTACCTGTCCTGTCCTGCAGGCAGGGCGCATCATATTTTATTAATCTCTGATGATGACACTCAACTTCATATAATATACGGCATGTCAATAATGTAATAACGTCCATTAACACTGTCAGATGTGAAGTTTAGTAAGCAAGTAATGTTATGGTTGGCGTAAGTAGAAAAACATTTTTAAAGTTTTCTTCACTTAGAGTATTACTAGAGAGTGACTTTTTGCTAGTTATTTTCCTTAATCAACAGAAATTTTTCTAATTTCCTGATATAAAAACGGTAATTTTAGGGTCTTGTTCCTTCTCGTATAAATTTCTGGAGACACCCATGAAAATGAAGAAAAATGCTAAAGATTTAGGTTAGTGGTGGTACACTGAACATAATGAAAATCTGACATTTACTGATTCTGAGGTTTTCTCTCTGTAACTGTCTTCCCACCCCTCCAATTCATGTCTAGAATTACTACTAGATTTCAGCTGAGTTTTCTGGACATAAACACCGCAATGAACTACAATAAAGATAAGCGATTAGGACTAAATGTGTTTGCAACTGTCTGCATCCCATTTTTACAGGACAAACCATCATGCTCTGTTGGAGTAACTATAACAAACAACTTCAATTTAGGCATATTTGACTACAGAAACGTTTAAACTATTATTTATAGGATTCTGATTGAGGATACATCACGCTGTTTTATTTCGGGTGGTGTTTATGCTGGCATGTGGTTCGTTGTTTATACGTCTAGCAAACCATCGTGTACACTGTTTAAAAACGACCTCATTCAATTTGTAGTCTACAATTCAGGAAGAACAGATTTCTCGTCCAAACAATATACAATGTTTCCGAAATACATAGGATCAAAATTACGCAGATCATCGATGATACTAAAGTGAGTATTTTCACATAAAAAATTAGAGGTCGAAAATTAGATATTTGTTTTCAATGTCAGCACCACCAACGCTGATGCGGAAGGAAGTTGCTTATTGTGAAATACGAGCAATTGTCTCTCTCTCTTCTAAATTTTTCGAAGTATTGTGAGCGCACTGTCACCTCACCTTGTATGTACTGTTTGAATACTTTAGGGGGGTGCTGGAGCTTGTAATTTGATTTGAGGCAAAGTCACCGGAACCGTCCATTGTCGCCAGCAAGTGTATGAGGCAGTCAGCGTGAGTCGGGATTAGCGTGCGCAGCTAGACAATGCTGTATCCGAATGTAAACCTGTTTTATTGAACGTTGAATAGCTCCCGCTAATGCCTTGTGCAGTGTGGTTTGCATATTGTGAAAATTAGACAGGCCAATGGCCTTGCCGCAATCACCAGCTCGCCGTCGGATCTCCGAAGTTAAACGCTGTCGGGCTTGGCTAGCACTTGGATAGGTAACCGCCTGAGTCTGCCTAGCGCTGTTAACAAGCGAGGAGCACTGAACCCTCGAGAGGCCAATTGTGTAGCTACTTGATTGAAAAGTACCAAAACCGGTCACAAAAGCTGACGGACGTGAGAGCGGTGGGCTGACTGTATGACCCTCCAATATCCACATACAGAGACGCCTATCGGCTGAAAATGACGCGGCGGTCGGTCGGTACTATTAGCTTCAGAGGCCTGTTGGAACGGAATTAAGTTACAGGGATTCTCTAAAAAACGAAAACTGTTTTTTCTCTCAGTGCTTATGTACACACGAGCATGAGTTGTTACCGGCAGTGTATATTGCAACTCGAGTGATAATAGTTTGACATGGGTATTTCCACTTTGTACGTGTCCTCGCCAACGTAGGCAGGTACATTATATTAAAACATTCAGAAATAATCATGAAGAAACTACATTGTATAGCGCGTTCGAAAACACTCGGGACTACATAGACTGTATATATACAGATTGTTTCCCTACACTGAGCACGAATCTACGAATTTCATACCCTGTGCCTGCTGACACTGAACTGAGAGAAGATATGTACAGTTACTGCATGAGTGTAGTGATACTCGATGGGAGTCTTTTCACCTCATTATTTGCGGTTGATAAGCACGAGGAAAATAATATACAGAAATAAGGCGCACCACTGGTCGCAGAACCAGAGTTTTGTACAAGCGAACGGATGATATCCCTGGCAATTTCATGAAAATATAGCATAGCCTATGTTCTTGCTAATGACGTCACATTAATAACTCTCTGTTATCTCATCAGGCTTGTTTAAACTTCTTTTTTTATAATTCCATGTCTAAAGTGAGGTAATTCCGAACAACTATAAATATGTAACTCTTCAGGCTTTCCCGGCGATCTAATGACATCTTGGGTTGTCGGGTGTTCTGCCGGATATCAGCGTCGTACTTGTACAATATTTCGGTCACGTACCTTGTAACCTTCATCAGGTGCGACCTGAGACTGCTCCTCGAGTGGACCTGGTCCAGTATTTATGCCTATGGCCTTCCCCCTCCACCAACGGACGGAAAACGGAGCAGCAACGCTCCAGCAGGTCGCAGGGAATGGGCACGGACCACAGAGGAAGCACCGTTGGTGGAGGGGGAAGGCCATAGGCATAAATACCGGACCAGGTCCACGCGAGGAGCAGTCTCAGGTCGCACCTGATGAAGGTTACGAGCTACGTGACCGAAATATCGTGCAAGTACGACTCTGATATCCGGCAGAACACCCGACAACCCAAGATGTAACTATAAATATTTCATATGCACTCAAAAACAACTGAGACCAGCCATGATGATCACTGTTGCGTTGATGACTTTAGCACAGAAATAAAGAGTAGAGCTTACCAAGATCACACAGGAAAAACTACCATGAACCATAATTTTTCCGATTTTTGCAATCTAAATGTGAATTATTTAATTGTAAAGTCCCAATAAGCGGTGAATGCTCGAAGAAGGAAGCTTTAAAGAGGTTTGTTGCTCAAATTAAGAAAAAGAAACTGGTGGCTACTGGGTTTCTTTAATCGTCAACAGTAAATAAGCAGTGACAGAATTACCAAACCGTCCGATCGTTACATTCTCAGATTCCTCGAACCTTCTAGTACAGTAGTTAATAATTTTAACGCAAAAATGGTTTTGTGTGTTTTCATAAACGTTTCTACAGCATTACAGCTTACAAATACGTTTTCACCATGTGACCTAACGTCAGAAACAGAGTGTTTCAAGGCCCTGTAAAAAGATGTAACTTGGAACATCCATACTTGGAAGACTCAGTTGGGAGCATGCCTCAAAGTTGGCAATTAATTTTATTGTGCTTCCATTCATTACTGTGACGCAGTTTGGCTTCAAAGTTCTAATGTGTTTCGTGTAACCTCAAAAGACTGTAGCTTATTTCTGTACAGGGTTAAATGCGCACTGAGTCACTTTTGTGCATAGTATTATACATGCTTACGAGAGTACGAGGGATACTCTGCCATCATCACTTTTGAAATACAAAGGTCCATGACAATTTTGACCGAACATTTTGAATGTCCGGCACTTCATATCAGTTTCAAATGTTTTTTAGCACCGTGAGACTATCTATAGTCCCTAGTTCGTGCTAATGATCATACGGAGAAGCCTATGTGTTATATTTTTATGGCTGAAGACGCGATATGTCCATTTATTTTTCTGACGAGTGGCTGACCCACATCCTGCTCTTGTCTGTGGCCAGTAGTGTGTCTTATTTCTGTATTTTTTTCTTTATGCTTATCAGTAGCAAATAATGGGGTAAAAAGACTTGCATCGAGTATCAATACACTTTCGCAGTAACTGTAAATCTCTTGTCTCAGGTCAGTGTCAGCAGAATGAGTGTGTGAAATCCGTAAATTCACGGCCAGTGCAGCGAGACAATCTGTATAATGAACCGTATAATGTTTTAAATGCCCTGCCATCCTGGTGCTAATCGATAGATGTCAGAAAGAAATCTCTAGATAAGTATTACGGCGATATACAGGTGTTCTATTAAAACTGACAGAGCCGGCCACAGTGGCCGAGCGGTTTTAGGCGCTTCAGTCTGGAACCGCGCGACCCCTACGGTCGCAGGTTCGAATCCTGCCTCGGGCATGGATGTGTGTGATGTCCTTAGGTTAGTTAGGTTTAAGTAGTTCTAAGTTCTAAGGGACTGATGACCGCAGAAGTCCCATAGTGCTCAGAGCCATTCGAGCTATTTGAAAACTGACAGAGAGAATCAAAGGAGAACCAAATTTTCATAATGTTATTATTATCGTTTCCTAAATGTCCTATTTAAAATCGAGTGTTTTTAAATACACAAAATGGCTTAGTTTCTCGATCTCATTTCTGAATTATTAAATATAATGAATCCGCCACCGCGGCCAAGGAAACGCACAGAGATGAGAAGTTTCCAAATTAAAAATGAGCTGCTCTTCGGCTTGGATGAAATGCTGGACATGTGTTGTCAGCTTCGAAGAGTTGATCTTCCTGAAGTTTCTGTAGAAAACAAGAATAAATTGACGTCCTGGAGGTATATATACTGAGCAAGTGGATTCTAACGCCCACATTAATTCGTGCCATACTTTGTTTCGCACTTGAGTTTTGTTTATTTCACAGTACAACTGGACAAATATGGCACAGTGTGTGACGTTTAGAGGCGGTTACATGTTAACTGATCGGCACAAGTGCCGCGTCGATACTTCAAGGCAAATTGGGCCTATAACAGTGGCGCCTCGTTTTAAAGAATTACATTGAATTTTGACAGATAACTGTACAATAAATAACATTGAATGAATCATATAATAGAATTACATTACATAAGATATTAAACTCATTTTGAAGCAGTCTCATTCAGAATTAAAATATTCAGATACTTAATTACAATAATACATATTGCATTTTAGCGTATTATTCGTAAAATAAGGAACATAAACTGTTCCTAGCATGTTTCCTAACTTTAATAAAATGTAATTCATTTTAGTAAAATAATCTTATCAAAACTGTGTCTGACTGTCACGATACGTTTTTTAATTTCTCAGTTACACTCGTATTTTAATTGGATTCTGTTTTTTGTGTTTTTAATTACCTTTCTTATTAACTTCATATCATTAGTACTAACTATGCAGATTTTTCTGATTTTAATTACTTTCAAATTACTAATGTTTTAAATATGTTGTCGATAATGATGGTAGTAGAAATATATAAAAACTAAGGCAATATAATGTTTTTGAACATTGCTATCAACCGCAGTGTCTATTTGAGACATAAGGAAAACATTTTGTAGGTTTATTTCATGATAAAATTCCCAAACTGTAGTGTTACTAATATTGTTCATTTTTTACTATGCTTAGGATTGCTGCTGACATGTTATTAGCTTTTCAGTTAGTTAATGTGAGTGTGACATTGCTGTTAACAAACTTTAAAAGAAGAGGAAAGGTCCTAGCTGTTCCGTTTCAGAGTGAAAATGTCCATGTGATGCTAATGACACTCGAGTGGCAATATCTACTGCCGTTATTATCTGTGCTTTGCGTGTACAAACGTGTTTGCCGAAAGTACGACATATTGCAGTACTAGGCCGCAAAATATTCTCAATTTACTCGCACAATAATGAACAATCAGTAATAACTTCCGGGCACGCGCGTCTGACTTAACCGTTGTCAAATTTGCAATGCATGCATTGATTATTTCACTGAACAGTTTTCAGAATACACGTGAGTGTTTTATGAGGTTATGGTATGTTAATCGGAACTCACCTACGTAAGTATCACTTTGAGGTATGATGTGTCGCAGTGTGAACAGTGAACGATTGCAGCCTATTCACCTTCGAATGGTCAGTGGCTGATGTGAGTTGTGTTGTGCTCTGGTCGGAGGTCAGTGAGCACGCAAATGGAACGACAACGTATTATTTCCTTATGTGCCATTTGCACGTATAGGCAAACCGTCAGTTTTTAAAACAAAAACAATTCTGATATATCATTCATTGCGAAGGAGCTTACTGTTTCTCATCAATCTCTGTGAAGTTACAATCTACTACACTACCTCAACTGTACAAGTATCTTTTCCTAATCATACATCCAGATTCAAAATCATACCTCGCGTTAATTCATTAAGCGTGTTTCGTTATATCCGGAGATTTATTTAATTTAAGCATAATAACGAAGCCTTGGTAACTGTTCTGTCAACTGCACAAAATAACTTACTATCAAAGCTGCATCACAAATGCAGGTAAGCAACATTTTTATTATACGAATGAACAATGACATTTTATAGCTTCGATATGAACTGTGAATCCAAAAAAATGCATGAAAATTGTCGCATCAATGTCTGGCAAGGATCCACTATATCGTTCTAATTATTCCTTTGTCTGTGCAATGTTTGGAAAACATCGAATGGTTCTTTCCAAGAAAGTTCTTTTCCTAGAGGAATGTCATAATATTCAAACTTAAAAATTGTTCCACGACATATTACTTTATTTCCTGTTATTCGTTCTTTTATCTTCCTTTGACCTGTTCTGTCTCCCAGTTACATAGGACTGTTAGCTCGACTAGAGATAATTCCAGGTAACTTATAGAAAACTCACTAGCTTCATCCGTGTAATAGTAAATACCTTCTGCGTAATTGATGGTTGGTTTGTTGGGGGAAGGAGACCAGACAGCGAGGTCATCGGTCTCATCGGATTAGGGAGGGATGGGGAAGGAAGTCGGCCGTGCCCTTTGAAAGGAACAATCCCGGCATTTGCCTGGAGCGAGTTAGGGAAATCACGGAAAACTTAAATCAGGATGGCCGGACGCGGGATTGAACCGTCGTCCTCCCGAATGCGAGTCCAGTGTCTAACCACTGCGCCACCTCGCTCGGTCTGCGTAATTGACCTTTACGTTCCCATAATGGAGAGGACTGCTACCCTTAGTCTACCCCAGATCACCATTTTACAAGTGTGTCATACCTGGTTACTGGTGAAAATCAGTCAGGTCTCTAGCTGGTTTCTGAGATTGTCATAATCATCTTCCAGCAAGAAGTACAGTGGCAGACGATATGCTGCTAACAATACTGGCAGTGTACTAATACAAGTATACCAATCTCAAGATGGAATAATGACAGAAGCCAGTCATGGAAATGAAATAAAACCTTCTTATAAGTGGCTGGTTACGATCTCCCTCAACAATCCTTAATTGAATGATAAAGAATGAAATAAATATGAAATGCAGGGAAGCTAAGAAGAAGTGGCTGCATGAAAAATGTGAAGAAATCGAAAAAGAAATGATCGTCGGAAGAACAGACTCAGCATACAGGAAAGTCAAAACAACCTTCGGTGACATCAAAAGTAAGGGTGATAATATGAAGAGTGCAACGGGAATTCCACTGTTAAAGACAAAGGAGAGAGGGGATAGGTGGAAAGAATACATTGAAAGCCTCTATGAGGAGGAAGATTTGTCTGACGCGATAGAAGAAGAGGCAGAATTCGATTTAGAAGAGAAGAGGGATCCAGTATTAGAATCAGAATTTAAAAGAGCTTTTTTGGACTGAAAGAAGGTTGTATACATGGAAGAACCCTGGAGATACTAAAAGGTTTCAGATAATTATATAATGGAAAGACAGAGATTTAGGAATCAGATTTTACATTGTAAGACATTTCCAGGGGCAGATGTGGACTCTGACCATAATCTATTGGTTATGAACTGTAGACTAAAACTGAAGAAACTGCAAAAAGGTGGGAATTTAAGGAGATGGGACCTGGACAAACTGAAAGAACCAGAGGTTGTACAGAATTTCAGGGAGAGCATAAGGGAACAATTGACAGGATTGGGGCAAAGAAATACAGTAGAAGAAGAATGGGTAGCTTTGAGAAATGAAATAGTGAAGGCAGCAGAGGATCAAGTAGGTAAAAAGACGAGAGCTAGTAGAAATCCTTGGGTAACAGAAGAGATACTGAATTTAATTGATGAAAGCAGAAAATATAAAAATACAGCAAGTGAAGCAGGCAAAAAGGAATACAAACGTCTCAAAAAAGAAATCGACAGGAAGTACAAAATGGCTATGCAGGGATGGCTAGAGGACAAACGTAAGGATGTAGAGGTTTATCTCATGAGGGGTAAGATAGATACTGCCTACAGGAAAATTAAAGAGACCATTGGAAATGAGAAAACCACTTGTATGAATATCAAGAGCTCAGATGGAAACCCAGTTCTAAGCAAAGAAGGGAAAGCAGAAAGGTGGAAGGAGTATATAGAGGGTTTATACAAGGGCGATGCTCTTGAGGACAGTATTATGGAAATGGAAGAGGAGGCAGATGAAGATGAAATGGGAAATATGATGCTGCATGAAGAGTTTGACAGAGCACTGAAAGACCTAACTCGAAACAAGGCCCTGGGAGTAGACAACATTCCATTAGAACTACTGACAGCCTTGGGAGAGACAGTCCTGACATAACTCTACCATCTGATGAGGAAGATGTATGAGACAAGCGCAATACCCTCAGACTTCAAGAAGAATATAATAATTCCAAACCCAAAGAAAGCAGGTGTTGAAAGATGTGAAAATTACGGAACTATCAGTTTAATAAGTCACAGCTGCAAAATACTAACACGAAATCTTTACAGATGAATGGAAAAGCCGACCTCGGGGAGGATCAGTTTGGATTCCGTAGAAATGATGGAACACGTGAGGCAATACTGAGCCTACGACTTATCTTAGAAGAAAGATTAAGGAAAGGCAAACCTACGTTTCTAGCATTTGTAGACTTACAGAAAGCTTTTGACAATGTTGACTGGAATAATCTCTTTCAAATTATGAAGGTGGCAGGGGTAAAATACAGGGAGCGAAAGGCTATTTACAATTTGTACTGAAACCAGATGGCAGTTATAAGAGTCGAGGGGCATGAAAGGGAAGCAGTGGTTGGGAAGGGAGTGAGACAGGATTGTAGCCTCTCCCCGATGCTATTCAATCTGCATATTGAGCAAGCAGTAAAGGAAATGAAAGAATAATTCGGAGTAGGCATTAAAATCCATGGAGAAGATATAAAAACTTTGAGGTTCGCCGATGACATTGTAATTCTGTCAGAGACAGCAAAGGACTTGGAAGTTGAACGGAGTGGACAGTGTCTTGAAAGGAGGATATGAGATGAACATCAACAAAAGCAAAACGAGGATAATGGAATTGTAGTCGAATTAAATAGGGCGATGCTGAGGGAATTAGATTAGGAAATGAGACACTTCAAGTAGTAAATGAGTTTTGCTATTTGGGGAGCAAAATAACTGATGATGGTCGAAGTACAGAGAACTTAAAATGTAGACTGGCAATGGCAAGGAAAGCGTTTCTGAAGAAGAGAAATTTGTTAACATCGATATTGATTTAAGTGTCAGGAAGGCATTTCTGAAAGTATTTGTATGGAGTGCAGCCATGTATGGAAGTGAAACATGGGCAATAAATAGTTTAGACAAGAAGAGAATAGAAGTTTTCGAAATGTGGTGCTACAGAAGAAAGCTGAAGATTAGATGGGTAAATCACATAACTAGAGAGGAGGTATTGAATAGAATTGGGGAGAAGAGGAGTTTGTGGCACAACTTGACTAGAAGAAGGGATCGGTTGGTAGGACAAGTTCTGAGGCATCAAGGGATCACCAGTTTAGTACTGGAGGGCAGGGTGGAGGGTAAAAATCGTTGAGCAATACCAAAAGACGAATACACTAAGCAGATTCAGAAGGATGTAGGCTGCAGTAGGTACTGGGAGATGAAGAAGCTTGCACAGGATAGAGTAGCATGGAGAGCTGCATCAAACCAGTCTCAGGACTGAAGACCACAACAACAACAACAACAAGGCAGAAGGGATAGAGACGTTTCATCAGAATTGGGAGAAGTGGCAATAAAACGACAATTCACGTTAGTTTGTAGAATGAATGAGTCTGGCGGCATCCCATATGAATTTCGAAAAACTATCATCCACACAATTCCGAAGACTGCAAGAGCTGACAAGTGCGAGAATTATCGCACAGTCAGCGTAACAGCTCATGCATCCTAGTTGCTGACAACAATAATACACAGACTAATGGAAAAATAACTGAGGATGTGTTAGATAACGACCAGTTTGGCTTTAGGAAACGTATTGGCACCAGAGAGGCAATTCCGACGTTGCAGTTGATAATGGAAGCAAGACTAAAGAAAAACCGAACAAGTTCATAGGATTTCTCGACATGGAAAAAGCGTTCGACAACGCAAAATGTCGCAAGATTTTCGAAATTCTAAGAATAATAGCGGTAAGCTATCTACATCTACATCTACGTGATTACTCTGCTATTCACAATGAAGTGCCATACAGAGGGGCTACAGGGACAGACGAATAAAATACACAATATGTACAAAAGCCGAAAGGTAATAGTAAGAGTGGAGGACCAAGAACAAAGTGCTTGGATTTGAGGTGTGGGATTTCAGTTCAAGGTGAAAAGATACCAATCATGCGATTCGCTGATGACATTGCTATCCTGAGTGAAAGTGAAGAAGAATTAAATGATCTGCTGAATGGAATGAACAGTTAATGAGTACAGACCATGGATAGAGAGCAGACGAAAGTAATGAGAAGAAGCACAACTGAGAACAGCGGGAAACTTAACATCGGAATTGATGGTCACCGTCGGCCGTTGTGGGCGAGCGGTTCTAGTCGCTTCAGTCTGGAACCGCGCTGCTGCTACGGTCGCAGGTTCAAATCCTGCCTCGGGCATGCATGTGTGTGCTGTCTTTAGGTTAGTTAGGTTTAAGTAGTTCTAAGTCTGGCGTGAGGTCGGTCGCTTGACGGCGCGTTCGGTGCGGCCCTGCCCGTTGCCGGCGCGCCGCAAGGCACGGAGGTTGGCACTACGACGTATCGCCCCTAGTCGGGCGTGCCGCGGCAGTCCTCACAAGGGGAAGTGATGCGTCTCTCATAGCCTCTCCTTCCCAAGTAGCTCTTTCCGCCTTCCCGTGGTGCCAGACGTTAAGCTCGGCATTCTGCCTTGCGACAAAAGGGAGAGCTACGACCCAACCCGATGCGAAAGCGAAGGGTGCGTGGCACAGGGGGAGCTGTGTCAAGGGACCGTACATCAGTCGCTTTCTGTTCGCAGGGCACAGACCAGCAGGTGTTCTGCATGCCGACGACCTCGTTTGTCGTCGTGGGATCGCGGCGCGAGTCGGCAAGGGTGCTTCGCCGCGCCCCTGGGTAACCGGAGCTTGTTCTGCCAAACCCGGGAGGTGGTGACATCGCCTGGGCCAGGTTAGATGGGTCCAGACCGCTGAACTACTGGGTGACCGGCTCACCACCTGAGTGGGAGTGGGTCCTTGGCCGAGAGGTGGAAGCTCGGGCGAGTAAGCGGCGAATTGCGAGAGGTGTATCCGCCTCTCTGGAGTGCGGGGTGCACTTGCCGAGGAGCGTCGGGTGAAATCGTCGACGACGGGGCCATCGACGGGGACCAGTGCGCTGGCGACGGCGCGCTGAACCCAGCAGTTCTAGAATGCCCTTGGCCTAGGGGCGAGGTCGGTGGGCGAGCTGCAGAAGTCCCCCGCCATGCCAGTGGAGCCGGTCCGGGGCAAGAGACGGGCTCCCATCTCTTTTTATCACTCGTTACAATCATGGCGTCTAATGATATGAGTGATACGAGTGCGCTTTCGAGGGCTTCTTTAGCGCCTGATCCCTCTCCACAGGACGAGATGGGACGGGCATAGGAAGATAACACGGTGATTAAAAGACTGCTAAAATTACTTTGATCTTGGAGTAAAGCATCAAAAACAGCAAAATAAGTCAAGCGGCATTATCTCAAATCAAAAATGAATTGGCTGCATGGGCTACTGCCCACGCAAAACTGGAAGGCCGCGTGTTGGAGTTGGAAAAAGAAAATACCAGATTGCGGAAACAACAACCAAGACCTGGGCGGCTGTTGCTGCGCAAGTGCCCACTAAGCCGAGTAACACGAAAGACACTATTGACAGGGTGACCAAAAGGCAAGACACGGCGGTCGTTCTCAGTACCTTGCCTGGACAGGACACAAGTGTTAAAAGAATACAAGAACTCCTAATGAATACAATTGACCCTTTCAAGGATAAAACAAAAATCAAACGAGTTAAACCAAGTCGAAACTCAGTAGTTGTTGAAGTAGCTTCTGAGGAAGATAAGGATAAACTGTTAAAAGTTATAACGATATGTTTACGTGATGTGTATACATAAACATACAGTTATAAATGTCCCCGTTCGTAGCCGCTAATTATAACAATATGTTTACTTTTGTGCTGTAACATATAGCTACAATCAGCGGTGGAAACATATTTGCGAACGCCGACCGTGTGCGGCTGTTTCTTGTTGGATCGTCTAATCAGTCGGAAGTTGCATTGCGGAAGACAGTAAATGCCTATTCAAAATATAATTATTTTTGAATAGCTCAACATGAATTTCCTAAGGGATCGTAGTTTATCATGCATTTACCAATAGAATATGGCGCGGAGAAAATATTTCGCCGCATTCAACTTCCGTCCGATTTCGACGAAAGAACTGTGAACTCGTGACTGTGAACTCTCTATTTGGAAGAAACATAAAGAAAAAAATGGTTCAAATGGCTCTGAGCACTATGGGACTCAACATCTTAGGTCATAAGTCCCCTAGAACTTAGAACTACTTAAACCTAACTAACCTAAGGACATCACACACACCCATGCCCGAGGCAGGATTCGAACCTGCGACCGTAGCAGTCCCGCGGTTCCGGACTGCAGCGCCAGAACCGCTAGACCACCGCGGCCGGCAAACATAAAGAAAATTAAATAACTTCATGAAGGAGTGAGACATAGATTCTATATTAAATAAATAGTCCATACACCAGTTCCATTTAAGTCTGAATTTATGGCAATTAATAGACGAACTTACACTGCAATGAAGGATTTAACATGTGTGCCGTTTTGACTGGCACTTCTCGTAATGAAAACAGTTCCTTTGACGTTTTCACATACACATCGCACAATAAATCTACTGCTAGGCACTTTTAGTATTACACATTTACTTTACACTAAAACAATATTATTTTTAACAATAATAATACGGCGGCAAGACATGCGCGTCCGACACAAGTTACAAGAGACAAGAGAAGAATGAATAAGTTCATCGAGAATATCTCGTACATCAAAAAAAAAAAATGTGTAAAAAGGTGTTCTTCTTCTGTCCGTTTTTCGCGCCGCGGTTTTCAAAGTCAATAACTCACAGCATCTCTGACGGCGATTCGACAATAAACAAGTTACGTCACAGGTCGTTCACCTTTTACATTCTCGCAACATTATTTGCGAACTGCAGCTGTTGCCGAGCGACTGCTCGATTAGTGAATGATTTAAAATGATAAGGCAATCACATAATGTTACAAAGTCCAAAACTAAATGCAGTAGTCAAATGTGAGCCACCAAAGAAAAGAAACCTGATGTTCCTACTGTAATGACGAATGAAGAATTGAGTGAAGCGATAAGAAAACAAAATTTTGAAGATATGAATGAGGATGACTTTAAAAATTGCTTCAAGCTAAGATTCAAAACGGGTCCTCGGGACCGTGATGTTGTACATCACGTTGCCGAGGTCTCCGCATCAATGTGGAAACAAATTACAGCCATGGCCAGACTGTACGTGGGCTTCCACGCAATTAATACGAGAGACTACATCGTGGTACCTCGTTGCCACAACTGCGGCGACTTGGACCACATTCTGAGGCACTGCACCAGGGGGTCGGTCTGTTCCAAGTGTGGTGAGAGTGGTCACACTCAAAAGGACTGTAAGGCCACAGGAGTCTGCATTCCCTGCAAAAGTCGTGGCAAAAAGTCTTGTGGAGCCACAGGACGGAACTGCCCTACCTACAGAATGCTCGAGCAAAGATTAATTTCGAGAATTGATTATGACTGAAAGCGGCATACCGAGCAGGATACTGAAGGGTAAATCTCCGAGCAAAAGGAGGAGTGGTGCTATGAGAGCAAGCAAATTTAGGGAATTCCTGAAGTCGCTTTCGAGCGCTGACAAAACAACAGAAATAGTTCAAATGGCTCTGAGCACTATGCGACTTAACTTCTGAGGTCATCAGTCGCCTAGAACCTAGAACTAATTAAACCTAACTAACCTAAGGACATCACACACATCCATACTCGAGGCAGGATTCGAACCTGCGACCGTAGCGGTCGCTCGGTTCCAGACTGTAGCGCCTAGAACCGTACGGCCACTCCGGCCGGCGACAAAACAACAGTCGACAAATCCATACAAACGGGGTTCCCCACAAAGGAAATTGGTATCCAAACAGAGTTCCCCTTGGTGGTCAGAGCACCCTCCTCTCAAAGCCGGGATACGATGCCGACTAAAGATCCAAAACGGCAAGAGCATCGTGTGGTAGCGGCGGATAAAGCTTGTAAGTAGGCTGTTTAGGCTTTTATGTTGGTAACGCCATGTAGCGCTCTATATGAAAATCACCGACTGCTGTGTGCAGTCTGTGGCTAGTTTGCATTGTTGGAATTTGCTATTGTAGTGTTAGGCAGTTGGCTGTTAACAGCGCGTAGCGTTGCGCAGTTGGAGGTGAGCCCCCAGCAGTGGTGGATGTGGGGAGAGAGATGGCGGAGTTTCGAGAGCGGATGATCTGGACGTGTGCCCATCAGACACAGTAAATTTGTCAGACTGGATGTCATGAACTGATATATATCTTATGAATTTTGAACACTATTAAGGTAAATACATTGTTTGTTCTTTATCAAAATCTTTCATTTGCTAACTATGCTTATCAGTAGTTTGTCCCTTCAGTAGTTACAATCTTTTATTTAGCTGGCAGTAGTGGCGCTCGCTTTACTGCAGTAGTTCGAGTAACGAAGATTTTTGTGAGGTAAGTGATTTGTGAAACGTATAGGTTAATGTTAGTCAGGGCCATTCTTTTGTAGGGATTATTGAAAGTCAGATTGCGTTGCGCTAAAAATATTCTGTGTCAGTTTATTGTTGATCAGAAAAGTAAAGAGCGAAATGTCTGAGTACGTTCAGTTCTGCTCAGCTGTTTGAAAATCAAATAACGTAAGGGGTTTACCAGCACAGTAATTCAATAATTTTTCTAAGGGACGTTTCATAAGATGTACATCAACCATTGCAAGAAAATACAATAACAATATCCACCACAAATTCCGTCATTCAAAATAACCCAGTAGTTAGGTTGCCACCTGTCGATCCGGTAAGGGTGTACCCGAATCTCGAGTACACCATGCAACTGGCAAGGCTGGAGCAGCCGACTACCCTGACCACTGCCTTACAACATGTGGTCCGCGTAGGACATGAGAACGGACGAAGGGTAACCTTCTCGGTGATGGAGGCTGTAGACAGAATACAGTTAAAAGCGGTGAACCTCCCAACTGACTTCGGAGCAGTGAGAGACCTACTTAAAAAGTTTTCGAAAGACGAGGAGAGAAATTTGATCCAAACGAAATCTATCAACAATCAGTTATGGCAAATGGACGACTTACATATGAATGGAACAAAACCTGGCCAAATGACCATATACACACCTATTTTCCATGATGACCAAAATAACAATCGGACAACTCAATACTCATAACAGTCGACTGGTGATGCAGGAGCTCCGTAAGGAAGTGGTGGAGAGGAGACTGGATATACTCTGCTTGCAGGAGCCGTACTCTCTGGCTGGAAAAGTTGCGTTCACTGCTGCAACATGGCAAACCGTCAGTAGTGGTGATAACCCAAAAGCGACGATTTTAGTAACCAATACCGCATTGCGTGTAACACCCTCATCACAACACTCCAACAGTCACTGCAACGTCGTGGAGATACAATCCCCAGCTGGAATCGTAATCCTCATCAATATATACTTCCAATATGGAGACAGTACTGAGCAGCACTTAGATCATCTAATGAGAGTAGCCACAGCGTTGCGGAGACGCAACTGCTGACATAAATGCAAAATCCTCCCTGTGGCACAGTGGCACAAGGGACGAAAATGGCGGAAAAGAGGAAGAGATGATTATGGCTCTCCAACTTGTGGTGGCAAATGGGCCGGGCAATCGTCCCACCTACGTGGCGGGAGGGGGACAGGGAACAAACATTAGCGTGACGCTGGTCACGCCGAATGCGGCTAACATGATGCAAGATTGGAAAGTGGTAGACAATGCCACCACTAGTGATCACAATCTAATCACTTTCATCCTAGGGGACAGAGAGTGCCACTGGGCCATGGGGTGGGAGGTGCAAATGAATTTTAGAAAAACAGATTGGGAGCCCCTAGTTAGAAAGTGCGACATTCCTCCATTACCAGAAGGTGACGCACGACAAGGCTTTAACGTAGACGACAGGGCCGAGGAGCTGCTGCGTGCAGTAAGAAGGGCGATCAAAGCGGCCGTACCAATCAGGAGGAGGGCCATTGCGGCCTCACCGTCACCATGGTCAGCCGAGCTACAGGAATTGCGTCAATCTGTCAGAAGACTGAAGATCCACTACCAGTGCAGTGTCGTCTGGTGGGAGCAGCAAAGACGGCTGTTGCTATACCGGGAGGCAAAGGAAAACTTCAGACAGAGCTACAAAACACTAGGACGAAAAGCTGGGAAACGTTCGTAACGAATCAGCTGGCCCTTGACCCTTGGGGAGTGCCCTATAAATTAGCTAGGGAGAAGATCCGTTCCCCAAGGATGTTATTAACTATCAGGCACGGGGGCGGGATGACGGAATCCTAGCAGGAAACTGCTGAGGTCCTCCTCCGGTCCCTGTTGCCTGATGATGATAGGAATGATGATACTGAAGGACAGCAACAACTACGAAACGAAGACCTTGCTAGATACGAAAATGATGGAGCGGTCCTCCCCTTCTCTGAGGAGGAGGTTGCCACTCTCATCAAGTCGTTAAAGAGAGGGAAAGCCCCCGGGCCAGACGGCATTGTGGCGGAGGCGGTGCAGTTCCTAGCCTCACAGCTAGTCGCGCCACTTACACACCTTTTCAATGGATGCCTCAGGAAGGGCAGATTCCCGAAGATCTGGAAAGTTGCTAATGTAGTAATTATTAAGAAAAGCCCTGAGGAAGACCCTGCTGAGGTCAAATCCTGCAGACCCTTCTGTCTGCTGGATGGCTTTGGCAAACTTTTGGAGAAACTACTAGCTGACAGACTGACCTTTCACAGCTTGCTGCATGGGATGAGCAGCAGGCAATTCGGTTTCAGGCCTGGGCGATCGGCATCTGATGCAATCGCCTTGGCGGACGAGGTCTGCGGCTCAGCCCCGTGTAAGTATGTTGTTGGCATCATGGTGGACATCAGTGGCGCCTTTGACAACCTGTGGTGGCCTTCCCTTTTCTCCTGCCTCCGGGAGAAAGAGTGTCCAGGGCTGCTATATGGCTGAGGAGCTATTGTGAGGATCGGGAGGTATGGCTATCAGCCCCTAGCGGGAAAGTCGGAAAAACTATCACCGAGGGATGCCCCCATGGCTCCGTGTTGGGTTCTCTTTTCTGGGACATGGAGCCTCTTCTATTCAGCTTGCAACAGAGCAAAGAGGTGCTAGAGGTGATAGCCTACGCTGATGGCCTGCTCCTGTTGGTCGGCGGCCGAAGTCGCGAGGATATAGAACCTAAGACAGAGAAAGCAATGGAAAAATTACAACTGTGGGGCCGTATTACTAAGATGACCATTTCACCTACTAGATCAACTTACCTCTTACTTAAAGGACAGCTGGTTAGAAACCCAACCGTGAGAATCGAGGGCACGCCGGTTCTTCAGAGATGGGAGACACGTTACTTGGGAATCATCATCGACGAAAGGTGCAACTTCGCAAAGCACATTGAAACTGTAACCCAGAAAGCATTACATCTATTAAATAACCTCATTTCCATTGGACATAAAAGATTTCACCTTCCGCCTCATCTGATAAAATTATATCATAATAGTGGGTTACGGCTCGGGAGTCTGGGCTCACAGGCTCACGAGGGTGGCGCCCGCCATGACAGCGAGAACGGTACAAAGGAACATGTTACTAAGATCTGTGGGGGCTTATAGAACATCCCCAGGAGGATCCCTGTTAGTCATAAAGGGGGTCTGTCCTCTGGATTTAAAATAAGAGAGCAGGCCGCATGGTACTGGGCCAAGAAAGATAACTTTACAAAAGTAGAAGAAATTATGGGAGCGCCTGTTAGGGATAAGGGGGATATAAGGAGGAGGGGTGAGGATTTATGGCAGGAGTTATGGGAGATGGACGAAACTGGCAGAAGGACTTTTCAGTTCCTTCCAAATGTAAGGGAGAGAATGAGAATGAAATATTTTGAGCCGACTCGGGGATTGTTCCACTTCCTCACTGGTCATGGCCCCTATCCGACATATCTATGTCGGTTTGGGAAGAGAGCGACGCCTGCGTGTGACTGTGGCGCATCGAAGGGTACTCCTGACCATGTGGTTTACGAGTGCCCCCTTTTCAGTGATGTAGCAGCCGCACTACAACAACAACTACCGAGTAACAATACTTACGACCTACTCAGACAAGAAGAGACCTTTCAAGCACTGAAGACATTAGCCAACGAGGTATCACGCAAAATACTAACAATAATCTTGAGAGACTTTCGTGACTAGCTGCTAATCACCAGTCGCGTCTAGCACTCCGATCCCGTACCGCCTGTTCGTGGATAGGTCGACTAAACAGTTGGAATCCGCCACGTGCAGCGCTAGAGGGACTGGGGTGATCTGTTTCACGGACTTGACAAATGCACCAATTATGACGTAGATTAGGTAGTAGTTTTAGTATAATAGAATAGGATAGAATAGGAACCTGCAGTGACAATAAACTCCTTGCCTGCCCTGTGCCAGGGGCATGCTCATAGGGTTTAGCTCTATGAGCCAGGCACCCAAGTATGTTTATACTAACACTGGCACGCACGTAACGCTGCAGGCAGTTAACACAAATCACCTGTAGTTATTAGAAAGTATGCTAACACTAGAAATAGTCTGCACATTAACCCATGTAGTACTGTCTGTAGTAATGCAAATTAAATGTGTAGCAGCAGCAATTATAATAACTTCATAAATATTAAGACCCACTAATCACCAAGGTGGTGGGTTATTCTTGTATACTTATTATGAATGGAAATAAAGAATTTTTTTAAAAAAAGCCTAGGGGACTGATGACCTCTGAAGTTAAGTCCCATAGTGCTCAGAGCCGTTTGAACCATTTTTTAAGGTCATCGAGTAGATGAAGTTAAGGAATTCTACTAAGCAGCAAAATAACCAATGATGGGCGGAGCAAGGGGACGCCAAAAGCAGACTAGCATTGGCAAAAAGGGCTCTCCAGGCCAAGACAAGTCTATTAATTTCAAACACATGCCTTACTTTGAGGAAGATATTTCTGAGATGAACGTCTGGAACACAACATTGTATGGTAGGAAACATGCACTGTGGAAAACCGGAACAGAAAAGGATCGAAGCATTTGAGATGTGATGCTACAGACGAATGTCGAAAATTAGCTGGACTGGTAAGTTAAGGAATGAGTAGGTTCTGTGAAGAATCGGAAGGAAAATAATATATGGAAAACACTAAAAAGAAGAAGGGACGGGATGATAGGACACCTATTAAGACATCAGGGAATGACTTCCATTGTACTAGAAGGAAATGTAGAGGCCAAACCCTGTAGAGACAGACAGAGATTGGGAAACATCCAGTAAATCACTGAGGACGTAGGTTGCAACTGCTACTGAGATGAATAGGTTGACACAGAAGAGGAATTTGTGGCGGGCCGCATCAAACCTGCCAGAAAAACCAATGATTCAAAAAAAAAAAAAATAAGAGAGAAAGAAATGCGTCTAATGCTTTATCTATACAAACAAACTTGTTATTACACTATGTAACTTGTGCCTGTCATGTTAAAATAAGTACTTACGTTGCCCAAAAAACTTAAACAAACTTAGATATGGAAGGAATTCCAAAGAAAGAAATCGTATGCGTGCACAGAGCTGAAGAAAGTAGTTAGAGAGCACCGAAACCATTTCACCCGTTTACGCAAAGGTGTTATCGTGGTAAGTGATAGAAAACTGGACTGTACATGAACGTTACAAACCACTGTTAATACGAGTATACCAGCTGCAGTACAGGCCGTCTCGATAGGATGACAACTTTATCAAAGCTTTCGTGTTTCAGTAACAGTTACATTAACTTTAACAAATTCCATTCTACTGACTCTAATCTAACCTTCTTCGCACATCCCCATGACATGCTAAATTTAGATTATTCCCGAACATTCCCATGCTGTTTTCAAAATTTTCCAACCGTCGAAAAAAGTGATTACACTCCAGGCTGATTACTCCTAGTTTATTTCTTCGTAAGGGACAATGGACATCGATCAGTCAAAACATTATGACCACCTACCTAATAGCCGGGATGTCCACCTTTGGCAAGAATAACAACGACGACGCGTCGTAACATGGAAGCAAAGATGCCTAGGGAGGTCGCTGGAGAGAGTTGGCACCACATCTGCACACACAAATCACCTAATTCCGAAAATTCCGAGGAGGGGCGATCAACTCTCAAGCCACGTTGAGTCACATTCAAGATGTGTTCGATCGGGTTGAGATCTGGCTGACTGAAAGCCGGTACAAATGGAGCTCTCGATTGTGTCCCTCGAACCATTCTGTCATCCTCTGGGCCTTGTGCTATGGCTCATTCTCTTGTTGAAAAATACCACTGCCGTCGAGAAATGGAGAGGTTTATGTGGTCTTCAACCAGCGTACTATACTCCTTTTTCCGTCATGGTGTCTTGCAAGACGACGGATCCTCGCCCTCCCACCGGCATGATGAAGAAGGTATCGGGATGCATCAGACCATTAACTGCTCTGCCACTGCGCCAACGTCCAGTGCCGATGGTCACGTTCCTATATCAGGCGTAGTTGCTTATGTCGTGACGTGAACATTGGCACATGCATGGGCCTTGAAGGCCCATCGTTAGGTGTGTTCCGTGCACTGTGTGGTCACACACACTTATACTCTGCCGTGTGTTGAAGTCTGTTGATAGTTCTGCCACAGTTCCCCACATACCCTGTTTCACCGTCGCGCGGTCTCAGACGTCTTATCACGGTCCGCGCGGCTGCCCCCCTCCCCATCCGTCCCCCCCCCCCCACCCCCACCCCGGGAGGTTCGCGCCGTCCCTCAGGCATGGGTGTGTGTGTGGTCTTTAGCGTAAGTCAGTTTAAGATAGAGTACGTAGTGTGTAACTTAGGGAACGATTACCTCAGTAGTTTGGTCCCATAAGACCTTACCACAAATTTCCAAAATTTCCCTGGTTTACCAGTCTGCCCAGCCTAAGACGTCCGACATCGGCAATGAGGGGTGGCTGCCCAACATCACAACGTCTGGACATGGTTTCACCTTGGTATTGCCACGTGTTGAAGACTCACCATAGCACGCTTCGAACAGCCAAGAAGTCGTGGAGTTTCCGTAATGCTCGTGCCGAACCTCCGGGCCATCGGTCAAACTCAAATACATCGCGCGCCTTCCCCATTCTACACGCGATCAGCAAGCTCACTGATACTACAAGCAACGTGCGTGTGGCTGAACAGCATTCATTCCTCGACAAGTTACGTTTATATCGCTTGGACGGGTTTATATCGATAGTAGATCGGTGGTCGTAATGTTCTGTTTGATCGGTGTACATGTTTCATAACCAAGGGAACAACAAAGGGCAAGAAGTATGTTGACTGGTGGACAGCGGCGTTGATAATTTGATTCTGTTCACTGTAAACCCGCTTTTACATCCTTAAGTATACCTATCACCCACGCCAGAGAAAAGAAAACTATGTTGTTGGATATAAGCAAACATGGTCCGTAGTAGGCTGTAATGCATTGCGTGATGCGCTTTGAAGATACAAATCACATTTGACGTGTTGTAATCGAGAGCGAACTATCGCCATACGTATTCCACTGTTATGAAGCCACGGCTGGTCACATTAAATTGGTGCCAATTTTGAAATTATTCCTGTTGACCGATTTCACTTCCACTTATACCCTACAATCCACACAGCCTAATCTACGCAACCAGCTACTTTGCATCGTGTACTACACATAAAATGTCAATATAATTACTGATGTGGCAAACGGCTAGCGTTTTTCGAACGATTATCAATTGAAAGTTTTTTTTTTTTTCGAAATACAATTACAAACATCATCACCGATAACACATTCAGTTTGACCTGACAACTCCAGCCTACGCTGCTTCATTCTGTGCTGCTGTGGAATAAGGCTTGTAATCATGGTTAAAACAACACATACATACGAATAAACAGAGAACGTTAAAATATGAGAATTTAATGGTATAAATGTTAAATAAACGTTATTTCCGTTTAGACGAAAATACAAAATGCTTGTAATTACATGACCGAGTTAAGCGCATTCTTTCTTTGGAAAAGTTGTGAGTCACGAACAGTTCTATCAAATGTAGGAAATTACATTCAACTGACTGTGGTGTAACCGTTGTCGCACATCCCCACGGCCTGTTGAGTGTAGGAAAGTGCTGATTACTCCCATTCCAACATATTCAAACCGCGAACAAACAACGTGTAACTGTCAACACGAGGTGACTGCTCTGTCGTTCTACATTTTATGGACCATGAATCCGACAAAATTGACCATTTGTTGTCTTTAAACTGATTATGGCATTGTGTGACAGTCTTATTTTCGTTTGGAAGTATAGCCAGATATCTGAACTCTAACGAAAATCCAACTGTAAACATTTTGCTGGGCAAACAATCTGTGGAGATGAAAAAACTTTCGCTTTAAGAGAATATTCTTGTTTACTTTGCGAGCTCCAGGCTCACAACGTGATCAGCCTCTCAATATACATCTTCTCGGTCGGTGTTGACTAGTTTCGGCACAGATTCTGACACGTCACGACTCGGGAATTTTTTATGAGGCTCCTGCAGAAGCCTTATAAAACTTCGCCTGACGCCTACTCCGTGCGCCGTAGGCGATACTGTTTAACTTCACTGCGTAAAGCTATCTTGCATGCGCCAACTAATCTCCTTCTCATCGACGCTTCTGCGAGTTTTCTTCATATTCTTGTCTGCTTCCTGTTTGGAACGTACATAACTGTATATGATTTCTTGAAAATTTCAGCGTGCCCGAAGTAATAATGAAATACTAAAGCTCTGAATAACCAGGATGACCAGTTATAAAGAGGGACAAAAATATGGCATCGCTTAGGAAGGCTGTAAATTTTATTAGGTTACTCATACACAACCTAGTGAAAAGTTTGACATATTTGTTGACTTTTCGATTTAAAAAAAAAAAAAGTAAAAAGGAGGGAAATACTTCTCCAGGTAGATCTGCGACACAATAAATTAGATTTTAGAGCACAACAGGGATTTTATTATAAAATTATAGTGTGCTTTTCTTTCACTGTAGTCTACTGATACTCTGGAGATTAGTTACTACTAGCTATCCGTGGGTATTCCGCTTGGATGTCTGAACGTGTTTAAGTATTTCAATTAATTGAGTGGATATGTAACAACTGTGGAATCTGAGAACGTATTCAAAATATTGTTTTTCAACTGAACCGTGGGAAGCTGATTTCGGTCATTTTAGGTTCACTAAAACAGTATTCGTAAGTAAATATGTTTTGGCTTCAAGGCACAATTGGCTGATTTTCATTTTTTCAGTCCAAGGCGTATCTGAACACGCAGGCTAACCAGTACATACTATGAGAAGGTGTAATACATCTAGTAGCCTAACTGCAGCTTTTCTTCTGTCCAAAACCGCGGCTAGCGTCATTGTTAGTACTAAAACTTGTGTCGATTTTAATAACATTCACTGAAGCCTAAGAACATGAAAGATGGCTATATAGGTTGCCACTGGAATGATGAAACCAAGTGTGCCTCAACCACATAGCTCTTTTGACAAACAAGGTAAAACAGAACACTGTCGTTAATAGAAGGAGCGCTTATCCATTATTAATACCCAATATGAAAAGTAATTAGTCTAACATTAACATTACTTTCAGAAACGCGAGATTTATCCGAGCTGTCTTGTAAACTGGACAGCCGCCGCCCCCTCTGTGTCCGTCAATTGGCGTTAGCGCACATATTGGGCAGGTATGCTTTAGACTTTAAAAATAGGAGCTGTTGGCGGTTACTAATTTCGCTGAGTCGCTACTGTTCTGCAGTATTAGGTCTGCGAAACATTAAAAGGTATTGAATATTTCTGCTCAACTTCTGCTGTTTGGTACATAGTGTTTCTCATGCCTACCAGGCTGCATTAATTCGTGGTGTCTGTTCTTTCGGACGTGTCTTCTACCAGGCTAATTACACTATTTATAGAGGAACCTAATCTAAACATTATGAGACAAAAATTTATTTGGATCGATGGTACAGCTTTTTCTTGATATTAACATTTTAATCCTTAAGGAAACAAATTAAGCTAGCTGCAGCTGCTCAACGAATGTTATAAAATTTACCTCAAATATCCCACTTGTGCATTAAAACAAGGTCATGTTCAGTTTGTACTTGGGTTTCATATACCAACAGCTTCAGGTCACCCTACAAGGAAGAAGCATAGGAGTGAGATCCATATTAAATAACCTCGTCTTCCAATTCAGCGACGGGTCTATCCGCTTTCGGGTGCTTAAGAACATTAATAAGGAACTGATATGGTGCACTATCATATTGAAATCACGTATTGTCTTGGACGGTGTAAATTACAGTATTCTACAAATGTGGCACAAAACAAATAATGAACATTAAATAGCGTGTACAGTTCAAGTGCGATGACAGCAAACAAGGTACCCACTACTTGATAGGGAATCGTTGCAAGTGATAGAGGCGTGCATGGTATATGGATTTTCAGTACTCCATACCGCTTTTACAGCAGTTAAAAACGTAATTAGGATTGTTCTTTCGGACAAAAATGGTTCAAATGGCTCTGAGCACTATGGGACTCAACTGCTGAGGTCATTAGTCCCCTAGAACTTAGAACTAGTTAAATCTAACTAACCTAAGGACATCACAAACATCCATGCCCGAGGCAGGATTCTTTCGGACATTTCGGGAAGAACAGGTACCATCTCCATATAGTTAAGGCTAACCGAACATTGACCCTATTCTTCTGCACGGATGCACAAACATTGCCCGAACTCTTACGGGACTCGGTAAGATTGTGTTCCGCGTGTAATGAGTGTTGTGGGCAGGGGCACTACGAATGTAGTGTGAGGACATTAAGATGGGAATGAGGGTCTCACGGGGAGCGTGCGAGGGATAAATCCCTGCAGACGCACAATCGTCTGTGTCCTCGGTGGCTTAGATGGGAGCCGGTACGGTAGCTCAGCGTGTTCCGTTAGAGGGTTAACCGATCAACGACGAACTTAAACGGGTGTCTTACGACGTCCGCCCCGAGCAGATGCAACGAGTCTTACGACGTCCGCCCCGAGCAGATGCAACGAACGAAAGCGAACAAAAATGAGATTTTAAAAAAAAATGGATAGAGCGTCTGCCATGTAAGCAGGAGATCCCAGGTTCGAGTTGCAGTCGGGTCACACATTTTTATCTGCCCTCGTTGACGTATGATGTATATCAACGCCTGTTGAAAGCTTAGGGTATTGATTTAATTATGATTTCATGGGAAAATTTTGTGCTAGCTAGATATCTCATACTTGGAGATTCTGCAAAAACAGTGGAAGACAGTGATTCAGGCCACCTTATTTTTTATATAAAACCACCAGGACCGTTCAGCGTCGCAAGCCACTGTAGTCAACATAAACTCAATTTCCATCATCTTAAAACATTTGGAGGTGCTCATTCATTATTTCTTATAGTGTGTCTATTTACGAATAGTCTAGTATGTAGTGTTAAGGAAAATCTTAGCTTTTAGAATATCTTTAGTTTTAATAGGTACTATTTTTCGCTTGTTGTATTTTCCCAAAAAATAGTGTAGCCCGTTCGTTTAGCAGTGCGGTCTAACGCTCTGCTTTCCGGGCGGGAAGGCGTAAATCCGCCCGGCAGATTAGAGTCGAGGTCCGGTATGCTGGCCAGTCTGTGGATGGTTTCTATGGCGGTTTTCCATCTGCATCGGCGAATGCAGGCTGGTTCCCATTATTCCACCTCAGTTACACTAAGTTAACGAAATTAAAATTTTATTAATACCTTCAGCTGTTAACGGGCGTTGATATATATCAACGGGGACAGATGAAAATGTGTGCCCCGACTGGAACCTAAACCCGGGATCTCCTGCTGACATGGCAGACGCTCTATCCACCTGAGCCACCGTGGGCACAGAGAACATCGCGACTGCAGGGACTATCTCGCGCACGCCTCCCGCGAGGCCCACCTTCTCCCCTTGTATGTCCACACACTACATTCGTAGGTCCCACCCCAATGCACTCATTATTCGTGGTAGACAATCTTCCCAAGTTCCGTAAGAGTTCGGGGAATATGTGTGCGTCCGCACAGAAGAAGAAGGTCATGGCCGGTATAGCCAGAACTATATACTTGTATGGATATGGTGTCTGTTTTTTCGGACTTGGTAAGAATGTCTTCCACGAGTAATGAGTGTGTTGGGGGTGGGACACTACGAATGTAGTGTGTGGACATACAAGGTGAGAAGGTGGGTCTCGCGCGAGGCGTGCGTGAGATAGACCCTCCAGTCGCGCTGTTCTCTGTGTCCTCGGTGGCTCAGATGGATAGAGCGTCTCCCATGTAAACAGGAAATCCCGGGTTCGAGTCCTGGTCCGTGCACATATTTTCACCTGTCCCCGTTGATATACATCAACGCCCGTTAACAGCTGAAGGTGCACTCCTGGCCATTAAAATTGCTACTCCGAGAAGAAATGCAGATGATAAACGGGTATTCATTGGACAAATAAATTATATTAGAACTGACGTGTGATTACATTTTCACTCAGTTTGGGTGCATAGATCCTGAGAAATTAGTACCCAGAACAACCACCTCTGGCCGTAATAACGGCCTTGATACGCCGGGACGTTGAGTCAAACAGGTACAGCTGCCCATGCAGCTTCAACGCGTTACCACAGTTCATCAAGAGTAGGCTTATTGTGACGAGCCAGTTGCTCGGCCACCATTGACCAGACGTTTTCAATTGATGAGAGATCTGGAGAATGTGCTGGCCAAAGCAGCAGTCGAACATTTTCTGTATCCAGAAACTCCCCTACAGGACCTGAAACATGCTGTGGTGCATTATCCTGCTGAAATGTAGGGTTTCGCAATGATCGAATGAAGGGTAGAGCCACGGGTCGTAACACATCTGAAACGTAACGTCCACTGTTCAAAGTGCCGTCAATGAGAACAAGAGGTGACCGAGACGTGTAACCAATGGTATCCCATACCATCACGCCGGGTGATACGCCAGTATGGCGATGACGAATACATGCTTCCAATGCGCGTTCACCGCGATGTCGCCAAACACGGATGCGACCATCATGATGCTGTAAACAGAACCTGGATTCATCCGACAAAATGACGTTTTGCCATTCATGCACCCAGGCTCGTCTTTGAGTACACCATCGCAAGCGCTCCTGTCTGTCATGCAGCGCCGGTCGTGTGGCCGAGAGGTTCTAGGCGCTTCAGTCTGGCACCGTGCGACCGCTACGGTCGCAGGTTCGAATACTGGCTCGGGCATGGATACGTCTGATGTCTTTAGGTTAGTTAGGTTTAAGTAGTTCTAAGTTCTAGGGGACTGATGACCTCAGATATTAAGTCCCATAGTGCTCAGAGCTATTTTGTGATGCAGCTTTAAGGGTAACCGTAGCCATGGTCTCAAAGGTGATAGTCCATGCTGCTGCAAACGTCGTCGAACTGTTCGTGCAGCTAGTTGTTGTCTTGCAAACGTCCCCATCTGTTGACTCAGGGATCGAGACGTGGCTGCACGATCCGTTACAGCCATGCGGATAAGATACCTGTCATCTCGACTGCTAGTGATACGAGGCCTTTGGGATTCAGCACGGCGTTCCTTATTACCCTCCTGAGCCCACCGACTCCATATTCTTCTAACAGTCATTGGATCTCGACCAACGCGAGCAGCAATGTCACGATACGATAAACCGCAATCGCGATAGGCTACAATCCGACCTTTATCAAAGTCGGAAAGGTGATAGTACGCATTTCTCCTCCTTACACGAGGCTTCACAACAACGTTTCACCAGGCAACGCCGGTCAACTGCTGTTTGTGTGTGAGAAATCGGTTGGGAAGTTTCCTCATGTCAGCACATTGTAGGTGTCGCCATGGACGCCAACCTTGTGTGAATGCTCTGAAAAGCTAATCATTTGCATATCTCAGTATCTTCTTTCTATCGGTTAATTTTCGCGTCTGTAGCACGTCATCTTCGTGGTATAGCAATTTTAAAGGCCAGTAGTGTTTTAATATAATTCTAATTTCGTTCTAGACAGCTGCAGGGCATCAATGGTGTCTGTTCTTTCGGACATGTTCGAAAGGACAGACACCATATCCATATAAGTATAGCAGTTACACTATGTCGGCGATTGTTGCGCAAACACTTTCTCCGCGTACGCGTACACCAAAATTACTCCACCACGCAAACATTGGGGTTACACTCGTCTTGTGTGAGACGTTCCCTGGTGGGTCCACTGGAGGCCAAACCGCACAATAAACCTGGATTCGGTTGGGGGCGGCGGTGGTGTGAGTGGACTGCTGTAGCCTGTTGTGGGGTTTTGAACCACTGAGGGCTATGGTGGGGACGAAGGTTCTCCGTCGTTTCTAGGTTCTCAGTTCTATATAGTAAAATACAATGGTCTAAATTTGGGTATTATGCTTGGTTTAAATTTGGGTTGTAGCCAGATTTTAGATCGTTCTGGACCATACTATTCTGTGCTGTTTTCGTTCTTGAATGCCTGAAAAAAGCCAAAATACATTCCACAGGGAAACTGGAAGAAATGGAACGAACAGATATGGCCAAGGCGATTTGCCCTGTCAGAGGTAAAACTCTGGGAATAATCTTCTCAATACCTCCCTTCCGCTTCGATTAGTCCTAGGCTGGGAACGCCTGATGTGACAGCTCCTTAAAATGATTACCCCAGCGAAACAGGTCTACCTCATTGGCTGCTGCTCATTACGTCATTCTCCTATTCCTACAGCAAACAAATTAAAACGCAACAAACAACGTGAAGCCGTAAGATATGTCCTCATCACAGGCACTCCTTTCAAAACAAAGTTACAAACGGGAAGTACTGAAGAAAGAATTTCTACTAATCCTCCCAAGTGAAAGGCCGTGAAAAATATGGTTTGAAAAACAGTATGAACTCTCATCCAAAAAAAGTAAATGTTGAGAAAGATAAAGCATAAAAAATACAAACGGAAATGGGCGAAAAAGGCGTGAAGGTAGTTCAGGTGAGTGACATAGCTTAACCGACCACTCCACTAGTGGATGACCACTACCCCGCTGGGAAAAAAACAAGCCAGACATCCATGACGTAGGATGCGCTTTTTATGAAGGTAACTCTTCATATGACGTACAGTTATATGGAAAGTAGTGGGCACACAAAGGTCGTGCAGCGGTCGATGAAAACATTTACGTTTGTAACTTTCGTCAAGAGAAAAGTACCTTTTACATTATGTGTACAATTTTTTTTTTACAAACCACAGTGATTTAAAAATAGAAATATAGTATACAATATTTCAAATACTTTATAAAATGTTCCTCATATTGTAGTGAATAAATTGTTTTTAATTAAATTTATTGAGTTTTCCGGAAGGTCTCATTTTATTTGAACTTGCCCAAATTTAGACTACACCGCTAAACTGGAGTAACGTTGCCAACATTGAAACTTCCTGGCAGATTAAAACTGTGTGCCCGACCGAGACTCGAACTCGGGACCTTTGCCTTTCGTGGGCAAGTGCTCTACCAACTGAGCTACCGAAGCACGACTCACGCCCGCTACTCACAGAATTACTTCTGCCAGTACCTCGTCTCCTACCTTCCAAACTTTACAGAAGCTCTCCTGCGAACCTTGCTGAACTAGCACTCCTGAAAGAAAGGATATTGCGGAGACATGGCTTAGCCATAGCCTGGGGGATGTTTCCATTCCGGTTGCCAACATTTTTTAAAAATTTCAAATCAGAAACAATAGTGAGAGTATGTTACATTCCATCATAATTATTTAGACGAGGATTCTTCAGAGTATTGCTTACAGCAACATTCTTTAATTTATTTTCCACAGAACGTGAGTCATGTCTTAGAAAGTAAGTTCTCTGTTATAACAGGGGTGGAACTGCTGCGTCCACCAGTACGACTGACTCTGTATCTTGCTGAGTATACATTCCACGAGCAAGTTCACTGCTACTTATTGGTGAGTATTCTCCTACACGATCCAACACGGTCTCCTCGTATCTTACCCTTCAAACAATTCCTTTCCACGAACTTTTGCTAGCTGTTAGTGCCTTGAATGTCACATTTTCTAATAAGCTTCTATCCTGCGAGATAAATTTCGTCCCATCACGATGATGCCTGTCGCCAAACTTTCCTCTATACAATCGTTCGCCTTGCACTGCTTCAGCACTATCAAAGTGAAGCCCTAGAAGGTGTTCTTTAAGTTTTGGAAACAGACGAAAATCGGAGGGGGCGAAGTGGGGACAGTGTTGAGGATGATCAGTGACAGTGACCCCAAGGCGTCTGAACGTTGTACATGACGCGGCACTCGTGTGCGGTCTAGCATTATCGTGCTGAAGGAGAGAATGCTCCGTGTGTGGACGAAATCTTCGAATTCGAAACTCGATTACAGTGCGGCGTTTTTCACGCGCCGACATAGCTACGCGCCTCGATGTTACACACTACAATTCGGAACTTTCTAGTGGCAGAGGGCTGCAAATATGTAGACATTAAGAATAATGATTTACAATGTTGATAACATCTGTTTTATTTTAGAAGTTTTATGAGCTGTCACATAAAAAATTCGGAGGCACTTTTTTTTTCAACACGCCCTCGTATATAGGAAACCGCTCTTGGTTCAAATATGATGTTCCTTCTGCATTTAAGCGAATTTCCGAACAGTGAGACTGATGGTAGAACCACAGTGAACCATCAGAATAGTGTCTTCACAGCACACTTGTTACAAGCAACGTGCTGCAAGTGCATTCTTGCTTGCTGAACAAGAAACTATGGTTAACATCCATAAACGTTTGTGTGCAGTGTATGGTAATGAAGGTACCTGATACTAGTACTCTTCGGAGATGGGTAAAACAGTTCAAGCGTCAGGAAGCGCAGAAACAAAGTTCCATGATCGGCCACGTTCGGGAGGTCTTGTCACAACCTCTGTTCCCGACTTGGTGAATCCAGCGGATGCCATTATTCTCGGAGTCCGGTTATCACGATTCGATAATTAGTTCTTCAGCTAACGGTGAGCTTTGCAGTGCATGTTGAATTGGTGAGACTCTCGGATATTCAAAGGTGTGCTCAAGGTGAGCTCCACGAATGCTCACAACAGGACACAAGTTTCAACGAAAAGCCATTTCATCCGAACTGTTGGAGCAGTTTGAGGCCAATAGAGAGAAGAGCTTCGTGTAACTCGTGCAGTGAACACAGAAAAAGAGCATTTACGAACAGGGACTACATGCTCACACACAACACTGGCATCAGGCTATATAACGTGAGGGAGACTGTATAAAAATACTAATGGAGAAATGAAGCACACGTAAAAGAAATGCAGACTGATATTGTCACCAAATTCTGACCCTTCAGAATAAAAATGTCTGAGAAGAAAATTATTAGGCATTATAAACTGAACGACTCTCGTATTTGTAGGAAAAGCAAATGTCAGGCTGATACTCTTTCGAAAAATCTTAAGAAAACGTAATTCTTCCATGAAAGAAGTGACTTAAACAAAAGACTCGTTGCCGCGCGGAGTGGTCTCGCAGTTAGAGGCGCCATATTAGGGATTGCGCGGCCCCTCCCGCACGAGGTTAGAGTCCTCCCTCGGGCATGGGTGTGTGTGTTGTTCTAAGTACAAGTTAGCATATGTTAGTTTAAGTAGTGTGTAAGTCTAGGGACCGATGACCTCAGCAGTTTAGTCCCTCAGGAATTCACACACATTTGAACATATGAAAGACTCGTTGCAACGATTCTTGTGCGATACTCAACCGCCTGGGACTTCTCAGAGTGAAGATCCCTCGAATACAGTCTTGATTTTACATTTTGTGGGATAGTTTAGTAAGTGCGAGAGTTTAAATGAGATGCACAGCAAAATTCAATGGTAGGCGTTGAATGAGAGACGTTGCACATCATGGAGAGATTTGCTCCTGAAATTTCGAGAGCGAACGTTTCAAGACGAGTCGGGTAACATGTTGCTTACTCCCACGTACATCTCGCGAAATAAATTCGACGAGAATATCAGAAGAGCGCAAACGATAGTAGTAGCTGTAGGTGTACCTTTGCTGCTTATCTGAAAAAACTTACCCGTTTTGTTTTAATCTTCTAATAATATCGGGTTCAGCCGATGCAGTTTCTGTTTTATATAGTATACCGTGTACTGAATTGCAACAGAAGGCACTTTTGATCGATCTATATCTTTGACGGGTGTGAGATCTGGATGGGTAAGTTAATTTTCTTTTGTTAGTGTAGTATACGCTCTGAAGTAACTGAAATTGTTTCTTGAGTATGTAGTGAATTTTAGCTATGTCCCTCTTTGACAGGGTTTTGTGGCTGTGTGAGAGCGACGTCTGGCGTTATCTGTTTAATGAGCTTTGTACTCAGTGTCAGGTTCCATGTGTTGTCCGTCCTATATTCAGCTACATCTAGACTCTGCAAGCCACTGTGAAGTATACAGTAGGAAGTATTTCCTGCTGCACCACTTATTCTTCTCTTTTCTTTCGCATATGGGGCGTGGAAATAGTAATTAGCTAAATGCATGTATTCGCGGTGTAATTTGTCTCATCTTGTTTTAATGGTCCCCACGGGATTTATGGGGTAATCGTACATTCCTCACTTAATGCCGATTCTTCAAACTTGGGGTTTGAGGAAAGCTGGTGTCTGTCTTCAAGCGTCTGACAGTTCAGGTTTCTTAACACCTGCATATAGTTTGTCCATGGACCTAACGTGGTGTCTTCCTTTGTATGTGCTCAATACGCCCCGTCGCTCTTATGTGGCGTGGATCCCACACACTTCACCAATATTCTGGGACGATTCGCATGAGTGTTTTGTAAGCAATCTCCTTTGTAGACTAACAACATTGTCCCAGTACCAGATCTCTATTAGTGAACACTGGATCAAGGATATAGATCAAAGCAGATGGCCTTATTTTTCTAGCAACCTACATGCAGGCTGCTCCCATGCAACTCAAGGCACTGTATTCAGCAGCAAATTAAACAGGTCTATTGATCCACATTGGCGAGGCTAAACGCATTACCAGTATTAAAGACTCCACTAGAACGATGAGAATCAGTGCCACCAGGCACTTCAAGAGAGCTAAACCCATAAAGTATTAGATACAGGCTCCCAGGTAGATGCTATTTTTCTTGACTTCCGGAAGGCGTTCGATACAGTTCCGCACTGTCGCCTGATAAACAAAGTAAGAGCCTACGGAATATCAGACCAGCTGTGTGGCTGGATTGAAGAGTTTTTAGCAAACAGAACACAGCATGTTGTTATCAATGGAGAGACGTCTACAGACGTTAAAGTAACCTCTGGTGTGCCACAGGGGAGTGTTATGGGACCATTGCTTTTCACAATATATATAAATGACTTAGTAGATAGTGTCGGAAGTTCCATGCGGCTTTTCGCCGATGATGCTGTAGTATACAGAGAAGTTGCTGCATTAGAAAATTGTAGCGAAATACAGGAAGATCTGCAGCGGATAGGCACTTGGTGCAGGGAGTAGCAACTGACCCTTAACATAGACAAATGTAATGTATTGCGAATACATAGAAAGAAGGATCCTTTATTGTATGATTATATGATAGCGGAACAAACACTGGTAGCAGTTACTTCTGTAAAATATCTGGGAGTATGCGTACGGAACGATTTGAAGTGGAATGATCATATAAAACTAATTGTTGGTAAGGCGGGTACCAGGTTGAGATTCATTGGGAGAGTGCTTAGAAAATGTAGTCCATCAACAAAGGAGGTGGCTTACAAAACACTCGTTCGACCTATACTTGAGTATTGCTCATCAGTGTGGGATCCGTACCAGGTCGGGTTGACGGAGGAGATAGAGAAGATCCAAAGAAGAGCGGCGCGTTTCGTCACTGGGTTATTTGGTAACCGTGATAGCGTTACGGAGATGTTTAATAAACTCAAGTGGCAGACTCTGCAAGAGAGGCGCTCTGCATCGCGGTGTAGCTTGCTCGCCAGGTTTCGAGAGGGTGCGTTTCTGGATGAGGTATCGAATATATTGCTTCCCCCTACTTATACTTCCCGAGGAGATCACGAATGTAAAATTAGAGAGATTAGAGCGCGCACGGAGGCTTTCAGACAGTCGTTCTTCCCGCGAACCATACGCGACTGGAACAGGAAAGGGAGGTAATGACAGTGGCACGTAAAGTGCCCTCCGCCACACACCGTTGGGTGGCTTGCGGAGTATCAATGTAGATGTAGATGTAGAAGTATGTTGGAGAATTGATTTGAGGTGATCTCAGTGAAACCGACACCTCAAAAATCTATCAATGAATATCAAATTATGACACTATAATACACTGGTCAGACCGTCAGTCCTCTACGAAGCAGAGTATCTATCCCCGACCAAGAACACACCTAAAAGAATCCTCGAATTTGAAGAAAGGAAACTGCTGTGAAAGATAGTGGAACCAAGGATCCTACCAGTTGGGAGACGATGTTACAAACCCATTCGTGAAATCTACCAACACCAGGGAAACCTTACCGACGCCACGAGAAGAAGACGACCGCTTTGCTGTGGTTACCTGTAGAGAATGGAACGCCATACTTTGTTCTGTAACATCTCCAAAGTAGCCAACAAAGGTAAAGTCACTGGATTCCTATGTATCAAGCAAACAGAGAGAGATTTTGCGGAACTCCTTATTGGTCAAAACTTGATAACTAATAAGGATGATATCATTTAGACATGGAAACCAGACCCTTCTTAATTCCTTATATATGTTAACCACAATGAGACCGGTGTATTGTCCGAGGAATGTAAGACAGGGGCCACATGAAAATGAAGGACTACTGGGATAACAGAACGGCCGAGGGTACTAACAAGAAAACGGTTACTAAACTGCACCAAGAACAGAAGAACTGGCTGAGGACAATAGCGCAGCAAAAACACAAGCACGGTGGTCAACAGTCCATTAAAACGAGTTTAGTTTTCAGTCCCAGCTCCACATTTTTTTAATATACGATTAACTCCGATCTCTTTGGATCATCCTCAGCTACATGTAAGTGGGTCAGCAGCCCGTCATACATTGAAAACACTTCTAATTCTATACGCTGACTGATTCCAACTGCGACACATTCATATTGTAGTTTTAGTGTAACGTCGCCACACACTAATCGGTTAAACCAGTATACCGTGTGATCGCCTACCTACGATGGGTTTCGGAAGCAAGGCTTTCGGTTCCGAATAACGCCAAATTGAAATGGGAAATCATATACAACTGACTGCCTAAAAAGGCAATAGAAATTCAGTCGACTCCGATGGAATTCATAATGAATGAAAGGATTAACCTTGGTACTTATCTTTTATGGAAATAAGTGTTTACACAGGCTTAATAAGTCAGGTGAATTACATTAAACTTATCCGGTCACAAATGCCGATGAACAAATTTGACAACTGATTACAGCAGTGGTACACGTAAGCTACGTTTGTATGTACAACTCGATTACTTAATTTTCTGTCGGGTTTTCAGACGCGAAATTCCCTGAGATTACTGAATTTAGCATGGACTGGATCACTCTGTTCAATCATTTTGACAGAATATTCATAATATGATAAAACGTACCGTGATTACGGTAACACTGAAATGACCTTGAACCCCATAAGATGTAGACGTCGCAGCACAGTAACACTTTCCTTGGCAAAATTTATTTTCGTATGAATCAAGCAGAATAGAAACATGAATCTTTAAAAGCACTGAAAATCACTATGTAGTATGAACTGTTGAACCAGCGCTGAAATACTGTAACCAAACGATCAACACACAACATTGTAAAAGTAAATATTAAACTTATTTACTGCCAGCATTAGAACCGAATTTAATGATTACTTTCAAATAAAAGAATACTATTTTGAAGGCCTGTAACTATCAAACTGTTCATTAGTTAATTTAGATTTATTCGTTAATTTTTGAAAGGAACAAAAGTTTATGCAATTCTGTTAATTTCTAGTATATACTTACGGTACTTGGTTGTGCCAATAGGAATCTTAGGAACCTATACCAGGTAGTAATGATGTAGGTCAGTAACGTATCTGCCATCCACAATCTACACTGATGCAAAGCACTACATTACAGGAAAGTTACTGTTTTAAAAGAAGTCACTGTTATTTACAATTTAAATTAGAGATCACTCTAAGCCTCAGCATTACAGTCTTGTGATGCTAGCGTCTCGAACGTCCAAATCTTGTGGAGAGGTTGCTCGGCGGCCACAACGATCCAGAATTGCTCCGTTTCTGAAGTTTGTGACAGCACATTAACATTGTGCAATGGCATAAACTGTTATCAGAGTTTTCTCCCCTGTACACTGCAACCCATGAGTGAAAGGCTTACGAGAAAGTCACACACTGTTAACTGACGCTTCGCAAAATGCACTTGAGCGTATTCCGCCGTTCACGTGCCCACCTTACTGATAAACCTCTATGATCTGCGCACGCAGTAGTTATATTAACATTGTAAGCACAATTTTTTTTACTACTGTGCGCTTCATCCATAGGGTATAGGAATCTATTGGAGCGTTACATGCCTTTACCTTTTCTTGATGAATTATATCAATATGAGAACACTGAAATGTCACGACACAGAATTCGGACAGAATTGGATACAGCGAAACAGGCTGAGGATTATATTGTGAAACAGTTTCAGTCGCAACAATGAAATCCTTACATACTGACATTTCACGCGTTGTTCATGTTTTGAAAATGATTTCTTGTAGGTGGCCAACATTGTAAAGTCGACACTCAATTTGCGATGTAAATCGGTCACGGCATGTTCAAGCATCTGTATAGGAATATTTCTGATCTCTGCACGAATGGTGTCTTTCAATTCCGCAACTGTGTGTGGACGTCTAGCATACACCCTGTTTTTCAGGAACCCCCAAAGAAAGTAGTCACATACGGATAAATTGGGAGATCTGGGGGGGGGGGGGGGGGGGCAGAAAATGTCCCCATTCCTTGAAATGATGTGGTTACCAAACACTCTGCGCGCTGCTGCCTTTGAAGTTTGGGCAGAACTGTTAGACATCAGGTGCGAGGTGTGTATCGACCATGGCAGCATACCGCTGAGATGTGACTGTGGTTACTCTTCCATGTTCTTCGTAGAAAAAGAAAGGGCTGATTGTGCACACTCAAGAGACAGCGCACCCCGCTGTGACATTCTGGTCGTGTAAGGCGAGTTAATGGAGTTTATGAGAATTATCCTCTCACCAGAAACGACAGTTTTGTCTGTTGACACAACCACTAAGTCAAAAATCTGCCTCGGCAGTAATCCATAGCAAATTTGAGAAGCCTTTATTGTGCTTCATTTTAGTCAACAGTTCAAATGGCAGTCACTTCTTTTTCATAATCACTTTCATTTAACTGTTGCACAATCTGTATCTTGTACGATTACAACTTTAAACCATTCTGTAAAATTCTGTGCACACTACAACTGGGCATTGCGACTGCTACTGGAATTTGTCTCATAAAACGCTTTGGCTGTTGGTTGCAGTTTTGCACCTCCTCTATTCTTTCATGTGAGCGACACTTCCGAGCCTTCTGACAATTTCAGCACTTCCTGCTGCTTCAAAGTTTTTCAGTCATAACTAAATGCATGTGCCGATAATCCTCGAACATTCCTTCTAAGATTGAAATGACGGTGGCATTCCCGTCTAGCAGCAGCAACACATTCACCGTTTTTGTAAGAGAGCTTCAGAGCCACAGCGCGTTCATGCAGCCGCGCGGAGTGGCCGCGCGGTTTGCGGCGCCACGTCACGGAGCTGGCGGCCACTCCCGCCGGAAGTTCGAGTCCTCCCTCGGGCATGGGTGTGTTTGTCGTTCTTAGCATAAGTTAGTTTAAGTAGTGTGTAAGTCTAGGGACCGATGACCTCAGCAGTTTGGTCCCACAGGAATTCACACACACACACACGTTCATGCCTTCTCCAGCTCTCAGACTCAGCAGATGGCATACCTTCCTGACACACATCACAAACATCCAGTGTTGCCAATATTACCATTCCAATTTTAGAGACTAAGTAAAACAACCCGTTTCTCTGGCATACCCTGTATATGCTCGATTTCAGTTATGTATTTGCTCCAGGACCTATGTTCTGAACAATCTGCCGTGCTCACACATATAGCGTTTCTTCATCCTCCCATAGCAAGCTGTGCTCTAACCAAGTCATTCCACGAGACACCTTTCAAATGACTATTTCCCATTGATGATTTTTTCGTTGTTGCCTTTTCAAGTACCTTAGCACTTTTGTAGTGATACTGTTACACATTCCTGTCTATGTCGGTCGATTTTTTTTCACATTTTTGTCGTTTACGTCTTTCGCTAATTCATTTATGTTTTGCGTATGCCGAAAAATTCGTAATTTTACCGATGAATACTCTTACTCATCATCGTCATCCCGTTGCATGACCCTTTTTACGTCGTAGGCACAATAACGTACGTGTTTCTCAGTAATTCATACACGGTTGTCAATTTCGTCTTCCTTCTGTTTCAGAGTGTAGTCCCTGCTCGAAAACGTTTCGTGCATCGTTTGGCTGTTTCACTGTAACGACAGAAATGTGCGGGGCTGCTCAGTGTTCTCAGGATCGATGCTAGCCTGAAGGCTGTAGCTCATTCGGATGCAGATGCCTCAATATGTTTGAACTCGGAATATGATCGAAGACTCTGTATGAGTGTCATTGTCATTGGATGGTAGTTTCGTAAATCAGTTCTGCTTTCGTTTCTACGGTTGTGCCCTGTGTTTTCTTTCAACTGCTAGGCACAATTTTTCGTTCTGGGGATCTACGCGGTATTATGACTGAAAAAGGTGTTAAGTCACAAATCTTGAATAGAATCTACATTGCTTTCAATACCTGCATCATCAGTGAGTGAACGGAAACCAACTTCGATTTTGCTGACAGTGTTCTTTCGATAAGAGTTTACTACCGTAACCCTTGAACGCTTCCCGTGTTGCATTTTTGGCAACCAGGCGCACTTCGTATAGCATTTCTCTATCTATAGCCATATGCTTTGTTTCATACCTATTGTACCTGGATTCCTCTGGTGATTATGAGACCGTGCCGTCGGTCATTGTCTCGTTATCAGGGTTTTCGCTGTTTGTTGATGTCGACTCTTTCCTCTGTGCTGTTTGTCGCATTACTTGGCATGTTCGGTCTCTGTTTGCTTTTCAAAAGCGAGCTCACGTGTAGTGTCTTGCTGTGTTTCCTAGTTGTTTATTACGTCAAGGGTGATGTGTAGTGAGCGGGCCGTGCTTCGTCACGCTTTGTGTGTCTCTACAGCCTTTACCTCATACACGGTGGGTTGGGCAGGCAGCGTGCGTGTGCGTATGTGTCTATGGGGGACAGGGGGGGGGGGGGGGAGCTGCTCTATTGCTGCTACGCTCCTTTCGGTATCCGTCGATATCTTCTCTACTCTTATTATGCTTATTCTGTTGGGAGAGGACGGCAGCATACAATAGGACGAAACTGCCCCTGTACCTGCGCTACCACATGCTGAGACTCATATTTCCGCTTGTTCTTCTTCTCGCATTACCTTTACATGGGCAACCAAACACGGTTTTCAGTAAATCGCTTTTCTAAAACCTCTACTGGTTGGCCACGTAAACACTCCAATATCGATTCCAGAAATGTCATCATACTGGCTGCCGCATTGTGGTTTCCATGGTCTGTGATCTGAGCCCTGATTGAGTTGTCGAATGGTTCAAATGGCTCTGAGCACTATGGGACTTAACATCTGTGGTCATCAGTCCCCTAGAACTTAGAACTACTTAAACCTAACTAACCTAAGGACATCACACACATCCATGTCCGAGGCAGGATTCGAACCTGCGACCGTAGTAGTCGCGCGGTTCCGGACTGAGCGCCTGAGTTGTCGAGTTTGTGCTTAATTTTAAAAATTTTGGGTAATGTGGACGAATTTTTTTTAATATTCAATGAAGATATGTATTATTGGCCTATTCAGGAAGCTATATAATTGCTTTATTATATTGCTGGGTAAGCACACACACCATATGTGTTAAACAGAGATACACAAATACTTTAAATGTACTGAATCAGTAAAATCGAACTTTTTGGCAACTACCCTACATCGCGTTTGTACCGTTGTCGGATGTCGAGCATTGTGTAGTCGTTTTCATAAAGCGATATTTAGCTGCGTACCTTGCCAACATCTTCGGGTAATACCTGTAGAATGAGAATTGTTGCTGCATCCCACCTCCCTTACACCCTTGTGGCCCCATGCCCCCCCCCCCCCCCCAATCCCCTCCTCCACGCCGATCGTACGCCGCGACTGTTGAAGTTATTGTGGAGGGAGGGGGGCGGAGGGGGATGACACCACCGGAAGCTGGGTGCGAACTCTGGTCCCTCAGTATTCCTGTGGCCTGCGACGGGCGTGAAAGCTGGTCACGGCCGACGCTATGATTTTAGCCGGCTGAGTGCTGGGTCCCAAGTCTGCCGAGGGTGAAGCCACTGTCTCTGCTGTTCAGCCCGGCAGTTACTCGTATTTCAATGGGCTCCTTCAGAACATAGTCCAAAATGACGAAGCCTGTTTTAGCACTTCCGTTTCTTCATACTTCATGAAGTCCCCTGTAGCGACGTAGCATTCTGCAGCCGCATAGTTTGTTGGTTGCTTGAGTTCAGTGTCTGTTCTCTATCGCTTGTATCTTTCTTCTATTCTCCGTATAGTCTCCCCGCTATACGCCTTACAGCATTTACAGGGAATGCCGTGAACACCTGGTTGATGTACCCTCAAGTTATCTTTCACCGTATGTAACAGGTCACGCCATTGACGGAGGTGAACGAGAAACCCATTTAATGTTACACCGAATCAGGATTCTGTCGATGTTGTATGGTATTTTACCGGCGTGCAGCAGATACACCACTGTCTTCACCTCCTCATCGTTTTCTGGGTTCAAATGGCTCTGAGCCCTATGGGACTTAACTGCTGAGGTCATCAGTCCCCTAGAACTTAGAACTACTTAAACCTAACTAACCTAAAGACATCACACACATCCATGCCCGAGGCAGGATTCGAACCTGCCACCGTAGCGGTCGCGCGGTTCCAGACTGTAGCGCCTAGAACCGCTCGGCCACGTAGGCCGGCTCATCGTTTTCTGTCTGCTGGATTTTTACTTTCTGTCTGAAAGCACGTCGAATTTCTCTCTCGTCGTACCCATTGTTCCCGAAAACGTGCTTAAGGTGGTTAAACTCGCTTGGTAGGATTTCTTCGTCGGATATTACGCGGACCCGTCTACCAGTGTACGTAGCACACTCACGCGCTGTGAAGGATGATCGCAGCTGACAGCGTGGAGGTACAGATTACCATGTGTGGCTTTCCTGTACACACCGTGTCTTGTAATTCCTTTCGTTCTGCCTTGACTAAGACGTCCCAAAAGGGACGTTTGCCTTTCTCTTCCACCTCCATTGTGAATTTGATAGTTGGGTGCAGAGAATTCCAATGTTGGAGAAACTCCTGAAGTCTCTCACTCCAATGTGTCCACACCACAAACATGCCATCGACATACCTGAAAAAGCATTAGACTTCAGTGCAGCTGTTTCCAGAGCTCTCTCTTCGATGGCCTCAATAAACAAGTTTGCCACAACTGGTAACAGAACACCCCATGCTGACGCCATCCATTTGTTCATAATAGTCGCCACTGAGACAGCCGCGGTAATCGAGCGGTTCCACGCGCTTCAGTCTGGAACCGCGCGATTGCTACGGTCGCAGGTTCGAATCCTGCTTCGGGCGTGGATGTGTGTGATGTCCTTAGGTTAGTTAGGTTTAAGTAGCTCTAAGTTCTAGGGGACTGATGACCTCAGATGTTAAGTCCCATAGTACTCAGAGCCTTTTGAACCATTTTTTCGCCACTGAAGAGAACGAATGCTGATGTGAGGAGAAATTCTAAGAGGTTAGTCTTTGTCGGCTTGAATTTCTCCCTGATCAACGCCAGAGAATCAGCAACATGAAGAGGGATACCACATCAAAGCTGGCCATAAGGTCCTGGTCACTGGGGAGTAGTTCTTGGACCTGTCGAATGAAATGCACAGAGTCCCTGCCGAAGTAAATCATGAAGAAGATTCGATCACGAGCTGCTGCACCACCAATACTCTACGGCCCACCAAAGGTTATTCTACGTCCAATTGTAAGCAACATGGTCACACCATAGTACCAGCTGGGTAAATATATAACTGCAGCATTAAGGCCTCACGTTGGCAAATGTCATCACCACATTAGGAACTCTGAACATTTCACTCAACAGGTCCAAGAACAACATCTCCATGACCAGGACCTAATGGTCAGCTTTGATTTGGTATCCCTCTGATGCCCTCAAGTTAATCAAGGAGAGATGCAGCCCCACAATGGCTAATCTCGTCGAATTTGTCCTCAGATCAGAATTCTTTCTCTCCAATGACGCTGATTATGAACAAACGGATGGCGTCACCATTGGGTGTGCTCTGTCACCAGTTGTGGAAACCTTGTTTATGGAGGACTTCGAAGAGAGAGCTCTGGAAACAGCTGCACTGAAGTCTAATGCTTTTTCAGGTATGTTGATAACATGTTTGTGGTGTGAACACTTCAGAGTGAAAGACTTCAGGAGTTCCTTCAACATCTAAGCTCTCTGCTACACAGTATCAAATTCACAACGGAGGTGGAAGAGAATGGAGAACGTCCCTTTTCGGACGTCTTAGTCAAGGACAGAACGAACGGCATTACAGGGCACAGTGCGTACAGGACAGCTAGCCATAGCGGTCTGTAGCTCCACGTTGCCAGCTACCACCATACTTGACAGCGTGAGGTTGTGCTTCGTACGCAACTACACAGGGTCGCGCAATATCGGACGAAGAAATCTTGCCAATGGGGCTTAAACACCTTAAGCAGGTTTTCCAGAAGAACGGGTACTACGAGGGACAAATCCGACTGTCTTTCAGAAAGTACAAGCCCAGCACACACCAAACAACGAGGAGGAGAAAACAGTTGTGTATCTGCTGTACGCCGTGGAGCACCGAACAAAATCGACAGAATCCTGGTTCGACGTAAATTAAATGCGTTTCCCATTCACCTCCAAAAACATGTGCCCTAATAGGTTCGGTGAAAGATAATACGGAGCTCCGTAAATCAGGTGTTTACTGTAACTCATGTAAATGCAGTAAGACGTACACCAGAGAGACTGTATGGACGATCGAAGAAAGATGCAAAGAACACAGCAGACACACCGAACTCAAGTAACCAACAAACTTACAAGTTGCATAACACTGCATGACTACTGGGGACTCAATGATGTGTAAAGAAACGAAAGTGCTAAGGCAGACTTAGTCGTTTTGGGACTGTGCTCTGAAGGAAGCAGTTGACACAAGAGTGGCTGACAGGCTGAACAACAGAGACATTGGTTTCTCCCTCAGCAAGGCTTGGGACCCAGCATTCAGCCAACTAAAATCACAGCGTCGGTCGAGAGCCCAGGTCACAAAAATACTGACGGACCGAAGTTCGGTCCCAGCTTCCGGCGGCGTCACCCGCTCCTTCCACTACCCCCAACAACTCCACCCTCCTCGGCGTACGGTCGACAATGGAGGAAGGGTTGGAAGGGAGGCATAAGAGTACAGGAGGCGTAATGTGGCAAAGATGCTAATTCTACACGTATCACTTGAAGATGACGGCAAGGTACGCTGCCAAAATATCGCGTTACGAAAAAGACTACACCCGGTTGGACACCCGGCAGCGGTGCAAACAGAAGATTCGCCGTTAAAGCCTAAGATCACATATTCTAAATCCTGTGTGGCTAGCTCTCGCTTTTAGAGGCAGAGCGTCCCTTACACAATCAGCGACGTGTGAGAAATTCGCTAACTTACCAGAAACAAACATATCTGTATGAACGTTTGGTTACAGGACCCTTATGTACCTCTGAACGTGCTGGTGGTTGTCCTTTTTCTGCTAAACTGTGCAGTCATGCTCTAGATATCACTGTAGATGTAATTGTAGACGCCATACGCAATGCAGCAATCTTAACTATAAATGTAAATGCGGAATGTCAATAAAATGCTCCGAGTAATACGAATGACTGCAAAACGCACAGTGAAGAAATGCAAGTTGATCGCATGGCGTATTTGCACATTCTATAATATCAGTGTTGAACGCCACGTCAATGACACTTTTGAAGTTGTTCACTAGTTCACCAATGTCGTAGCCAGCGTTCTGCCATGCGTAACGAAGCATTGGTGTGTATACTCCCGCAGATAACTGATTGTAAATGACAGAATGCATATTCATGATAAAGAATCTGTCGTGCAATTTCGGCTTTATATTACTGGAACGTAGTTTAATGACGTCAGTTATTCTCTTGGCACATATTTTATATTGCCTGAAGAAATACACATCCAGAGGTTGTGCATATTTTGTAGTTTTGGGCGGAATGATTTTTAAATCTACATGTTTTCCACCAGATGCTTCCAGTAGTACTCGTTCATCCTTATGACCAGACCAGGAGTCACAAAGTACTAATGACTTTCTCGACAAATGTGGATTCAAAACTGACAGAAAAAACGTCTTCAGATGTTGTTTCGTCATCTTCCCACTCACACTTGCATCGACGACGACATTTGGAGGGCACCGCGTCTCTATTTCCCTCGACACGCGGGGTCCAAACTTTCCACTGGATTCTTGGAAGCAAATACAGAGTTTGTCTGCCAATCGTCCGTCCATTGATATAGCAACATCGATCGTGTAACTATGTGTTGCACAGTTAACTGATTGCAACATCGCGACAGTGTTTCTCTCCCCTTTCATGGATAGTGTTCTGTCACAAGAAAGTTCATAGTTGAACTGACTCTGATCACAGTTCCATACAGAACTAATATCGATGTTTTCTCTCGTCATATGCTCATTGACGTCAGCAACAAACGTTTGAGCTCTTTCAATCAGCTCTTCTTCGTCATCCTTATCTTTTCGTGCTTGGAGAATAGTGATACGGCGTGATGTTACCCTAAACTCCTTTTTCAAATTAGTAACAAATCCTAGTGAAGCTGTGAAGTTTGTACACACGAGATTTCTGGCTACGTCCAATGCCCAATGTTGTAAATGCCAATAATGAACGGCGGAACCGCATTCGCGCGCTTCATCGAATTTCGCCATTACACGCTCCTTGATGTTCTTGAACAGCAGTGTACGATTTCCTTTGAAAACTGTATTTCCTTCTCTTTTCTTTGCCACGTAATCCAGTATGTTCTTAATATTGCTTTTAGACTTCAGTTTATGGTATCTTTTCAGAAGCTTGTCGTATGTTTCGAAACCTCTTAGGTAATAATCATCGTACATGTTCTCCAGTGTGTTGTCATCAAACGCCGTGATGATACTTGCAACTTGAACCTTCTTCTTGGGAGACGGTTTAGTATTCACTGTCACTGCTTCCATCGCCTCTTCCCGCGCTTGCCGTAGCACTACCGTTTGCAATGAGTTGTTCGTCATTATCATCCCTATCATCATCATTATGTGTTAGTGTTACAACAGTATCTGTTTCTAACTTATGCTCATATTTCTGCACTATAATAGATACCAAAAAACATGCAAATGATTCGTCTTCTACACCAATACCATCTTCACGAAGAAGGGTTCTTCGTAACTTCATCTCAACCAATCGCAATACATTAGCAGGATTGATTACCAATCGCCGAGCCATCTGACGCTTCAATACACAAATAATGTCACAAAACGCAACTTCAGAGGCACTCTGCACCGTCCCTACTGGTTCCGACTGGCGTACCAGCAGGTCAGTGTGCAATGCGGCATGGCATACGCAGAGGCCTCTAACGGACGACTGCAGGGGTTTGCAGATGCGGGAGTATCACTAGTGCAATAAGAGACCTTTACGTTATTTGTCACACGATTTTGGTGTATTTGTGTTTGTTCGAGCCTAAGTACTTTCCTGGTTAGTGGATAGTATTAAGAACGCGATTTTACTTATTAGAATATCTTCTAACCATTCAAAGTCTCCAAACCGTTGGATGGCAGTAATATTCCACCGATGATCACATCGCCCCATTTCCCCAGCTATGCGATCTAGGAGGGTGCAATGAAAACGTATCACACTCATTAACAGAAATCTCTCACAGTTATTCCAACGGAAATCAATTTTCGTGGAGCTATATTTTTTATTTTATTCTTATGTTTATCTCATATACGTAGAATCGACTTCAAGACAATATCGTCCCATCAGATACCTGTTAGGCGTGTTTCATGAACCAAATGCACTAAGTATTGTAACAGTCGTACCATCAAAGGAGCGGCCTCCTATGAGCTCTTTCTATACATAGGGAAATAGTAGTTTCTTTATTAAACATATTACGTACGCACTGTTGATCTCAGCTCACGGTACAGACGAAACCGCAGTAACTGATTTACAGATACCGTTCACGTCAGCATCTAACTCGGTAAAACGGATGTGTGAATGGCCTAGCAATATCGGTTTTGGTGTAACGCGACAGCAAAAGTCGGTTTCCGAAATTCGAATTTCGTATTCTGACAGTTGTCTTGCATGTAAACGTTGCGTCAGAGATGTTCACATAATATGGACTCCAACAGACTAGCTTTTTACTTGAGCTGATCAAATGAGAATAGAAGCCTCCGAAACGCTACATAGAATGCTGAAGAATCTATAGGTACATCAGGTGACTGGGTAAGCCCAAGAAAATAAATATTTATTGCGCAAATTGTTGAACAGAGGGAATTGGCTGATAGGCTTTACCAAGAGAAATGAAAGAATCGTCAGCTTCGCATTGGAGGAATGGGTGGGGAGGGAGAGGGTAGAATTGCAAAGGGATAATAAGACCTGACTGTAGTCTTCCTTTCATTATAGTTTACCCTGCAAGCGACGGGCTCTACTGTACTCAAATATCTGGCAAATTTATTTTATTTAACTGTGTAGCTGTATAACTTCTCGCCCATTTGCCTAAGGAAGGCCAGTCGTATATGCTTCCTGTCTCAGAACTGTGTATACGTTGTTCTGTCAGTAATCGTATTTTAACTCACTGTGTATCGGAATTTCCGAGAGAGAAGTTATCCATAAGTTCGGTTTACTTGGAAATGACCTCAATATAATGCGTATTTGCCCAGCAGCACATTTTTCTGTAAACCGAACGTGACACTAACACCATCCTCGTAAATCGCAACATATTCGCAGAAATTTAACATGTCCTCTTAGCTTCCTGCCTAACCTGACCCTCAGAAATGGCAATATATTCGGAAATTAACAGCCAGATAGTTGTCACAAGCAACGAATAGAAACGTCATTGCTGCTCGTCCATTCGCAGCAATTTATGCTGCACTTCTAGGCTCCTGGCTCCAAGTACCTTCGGAAATCGCGACATATTCGAATGAAACGGCAATTATTTGTGACAATCAATAATACAAATTCCATTGCTGGTCTTTGCACTCGCTGCAATTTCATCCTTAATTTGTAGGATTCCTTGCCTCAATCTGCAAAAACGAAATCTTTATGGGATCACTATGTTGCTTGACTGTCTGTCTGTCTGTCCGACTTTTAAGAAGCCCTTTTCTCAGGAACGGATAGAAGTATCAACTTCAAACTTAGTTCACATATTGAGACCTATAGTTCCTAGGAGACGTAAAATTTTAAAATTCAGAATCACGTTACTCAAAACGTCACATATTTTGATACTCGAAACCCCAGTCATCAAAACTTATGAGGTGCATCTCGTTGACCTAGAATCATGAAATTTGATAAGAACCAAAGTTTCACAATACAAGTAAAATAAAAAATCCGAAACTTCTTAATTTCTAATTATTTCATACGAATTTTTTTTTCATTTTTTGTCCGCTTGTCTGTTTCTCTGTTCGTATGTTAAGGCCGTTTTTCTGTGGAACAGAAAGTATGAAGTTGAAATTTACGTCACACATAAGTCTACGAGCCCTTGGTAGTGCAAAAATTTTAAGCTTCTAAGTTAATGCAATCAAAAGATACGGTAATTTAGGTCAGGTATTTCAACTCTCGAAACCTGACTCATCAAGACCTATAGGATCCTTCCCATTAACTCAGAATACTGAAATTCGGCAAGGAGGAATGTTTCACAGTGTACGTAGCGTAAAAATTCTGGAAGTTTTTGAACTGTAATTATCAACAATGTAGGGAAAGATATATTGCTACTTACCGTAAAGAAGACACGTCAGGTTGCAGACAGGCACGAGGAGCATAGCGTTCGGCCACAGCCTTCGTCAGTAAACACATACACACACACAAGCAAGTACACCTCAAGCCCACACGATCGCCATCTCCAGCATCTCGTGCCGGAATATGGCATCCAGGCCCGACATACTGGAGTTGGCGATCGTGCGTGCGTGAGGAGTGTGTGCTTGCGAGCGTGCGTGTACGCGCGAGCGTGAACGGGTTCGTGTATGTGTGTATGTGTGTGTGTGTGGGTGTGTGTGGGTGTGTGTCTTTACTGATGAAGACTGTAGCCGAACGCTATATGTGTCTTTTACTCGTGCCTGTCTGCAACTTGACGTGTCTTCTTTACGGTAAGTAGCAATATATCTATCCCTACATTGTTGATATTCCCAGGTGGAGTTGCCATTGTTTAAATTGTAATTATGTCATATAAAAATATAAAAGTATCTTTTGCCATTTGAACATATTGTATATATAATTAAAAACATAATAGACAAATATTACTACATGCAAACGTAAAATGTAAGCTATAGGCATTTTTAGTAAGTAAATAGAATACGTTTATTAAACTTTTCTCTCTACGTATATAAACTGAAGTCAACTAATCGCTTATTTTTGTATGTCCGAGCTAGTGTGAGGAACATCTGTAGAGATTTTGATATGGTCTTGGAATTCCCGGGACCAATATCTTGCCAATATCGATATTGATGACAGGCAAGAAACTTTGTGATTCTAGATAACCAGGATGAATGAACCATATATGTATGCACAATTAAGTTTGTACGGAATCCTGAGTAACCGAGTTCTACTCGCACTTTGCCAATTTTTATTTGATGGGAAGTCATAAAATCGAAGAAATCGTTTTTGAGAGTATGCTGTTATATGAAAATTACATCGAATATCTTAGAACATTACTGTAATGAAACTCCTAGAATCTGTTAGGAACGCAGAGCTGAAATAAAGTAAAATAGCATACAGCAGAACGTGAATCCACTTCCCCCGAACCCGACACTCATAAGAATCTAACCACGAGACCGCTGAGTAGACATGTTTCTCATTAGAGTCTCCTGAAGGCTTATATCACCGCTGCGTCACTTAACCGACATTTCTGATAAATCTTGGATGCAGCTTTCCCTGAAACAGAGTAGTGTCATTAAATCCAATATAAAAACAACAAAATCGAGTGATGTGTTTTGACGTCACTTCCGAGTAACCGTGCATTTCAGTAGCTATTCCTATTATCTAAGGTGTAATGCTGAAGCCAGTATTTGTCTAAACGAGCGTGGGAAACCTAAAGACCACCATAAATCTGCCCGTGCCGCCTACTACGCTCGTCAGTCCACCACGCGGATTCGATTTCTGTGCAGCAAACCTTTCTGTCTCGGCACTTTAGCACACTGCGCGTCACGCTACAGCAACAGGTGGACGCTTGGCTATAGTAAGCAGCTTCAAATGGGTGTAGGTACCAGCAGTTACGCAGAGATGTAGAGGCTTCACAGGATACACTAGCGTGGAGAACTGCATCAGTCGGTCATCAAACTGGAGACAAGTACAAAGAGAGCAATTTATGCCAGAATTCGAAACCTGTTGACTGACGTCTGTGCTGTATATGGCGCCATCAACTTAGGATTGTCACAATAAAAGCATTCTATAGGATAGGACACAGTACTGCCATAAAACTGTGTCAGATCATCGGTAGATCTCGCTCCCAATAGTCGCATTCAACAACAGTGCATTCCTTCCACCGAACAGCAGACGAGAATTCAGCGGGCACTCTAGCTGCTGCATATTCAATGAATATTTCGCATCGGATATTCTGCCAAGTGCTTCAGTGACCATTCTTCCAGAACGTCAGCTAAGCATTTGCATCCATTTGTATCTACGCTGCTCTTTAATACGACATATCTAATAATTTCGGTTCAAATGAGAGAATACAAATTGCAATATTACAAAGTAGTGACATTCATCCCACAGTTTCATATTACCTCCTTCCCTGAGTTCTAGCTTTGGCTGCAAAAAGCACAAACTAGATGTACTGTGTACTCCACATGACGACCAGACAGCGAAGACAGATCTGCCAGCGATGGAATTTATTTTTTATTTATTCAATTTTCTGCCACAGTTGCATATAATCTTCAATAATGACTAGTTTAGAACGATTGCGTTTGTTTTCAAAACATTTATTGCATTTCCAATGTCCGACTGTGACATAAAAGCAACGGAAAATTCAAAAGACTTGTTTATACACCTCAACATAACATCACCTAACGGAGACATTTTCTATGTTTAGGATGTGTACGATCAAGTCTTTTGAATGTTCCACTAACCTGTCTTAAAATTACCACAAAATAATATACTCAGTTCCGTAGTGGAAGGTACCGAGCGCATACTCAGAAATAAACAGGCACCATTTTCATAATTCCATTTTACCAAGTAACTCCAAGGAAAACGGCTAGCTCAGAAATTTGGATAACAACAACAAAGGGTACAAGAAAAGAACAACAGTATTCTTCTTCTTTTGCATACGACTTTGTCCCGCAGATTTCGCGGGGTCGGCGTGATTACAATCGGATTTGGCAAGGATAGTTTTGAAGGGGTGGCCGGATGCCCTTACTGCCGCCACCCCGTAACCAACCAGTGACGGAATCAGTGTCCCCCCCCCCCACCCGCCCCCCCCCCCCCGCTCTCTGCGTTTAGTGTAAATCATGAAATAGTGCGAACGTGTTGCAAATGTCTGCGAGTCATGTGAGTGAGGCGGAACGTGGGTACCAGCCCGGTATTAACCTAGAGCAGAGGTTCCAAAACTGGTGGGCGCGGCCCCCTGGGAGGGGGGGGGGGGGGGGGGCGTGATGATGTTGCAAGGGGGCCGCGGGTGGAGTTAGCGGTATAAACCTAATATTTCTTTTTAATATCGATATTTTAATAAAATGAATGTGCAGGTATGAATGATAGATTATGGTGCTAAATGCAATCGTTTGGAGTCCCACTTCCCGCAATCCTATCTCAATAACCTATCCTAGAACGTACAGCTTTTGAAGATCACGTTTAGAATGTCACACACAGAATCTCTAAAAATTACGAAGGCGATATGCGTTAATTCTAATATATCAGATTTGTAAACAACTTAAAAAATGGTTCAAATGGCTCTGAGCACTATGGGACTCAACTGCTGAGGTCATTAGTCCCCTAGAACTTAGAACTAGTTAAACCTAACTAACCTAAGGACATCACAAACATCCATGCCCGAGGCAGGATTCGAACCTGCGACCGTAGCGGTCTTGCGGTTCCAGACTGCAGCGGCTTTAATCGCACGGCCACTTCGGCCGGCTAAACAACTTACTTCTGACAATTGGAAAACAGAAAAGTCAGGTATTAACTATTCCGTACATTTGTACACATGAGCTGAACGTAATCATGTTATAACATTTAGCCATAGTAGGCTATGTTCACCAGAGTAATAATCACTTATACTGCAGAACTGCAAAAAAGCCGTTTTATTACCCTGTCAACTCGCGGATCCCCATGTGATGTGATTACATCGACTTTAACAGACTGTATACGCTACAAATGAACTGGCGGGTTCGTAATTCGGACGCCAGGGTTATGCCCTTTGTCACCAGAAAAATGTGCACGACGTGAACGCGAAACTAGTACAAGTGTTCGTTCTCAGCAGAGTACTTCACGCCGTTATGTAAACATTGTCGTGACTGCTAACAATGAAACATAACCCAGCTAGGTAGACAATGAAGTCCATTTTTTTTCGAACGGTCAGTACTACAGCCCTTTCATTCGGATTACTTATCTGACAAAACAGTTATTTTTCCTCTGCCTTTTTGAAATACGGCATAATTTCGTTTGAAATTAGTGTACGTTCTTTGCTGCGACAATGGCTTCTTTTGGTACGAGTACAGAGATAACTGCTTGGCACTGTGCACAGTTTCCAGTGATGTGTGAGGTGTATCCATAACCTTACTTAATTACTGTGAAATCTGACAACCAATTCATTAATGTTATCTCAAAACTTATAACGTTTAAGTAACGAAATATAGGGGCACGAAAACGATTTTCGCATAAATCCCCAGGCTACACTGCTCAGAACAGCACCGCAGAACAGGTAGCAAATTCTTAGGGTGGCTGTGGGCTGTTTCTGCCATAATCCGGGAAAAGAAGCCCGTTTCTCCCAGCAAGAGCCCTGCACGGCCACCAGGTCGCAGACGGGCAGTGCACTGACTACCTGCGCTGCGGCTCGGCTTCCCCGTTCTTCGCCCCACTCCTCAGGCAGTCATCTGAGGTGCCGACAGACGACAGTAGCTTTCCTTTATTTCAGTTGGTTGCTTGCAGTTGTTGACACATTTAATGTATTGGAATTTGCTGAAATCGCGTTGAATCTTTCACAGTTGTGCCTCAGTAAAATCAGTGTTAGTGCGAAGTTATACTGTTAACTTCTTGTTTTCTTTTTACTTCTCCATGAGTGTCGTGAGAAAACGTAAATATAATGATGATTATATCAAATACGGTTTTGCTTCTATACAAGAAAATGGTGTTGACCAGCCGCAATGTGTTACTTGCTATTAGGTATTGAGCAATGATTCCATGAGACCTCGTCTGGAACGCCATTTGTGGGCAGAGCATGCTGCATTGAAAGAGAAGCCGAAGGAATTTTTTGCTGCAAAATGTGATAATTTGAAACGGATGAAGTTGGACGCTGCTGGATCTTTCGCTCACACATCAGAAAAGGTACTGAAAGCCTCGTATGAGTTATCGCTACTTATTTCAAGGACCAAGAAAAGTCATATTATCGGAGGGACACTAGTCAAACCCTGTTTGTTGAAAGCTGCTGATATTGTTCTTGGGTCGGAAAGTAAAGAAAAACTTTCACAAATACCGCTTTCTGATAATACTGTGAAACGTCGGATTGATGATATGGCCGAAGACATACAAAATCAATTAGTTACGGCCGTCAAACAATCGCAGTTTCTCGCAATACAGTTAGACGAGAGTAACGACGTTGAGAATTGTTGCCAACTGCTAGCTTTCGTTCGCTATATAGAAAATGAAGCAATTAAAGAAGAGTTGCTGTTTTCTACAGAGTTAAAGACAACTTCAAAAGCAATTCATATAATGGCAGCCGTCTCTGAATTCTTTTGTAAAAATGAGTTATCATGGCAGAAACTGATAGGCGTATGCACAGACGGCGCCACATCAATGCTTGGATGTCGCTCACGATTCGTGCAGATGGTCAGAGAAAAAACCCTAGTGTTACTGCTATCCACTGTGTCATACACCGTCAAGCATTGGCAGCTAAGACACTTCCAAAAGAACTCAATGATGTCTTGAAATTGTGCATCAAAATCGTGAATCATATTAAAAAGAGTGGGTTAAATTTCAGGTTGTTGAAGACTTGGGAGCAGAGTATAAAACACTTTTATTTCATACAGAAGTACGCTAGCTCTCAAAAGGAAATATGCTAGGAATATCGTTTGAACTTCGAGACAAAGTGATGCAGTTTTTGGAAAGTAACAAACAAACTGAATTGTATGTGGAATTTAGAAAGCCCGGTGTTCATGTTGCATTGGCTTATCTGTCAGATATTTTCGAATCTTTAAACACATTGAATTTGAAATTACAAGGTGGAGAGTCAAACACAACTTTTCATCTGGATGCCATGAAAGCGTTTACTGATAAGTTGCAACTATGGAAACGTAAAATTTTAGCCAGCAATTATTCCTGCTTTCCCAGATTGTTTGGAATCCTGGAAGAAGCCCGATTTCACAACGATTTTAAGGATACTGATACTAAGAGTAAAATATCGAACCATTTGCAGCACCTCATTAATCAATTCGAACGATACTTCCCTAACAGTTGTGATGATAAAATTTATTATAGTTTAGCGACGGATCCATTTCACGTTGACGTGGATGTGTTGCCAGACAGACTACAAGAGGAAGTCTTAGAAATTAAAAATGATTCTGCAGCGAAGTATGACTTTGAGAAGATAGCTAAGCCTTTATTTTGGGTGAAATATCTCACAGCAGAACAAGCACTGAAACTGTATTTACCATTTTCAAGCACTTATTTGTGCGAAAGAGCATTTTCAGCGGTAGTGGCGATAAAAAATAAGCTTAGAAGCAAACTCAGTATTGCCAATGATTTACGTTGCGCAGTTTCTACTATTCAGCCAAGAATTCAAAATCTTGTAAAAAATATGCAAGCTCATCCTTCACATTGATTTATTTGTTTGTTTCTTGCCATATGTGTGTGGAGATAATATTTTTATAATAAATACGTCACATTATAAGAGAACTTGTTATTTTTCTCCTAACTATCATTACATGTAGGTAATACTGTAAAATTATAAAAAACAATTTCGAAGAAACAATATAAAATAAACATAGTGAATCTGATTTAAATATAAATACTGCGTGTGATCCTTATGGATTCTGATATTACGTGTGGTATGTTATTTCAACTAATAATAGTATTTCTTCTGGATGAAGACACAGCGAAAGTTTATCCTAGATATGGCAAGCGAAGAGTAGTCCTAAAATCGTATACTGCTAAAGAAATGGTGCGCAGCAAGGGAATGTAATCAAGGTAAGGAAGTTGTTTTATTCATATTTTTTAAAGTTCTGTGTAGTCTGAAAAATTATTTCGTAAAACTTATTTTTTATTTTTTGTCTGGTTCTAAGAACTGGGCGTTTCTCGCCGTTCGGTAACTGTCGTCGTTGACATAAATGCCAGCGTATGCGCAATGACAATGGGGAGCGCTATAGGCGTACAAATCAGTGATGTTCGTTAACACCGTGACTGAGTGACTATTTTTGATAATGAGTGAAAGTAATAAGCTACACTCAAAATAATGGCCCGCATCCACTAATCTGCAAAGGTCGCAAATATTTTTCCTTGTTTACCAAGGACTTTCTTTACTTTAGGAGTGGATTATAATCACTAGACTTGACTGATGACGTAATAACTGCGACTCGATACAGTAACAGCCCACCATGTTACAAGACGTCACCATCACAAATTTTTCAATAGTTTCTTGATAATTAATAAAGATCTCTATACTTTCTTTAGGGGGGGGGGGGGGGGGGCACGGAAGTTTTCTTTTCGGCAGAAGGGGGGCGTGACAAACAAAAGTTTGGGAACCTCTGACCTAGAGAGATGTGGAATACAGCCTAAAAACCATACCCAGGCTGGCCAGCACGCCTGCCCATGTCGTTAATCAGCCGAGCGGATTCGATCAGGGGCCGGCGCACCATTAGCGCTCTCGGCTAACCTGTAGGGTTAAGAAACGAGCTTTAAAATATGCAGAATTTAATTATTAAATTATGCAGCAATTCTTCTGTGGGCGCAACATTTTCCAACAGCTTTTACAGAGTAACAGCTTCAGGTATTCCAAACATGTTTATTCTCAAAACAGATATCAATTAAAACTTTCTCCACTTCATAACGGGATTGGTACAGCAAACAGTACGTATGATATGAAGAAGCAAGCATTCCTAGTTGCAATATTAAAATTTTTTATTATTTATCAATGATGCGTCTCACCTTTACTTACGCATCTTCGGATTGTCCTACGGAAGAAATACAAAATACCGTAATAGGGATGTGACCCCATTTAGTGAGACTGGATCACCAAGAAAACATTCAACAACTTGCTGATATTTGGCAGCGATGGGTACATGGGATACCGCTCATAAAATATCCCAGCGGGTAAATGATCCTTGTCAAAGCTTTAAAAAAACACTGCGTGGTTTCCTATAAAATAAAATAAAACAGAAGGTGATCGAAAGGTATTTAAAAAAAAAAAAAAAAAAAAAAAAAACATGTAACATGCTTTGTCCCTAAATTGACAACCCACATTGGAAATAAGTAAGAAGCACCAAGTTACCTTATTACGGCATGTGGGACAGTCCAATGCAAACCAAATGATATCAGGCCTTTACATCATAAACATGTAGGAGGTGTATGCATTTCTGGTTGCACACATCACGGTGGATAAGAAAAGAAATCAAGGCCCCTGAGATTAGTACAGGCAGATCTCAGTGGACGGCGCCTGCGGGCTGTGGGCTGCGTTGTCATTAATTCAAACCATGAGAGTTATTGCAGATGACTGATGTTCTAAAAAATGAAGATAAAATGCCTAATTTAATAGACAGAATAATGAGGGTGAATAAAAATTAAAAATTAATACTTTTCTGTTGCGGGAATGCACAAAAGTACATAGGGGAACTACGAATACCAGTTTTGAGTGTCCCAAGTATTATTATAGCCAACAACATTATACTTACCCAAATCTCCCTAAAGCCAGAATCTATGCCTTTCCCTCCTTCCCCCCAATGCACGACACCGTGCCATGATAACGTGTGGTTATCATTGGACTCTGCCATATGCCGTAATAAAGTAATCTGCTGCTTCCTTATTTCCCGTTTGGGTTGTCCGTTTAGGGACAGTGCTGGTTACACATTTTTCCAAAACACCTTTCGGTCATCTTATGTTCTATAGGACACCATGCAGTATTTTTAAATCTTTGACAAGAAGAATTTGCCTGTCGGAATATTTTGTGCGCCATATACTATGTTCCCATCGCTATTAAGTATCAGTAAGGTTTTTAATATTTTCGTGGAAATCCTATCTCAATAAATGGGGCACGGCACTATTATGAAATTTTAAATTTCTACCAGAGCCCAATCCCAAGATTCCTAAATAAAGGTAAAACGCATCATTGGGAGTAAAAAGACATTTTAACACTGCAAACGAGACTGCTTGTTTTTTTTTTTCAAAATTATCAGTTATTGATAACAGTCTTGATGATTTAAAACACACGTAAGAAGCAATTACAAAAATGTTTTAAAATAAAAATGCAGTTAAAACATTTCACGCTCCAAATTAAAGAAACACCTTACACAAAAGCTCCTTTCTCAGAGACAGTGAAACATTTTTCGTGGTGTAATTTTAAAACCAAATAACGGTGATGGAACACGTCTCAAATCAATGGGCGCTCGTTCGATAAAAATTTAAGCCTTAACTATGGTTTGAATAAACAAGGTTTTACCAAAACTTGACCAAAACAGCAGAGATAAAAAAGTGAAGAAAAACTCAAAATATTACTTCAAACGCACCTAAAGTGAAATGAATCACATGCTAGACATAACCTCCCTCTAACAAAAACAGATTAATAATTTTACCCAAGAGCTTAACTATTAAAATATGTTCCCCTTTTTAAAAAATTTAAATATTTAAAAACATTTAGCAACAACTGAAATGCTCCATCAAGTTTAATTTTGAAAACACTGCACCAATAACAACCAAAATGAGTGATCAATATACTTAAGAGCAGTCAGCCAAAATTAAATACTGAAGAGATCGCTGACAGTGTGACAACAATGTCATTCGCAGTATACAAAACGTACACAAACGCTCCAAAACAACACCAAAGTATTAAACATGTTAATCAGTGTCGTGGATTAATACCAGAAGCTGACAAATGTTTGCGTACTAAAATCTAAAGCTCACCTTTTATTGGTCTGCATTTTTCCTTCTTTTCATACTACGAAAATCCACAAGCAGTATGATGGAATCCAGCCAAATTAACAAATGAAACGTGCTGAACTTGTTGTGCATGTTGACCTTTAGATAATCCAAACAGAACATTCAACAGCGCATAGACAGCTAGTAATCTCTACAGAAAACTAGCTGGCCCAACAAGCATAACACTTCCACATCAATGCTAGGTATAGACTCAAGACCTAACTTGAAACTCCACTTTATATCCAGGTGACAGTGCGAACATATACTATTAATGAAGCCACCGATCTTCGGTCCAAGATAATATTGCGTCGATCACGTGACACCAGCTCCACATACGAACAGCTGCCCCCACTCACAGTTTCATTCGACGGAGGTGACACGACCATGAGCCGGTCCGCGTGCGGCGCTTTGCAGCCTCATAGCTGGACTACGCTGTCGCCCAGCGACACGCCGACGTGAACGTTGCCTAGAGACGCGGGCTCCGTGTCTTGAGGTATCGATAGCGGACCAGCTCAGTTATGTTACAGTCAAACATTAGAGATGCAGGGACAGGTTTCAAAAAGAACACAATCGATCGAAAATATTCACTGTTAAAAATTATAAGCATTATGATAGGAAGCTACTGGATTGGTACAAAAGTTCGTAGCATTTTTCCATATGTTTAATAGCCAGAATAGATACACATAACGGAGACTTTAGTCATCAATAATACATTTTCCTTCACTATTTACTTCCAACGCTGGGATAACTTTTCGATTCCGCGACTGTAGAAATCACGTGGTTTTGAAGCGAAGAACTCGCCCAGGCATAATCGGAGCTCATTTTCATCTGGAAAGAAAGTTCCTTAAACGTTATTCGACAGAGAGCGGGAAAGGTGAATATCTGAGGGCGCAAGATCTGGTGAATAAGGTGGATGCGGAATGACTTCCCAACCGAAATCCCGTATAGCGCTTCTTGTCTGTCCAGCAGACGTGGGCGGGCGGACGGTGTCGCATCACTTCACGCAGCCTTCCTGGTCGCTGTTCTTGCACTGTGTCTGCAAGACGTCTCAGTTGTCGATAATAAATGTCAGCAGCGATAGTTGTACATCGGGGTAGCATTTCGTAGTGCACCACACCGCCGCTGTTCTACCAGGTGCTTAACATCATCTGTATAAGCGTGCAGGTCTTTGTACGAGGAGTTTTTGCTTTGTTGGGCTCAGCCAGGCTTCATCACCAGTTGCGATACAGGATAGGAATGATCGGTGTTGTTTACTAGCCAACTGTTAACGAGAAAGCAGAGATGCACATTGTCATCCGCTGATTTTAATGATTTTGGCTTAGAGCTTGCAGTACCCATACATTCGATTTTTGAACCTTCCTCGTTGCATGCAAATGTCACGTGATGGTGGAATGATCACAGTTCATCGCATATGCCATTGTGGATTAACGAGTTTAAGGGGAGTTGGAATGCCCTATCTCGCCAATGTTAAATTTGCTAACTTTGTGTACCTTTTTCTTTGGAACTATTATCTTCAGAACTTTGAAATTCTGGCAGAGGTTTTCAGCATATATTGTGAGCCCACTGAACTAGAACCAATGTTTTCTTTTTGTTGGTATAGTATTTATGAATTTTTTACCATTAAGCCATTTTTTATTGGAAAAAGTATAACATAAACTTCCCTAGTTCAGAGAATAAGCCAGTTCTTGTCATGATTCTAGTTCAGTGGCCTCTTTGAACTGTTTTGCAGCATTTCTGAAAATTTGAATGTTGTTGGTTGAGTGGTTTATGAGATAAAGGTACATGTAACACTAAAAATGTCAAATGCCAGAAAATGCGATTAAAGTAATTTATTATGAAAATTCACAAATACCTTTTATTCTATTATCAAAAGTGTCCAGCAGAGTAATCAGGGTCATCTTCTAGTTCTTCTTCTTCACCTAGAAGCTTTCTTCTCCTTGCTGCCCTTGCTTTTTTTGTATTAAATTCAGCTGCATACTGAGCCTTCCTTACTCGCACGCTGTCCAGAAGCTGAAGACCTCTGATGGTGTTGATACCAGGAGCAATGCCGAGCCTTGCCATGACCTTTAGCCTACCCATATGACCATCATTGAATGAAATAACAGCATCACTGACTCCCCATTTCAATGTTTTTATCCCAACAAATACATTCTTAGGTACACGAGTCCAAATGAGGTTGTTGAACGACTCGTTTTGATTCTGGGTACAACCATGAAGACATTTTCGCAGAAGATCAGGATGCCCCAAGTCTCTATATATTGGTTTAATTACTTCCATAACAGCCAATGGAATATAATTTTTATGGTGATAAGGATCCCCAGTAGCTTGAGATTTTCTATAATTGCACCATGACTGAGGACCATCTGGACAAGCAAAATGTTGAGGATTATCATCAGTTGATGATCGATGTAAATATGTGGCCCATACAGCTTGTCTCATTTCCTGCAAATTATTTGCATTATTTCTTATTGCCATACCATAGTATTGTTGTAATTCATTTATAATTTTATCTGACAGGCGACCTCTAATGGTTTTACCATCTGACAAAATTTTGTCCTTCAGATTCTGTTTCAGTTTCCTTAGACGAGTGCCCATTCGTTTCTGAACATGACCGACACATTCTAGTTTAGTTATTGTCTTATTGACATATGGCATGGATTCTGTAACACTTTTGTATGCCTTGGAGTCCCCATCTCCAAGGAATTTTGTGTAAAATACTCCCCGTTCTTTTTCTGATCTGCTAAACATTTTCACAGCAGCGGCAGCCTCCATGCCTCCACTCGTACCTTCATAATTCTTGCTACATATGTGAGCTGCTTCTATCTTACCAGATGCACAATGGTAACAATGTTTAGTGAGCACTTCATAGTCCAAAACTTTACCGCTGTCCACACTAGTAACAGTAGCAACAGCATTTTTGGATGTGTGACCCCTTTTCTGCCAGGTTCCATCAAAAGCAACAGGGATATCTGGGTTTCCTTCATTTATATATTTTGCTTCACTGGCAGCAGCTTTCATTGATAAATCTGCTACAGACTGAACAGCATCTCCTATCACTTCAGTGTAATTGTCAATTTTAGCAGGTGGAGGTGGAAGATTCATTATGGCACAAAATGTTTGAGCAGCAGTATGTCCTTTACCAATTGCTCTCATTGCATACATTAGCCTGATATTACTCTCAAACAAATTGCTACTGCATGTTTTAGAGCTCCAAAAACAGGTCTCATTTTCACAACTGGCACAAACTATAGCAATTTTGCAGGAAAGTCCTATAGATTTTGTTATGTTCATATCAAAAGAACCTCCACAAAGATTACAACACAAACATTTCTTCATAAACTCAGTAAAAACAGGAAAGTCGACTAAAACATATTGTTCATTAGAAGCTTCATCTGTAATTTCACTTGCACAGTTTGATAACTTCTTTTTTGATGCACTGGTGGGCGTGTCTCCTTCACACATCTCAGCTGTACAAACGTCAGAACTTTCACCAGCATCAACAGGTGCTGAAGCAGAATCACTTGAACAAACGTTATTTGTAAATCTATTACCGCGAAACTTTCGCTTTTTAAATAATGATGCACTCCTAGGCATCGTAGAAACTACGCACTCACCACTGAAAGTCAAAACAAGACAGATAACAAACTCCAAATGAGCGACAAACTAAACTCGAGGCTCAAAACAAACACTCACAGATCAAAAACTGAACAATAAACACAGCTAGTCGTAAAAACAATGGTACCTATGGAAGGATCAAAGATTCTACAACTGAAGAGTGAAATCCACAGCCTTCTATATGTAATGTTTTCGGAAATGCGAAGATTTAAATGTGTACAAATCACAAGATGGGTAACTTTGCTGGGCGCACATGTAATTTTGAAAAATTAAATAAAAATACTTCCAATTGGAATTTCTTAACAAATTTTGCACCATTTTAAGCAGAAAATTTCAAATTAAGTTATAAGGTTAAAAACTGAAAATGTGAATTTTTTCCATTTTCCGGCATTCCAACTCCCCTTAAACGATCTTCATCAAATCCAGAAGGTCTTCCTGAACGTATAAGGTCACTAATGTCAAAAGTGTCCTGCATAAAATGAGAAACAATTTTCTAGATGTGCTGTGTCCAGTGGCATTATCTCCATAGGGGAGCAAGTGTTTTTCGCTGTTTTCACTGCTCTCGCCCCTCTACTAACCTCAATCAGCAGAATATGTCGAAATTGTTCCTATTTCTCCACTTGGCATTCCATTTTCTGGAGTCCACAGCTCCACTTTCTTTCTTCAAATGACAAAATGACAACATGTAAACTCAAATAGTAACAGTGAATTACAAATAAAAAGTGGCAATCGATAAACAAACTCATAGCAACCGGAATTGCAACATCTAAGACAAAAACGCTACGAACTTCTGCACAATCCCCATAATTAAATAATAAACTGCTACGAGTTTCAATAAAGTAAACCAAGTAAACGTGCAACTGATTAATGACATACCATCGATAAAAGTGATCACTTCTAGTCAGTGGAGCCTATAGCAAAATTCAGAACAGTCAAATTCAGTCTGAAGACTGATCTGATACAGCTCTCTACGCTAATCTGTCTAGTGGAGGCCTCTTCATATCTGCATAACCAGGGCAACCTCAGTCCATTTGAATACGTTTACTATAGTCAAACCTTGCAGTTTTTACCCATACGATCTTCAGTATTCTTCGGTAGCACCACTTATCAAAAGTGCAAACTAGCTGAAATTTACTTCTTACTCTGATCAGAGGGCCTGCTTTCGTGATTTCTTCCATTCCATTATGAACTGGGTAGAATATTCTTCATACATATGTATTAGAGAGCAAAGATTGGCGAGAACCCAGTTGACGCCCGAGCAGCGGCGACAGATAATCTTGCTGGCCCTTTAGAACCCCAGCATGGAGCAGAAATTTCATAGAGGCAGGTGTCATGCGTGGGTGGCTATTTTCTTGTTGAAATGGCATTATGATGCTGACTTACGAGAGGTAACACATGACGACGCACAATGTCCGTGACGTACGCTTGTGGCGTGAGAGTCCTCTCGACCTTTACTAGCCGTGACCTGAGGTCTCATTCGATGGCCTTCCACTCCATGATGCCGGGGGTAACACCGTAGTGCCTCTTAGAAACATCGGAAGAATGGAATCTCTCCGAAAGTCGCCGACATACTAGCTGATGGTGGCCGTCTGTGATAACGCAGAACCGCGATTCGGCTCTGAACACAATGCGATGCCATTCGTCAGCAGTTCATGCTTCCCCGTCACTGCACCACTCCAGACGCAGCCGCTTGTGTTATGGTGTTAATGGCAACCAACACATGAGTCGCTATTCTACACCTAGACGGCTGCTAGTGCCCGTCCAATGGTGCGGAATGCCACAGAACGTTGCAGAACTAGCACTCCTGGAAGAAAGGATATTGCGGAGACATGGCTTAGCCACAGCCTGGGGGTGTTTCCAGATGGAGATTTTCACTCTGCAGCGGAGTGTGAGCTGATATGAAACTTCCTGGCAGATTCGCAGAAGAGCTTTAGTAAACTTTGGAAGGTAGGAGACGAGGTACTGGCAGAACTGAGGCTGTGACGGCTGGTCGTGAGTCTTGCTAGGGTAGCTCAGATGGTAGAGCACTTGCCCGCGAAAGGCAAAAGGTCTCGAGTTCGAGTCTCGTTCCGGCACACAGTTTTAATCTGCCAGGAAGTTTCATATCAGCGCACACTTTGCTGCAGAGTGAAAATCTCATTCTGAGTCCATTTCTTGTTCTCGGATGGCGTAACGATGTGCTTGGTGCACAATGCTGCCTGGCCGGCCGGTGTGGCCGAGCGGTTATAGGCGCTTCATTCTGGAACCGGCAGACCGTTACGGTCGCAGGTTCGAATCCTGCCTCGGGCTTGGATGTGTGTGATGTCCTTAGGTTAGTTAGGTTTAAGTAGTTCTAAGTTCTAGGCGACTGATGACCTCAGAGCCATTTGAACCACAATGCGGCCATCCTGCCTCGTTGTGGGTAGACGTGGTCGACTGGACCCTTGACAACAAATACGCTTGCCCTCTAGTTCCACGCAGTCCAAAATCTGGCGCATGTCACATCAGAATTCCCCACAAATACAGATACTGCACGATTCGACCAGCTGACCAAGTGGAGATAGACAGTGAGATCACTTTCAAACAGCGTCAGGGACAGACAACGCTATCTCAGAAGAGTACGTGCCATCTTCGTGCTCTTCACAGGGGCCACTCAACTTCTGACGCTGTTCAGGCCCCTTATATACCCATTAGACACGATAAGGACACTGAATACGCTACCTGTCGCATAGAACTGAAACTAATCGTTTGAATAGCCGCAGAGTTTATGCATGTGTGAGAAGCTACTCAGATATCCGTCCGTGTATTCAGTGTGCTTCACATTTTTGTCTGGCCGTGTAGCTACCATATTGTAAACGAACCAGTAGTTCAAATTGTAGAGCCGCCATAAATCGCATTACTTTTTATTTATTTTAGAAGTTTCACTCGACCAACGCGAGAATCTTCAGAACTGTGGAAATACAATGTGTTCGATCACCATACAAGAAGATAAATTGAAATATTTAACTTACAACGTGATAACTAACTCTACGTGATGCAGAGACACTCGTTACAAATATAGAACCACCATAATACATAAAATGCAGTAAATTGGTTGTCTACAGTTAACGTAATCTTTCTAGTCAGATGCATTCTGAAGATGCTCGTGTTGGTCGAGTGAAACGTGTCAAATAAAGAAAACGTTACAAGAGACTCGTGACGCCTCTACAATTTTAATTTCTAACGGTAGCCGTTTCCATGCAGGCAAATGCTTGCGCTCGGAAAACTAGTAATTGTTCGAGAAAAGTAAACCAGGGAAACGATGATTATTTGGGGCGCAGCATATCGTAAGATAAATAATAGCTGTGAAGAAAACAGGCAGCTTAAAATAACATACGCACCATTAAAAAAATTTGTTTACTGATGCTGGACCTTGTGAAATGGGATAGCGAATGCGATAACCCGGCAACTCTTCGTCGCAGTTGAAGAATGCAATATACTGAAATACTTACAATATTTCCTTTCATTTTATTCAGATGTGGCCGGGGGATTAGATTAATAAACTGTTGTTACTTGCTTTACTACTCCTACACCTGAAGAAAATATTCAACTGAACTAAATAATTATGAGTTAACTAGTGAGCAAGCTCCTTTAAATTATTTCGCGACAGGGAAGGTTCTTATTTAAGTTCAGTTGAGTTGAAATCGAACGTTATTATCTATTCAGAGAAAATACAGATTCCCTTACTCTTCTTAGACTCCTCCCTATATGTCGTTGAAAATTCAGTAGTCCCTGCCGGGAATTGTAAGACAATAATTAATGTTGCTCGACAATCTAGTTGTGTAGGAGCAGCTGCAGATATCCGCCGGTCACCCGCAAATTTCCCGTAATTAGGACTTTGTGTAGAAGCTTCTGAAACTGATCCAGTGCAATTCAGTCACCATCTGGTTCGACGGTGTGTAGCCGGACTGGACGTTACTTCAATCAACACGTCCCTATATAGTCTAAGACTATGACGCAGATTCGTCAGGAAACATCATGAACCAGATTTCTGAAGGCTCTACAGAGGCCTTGCATAAATGTTCACTCTTGAAAATGCACTCTTTATAAATTAAACTTACACTGATAAGCCAAAACGTTATGACCACGTGCGTAATAGCTTATTTGTCCGTCTTTGGAACGAAATACGTCACTGATTCTGGCTATCGGGGATCCAGCAGTTTGGTGGTAGGTTTGTGCAGCTATGTGGCGTTAGATGTCACGCACAGGTCATGTGATTCGCATAAACAAAGGGCCGTTGATTTGAGTAGGTGGTGACGGCTTCCGATAGCGAACCAGATTGGTTCCATAGCACTTACATCAGGAGAATTTGATAGCCGAGACATCAAGGTGAGCTCACTGTAATGCACCTCAAACCACTGTAGCATAGTTCTGTCTCCGAGACACGGACAATTATTCTGCTAAAGGACGACATTGCCTTCGGGGAAGACATCAGGCATGAAGGGATGCAGGTGGTTCGCAGCTGTCAGCGTGTCTTCGATTACTACCACAGGGCGCCTGCCGGAGCAGGAGAATGTCTCTCATAGCATAGCACGTTCCCACCATCCTGCTTCCGTGGCGAGCTGCACATTTCGAGCTGCCGTTCACCTAGATGACGGGGTTTGTGGAGACGACCATCGATCTAGTGTGGCATAAATGTGATTCAACCTAAGAGCCGAGACGTTTCCATTGATCGATGGTCGAAGTTCAACGGTCCTGGGCACACTGCAACTGTAGTTGACGATGCCGCTGGGTGAACATGTGAACACGTGGGGGTGGTCTGCTGCGGATCTCCATATTGAACAGTGTACGATGAACGGTGTGCTCCGAAACACTTGTGCGTACACCAGCATAGTGCTCTTTCGGCAGATAGCACAGATCACCATCTGTTCTACTTTACAGATCAGAGAAGCCTCCGAACCCCACGTTCTGTGAAGAGTCGTGGACGTCAAACCATTTAGTGCCTAGTGGTAGCTTCATTGTCCTTCTAACACTTTCCGTAGATTCTCTCGGCAGTAGCAAGTGAACATTCGGCCAGGTTCGCCCTTCCGGGACACCCGTTCACAGGCTCTGCGTAAAATATTCTGCCCTTAGGTAAGTCGCTTATCTCAATGGATTCCCCCATTTGCAGCCCATATCTTCGCTAGGGTGATCCTCGTCCGTGTCTACTACGCTTAAATAAATTTGTTACCGCGTCACGTACTCGCAATGCCACCTGACGGCATCCAACGTCGCGGTGTCCAGTAGTCATAATGTTTTGGCTGATAAATGTATTTAAATACCTTCTCAACACTCAGTAAATCCTTGAGGAAAATTGCAGTCTCTTCTCTTCAGTACTTTTAACAAATTCGTCGCCGGCCGGGGTGGCCGAGCGGTTCTAGGCGGTACAGTCTGGAACCGCGCGACGCTACGTCGCAGGTTCGAATCCTGGCTCGGGCATGGATCTGTGTGATGTCGTTAGGTTAGTTAAGTTTAAGCAGTTCTAAGTTCTACGGGACTGATGACCTCAGCAGTTAAGTCCCATAGTGCTCAGAGCCATTTGCACCATTTTGAACAAATTCGTCACAACAACAAATTGAAATAAAATTGTCTTTATTGGCGGACAACAATGAATTACAATTCTGCTCAAGATTTGTAGACGGCTATTCTCGATCGCATAGCGTAACAGCATGTCTCACCTATTTCTGCGTTTTGCTTTAGATTTGGCTCTACGAGGACCAACCACAATCCAAAAAGTAGTCGCGTATCTCTGGCAAATACTTTATCGTAAAAGCAATAGAGAGCTGATTGACATCGTACGCTAGCATAGAGGCAGGATATTACATTCTGAGAGACTGTATAAATTTAAATTATACACAATACTTGTGTATGCTCAGACAAATAGTGATGTAATATTTTAGGCATTGCCCGTTATAGAACTTGCTGTCAACAACAGCCAAACCTGATGTTGGGTGTCTGTACGTGTAAAGTCTCATCTTTTGAACGCTGAAAGCTTCAACTCTTTCTAAGTTTTCGACATTTTCTTGCTTAGAAGTCTAAATCTCTTGCAGGTAGTATGAGTGACGGTGGCCATAGCCTTGAGTAGATTATTCGTGTTACAATGTGACTGTGCGAAAAAGCATAAGACTCACTGAACTTAATTTCACCCTTTATAATAAAATAAGTTCACAGGAAAGACGCTGAAAATATTCCTTGTGAATGACTAAATATTAAAGTGATTCAGTTGTTATGCAATATATCTTACAGACTTAATTGGCCTTGTTATGAATTTACAGAAGTACTGGCTGGTGATATTAACTTTAACGCTTTAATCGATGTAAATCAAATATGTCTTGTATTTACTTTGTACTTAGATGAAATTTGACCCATCTTCTTGTCTCGACTATTCATCACCAATATACTGCATCGTCACATTCAAGTGTTTAAGGCTGCAATATCATTTGACAGAAATCTGAATGATCCTCAAGGGTGTTGTTATTACAGTGTAGCGTGACATTTAAACTTAGAGTTTTGCAATTTTTTTCTGTATAAAAACGACAATTATTGTTGACACTCATTTGCCAAATAAGCAGAAAACTAGGAACCATTATCCTTGTGAAAAACATTTCACGTCTTTCGTACTTCGTGTACAACGTCTCACAAATCAATGACACAGAGAGAACATTCACATCCACAACTGCTACATTTCAAAAGCTAGTTCGACTTCCTACCGCACTCCTAATAGATAACAAAGGCCCAAGCTATGGTATTCAACTCGAAGACAGTTGGTTTATAGGATTCTGTACATCAAACTAGAGGACTAAACAATTTGTAGTTAGTACGATAGATCTAGGAAGGTATAAGCTCAAACTTGGAAGCGGAAGGTTCGTTCCCGAACATAATTCACCGCTAGACGCCGCTAATTACCCTATCATCTCTCCCTTCGCGTACTAACAATGTCCTGCTCACGGATATTCTCCTTCTTCTCTAGCCCTTTTTGTTACCTCATCCCCCCCCCCCCCCCCCCCCCTCTACCCCGGTAAAAATCTCGCGCAATTCTCTTCTCACATTGAAATTTCTTCTCATTTGCCTCTAATTTTTGTACTTTCCAAGTATAGAAAACGGGAAAAATTCAAGCTGACAGAAATACGACAATTCTCTTACAATGATGTGCCAACGACCTTGCCGCAGTGATAACACTGGTTCCCGTCAGATCACCGAAGTTAAGCGCTGGGGCTTGCACTTGGATGGGTGACCATCCGTTCAGCAGAGCGCTGTTGGCAAGCGGGGCGCACTCATACCTTGTGAGTCAAACTGAGAAGCTACTTCACTGAAAAGTAGCGGCTCCGGTCTCGTAAGCTAAGGCCGGGAGAGCAGTGTGCTGACCACATGCGCCTCGATATCCGCATCCAGTGACGCCTTGGTGAGGATGACACGACGGCCGGTGGGTACCTTTGGGCCCTCATGGTGGAGATTTTTTTTCTTACCATATAGTAGGGGGAACCCTCACATGAGAGTTTGCACCTGGATATTAATAAATCATGATACTGACCACCTTTATTTTATGTAATAGAAATTTCCTATGCAGTAGTTGTGTGCAAATGTAGTGAGGAATGCTAGTGTAATATATAGAATGAAGTGGAGTCAGAATTTGGAAACAAGATGTATAGGTACAGTGTGGTGATAACTACTTCAGAGCAGAAAGTGTAGTTAGAATAGAAAGGAGTCCTTCTTTTAGTGACTTTCATTTATGTTATGTCACAATATGCTATTTAGGCAACGGCCGTGCCGCAGTGGATACACCGGTTCCCGTGAGATCACCGAAGATAAGCGCTGTCGGGCGTGGGCGGCACTGGGATGAGTAACCATCCAGCCGCCATGTGCTGTTGCCATTTTTCGGGGTGCACTCAGCCTCGTGATGCCAATTGAGGAGCTATTCGACCGAATAGTAGCGGCTCCGGTCAAAGAAAACCATCATAACGACTGGGAGAGCGGTGTGCTGACCACACGCTCCTCCTATCTGCATCCTCATCTGAGGATGACACGGCGGTCGGATGGTCCCGATGGGCCACTTGTGGCCTGAAGACGGAGTGCTTGATTGCTTGCTTTACAATATGCTATTTAGAACAAATATATCTCATTATTCTAAGAAAAATAAGGTACTTGTAAAGTTCTGAATTTCTATGGTATAAGTGATAAGCTGAATATATAGGCAGAAAGCATTGATAGCTGAATATATAGGTAGAAAGCAGTGATAGCTGAATATATAGGTAGAAAGCAACAGTAAGCTGAAAAGATACGATTCGCATTAGGCTTGACAAAACAATTAGTTTGTGAAATACCATACCTATGACTCTACCCTACTACAAATGACTTTATACAGAAAGTTTTGAGCATGGCTTTCGAGACATGTAAAGGTAACGTGAAACATAGATCGCTGAAATTTGATATTCTCGTCTCTAGAGACTAGGAGATGTTAGACGCTTTTCCAGTACTTAGAAAATGTGAACAACCGATTCTAAGACCAGAATTAACGCAGGAACGGTAGGATAACAGAAAGTGCGAAAATACTTTCTCTAATGCAGCAAATTGACGTAACTAGGAAAGTGTGAATCCAGAGCAGGAAAATCAGCTGAGAATAATATTATCTATGGGTCTAAAACTTGTTTCCTGGGGGGTTAGCAAAGTGGTGCAGTGGCTAGAACACTGGACTGACATTCAGAAGGACAGTGCTGCAAACCCTCATCATCTATCAAGATTTTCTCTTGCTGCCCTAGATCACTTACGACAAATTCAACGATGGTTCCATTGGAAAAGACAGTCGATTCCCTAATCCCAGTCCAACCTTGTGCTTCATCTGTAATGGCACTGTCAACGGTAGGTGAGACATTAATCTATTTTGTTTTTGCAACATGGAAGCTGTACCGGAAGATGCAAGTAATGGGGCACTTACATAAATACCAATTTAACGGTGAACGAAAAGGTCAAAATTTGAGAAAACATTTCACCTCTGCAGATTGAGGCCTGCACTTAATACCGCTAAGCACATATGAAGAGAAATATGTGATATTTCTAAAAATTACAAATAAGTCTAAAAATTATCAAAACAGCAGAATTTGCGTAAAGTACTTTACTAATTGTTTATGAAGAATTATTTGCCCACATGTTTGAACTATAAATGACATGACGAAATTTTTTGTTCTGGATCTGGACAGAAACCCAGCAGACGTAGGCGCTACTAACTAAAATACACTACTGTTGAGCAAGCAATTGATACTTAACGTCTATTTATGGATGGGAAACAGCGACAGTGCGCGCCGGGTTCGATTCCCGGGCAACCAAAACAAATTGTACCCTCATCTCATATTGATGCAGCTCGCTGCTGGTAAATAAATTCGATTTCTAACATTTGATTTTACTTAGTTAACAGTCCGATAACGTGCTGGGTAGAAAATCCAGTCACAACATTTTAAATTATAGCATTCCAATTTTCAGCACATCCATACTTGGTTGCTTGTGAAGGAGAGTATAATAAACGTCTTTCGTGGTTAGTTAACAGGGTGATAATGGTTTTGATGTAGTAGAAAAAATTTCGTCATTTCGTTTCAAGTTCAGATGTGTTGACTAATACTGGTGAAAACCTTTATATTTCACGTCTCTTTACGGCTAGTCAGCATTGATGATCGTTGCTTTGATCAAGTCCCGGGCCGGTGCGTAAGTATATTTTAGTTAGTAGCGCCTACGTCTGCTGGGTTTCTGTTCAGATCCAGAACAAAAAATTTCGTCATGTCATTTATATTTCAAACATGTGGGTAAATACTTCTTCATGAATAATTAATACAGTGGGGTTACTGATTATACTCCATTAATATTGCGGTTTCTATAGAGCGTTTACCGCTGTTTGTCACGGTTCCTTTAACGACCACTTTATGTAAAAACCAATCGTCACTGGGACATTTAGCAGGGGCGGGAAAACCTTACACATAGAAAAAACACTTCTAACTGTCATAGACCTTATTAGTCCAGACATTGTCTCAGAATATCCTGTACATTCAAACATTTACTTTGTTTAAGGTTTGCTACATAGTTTATGTGCCATAGTGAGTTGTGTCAGATAGTAACGAGATGATAACGCTTTTGAAAATCATTGTAACCTGTACGAACGTTAGGGACTAACTCATCTCTAACTACAAGTTTCTCAAGTTTTTGCAGTATCATGGTGTTAAGTTACATCGCACTGATTGCCTTAAAGAACAGTATTGTCTAGTGGTCTCTCGTGGTATCAATTTTGTATAGTCGAACGACTGTACCGCAAAGCGATTAGAGGAGCCGCTAGACAGATACGTTATGTTGGTTGAATGCAAATGAGACGGACACAATTCAGGTCATTCGGATACTTTTGCGCATGGTAGTACATACGCAGACGGTGACATTGCCTAGTACACAAACAATGCATTGCCGGAGCTGTCATTTGTACTTAAGTGATTAATGTGAAGATGTTTCCGACGTGATTATGCCCGCACGATGGGAGTTTACAGACTTTGAACGCGGAATGGTAGTTGGAGCTAGACGCAAGGGACCTTCCACTTCGGAAATCGTTAGGGAATTCACTATTCCAAGATCCACAATGTCAAGAGTGTGCCGAGAATAACAAATTTCAGGCAATACCTCTTACCATGGGCAACACAGAGGTCGACGGCCTTCATTGAACGACCAAGAGCAGCGGCGTTTTCCGTAGGATTGTCATTGCTAACAGACAAGGAACACTCCGAGAAATAACCGTAGAAACCAACGTAGGACGTCTGAAGGAAGTATATGTTAAGACAGTGCTGCTAAGTTTGTCGTTAATGGGTATGGTAGAAGACGACGGACGCGAGTGCCTCTGCTAACAGCACTATTTCGCCTGCACCGCCTCCCCCGCTCTCGTGATCATATCGGTTGGACCCTAGATTACTGGAAAACGTGCTTTGTTCAAGTGAGTCCCGATTTCGGATTTCAGTTGGTGAGAGCTGATGGCAGGGTTCGAGTGAGACGACGACCCCACGAAGCTATGGAACCAGGTTGTCAACAACACATTGCGCAAGCTGGTAGTGGCTCCATAATGGTGTGGGCGGTGTCTACATGGAATGGATTGGTTCCTCTGGTCCAGCTGAACCGGTCATTAACTCGAATGATTATGTGTCGCTATTTGGAGATCAGTTGTTTGCAGCCATTCAACGATGGAATTTTTATGGATGAAAATGCGGCATGTCGCTGGGCCACAATTATTCGCGACTGGTTTGAAGAACATTCTAGACAGTTCGAACGAATGATTTAGCTACCCTGATCGCCCAAAATGAGCCCCATCAAACATTTAAGGAACATAATCGAGAGGTCAGTTCGTGCACAAAATCCTGCACCAGCAACACTTTCGCAATTTTGGACGGCTATAGAGTCAACATGGCTCAATATTTCTGCAGGGAACATTCATCGACTTGTTGAGCCTATGGCAAGTTCACTTGCTGCATTGCGCTGGCTAAAAGGAGATTCGACATGATGTTAGGAGATATCCCATTAGCTCCGTCATATCATTGTGTAGCCTGAATGAGCCAAAAATGATGCAATACACCAGCTGTGATTGATTAAGGACTCAAAATGATGAGGACGTATGAAAACCGGTGCCATTTGGTCTTCCTGAGTTCAAATAGGATTTCATAAGTATGTGAGTGAGTTCGAAGAGAGGAAAATGATCGATCTGTGGGAAACATCGTATCACTATGTTCAGTCACATGCAAGGCAAGCTGCTAAGATGGTGATTCAGACATGGAGCCACTGGGCAGAAGATGAGCGTTTATAGCGACTCGACCACTCAGTCTGATGACAACGTGGTATGGCTGCCATGTTGCCTGCACTGCGATAACAGGCTCTACAGATTAGTACACAGTGTTGGCACTGGTCTCAGCCTCTCTCTGTTAACAATTTCACGCCAACTTGGTGGAACGCACGTTCTTCTATCTATAAATAGCAGATGGCTGAACTACCGAATATTTGGTTAATGACAAACATTGTAGATGATTTGTTAGTTCCAGTGTAAACCATGAGGAGGGAGATTCTCAGAGAACATATCCAGTCTCTTATTCCATGTCATGTTCCTCAGATGCTCTGACTGGCGCATCACATCGTATTCATCTGTCAAAGGCAGAGCTCGTATACAGGGTGTTACTCAAAGGTACGGCCAAACTTTCAGGAACACAAAGAAAGAAAATATGTTATGTGGACATGCGTCCGGAAACGCTTACTTTCCATGTTAGAGCTCATTTTATTACTTCTTTTCAAATCACATTAATCATGGAATGGAAACACACAGCTACAGAACGTACCAGCGTGACTTCAAACACTTTGTTACAGGAAATGTTCAAAATGTCCTCCGTTAGCGAGGATTCATGCATCCACCCTCCGTCGCATGGAATCCCTATGCACTGATGCAGCCCTGGAGATTGGCGTATTGTATCACAGCCGTCCACAATACGAGCACGAAGAGTCTCTACATCTGGTACCGGGGCTGCATAGACAAGAGCTTTCAAATGCCCCCATAAATGAAAGTCAAGAGGGTTGAGGTCAGGAGAGCGTGGAGGCCATGGAATTGGTCCGCCTCTACCAATCCATCGGTCACTGAATCTGTTGTTGAGAAGCGTACGAACACTTCGACTGAAATATGCAGGAGCTCCATCGTGCTTGAACCACATGTTGTGTCGTACTTGTAAAGGCACATGTTCTAGCAGCACAGGTAGAGTATCCCGTATGAAATCATGATAACGTGCTCCATTGAGTGTAGGTGGAAGAACATGGGGCCCAATCAAGACATCACCAACAATGCCTGCCCAAGCGTTCACAGAAAATCTGTGTTGATGACGTGATTGCACAATTGCGTGCGGATTCTCGTCAGCCCACACATGTTGATTGTGAAAATTTACAATTTGATCACGTTGGAATGGAACCTCATCCGTAAAGAGAACATTTGCACTGAAATGAGGATTGACACATTGTTGGATGAACCATTCGCAGAAGTGTACCCGTGGAGGCCGATTAGCTGCTGATAGTGCCTGCACGCGCTGTACATGGTACGGAAACAACTGGTTCTCCCGTAGCACTCTTCATACAGTGACGTGGTCAACGTTACCTTGTACAGCAGCAACTTCTCTGACGCTGACATTAGGGTTATCGTCAACTGCACGATGAATTGCCTCGTCCATTGCAGGTGTCCTCGTCGTTCTAGGTCTTCCCCAGTCGCGAGTCATAGGCTGGAATGTTCCGTGCTCTCTAAGACGCCGAGCTATTGCGTCGAACGTCTTATTGTCGGGACACCTTCGTTCTGGAAATCTGTCTCGATACAAACGTACCGCGCCACGGCTGTTGCCCCGTGATAATTCATACATCAAATGGGCATCTGCCAACTCTGCATTTATAAACATTGCACTGACTGCAAAACCACGTTCGTGATGAACACTAATCTGTTGATGCTACGTACTGATGTGCTTGATGCTAGTACTGTAGAGCAATGAGTCGCATGTCAACACAAGCACCGAAGTCAACATTACCTTCCTTCAATTGGGCCAACTGGCGGTGAATCGAGGAAGTACAGTACATACTGACGAAAGTAAAATGAGCTCTAACATGGAAATTAAGCGTTTCCAGACACATGTGCACATAACATCTTTTCTTTATTTGTGTGTGAGGAATGTTTCCTTAAAGTTTGGCCGTACCTTTTTGTAACACCCTGTATAGTTCTGTAAACCCAGTTAGCTGTGAATTATCTTGTAGCTGATCTGCTGTACAATATTCGTTTCAGACCTACGTATTCTTCCTGTGCTATTAGTTTCATAGATGTTGATGCACAGAAACAATCTCTCATTGTGAACAATACACACTGACTGTGTAGAAACGAGACAGTCGACTACAGGAGTTAAGTAATTATGACGATTAAGAGAGGGACATGCTAATTACCCATTTGGAATAATAACTGGTTTCATGTATTAAATGTGACGAATACAAGAAATTCTATCAGCTCATAAATATTGCACTGTTGAAGCAAGGAAACTACGAAACCTATAAATTAGGAAGGTCTTTAATTTGAACCTAACTTCTCTAGAATGTAGATTAGAAGAGAAAAGTTTTTTTAAAAAAAGTCTGAGACCTGCTGTTAGAATGATGAGGGGTACCGTAAGAGAACTTTGAAGACACAAAAGCAATTCATATGGTATGTTTTTGAAGAAAGACAGTATTCATTAGCTGCCGAACAATTTTAGAGAACTAACATTTCAGACATACTTTTAAATGACGGTGCTGTCTCCATAAAAACAAGGTCATAAGGCCGTCTACGGACGTGTACAAGCACACATTTCATTCATTTGGGATAATCTGTTATTGTAGTGTATTACTACCTGGGCTGCTTGGAAGACATGAAAGAAAACGTCTCGCCAGATACTGACGCCCAAAGTAATCCTGTAAAAGCACTACTGGAAATGTAGGAGTAACAATGACTCAAGATTTTGGCCCGTTAGGCAGACAGATGGACCAGAAGACAGAAGACAGAATATTAATGTCACAGTTTCAGGGAAAGATATTAGTATTATTCTTGAATACTTTTCGAAGGAAGAGAACAGCGGCAGCTAATAATTGTACTGTCGAGATTGTACAGAGCATTATGGGGAAAAGGAGGCAAGAGAGGGTTGTTGCTACAGCAGGGCACTTCGTTATCATGTTGACTATCACACAATTTTACTTGTTCTAGAAGACTACTTAAGACATTGGTCATGAGCATAAGTCATGGTGAAAGTGCAGAGTCACTTCTGAAAGACTTTTATTCTCGTCCCTTATGGTTCAGCCATCCGCATAACTGCTGCCACCTACCATCTCATACAAACAGCACGCAATCCATGAGTTTTAATGCAACTTGCTGACTGTTAACAACTGCTAATGAAATTCGTTTATATGTTCAGGCGGAAGTGAGGTAGGTCTGTTTATCTCAAAGAAATAAATAACACACGGGAGGGAGGAACTAAAATTGTCGTTACGGTAAGACCATATTACTGTTTTCGTTAAAATGGCACTGCGTGCTAGACAGATTTTGAATGATTTGATTCGAACACTCAGAGCAAATTTGTTAAGTAATTTTATAAACGGTATCTAAGTTATCTGTAACCCAATATCCGCAAATTTTTGGAAAGAAAAGCGACTATGATGTATGTGACTGTACCTGGAGCATCCAATCTATTTATTTCTGTTTATTGTAAATGTAATATTTAGCACATGCCTGCGAGACGTGCACGAGGCCACTTTGTACTTCCACTTTACGCAAAAAAAGGAAGAAAAACGAATTCAGATCATAAATACAGCGCGTCCACACTAGCGACACATGCAAAGAAATGCTTGTAACGAAAGACCTCGGTATGTTCTGTAGTTGGGTAAATATGTAATCCATAGAGACACTCTCCATGAAGTGATCCTCTCCGTTTTACGAAGAGCACTGAGTCGTATGGCGTAAGCGCAAAAATATTTACTGTGCGGCAGGCGGTCGTACTTCTGACAGTCAAGATGTTGACGCCACAGTGAGAGGTATAGTGTGTGCTACGGTCGACAGAGTTAAAATCTGTAACACCTGTAGCGGCGTACAAGAAGAGAATGGATCGTGGATCCTCTCCCACATCTAAACCAGTTGGACAGAACTCTTAGAGAAACGGGAAATGTGATTTACAATGCCGAGAAACATCCTAAAGCGCCTGCGAATGAAGAGACCTTGGAATGTTTGCGCGAAGCATTCGCTACAGGCCCACGTAAATTCGTTACACAAGCAAGAAGGAAACTAACGCTCCCTCATTCGACAGTGCACGATATTGTGCACAAACGTCTCCGGTTGTGTGCTTAAAACTCCAGTTTTTCAACATGCCTGTATTAAACCTGAGGATTTGGGCAGACGATGCGATCTTAGTGTTGAAATGTTGCATCGTATAGACGAAAACGACAAGCTCTACACAGTGCCGTTCACTGATGAACCTAACTTTCACGTTTGTGGAAAATTTAACCGACATAACTGTCGAATGTGGGAAAGTAAGACAAGAAAAAGTAATTGAGTACGAAAATGACACACGGGAAGCTAATGTGTGGTTGGGATTACAAAAACATGGTGGAATTGGTCCATTTTTTTATGTGGAGTCTAATGTGACAGGGCACACTTAACTTGTCATGTTGGCCTTCTTTGCAAATCCCTCCCGACATCATTTGCCAAACGGATGGTGGCCCAACCCACTATCATGGGCGTGTTACCACATTTCTTCATAGTTAATTTTCTGAATTTTGAACCCACCCTTGGTCTTCCAATCTGACTACGATAGGTTTTAGTGCGTGGGGGTTCGGAAAGGACATTGTATACAGAACAAAGGTTCGACAGCTGGTAGATCTGAAACAACGGTTCTACGCCACAATAGAGACCCCACCTGTCATGTTTATGAACATTCGGCGAGAAATGGAGTACACGTTCGATATCTGTTGAGTAACAAAGGGCATCCACATTAAACTGTTGAACATGCACAAAAAGATTTGAGCTCCTGTGAACAATGTTGGTTAGATAAAATTATAAACCTTAGTAGGTACTGAAATATAAACATATGTTTTATATACTTCTAGAACGGATATCTTTTCCTCCCTGTTGTGCATTTTCTTTGTAGTGGATGTGGGAAAATATGTCTCCAAAAGTATCCACGAGATTAAAACAATACTGCATGTCAGTAACGCGACCATATATTTCATAATGACGTAGTGATAAAAACACTACTTTAAAAAGAATCTAAAATATGATCCTATCCCTTCACACCTCTTTGACGTTTTTCAAGCGAGATTTCGCTGAAACAGACTGACGAATCAGAAAAGATATTTCTATAATTTATTTTTATTTGCCACCTTTACACATCTAAAAAACTTACGTATTCCTCTTTTGGACCTCAATAATTATATTGTAATGTTAACACCCATTCTGATCTACTTCTCAGTTCCGGTACGTGGAAATGCATCGATTAAAAACTCTGAAAAACGATCCCTTTTTATGTTTTGTAACTTCATGTCCTAAGTGACCCGTCAGAAGTAACCATAAATAAAGTAGACAAGCAAGCAATGAATTTCGGCAATGAAATTTATTTTCCCTCGCACAGTGGCGTAGCTGACAGCGTGACGAGAAGAAAAATCTCGTAATTTTTGCACGAATCTCTCTTCCGCCTTACGCTCTGTTTCATTTGCATATATATTAGTTCTCCGCCGAGGAAGTTTTGACATTGTATTATTCAAACAATTTCAGCAGTAATTCATGAGTTGCTTGCAGAACACGACTAAACGAACTAACCGAGATCCGAGAGTTTTGATACATGTTTCATGATGATACACATTTAGTTTGTTTACTTGGAGAGCAGCAACAATGAACGAAATAAGTCTGTTTCTGCACAACTACTTGCTACTGGCTTAAGTATAGGCCCAAGATCGAATGAGGTATCCCCTGCCGTTGATATACTTTCTGTTCTTCAACGCAGAGACCACAGCGTTCCGCTAGCAACGTTTTCAGCTGTTAACTAGGAAGCATGACGACTGGAAAAGGCCGGACTGGAAAGACTAAACGCAGGTCATGCAAAAATTATTCTTTAACGAATGAGATCTAACATTTAAACCGTGATATAAAATTCAGAACAATGTTTATGAAGCATATATTCAAGAAGCAGGGCTGCATGAAATTCTGAAGTTTAAAATTGTTGAAAAAGAATTTGAAAATGTAGTTACGTTTCTTACTCAGCGTTGTGAACACTAAAAGTAGTTCTTTATTTTTCAGCCCAATGAGATCACGGAAAACGTAGGACGATTCCCCTCTCATTTTCTAGCATAGTACTGCGATATCTTTCAAAAAATTGTGTCCCCCACACCAACAGTTGCATGGCGAGTATAAAGAACTGCAGATGCAGTGGATCAGAAAAGTCGTAATGATTTTCGGAGTATGTTAAACAGTCAACAATGATTGAATGATAAGTACAGATTTTTCGTTGTTACTTAGGAAATATAAGATAAATTAGAACATATGACATCAAAGCCTCTAGACAGAAGTGAGATAGTAGAAAACCAGAAATATATACCCATTTAGTTTCTAAGTGCTTTCTCAGTACACCTGTGAGCAATAACTCACATATCCATCAACTGACATCCCAGTTAGCGGCGCTTTTTAATATTGTTGGCCCAAACAAACTGATACTGGCAGATGAATTCAAGTGATTGAAAGCTTTAGCTGGAAGTGCTAAGAAACAAGTTTCTAAATGGAGGAAGCTGAAATGGACAATCGAAGTACACAGCTCCCCCACTAGCACAAAAACTGTAGTTTTCTTCGAAATGGCTTGGTCTTGTATCCCAGCGCGACTGCGTTTAAAAGAAGAGACTATAACACCGTTGGCACTGCAAATTTGTTACGCACAACATTTTTTGACATGTAGCAAAATATCCCTTAAAACGTATTGAAGATAGTTTGAGACAAGGTCATCTTCGATAGCCAGAAAAACAGTGGCGTCTTTCTCTTCCTTCAAACGTGTTACGTCTCGATTGTCCACGAACATGCTGGTCTAGTGCAAAAACCTAACAGCTGGAGAACGCTAGAGACACAGACCCCAAAGTTGTCCTCGCTCCTGCAAAAAACTGTACTTGATAGGTTTTTCCTAACCTTCATCCAGAGCAATGTGGCGTGTACTGGTATCATCGGTCGTATAGATAAATTGGTAAGATTCCATAGCAAAACGCACCTTTCATTCTGCAGCGGGGTATATACAGTACTGAAGCTTCCTGGTAGATTAGAACTGTGTACTGGGCCGGGAAACGAACTCGGAATCTTGCCTTTTGCGAGCTATATGGGCACAATTCAAGACTCAGGCTCACAGATTCAGTTCTGCCAGCACCTTGTAATGAATCATTCTCCTCTAACATTACCTTTTTTTGTAGAAATAACCGATACCATGCATATTATCGATTCTTGCATAGGTTAAAATTATCTCAACTGTTTCACTAAACGAATTCATATGATATTGTATACAATATATTATATTTCAGGCTAAAATGTATAAAAAAATAAATTAATTTGTTACAATCGATAAGTACTAACAGTTAAAATTATTCTTCTTTTAGAAATAATTGAAATTACAAAATTTTTGGCCTACTTAAAATTCACATTATTAACTGCGCAATCAAACGCTAGTTATTAAATTTGTTTCTGGATTGCTTTATGAAATAATGATATAATTTGGTAAAGATACCTCTCATGTCGAGAAAGCCTGCAGACTCTTTAGCTTTGTAAACTCTTTGGAAATTGTGACTACTGCGGAATATAAGGAGTAGCGGGCATGCCTCATATGGAAGAAGACGTTCTTATAAGTTCGCCATCAAGAATGTAATTATTGATTTTTTGAATGTGGAAATTATAAAGTCAGTGTGATTTAGAAGAATGGGATAAAATAAAAAGGTATTCATAGCAACAGGCAACTCTTCATCAGTTATTTCGTCTTCAAAAAACCGCAACGTTAAATCAAAATTTTTGAGCAGCAAGAATGCATTCTTGGTCTCAACAAGATTTTGAGCCTGCAGCAGCAACAACAACGAAATGACGAAGATAAGTAAAAAAGTTCCTCTTTTGTAATATTATTCCTCTCGAATGTTCAAAATTTGTACAAAGAATGAGAACTTTAATAGTGATGTGTGGAAGGGTAAAATTAAAACCTCACACTAGGAAACTATGACTGCAGACCATGAGCTGTGCCTGGTAAGGTCATTGATAGCGTAAGTATAGTTGAGCAAAGAAGCTTACCGCTGTTACTGTCGCTAGCTCTCAGTGCTGTCTCATGTGTCAATTTCAATGCATTTCTTGTTATATGGAACTTGCCTTGAGGGTCATCAGAGAAATTAGTTTCGTTACACTATTATCTCTTACGCTTCCACCACTAGTGAGGCGTACTCGTACACGTTTGTTTGTGAAACTGAATGTCAGATTAAAACTATGTACCGGACCAATACTTGAACTAGGAACCTTTGCCTTTCGCGAGCATGTGCTCTACCGACCCGCTGTGTTTTATCAGTAACGCTGTATTTTATTAATAAATAATATAAAACAGAATACTATCAAACTGAAGCAACCCTTCCGGTAGCGCAATATAAGAACGCCGACCATTCGAAAACATCGGAAAATAGACGCTGTCTGGTCCCAACTCACCACAGCGGGGACTCGCGTACGTCTTCTCGAAATAGAGTCTTGTTCTGTCGTCCATGTCGAGAGTCAAATTAATGTACACGAGACTCAACTTTTATTCGATACCATCGAGCTACGGGGGACCCTTGAATATACTGTTTCAGTAATTAGCAAAGGTTGGTTCAAATGGCTCTGAGCACTATGGGACTTAACATCTGAGGTCATTAGTCCCCTAGAACTTAGAACTAGTTAAACCTAACTAACCTAAGGACATCACAAACAACCATGCCCGAGGCAGGATTCGAACCTGCGACCGTAGCGGTCTTGCGGTTCCAGACTGCAGCGCCTTTAACCGCACGGCCACTTCGGCCGGCAATTAGCAAAGGTCTGAGTTACCTGGATGTGTACTGCAATTGATCGTGTCATTCCTGTAAGAAAGTCCAAAAATCAACCACACCTTTGAGACCATGCCGGAAAAGGTAATGCACAGGAGGTCTTTTGAGCCTGTTAATTGCATGTGTCTTTCACGGGCGAAATTAGGTGTTAACAGGGCGAAGGAGCATTTCGGATTCAGTCTGGGCGGCACTTGTAGATAGAGGGCAACAAGCACCTTCTGAATTAGAGGCCATCACATTCCAGTCGATGTTCATCCATGTCAATTGCACGACACCGCATGCACATTGGGGAGTCAGCTAGATCAATGTTGTAAAGTCTATGTCGGATCGGAAACATGTCGTTTACGATGTGGTGCCAGGTGGCGCTGATGTCCATCGTAAAATTTTTTGGTGAATCGCTCGCCACATCGCAGGCTACCCTGCTCCCGGGTGACGTCTTTCTATCCCATTACGAGGGTGATTCGTCATCAGCGTGTCGTACACATCACGATACGTATGTGCCCTGGTACGGGGGAGATTTTGTGTAAGTAGCTATTATCGAGGAAGAATGTTTTGATGTGGGACAGTGTAAGCGGAATGTGAGCGTGTGCAAAAGGAGGCAGCAGGACGGAGGCCCCAGTTCTTTAATGAGGAGGGTGGTGAAGCTGTGTCGATGATGGTCCCACATTTTGAGCATGGTGTTGGTGTAAAGGGCCAACGCACGTGCTCAAACGTTGATCAGTCTCAGTCCTCCGCTGCAAGGAGAGAGGATAACGGCTTCATATCGTACCTTGAAGAGAAGTCCATTACCAAAGAAGTAACCCAAGCCGACTGGATCAGCTGTGCCATTACTGGAGTCGTTGGTAAGATGTGCGCCAAATGCTGTAGGCAGTACACCAAGGCGACCCTTTGTATCATATCTAAAGCTGGGAAGGTGTTGCCTCGGACGCCCGTGCAGAGAGCTTGTAAAAGGCGTTTATAGTTCAGCGCTGTCGTACGGTGGACATCTTTCACAAATTCGATACCCAAAAACCGAGGTACATTATTCGTCCGCAGTGTGACAACATTCCTCTCTGGGAGCCCTCTGCCGATTTCCATGGCCTGTGATTCGAGTATGTTGACGTTACTGCCTGGTGCAGTCCCATACCGCTCGATCTATCCTAGCGCCATCTAGATCTACTCCTCAGAATGAGCTAAAAGTAGTAGATCGTTAGCATAAGGGCGGCATTGGAAATTGTGTCCGCTAAGCATGGTCCCCAAAAGATGTTTCAGCCCACATAGAAGCGGCTCTGTCGCTACTGCATAGCGGTTCATTGGGAGAGAGAGGACAGCCCTGTCAGACCGAAAGTAAGATGGGGATGTGTTCTTCTAACCAACCATTAATCATCACCATCCAGGAAGCCTCGTGGGGAATGCACATGATCAGGCGGGTAAAGGTGGCTGGGAAGGCCATACCATTCATCACAGCAGCTAGGAAAGAATGGCTCACTTTATCTTATGTGCGATACAAATCCACAGAGACCCGAGCACCGCGCAACCTACGGGCCGAAGCTAAGATGATCACATCTCGATAGTCGCTAATGGCTGTCTGGATATTACAGTCCCCGCCCCACTTCCCCAGAGATGTTTGTTTGTATGAAATGGTACAAGATTCGCTTGAGATGCACCGTCAAGATTCTAGTGAAGATCTTGAAATCACAGGTGAGGAGGGTGATAGGGCGGTAACGTTCAATCCGTGTGATACATCCGAGTGCCTTGATACATCTCCTTCCACCACAGGGGCGGCAGATCGTTAAAGTTTCGGTAGTATTCCGTCGGAAAACCATATGTTTCTAGTTATTTATTAACTGCCCCCTTGGCAAGGGCGCCCGCAACATCGTCGCTCGTTATTCCTCCAAAAGGGATGCCAACGCCGCATCATCAGGTGAGCCAATGGGGGTCTGGGAGACTACTGAGATGGCGGCATTATTGTGGCGCACCTCCTATGTAGTCGGCGATAGCGGTCGACCAATGCGTATGGCGATATCCATCTAGATCGTCGCCCTGCTACTATCTGGAAGATCCAGAACGTGTACCAGTTTTCGTCTTCTTTGTCGCTGTTCAGAGATAGCATGGTGCATGGAGGGAGGTTCTTCGCCAATCCTGTCCTGTCACCTAGCTCGCACCACGACACCTATAAGACTAAGGCGGGTGAGGGTGGGAATCTTCACTTTCTCACAATGGATCTCTGCCTGGCGATCAGTAGTTATTAGGAGCAATGTCAGTTCTCGGAGAAGTGCATAATAGAAGTCTGTTGTTTGTGGGTGCCAGAATGATTTTTCCATACCAAAACCAACTAACACATGGAGTCTGCCGATAGAAAGACTTGCATACTTAAAGCCAAGGTGATCACCATGCAAAACCCAAGAATCAGCAGGACGCTGGTACTGTACCATTAGACGCAGTACGGAACACACAGTGTATTTTGGTCACACTGGACTCGCATTCAGGCGGACGACGGTTAAAACACGCGTCCGGCCATCCTGATTTAGGTTTCCCGTGATTTCCCTAAATCTTTTCAGGCGAATAGCGGTATGGTTCCTTCGAAAGGGTACGGCTGACTTCCTTCCCCATCCTCCCGTAAACCCATGGGGTCGATAGTCTCACTGTTTGGACGTCCCCCCTCCCCCCCTCACACACACACGCACACACACACATACACACACACACACAAACAACCAGTGTACTTCGGTTATTGGTCAAGTTAAGCAAACCACGCTGCAAAAAATTTCATATTCATGCGAGAACCTGAATTTCAGCGTCGATTTATAAATTGACCATTTACTTCGAAAGACACGTACTCTCGCCAAAGCCACTGTAGCACGAAAACAACTCGAAAGCAAGCGCCCCGGCGTGCGCTTAAAACAGTCTCAGCCGCAGCGACGAGGACAGATTGAAATGTGTGCTGGACCGAGAAACGGACTCAGAATCTTGTCTTTTGAGAGCTATCTTGGCGCGATTCATGACCCATAACCCAGACTCACATACTGAATTCTGTCAGTACCTCCCTACCACTTATCAATTGTGAATTTTGGTCATGAGTCGTGCCTGCTAAGGTCACCGACAGCGTAAGGCAAGGTTCCGGGTTTGATTTCCAGTCTAGGGCACATATATAGCCAGTCAGAATGTTTTAGTTATATGAATGTTTGGTGTCTTGTGTCCGAAAGAACAGACACCACGTGGAATCTACAGCTGTGATACTTATTACATCAATTAAAGGTGGAGGAGGAAGAAAGAAAAGGAAAGGGAAGTAAGTGACGATCTCAGCTACATCTGGACTTTTTGCGGGACGGGCAGCGGAAAACGTGTGGCCAACCAAGACATCTCCGAAAGAACAAACTCCACGCAAACATATTACTGATTTGCCTTGATGGGTGCAGATGCACAAAATCGTTCGATGGGTGCAGATGCCAAAATCGTTCGACCTCCAGCGAGAGTCTAAGATCAGCGAGCATGGACCACATGGATGGGAACTGCAGATAGCTGGTGCTGGGTGAGAATCTCGGTTGGCCAGGGAGCATGCCAAGAAAGTCCATGAATTTGCGACAGACGCTTTATCCGCATGGCCCCGTGGTTAATGCAGTTACCTAGTAAGCACAGTCTAGCTTTAGCAGCCAAGCAGTGCAGACGTACCGTTTTTCCGCCTGCTGAGCGTGCGCGCTAGTTTTGTTTACCTTCTGTGGGCGTTACTTGCGCGCCGACTAGCACTCTAAGCAATATCGAACAGATTCCATAAATTAGCACTCCGTTTAATTTTCTGTAATGACCGTGCAAGACCAAAGGCTCTCAAGATAGAGCGCTTTCTCTGTGATGTAGCCAAACTCCCAGAGAACGACATACTGGGCATCCACTTATAAACATTGAACAGCGTGGTGTATGTTAAAGTTATTGATGATGCGAAATACGATAAGCTCCTTAGGAATACGCAGCAGGGACTCTCTTTCTGCCACGCTCATGGTAACGTTGGGCCCCTGGTGGCCGACCATGCAGGATTAGGCAAGCAGACAATACAGGTCTTTGAACTGGCATTCGAATTCATGGCAGCCGACGACATGGACGCCATCCGTCCTTATGGGCTGTTCATGGCCATCTAGCCGAATGGTGAGCATAATTTCGAACATCCACGGTCCTCAGTGGCGTCCATAGGATAACCATAGACCTCCATCATTACGTGCCGTCCTACTTCCGTATATTCAGCTGCTGCGCAGTCGTCATTTAAGTGGGCAACCGTGGACTTGCTTAGGATGCGGCAAAGACAAATTACGTCAGAATGTCTCCAGTGTTGCAGCGCACAAGTGCCAGTCTCTGACGTAACACCACCACAAGTGACGCCTCTTCCAGTCTTCTACTAAATGGGTCGGTTTCTCCCACAACTTTGCACCATTGCCTTTACCGGACGCCACCGAAGCAACCGATGCACAACCTCCACAGCAAGAAACGGCCATGTCGACACCACTGGCACCACCGTCTGTGGAGAGCGACCATTCTCCAGAATACCAGATGGTGTTTACATAACGATAGTAACCGTGACACCCTTTGTGGCGGAACGACGCTACTCACTCACGCCTTCGGACATGAAAGGCCTTCCACGGAAGCAGCAATCATTCAAACGCTTTAAAGGCAGACGCCACAGGATCTCGTATCGGGATGCCTCTCCTCCTGATGACGCCTCTCTTCCACTTCCCACGGACGACGACTAAAAGTCGAGTGAAGTTGAGGACACCAACGAAATCTCAGCTCCCATGAATGAACAGTCACCTGCCTGATAACCAATCAAAGAGTTGTCGAACAAGAGGACGTTTCTATCCCTTTCGACGTTTCTTCATCAGTTGAGCACCATCTACCGCCAGAGTGAACAGATGATTGGTTGGGATTCCACACTTCCGCATGGAGCGACGACTTCGAAATTGACCCTAGGCCCCGATCGGTGGCAGCGCCTCCGTCTGCATGATCTAAACATACCTACGCTGTGAATTTGGGGGCTGAATGGGACAGTTTATAATTTCCTTGTTCGTCCTTGATTATTTACAACTTGATACCAAACCTTCCCTCACTGCACCTCCAATCATACAGGATTACATCAATCAATACCAACTACATCAGTTCATCCCCAAAAATTCTCTCTGTTAAGAGACATGATCTGGGCATCTGAGCTTGACATTGCATTCCTACAGGAAGCACAACTTACTGCTCTGCCTCACGCTTCCAGATACGTACCTTACACCTCTTCCATTCATCTCCTTAGCAAGGGCGTGGCTGCCTATGTTTGTGAAGGAATCCCCATTATGGACCTTTCCATTCTCCCAATAGCACAAATTATGGCCTTCACCACAATGGACACATGTAACATCAACATCTCTGCCCCATCTGTTTCGATCTGCAGACAGAAGAGAGCCACATTCTACTCCAAAGACGTTGTCCCATTGTTCTTAGGGCATTAAGCTAGTTACATATCCAAAAGGGACAAATATGTCTTGCAACAGAGAGATCAGATTCCTAACTTTAACACCTGTCAAGAACCTCACATGATTGTCCGAGACCTTCGGCTAAGCGACACATGGAAACAGAAGTTTGGCGAGCCCGTGATCCCACATATCAAATTAGCCATCCGGGAAGACGACTTGATAGAATTTACGTCTCCCAGTAGTTAGCATCTCATGTCCAAGACGCTGAACTATGGCCGCTGGCTTTGTCTGACTACAGTGTGTACGTCTACACGATTCTCCTCAAATAGTAACCAATCTGGCATAGTCGTATACCATGGAAAATGAAGGTCACACATCTCTAGAAGGTATATGACAGAGACTACCAACCTACTTAACAACTTAAGCGTGGTGGTTATGGTGTACCAAGGCCTCCTCATGGCAGATCTTGATGCGATATGGGAAGGTCATGGCGGAATAGCACTGACACAAAACTAACTACTATTATGCCATGCCCAGATACTTATACACCCAACCCGACCTTCCACAGAGAGCAGCATCGGATTGAGGCGTTCATAGTAAAGATGGCTCAACGTCGTCTACAGAGAGGCCTTGTGAGAATGCTTTTACAGGACTCACTGGGCCACGAGATACCTACCATCCATCATATCGCAAACGAAGACTAACGACAGCAATGACAGCTCATAACCAAACACATCACGACACAGGCAAAAACCTTCACCCAACAATCTCAAACAGTCACCACATTTTCTGATCACTACCAGAACATACATGGCGCTGGGATCTCCGATGCAACAGCAACTGTTCAGGTCTTGTATCACGTGATCTGCACCATCCCCGATGGAGAGAATACCCAGTTGATGAAACAGACAACCAGGGATGAAGTAGAGGCTGCCATCGACAAGGGTACCATTAACAAATTTCTCAGTATTGGAGGTCTGCCTATAGAGTCCGGAAGTTAATGGCCCCGAGATGTACCAGCATATTTCAAGAACAGGCCACGACATGTCTTGTTATCCCTCCTAGCTTTGTCACAGGCACTATCATTCATAGTTTCCCTATTTAACACGTTATAACACGGAAACTAATTACCATACGATATAAAACTTGATACCATTTATGTCAAGGACATGGGAAACAGAAATAATGCACAATCAGTTAAATTGAAACACTTTTAATGTGCTGCTACGGTACATCGTACCATTACATGCAGATACCATTACTGCTACAAAAGGGACTCTATACGGCGCCCATCTGTGTCCAGAAGAGTCTGAATGCACAGGATTGCATTCTGCACAGCAGAACGAAGCATGTCCGTAGGTATTCTGGCTGCCTCTCTTGATATGCTGCGCTTCAGATCAGAACATGTGTGGATGGTTCCCTGGTAAACCATGTCCTGCATGTAGCCCCACAACCAGAAATCACACCGTGCAAATCAGGTGATCGTGTCGGCCAAGCAAATGGAAACGATCGGCTGATAATTCGATCATTTTCAAATGTGTATCGGCGAAGCAGGTGACTTCACGAGCGATGGGCGATGGGACCCCATCTTGCATGAAAACTGTTGAGTGCAATGCGTCTCTCTCCTGTAGGGCGGTATGACGTGCTGGAGAAGCATATCGCAGTAACGCTGGCCAGTCGCACTGCACGTCTTTGGCCCTTGAGCGCCAACCTGTTCAAAAAAGAATGGGCCAGTGATGAAAGCAATCCTGCCACACGTTCGTGACACGTTCACCATACAGAGGAACTTCACGCACAGTGACTGGAGGTGAAGATCCCCACACTCGGCAGTTCTGCGTGTTACTACACAAGTCAGAGAAAAATGAGCTTTGTCTGTCCATAGAATGGTTCCGGGCCAGCCCTTGTCAACTTCAATCCTTGCGAGAAAGTGGAGGACGAAGTCAACAAGTCGTTTTGCGTCCTGTGGTGCAAGCTGCTGTACGATATGGATCTTGTATGGAAACCATTTGAGAATAGTTCGAAGCACTTGCCTTACAGTGGACCATGGGATGTTGAACTGTCGTGACTCAGCACGCGTATCACCTAACGATAGGGAACTGGGCGTAGCGTTGTCTGCCATAGCAACAGCGATCTCATCAACCACCAGTGCTGCAACCGATCGTCGGCGACGAACAGTTCTCCGGTTGATTTGAACTTCTCCATCATGATCTGCACAGCAGATGGAGAGAGGACCCTTCCGTAATCCTTTCAGCCGGTGATATTCTTGAAGTGCAGCTGGAGCATTACTGTTCTTTTGAAAACAGAGCTTCACTAATAACGCCCTTCTCCTTTTGTCCACGCTCATGTTGACACATCAACAAGTGCACTGCGAATAGTCAGGTGTTTGTGACTGATCGTGCACCTGGTGGCCATAGTTGGAACTGAACGGTAGTGTTGTGACGCATGAAAATCATGAACACTGGACGTTAATGCTACCAAGTTTGGTAATCGTACGGTAATTAGTTTCCGTGTTATAATGTGTTAAATAGGGAAAGTTCAATTACAACTACACAGTACATAAGCCGTGCCGTGGTGCAGGAATCACCGACTACCGTCCGCTTACCCTCCTTAATGAGAACTATAAAATCTTTGCCAGCATTTTGGCAGTGCTCCTTTGTTCCCTTCTTCCTTTCATCGAAACAACGGCCCCCAGATGTTCAAATGACTATGCAGACAGCAACTGGCGAGTGTCGTGATGTGATAGCACTGGCCACGACGTTTTGGCTCTGAACATTTGTGGTCGCAGTCGACTTTGATACTGCATATGACGAAGCATATCTGAGTTTCTTATTTTCCGTGATTGCTCACATGGCCTTCTCATCCCTCTGCGTCAACGTCAAAAAAGGCGTTTACGAGAGTGCTATCTTCCCCATACAAGTCAACGGACGCTTAAAGAGTCGAGTTCCTATACAGCAGTCTGTCTGACAAAGCTGCCTACTACTGATGCTTCTATACGGCTTTGTCTTGGAATCCATCATGGGGAACCCCAAATCTGTGCTTACAGGGGTCACGCTACAACAGTGCATCTTCCGTTGTTGAGCATACGCCAACTATCTGCTCCTCTTGGTTCGCTAGGGAGCGGAAACTCGACAGGCCACTGAAGCAATCATGACATATGGTGCTGCAGCAACAGAGAGCTAGATGAATGGAAATAAATCTGCAGCTCTGCCAATAGGACACGGCCTCCGCGTTGCTGAACTTGACCCTTCCCACAGGTGCAGACCATCAAATACCTGGACATGGTTTTCACCCCCACTAATTTTCGGCGCGTGTTGCAGAGTGTTCGCACCGAGGTCTACAACAATCAACTCCACCGTCTCGACCCTCTTCAGCGGGTGGTCTACCTCAGTCGCCCTATTACTTCAAAACTGGTGTACATTTCACAAGACCTACCCTTATTGCACACAACCGGACTTTGTCTGCAAGTAGCATTAGGTTACTATCTGAAAGCGGAGACAATTTTTTATGGTCTGGTAAGAAACGCTTACCCTTCCCCCAGTAGGGGAGGCCTTGGTCTATTCAGCTTGCAGCACAAGGCTGATGCTCCACATACGTGAACAATGCGAAAACAGTGGACTGGACTGGGAGCGTCCTCACGCAGGCGCCCATCTTTCCTCCAGTGCTGGCTGGTCCCATTCATAGCTCCTCCTCACGTGTTGCGCCCTTTATTGTGGCCTGTAATTACCTGCATCACACAATCCCGACCACACCTCCTTCTAGGGGCAAAGACATCTAACACCTTCTGCTACGTTGAGTGTCAAGCAACATTCTCGAACAAAAGTACCCTGCGATCCGTCGGTCGAATATATGGCGCCATATCCACCAACTTCACCTCCCCACAAATGATGTTTGAGTAACATGGTACCTGGTTACCAATGGTAAAATTGAGATATGACAGAAGTTACATGCAACAATGGCTGTTTTAGTACGGCACATGTGAGAGTTGAGAACTGTGCACAAGCTAAAATGTCCAACATGAAACAAGATTACCCAAAAAAAGTTATATTTCCAAACCCACAAAAAATGCATCGTTGGAACAATAGTGCCTGGAGTAGAGAAGGGAATTTGTTCTCTAGGAATGCGGACGCTACCTTCTTCATTTAACTTATTCGCATGTAATGAAAGTTACAAGACATATACTAGTTTCAAGCGGCCTACATTAAAACACGTGAACTTTACCTTTATTTCATATCGCAGATGGATATTTGTTTCGTTAGTTATATTTAATTACTTGACCCATAGATTAAATTCACGATAAATGTATGATGTGGATGTCCCAAAAAAACAAAAGTAGAACATTTATATACTACTAAATATAAAAATAATAATTTATTGGCTGTATGCAGTCCATTTACAGGTTACTTTCTTTCCTCTCTTTTTTTAATGACCGATTATCTTTGCTCAAGAATTCCTCAGTTGTGCAGAAGAAGTTGTTACTAAGAGAGCTCTAGTGTTAAACTTGTGAATATCTCTATTACTCTCAATCTTAGAGCCACTGTTGATAAAAATTTCATAAGCGAATAAGTTTACTGTGAGGTTGTTGTCAATAGCCCTAGCTGCTTAAAGAGGTAACTGCAAGATGTACAGACTTTAACTGGCTGATTTCTATACCCCAAAAATTGTCCGTTATTTTTGTGGCTGAAATAAGTAGTCCTATACGTTTTAGTATGTCTACTACAGAGTTTTTCCGGTTTAATTTTCATTAATACGCATACCAAAGAACTTACAACTTTCTAACCTGTTTATTAGTTCTTGTTGATAGAATGGATCAATAGGATGGGATATTTTAGACAGTGAACTGCATTATTGTTTTCGAAGATTAATGCTAGCTCATTTGTGCAAAATAATTCAGTAAGTGTCACAAAACTAACATTTACTATCTTCACTGTTGATGATTCTTTGTTCGGCTCCACAAGAATACTTGTAATATCCTCAAACAAGATTAATTCTGCGATCTGCTTGAAATAAAATTGAAGACCATTAGCATAAATGGAAAACAGTAGTGTGTCAATGATCGAACCCTTTGGAAGTCACACTGTAAATTCTCCCCATGCAGATAATGTTGCATCCCTCTTTGTATTACTGGAATAATATAAGCTAATTTTCTGAGTTCTATTTCCTAGGTAGGAGCTAAACCAGGTATTTGCTAAATTACATAATCCATAAAAATTTCAGTTCTCTAATAGAATATTATGACTGACTCAATCAAAAGCCTTTGAAAACACACAGATCTCAACTTATGACATTTTATCATTTAGAGACACCTTCATTTGCTCAGTAAGTGAATAAGTAGCTGACTCACGAGGGAACTGTCCAGTCCGTCATGTCGAAACCCGCAATGAAATTTTTTTTTTTTTTGCAGGAGAACTCACCGAAAGAGACACAATATCAAAATTTTAGCTGCTAAGACACACTGCAAGTATTTAAAAAGAATTGAAACTTGCAACATCCTTATCTCGCCAGGTGGCTGGAGAAATGTACACTTCTGCTGTAGTTCCAGCAGACAACGCAAGCGCAACAGGACAGGTGCATGCACTTAATTGACAACACACCGGCAAACAGACAGCACTGCGAAACATGATCTTAATATCTATAGCGAATTACAGTTTCTGACGATAGTATCAGTAACACAATTGTTCACGGTTACTGTTGTTGTTGTTGTGTTCTTCAGTCCTGAGACCGGTTTGATGCAGCTCTCCATGCTACTCTATCCTGTGCAAGCTTCTTCATCTCCCAGTACCTACTGCAATCTACATCCTTCTGTATCTGCTTAGTGTATTCATCTCTTGGTCTCCCTCTACGATTTTTACCCTCCACGCTGCCCTCCAATACTAAATTGGTGATCCCTTGATGCCTCAGAACATGTCCTACCATCAGATCCCTTCTTCTAGTCAAGTTGTGCCACAAAATTCTCTTCTCCCCAATCCTATTCAATACTTCCTCATTAGTTACGTGATCTACCCATTCTTCTGTAGCATCACATTACGAAAGCTTCTAATCTCTTCTTGTCCAAACTGTTTATCGTCCATGTTTCACTTACATACATGGCTACACTCCATACAAATACTTCCAGAAACGACTTCCTGATGCATAAATCTATACTCGATGTTAACAAATTTTTCTTCTTCAGAAATACTTTCCTTTCCATTGCCAGTCTACATTTTATATCTTCTCTACTTCGACCATCATCAGTTATTTTGCTCCCCAAATAACAAATCTCCTTCACTACTTTAAGTGTCTCATTTCCTAATCTAATTCCCTCAGCATCACCCGACTTAATTCGACTACATTCCATTATCCTCGTTTTGCTTTTGTTGATGTTCATCTTATATCCTCCCTTCAAGACACGATCCATTCCGCTCAACTGCTCTTCCATACCCTTTGCTGTCTTTGACAGAACTACAATGTCATCGGTGAACCTCAAAGTTTTTATTTCTTCTCCATGGATTTTAATACCTACACCTAAATTTTCTTTTGTTTCCTTTACTGCTTGCTCAATATACAGATTGAATAACATCGGGGAGAGTCTACAACCCTGTCTCACTCCCTTCCCAACCACTTCTTTCCTTTCATGTCCCTCGACTCTTATAACTGCCATCTGGTTTCTGTACAAATTGTAAATAGCCTTTCGCTCCCTGTATTTTACCCCTGCCACCTTCGGAATTTGAAAGACAGTATTCCAGTGAACATTATCAAAAGCTTTCTCTAAGTCTACAAATGCTAGAAACGTAGTTTGCCTTTCCTTAATCTAGCTCCTAAGATAAGTTTTATGGTCAGTATTGCCTCACGTGTTCCGATATTTCTACGTAATCCAAACTGATCTTCCCCGAGGTCGGCTTCTACTAGTTTTTCCATTCGTCTATAAAGGATTCGGGTTAGTATTTTGCAGCTGTGACTTATTAAACTGATAGTTCGGTAATTTTCACATCTGTCAACACCTGCTTTATTTGGGATTGGAATTATTATAATGTTCTTGAAGTCTGAGGGTATTTCGCCTGTCTCAAACATCGTGCTCACCAGATGGTAGAGTTTTGTCAGGGCTGGTTGTCAGTAATTCTAATGGAATGTTGTCTACTCTCAGGGCCTTGTTTCGGCTTAGGTCTTTCAGTGCTCTGTCAAACTCTTCACGCAGTTTCATATCTCCCATTTCATCTCCATCTACATCCTCTTCCATTTCTATAATACTGTTCTCAAGTACATCGCCCTTGTATAGACCCTCTATACACACGTTCCACCTTTCTGCTTCCCCTTGTTTGTTAAGAACTAGGTTTCCATCTGAGCTCTTGATATTCATACAAGTGGTTCTCTTTTCTCCAAACATCTCTTTAATTTTCCTGTAGACAGTATCTATCTTACCCCTAGTGAGATAAGCCTCTACATCCTTACATTTGTCCTCTAGCCATCCCTGCTTAGCCATTATGCACTTCCTGTCGATCTTGTTTTTGAGCCGTTTGTATTCCTTTTTGCCTGCTTCATTTACTGCATTTTTATATTTTCTCCTTTCATCAATTAAATTCAATATTTCTTTTGTTGCCCATGGATGTCTACTAGCCCTCGTCTTTTTACCTACTTGATCCTCTGCTGCCTTCACTATTTCATCCCTCAAATCTACCCAATCGTCTTCTATTGTATTTCTTTCCCTCATTCCTGTCGATTGTTCCCTTATGCTCTCCCTGAAACCCTGTACAACCTCTGGTTTAGTCACCTTATCCAGGTCCCATCTCCTTAAATTACCACCTTTTCGTAGTTTCTTCAGTTTTAATCTACAGTTCATAACCAATAGATTGTGTCAGAGTCCACATCTACCCCTGGAAATGTTTTACAATTTAAAACCTGGTTCCTAAATCTCTGTCTTCCCACTATATGATCTATCTGAAACCTTGTCAGTATCTCCAGGCTTCTTCCATGTATACAACCTCCTTTTATGATTCTTGAACCAAGTGTTAGCTATGATTAAATTGTGCTGTGTGCAAAATTCTACCAGGCGGCTTCCTCTTTCATTTCTTACCCCCATTCCATCTTCACCTTCTACGTTTCCTTCTCTCCCTTTTACTACTGCCGAATTCCAGTCACCCATGACTATTAAAATTTCGTCTCCCTTCACTATCTGAATAATTTCTTTTATTTCATCATACATTTTTTTCAATTTCTTCGTCATCTGCGGAGCTAGTTGGCATATAAACTTGTACTATGTGGTAGGCGTGGGTTTCGTATCTCATTTGGCCACAATAATGCGTTCACTATGCTGTTTGTAGTAGCTTACTCGACCTCCAATTTTCCTATTCATTATTAAATCTACTCCTGCATTACCCCTACTTGATTTTGTGTTTATAACCCTGTACTCACCTGACCAGAAGTCTTGTTCCTCCTGCCTCCGAACTTCACTAATTGCCACTATATCTAACTTTAACCTATCCATTTCCCTTTTAAAATTTTCTAACCTACCTGCCCGATTAAGGGATCTGACATTCCACGCTCCGATCCGTAGAACGCCAGTTTTCTTTCTCCTGATAACGACATCATCACGGTTACTGTTCATTCAAATTTGCAAAACTCATTTAATATTTATAATAATTAGCGGTTTCCTTTGCAGTATCGCTAAGTTTTAGCAATAGAGATTAAACTGAATTAATTTTCTTTGTAATTTCTTGACGGATAGTTGCTAATAGCGTTTATTTTTGTGCAGCGTCCAGATCTTCACAGTAATGTGCAATACAGTTGATGTTTCAACCTTGCAAAGATGAAATATGAAGAGAATGGTAACGATATGCAATCGAAATCACCCTCTTCTCCTGAAGACTTGTATATGTTGTCGATAGTTCGTTAGAAACTGTGGAAACACCAGAAGAAACAGGAAACAGCTCGGACGATTGAGTGAACGATTTAGAACTGTTCTGGAGAGTCAATACACCGTTACCGAGAGAGATATAGGTGACTGGGTGCTCTGAATCGCAAATGAGACAAACATTACTGATATCCGGCCTTCTTCGACCTGGGCATGTTAATCAGATTCAAAATTACGAAGTACCTCAAGTAAACGTGTAGAGAAGATGTCATTAATACACTCCTGGAAATGGAAAAAAGAACACATTGACACCGGTGTGTCAAACCCGCCATACTTGCTCCGGACACTGCGAGAGGGCTGTACAAGCAATGATCACACGCACGGCACAGCGGACACACCAGGAACCGCGGTGTTGGCCGTCGAATGGCGCTAGCTGCGCAGCATTTGTGCACCGCCGCCGTCAGTGTCAGCCAGTTTGCCGTGGCATACGGAGCTCCATCGCAGTCTTTAACACTGGTAGCATGCCGCGACAGCGTGGACGTGAACCGTATGTGCAGTTGACGGACTTTGAGCGAGGGCGTATAGTGGGCATGCGGGAGGCCGGGTGGACGTACCGCCGAATTGCTCAACACGTGGGGCGTGAGGTCTCCACAGTACATCGATGTTGTCGCCAGTGGTCGGCGGAAGGTGCACGTGCCCGTCGACCTGGGACCGGACCGCAGCGACGCACGGATGCACGCCAAGACCGTAGGATCCTACGCAGTGCCGTAGGGGACCGCACCGCCACTTCCCAGCAAATTAGGGACACTGTTGCTCCTGGGGTATCGGCGAGGACCATTCGCAACCGTCTCCATGAAGCTGGGCTACGGTCCCGCACACCATTAGGCCGTCTTCCGCTCACGCCCCAACATCGTGCAGCCCGCCTCCAGTGGTGTCGCGACAGGCGTGAATGGAGGGACGAATGGAGACGTGTCGTCTTCAGCGATGAGAGTCGCTTCTGCCTTGGTGCCAATGATGGTCGTATGCGTGTTTGGCGCCGTGCAGATGAGCGCCACAATCAGGACTGCATACGACCGAGGCACACAGGCCCAACACCCGGCATCATGGTGTGGGGAGCGATCTCCTACACTGGCCGTACACCACTGGTGATCGTCGAGGGACACTGAATAGTGCACGGTACATCCAAACCGTCATCGAACCCATCGTTCTACCATTCCTAGACCGGCAAGGGAACTTGCTGTTCCAACAGGACAATGCACGTCCGCATGTATCCCGTGCCACCCAACGTGCTCTAGAAGGTGTAAGTCAACTACCCTGGCCAGCAAGATCTCCGGATCTGTCCCCCATTGAGCATGTTTGGGACTGGATGAAGCGTCGTCTCACGCGGTCTGCACGTCCAGCACGAACGCTGGTCCAACTGAGGCGCCAGGTGGAAATGGCATGGCAAGCCGTTCCACAGGACTACATCCAGCATCTCTACGATCGTCTCCATGGGAGAATAGCAGCCTGCATTGCTGCGAAAGGTGGATATACACTGTACTAGTGCCGACATTGTGCATGCTCTGTTGCCTGTGTCTATGTGCCTGTGGTTCTGTCAGTGTGATCATGTGATGTATCTGACCCCAGGAATGTGTCAATAAAGTTTCCCCTTCCTGGGACAATGAATTCACGGTGTTCTTATTTCAATTTCCAGGAGTGTATGTAATAGTAGTGAGAAATTCGTAGTTGACGTAAAGACGAAACTTCTTATTGTATCCCAAAAGCTAGGTATAAAGCCAAATCAGTCAGATTTCGTGCAAACCGCAATTTATCATTTCGAGCGAAAAAGATATAGAGTCGCTTGTGTTGTCTATGTGTGCTATGTCTCATTCGTATACAACATTGCCAGTGAGAATTAACAGTGAGTTACTGCTACCGCTGCTTTATCTCTCTCTTCAGGAACATGAAGTCAAATTAAAACCAAAAATTAAGAAAAAGGACAGTTTACTTGAAAAATTCGTCGAATCGACGTAGAAAAATCTGGAAAAATAGGAGAGAATAATTTTCAATGTTACGTCCGAAACGTCTTCTTACCATCTGCAGAAAATAATTCATTGCTTTTGCTGGGCAGTCGGCCCGCCCATAATGGCACCCCTGTGTTTAGGAGTGCGACGAACCGTAATTCAAATTCCACACTAAATAAAAAAAATTCAACCCTGTTACTTATTTTTCAGAAAATTATCGGACAGTTTAATTTCCGACAGCTCTTTATCATTTGAGGTTTGTAAGCGGGACACCATTTTTAAACTTCAGTCATTTCTTCATTGTCAGCTTGCATGACCACATTTTACGAATTTGATCAAGCACGCCCGAAACGGACACCGTTTGCTGAACACCAGCCACGGCCAATTCTGATTCCATTCTAGTTCTGTCTAAATAAAACAACAATGTGCCTGGTGTGGGGAAAATATTTTGTCATCCAAAAGTCACTTCACATTATTGTAATAAGTACATGGAATAAACAAAGAACTGTTTCACTGTCAGCAAAATATGCAAATTCAAAAATTATCAAGTGGTTCAAATAGCACTGAGCACTATGGGATTTAACTGCTGAGGTCATCAGTCCCCTAGAACTTAGAACTACTTAAACCTAACTAACCTAAGGACAACACACACATCCATGCCCGAGGCAGGATTCGAAACTGCGACCGTTGCGGTCGCGCCGTTTCAGACTGCAGCGCCTAGAACCGCTCGTCCACCCTGGCCGGCCAAAAATTATCATAATAACTGTACTATTGGAATTGTTATAAAATATTTAATGTCAAAAAATTAAAGTATCGGTTGATGGAAGGCGACTGTAGGGTAACATCATCCACTGCCCTCATTTTCCTTCCTCTGTAAATCGCTTGTGTAATAATTACATTTCCGCAACAGTTTAGCTGTCGATATGAACTGCAAGTCAATAAAAAAATTATTCATTGGAGCATTTTTGGTATTATTTAAGTGCTTATAATTCACGTGTGTGCACTTTGGACTTCCTCTTGTCACGGCAGCTTCTGGTTATTCGCCGATTCGAGGAAGAACTGTACAAAACATTGTTATAAGCGGCAAAATGAGTTAAGTTTTACATTTTTATTTAAATATTCGCACTGCACCTTAGCAGCTAAAATACTGACGGTGCAATTCTTTCGGTGTATTCTTCCTAAGTGAAAAATATTAGAATAGGTTTCGGCGTGTAGAACTGGACCATTTCCTTGTCAGCATAATGGCCTTCTCGAAATCCATACTGTAATTAACTGAGTTTACCATTACCACACAAGAAGTGACAACTCAACCTGTCAAAAATATTCGGAAATGATGTAAGAAGTGACACTGTGTGGTAGTTACTGATACCTGTAGAGAGTCCGCCTCAATAGCTGAGTGGTCAGCGTGACGGATTGCCGTCCTATGGGCCGGGCTTCGATTTCCGTCTGGGTCGGGGATTTTCTCCGCTCAGGGATTGGGTGTTGTGCTATTTTCATCATGATTTCATACCCATCCGGCGCGCAGGTCGCCCAGTGTGGTGTCAAATGTAATAAGACCTGCTCCACGGCGGCCGGACCTGCCCCGTAACGGGCCTCCCGGCCAATGACGCCAAACGCTCATTTCCACTTCCTGTGGCGTCACCCTTGTTTCAGTGTTTCCGTGTAAATACCTTGAGTTAGTGATACATTACATAAATGACTAACGACATTACATATTATAAGGCCACAACTCTTTAGTGTCTTATTGAAGGAGCGGTCTCAGGCGCTGCAGTCATGGTCTGTGCGGCTGGTCCCGGTGGAGGTTCGAGTCCTCCCTCGGGCATGGGTGTGTGCGTTTGTCCTTAGGATAATTTAGTTTAAGTAGTGTATAAGTTTAGGCACTGATGACCTTAGCAGTTAAGTCCCATAAGATTTCACACACATTTTAACATTTTCTTATTGAAGATACTATCCATCACAAGTGAACTCTTACTTTTTAGAGTCATTTTTCTTCTTCTTTAGCGTTCTGCCTTACGGCAGATCTTGTCATGGGGCAAGCCTCGTCAGAGAGGTCCACCGCATGAGCGTCTAGGGAAGTGATTGCAGTGGTGGTTTCACGTTGCCTTCCACTGATGATGATGAAATGATTATAGGGCAACACAACACCCAGTCCATGAGCAGAGAAAATTGCCGACCCAGCCGGGGATCGAACCCGCGCCGCCGGCCGGAGTGGCCGAGGGGTTCTAGGCGCTACAGTCTGGAACCGCGCGACTGCTACGGTCGCAGGTTCGAATCCTGCCTCGGGCATGGATGTGTGTGATGTCCTTACGTTAGTTAGGTTTAAGTAGTTCTAAGTTCTAGGGGACTGATGACCGCAGCAGTTGAGTCGCATAGTGCTCAGAGCCATTTGAACCCGGGCCCCTTGGCGTGACAGACCGCCACGCTGACCACTCAGCTATCGGGGCGGACTTTAGAGTCATAATGATCTTCCTTGTATCAGATGGTTATGTGAGATTAATTCACCAAATGTCCTCTGTATTGCTTCTTCAGTTTACTGTTTTACTTTCTCTTCTTAACTGCTTTCTCCATTTCCACACCTCTTTTAAAAAGAAGTTATTAAAAATATGTACTACACTTGGACTTTCTTTTACTATGCTCCCTTTCTCTTTAATAGAAATGATGTGATTTCTATGGTTTCTGTTCTTGCATGTCGTTTACCAATATTTCATACTGAATCAATTTTATAAACCGATACATCAAATTCAGATAGGATATGTATACTCCTAGATTTTTTTACAACTTTTCTTAATATATTACTGCGCCGTTCATGATAAGAAAGAGATTCTCGGTCATTACTTGTTCTGGATATTCTATACAAGTCAGCTTATCGCTGCGAAAGGACTCTGATACAACTACGGATCGAAGATTTCTGAAATGACTATGCGTTATTACATTTAATTATCTTTTTAGGAAGGCTATTTCCAGAAACTCATTAAAAAGTGTGTTGGATTTAGAGTTGGCATTAGGCTCACTGCAAATGCCACCCACTCAAAGTTTTTAATCTTTCTTTAAAATCCTGAGCAGCTTTGTCGTTAAGCAGCCACACTCTTTTCTTAGAGTTTCCGTGGACTGTACTTGTAACTCAGTTATATAACGTGAATAGCTCTGCATCGTGATCTGACAATCCGTTTATAAGCACTAGACATGCATCTCGTTAACTTCTGCTTGCTGAATAACTCCTACAGAAAAATTTATGACTGAACCCAAATTATAAGTGGTCAGTAGCACTTCTAGATCACGTTTCCTACCAGATTTTTTCAATAATTTGTCATTAAAATCACCAAAAATTAATAATCCCTTCCTTCTGTTGACAGACAGCACAAGGGTTCATCAAAATTTTTTATGAAAATTTCCCACAGTTGTCCGGTAGAGGTCTGTAAGGCGTAACAGTTACAAGTGTTAGATTTCCCACTACCACCTCACAAGCACAAGCTTCTGGATTCTGATCAATACGGAATTTACTTATCTTCACATTTTTCTACTGATATACCTTTTTGTGAATGTGACAGCTCACCTTTTACCATACTGGATCTACATAAATATGTTGCTGTCCCTGTGGTTATATAGTGTTCAGACAGTAACTGACATCAATTTGTTTTCAGCTAATGAGACATTACAAATTTTTGAACTCATTTATATTCCCCACCCCCCATCCTGTTGGAGCAACTTTATTTCACGTTTTCCTTTACTAGAACTATTACTAGAACTAGGAATCTACTTTAAGTTAATTTCCTTTAATGCTGTCCGACCGAATTTCGAATTTGACCTAACGGCAGTGTTTCACCTGACTCCAGTAACCCAATAACCACAGGGATTTGTCTTTGTGTGCTAGTAGCCTCCCTTACTTTTTCTGTTAACAGATCCGTTAATTCGTCTTCACTCCTTCCATTCAGTTGTAGTCAAAGAGAAGTACATCCTCATATTCCCATTGTAACTACTGGAACGCCATCAATGAGAGATTATGCATTCATCTGAAGAAGTTGTCTCGGTTCCATGTTTACTCGCTTTGCAACAGAATTAACCAAAAGATGGCCAGGACGCCACAGATCCTCCACACAACCCACATTTCTGTGCTCAGTAGCTGCTCCTATTTATTTTCAGTTCCTTTATGTTCTTATAGACAGGCACAATTCTGCGTCTATAAATACAAGTTAGAGGAGAGGAACGTAAAGCAAGAATTATCATTCATAGAATCAACTTGAACAGAGTCTACAGGAGTTGTTTTCAATTTCAATGAAACGCCTTATGTTTCTTGTCATCGAATGGAAAATTTTGAATTGTTGTTAAGTTTCAATTTTTCCCAGACAAACAGAAGTTTTCTTTCAGATAAACATTCTGTGAGAACAGGTGGACGGTGTTAGTTGATGGCTTTTCTAGCTTGTGTATCGAATAGTGTTGATCGGGAGCTTTTTTTTTTTGCTGAAATAAAATAACTGTTGTATGAAGCAACGTTGAATGGTTAAATACGTGCTATGTAGAGTCAATTAACTCACATGTAAATTCGTTTCTTTTCATCTCTAATTACTTAAGAGACACTTCACCATTTCCCAGTGAAATATCAAGAAGTCATTCCACCGTTGTGAGTGAATATGAGATAGTAAATTATTACCTGAGCATTAAAATTGTTTTCTAAGGCGGCTTCTGCGAGATCGATTGCAATTGCCGCGCACTTCGGCGTTCAGCAATTTCCTGAATCTATCCCATCTTAACCGCAAATCCTCTTACGACATTTACTGGAACAAGCTGCTTATAAACTTTCTGGCGGCTTAAGAGATTAATTCTGAAACTGCACTGGCCGCCTGGGGGCAAATCTAACCACTTCTGCTGTATGCACCGGAGGAGCGCCGAGCAACTTCTTCGATAATAGTAAGCCAGGCCACGGCACAAGTCTGATTACCGTACAGCAAACACCGAAAGTTGTAGTCATGACAGACGAGTGTGCTGTTAAGTCTCTCACCAAATTATACCGGCAGATGGCGACGAACTACGGAGGGTATGAACATAACATAACGGAACGTTAACAAATGAAGAATCCATTTCTAGGGTCATTAATTGTGAACTAATACCGTCTTTATGAGGAACTGCAGATGTTTGTGGTTATCATCACGTTTTCCTAAGAGAGTTTTCCTGGGAGACTAAAATAAGACAATACGTAGTACAAAAATGCTTCGCTTTCTTGTCATTACTGTAACATTAAAAAGGCAGTCACATTATCAATCTATAGCTGGCAGTTAAGCTATGTACCAGATTCATTTCACATCATGTACTGGATTTTCCCCAAATTCTTTGTTCAGCTTCCCAGGTCTCTATTGCCACTCATCTTCGCTTTATTTATTCTTAACCCAAATATTGGGTTAAACAGTCTACTCCACTCAACACTTCTTCAACGCCATTCTTCCTTTCTGTTGGAAGAGCTATTTCTTCTACCAACTTTAATATTTTTATCTGTTATCTACGCACTTTCATTATTCTTCATCATTAATATTTTATTTCCTTTACTTTTTTTGCGACAAACAAGTATCGGTACGCTTGAAACCTATATTAACGTTTCTTAATAAAGTATGAAAACTGATGGGTGCATGTACAACAGATGTCCAGGTCATTTTCACGACTGTCGTAATCATATCTTCCACTTCAGTCTCGCTGCAAGATCCATTCACTGTTTTCCCGTCTTTCACAACAAAATCCTTGATGCGTTCCTCCACTGTTACTGTTAATTCATTTTTTTACATGTATTTTCATTTTAAAATTGCAGTCTCAATGCCTTAAGTCAAATTTCGCAATTCAAATTGAAATCCAATTTTCTGCTGGAGGTACACTGAAAGCTAACTTTATTAAAAGCACTCTCCAAATACTCCACACCATATTTGCTGTTCTGTTTGTGCCTCACGCAGATATTGTCCTAAACAGTAATATCTGGTACTTTGGTACTTCCATTACAACGTCGTAGGTACTTAATCTTTTAGCAACCAATATCGGAAATATACAATGAAATATTTGCGAGTGTATAAAACACTGTTAGTCAAATAAAAGAATTATTGCTTGGTGCGTGAAATCCTAATTCACATAGAAGCAGTCACATATAAGAAAATCTTTCTCAAGTTGCCCACAACTACAGGTCGTATATAACGTTCAGGTAAGAAGTAACAAGGAAGATCTATAATCTTTGCTCGAAAGGGCTGTCCATAGGTCAACTGGATGCTTTCTTCAAAAAGGAAAGAACGTTAAACTACGATGTATAAAACCTCATAACACTAGGCCTTAGGTATCTTGTGAAAGGAAAAGGGAAATTCATATGTTGGCAACAACAATCAGAGATCCGGCATTAGCTGCACACTACAAAAATCATTAGAAAAGTTATTCAAAAATCAAGAAACATGCATATTACATAAAAAATCATTCATGTGGACAACAGACTTAAGTCTGCTTCGAATGTAGTGAAAAGAGTGACACGTAAATAGTGCACATAAGAGAATAATGTAGACAGAATGCTATAAAGGAACAGTCACATGTAGCAGGTAGGTCTAATAATCATTTCTTATGTTGTACAAAAGGTAGGAAAATCAACGCAGTATGTTGGAAAACCAACATAAAATTCAGTCAAATGGATGTCTCACCCACTTTTCCTCCTCAAATCCAGTCAAATACAAAAGGTGGATTTGATGCTGTCTCCAACAAATCCTGTTCTGACATATCTAGCTCATCACTAACTCGTAGCATTTTTCTTGAAAGACTAACATATGCCATTGTCAAACACTTCTGTAAGAAAGATAAGGGGGGGGGGGGTAGGATATTAATATCTGCCTACCTGTTTCATTACTGATATTATTTTCCAGAATTTTTCAGAAGGTGATATACTCTGGATCAGTATCCCACCGAAGCAACACCAGTGCTACACCATGGCTACCAGTGCTGCACCATGGCTACGCCAGGGGTGATGAACTGGTGCTGCGTCGATTCAGCAGAACAGCGTTGTAGTGGGAGAAGTGCCCGTGAGCTCGATGACCAGGCGCTATGAAGGAAATGAGGACATTCAGGATGCAACTCATTCACTGCGCTGGCGCTGCGCAGTAGGCCGGCTAGCATCTTTTAAAGCCGAAGCAGTGACATCTCACAGCTCCGGTAGGGCCTCTGAAAGAGCTGACAGGACTGGAAAACCAAACCAAGTGACGTAATCGTTGCAATGGTGAGTCCGGTCCACTGCAGCCTGTTATGATTTCTGAGCTGGGCAGGCCGGCATTTGAGTAACACTAGCTAACCTGGCTCCCATACGTATGTACGTCCTAATCCCTACACTAGTATCCTTAGTAGAACATAGTTTGGATTGCAGAAGAGCTAGTCAACTTAAAATGCCTTTTACGTATTATCTCACGAAATTTTACACGCATTAAATAACAAAACACCACCAGTTGATATCTTCCGTGATCTTTCTAAGGTATCTGACTAAGTCCTCCAAGATAAACAGAGGTTCTTTGGAACTGAAGGTATTACGAACGAATGTATAACAGCGTACATTGAGCTGACAAAAGTCACGAAATAGCAATGTGCACCAATACAGGTGGTGGTAGTATCGCGTACACAAGATGTACAAGGACAGTACATTAGCGCAACTGTCATTTGTACTCAGATGATTCATGTGGAAAGGTTTTCGACGTGGTTACGGCCGCATGGCGGGAATTAACATACTTTGAACGCGCGATGGTAGTAGGAGCTGGATATATGGGACAATCCATTTCAGAAATCGTTAGAGAATTCAATATTCGGAGAGCCACAGTATGCAGAGAATCCCAAATTTCAGGTATTACCTCTCATCACGGACCGAGAGCAGCGACTTGTGCGTATTGTTGTCAGTGCTAACAGACGAGCAACGCTGTGTGAAATAATCACGGAAATCAATGTGGATTTACGACGAATGTATCTGTGCTCTGAAATTAGACGTTAGTAGGCTGTGGCATCAAACGACTGATGCAAGTGCCTTTGCTACCGGCAAAGACATATGTAGCACCTCTCCTGTCTCCGTGACAATATCGGTTGGGCTCTAGACGACTGAAATACCGTGACCTGGTCAGATGAGTCCCGATTTCAGTTGGTAACAGCTGATGATAGGGTTTGAGTGTTGAGCACACCCCACGAAGCCATGGATCCAAGTTGTCAACAAGACACTGTGCAAGATGGTGGTGGCTCCATAATGGTGTGGCCTGTGTTTACATGAATAGACTGGGTTCTCTGATCAAACTGAGCCTATCAAAGACTGGAAATGGTTATGTTCAGCTACTTGCAGACCACTTGCAGCCATTGATGGACTTCATGTTCTCAAACAGCGATAAAATTTTTATGAATGACAATGCTTCATGTCTCTGTGACACAATTGTTTGTCATTGGTTTGTAGAACATTCTGGGCGGTTCAGGCGAATGATTCTGCCACTCAGATCGCCCGACACAAATCCTACCAAACGTTTATGGGACATAATCGAGAACTCAATTCGCGCACAAAAGATGCACCAGCAACACTTTCGTAATTACGGAAGGTTGTGGAAGCAACATGGCTCACTGTCTCTGCAGGGGACTTTCAACGATTTGTTGAGCTCGTGCCACGTCGAGCTACTGCACTACGGCAGGCAAAACGAAGTCCGATGCATTATTAGGAGGTATCCCGTAACCCTTGTCACCTCAGTGCATATAACCGTAAGAATACAGAAAGGTATCTAGTGGATTCTGTTAAATAAGCATGAGACATTCTGTTACCAGGGAGATTTAATCTTACGTCCATCACTGTTCGTCATACTACTTCCCATCTAATATAAAACGAAGACCACACGGAAAGAAGTCAATTTTATAGATTTTTCAGGAGGGCAATTTTAAAGTTTAAAACGTTACATTTTCATTGGTTATTGAAATATGCTTTTGTAATTTATACAGTACATTCAGCTACCTTTTCTTTGGGATTCCTTAAAAGTGGAAAAAAATATTATTAAAAATTGGACCCTGTATGTCTTTTTATCTACATGTCTAGTTTTTAATTTCTTTGTATAATGAACTAATTATATTGTAAAAGTCATAATGTAATGTGCTATTGGGATGATATTTCACTATAAAACTTACCTGCAACTCCCTTTGTAACACCTATTTTTGACCTATTTTGTATCTGCATCGATATTTCTATGTCAATTTGTAGTGATGCTTATGTATGATGTATCTGTCATGGAAATTCTATGACCATGTATACATGTTTCTGTAATGTGAAACTTTTGAAAGATGTTGTTTAAAATGCGTTTGTGAATTTAAATAACTAGTGGAATTATTGTTATGTAATGTACTGTAAATGATTGGTCCATAGTTACGGAACGTAGTGTTGAATGTAAAAGATGTGGGGAAGCCTCGCAGCTTTGGAAGTATCCTGTCAGAGTGGTAAGGGTGTGGTTGGCGCACAAGTGGTAAGTCGTCCTTTGTGGCGGGTAACGAGTCTGGGCTGAGAAGTGCTGTGGTTAGGCACCTCGCTAGGAGGAGTGAATCATTGTGGCTCATATTACTGGCGTTCTGAGACCACAAGAGCTTTAAGAGAGTACTTATGGGCCTCGGATGTTGCATTTGGTGATACCATTATCATGGCATGGTTTTTGGCCCTGTAAAAATATAATTCCGAATCCAAGAAGATATGTAACAGGGTGAGGCCAGCAGTATTGCTATGATTGCATCGCCGCCAGGTTAATAGCCATTGCAAATTAAGCCACCAGTGCCACCAGCCTTCCACTAAATTGTTTATATTTGGCACTCTGTAAATGTACCAGGCATTTGTGAAATTTGGTTGATTTTATAATAATAATTGTGATGTTGCTGAAAACTCTATCTTACGCCCGTGGTTATCCCAAGTCGGTTACAACACATACATTACAAGATATTAATAGGTAATAGGACGTAATTCCAGTAATCAGCATAAATCACAGTTTTTATAAACCACAGTCTTCATTTCTCACTTTTTACTTATTAGAAACAAATAACACAAGACGTGTTTGTAATTCGCTGCCGGAAGGGAATATTTGTGTAGCACCCTCGGGCCTCTGTGTCACAGAACGCCTTCAGTCTGACATATCACGATACTTTTCCTTGGTGATAGGAAGCAGTCCCGAAATATGTGACATGCGAACTCTTATTAGCATGGTATCTCAAGAGATTTGTTATAATAAAGGAGGACCTGCTAGTTCCATACAGTGATATAATCTAGTTTCATTTAATTACTGTGACTAAAGCCTTTACCAGCCTACTTTCCTCACAGGGTGTTCTAGTTCCTCTTCCATTCGTCCAGCAGGAGCACTAATAACTGATGTAAGCCAATATCCTTTGTTTAGCGTCACGATATATGATAAGCCTTGGATGGTGACGTTCTATCTCCATCTCCGTAATAGCTTGCGATGGGAATGGATAAAAAATGGTTCAAATGGCTCTGAGCACTATGGGACCTAACATGTAAGGTCATCAGTCCCGTAGAACGTAGAACTACTTAAACCTAGCTAATCTAAGGACATCACACACATCCATGCACGAGGCAGGATTCGAACCTGCGACCGTAGTGGTCGCGCGGTTCCAGACTGAAGCGCCTAGAACCGCTCGGCCACCCCGGCCGGCGGGAATGGACATTTTGGTCGGTTGCAAGAAATTAGTCCAGTCACGTATCATTGTGCCATCAACTTCAACAACCTGAAAGGGAGTGGGTTTCGCACGCGCATCTTTGGGAGCTCAGCTTTTGTTTTACATCTGATGAGACCCATGGCTTTGTCACTTTCCAGGTATGAGTGTCCTCTTACTGGGAATATCACACGAATTGATTCAAATCGCTTTGCATGATGGACAAGATAATGGATGAACCTGAAAAGGGTATAGTTTTTGTTTCGATCACCACATGAGTCTCAGAAAATTGCCACATTTTTAACCTCTGGGTCTAGAAACGAAGTAACATAATGAAGCAGGAAAGAAACTACTTCATTTGAACCTTTCTTTCTTATAGTTTCATGATAAACATAAAACACTACATTACTATCTGAGAGTTGCTGCCACTGTCACTGACGCCTTTGTCTCGCAATCTTCACAGGGTCGGCGCGGTTAAAATCTGATTTAGTTTGAAGGGGTGGCCAGATGCCCTTGCTGCCGCCACCCCATACCCCCCAGGAGGAGTCAGTGCACCCCAGCTCTCTGCGTCGAGTGTAAATCATGAAGTAGTGTAAACGCATATCAGATGTCTGCGAATCGTGTAACGGAGGTGGGACGTGGGGACCAGCCCGGTATTCACCTAGTGGGATGTGGAAAACCTCCTAAAAACCACATCCAGGGTGGCCAGCAACCGGCCTACGTCGTTAATCCGCCGAGCGGATACAGTCTGGGACCTGAGTCCAGGAAGCAGCGTATTAGCGCTCTCGGCTAACTGGGTGGGTCATCTGAGAGTCGATCTGTGTGAAACGGATATAGACAAAGCTGTCGCTTGTGATAGACAACGCTGGTGCTGATGTTTGGACATGGAAGATTTCGTTGGAAATCCATACATATCAATTCTGTGTTTGTAAACTTTCTGCTTCTCAGTCGAGATTGTCTATTACGCTGATAGAATGCATCAGCTTTACGGCGGTGCAGTTCGTATTCAATCTTCTCTCTCTTAACATCACTTTGAACGTCTGATCTTCCCTTTCCATCTGTTGCAAGTGTGAGTTGTGCCTCCATAGCTTTGAAAGTTACTGAAAACTTATCACAAGTACTGCATGTATCACTTCGATAGAAACCAAATAACATATTAAATTTTGTATTAAATATTTTACGTCAAGTTTCATATGATATGGAACAAGTAGAATGTGCCTCTTGAAACGTCTTGAACATCTTCTTGATATGTGAGTTCTTCATTTATGCTGTAATGACTGGACCATCCTTTAAATGACTTGATATTTTGCTCTGTTTCTGTTGAAAGTTGAACTTGGTTTCCGTGTTCCCTCGCTTATCAACTGGCGCCATGCCTTCATTTTTGAAGGAATTCCTGAGTGTCTAATATTTTCTTTGAAATACCATGCAGTGCTAGAAAGGCCTTTTGACACACAGACAATTCTGTCACAGTCTTGTCCCTTATTATTCTGACCTTATAATGAAATGTATAATCACGTAAAGTAGCTACTGTGTCATCTCTGCGAGGTCTTCGGCGTTGTACATTGTCAACATAAATCAGTCGTATCAGGTGACAACTTTGCTCATTCCAGTCCTTCAGCAAACTGAAACTAGATATTAATGTAGACTCCTCTACATCAGTTAGTATATCAGTACAATTCTTCTTGCAGTGACAATACTCTCCTGTTCCATGTGACATTTTTCTTAGCTTTTTAGATACTTCAAATTGTCCACCGTAGCTCTGTCTTTTTCTAGACTTGCCACTGCAGCTTGACTCTGGATATTCCAACACCAGTTGAAACACCGACCTCAGCTGGTTTTACACGAAATTCAGTTCTATGTACCAAGTCACGGAAGCTGTAGTGAGCAAATATGCAAATTCCCTGCGAACACTTCCGCCCAACTGCTGGTTGCACGATATGTTGAGACGAAGTAATTTTTTCTATTTTCTTCATTTTTCTATATTTCAACATTGTGCAGCATACTCTGGTGTCTGATACACTTAACGATTTGTGGCTGATGGTATGATCTGATGTTTCCATGAAATAAATGTGTTCTCTTTAGATCTTTCGTGAATCATTTATAAAGAGCCCAACTTTAAGCTCTGGTCCGTCGAAGTTTCAGTAATTCATCGTGAATATTATGCCTTTAGTACTGAGTAACCGTTCAGATAAAAAGATTGGAGTAAATTATAATAGTCTTTTGAAACGAAGTTGTATCTGATGCGCTTTTTTGTAAAGTCGGCAGATTTTCTGATTTAGAAAACCCGTACAGACCATTTATTAATTGAACTAAATGAAACCCACCAATTTAGCAACCACACTTCATTGTTTCGGTAGATGCAAAGAAAAACAACAAAGTTTTGGCTCCCGCTGAAGACACCATTTTGCATTCCTTTTCATGCAACTGAATTGAGAATAAAACCCAAATGGAAATCGAATAAGCAGAAACGAATTCGAGATCGACACGGGGCACGGAGGAATGAAGACGGTGGAGCAAAGTATTTACGCAAGTACTATTTACATTTCTTTTTTCAGAGTAGCTTGCTCGTATCAAGCAGCAAGAATTTCCTCACCATTTTGCAGTACAATCTGTGGTAATTATTGTTGGTATTGGTGTTAGAATTCTTGTAGCCTGGGACAACAATCACCCCAGGGCACAGAGCTTGCTTGTGATGTTAATTCATAATCACGCCACTAGTAACATTGCTTCATACAATGATTTGCATTTGTAGTATAATTATTAAATGTTCATTCTAGGTAAGTGTGACTGAGGTAATATTCATTGATCGGGATATAGTGATAAGGAAGAACCCGATACTGTGGGGGAAGGCGGGTACAACTAATAGTAATCCCTGTGAATGCATCATTGTTGATGTTTAGAAAATTGGATACCATGTTAGGTAGGGTAAAGGACTTTACTACTAAACCAGATATTATGTCTGCTAAACACGAGGCTATAGCCTTTAAACAGGCTACTATGCAAATGAATTGTCTGATTTACAGAAAAATAATGATGCGATGTCCACCGCATTTGCTGAACTATCCAGTTAGCAGAATGCTATGGCAATTGCATTTAATGAACTATCTCATTATCAGGATGCTATAGCAACTACATTCACTGAATTATCCAATAAGTAGGATGCTATGGAAAATGTAATCATTGGGTTATCTGATAAGCAAGATGCTATGGCAATTAAACTAGAGGAGGTTCAGTCCGTATAACTCAGTCAATTTTAGTAAGTCGTTGCTAAAGGAGTAATTTATCTCGTGGACTGCTATGAAAGAAGGACAGCTTGTACAACTATCAGAGGTTAAGGAGCAGGGAGTTACAAAGAAGCTTTCTAACAGTCCAGCAGGTGAAAGCAACTCACGTAACTCAATTGTGGACAAGCTATGCAGAGACATTACCGAAGAATAAAATTAAGGTCTATCGCTACTTAGCCGTGGCGACAGCTCCTTATCGATTCTTCCCTGCCTCCTGTAATCGTATGTGTCTATGTCGCCACATTTCCCTCTGTGTGTCTATTCTCCCTGTGAAGCAACATTCCTGGTGGTGCATCGAGGAAGCGGCGGAACGCGGAGGGAGGCGGTACGACGAGGGCAACCGAACAGCTGGGTACGGTGGACCAGGACGACCAGCGGCCCCGACTACCACCGGCAGCTATATTTCTCGCATGCTCGTTTTGGTCGCCGTCTTACCGTTTCTCGCCTGCTGCAATTTTTAGGAAGACGGCTTCCTGTTGAATGCAATCCATACGTTTTGAAGTCTGTTGGTTTGTGATTCAGGCGATTCAGTGCTATGCGCGACTGGGTATTTAATGCTGCCCTTACAATACTCAACTTGGCTTCGCCTTTTGCACCTTTCACGCACAGCGATCGTACTACGAGAGCGTCTAGCTTTGTCTGGTCTAGGTGACTTCCTGAAGGATTGAATTTAATGTGATTACTGAGTAAGCCCCCTTTTTTATTTATTGGTATTTTTATTAATTGCGTATTTGTGCCTTTCGGTGCCTCTCTAAGAGTAGTTTTCTGAGTTATTTATTCCATGCATAATTTGGTATCTTAAGGTCATTTACTGTGGCTGAAGGCAGTTATTTAACTAGTGTTATTTATCTTTGTATTATGTTACCGATTACTTTGAGAATTGCCATGTTTTATTAAAATGTTGGTGGCCACCCTTCTTTTAATAAGAGTGTTGTTAATTTAATTTTAGTCCTTTAGCATTCTTTACACAATTTTGTGATGCTGCTGGGTCAGAGTTTCTTATAGATGGTTATATAAAATTCTGATACATCTGAAATGTTTAATTTTCCATGTGAATACCTGAGTCTGAAATCAATTAAATTTTCTTTTTGTATTTTCTGCTGCTAGTTACTTCAGCAGTTGCCTTTTTTTATTTGTGTGGGAGTGGATGCAAATCTTGTGTGTCTAATATTCTGTTATAGATTTCCTTGCTTAGTGTTGCGTAAGCATCTAATGGGCTTCAGAATATACTGTAATATACGCTGACAAACGGCTTGGTGACTTGACAGTTATTGGCTCTATTTGTTGCTGAGTCTCTGATTATAATTGTGGCTAGCCAGTTGATTAAAGCTTGAGGCTGCCTTTAATTCTTATGCTCTCTTTTCTTGAATAGACATCTTTGTTACGAGAGTTAAAGGTAAGTTGCTACTCTTTTCTACGTTTTTGCAAGGGCTGCATTTAAAATTTTTAAAACGATTCTTTGGTCCTCACTTATTAAGTTCTTTTTTTTACAGCACTAAGTTGCCTCAGCTTGTGGCCGACTTCTCTTCACCTCACGGGCACGGGGACCTGTTGATGTTATACACCGCCTTGTTGTTTGTTAACTTGTGTCATGGCGCGGGAGATTGGCCGAAGCACAGAAATTCAGGCCACCTGTTGGAACGAGTAACTTAAGTTCTCTTGTGTATCTTAAGCCCTGTATTCCTAATCGAAACCGTACCCTTTCCCTCACAACACCTTGCTTATTAGAGTTTTAGTTTTAAGTTAGTGTACTGTACCAACTTTATCTCAACCATTAGGGACTCATAGTTTATCTGAAGGTGTTTGTCTTAACTGGCTTTAGCCTGATCTGCCAATGTACTGCTTTCACCTTGTATCCTCTAGAGGCACTTAAGCGTTATTTATTTAACAAAAAAATTTATAACAAAATGGGCGCGGGAATATTCTGCTTAAACAATATATACGATTCTTTTTTGTGTAAACAACTGTTAATGCTAGTATGAAATAACATGTTGCCTTTTGTGAAATAACTGTTTGTACTATAATTGTAGCAGTTTCTGCAGTTAGGAGCATAGCTTGGTCGTGTGCAGACTGAATGTGGGTATAGGCCTCGAGTCCTCATTTTTACCATTTTCTTAATGTGATATTCTAATGTTATTTGTTGTGTGTATGAAATCTGTTATACATTTTTGGCATATTTGCTCTTTGGTTGTTGTTTGTTAAGACCGAATCTGATCATTACTGTATTTAATATTATTTGTTGTTATTTGAATGAATGTAATTAAACGACAAATGACATTACTACTCTGGGGTACCCTCTCACGCTTTCTTATTCTTCCATCCTGTGTAAAGGGGTTATCAGCTATGTCATAGAACAGTGAGTGATCAACTGAACGAACTACGAAAAGAACTGACTGAAGATAACACACCGGTAAACGATAATAACTCTATTACATAAGTGTTGGTGGAAGACTATGCCCGATATAGTGCTTAACCAGAGGCACCGTGTTCAGCCAGAAGCGACAGCTTTTGTGACGCATAGGATGATGTCTGATACGCAAGCTGTGCCTTGGCTAACGAATGTAATGATGGAAGAGAAGCACATTCAACATCGAAAAATCCAAGCATTTACGCCTGATACAAAGCATACCCCACCATTGTCTTTACATGAGATTTCTGTGAAGCCATGTAGAAATCTTACTCTGAAGCACAAAATATCGCTTTCACGATAGGTTATACACAGTGACTGAAAAGTAACTGCACACACTTCGTGTATACATCAAATTAAAAGTTAAACGTTAAATAAAGTTTTGTCTGGAACGGCTTTATTTCAGAGCTATGCAGTAGAATAAGTATCACAAGTGCAACACAATCAACTCAGAATTAATTCTTCTCAGAAAGCAACGACACGAAGGGGCCCAAAATTCAACTCAACTACATACAGTACTTTTATCACAGGACATGTTCAAAATAATGTCAGTATAGACGAAGACAGAGACGTGCTCGACCCCTTACCGCTCTCGGAATGTTGCAGGCTCTGTTGATCTGATTGTGCATAGTTGCACAGCTATTTTCAGTTCGCTGCTGTAGTTCTGTTACATTCTCGGTTGTAACACCACACACGATCTCTAGGAGACTGTCTCAAACGCAGATACCCAGACGTTGGGATCTGAAGATCTGGCGGGCCAAGCAACTGGTCCTGCATGATCTGCCCACTAATCCGGATAACTAGCTTTGAGATACTCTCTTGCCTCCCAGCTGAAACGTCCAGGGGCACTGTCGACAAAGCAACATCAGTCGTTGCGCAGGTGAAAACGACGCGCCAAACGCCTATACTGGCCTATGATGTAATGCCTACCACAAGCGACATTATACATCATGACTCCGAAACAAAGCAGTTTCAGTCAAAACTTTAACATTTTACTCTCATTTTGATTCATACGCTACAGCCATGAAGTGTGTACAGTTATTTTTGAACCACCCTAAGTATTGGGGATGCATCGTTGTGGGCAACAGAAATTGCTGAGAACTGTCAGAGATATAGTCATTCTGACAAGCCATTTTTAGTGAATTATTGGTACTCGGACATACAAAAGAGAATGAGGAAGGGACTGTTTCATTCGGGATATTTCCAACTACCAAAAGGGGAACTTAAGGAAATACACTCCTGGAAATTGAAATAAGAACACCGTGAATTCATTGTCCCAGGAAGGGGAAACTTTATTGACACATTCCTGGGGTCAGATACATCACATGATCACACTGACAGAACCACAGGCACATAGACACAGGCAACAGAGCATGCACAATGTCGGCACTAGTACAGTGTATATCCACCTTTCGCAGCAATGCAGGCTGCTATTCTCCCATGGAGACGATCGTAGAGATGCTGGATGTAGTCCTGTGGAACGGCTTGCCATGCCATTCCCACCTGGCGCCTCAGTTGGACCAGCGTTCGTGCTGGACGTGCAGACCGCGTGAGACGACGCTTCATCCAGTCCCAAACATGCTCAATGGGGGACAGATCCGGAGATCTTGCTGGCCAGGGTAGTTGACTTACACCTTCTAGAGCACGTTGGGTGGCACGGGATACATGCGGACGTGCATTGTCCTGTTGGAACAGCAAGTTCCCTTGCCGGTCTAGGAATGGTAGAACGATGGGTTCGATGACGGTTTGGATGTACCGTGCACTATTCAGTGTCCCCTCGACGATCACCAGTGGTGTACGGCCAGTGTAGGAGATCGCTCCCCGCACCATGATGTCGGGTGTTGGCCCTGTGTGCCTCGGTCGTATGCAGTCCTGATTGTGGCGCTCACCTGCACAGCGCCAAACACGCATACGACCATCATTGGCACCAAGGCAGAAGCGACTCTCATCGCTGAAGACGACACGTCTCCATTCGTCCCTCCATTCAGGCCTGTCGCGACACCACTGGAGGCGGGCTGCACGATGTTGGGGCGTGAGCGGAAGACGGCCTAACGGTGTGCGGGACCGTAGCCCAGCTTCATGGAGACGGTTGCGAATGGTCCTCGCCGATACCCCAGGAGCAACAGTGTCCCTAATTTGCTGGGAAGTGGCGGTGCGGTCCCCTACGGCACTGCGTAGGATCCTTCGGTCTTGGCGTGCATCCGTGCGTCGCTGCGGTCCGGTCCCAGGTCGACGGGCACGTGCACCTTCCGCCGACCACTGGCGACAACATCGATGTACTGTGGAGACCTCACGCCCCACGTGTTGAGCAATTCGGCGGTACGTCCACCCGGCCTCCCGCATGCCCACTATACGCCCTCGCTCAAAGTCCGTCAACTGCACATACGGTTCACGTCCACGCTGTCGCGGCATGCTACCAGTGTTAAAGACTGCGATGGAGCTCCGTATGCCACGGCAAACTGGCTGACACTGACGGCGGCGGTGCACAAATGCTGCGCAGCTAGCGCCATTCGACGGCCAACACCGCGGTTCCTGGTGTGTCCGCTGTGCCGTGCGTGTGATCATTGCTTGTACAGCCCTCTCGCAGTGTCCGGAGCAAGTATGGTGGGTCTGACACACCGGTGTCTATGTGTTCTTTTTTCCATTTCCAGGAGTGTATTTCGAAAAATATTTCAATAAGACCATGTACTGGGATAATCAGTACCTCAAAGAAATATTGTTCGGATTTCTAAAGCTAAATTACCTATTGCAGTCAATGTATCTGAACCTAAGATTGAAGAAATCCTTTCAATGTTAGATTCCATTGATTTGATAAATGAAGAGGATAAGGTATTTTACTGAGTGAAAAGCTCCGTAAGAGCAATAGAAGCAATGAGAATGGGGAATTCGATCATGTGATTGTGAATGCACGACCTAATGGACAGTAGTTGCACGTTCCAACAATGGCAATAGAAATACGGGTAGAAATGGCAGTAACGTTAAGCAGTTCTTTAGGAGAAAACCTAAATGGCATGATGATAGGTTTCAACCTGGCTGTTCTACTTTTAACAGTAGCAATAGTCAGTGACAAAACTAATCATGTGATCAAACTACATCACAAAACACGGTGAGAGCTGAGGCTGAGAGGACGGGAGCTGATCAAGTAACTCAACTGCCCACCACACAATCTGAAAACTGAATCGGACCCTATTAAGCACCGACAGAGTGGTCATGGAATGGGACAGAGGTGTAACAGAATATATACAACTTATCCGGTGCGAGAGGGACTTGGACACAAAGGAAGAGTTATAACACTCGACAGTGTAAAGTAACACAGAATACTGTATATCAAGCAGCATTTGAGGCCTACACAGAGAATATCTCTACGAGGATTATTTTATATACAGTGGCTACTCCGAGCGTGATATCTGCAGACATTTATCGAAGATTACTTACGTGAGAAAACTGAAGTGCCCACCTTGCCTGTTAGCAACTGTTCTGGTAGCTTTTGCCACTAGACCACGGGATATTAAATGGTAGGTCCACCTACCAGTAAGGCTGTAGCAATAGTAGACACTTAACTAGTTGTAAGTGCATTAATAGAAAATGTCTTATCATGATTGATTTCCTTCAAGATAGGCGGACTAAAATTGACCTCTCTGTGGGCATTCGCTTATCTATACTGGACGGCAAGGAAGCGTCGGTGAAATTACTGAAATCTCAGAAAAACCGTGACAGGTATTGCCAAGGCATAAAAATTTAGTACAGAAAACACAAACCGCACAGCAACGAGTGGTCAACCGTGGTATTGATTTAAATGGACAAATTAAAATTAAAATGTTAGTGTTGTATTACAATATATTAAAGTGTTTGAAGAGAATCTGGGAGTGATAAGAGGCTATATTTACCATTTGAGCATGAAGCCATATGAACCTTTCTGTTATCCATGGTATCCCATTCCTCAAAATAAAAGGGCTAAGCGTTCATCAGGCTCTTAAAAAATATTTTGAGTAATGTAATAGACTCAAAGTAACTGCAAGATGAAAAGCTATGTGGTTCTTGATCTATATATTTGCATATATAGTTGAGTCTGTAAGATGTCTGTTTCTTCCAGAAATGGTTCTTAGTATTATAGCAATTTTAGTTTGTATAAATATCAAAATAAGTTCTGACTTGCAAACCAGTACTCACATGTATGCAAGTGCTGTACAGTTTTTTGTATTAACGCCACATACCTCTATAAAGATCAAATGTCAGTTTTCATCTACAGATTAATGACAAAGAGAAATAATGTGCCAAAGGATTGACATACAGACAGCAAAGAAAAAATAATGTATTGCAGCGTACACAGAATCTTAGGTCTTTCGTTACACTCGAATAATATATAAGGTTGTATTAATCTGTTTTATTGTTAGACAGAGAATAATTTTTGCCAAGCAATATTTTGTGTGTCAGTTGCAAGAAAGACTTGTTCCTCGTAGATATACACCATGAGCTACCATTATGGAAGTTACCAGTGATTTAACATGAACAATGATACAGTAGTAAAAAGCATATTGAAAACTTAATTCACAGCAAATTTCCAATCTTGAAGCTAGTTGAATACTGCAAGTTGTGAGTGAAATTCTATAACGTTAACGAGAAAATAGAAGGTATCCACTTAACCCTGTTTTGGAAGATCCTTTTAGCCCTAAGCCACCAGGATGACAGCATAAGAAAACATTTATAGTGAAAAAAAGCAATATGAATCAGCAGGTTTGCTATGTACTTCACGCTTTTATGAACAAAACATTGTGTAAAATATAAGAAACTTTACACATATTAACTGACAAAGTGACACGAAACAAAATTAGTTACGTAGACAGCGCACAGAACATTGTGCAATAGATACTTTCAGTACACTGTAGTGTCAAATTGTAATGAAAAAATATTGAAATTTGGGCTTGTATGGATGAGGGAAGCCCATTTCAGAAAAGAACACTATTGAACTGTCGGTCTCCTGTGAAATTCTTTCATTCATTCTTTCATTCTGGATCACAAATTGAGTGAAACCGAATAATTATGTTACACTCGGATTGCATTGTTGGCAACACGCACCAAATCAGTTGACAGTGTGATCCGACGCGAGGCAGCAGAGATAGCAACGTAACTCATACTGGTGCTCTTAAAGTGACTGTTGTAACAGAGTAGTAGTAAAAATTGCAGAGCAAAGTGTATATGAAACTTTAAATCAAGGAATGTAGTAACAAGAATGTCAGTTAAAATCCAGAGGGGTACCTAATCATGATTAACCTCATGGTAGACTTTGTTTTTAGTTATATTAGTTAGTCTTTAGGAATGCCTCTACATCCTTTCGTGAATGAACTAAGTGATGTTTTTGACCACAGGAAGATTAAGTTATAATATTTCATTGATTCCACGTTTGTTTGACTCTTTCATGTAGCTCGCCCCACACGATGCGGGATGGCGACTCCAAATATACCTTCAGCTACAACGCAACCCTCCGTTTAACAACAACTCCCATTACGTGAAACTTCACGCTCCATTCAATCCTCCCTGTCATCCGTTAAACAAGATAGAAAAATGTACTGTACTGTCTGCTCCGTCAGTCAGTTAGAAAGAATATCTGATACCCTATTTTATATGCAGACCACGTATGCTATTTGTGAGCACCACTACTGTGAAGGTGAAAGACACGAGCATTGCATACATTCTATAGATACGACAAATTTAAGGGAAAATTGTACACGATACATTTAAAAAAAACCTATACACCGAATCAAACGAGTATTTTAATCCAAACGTACCAATTACTGAAAGTAATAACCCATCAAAATATAGTTCATTTATATTGTATCAGTGTATATTAACCACTACTGGATATTCATTCTCATGGTTTACCTGAAACTGATTTACATATTTAAATGAAATGTAAACGTTTAACTGGAAACTTTTAATTAAATTCAAATATTGTATATCCTGATCCAATGAAATATTTATTGGAGTTTTAGGCCTATCCCATGGTTTTCAGGTCAATTTCTCATACTATCGCACACAAATGGATAGGCAAAGCAATAGAGATCCAACCTACGAACAGTAAAAGAAGAAATTGTCAGAGCACCAAGTTACGTAAATAAAGATTACTGTCATTATCTGAAATATTGAAAAATTAGATAATACGAAAAACTATGTGTTCTGGGAAGAGATTATAAAAGTAAACTCTGACATTGTTACTACAAAAACGTCTATGTAAAAAGAACATTTTTAACGAAAACTTTTCTGCTAAACGAAAATGAAAACTGTTGAAAGTTCGACGTAATCCTTTTAAAAAAAGGACATTTTCAAAGAGAACTTTTGTATCAAAAGCAAGTGAAGACTGTTGAACTTCTGACGTCACTGATGTCTAAAGCATTTTCAAAGCACATTCTTTATCATCAACGAATTAAAACTGTCCTGTTTATGAAGAAATCCCTTATATTACGCGCTCTTAAAGAGCATTGTTATGGGACACACACAAAATAATTATTGTATCCAAATAAATCATATTTATCAAATGGTGTTAAAACATGAAAATCTCTCAAGTCCTATTGAAAACAATGTATAAAGAAAGTAAATATTTCTGTTTAATTATAAGAATGGATAGATATCTGTAATATAGACTATTACACATACCTCACCACAGGGGGCATATAATAGAACGCATATGAATAACTGAAAAGTAATTAATTACAGAGACTGTTTTACGCTGATAGCTGCTATGTCAGGAAAGCTATATTGACCAAACGTGCATGACTTCGTGCGAGCACTTCTGTCTACTCGTTGATATATTTCCACTCTGCACAATCTGCTGTGATGTCCGATGTACTTTACGATGTGGTGCTGAAGATGTTATCTCGTGCTTTCATGAAGTAAATATGTCGTCTCTAGAGCTTTCTTAAATCGTCTATAAAGAACACAACTTTAACCTAAGGTACGTGGAAGTATATGTTGTATGCCTTCAGTGTTGAATAACCTTTTAGACAACAACAATGGAGTAAATTATAGTAGACTTATTAACTACACCATACAGAACGCACACTGTAGTCATCTCACTTCTTTGGTTCAGTAAATGAAAAAAAAAAAAAAAATAACATAGGCTATAGGTGGAAAATCTGAAGATCTTAGGTCTCCAAATTGACTTAAATTTAAACTGGAAAAACATTCTTCAGATCTTAGAGCAAATCCTTTAAGCAACATTTATATGTCGAAATATTGAAAATCTTGGGGAGAAACAAACAGTAACTTTCATCTTGTTTTTTCATTCAATAACGTCTCATGGAATAAATGTCTGTCGGGACCCAACTTCAAGAAAGGTTTCCATTGCTCTAAGCGTGCTATACGAATAATGTTTGATGATAACTCATAGCCACCTTCTAAACAGATGTTTAAGGAGTTACACCTGTTGACTACTGCTTGACATTATAGGCATTCCCCCATGAAGCTTGTCGTAATGCACCCACTGCAGTTCAAAAGATACATTGAGTTAAATAATTAAAATAAAAAAAGAAACACTGACATTCATTATTCCGTATTAAGGCTTCCTTAATCCAAAAAGGGATGCACAACGCCAGCACCAAAATTTTTGGTCACCTATTTCAATGATATAAATTTTTTACAGACAGCGTTGATAAATTCCAAACAAACTGCTGAAGTTTCTCATAGACAAAGCCTATTCTGGAGACGAATTTCTGTTTATGTAATATTCAAATCGTGGTGTGTAGGAATTACTAATGTTCATCTATGAAAACGATTTAAATGGTCACCATGTAGTCGTAATGACATATGAAGGTAAAATAACTTCCCACACCACTAAAATTAATTGTACGAATGATTCGTGGAACATGAAACTAATGAACACAAAGAAAACTGAATATGTGATAGTGGCTGCTGATGAACAGGTTCATCTACTAGTGTATACTTGCTTGTTCCTCTTTCAAGTATCTAAGTTAACTATAGCTGTAACTGGAGAAGGCACAGAAGATAAGGAAAAATAATACTGAACAAAGGAAACGTGTTATTCAGAATGAAACTCAGTCCTTTGGAGAAATAAATTCACAAACAAAACGAAAATATTAAACATTTTTAGAAAGTCTTCTATACACTACAAGCATACTATTTCCACTAAGTCTTTTATTTAAAATTTCCTGGATACTCCAAGCACAAGATCGTTTTACTTTTTGTGTTACGGCAGGAGAAATGAAATGCTGGCTTATTGTTATTTCATTTAATTCTGACCTCACTCTACATGAGGTACCTAATCGTAGAGGTCTAGGTACTATTATTCACGAGTAGTAACACTGGCTGTCATGTAACCATAGACTTTGAAGCGAGGAAGAAAGTTGTTTGTTGCGATCTTCAACCCTGAGACTGGTTTGATGCAGCTCTCCATGCTGCTCTATCCTGTGCAAGCTTCTTCATCCCCCAGTACTTACTGCAACCTACATCCTTCTGAATCTGCTTAGTGTATTCATCTGTTGGTCTCCCTCTACGATTTTTACCCTCCACGCTGCCCTCCAATGCTAAATTGGTGATCCCTTGATGCCTCAAAACATGTCCTACCAACCGATCCCTTCTTCTAGTCAAGTTGTGCCACAAACTTCCCTTCTCCCCATTCCTATTCAATACCTCCTCATTAGTTACGTGATCTACCCACCTTATCTTCAGCATTCTTCTGTAGCACCACATTTCGAAAGCTTCTATTCTCTTCTTGTCCAAACTAGTTATCATCCATGTTTCACTTCCATACACGGCTACACTCTATACAAATACTTTCAGAAACGACTTCCTGACACTTAAATCTATACCCGATCTTAACAAATTTCTCTTCTTGAGAAACGCTTTCCTTGCCATTGCCAGTCTACATTTTATATCCTCTCTACTTCGAACATCATCGGTTATTTTACTCCCTAAATAACTCCTTTACTACTTTAAGTGTCTCATTTCCTAATCTAATTCCCTCAGCATCACCCGACTTACTTTGACTACATTCCATTCTCCTCGTTTTGCTTTTGTTGATGTTCATCTTATATCCTCCTTTCAAGACACTGTCCATACCGTTCAACTGCTCTTCCCAGTCCTTTGCTGTCTCTGACAGAATTACAATGTCATCGGCGAACCTCAAAGTTTTTATTTCTTCTCCATGAATTTTAATACCTACTCCGAATTTTTCTTTTGTTTCCTTTACTGCTTGCTCAATATACAGATTGAATAACATCGGGGAGAGGCTACAACCCTGTCTCACTCCTTTCGCAACCACTGCTTCCCTTTCCTGCCCCTCGACTCTTATAACTGCCATCTGGTTTCTGTACAAATTGTAAATAGCCTTTCGCTCCCTGTATTTTACCCCTGCCACCTTCAGAATTTGAGAGAGAGTATTCCTGTTAACATTGTCAAAAGCTTACTCTAAGTCTACAAATGCTAGAAACGTAGGTTTGCCTTTTCTTACTCTTTCTTCTAAGATAAGTCGTAAGGTCAGTATTGCCTCACGTGATCCAACATTTCTACGGAATCCAAACTGATCTTCCCCAAGGTAGGCTTCTACCAGTTTTTCCATTCGTCTGTAAAGAATTCGCGTTAGTATTTTGCAGCTGTGACTTATTAAACTGATAGTTCGGTAATTTTCACATCTGTCAACACCTGCTTTCTTTGGGATTGGAATTATTATATTCTTCTTGAAGTCTGAGGGTATTTCGCCTGTCTCATACATCGTGCTCACCAGATGGTAGAGTTTTGTCATGACTGGCTCTCCCGAGGCCATCAGTAGTTCTAATGGAATGTTGTCTACTCCCGGGGCCTTGTTTCGACTCAGGTCTTTCAGTGCTCTGTCAAACTCTTCACGCAGTATCTTATCTCCCATTTCGTCTTCATCTACATCCTCTTCCATTTCCATAATATTGTCCTGAAGTACATTGCCCTTGTCTAAACCCTCTATATACTCCTTCCACCTTTCTGCCTTCCCTTCTTTGCTTAGAACTGGGTTGCCATCTGAGCTCTTGATATTCATACAAGTGGTTCTCTTCTCTCCAAAGGTCTCTTTAATTTTCCTGTAGGCAGTATCTATCTTACCCCTAGTGGGATAAGCCTCTACATCTTTACATTTGTCCTCTAGCCATCCCTGCTTAGCCATTTTGCACTTCCTGTCGATATAATTTTTGAGACGCTTGTATTCCTTTTTGCCTGCTTCATTTACTGCATTTTTATATTTTCTCCTTTCATCAATTAAATTCAATATTTCTTCTGTTACCCAAGGATTTCTATTAGCCCTTGTCTTTTTACCTACTTGATCGTCTGCTGCCTTCACTACTTCATCCCTCAGAGCTACCCATTCTTCTTCTACTGTATTTCCTTCCCCCATTCCTGTCAATTGTTCCCTTATGCTCTCCCTGAAACACTCTACAACCTCTGGTTCTTTCAGTTTATCCAGGTCCCATCTCCTTAAATTCCCACCGTTTTGCAGCTTCTTCAGTTTCAATCTGCAGTTCATAACCAATAGATTGTGGTCAGAATCCACATCTGCCCCAGGCGTATTACAATTTAAAACCTGGTTCCTAAATCTCTGTCTTACCATTATATAATCTATCTGATACCTTTTAGTATCTCCAGGATTCTTCCAGGTATACAACCTTCTTTTATGGTTTTTGAACCAAGTGTTAGCTATGATTAAGTTATGCTCTGTGCAAAATTCTACAAGGCGGCTTCCTCTTTCATTCCTTCCCCCCAATCCATATTCACCTACTATGTTTCCTTCTCTCCCTTTTCCTACTGACGAATTCCAGTCACCCATGACTATTAAATTTTCGTCTCCCTTCACTACCTGAATAATTTCTTTTATCTCGTCATACATTTCATCTATTTCTTCATCATCTGCAGAGCTAGTTGGCATATAAACTTGTACTACTGTAGTTGGCATGGGCGTTGTGTCTATCTTGGCCACAATAATGCGTTCACTATGCTGTTTGTAGTAGCTAACCCGCACTCCTATTTTTTTATTCATTATTAAACCTACTCCTGCATTACCCCTATTTGATTTTGTATTTATAACCCTGTAATCACCTGACCAAAGGTCTTGTTCCTCCTGCCACCGAACTTCACTAATTCCAACTATATCTAACTTTAACCTATCCATTTCCCTTTTTAAATTTTCGAACCTACCTGCCCGATTAAGGTATCTGACATTCCACGCTCCGATCCGTTTTACGCCAGTTTTCTTTCTCCTGATAACGACGTCCTCCTGAGTAGTCGTCGCCCGGAGATCCGAATGGGGGACTATTTTACCTCCGGAACATTTTACCCAAGAGGACGCCATCATCATTTAATCATACAGTAAAGCTGCATGTCCTCGGGAAAAATTACGGCTGTAGTTTCCCCTTGCTTTCAGCCGTTCGCAGTACCAGCACAGCAAGGCCGTTTTGGTTAATGTTACAAGGCCAGATCAGTCAATCATCCAGACTGTTGCCCCTGCAACTACTGAAAAGACTGCTGCCACTCTTTAGGAACCACATGTTTGTCTGGCCTCTCAACAGATACCCCTCCATTGTGGTTGCACCTACGGTACGGCCATCTGTATCGCTGAGGCACGCAAGCCTCCCCACCAACGGCAAGGTCCATGGTTCATGGGAAAGAGGAAGAAAGTAATTAAAGTAACTAACGTAAATTTCACCTCACTCTTCGTCACTCGCCATGCGATGTCGACCACCTGGGACTATTCTCAGACTTTATAAAGGCCCTGATATCATATCGCACAGCTCTTAGGTCCCTCTAATACAGTTCAATTACAAGGCGACGACATGCACATCACATAAACACTCGTTATGCGTAAAAACTTGATTATAAATGATTCTGACAAGTGTAAATAAACGGTACTGATGGAACTTGGCGGGTGTGTACAGGGGCAATACGTGTTTTTTTTTTTTTTTTGTGCCCAATTTCACTTTTGAGAGGTAAAAAACACCCCAGAAGGTATGTTCGAATCTTAGATTTGGAGAGAAAATCTTAGAAACGATGATTTATTAGAAATGTTTCTCATGTAAAAGTTGATATGTAATTAACCTTCTTGAAAACAGTACAATCGAATTTTGTAATAATTTGAAATTTTGCAAAATATCCCGCCACCAATAATTAATTTCGAAAAATGAAAACTTTTGTTACAACATAAATTGTAACCTCCCCGCAAAAAATTTGAAATTCAATGATTATAAAAAATGTGCCAAATGTCGTCTTCCCACAAAAGTGAAAAATAAAAATGAGCCAAGCGTAACCTGCTTGCAAAATTAAAGAATAATAATGGCCCAAATGTAAACTCCACACAAAAATTAAGGAATGATAATTGCTCATTAAACCCACAATAATAGTAATTAAATAATGAACCATGAACTGAATGTAACATCTCAACACAAATAATTAAACCTGATAAATTTTATAAGGGCAGCTGCGCTGACCTTCGGCCCTGTGAAATAATTAAACCTGATAAATTCTTACCTCAGTAAAACTGCATTTATACCTGCTCTTATTTTTCGGCATAGCTTCATGCGATGCTGGCTGATATTTAATTTTGATTCTTGGAGGGAATGCATAGGGAATATTATTTAACTTGAAATGAATCTTTTTCTTTAAAAAAATTACTTTATAGAAAGTTATTATTGGGGCATCATTTTTGAACAAATTAATTACAATTAACATACGTTATTAGCTGAGCGCAATGCTGCTTCATTACCTTCTACAATAATATACATATCGTCCACCACATTCCTGACCAGACTCGTGGGCAGAGCACACCGCGGACGCATGCCGACTCGCTACACACTACTGCCGACTGACTACTACTGCAGACAGAGTGCAACTCGCAACTGAACACTCGCGCGGTCAAGCGCAGACTAGCAACGATAAATAACTCTCTGGTCAGAGATTCTGTCATGCCTCACCATCGCTGGTAATGAATACATATGAAACGTACGCGTTTCATAACCCTCCACTGGGGGGCAAAAATTTGGCAGCGATGGCGAGTCATTTGGACTTGCCATCAGCAACAAATTTTTTCTTAACTAATTAACTTTACAATTACAGAATATATGCAGATATATATAGGTGTAGAACATGAAATAAATATAGTGCACATGCACTGAGTACCAGAACATATCAGGCAAAGACAACTTATATGCAATGAGTACCAAACATATTCACAAATGACAAAAGTGCACACGCACAGTAGTATAGAACATATCAGCAAATCACAAAAAATGTTTATGCAATGAGTAGAAAACATGTTAACAAAATGACAAAAGTGCACATGCGCTGTAGTTCAGAACATATCAGCAAATCACAAAATGTATAGACATGAATACAAATCATGATAACAAAATCATTTTTAATATGTTACAAGAATTAGGATATTAAAGGGAAGGATTGCGTCATGGTTGTAGCACTTTAGGTTGCATGCAGCTGCACTGAAAGTCCATATCTTTCTACAGACGCACAACACCAAGTGAGGCAATCTAAAGTTCTTTTCCCAGAAGTATTAATCAGCGTAGCCAAGACACTGAAATGCCGTAGTAATATTCCATGTTATCCTTTTGGTAGTACATTAGGTACACCAAACAGTGGGACCATAATAGCACCTTCATTGCTCATGGTGGTGGACAGCATGTCGTGTCAATACCATGTTCTTGTCTGTTACAACAACGTAGAATTAGTGCAAAAACCAAATATAGTGCTCCATGATCATGAGGATATACAGGACAAACGGATATTGCAGTAATTCCAGGTAATTAGGTTAGAAGGTGAAGGACATTAAGTCACATACTAGTCTTCATTGAGAATTACACTAGTAATGGGTGGCACTCATTGCCCAGTTATTGAACATTTCTGTACCATGTATGTAGTATTACAGAATAATGTTCATGAGTAACTTTACAGAGAACATTTGCACTCATTGCCTAATTGTAAACCATCAGAAGTCATTTACAGAGAACATTGGCACTCATTACCTAATTACAAACCATCAGAAGTCATCTACAGAGAAAATTGGCACTCATTGTGTAATTACAAACCATCAGAAGTCATAATAGTATTACAGAATAATGTTTACATAATAATAATCATGAACTGTTTTTACAGAGAACATTGGCACTCATTGTCTAATTACAAACCATCAGAAGTCATCATAGTATTACAGAATAATGTTTACATAATAATATTCATGAATTGTTTTTACAGAGAACATTGGCACTCATTGCCTAATTGCAAACCATCAGAAGTCATCATAGTATTACAGAATAATGGTTACATAATAATATTCATGAATTGTTTTTTGAGAACATTGGCACTCATTTCCTAATTACAAACCATCAGAAGTCATCTACAGAGAAAATTGGCACTCATTGCCTAATTATAAACCATCTGAAGTCATCATAGTATTACAGAATAATGTTTACATAATAATATTCATAAATTGTTTTTACAGAGAACATTGGCACTCATTGCCTAATTGGAAACCATCAGAAGTCATTTACAGAGAACATTGGCACTCATTGGCTAATTACAAACCATCAGAAGTCATCTACAGAGAAAATTGGCACTCATTGGCTAATTACGAACCATCAGAAGTCATCATAGAATTACAGAATAATGCACATAATTAACCTAATTAAAGTAATCATTGCCATTCTTTTTTTTTGCTAGCAATGCATTGCGTTAGGTAATTACTGGGGAATGAAAATATTTGCTTTTAAATTATTGCTGCAAATGAAGATCTGTAACGTCATGCGTCTTGAGTCAGCTGTAGCAAGATTATGAAACAAGTAGAGTATTTGTAATTACATTCATAAATGACATGGGTTTAATGAACAACTGCTTATAGCACATTAATATCATAAATAATTTCTCATGCAAAATATACAAAAATGGATTATTAAACTGAAAGAAGAAACGCATTTTATGCTGAAAAGTAGTTTACTTCGAATTAACAGGTAGTGAAATGTGTATAAAAAATATGTGTGTTCCCTAGCTGTCCTTTCCAAAACCTTCAGTCATCCTACTATGCAATATAACACATACTGTCAAAATGAACTGCAACAAATACTTAAATAACTACATAGCATAAATACATAAACTTCAACTTCATCCTCATCTGTAAAGAAAAAAAAAACTTCATTATACATCACTTCATTATCCATATTATCATAACTCCATTATTATCATCACCTGTAAAGAAAAACTTCATTATTAATAGTAGCATATTCTTCATCATTATTCATCATCATTCATTATCATCTGCAAAAAAGTCACTTCATTATTCATTATACAATTATTCCTTATTTCTATCATATTTCATCACTAAAACTAAGATGTGAAGTTCTGTCTGACAGCCTGCATCAATCGCTTCGTATTCTGAAAGAAAAAATTAGTTAAGACTGCTATTCTACGATGTGTATAGTATATTCTTGTTAATGCTTGTTAATCCTGATCCATTTACTCTTCCTCAGAAGTTTTTTGCATCTTCTTTCGTTTATTCCGTAGGTGAAATTCCCATTTCTGTTTAATTTATTTCTTTTACACGTTTTTTCTTCCTGAAAATGATGAACAAAGATCAATGTCTTGCATTTAAATCATATACCCATTAAATAAAAACTGGTTTATAGTAACATAATTGAGCATACAGCATAGCATGACAGAAAACGTAATACGTCAAAAAACATAGACAGTGTTCAGATGCAAAAAATGTACACAGAATATCACAATGCAGTAGCAAAAAATGTAAAATAGTTTCGATGTTGAGATATCATAGGGCAAAAATGTCAAAGTCAACTGGTGTGTGTTATATCTTAAATATTTCATAGTACATGCAAACAAAACAGGAAAACAATCGTACATATATAAAAAATGTTGACACGAAATGTGACTTTCTTTGTGTTCAGCTTGTATGTTGTGTAGTTAATGGAGGCGAGAATTAAAGACTTTAATGGAGAAAGAATTTAATAAAATTAATATGTCACTAGACAAAATTGCATAATTATTCATAAGCTATGTAAGTTTATCTGGTAAAATATGCACGGGCTAATGTGTAACGACAAGAAAAGCGACCTGCTAACCTTACCTTGTCGGGCACTTGCCCAGAAAAATACGACAATCATCAGTAAGTAGTCACATAAATATAATTGCATAAGTGGTCATAAAATGTGTAAGTTCATCTGGAAAAATGTTTCTGATGTGTAACGACAAGAAGAGCGACCTGCTAGCTTTACCTTGCCGGACACTTGCCAAAAAAAATACGACAATCATCAGTAAGTATTCATGTGAATATAATTGCATAAGTGGTCATAAAAATTAGGAAATGGCACTACAGCATGTTAAATCATAAAGTATCTTCATTCAATAAAAGGTTTAATATTCGATATGTGGTGGTTTCCTTTGGATTTTCTGATTCTCAAAGTTTCGACGAGTACAACATTGGGGTGAGGAATGCTGCGAATCCGATATGGACCTGCGTATAGAAGTTCAAATTTACTGCACCTACCTTTTATTTTGTTGGATAAATAGTGTGTGCGTACTAATATCTTCTGTCCAACGTGAAAGTCACGGTGTATATAAACCCTTTTTTTGTTGTCTTCTCTGGCGCTTTGCGGCACGTTTGATGTTGTTCAGCGCAATGTCAGTTATTTCATGGTGTCGTAGTCGACGAGATGTAGGAAATGTTACTAATTCTTTAATTTTGTTAGGTGGTTCAACATTTTTCAGTATAACAGACGGAGATAGCATAGTGGATTCATTTGGTATGGAATTAATTACATCCTGGAATGAGTGTATGTGTGTGCCCCAATCAATATGTCTTTTATGGCAGTATGTTCTACACAGTTTACCAATTTCCTTCATTAATCGTTCACAAGGGTTCGAAGAAGCATGGTACCTGGATATATAGATCGGAGAAATGTTTCTAACTCGTAACATTCGTGTCCATATAGCAGATCGAAACTGTGGTCCATTGTCGGAAATTACTTTCAACACATGCCCTACATGAAATAGAAAATGTTTTACAAATGCCTTCTAAACAGTTTTAGCAGTAGCTTTGCGTAACGGGGTGAAGGTAACAAATTTTGAAGTGAGTTCAACAGCGACAAAGATGTAGAAAAAACCTCAATTAGTTCTGGGAATCGGACCAAAAATGTCTACAGCGGCCATATGTATTAATTTATCATGTACAATGGGATGTAATGGAGGAACATGAGTTGTTGTGTCTGACTTAGCTTTCTGGCAGATTTTACATGACGCTAAAACTCGTCGTATACGTTTCTCCATGTTGGCGAAATAGCAGTTCTGTCTCAGTATAAGAAAACATTTTCTAGCTCCGTAATGTACGTAACTTAAATGAGTATACCAGATTAATTTGTTAACAAGCTCGTCAGGAATGCATAATAACCAATTATTGCTGTCAGGATGAGAGCGGCGAAACAGAATGTCATTGCGTACAGTGTAATGGTTTGTAATCGTAACATTATTCCTATCTTGCCAGAGGTGTTTAATCTCTTTTCACACGTTGTCTTTATTCTGCTCTTGTGCTATGTCCTGTGATGACGACGAAATGAAATTTTCAAATGCAACTTGTTGAATGTACATGACGCTGAAATTTGCTTTGCAGAAGTTGGTTGCGATGTCTTGCTGATTGTTGCCGAGAGAACGAGATAGTGCGTCTGCTACAACATTTTGTGTGCCGGGAATGTGAACTATTGTAAGATTAAATTCCTGTAGATAAAGTTTCCATCTGCTTAATCTATCGTGTGTAAATTTAGCCGAAAGCAAAAATTGTATCGCTCTGTGGTCTGTGTAAACGGTGGTATGTCTTCCATAAGGAAAATGCCTAAATCTTGTAAAAGCCCAAACAACATATAATGTTTCCAGTTCTGTAACAGAATAATTTCGTTCAGCAGGTGACAGAATGCGACTTGCAAATGCGATGTTTTTAATTACTGTTGAGCCATCTTCTTCAATTTCCTGAAGAATATGTACGCCTAAAGCCGTGTTGGAACTGTCGGTGGCAATAGAAAAATTTCTGGTAAGATCTGGGTGTGATAAAAGTGGTGCATTCAACAAGGCTTCTTTCAGGTTCACAAATTCAGAATGTGCTTGCCTATCTCAAAACCAAATAGTGTTTTTACCTGTCAATTGGCATAATCTAGGTGTGTCTAAAGCAGAGTAATGAATAAATTTACGAAAAAAGTTAATTAAACCCAAAAAGCTGCGTAGTTGTTTCTTCGTCGTAGGAACAGTAATGTCACGTAAAGCTTGAAGTTTTTCCGGATCAGGCGCAATGCCTTCTGCTGAAATTACGTGTCCAAGAAATTTTATAGAAGTTTTACCAAAGTGCGATTTACTGAGATTAACTGTGAGTCCTTGTGCACGAAAAGTTCGTAACAGTTGTTCAAGAATCAGATTGTGTTCAGACCAATTAGCTTCAGCAATAAGAATGTCGTCTACGTACGTTGTGATTCTGTCTTTAAGTTCTGTAGGAAGTATTGTGTTCAAACCGCGAATAAAAGCTGCAGAAGAAATTGTTAAACCGAATGGTAAATTACAAAATTTATAACAGTCACCAAAACAGAGACATGCTGTGTACTTTCTGCAGTTTGGATGGAGCTGAATTTGCCAAAATCCCGATTTCAGATCAAATGTAGAATAAATAGCAGTACCGTGAAATTTCTGTAGTAGTTCTTCTAGTGTCTGCGGTCGATCTGTTTCATTAATAATTATGTTATTGATGTGACGTAAATCAAGCACGAGGCGAAGTGAGCCATCCTTTTTCTTAACAATATAGGGCGGGTTTATGTACGGACTAACTGCCGGATCGATAATTCCATGCTCGAGCATATCTTGCAATTCCTTCTTAACTTGTTCTCTGTGGATATATGGAATGGGATAATACTTGGCTTTAAATGTGTCGTGCTGTTTGACTTGAAATTAATACATGAAACCGGACATAGTACCAGGAACATTGTCAAAAACTGGAGCTTGCTGTAAAAGAATTTTGTGTAGTTGCGTGCGTTCCTCGTCTGTATTCGCACTGCTCTGTTTAACTTTATCAGAAATCATCTGCATAACGTCGTAGTCAGCTTCGTCTGGAGTATTATAGTTATGTACGTACGTATCTGTGAACAATGTGGAATTACAGTCTATGCTACGTGATACGGAAATGACCTCTGTGCGATTAATTGTTTGTTCTTCTGCAGATAATGAGTGCTGAAATTCTAAAGCCAATTGCACATTTTCATCCTTCAACATTAAATACGAATTTTGAAAATCAATAACTGCGTCGTGTTGTACCAGAAAATTAGTACCTAAAATAACGTCTGTTGTCAATAAAGGAACAATCCAAAAATTTGAGTGAAATGTGTGACCTGCAATGCAAAATGATAAATGAGTCTGTAATTTAACGTCTACTCCTTTACTCGATACTGCTCCTTTCACTTTCGTTTTGCCTAATGGTAACGTAGGATAGGTATTCTCTTAGTTACACTTGTTGAAAGTTTCTTCATTTATTACTGACATAGGTGATCCGGAATCGATTACTGCTGAAAATTTCGATGAACCAATTTTAATTTCGATGACAGGATGTGAAATGGTTTTCTGAACAACTGGTCTTTCCTGCAAAAAAGTGTCTCTGATGTCGTCAAAAGTAATTACATTTTCGTGAACAACATTCTGAGTGTCTAAAGTAGTGCTTGTGTTACTGGAAGATGCGACCTGTACAGTATCTAGTCAAATTCTATCTGACGTGTTATTATTTTCGGGAGGATACTGTGGCATTTCCACTATTTGAACTGTTCTGTTATTTCTTCCAGACGTATTACGCACTGGATGATATCTACTGTCGGGTTCATTCATGAGAATATGTTGTTGCTGATCATTTTGCTGCTGGTAAGACCAACTGTTATTAAACGTATGTTGATAATTGTGCTCATTGTTTTTACGTCTGTCGTGATAGCCATTCTTATACGGCGCATTGCGATAGGAATTGAAGTACTGTGTTTTCTGCACGTAGTTATTTCCTTGCTGGCGTGCGTTACTATTTGTTGTAGCTCGGACTATACGTGCACGCGGCGAAACATTAAAGCTTGGCTGACCTTGCACACTGCATTGTTGGTTAGGTATGCTAACCGGCTGCCTTTCATGCTGTTGCGGAGAAAAACCTCTATTGTTATCAAAATGTGTTTGCTGTTGCTGATAATTTTGACGATACTGATAATTAAAATATTGTCTGTTATTAGAGTTCTGGTGGTTGTCGTTCCTAAAGCGTCTATTACCTTTGCTATTGAAATTGCGTGGCTGATCGTAATTACTGTAAGTTTGTTGGCCTTGGTTACTATATAAAAAATTTTGTTTATAAAGGAATAATCCGATTGCTGCACTTCCAAAAGCTGTAACAGATCTCTGAATGCCGAAATGTTTTCCTTCTGCTGGCCCATTAAAAGTGACACTCTTAATGACTGTGGTAATTTAGAAATACATAATTGAATAAGTACAGATTCACTGTAAGGTTCACTTAGGTACTGGTTTTGGTGGACCATGTGCTCAAAAAATTGTGTGACAGTGGAAAAATTTGAGTTCTCATAATTTGGTAAACTAATTAATTGATCCTTAATTCCGCACTGTGCCGTCTTCGACCAGTACGCTGACAGAAAAGCATTCTGAATTTCTTCTACCGAATAACATTGTCTCGCGATCGGTCTCATACGAGTTGCCAGTTCGCCTTCCAAAAAACTGCAAATAAATTCAAGTTTGTGTGTTATGGGCCAAGTCGGTGGAATAGCAAAGCTAAATTGTTGTATCCAATCCAGGGGGTGAATCTGTGTTCTGTCATTTTTAAATACTTTAAATTTTCTCACTGATGGAAAATGTTTGTAATCAAAATTATCGTTTCTGTACGTCTGAACAGGTTCAGGATTGTATGAGAATCTATTTGTCTGTGACTGTTCGGTATCTAACTCGCGTACTCTCTGTAGATTACCTAAATTATACTGGCTGTGTGATTGTGAGAAATGTTCGGAATGTGCCGTACCTTGGTGACATGTTAAACGTTGAAATATTTTTCATCTCTGTTACTTCTTGCTGTAAGGTTGACAACTTCCTACGTAATGTATTATTAGACAAATCTATGTCACTGATTGTCTGTTGTAGATTTTGGAATTCAGGTGTTTGGTTAAACGACATCGGTGCAGTATCGTCTGATTTGCTGTCATTATTATTTTCTATAACGTCAATACGACTGGCCAATTCATCATATTTTTCAGTCAGTATTTTTACCTCATCATCGTTTTTAGTGTCAGAAGCATTAATTTGTTTTTGTATTTTACGTGTGGTTTCGCTCAATTTTTTAACGTCTGGTTTAATGAGATCGGAATCCTGTGTTAGTTCTAATTGCTCGCGTCTGTCTGTCACTGTCTGAAAGTCTGTTGTGAGTGTGTCTGTTTTCGATTTAAGATCGGAAATTTCATCACGTAATTCTGTGTTCAACTGCTTGATGGTATTAATTTCGTCGGACACTGTAGCAATATTGTTGTCTATGTATGTTTTTGCTTTCGCGAACAATTTACGTTTGTTTTCTTGTCTCTGTGCTGTGATTGTTTCCATGACTTGTCGTTTTACTTTATTCTGATCCTGTATAAATTTACGGAAACGCGTATCACTGTTTTGTAGGTGTTGATTAAAACGTTCATCAATTTGACTGTTCTGTTGTTCGAATTTCGCGTCTATCTTTGCATCCAGTGTGCGCGAAAGTTCTGCTGTCATCAATTTAAACTCGTCGCGTAACTGTGTTGCTTTTTCAGAGCATTGTTTAGCGACACCACTAATTTCGTCTCTAAGTGTTTCTGTTGTAGCTGTTTGCATATCCCTTAATTCCTGAGCAACAGATTTAATTACTTCACTACTTTTCCTGGCACAAGCCTCAATTTCCTCGCGTAAGTGTTCCTTAGTATCATGACACTGTGCGGCAACGGCTCTAATCTATTCACTAAGCTGGACAGCGCTCATTACAACAGAACGCCCCGCGTCATCAATTGTCGTTAAATTAACAGAGGACACAATCGAATTCGTTTGTTCATCACTAGGATCAAAATCAACATTTGTGGTCGGTACACACTGATTGTCAGTAAACGGAGGATTGTCATCATTATACTGCATGTCGCAAGTACTATCGGTCAAGTTATTTACGTCGGTTATTTCACTCATTATTCCTCGCGATGTACTATTAACAGTTTTTCGAGGCATTTTTACACAAATCACAATTATTCAATAATGAAACAAAGACAATACAAAATGCAACAAACACAAATACAACAAAGAGCAACGAATTGCCGATGATCTGTGAAAGAAAGAGACAAAATCGGTAAATGCGTTGCGCCAAGTGCTATTACATTTAAGTAAATAAGAGCAGATATGTAACTACTTCTCAAAAGATTCTCAAAGAAATACGATCCTGGTCCGGATGTCGCCAAGTGTAACCTCCCCGCAAAAAATTTGAAAGTCAATGATTATAAAAAATGTGCCAAATGACGTCTTCCCACAAAAGTGAAAAATAAAAATGAGCCAAGCGTAACCTGCTTGCAAAATTAAAGAATAATAATGGCCCAAATGTTAACTCCACACAAAAATTAAGGAATGATAATTGCTCATTAAACCCACAATAATATTAATTAAATAATGAACCATGAACTGAATGTAACATCTCAACACAAATAATTAAACCTGATAAATTTTATAAGGGCAGCTGCGCTGACCTGCGGCCCTGAGAAATAATTAAACCTGATAAATTCTTACCTCAGTAAAACTGCATCTATATCTGCTCTTATTTTTCGGCATAGCTTCATGCAATGCTGGCTTATATTTAATTTTGATTCTTGGAGGGAATGCATAGGAAATATTATTTAACTTGAAATGAAGCTTTTTCTTTAAAAAAATTACTTTATAGAAAGTTATTATTGGGGCATCATTTTTGAACAAATTAATTACAATTAACATACGTTATTAGCTGAGCGCAATGCTGCTTCATTACCTTCTACAATAATATACATATCGTCCACCACATTCCTGACCAGACTCGTGGGCAGAGCACACCGCGGACGCATGCCGACTCCCTACACACTACTGCCGACTGACTACTACTGCAGACAGAGTGCAACTCGCAACTGAACACTAGCACGGTCAAGCGCAGACTAGCAACGATAAATAACTCTCTGGTCAGAGATTCTGTCATGCCTCGCCATCGCTGGTAATGAATACATATGAAACGTACGCGTTTCAAAATTAAATAAGCTTTCAAGCTACATTCATCCATGTGTAATTCAGTTGGTCTCTGAAATAGCGTTTTTGGAAAATAAGCTGCACACAATGCGCTGTCAGACTGTTTTCGACATATCTCATTAAAATATTTAAACATTTATTATTAGCCTAATTTTACTCATATCTCTTTTGTAGTTTAAATTGTTATTTTACGTTTTACAGTATTTTTGGTTTTGATTTTTAGTTTGCCGTTTCCCGTATGTGTTTCTGTTAACTGAAAGTAATAAGCAATCCATTGTTACGATAAAATATCGTTACAGCAATGCTAATCTGTGAATAATTGCTTAAAATGTAACTTTTATTACACCATGCACGTAAAATAAACGAAATTTCTTCACATAATACACACGACAGAGAACACAATACAAAACAAAATTCAGCAGGATTTGAAATTGTAGTGAGCGACCCTCCAAATACCATGATTTGTATCAGGCATATTTCAGGACATTGGTAAGCCTTGGCGAGGGGAGCTGCTAACGCACTAGTGAATGCGGCTTGATTATATTATTTCTCAAGTCGAGACTGACGTTACAATCATTCAGCAGAACAATGTCTGAAAAATCTTCTCACAAAGTTCTTCTAACGTCGAAAGCTGTAGACGTCTCTCGACTGTACCTGTGTGTTCGAGCCCTTTGGGATCACCAAATGAACAAATTCCTTGTCCCGGGTACGATGGTAAAAATGGTTTTTCACACCCACCATCGGCCTTTGCATAGTTTTAAAAGAAACTAGTGGTGAGTTTAGATCAAGAATTCGGGTATCTCAATTTGAACCCCCAAATGTTCTTGTGACATCATCTAAATGTGATAAACAAGCATCTGACTAGGTCAAAAGATATCTGAAAGATGTGTTCCTTCCAAGTGAAAAAAAAACTGTATTATGGTTAGATTCTTGGGACTTACAGTATGAAAGAACCGCATAGGGCATCGTACCTGAGTTTATTGAAGTTGGGAATCTTCCCTTGTTAGTAGGAACAGACTTGATCTCTTCATCTTCAAACTAGAGGATGCGGGAGTGGATGGTTGGGGCAATACTTGGATAGCAACTCTGATTGATGAACGATAACCTTCACAAAACACAGTGCCTGATGTTAAACTAAAAGCAAAATTTATAGTCCCTCACTTGCATTTGCATGATAGCCTGCCTTAAATGAGATTATAGTGGTATATCAGTGGGAAAGAGATCAGGGACATGGACGTGAAAGTTGTGAATCAATGCAAAGAGAATAAAATTCCTGAAGTAACATCAGAATTGACATATGCGACATGTTAACAAAAAGTAATAGTTCCAACTCCACCACTTGAGCCACGCTAGAGCAACGGACTGTTCTACAGAACCTTTACAGGATAATTAATAAATTCTATAATTAATACTGTATTCGAATACTGTCATAGAAATTAGGGTACATTCTGTGTATAATCGTCTATCCCACCCTTAAGGAAAGCCTGTGCGCATGGTATCTTCACTTTGTGCGTAAGTGTCAGTCAGGCCGCAGAATCGTCCGTACGTCAGTAACAGAGGACCAAATTTCAAATCCTATAACCGAAATCACGTTCACACTTCAACACTACGATTTAACCGCTGCAGACAATAACTTTAACTGCGCAGTTGCTAGCTCTACCTTACATCTGAATGAGGCTTATCGCTTGAAGTTATCAATCTGTTCATTCCCAGAAATCTATTTAAATCCATTTCATTACTCCCGAAAATTGAGGAGAGCACTGCTTTCAGATAAAGATCAAATGGTTCTCAAATAAATAAACACCAATACTTACGTCACATGGCCCATACTGGTATGAACAAATGGAAAACTCAAACTCAAACATCACTCTTGAAAGTAAATCGAAAAACTCCACTATCTGATACGAGAAACACTCGTGAGAGCTTAAAGAAATTAATGAAGCAACTTCCTAACAAAAGACAAGTATCTGCCCCCACTAAACGAAACACACACTACACCAAAGCCTGTTCCCAGGAACAATCATGCTTACCACTTCGGCAACCGGACCAAGAGCCAAGAGTGTGGCTGTAAAGTCGCCTGCCAATGGCCGTTGCAGTGACCTGCTTCTTTCTTTTTCTGGATAGCAAATTAAGCAATTTTTTCAGCTTTTCAAGTAGACCAGTCGAAGGCGGGTACTGTAAAGACCAGTCTTTATTTAAGGTAGTGACGATGGATTTTATTATCAATAGTCCGGTGAGAAACAAACAGGAACTTTTTGCCTCGAAAATACCAGGCTGGCCGCCAAGGAGATGGGTGATAAAAGGCAAGGAAGCCATTTTCAGGAATCTCTAAGAGGGACTGAGGAGACCATAAACTATGAATGTTCAAAAGTGAGAAACGCCATTAGATGTAAACAACGCAAATGTGTATATCACACGTACGAATAAAATAACCATAATGTGCTCACCTACTGCCGACGCCGAACATCCCTGTTAATCGTAAAGTCAGACGGTGATAGAGCACACGATTACTGACGTGCCACTTAGAGCACAACATGTTAGCAACTACACATCTGGAGTCATTTGCAACTTTATACGTACTGTACCTGAGTATAAACGGTGCACGTGGTTCCAGAATTATTTCCCTGCTTAACTTTTCCACTCCTGTGCTGGAGGGGAAGCTTTGGTTGTTAGTAATCACAAAATACGAGTTTACTATTCTCCAGCATAGTTCAGTTTTTTATGCAATTGATATCCTTTGGGTCATCAACACTGCAATACGTTTTTGTGCCTGTATTTCATTGTATGTATCTGTCCTGTTTTCGTTACAACCATGAGTGATTGTTTTAGACGAATCTGCTTATCTGTGGTAACCTTTTTCAGGTTTATTGGTTGTTTGAAACGCACAGTGTCTAGAGATGAGAAAATAGTTGCGTTGCCTTAACTACAGTACTGTCTAAATTCGAGTGGATAATAAAAGGATGGTTGTGTGCGAAGTAGTTAAATCATAAACAGCCATGTAACACAAACCCAGTGATTCGCAATAGGATGAACAAATTACGACACCCATATGAACTATATTCGAGTGGAACAACAAATGGAGCGACCTCGTTATAAATTTCCAAGATGTATGGAGTTGTACGAGCGATAGTACGTCGTTCGATGGCGTATTAATACTGATCGCTGTTGTTTGTAAAATAACCTGCATTTCGCAATAGGTTAGATTCTTCGTTCTCTTTATCGAAATAGAGTCATATCGAATAATCGGCGATAAAGTGAAAAGCACTTTATCAGACTAAATTTCTTACTGCAGAAACGTATATACGTTCCCAACTCATAACAATTTTCGCTGTTCTGGAATTCACTCCGATCTTACGATTTACAAGTTGCTTACTTTGTGTCTCCATGGCCACAGGCCTGACCTGTCTAAGATACGTTTTACTCAGGTTGGCCTATTCTTGAAATTAGCCGTTATATTGTTTAATTTGTTGTTCGACTTCGTTTGGACAAGTTCTAAATTCATTCCCGCGTCTTTGAAGTTAGCAGGGATTTCTTCTCTTAAAAACTTTCTGCTTGAGAAATGTCAGGAGCGTGGTGCCTGTTTACCGGTTTGCGCATTACGTTAATACCTTAGCACCTCATTAATTAAGACGGAGGAGGCGAGAGATAGGAGTTTCCTCAGAGCCGGACAGCCCTCCCGCCAGAAAGAGGAGAGAGGAGGGAGGAAGCGATCTCGTAAAAGCTGAGCTTCTTTCCTGCGGCCTGATCTCGCGAGCGAAGGCGGTAAGTGCGAAGTTCTTCCAGAGAGGTCGACCGGCCTGTGTCTTCACTTTTCTTTTAACTTTATCGAATCTTGTGACTTCACTGAAACTCTACGATGGAACCCATTGTAAGAAGTAACATGAACAAACTTTCGGCTGTCTGTAGGTTACTTTTCCAGACCCATCGCAATTAATTGGTCTAATGAAGACTAATTTCTCAATGAAGTACTCAGATACACATGGCAACAGGAAATCAAGCTACACACCGACTAGTGCCACAGAGTTTGTGCTCCAAACAAAATATCAAAGACAACAGAAAAAGCACTCTCACGCAAAGTGACAATTTCTTTTCTACGCTACAGTGCAATTTTTCAAAGTGGTTAATTACGTTGCAGAGAAAGTGCAACTGGTATACTTTAAGAAATATTCAAAATAAGCTGGCCGCTGTGGCCGAGCGGTTCTAGGCGCCTCAGTCCGGAACCGCGCTGCTGCTGCGGTCGCAGGTTAGAATCCTGCCTCGGGCATGGATCAGTGTGATGTCCTTAGGTTAGTTAGGTTTAAGTAGTTATAAGTCTTAGGGGACTGATGACCTCAGATGTTAAGTCCCATAGTGCTTAGAGCCATTTGAACCATTCAAAATAGTTGTTCAGAGAAAAAATTAGCCATAGAGCAGGCATAAAAGCCGTGTTCGATAAAAACTGAGGGAGGTGGCGTATTGCTTACTAGAATGGACTTTCATTCGAAAGGAGCAGTTTTTAAATCCCATCAATCCATCCATATGAAGGTTTTTCACAGTTTCCGTATACTGGAGGAGGTGAGTATCAGGATGGTGCCTCTGAGAAGGACACGGTTGATTTGCTTGCTCACTCTTATTCTGTCCGACGTTATGTTTCGTCTCTTTTGAACTCGTCGACGCCAGGATGTTAATCCTACTTTTCCTGTTATTTCTTTCCATGGTTTTTCTGTCGTGTTGCATAAATTACATCAAAAATTGCTTATACTCTTCCACCATCTCTAATGATATCTTCATAGATGAAGCTGCTCTCTAGTTAGGTCGAAAAGTCGATATCCAGTCGATACCTACATCTGCCGTTTCTTCCACACCTCAGTGGGACATAAAATGTATGCTAAATCATACAGTGGTAAAGGTTCTTTGAAACAGTAATACTGACTTCATCGAGTTATAACTCTTTTTGCGGTTATTTCTCACATAATGAAATCTCATAGGCGAAAATGACGATAAGTGGGAGGACCACGAAACAAGTCAGCGTAAAGAGATTGTTTCTCAGTTGCATCCCACACTTTGTAAGTCCTTAACGTTTTTCATATCCTTTGAATCTTACTTGTCACCATAGGAAACCACTGTTTCAGTAATGTGTTAAACACATGTAATTAATCTGCTAGGAATACGCAACAGTTTACTACAATTTCACTATTTGTAACGGTACGACCCTAGCCAGGCTCGCCACGAGTCGGGACGCGCACGTGTCCGTTAGCGGGAGGCTATTAACAAAGAACTAAGCCATAGATAATAAAAATCTGTGTATGTCGGTGCAGATTCCTGACCAATTTTTAATCACTCGCTCAATGGTGAACTTATTTTGTTTGGGGGTTCCTCATCCAATAAATGGCCGGCCGGGGTGGCCGAGCGGTTCTAAGCGCTACAGTCTGGAACCGCGTGACCGCTACGGTCGCAGGTTCGAATCCTGCCTCGCGCATGGATGTTTGTGATGTCCTTAGGTTGGTTAGGTTTAAGAAGTTTTAAGTTCTAGGGGACTGATGACCTCAGAACTTAAGTCCCATAGTGCTCAGAGCCATTTGAACCATTTTTCAACAAATAAATGCGAATTTGCTCCACAGTAACACACCGTGAAAGATACACTGATCAGCCAGAACATTATGAACCACCGACCTATTATCGGTATAAACCCGTCCAGGCGATAGCAGCGTTACCTGGCAAGGAATGACTGCTAGTCAGAAACATGCACAATGCATGTAGTATCAGTGAGCGTGCTGTCCGTATGTAGAATGGAGAAGGCGCGCAAGCTTGTGATGGCCCGGAGGCTCGGCACGCACATTTCGGAGTCTGCACGACTTGTCAGGTGTTCAAGGAGTGTTGTTTTGATTGTCTTCAACAAATGGTGAAGCCAATGTGAAATGAAGTTTGGGGTTTGGAGGCTGCCGCTCATTACGGATGTCGGACGTCGTAGGTTGACCAGACTCGTAAAACAGGACAGGCGGAGAGCTGTGGGGGAACTAGCATCAGACTTAAATGCTGGTCAAAGGACAAGTGAGTACGAACACACAGTGCACCGAACACCCCCAACGATAGGCCTCCGCAGCCGACCCATACGTGTGCTAATGTTAATGCCATGACATCGTAAATACGACTGATATGGGCAAGTGACCATCTTTACAGAAAGTTGGTGCAGTGGCATAACGTTGTGTCTGTTTTGAATCCTTATAATTTCTTCCTCACGCCGATGGAAGAGCGCATATCCGACGTCTTCCGGGATAACAGTTCCTTGACACCCCTACTGCGGGATGGAGACAAGCAGGCGGCGGCTCCATTATGACATTTCTTCGACAAGATAAGGCCAATAGTGCGATGGAGTGGTTGGCGGAACACAGTGAAGATTTCCAGTTGATGTGCTGACCCCCAACTCGCCAGATCTGAACTCGATTGAACACATCTTGGAACGTCAGAACTCATCGCCACCTCCCAGGAATTTATAGGAGTTAGATGACTTGTGTGTTCCCGGATGTGTGGCCAACTCCCTCCAGTGACCTGACAAAGCCTTATGGCTTCCATGCCACAAGGTGTCGCCGCTTTTATCCGTGCCAAAGGGCTGTCAGGTAGATGGTCATAGCGCTCTAGCTGACCAGTGTAGATTCACGACATACTTAACAACTGTATGCCAGAGTCTAAGTTCGAATGCTATCATTGCAAGAGGATTTTATTATTTCCTCGAAATGCCTGCACCTTTCAAATTCAGACAAGAATTCAAACGGCTCTCCTTTTTCTTTGAAGAGAAGCAGTGCTACAAAAATTACTGTGTTTCAACGGTTTAGTCAAGATAGGAAGGGAAACCTCTTTCTGCAAAGGATGTGGTCTATTCTCTAATTCACACCAGGAAATCCTTGACCACTCTTCGTGCATTTGGTGCCAGCCCTATTTTTTGAGGTTGGAAGCTCACAGCCGTGCGGGCGTTCAGAAATCCTAAAACCTCAGGTCGCAGCCGTCTCAACGCCAGTCTGCCAGCTGCTTTTCGGATGTTTGAACCCGTGGTCTATGGGTAGCGTCTTTGACTATTAATCAAAATGTCCTCCGTCCGGGGTTCTAACTTCGCCACTGTTCAAGTTTTGAATAAAAATCACCAGAAATGGCGCCCGATGACTTCCGACATAAGAAGTCACCCTCGCCCTGCCAACGGCCTTGTCAAAGAGGGCGGACCAGCGGACAAAGGTTCAAGGGACGCTCTCACCCTTGAGACGGAAACTGCCCCTAAAGGCGGACGAATCAGCAATAATCAACGGCATGAGGATGCAGAAGGCAACAACTACACTGAAGACATATAATGTGTATTCACAGCACATGTCGCTTATAAATGAAAAAAGTTTCATGATGATCTTTCGAGTGGCAAAACATCCGGACTAGTCCCCCATTCGGATCTCCAAGAGGGAGGTCAGTGAAGTGAAATGGAAAAAGACAAGAAAAAATGGTTCAAATGGCTCTGAGCACTATGGTACTTAACATCTGAGGTCATCAGGCCCCTAGACTTAGAACTACTTAAACCTAACTACCCTAAGGACAGCACACACATCCATGCCCGAGGCAGGATTCGAACCTGCGACCGTAGCAGCAGCGCGGTTCCGGACTGAAGCGCCTAGAAGCGCTTGGCCACAACGGCCGGCGAAAAAGACAAGAATTTCTGGTCAGATGAATATAGGGTAACGTAAACAGCAGCGGAAAGTGGTACAACGAGAGTAGGATTCGTTATGAATAGGATGATAGAGCAGAGTGTGAGTTACTGTGAACAATTCAGCGATAGTATTGTTCTCATCAGAAACGCCACCTAACCAAGTCCGACAGCAAAATTTCATGTATACATGCTAACATCGCAAACTAAAGATGAAGAGAGAGAGAGAATGTATGAGGATATTGAACGGATAACTCACTACGCGTACGAAGATGATAATTTAATAGTAATGGAGAACTGAATACGGTTGTAGGCTAGGGACTAGAAGAAAGGTCTACGGAATAATAAGAGATTGATAGTAGTGACGAGAGAGGAGAAAGACTAATTGGGTTCCGCAACAAAAAACGGTTAGTAATAGTGAATACGCTGTTCAAGAATCCCAAGGGGAGGAGGTATACTTGGAAAAGGCCGAGAGATACAGGAAGATTTCAGATACATTACATCATCGTAAGGTAGAGATTCCAAAATGGGGTATAGGATTGTAAGCCTTACCCATGAGCACATATAGACTCAGATCACAATTTAGTAATGATGAATAGTAGGTTGAAGTTTATGGACTAGTCAGGAAGAATCGATGTGCAAGGAAGTGGGATACGGAAGTACTAAGGAGTGAAGAGACGCGCTTGACATTCTCTGAGGCTGCAGATACTGCGATAAGGAATAGCTCAGTAGGCAGTTCAGTTGAAGAGGAATGGGCAAATCTAAAAACGAAAATCAGAGTACTTGGAAAGAAAACCGTAGGTACAAGAAAGATAACTTTGTAGAAGCCGTAGATAACAGAGTAAATACTTCAGTTGATCAACGAAAGAAGGAAGCACAAGAAAGTTCAGGGAAATTCAGAAACAGAGAAATACAAGTCACTTGGGAGCGTGATAAATAGGAGGTGCAGGGAAGCTAAGGCAAATGGCTGCAGTAATAATGTGTAGAAATTGAGAAAGAAATGATTCCCGGAAGGGCACACTCCGCATATAGAAACGTCAGAACATACTTTGGCGAAATTAAAAGCAAGGCCGGCAACATTAAGTGTACATCAGAATTCCACTGTTAAATGCAGAGCAGAGAGCGGATAGATGGAAAGAGTACACTGAAGGTCTCTACGATGGGGAAAACTTGTCATACGGCGTGATAAAAAAAGAAACGGGAGTCGACAGAGAAGAGATAGGGGATCCAGTATTACAATTAGAATTTAAAAGAGCTTTACTTGACTTAAGATCAAATGAGGCAGAAGTGATACATAATATTCCATCAGAATTTCTAACGTCACTGGGGAATTGGCACCAAAACGATTATTTACGTTGGTGTGTAATATATGTGAGGCTGGAAATATACCATCTGACTTTCTGACCGAAACATTATCCGCACAATTCCGAAGATCGCAAGAGCCAACAGATGCGAGAATTATCACACAATCTGCTTAAACGGTCATCTATCCATCTTGCTGACAGAAATACTACACAGAAAAATGAAAAAGAAAATTGAGGATCGGTTACATGACGATCACTTTGGCTTTAGAAAGGTAAAGACACCAGAGAAGCAGTTCTGACATTGCGGTTGATAATGGAAGCAACTCTGAAAAAAAAAATCAAGACACTTTAATGGGATCTATCGACGTATAAAGTGTTCGACAATGTAAGCTGGTAGAAGATGTTCGAGATTCAGAGAAAAGTAGTGGTAAGGTATTAGGAAAGACCCGTAATATACAATATGTAGAAGAACCACGATGGGACTAAAAGAGTAGAAGGCCAAGAACGAAGTGTTCGGATTAAAAAGGATATAAGATAGGGTTGTAGACTTTTTTCGCCACTCTTCAATCTATAAATCGAAGAAGAAATGATGGAAATAAAACAAATTTTGAAAATTCGGAGTAAAATTAGGGGTGAAAGGATGTCAACGATAAGATTCGCTGTTGACATTGCTATCCTCGGTGAAAGCGAGGAAGAACTACAGGATCTGTTAAATAGGATAAATAGCATAATGAGTACAGAATACGGATCGAGAGTAAATCGAAGGAAAACAAAAGTAAAGACAAGTAGTAGAAATGAGAATAGCGAGAAGCTTAAGATCAGGATTGCGGGTCATTAAATAGATGACGTTAAGGAATTTTGCTACCTAGGCAGCAAAGTAACCCATGGTGGACAGAGCATGGAGGACATAAAAAGCAAACTAGCATTGGCAAAAAGGGCATTCCTGGCCAAGGGAAGTCTGGTAGTATCAAACGTAAGGCTCGACTTGAGGAAAAAATTTCTAAGAAACATGGACTGTCGGAAAACCAGAACAGAAGAGAACCAATGCCTTTGAGATGCGCTACTACAGACGAACGTCGAAAATTAAGTGGAGTCGTAAGATAAGGAATGAGGAGGTTCTCCGCAGATTCGCTGAGGAGAGGAACATATGAAAAAAACTGAGAAGAAGAAGGGACAGGATGATAGGATACCTGACAAAACATCGGGAAATAACTTCCATGGTACTAGAGAGACCTGTAGAGGGTAAAAACTGTTGAGGAAGGCAGAGATAGGAATCCGTTCGGGAAATAATTAATGACGTAGGTTGCAACTGCTACTCTGAGATGAAAAGGTCGCCTAATCAAAGCTTTCGGGAGCTTGGTGATTCAAAAACAAAAACAAAAACAAAATTGTACCAAAGGCTGCAGTGAGACGATTCAGACGCACACACGATGTACCCTCGGCACTGGCATTTTCGGTCACATTAAGGTTTTCCTGCACGTTACCTTAACCTCCGAGCGAGGTCGCGCTGTGGTTAGCACACTGGACTAGCATCCGGGCGAATGATTGTTCAAACCCGTGTCCGACCATCCTGATTTAGGTTTTCCGTTATTTCCCTGAATCGCTTCAGGCAAATGCCGGGATGGTTCCTTTGATAGAGCCCGGTCGACTTCCTTCCCCATCCTTCCCTAACCCAATGGGACCGATGACCTAGCTGTTTGGTCCCCTCCCTCAAATCAACTGACCAACCAACCAACCTTAATCAGAAGGTACAAGTGTCGATCGTATACAGGCGCCACCGTTTGAATCCGGCGAACACCACTACGCCCGGTTGTTGCAATGAGATTACACTCACCACCTTGCGGTAAGGCGTCATCGCAACCACCCACGTTTGTCACCTTGATCGCTGCCCAATGGGTTCTCTCTGTAACAGGTAAAACGTCTGTCCAGGAGGAGGAGACTAGTGTTTGACGTCCCGTCGACAACGAGGTCATTAGCGGCTGAGCGCAAGCTCGGATTAGGAAGGCTGGGGAAGGGAATCGGCCGTGCCCTTTCAAAGAAACCATCCTGGCATTTGCCTGAAACGATTTAGGGAAATCACAGAAAACCTAAATCAGGATGGCCGGACGCGGGACTAAAGCATCGTCTTCCCGAATACGAGTCCACTGTACTAACTACTGCGCCACCTCGCTCGGTTAAAATGTTTGTAGTTTATCTTGTCAATGAAGTGTGATCTCCGCTATATGTTTGTGGCACTTAACGTAGTTGGGGAATGGAGGGCTAGGATTTATTGACTCATAACCGGTTGAGATGATTGTTTCTTTTCTTTTTAAATCTTTAATAGAAAATAAATTCTACTGTATCTCGGGATGTCTGCTTTCTGGTCGCTGGGGTCGGCGCCGGCGCAGCTGTAGAATGTTTGCGGGTGGAATTCAGTAAGACACGACAAACAGTCCACCCTGAAACAGAGAACTGTATAAATAATGTGTCCTTTCCTAACCGACAAACTTCTTACGACAACGTTGCAGATTTAGCAGGTGGAAAATTTTTTATCATTCAGTGGCAGCATCCAACAAGAAAGCGTCTATGAATTGCAAGAATGTTAACAATCTATTAACATTATTCAGTTTCCACTGAAGCACGCACATTCCCTCAAAACATCATAAACACATACCTCCAAAAAAATAACTCAGTCTCTGATGAACGGCGACTTATAATCGAAGGAACCAATTTGTATTCTCTCTAAATTTGACCGATTGTCACGCACTGCCACATATGCAAACACACCCAACACAAGGCAGCACAGATACACAATCAACCCAAGTAACAAACGGTGAAAACCATCAGTAACAATGTCAGGCAAATCAAACACAACAACTCCACCAGGTCTCCAGTTATTGAAGTGATTGGTACCATAATCTCATTACATGATCCCAACACCACAACTATTTGTTGCGCTGTGACCCAGTTAGAGTGTCCGTCACGAAATTAGACACATCAAGATCACGCTGTGATTCACCCGACTCGTAGCTTTGATGCCACATACACACCCTTAACAGTGCAGCAGGTCAGTGCCACTTGGATGTACAGTGTTCCTGTGCAATATCGTGTGTTACGTGTGGTTTCAATCTTCCACGGAAAGGTGCTGACGCGTGTTTGGTGCTGCTACTGCAGTCGGTCTGCACAAAGGGCAAAAAGACAACAGAAAACAATCTGAAATGGTTGTATCGAATGCACTGAAGTTTTTTACTGATCTGACCAACAGTGAAGAAACCAGGAATAAGATAAATTTTGCTCAGGTTCATTAAATGACAACAAAACCTTGTATTTCGTAATCGTCTGGGGTCCATATTAACAGTGCAGTAACGTCGGCATAATATCTATATGTGAACATGTGTTTCGATTCTCCAAGAAAGGAATATAAATGGAAACGAAAATGTGTGGAATTTGAGGACTCTGACAGAGAGTTAGTGTGTAGCACTGTACTTAGATACTACGGCAGAAGAGAGTATCCAGAAAGTATCCAGCACCAAGAAAAATACAACAGGGTGTGCTCGGTGAAAAATTAAGTATTCCGGTTCCAAGACCTCCGTTCTTTGTCTTCTCAGCTCACTTGGCTATGAGTTCATAAAGTGTGATGATGGATGAAAATTTTTAATGGCATGCAGGGACACTGCAGCAGGAAGAAGGGAGATTTGTGTGCAGTGCACTTATTGTGGACTGAGAACAGTAGTCTTGAAGCGTACTTCGGTTAAAATTGGATTTCTCTAAACCATACGCACAAATATATATTGCTCTGCTTCAATGGTAATATTCGTCTGAAGTATTCAAGTTATCTTAATAAAAATAATTTGATTATTGTTACTCCTTAAAAGTTTTGCTGTCAGTGTAAGCTATATGCACAGAAAGTGATCTTAATAAAAATAATATCACTGTTATTATTTATTAAAGGTCTTGCTTCGTTACAGTATAAGCTATCTGTTGCAATGCGAGAAAGTAACTTGAAAGTGCCATCTGGTTCCCAATCTGTTTAAATATTCGTAATGGCAAGAATACTGTCTGAATTCAACACTCTGAATCATCAAACTTTTGTACTGATAAACTAGACCTGGAAAACTCAATATTCCTTTTTTTTATTATTTAATTTTGGCTTACCCGTTGCACAATGGAAATACCATGCCAGTGCTCTTGTCCTGAAAGTGCGTCGCATTTACTGAGCTACAACTAACTACTGAGAAGCGCCTGGTGCAATGCCCTCTCTTTGTAAAAAAGGCAAGACATACTTGGTTCACAACAAATATAAGTAAAAATGATGACTCATAATGTGGCATGGACTCTGGATACTTGGGACAAATTATAACAGCAAATTTAATTAGTTTTCTGATTATATAAGTTCTGTATTGAAAAATTATCTCTTTCTTTGTTTCACAAACACTAGTACACAGAAAAATTACAGTTCTTGAGTGGACAAACGTAAGAAGACGTTACATCAAATGTGATATTTTCAAAAATGCAATTCGTAAAAATGACATTAAGTACTGTGCAGTTATTCCTACCAACAAATCCAAATTGAAAATTATGCATGGCTGTTTATCTTTCCATATACTCAAATCTCTGGATGTCTGAATCAAGAATGTGTAAGTACAATAAAGTACAAAATCCGAAATCAATTACCTCAAATTAAATCCTCTTCTATTTCCCATCCAAATGAACATAACAAAATTCTTCAATCTTTTTCCTCATCCTAAATAATTAATCAATTAATCAACATGATCCACTTCCTCAGAATATAACTAAAACCTTACCACTCGACTCATGCCGTACAACTACTCACGGCATACCACTGCGGACTGCAGTGTCTCCTCATCTCACGATTAACAGTGTGCATCATCTCCCGCGCATCTTCCAAAGCAGAGATGGTCGAAGCAAGCCTCCAGGGGACACAGCGTCTCTGATGACAATGCGTGCTTATAATTTCAAAGAATACAAAGGCGGTGACGCGTTCATGACACCCAAATAATAGAGAAATACCCAGGAACTATCTATAGCCCCCTATCACAACCCATCTGAATGCCCGAACAGAATTTTGCAGAATGAGATTTGTAATTGACAGGTTAATCTGCAAAATTCGTTAACGAAGTTAAAGTTTTCTGAGTAAGTACTACAATCATCATGAGAAAGTACATAAGTCCAAATAGTACAATAACAATAGTGGTTACAAAAGGAATAAATCGTCGTGCACAGGTGCACATAGTCATACACATCAGTGTCGATGAGATACAAATGTGGGAATCTTTACGGCACAGAAATGCCGTGGTTAACCTTGTATATCTTCTTGTTATAAATTCCCACTACTTGTTTTCATAACATTAGTTGCTGCAAGAAAAGCACACTGCACATTGTCTGTGAGTTTTCTTGGTAAAAAATTAGTTTCGTCACAGGTGTCAGATTTGCGCTGGACTAGTTTTTGTAGACCTGGCATTCAACGGATAGGAGCGTAGAAAATTTAAAAAGAGATTGAAGATAGATATAACAGAATTATTGAAGTTCGGTGGCAGGATAAAGAAGACTTCCAGTCAGGTGCGTACAGGGATATAACAACAGAATTAAATAGGGATAGTGTAGGAGTAGGTTCAATAATGAATAAGAAAATAAGAATGAGGGTAAGTTACTAAGAACAGCATAGTGAACGCATTTATTGTAGCCTACGTTGACACTACGTCCACACCCATCACAGCAGTACAAATTTATATGCCAACTAGCTTCACAGATGACGAGGAAATTGAAGAAATGTATGTTAAGATAAAACAAATTATTCAGATAGGTAAAGGAGACGAAAATTTAATAGTCATGGGGGACTGGAATTCGATAGTAGGAAGAGAAGGAACAATAGTAGGTGAATATGGACTGGGGAAAGTAATGAAAGAGGAAGCCGTGTGGTAGAATTTTGCACGGAACATGATTTAATCATCGCTAACACTTGGATTCAGAATCAGAAAAGAAGGTTACATAAGTGGAAGAGACCTGGAAACACCGGAAGGTTTCAGATTGATTGTGTAGCGGTTAGAGAGAGATTTAGAAACCCGATTTTGAATTGTAAAACATTTCCAGGAGCAGATGTGTTCTGTGACCACAATTTATTGGTTATTATGAACTGTGGATTAAAACTAAAGAAATTGGATAAAGGTAGTAAATTAACGACGTGGAACCTGGACAAGTTGAAAGAACAAGAGGTTGTTGAGAGCTTCAGAGGGAGAATTCTACAACGGTTGACTAGAACAGAGGGAATGAATGCAAAAGAAGACGACTGGGTAGCTTTAAAGAAATAAAATAGTGAAAGCCGCAGAGGATCAAATAGGTAAAAAGCAAAGGCCTAGTAGAAATCCTTAGATAACACAAGAGATATTGAATGTAATTGATGAATGGAGAAACTTTAAGAATGCAGAAAATAAAAAAGCGAAAGCGAATACAAACGTTTAAAAATGAGATTGACAGGAAGTGCAAAATGGCTAAGCAGAAATGGCTAGAGAGCAAATGTAAGGATTTTGAAGCACACTTCACTAGAGGAAAGATAGATATCGCCTACAGGAAAATTAAAGAGTTCTTTGGGGAGAAAGAGAAGCTGCTGTATGAACGTCGAGAGCCCAAATGGTAAACCAGTTCTAAGCAAAGAAGGGCAAGCTGAAAGATGGAAGAAGGGTATAGAGGGTCTGTATAAGGCATATGAGCTTGGAAGCAATATTGTAGAAAGGAAAGCAGACGGAGATGAAGATGAGACCGGAGATATGATACTGCGAGAGGAATTTGACATAGCTCTGATAGATCTAAGTCGAAACAAGACCCCAGGAGTAGACAACATTCCAATAGAACTACTAATAGACTTGTGAGAGCCAGCCATGACAGAACTCGTCCGTCTGGGGCACAAGCCGTATGAGACAGGTGAAATACCCTCAGACTTCAAGAAGAATGTACTAATTTCATTTCCAAAGATAGCATTTGCTGACAGGTGTGAAAATTACTAAACAGTCAGTTTAGTAAGTCACTGTTCAAAAATACTAACACGTATTCTTTCCAGAAGAACGGAAAAAATAGTAGAAGCAGATCTCGGGGAAGATCAATTTGATTTTGCAGAAATGTAGGAACACTCGAGGCAATAAGGAACCTCCGACTTATCTTAGATGATAGGTTAAGGAAAGGTAAACCTACATTTATAGCAATTATAGACTTAGAGCAAGCTTTTGACAATGTTGGCTGGCATAGTCTCTCTGATATTCTGAAGGTAGCAAGAGTAAAATACAGGGAGCGAAAAGCTATTTACAACTTGTACAGACACTAGACGTCAGTTATAAGAGTCAAGGGCCATGAAAGGGAAGCAGTGGTTGAGAAGGTAGTCAGACAGGGTTGCAGCCTATCCCCGATGTTATTCAGTATGTACATTGAGCAAGCAGTAAAGGACACCAAAGAAGAAATAAAAACTTCGAGGTATGCCGTTGACATTGTAATTCTGTCAGAAACAGCAAAGGACTAGGAAGAGCAGTTGAACGGAATGGATACTGTCTTGAAATGAGGATATAAGATGAACATCAACAAAAGCTAAACAAGGATAACGGAATGTAATCGAATTAAATCAGGTGATGCTAAGGGAATTAGATTAGAAAACTAGACACTTAAAGTAGTAGATGAGTTTTGCTATTTGAACAGCAAAATAACTTATGACAGTCGAAATAGAGAGGATATAAAATGTAGACTGACAATGACAAAAAAAGCGTTTCTGAAGAAGAGAAATCTGTTAACATTGAATATAGATTTAAGTGTTAGGAAGGAATTTGTCTAGAGTGTAGCCACGTATGGAAGTGAAACATGGACGATATACAGTTTATATTAAAAGAGAATAGAAGCTTTCGAAATGTGGTGCTACAGAAGAAAGCTGAAGATTAGATGCGTAGATCACGTAACTAATAAGGAGTACTGAATAGAATTGGGGAGACAAGGCGTTTGTGTCATAACTTTACCAGAAGAAGGGATCGGTTGATAGGACACATTCTGAGACATAAAGGGATCACCAATTTAGTATTAGAGGCAAATGTGAGGGTTAAAAATCGTAGAGGGAGACCAAGATATAAGTACAGAAAGTAGATTCAGAAAGATGTAGGTTGCAAGAGTTATTCGGAGATAAAGAGGCTCGCACAAGATACAGTAGCGTGGGGAACTGCATCAAACCAGTCCTCGGACTGAAGACAACAACAACAGTTTTTGTAGTGTCTTGGGTAGAGTACTGTCGTCGGTAAAATATATGCAGTAGAAAACGGCAATAACATGGCTGTAGACAGTACAGCAACAAGGTACTGTAGAATCGTCTCTTCAAGTGAACATTGTTGAAGACTCAGTGTAAGATACAAATTGTTTTCATTGCACTGACATCGATAACCATAGCAGAAACACATTAGCCCTTGTGTAGTTTGCTAGGAGCAGACTCAGCTGAAACTGTATCAGTCTATTAAATTCTTGCCGGCAAGTCAAAGACAAAGATATCTCATAACCATGTTGATGAGAGTAAAGTTCCATATTTAACATGAAAGTATTTTTTTAGTGCAATTGAAGATAGCTATGCTGTCTCTGTTGTGAGATCTTACGTTTTTTTGCTTAGTCCTACCACAGTGCAGTTGTCCGACCATAAACCTCAATTTTATGTGCAATCAAAGGATTACATACAGGTAAATGTTCTAACGTATTACACACGTTGGCAAACATAAAAGTTACAGGATCAGTCAACAGTGCTGAGTCAGAGTTTTACAAATCCTAATGCTAAACAAATGACGTAATACCATATGCAATACACAGTAAAAAATGTAAGTTCGTCCCTGTTAGTAAAATAAAATAATCGCAGAAAAGAAGCATTGACATACAAAAACATCATCAGTGAAAAACCATGTAACAAATCTCATTTACAAAGGAATTACCTGTCTTATATAGGCATGAATTAACGTTTTTCTAGTTAAAATTATCTGATATACTGTGAAACACATCTACAATAAATGTATCTAAGAAATGCTACTTTCTACAGAATTTTACGATATCATCTAATAACTGGGAAGGGAAGTGGAAGAAAAGGAGAAAACGGGTTCATTTTATTGTGCACTGCATGCTATTTGTTCCTCTTGAAAGAAATATGTTATTGCGGAGTCGGTCGTCAGTCTGTCAAACATAACATAAGTAAAATTTTTGGACACAAAGGTTTCTGATCTACCTATGTACTGTCTAAGAAATCTTATGTAAGAAATATCTGCTTAATGTACTCCAGATATATGTCAGGTAGAGGGTATGCAATAAAGAGTTGGATTTACAAAGATTTCTGCTAAACATCACAGATAAACAGAAATCATATGAAACAAAGTTATGTTGACTTGGTGAGAAAAAATAACTGTAAAATTAGGGTAGAATCTCTCATAACCAAAATGAACAAACAGTTATCTACAGGCAAAAAAATTCGTTTGGAACATCACGACAAAGCAAATATAGCATCATCTTTGCAACCTTATCAAAAACCTCCATTCTCAATGCATACGAATTACTACATCTGAAAAATTAGAAACTGTGCATAGTAAACACATAACACGTTCCCTAACCATGTTCGCATCTTCCCTCGTATCATCAATCCATCGCTTGAAAGTATATCACATAAAGACACTTAACTGTACGAAAATAAAATCTCCATACCAGCATGTCATAGCCACTACTAAAATTCCTTCAATACGCCATCATTCATCTTCTAATCAATGTAATTGTACCTAAAACGTTTCGTGATCTTGCTGATAAATGCTGCCTTTACCACAATTCGACTCTGTGGTCCTTGTTTATGATAGAGAATTCTTAAAACATTTTAACAAGTCTTTCAAAGAAATGTCGCCTGATCTGCACAAGCGTCCAGCCTCATTAACCTTTAACTGTAAATTCCACTGTATAACACTGTCTCCCAGTAAGAAACATTGTTAGGTTGTTCTCATACCAGTGAAACAATTTATTTTTTAATGTGTTTCATCTCTATTTCATTTTATTTCGTTATCCTGGTTATATCTTTATACTGATTATATGACTAAAAATAAATTGCATGACGCATAATGTATGAAATATTTATCTTAAATTAAATCCTCTTCTATTACTCATCAAAATAAACATAATGAAATATTCTTTTCAAAATGCTTCAGTCCCTTTCCTCATCAATCAGTAAATCAACATATTCCACTTTCTCAGAATATAACTACAACCGTACCACTCGGCCTGTGCCGTACAACTGCTCACGACACACCACTGCCGAAAACCGTGTCTCCTCATCTCACGCTTGTAATGTCTACAAGATTACATCTCGTTGTTAAACCTTAAGCTGTTATGTTCTCCGTTCAGTTTCTTAATTAACGGGGATCCACTGCAAGTTGGAATTATGATGCCTTCCGTGGTTGGGACTGAGTCAGATCATTGTTATACATACGTCAGTTTGCAAATTTTCCCCTAAAGAGACAGAAACAATTGCTGAACCCTAAGAACTCTATGAGGAACTACTGAACGCTGAAAGGCATAATCAGTCTTAAATGATGACGATGATGTGAGAAACTTTCTCCTTATGTAAGGTGAACTTTAGGTATCGTAGTCAACTGCTGAGCAAAACTGACTGTTGGTTGGCCCTGTGTTGCACATGAGGACAGTGTAGTGAACCAATACTTCAAAAAATGGTTCAAATGGCTCTAAGAAATGTGGGACTTAGCATCTGAGGTGTTCAGTCCCCTAGACTTAGAACTACTTAAACCCAGCTAACCTAAGGACATCACACACATCCATGCCGGAGGCAAGATTCGAATCTGCGACCTTAGCAGCAGCGCGGTTCCGGACTGAAGTGCCTAGAACCTCTCGGCCACGGCGTCCGGCTACTAGTACTTCAACTTCATGAAATACAAAATTTGAAATAAAGCAAATGATTCTAATTAAATGCCAAAAGAAACTAATTGCGCTCAGTGTAAACTATATAACTTAAACTGAGAACCGAAGTATATTATGAACGTTGCATGACACGAAGAGCAATCTTTCATTTGGAATATCCACACAAATAAATAACTGTTCTACTCGGAAGAAAGTAACTGTTCCAAATTACCGACTCTAAATTCTTCTGGTTGTCAGGGAAAATCTGTTGCTGCACCTGGCGTAAGGTTCTTGGAGAGTATATATGAAATTACAGTTTAGTTCACAGTCCATGTCATGCATCGAAAACAATCTGTATAGCCATGGCTACGCACACACCATTCCCCTGCTCGACAGCCAGCAGTGGTGTCTCTCTACTTCCGCACTAATACTGTTATCGATTGATATTACTTCTTATCGACACAAGTTCTCTCTCTCGGAGAGTATATATGAAATTACAGTTTTTTATGTTTATCAAGCAACTACTGAGGAGTTGCTTAAACGAACGGAAGAACTGAAAAAAGAATTTTATAGCACAAATTGAGTACAAGAAGGATCCGTTGATAAGAATACATCCTGAAGCATGAAGGAACCGCCAATTCTGTGATGGAGGGAAGTATGTGGTATAATAGTTGCAGAGAGAGACCAAGAGATAATTATTTGCAAACAGGTTCAAGTGGATATAGGTTGCAGTAATTATTCTCAGATGAAGACGCTAACACAGAAGAGAGTAGCCTTGAGAGATTATTCAAACCATTTCGCGCTTAAGGCCACAACAACAAGAAACTTATCCATACTGATACGCAATTTAGACATAAATAAAATTATTTTAGCAACTATTTGTTGTCGTGGTCTTCAGTCAGAAGTCTAGTTTGAAGTAGCTCTCACTGCTAGTCCAGTCTGTGCAAGCTCCTTGATCTTTGCAAAACTACCGCAACTTACATGATCTGAATCTGCTTACTGTGTTCAAACCTTGGTCTTCATCCAGTTTTTACTCCCCCGCCCCCCACACACTTCCTTCCATTACCGATCCCTTCTTTTAGTTAAGTGGCGCCATTAATTTCTTTTTCACCCCAATCCGACCCAGTACCTCCTCATTTGTTATTCTATTTACCCACATAATCTTCAGCATTCTTCTACAGCATCACACTTCAAAAATTTCATTTGTTTTGTCTGAATTACCTATCGTCCATGTCTCTACACTTCAAACATATACCATCAGAAATTACTTCCTTACACTTACAGTTTCACAAGACATTTACAAATTCCTTTTTTTCAGAAATGCTTTTCTCGCTAATGCCAGTAAGCATTTTATAACTTCCCTACTTCGGTCATCGTCAGTTCTTTTGCCATCCAAATAACAAAACTCTTCTGCCACTGTTAGTGTCTCACTTCCTACTCTAATTACCTCAGCATCACCTGATCTAATTCAACTATATTCAGTTACCATTGTTTTACTTTTGATGATAATATTATAACCTCTTTTCCAGACGCTGTTTGTTCTGTTCAACTATCGTTCCCAGTATTTAGTTTTCAGTGACAAAATTACAATGTCGTTGGCAAGCCGAAAAGTTTTTACTTCTTCTCGCTTTCGAAAAAACTCCTGTGTTCCCTCACAGCTTACGCAATATACGGCCTGAATAAAATAGGGGACGGCTACAACACTGCCTCACCCCCTTCTCAACCGTGGCTTTATCTTCATGTCTTTTGACTAATATAATTTCAGTCTGGTTTCCGTGAAAGCTGTACATTACGTTTCACTCCCTGTATTTTAGCGCTGTTACCCCAAATTTTCAAAGAATGTAGATCAGTCCACGCTGTAAAAATCTTTCTCTAAATCTACAAATGCCTTATACGTAAGACTGCCTTTGTACAGCTCATTTTCTAAAACACGTTATAGGGTCGTTATTGCCTCAGGTGTTCCTAGATTCCTCTGGAATCCAGTTTCTACCAGTTGTTCCACTCTTCTGTAAATAATTCGTGTTGTTAGATGATCTATGGATTGTCACCCGTGGAGTGTGAAATGAGACATCAGGATGACAGTAGATTTGTTTAATACTTCTTTATTCGCGCCCTTGGCTGTAATACATCAGGAACAACTTCGTGGAGGAGTACAGTTGCCTCTCACGAAAAAGAAAAAACATCTGGCATTTCTGACATTGTAAAGAAGGAGGTCGAGTGTAGCGTCACTCGAATGCCACTGTCAGCAATGTCTCCAGAAGCAATGATGATGATACCGTGGCAGCGCAGCTGACAGTTCTACAGAGTGGCCATGACTCCCTCCAGCGAGTGGGTCTCTTTCTGCTCTGGCACCGACTGCTTTCGTGACTCAAGGCAGGCTGCCCTTTCCCGTGGCTGAACAGCAGACCTCGAACTGCATTCCAGAATGTCACTCCAGATGTCACAGGCTTGTCGTGCAGGCTGTGATACTTAGACGAGAATATTAGTACACGTATGGCTGAGTTCTTACATGCTCCAGAGTATGTTCGTTTATGGGTCAATGCAGATAATCCAAACACTTCTGTAGTGGCAAACGAGGAAAGATTTCTGTCGTTCCACTAGTGTATTGCAGCATCGGCCGTTGCTATACTGTACCCAGCTGGCTCTGCTTCGCACTGCCTATCGACCATGTTTTGCTTCGCAACATATAAAACTCTTGCCTGCGTCTGGCTCTGTAGCAACTCACTTCCGCTCTGGCGTACTTCTAGCTGAATACGGTAGATATGCTACATTTTTCTCATTTTGTATCAAGACCGGGCTTATTGAATCGACGAAACAAGATTATCTTTTACACTGCAGATCTTGTTTTGCCTCTTAAGAATTGTTGTAATTGCTTCCCTTAACCCTATCACTTAGTCTTACAAATTTCTACTCGGCCCCTTGTCCTACTCCTTAATTCAAATATTATGAAACTTACTTCATTACTAGGTCTCTCACACAATAATTCCTAGCTCTCTATTCCAAACTTACAAGTTAAAATGGATCAATTATCCTTAACAGTATGCCCTTGTGCATATATCTTCCTCGAAAAATAAGCGAAAAATATACCTATTCCAAAAAGCAGAAAAATAAGCGAAAAATATACCTATTCAAAAAAGCAGATAAAAATTCACTTGACGCCTGCCTGAGAGACGATCTCCACTCATTCAAATTAATAATATAACTGTAGACCAGATGTGGCTTAAATTCATAGAAATAGTATCGGCAGCAATTGAGAGATTTATACCAAATAAATTAATAAACGACGGAGCTGATCCTCCTTGGTACACAAAACGGGTTAGAACTCTGTTGCAGAAACAACGAAACAAACATGCCAAGTTTAAACAGACGCAAAATCCCCAAGATTGGCGATATTTTGCAGAAGCTCGAAATTTAGCGCGGACTTCAATGCGAGATATTTATAACAGCTTCCGCAACGAAACTTTGTCTCAAAACCTGGCAGAAAATCCAAAGCGATTCTGTTCGTAGGTGAAGTATGTTAGCGGCAAGAAACAATCAATTCCTTCTCCGCGCGATAGCAATGGAGATACTATCGAAGACAGTGCTGCCAAAGCAGAGTTACTAAACACAGCCTTCCGAAATGCCTTCACAAAAGAAGACGAAGCAAAAATTCGAGAATTCGAATCGAGAACAGCTGCCAACATGAGTAACGTAGAAGTAAAGATCCTCGGAGTAGTGCAGCAACTTAAATCAATTAATAAAAGCAAGTCTCCTGGTCCAGACTGTATACCAATTAGGTTCCTTTCGGAGTATGGTGCTGCATTAGCTTCATACTTAACAATCATATACAACCGTTCGCTCGACGAAAGATCTGTACCCAAAGACTGGAAAGTTGCACAGGTCACACCAATATTCAAGAAAGGTAGTAGGAGTAATTCACTAAATTACAGGCCTATATTGTTAACGTCGATATATAACAGGATTTTAGAACATATATTGTGTTCGAATGTAATGAATTACCTCGAAGAAAAGGGTCTATTGACAGACAGTCAACATGGGTTTAGAAAACATCCTTCCTGTGAAACACAACTGGCTCTTTATTCACATGAAGTGCTGAGTGCTATTGACAAGGGATTTCAGATCTATTCCGTATTTCTGCATGTCCGGAAGGCTTTTGACACTGTACCACACAAGCGGCTCGTAGTGAAATTGGGTGCTAATGGAATATCGTCTCAGTTATGTGACTGGATCTGTGATTTCCTGTCAGAGAGGTCACCGTTCGTTGTCACTGACGGAAAGTCATCGAGTAAAACAGAAGTGATTTCTGGCGTTCCCCAAGGTAGTGTTATAGGCCCTTGTCTATATAAACGATTTGGGAGACAATTTGAGCAACCGTCTTGGTTGTTTGCAGATGACGCTGTCGTTTGTCAACTAATAAAGTCATCAGAAGATCAAAACAAACTGCGAAACGATTTAGAATAAATATCGGAATGGTGCGAAAAGTGGCAGTTGACCTTAAATAACGAAAAGTGTGAGGTCATCCACATGAGTGCTAAAAGGAACGCTGTAAACTCCGGTTACACGATAAATCAGTCTAATCTAAAAGCCGTAAATTCAACTAAATGCCTAGGTATTACAATTACGAACAATTTAAATTGGAAGGAACACATAGAAAATGTTGTGGGGAAGGCTAACCAAAGACTGCGTTTCATTGGCAGGACACTTAGAAAATGTAACAGACCTACTAAGGACCTACTACGCTTGTCCATCCTCTTTTAGAATACTTTTGCGCGGTGTGGGATCCTTACCAGATAGGACTGAATGAGTGCACCGAAAAAATTCAAACAAAGGCAGCACGTTTTGTATTATCGCGAAATATGGGAGAGAGTGTCACAGAAATGATACAGGATTTGGCATGGACATCATTAAAAGAAAGGCGTTTTTCGTTGCGACGGAATCTTCTCACGAAATTCCAATCACCAACTTTCTTCTCCGAATGCGAAAATATTTTGTTGACACCCACTTACATAGGGAGGAACGAAGATAAAATAGGGGAAATCAGAGCTAGTACGGAAAGATATAGGTGTTCATTCTTTCCGCACGCTATACAAGATTGGAATAACAGAGAATTGTGAAGGTGGTTCGATGAACCCTCTGCCAGGCACTTAAATGTGATTTGCAGAGTATCCATGTAGATGTAGATGTAGAGGTAGATGTAGATGTTGCCTTTACGCTCAGGGCACCCAGTCCACTGGAACGTGAACGAATGCTGAGTCTGAACCCAGGTCTGCGCTTTGTCTTCTATGTACCGTTTCTACCTACTAAATCAAGAACTATGCTGAACAGAACAAGTGCCTCTCCATGTTTGGTATGGCTATAGTCAGTATTGTCTTTTTCTGCTACTGATTTTCCCAATATAAACTCACATAGTTCAATAAGGCTTCAGGGAGACTCGTCCCTCCTGCTGGTTCAGAAACGTGTTTATAGACTGAATTAATTTTCGCCCTTTTTTTTCTTGACTCATCAGCATTCTGACTGGTTTGATGCGAATACCTCTCCTGCGCCAACCTCTTCATCTCAGAGTAGCTCTTGCAAACTATGTCCTCAACTATTTGTTGCATGTATTCCAGTCTCTGTGCACCTCTGTAGTTTTTGCCCTCCACAGCTCCCTCTAGTACCAAGGAAGTCATTCCCAGATGTCTTAACAGATGATCTATGTTCTGTCCCTTCTCCTTGTCAGCGTTTTCCACATCTCCCTTTCCTCTTCGATGCTGTGCAGGACCTCCTCATTCCTGACATTATCAGCCCACATAATTCTCAACATTCGTCTGTTGCACCACATCTCAAATGCTACGGGTTTCTCTTCTGTTTCAGCTTTCCCACAGTCCATGTTCGGGAATGCCCTTTTTGCCAGTGCTAGTCTGCTTTTGATGCCCTCCTTGCTCCGTCCGTCATCCGTTATATTGCTGCCTAGGTAGCAGAATTCCTTAATTTCAACATCTACATCTACATCTACATGGATACTCTGCAAATCACATTTAAGTGCCTGGCAGAGGGTTCATCGAACCACCTTCACAATTCTCTATTATTCCAATCTTGTATAGCGTGCGGAAAGAATGAACACCTATATCTTTCCGTACTAGCTCTGATTTCCCATATTTTATCTTTGCGATCGTTCCTCCCTATGTAAGTCGGTGTCAACAAAATATTTTCGCATTCGGAGAAGAAAGTTGGTGATTGGAATTCCGTGAGAAGATTCCGTCGCAACGAAAAACGCCTTTCTTTTAATGATGTCCATGCCAAATCCTGTATCATTTCTGTGACACTCTCTCCCATATTTCGACCAATTCGGATCTTAAGTTTCTCGCTGTTCTCGTCTCTGCCACTTCTCATTACTTTCGACTTTCTTCTTTCAATCCACGTTCTGTACTCATTGGACTGTTCATTCCATTCAGCAGATCATGTAATTCTTCTTCACTTTCACTCAGGATAGCAATCATCAACGAATTGTGTCGTTGATATTCTTTCACTTTGAATTTTAGTTCCACTCCTGAACTTTTCTTTTATTTCCATAACTGCCCCTTCGATGTACAGATTGAACAGTAGCAGCAAAAGACTACATCGCTGTCATACAGCATTTTCAGTCCGAGTACTTGGTTCTTGGTCGTCCACTCTTGTTTTTCCCTCTTGGCTCCTGTACATATTGTACATTACTCGTCTCTCCCTAGCTTACACATATTTTTCTAAAAATTGCGAACGTCTTGCACCATTTTACATCTTCGAACGCTTTTTTCGGTTCGACAAATTCTATTAGGGCCCTAGAGTTTGCCTTAAGCTGGTTAGATTTGCAGTAGGCAGCACTTGCATGAATTCCTCTGGCAAGTACAAACGAGGCTGCGAAATGTAAAAGTGAATTATCCCTGAATTACAACGGGCAGATGAAAAGTAGACCCCACTGTCTCCCACACTGTTCCATTTTATAGCAAACCACTCCCATTTAATTCTAGCCTCTTTGCCTTACGGAAGCTTCACCTGCTTGTAACAACTATCCACTACTCCCCTCTTGTAAAAGGTAGAATACAACCAACGTGGCTCGACCTGATGAAAGTACAGTTCCGGATCGATCACTTCTTTATTACATTCTCTTACTTCCTTTTGTCCGATTAGCAGTTTCACTGTGCAGGTATCCTGCTCCTCTTTCATTACCATATTTGGGCAGACAGTGGTTTCCACTCAGTAGCATTTTTGTAACTTTCCCTCCTCCATTTGTACTTACCTTCTCTTACCTTTTGCAATTAATAATAGTCGCTGTGTTTTTACTCTTGCAAATTTCTTCAATGCCCTTACTTGACAAGATACACATGAACTAGGTAGCATTCGTTAAGTGGCTGTTTCCCAAATATATCTTCTACGAAATGCAGCCATTTTGTCGTTACTATTCCCCTATCTAAGACTTCTACTTAGTTTTGTAGTTACCTTATATTCTTATTAATTGCCTCTTCTGTAGCTCTGGCAGACTGCACTACTTCGCCAGACAGTTGTCGTAGTAGTAGTGTGTTATTGTACACGCCCTTCTCTAAACTTGCAATCTGTGTCGTGTGCCAGTCATTCAAGCCTTTGTTGCCTTTTTACCACTGCTTAACCTCGTCTACAGTGTCATTCACCCTTCGAATATCCATGTTATTAGCAGTGCCAAATATTCACTGCTTAACCTCGTCTATAGTGTCATTCACCCTTCGAATATCTATGTTATTAGCAGTGCCAAATATTGTTTTTATAGGCGACCTCCAGCGTCAGTCCAACCCCTCCGTCTTTGCGTGTGTGGAATGACCCCCAGTACTTGGGTCATCTCACTCCTTAATTTCTCGTACGCCTCTCTCACATACCACGGCACCTCCTTTGAGTATAATGCTTCTTCCAATCCTCTGACCTCATCGCGCAACTTCCATTCTGTGAATACCACCTCTATCACCCAGAGATGACTGGGATCACTATGTCTTTACACTTGGCGAACAGCACTCTCCCTTCCAGGTGCTGGTTCTGTAACGCTTCCATCCCGACGAAGATCATTAGTCCGCTGATGAATCGCGTCATATCGGCATCTCTGCATCTCACCTACGGGCAGGAATACCTATTTCCTTCTTCCCCCTTAAATTTATTGCTGCGTCACAGTTGCTTATACCAATTACACTAAATCTACACCTGTTGTTGTTGTGGTCTTCAGTCCAGGGACTGGTTTGATGCAGCTCTCAAGTAAAGCTGCATGCCCTCGGGAAAAATGACGGCTGTAGTTTCCCCTTGCTTTCAGCCGTTCGCAGTATCAGCACAGCAAGGCCGTTTCAGTCAATCATCCAGACTGTTGCCCCTGCAGCTACTGAAAAGGCTGATGCCCCTCTTTAGGAGCCATACGTTTGTCTGGCCTCTCAACAGACACTCCTCCGTTGTGGTTGCACCTACGGTACGGCTGTCTGTATCACTGAGGCACGCAAGCCTCCCCACCAACGGCAAGGTCCGTGGTTCATGAGGGGGGAATCTACACCTAACCTAAAAAAAATATTAAATGACCATCTCCTACGCCTTAATTCACACGGGTTCCTTGCTACCATTTCATTCACAACCGCTTGTTTATCTTCCACCACCTTTCTCCTCACTCTCCCTTTCGATCCACATCTCTTATTACTGGGATAACTTCTGGACTCCCTTAGTTATGTTTAAGTAGTTCTAAGTCTAGGGGACTGATGACCTCCGACGTTAAGTCCCATAGTGCTTAGAGCCATTTGAACCAACAACCATTTTAATGCTACATAATCTGTTATTCCTCCAAACTTTTTACCGTTCAGATAAAATTTGAAATATATTCTTCCATAAATAAAGCTTAACATCTTCTCTGTTGTGGAATAAATTCTTTCAGCAGAATTTAGTTGTCTTGATACATAAGCTACGGAATGCTCCACCCCTTCTACCTCTTGTGACAACAGACAGCAAGCTGCATGGTGCGATACACCGCATGATAATTCTCTCTTAAAATCCGTAAATACGAGTATCAGACTCGCTGTTAAAATTTCTTTTAGCTCCTAAAAAAGCGACTTCTAAAAACTATTCCAACTCCTCTATAAATTCTGCTGCAGGAAATTCACAATTTTTTTTTTTTTTTTTTGAGTCATCAGTCTTCTGACTGGTTTGATACGGTCCACAACGAATTCTTCTTCTGTGCGAACCTGTTCATCTGAGAGTAGCTCTCGCAGCCTATGTCCTCAATCAGTTTCTGGATGTATTTCAATCTCCTCTACAGCTTTTGCACTCTACAGCCCCCTCTAGTCCCATGGGAGTCATTCGCTGATGTCTTAACAGATGCCCTATTGTCCTGTCCCCTCCTTGTCAGTGTTTTCAACATATTTCTTTCAACTCCGATTCTGCCCGGATCCTTCTCATTCCTGACCTTATCTGTCCACCTAATTTTCAACATTCGTCTGTAGCACCACATCTCAAATGCTTCGATTTTCTTGTGTTCCGGTTTTCCCACAGTCCTTGTTTCACTACCATACATTGCTGTGCTCGAAAAGTACATTCTCAGAAATTCCTTCCTCAAATTAAGGGGTCCGTGTTTGATACTTCTCTTGGCCAGGAATGCCCTTTTTGCCAGTGCTAGTATGCTTTTGATGTCCTCCTTTCTCCTTCTGTCATATCGTAAGTATAGGTGGGGTGAAGACACACAGGATTAAATAGAGGTCAAATTAATCTGGGGTCTGTCTTCACTCCACTTTTATTTATGATATGACCTAAGTATGCTACCTCTTCCATCACAAAATTACTATTTTCTGTACTCATTGTTAACGTCACTTATTCGAATCCTAGAAACATTTCCCTTGATCGCTTCATATGCTATTTCGTATCAGTTCCATAGAAGATTTTTGTCATCGAGACACATTAAGCATTGCTGTGGTTTTAAACCTCTAATTGCTCCGTCCAACGATCTCTGGAGAGTTGCAGTTGCATTCTTCTCAATTAGTAGTGTCCCCAGGGTGCCAAAAACTGTTTTGTGTTCATCCTGCGGTGCACACTCTATCTGGTGGTAATCACTCTTCAAATCCATTGTTTAAAAATATTTGCATTGCCCTAAATGACTCTAGGTTTCTGTGATTTTTGACAAAAGATGGGCATCTGCTATCGTTCTTACATTTAGGTGTCTCTAATCACAACAGAATCTATATTTTCTTGTTCCAAAAAAATGGTTCAAATGACTCTAAGCACTATGGGACTTTACATCTGAGCTCATCAGTCCCCTAGAACTTAGAACTACTTAAACCTAACTAACCTAAGGACACCACACACATCCATGCCCGAGGCAGGATTCGAACCTGCGACCGTAGCAGTCGCGTGACCACCGCGGCTGGCTTTCTTGTTCCATTCGTTGATTTTTTTGGCATACCTCCCCCCCCATGCAGTATTACTTTCTTTAGTTATTCCATATCTAGGCTGTTGATCGATAAATTCCTCCAAAATTGGCTGCAAGAACCTAGGGATTCAGTACGATTTGCGGCAGACTGGTGATTAATTTCCTGTTGGTATGCAGTGCTGTGTAATATGTGAGTCTGGTAACGGCCATTTAAAAAAAATAAAACTTTAAATTTCAAAAGTAGTTTTTCTATGCGTTCCCTCTTGCTTCCCTCTAGGTGCTTCAATTTTGTCCAGTAACGCAGTTTCAATGGCGTCCGGCGATTGTCCATGGCTGACATCCCTCATGGCCCACTCTTCTTCCTTCAGCATTTCCATATTAACTATTAACAACCCATTCGTTAATTTTTCGTCCTATGCGCCAAAGTTATCTATAAAAACAAGTTCTTTCTTTTCATCCTTTCTTTCTTGTTCGCTTACAATACCTCTTTTAACTAAGCAATTTGCTGATCTAATACTTTATTCTCTTCTAACGGTTCTACCGCACGCAAAATTCCTACCACCACACTGACCGAAAGTGATTTCCCAGTGCCCTTAGGTACACAATCGTGCGAATCAAATCTTAGTGTGATCTTTATGGTTTAATCTTTCATGAGAGACCCCCTCGCGACATCGCTGAATTGACAATGGCTTCACCGAACTGAAACCTCGTGTTACCGAAGATCGATTATGGCACAACTGTGATCCAAAAAATCTTTTTCCAGAATCATGTTGTAGTCCTCCATCACATGAGGCACTATCTCTACACATGGTTTAAATTGAATCATCTCCAGACAAAAGCCTATGTCCACTAATCCAAATGGTGTGATGTCTATATCTCCCACTTCACACAGTCTGCACTGTGGCGAGTTCCATTGCTTACATTTCGTCAGATCACTACTGGCGGCCAACACATGCGCCCCTGTGTCCAATAACATCTGTGACACTTTTTCCCTGATATTCCTCTTGTCACACAATCCACTTGTGCATGCGATTTCGTAGCATCAAATCTTACTGGGAATAACGATAGTTGGACCTGGGGTTCCCGCTGGCGTTTAACACCTTACTCTTCCCCAGTCTTCTGCTTCTAAACTGTTACTTGCTCTTACTTTATTCCCCCCAGGGGGCTCACGGTCCTTTCGTGAGTACGCGCGTGGCGAACATGGGCCCAGAGCTATTGCAGCATTCCTTCTTACCAGGGCTGCATTTCCTTCCCCTTCCCCTCCTTTCCACTCCTTGCTCCTTCCCCTTCGCCCTCTCCTCTCCCACTCTTTGTGTCCTTGTTTAAGTTGGCCCCGCTATCCTCCTGGTTACGTTGGCTTTGCAATTTGGTTCAAATGGCTCTGAGCACTATGCGACTCAACTTCTGAGGTCATCAGTCGCCTAGAACTTAGAACTAATTAAACCTAACTAACCTAAGGACATCACACACATCCATGCCCGAGGCAGGATTCGAACCTGCGACCGTAGCGGTCACGCGGTTCCAGACTGAAGCGCCTTTAACCGCACGGCCACACCGGTTTGTTGCGTAACCACCTCATCCTTTTTGCATTTCCTGGTCCCTCTCTGTGGTTTAACCTCCATTACTAACCTAGTGTGAGCCATTTGGGGAAGAGCACCTTACCTAGTGTCTCCAACGTGTGCCCTCCTAGTTCATTCCCCCTTTTCCTTCACGTCGTTTTCTGATGCTAGGGTGCAAAGCCAGCACAGTAGCCATCCCATGTGGTGAGGTCGCTATGTACCCTCTGGTTGAGCCCCCTGAAAACACAGGGATCACACTTCTGATACCTGAGCAGTGACCTCCTCATGTAAGACTAGGAGCATCGGAACTCCCGGCAATGGCCGCTGTGCCAGACAGCCCTTACTGTGGCTGGGTGGCGCCTGCGGGGAGAGCCCCTGATCGGAGTGGGTGGTATCAGGGCGGACGCTATGCAAATGAAATGCATATGGGTCCAGAACTCTGGCCATTCTTCTGTGGCCGTCTCTCTGCATGGAACTGATTCTTTTAGTGCTGCTTCTTCTGCCCCTTCAGCCTTCCCTTCCAAGGCTACCCCCTGAGAGGAGGGTCAGGCTCGTCAGCTAGGGGCGAAACCTTTCCCACGCTATCTGGTTTGCACCACGACTGATGGGGATACTTTCACCAACACCAGACCTTTATTTTTTGTGGAACACATTGAAGACAAGTTTGGCGAAGTGGACCCTCTAAGCAAGATGCGGTCGGGTTCCTTGTTAATCAAAACTGCTTCAGCTGCCCAGTCTACAGCCCTTCGTGCCTGTAACCATCTTGGCACAATTTATGTGTCCATTACCCCCCACCAGTCTCTGAACATGGTTCAAGGTGCGATTTTTCACAGGGACCTCATCCTTCAAACTGACGAGGAACTTCGGGACAATCTCGGATGGTGGGGTGTTCACTTTGTTCGGCGTGTTCAGAATTGTCCAAAGGACAATCGCACTGATATTGGTGCCTTTATCCTGGCCTTTGGAGGGGATACACTCCCTGGTAAAGTAAAAATTTTAGTTGATCGATGTGACATGACGCCGTACATCCCACCACCTGTGAGATGTTTTAAGTGTTTGCATTTTGGACACATGTCTTCCTACTGTTCGCAGGCCCCTCTCTGTGGTGACTGTGGACGTCCACTCCATGAGGGGAGTTCCTGTGTTCCCCCTCCTGTGTGTGTTAGCTGTCATGACAATCATTCTCCAAGTTCACCGGATTGCCCAGTTTATAAGAAGGCAAAGAAGATACAGGAGTATAAGTCCCTTGATCATCTAACCTACACTGAGGTTCGTAAGAAGTATGCACGTCTTCACCCTGTGTCCATGACGTCTAGCTATGCTTTACTTACATCTTCATCCCTTCCTCCCCTTCCCTTACCCCAGTCCCGAACCCTCTCCTCCCCCCCTCCTCTGTGGCTCCCACACCCTCCCATCCAGGCGCCACTCCCCCTCCCCAGCCGGAGAAGTGTTCCACCTCTTTGGTGTCTGCCAGTCAAGGGCGCCCCTCCTGGGATACCCCTTCCAAGCACCTTCCATGCCAAAGGTCTGCTGTCACACAACGACCACGAGACTCACTGTCTGTGGGCCCCCAGGTCGCCCGATCTCTTTCTGTTGCAGATCTTGCTGTAGCTAGCTCCTTTATGCCACACAGCCCTCCTCGATCTCAAACAGATAAGAAGAAGAAACATAAGTCCCGGGATAAGGAGTCTCTGGTGTCACCAGAGGTCCCATCCCCACCTTCACACCCTGATTCTGACCTGTTGTTCATGGATGTCGCCCTCTCCTTGTAGGTGACAGGTGGTGACCCGGCAGCATGTCTGGCTTTAGCCTGTTCAACCCCGATTTAAATCATCATTCTGTGGTTATCCAATGGAATTGTTATGAATATTACCGTCACCTTCCAGAGTTGAAATCCCTTATTTCGTCATACTCAGCTTGTGTGGTTCTACAGGAATCTCATTTTACTGCTGATCACTCACCGACCCTCTGTAGGTTCCATGTTTTCTGTCGAAATCGGGTCAGACCCCTGCGGGCGTCTGGTGGCGTTTGTACGTTGGTCCATACGAATGTTGCTACCACGTGGATTCCTCTTCAAACTACATTGGAAGCGGTTATTGTTAGGGTCCACCTGGACTCTGAGGTCACAGTTTGCAATCTTTATCTCCCTCCTGACAGGACTCTTACACCTACTGCTTAACTGCCCATCTTCACCAACTTCCTCCTCCCTTCTTCTTTCTCAGAGATTTTGATGCTCATCATCCCTTGTGGGGCAGTGCATTTCCATCTAGTAGGGGTCTTCTCATAGACCAGTAGCTTACAGACCACGACTTGTGCCTTCTTAAAGATGGCTCCCCTACACATCTCAGCGCCAGTCATGATATCTATTCTGCCATTGATCTTTCTCTTTCTTCTCCCTCCCTCCTCCCTTCATTACACTTGTCGCCACATGACGACCTTTGTGATAGTGACCATTTCCCGTTGATTCTCTCGCTGCCTTCCCGCTCCCCGATGGACAGGTTACCTCGTTGGTCTTTCCATCACGCCGATTGGCCTCTATATACTGCACAGGTCGTTTTTTCTCCAACGTTGTCGGGTTGTATTGATGACGTCCGACGTGACGTGTCTGACGCAGTTGTGCGCACTGCTAGCCGCGCTCATCTGGACCATTTCGCCGCCGGCAAGTCCCGTGGTGGAGCACGGCCATTGCCATTGCCATCCGTGATCGCCATCGAGCTTTGCAACACCTTATGAGGTACCCATCCGTTGCCAACCTTATTACCTTTAAACGCCGTCGCGCTAAAGCCTGTTACTTAATCAAACAGAGCAAACGGATGTGTTGGGAAAGCTTTGTTTCTTCCCTCGGTTCTACTGTCCCTATGTCACGGGTATGGGCTACACTTCGCTCTCTCCAAGGTTGCCATCGAGAGACTACCCTCCCAGGTCTTCACCTCCCGGATGACCTTTGCACGGAAACATTGATTCTCGCAGAACATCTTGCGACCAATTTTTCAATGGCATCAGCATCAGCCTCCTCTATGCCTACTTTCATTCACCAGAAACAGCGGGCCAAAGCTTCGCCTTATGTTATACCCCCTGTCAGTCAGAATCATACAACGATTTTTTTACTGAATGGGAACTTCTTTCTGCACTTTCTTCTTCTCATGTTACAGCCCCTGGCCCAGATTCCATTCATAACCAACTGCTTCAACATCTTAGTGCTCCACAACAACAAAATCTTTTCTGGGTGTTTAACCATATTTGGCTCCGGGGTGACTTCCCTTCTCAGTGGAGGGATAGCATCGTTGTTCCTGTTCTTAAACCTGGTAAGAACCCCCTGTTTGTCGAAAGCTATCGGCCAATTAGACTGAAAAATGTTGTTTGCAAGATACTTGAATGGATAGTAGCCCGTTGGCTCAATTGGGTCCTCGAATCTCAGGATATACTGACCCCTTACCAGTGTGGCTTCTGAGCGGGACGGTCTCTGATCGATCATTTACTTCGCTTGGAATCCGCAGTTCAGTAGGCTTTTCCCTAGTGCCGCCATTTGGTTGCAGTATTTTTCGACCTTCGCAAGGGATAAGCCACAGCTTGGCGCCACCACATCTTACTTACACTTCATGAGTGGGGTCTTCAGGGCCAACTCCCAATTTTCATCCACCAGTTCCTGTTCCATCGGTCGTTCACGGTTCAGGTTGGTATTGTTAATGGTTCTCCATGGACCCAGGAGAATGGCATCCACCAGGGTTCCATATTGAGTGTACCTCTTTTCCTCATTGCTATAGATGGATTTGTGCCCTCTGTCTGTCCTTTGGATGATATCTGTATTTGGGTTAGATCCTCTTTGATGGGCTCTGCAGAGAGGCAGCTGCAGGGAGCTACATGGCGTGTCTCTGCATGGACCATCTCATATGGGTTTCACTTCTCTCCTTTAAAATCGCGGGTGGTCCACTTCTGTCGCTGTACTACGATCCACCCCAATCCAGAACTCTATCCCGATGCACAACGATTAAGTGTGGTCCCACAGTTTCGTTCCCTCGGTCATCTTTTCGACAACAAGCTCACTTGGCTGCCTCATATCAGACTTCTGAAGGTAGGAAGTTTCCATAAACTCAATGTCCTTCATTTCCTTGCCCACATCTCTTGGAGTGCGGACCCCTCCATCATTCTCCGCCTTTATCAGGCTTTATCACTGTCTCGCTTGGACTATGATTGTCAAATTTATGGTTCAGCTGCTCCTTCCACACTGCACCACTTGGATCCGGTCCACCATCGTGGAATCTGTTTGGCCATCGGTGCCTTCCCTACTAGCCCTGTTGACAGTGTCCTGGTTGAAGCTGGGATCCCCCCCCCCCCCCCCCCCCGTTTCTGTTTTGTGGTCCCAGCTTCTGGTTTCTTATGCAGTCACTGTCTGTTACTTCCTATTCTATCCTGCTCCCAGACCATGGACGTCACCCAACTGATTCCCACCCTCGGGTGGGTTTACAGGTTGGGCGCCGCCTTGCCTCTCTTCGCCTTGCTTATCAGCTTCCTTCTTTGTCCTGTCTCCGACGTTCGAATTCGGATGGATTTCCCCCGAGGTCCGGAAGATTCCATTCCCCTGATGGTTTTCCGTTGTTTTTTTCGCCGAATTTCATGCAAGCTTCGGGATGCTGTTGTTTTTTACACCGATGGCTCTAAATCTGCTGATCGTGTGGGATATGCCTTCACGTCCTCTGTTGGCATCGAAAATCATCTCCTGCCACCTACATGTGGGGTGTTTACTGCACAATTAATGGCAATTTCCCAGGCCCTTACCTTTCTTAAATAGTCCCAACTCAACCGCGTTTTGTTATGTACAGACTCAATAAGTGGCATTCTGGCTATTGACCAGTTTTTTTTTCTGCCATCCCTTGGTCTCGGCCATCCATGACCATCTCGCTTATGTTCACCATGCTGCCTGTCCTGTTGACTTCCTTTGGGTCGCTAGCCATGTGGGTATCCCAGGTAATGAGCTTGCTGATCCTTTGGCTGGGAGAACAGTCACTTTCTCCTCCTTCTCTGTAACCCCTCCTACAGCAGGTTTACGGCTTCACATCAAATCCCACTTCGCACAATCATGGCCAACTCTTGGGAGGCTACTCCCCTGTCTAACAAACTTTGTGCGATTAAGGTTACACCTGTCCTGTGGCGTTCTTCCTTCCGCCTCACCCAAAAGGCCTCAACTACCCTGTGTAGTCTCCATATTGGCCATACCAGGCTGACCCATGGTTTTCTTTTGCGTAATGAGCCACCCCCACTTTGTGGTTGTGGAGCCTTCTTACACGCCCATTCGTCCAAACCTGAAACATTTTACACTAGCTGCAAACACTGTTCGTTTACCCTGCATTCCAGTCGATGAATCTACCTCGTCACACTCATAAACTAACCGCAATGCTTTGTTCAAATCCGTCGGACCCCATGACCGTACACATCTTGACATTTCCGCATGCAACCCTCTTAAAAAATCATCGAGCACCCTCTGCTCAGCTTCTTGCAAAATAATTTCATTGAATGCATCATCCTCCCCTAATGCATAGGTACATCCATTAATTTCCTTTATCGTATCTACAAATTGTTCGATGGTTTCCGTATTTCTCTTAGTTATTACCCCTAATTGTTCCCTATAGTATCTGGCACTACTTCGTTTCGTTTATGTCTGAATGAACCCTTCTTTAAATTCTTCAAATATTGTGGCCCCCTTAAGAGCTTTTGTACATGCTACGTAAGTTTGTTTCCCCTGTTTCAGTTTTACAAGATTCAATAAAACCTTATCACACCAACCTAACATCTGAGCCAGGTTTCCAAGGTCTCACACAAATACCAGCATGTCCTCGGTTGCCTTTCCAGAAAAAGGAGCAATTAAAGTTGCTACTGACAGATGTACATTCCACTGTGTCGACTGTGGTTCTACAATCCCACTCAGTTCTGTGTTATCTGCTGTTAATTGTGCTACCTTTTCTAACAATGTGAGACTGCTTCCAGTTCTGACACACCTTGTGCCTTTGGTTTTGTCGAAGCTTTGTCCCCGACAAGAATCTTTTGAGAACAAACACTCATAAGACAAGAAGAAAAAATACATTAACTTAATTCTTACATCAAACTATAAGCCATCTCGACTCCCAGCGTTACCTAGCCATATCCCCCCAATGATTACATGTACAACATTTTATTAGAATTGTTTAAATGGATGGCACTTAGTGGCCTTCGGGGTTTACCTCTAAAACTAGACAAATCCACTGGTTCTCTATTTGCGATAAAATTTGCTTTACAAAATGCATTGCCATCAAACCTTTTCTCCACGCCGAAGATGCAATTAAAATTTCTAGAGTCACCGTACTTTAGGATGCAGATTTAGACGTTGCTCTAAGAAGAGGATATCATTGATCTGGCGCCAGTATTAGATCACCCATGGATTATCACCTGTGGAGAGTGAAATGAGACATTAGGACGAAAGCAGATTTGTTTAATTAACTTCTTCATTCTGTTTCTCGTCTATAGTACAGCAAGAACAGCTTGGTGTGGAGGCGTTCAGTTACCTCTCATGCAAAACAATAGATGTCCAGCATTGCTGACAGTGCAGAGAATGGGGCCGAGCGACATCTCTCGCTGCAACTGTAATGACAGTGCAGTAGCACACCTGACAAGTCTGTGGAGGCAGCTGTGACCTCCCTCCGGCAAGTGGGTGGCTCTCTGCTCCAGTGGCAGCTGCTTTCATGACTCATGGCAGGCTGTTCTGTCCCATGGTCGAACAGGGAACCCATACTGCAATCCAAGAAGTCAGCCTGGGTGTCACGGGCCCATGGTGTACTGAGGCAGGAACATTTTATTACATGAATGTCTGAGTACTTATGTGCCGAATCTATGAGCTTAAAGCACATGCCGAATCTATGAGCTTAAAGTACATACTCTAAACACTTCATTTCATTTATGACTTGAGGCACTTACCCACAACACTTCTGTGATGCAAGTGAGGAATGGCTTCCATCCTCCTGCTGAGTATTGCAATGTCGGTTGTTGGTGTACCACGCCCAGCTAGTTCTATTTCACAATGCCTGTCAGCTGTGTTTTACTCTCGAACACATAACACTCCAGCCTTTCTACAGCTGGCTCTGTTGCGACTCACTTCCGCTCTTGCATACGTTTTGATCGAATATACTACAGTGTCAATATTTTGCAACCATGGCTTATTAAACAGATGGTTCCATAGTTTTCACACCTGTCAGCAACCTACTAATTCGTTCTGCAACAGAAAACTGTGTCTTATGTATTGAAACAACATCACCTTTAAATTTGTACATTCTTTTCATGTTGGTTCACAAATGCTGTATCGTTAGTTTGACAGCTTGATATTTGCAATGGTATTATTTCTAATTAAAAATTAATAGCCTGAAAAGTAAGCTGTCAAGCTATCAAACCATCAAGACAACATTTGTGAACAAAAATGAATAGAAAACACGAATTTAAGGACGTTATCATTTCAGTAAATAAGGGATAGTTTTCCACTGTAGCACCGCAAAGTCACTTTAGAATTTAAATTTATCCATGTTATATGGATGTTGTTCGAGGTCTGCGTCTGTATTATAATATTATGTGGAATAATTTTATACTGCTGTAGTCATTTTGTACTAATATTTTAAATATTAGTAAAAAGTGACTGCAGCAGTATAACATTATTCCATATACACTATAGAATTTCCTAGAAGGCTGAAACTAGTTGTGAACCAATAAAATTATTGCATAAAAAGTGAAAATTTAAAGTCAGATTTAAAGTCTGCTTTGCTGCATGTCAGACATTTTATACTATTGGACCAATTATTAAAAGTTTTTGTTGGTGTGTATTAAACTCCTTTCAGAGCCGCTGACAGTGTTAATATTGGGCAGTAAAGGTCACTTATTCCTCTAGTTTTGTAGGTGTGGACATTACTATTCTTCTCAAATTGTGATGAATTTGATTAGCGATTACATGTATGGTAATAGTGCAGTTAACATGTTTAACTTCTTGAAGAGGATGGCCATGGGTGAAAACCACATTTTACTCTTACTACTTGTCTTTGTGCAATCAATACTTTCTTTCTAAGTTATGAGTTGCCCTAGAACCATAAGACATTATTGAGTGGAAATATGCGAAATATATCATGAGGTTGACTCTTTTGTGTCCAAGACTAGCGAGTATATGAAGAGCAAAAGTAGCTGAACTTAACTGTCTGAGAAGCTCAGCTGGCTCTCATCCGTACGTGCAATCAAAAATTTGGAGTATTTTATCCTGTTTACTGACTCCTCTTCACATGCTACACCTGTGTTAGTATGACTATTTGTTCTAATGAATTCCATATGGCGCGTTTTATCAACAATAAGGAAGAGTCCACTTTTCAGAGAAGCACTTCATAATTGTTTACATAATGTCGTTATCTGTATCCTCTGCTGCCTTCTCTCTAACGTGCTTTAAAACTTATATTGTCTCCAAAACGCACTATTTCTGTTTGTTGAATGTTGCGTGGAAGTTCATTCACATTTATAAGGAATAGGAGTAGACCTATAATTATACCTTATGGGACTCCGTTCGCGATTTCTCCTCGAGCACTAAGATTTTCTACCTTTCCAACATTGTCTGAATTATCTAGCACAACTTTTCTCATTGTTTGTGAAGTACGATTCAAACCAATTCTATGTAGACCGATCAGTTCCATAAGACGTAAGATCTACGCAATCGAACGAGATGGAAAGATAAGAAAAATCCCAGCTGGCTATATTTTATTATTTAAGGCTTGTAATAATTGATGGGTGAAAGTGTAAATAGAATTCTCAGTTGAGGAGCCTTTCTGGAATCATTACTCTGTTATACTAGTTGCTATGTAAACTTGTACCAATGTGTTGTATGTTGACTTCGTGTTTATCTTGGTTATGATACTGCATTCGTTATGTCGTTCGTAGTAGCTTACTTGAATTCCTGTTTTCTTAATCATTGTTAGGCCTAGATCTGCATTACTGCTCTCCGATTTTGATTTGATAAGACTGCACCGTCTTTCCCAGATGTGTTCTTCCTGCCACCGAATTTCGCTACCTCCCGGTCTACCTAACTCCAACCTATCGATTTTCCTTTTTAAATTCTCTACCCTATCTCCCCAATCAAGGCATCTGACTTCCCACATTCAGACCCATCGAATAACCAGTAGAATGTCACACGTTTTTTCCCTGATGTCGATATCCTCCCTGCCCAGAGATTCGCACTTACCTACAGAGTATTTTACCCAAGAGGATGCAATCATCATTAACCGTACACTACAGCGGTGTGGCTTCGGGGAAATAATGACGGCTGTAGTTTGTTTGCCCTTGCTTTCAACAATGTGCAGTACCAGCACAGTTAGCCATGTTTGATAATATTAAAAGGCAGGATCAGTCCATCATTCAGTTCTTTGCCCCAGTAACTACTGTAAAGGCTGCTGCCCTTCTTCAGGAACCACGAGTTAAGTCTGGACTTTCCATAGATACCCTTCCATTGTAGTTGCACCGATGGTTTAACTACCTGTATCGTTGAGACAGGAAAGTCAACCCACCTTAGCAATGTCCATGGCTCATGATGGTTGGGATCCAAGTTATCACATCTGATTATACCGATACTTTTATTATTCCATTCACTGGACGAATGGAGAGAATATTTTGGCAATAAACAGAATGAAAATCTACGTAAGGAATATGAGTTCTGTGCACTGTCACGATTTTCTTGTTGTCACAGAATTCCTGTGAACGAAATTATGATATCTACAGTGATGGTAGGGAGGAACAGGTAGAAACCGAAGTTTGTGAGTGGGGCTAATAAAAGTGGCTTGGACGAGTGGACACAATTGGACATCGTGACAAGATATATGCATATAACCACATCCCGTGACGCACACACCCTGTGTATGCCCGACATGTGATCCACACCGGTTCAGAGCGTAGTGCGAGCTGTGTCAGTATGAGCGGAGCAGTGCAAAGGGGACGATAGTACTCATACTGGAGGAGTGTTGTTTGTTGTGGAAAGTTACGTGACAACAAGGTCGTGGAACCGGTGCGATCAGTTGTTTCCTGAGAAGTTTAATGGTGTCAAAGTGCCAGCAAAGAGTGAGTGCCATGCAACGCTTAGTGCGACAATGGTGTCAGGCAGGATCTGTTCTGAACATGTCAAAAAAACATTCCAAAAAGTGCCCACACACACCAGAAAATATGGCTGCAGCTCACCAGAAAATGCTTCGGAGTCTTACCAAATTAACCCGCCGTCAGTCGCATGGGACCGGCATATTACGTCGATCATGCGGACGAACTCTACCTGGACCGGCATATGCAACCCTACTCAGCGTTTGTTGTTCATGCGTTAACATCACCAGATGCTCTTCAGTGTCTCCAGTTTTGTGAGTGGCTGTTCACTGGAATAACAACAACTGGCTTTGTAACCTCCCCCTCACTTACCGACCTTAATGACAGTGAAAAATTAAACCGCGTGTACCTAATGGGAATTTGGGAAAAGCAATAGTCACCGAAGTTAATCTGTCGGTAAAGAGGGAGGAAAGGGTTACATCTAAATGAAAGGAAAAATGCAAATGAAATTGGTGGAAATTATTTTTGAGAAAATGGTAAAATTAATAAAGAAAATAAGTGTGCGGTCGTTACGTTAACAATTAATTGGCGTTAATTAGATATTTGAGATTTGGGGAAAATTACGGTCGCCAGTCCTATGGACAACTACTATAGTAACTGAAAAAGAAAGGTTATTACACATATAATTAGCACTAGAAACGTGGCAACTGAAGGTTGACACGTGTAGTGTGAAAACTGAAAGTTTGTCAGAAGTAATAAATTTCGCTACACTCTGACTTAATTTAGCAAAAGAATTAATAAAACCGGAAAATCGAAAGTTAATTTAGTGACTGAAATTAATAGTGAGCTTTCTTTCTGAAGCACATCGCAATTCAGTAAAATACGGTTAGTCTTGGGCTACCTCAACAATCATTTCAAAATATACTTGAATCTACGCAATTTAGAAGTAAGAGATTTAACTTTGAACTTGAATTAAATGATTCTGAACAATTAACAATAGTAAAATTTAGTACGTACCAAGCTGAGCTGCAGTCACAGGTAAGCTAAAATATGGTAACAAAACTCGCACTCTTAATTTGTGCTTGTGTAATCTAAATATTGTAGCCAGCTATGAATACTTCAACTGAATTTTGAAATTAAAGCAGCGAAATGGAATGATATTACTTTAATGCTGGCGTTTGAATTTCAACGACACTCGGTTTCATTCCGGAAAAGGAAGGGACCATGCTTGGTAATGCAATTGAGACAATGAGCAACAAAGGTTCATGCTAAGTTGCTGTGATTTTGTGAATGGAACAATTTTAAAAGCTGAGGTCTGCCATACAGTTCTAAAACTTTACGTGCTACCAGTCTTCCTTGTTGGTTGATTGAAGGTTTGAAGCCGTCGATCGAGGAGGTGGCGACAGTCACTCATTGTCGGCAGTCGCTGTTGCAGAAGCTGGATGTTGGCGCACCTCCTTCTCGACACGGTCACCAGGCGAAACGGGCTCTTGATGTGCGCCACCTAATGCTTCCCGTCCGCGACACCGTGTCAGAAACTATCATAGCAAGTCGAGCGAAGTTACATGCTGCCAAACCCCGAAAGCGCGGCAACTCCGGGAGCGTCACACAACACACCTGCTCCACCGCCCTACCCCAGCCAGACTCTCTCTGCTCTGCCCGCGCTCCACGCGGCAGAGTTAACACTACCAAAGATCCTAAACACTTTGATTCTCCACACGACCTATCGATGTATTCGTTCGACAGCATAGTTTTTCCTAGGCAATACCCAGCGTAAAATACAAATAGTATTTACAAAACAAATCAATTATACATCGACATAAATGCATAATTATACATATACAAATAGTAAAACAATTACAATATACAAAGACACAGAAATGTTATATCTTCAGGTAACAAAATAAGGAAAAAAATTTATAGTGCAATAGATGGAAATAGGAGGATATGTATTTCCGGCGTTACACGTGCCCCACATTGTCTGAGGATGTTCGTGTAACCTAAACAGACTCAGAAAATGCCCCAAAAAGAAAAAAAAACAGCGGAAACGCATATGCTCAAAACATCAAGAAATTTTAGCATTAGGCTGATTAACCATAAACCAAATTTTAGACCATAATAATTGAGTGAAGACACTCCTATTCTTATTCCACTCTGTCATCTTACACAAAAGAAAACAGGATGACAACATATTAAAATTCATAGAAAATGTAGAAAATGGTTTAGCTATCCAAAAAATCAAAATTCCTAACAGTATCAAGAAATGGAATACTATTTACAAAATTAATCAGAGTACATTTTCATAAACAACAGGTATATCAAAATACGCAAATTAATAATTCATTACATAGAATACACATTTTATATAACCTTTTCATAAATAATACTCTCGCCATGAGAGTCCACTTAACGCTAAACAAGAAAATAATATACAGTAGATCGACAAAAACATAAATATTGACAGCAGAATTCTTTCACATCAGCTGTCCGGGAAGAAAAACAACTCCGCCTTCCGTACCCGCAAGTACAAAGAATGCCGACAGCGGCAGAAGAGCCGACAGCGGCACAAAAGCCGACAGCGACTCCGCCTCGCCAGTATCGTTGCGCCCGCCTGTGCGGCACGCTTGATCTCACTCGCCCTTGTAACGGCATTTCCAGAACGTCCGTTTCACTGAATTATTTCGGAAAAACTCACTTCCGAGTAATCTCAAGGAGTCCATAACACTATCACAGTGGATAACTCAACACTGTCCATCATCATACGCATGTACTAGCCTGAAACTTAAAACAGCGTCTAAGTACATCGGCAATGACTAGTAAATCACATATTCATGAAATCTTACAGCTAGTTACAAAATCATATTTACATTCCTTAATCTACTGTGACTCAGTTGAAAACTTAAAATAACAGCTTGGATTTTTCAATTGATTAAGAATCAGTTACTCTTAAATCATTTAATCAAAATTAATTACATATTAATTACAACTTCTTTAATGTCCTCTTGGTCAGGCAAAAGCATGGCAATCTAGCAAATCGTTAAATATTGCGCTCTATGTTTACATACTGTACAAATTACCCATTCTGTGGTATTAATCAATCCTTGGTTGGTACAATTTCAAGTCCACAATGTTCCGTATACCTAATAGTTTTCCAGAGCTTGGATACTCTAAGCAATAAGCATTTGTGTGAGGTATACCAATGACTTTATATGGTCCATTATAAACAAACTTAAATTTAGAGATTTCATTGTCTATCTCGCTCGATTTCTCACGAGCTTTTACATGTACTAAGTCTTCGATTGCAAACTTAGCAAAACGCGCTTTAACGTCAAGACGTAGGCGAGCATCGGCTTCATTTTTCCTCGCAAACTATCTTTTTTCACACCAATACTAATGTCAATCCGTGGAGGGAATTTGATTATCTCTTCCACTAAACTTTTACTTCTGTCATCTAACAGGATTTCCTCTGGAGAAAATCCCGTAGACTCATTTCTCAAGGTTTCCAATTCACTTTCTACACTTTTGCCAATGCCGAGATTCCTCACGTTACAGTAGTTCAAATTCATACCTACGTCAATAGCATCCGGCCAGTTAACAATGTGTATAGGCTGGTATTGCCTATGCACACCATCTCCTGCCTCGCCAAAACTAACTACTATTGTCTTATCTTGTGACGTACATGTCGAAGTTTTGCTTTCGCAATTAATCACTGCGCTGTACTTTCATAGCCAATCTAACCCGATAATTACCTCCGTAGTCTGGCACGACGACAAACTCTTGTTCAAATCGTGCCCCACATTCTCCAAGTTGACAAAAATCTGTCTTGTGACCGGTTTACTGGCCTTCCCAGTAGCACCGATAATTTTCACTCCTGTCACTGGCATAACTACGATGCCAGGTCTGTCTTTCAGTAACTCAAATATTTTCCCAGATACAGCACTCAATTCTGCACCGGTGTCAATCAACACGTTTAGTTGTAGGTCGTGCATATTAACAGACAGTACTAACTGTCTACACTTGTCCTCGACTGTTACTTTATTTTCTCACAGTAAATCCTCGTCTATATCCAGGTCATTCCAGAAAAAACCATCCGGCTTTGGCCCTAAATCGGGCTTATCTGGCGGCTTTTTCAGCCTCTGTTCACATACAGTTTTAATTTCAATACGTTTGTCTTAAGGCTTAGTCTGTAGCTTCGCCTCCAATACCGAAACCTTTTCCTGTAACTCGCCAACTAGTGAGTGTTGCTTTACTATCAATTCACTAATCGTCACCTTCTTTGATTCCTCTTTGGTCAGATTGATCTCATGTGCCCAGTAGTATCTACAATTACTTCCTCTTGATGTGCGCAACCCACACTGCTACCGTCTGACCGTATGTCAGCTCTAATCTCATACACGCTCTAATCTACGTGCTTTTCTACCAATCGTGTCCGGCTATCACTAAAATTCTCGTAATCTTTCTCCTCAATACTTTCGCAATGTTTAAACTGGAGTTTTGCGTCGGATGAGTCGGCCACTTCTAACACTATAACTTTCGGTAAAGTCTGCCGGTCAGGGCCAGAACTTTCCGTTACTACTTCAACATCCAACTCCTGAGGGACAAAACACGACGAATCTTGCTCGTGCTCTCCATTAACATCAACAATTTCTGGTAAATTCTGCCGTTTAGGGCCAGAACTTCCTATCACGCGCTCCCCATAAAACACATCTCCCATACATGCCCCTATAATGTCTTAGTTCGTCGTACAAGCGACCGAACTGCCTTAACCAGACCTCATCCCTCTATGCATCCCCTCGCTCGATGACGGACGTATTATCCGACATCTGGTCTTCTCTCAACAATTGCGAATCGTTCTTAAACTCAGTCTCCAGTTCCGCTGTGGGTGTTACAGCTGCCACTTCATAATCGATTTCCGGAACACTAGTTAAATTGTTCTCACTGACATTGAATGTATTTTCTACTTCCGTGTCTACAGCTGATCTAATACTTGTGGGCGCACTCCTTTCTCCTAACACTGGCACACTCTCCCGGAATTTTCATAACGACGACACCTCGGTTTTCTACTGTTATTGGGCCGCCAAAATTTCTCCACGCCGGGCCGGCCCCTCACCGGCGCGGCTAATGGTTTCCCTGTCTCGTCCCAGCAGATACGCTCCCCGGATGCTGCTGAGGCGGCTGATCACACCCTCTGGCGTTATTACTATTCTGCGAAGCCCGTATCACGTTAGTATGATACTGGTTTCCGTCATTCCTGTTATTATTTGCATTGTACCGATTGTCATTAAGGCCCGAGCCACTATTGTTATTGCTGACAAGATTGCGGTGTGCATTATTCCCATAGTTATCATTGTTGTTGTTGCTGTGGTACCCGTTGTTGTTACCACGGCCTCTACCACTGTCGCGATTATTGCGCCAATTGTCCTCGTCCTCAACTCTTTCCAGGAAATCATTGATTGTCCTGTAATTGCTTCCTACGTAGCGTTTTGTATCATCTGGAAGCTTCTTGTAAAGTTCCCAGACTATTTCGGATTCTGTGCGGCGATCACGCAAATATTCCAACTTGCGGATCCAGCCCTCACAAAACTCCTTCATCGAGCCGCGCGAATTCGCATCGAAAGGCCTCGATACAAGTTCGCGCCAGACACTTTGTTGTTTTTGCTCTGACCAGTATTCAGCCAGAAACAAATTTTTAAACTCGGCAAAAGCCAGGTTCGTAATGTTGAGGTTTAAGCCCCAACGCTTAGCATCACCAGCCAACACGTCAATAACCGCATTAATTTTTCTCTCATTAGTCCATGATCTGGGTAAAACTCTTTCACAATTTTTAATGAAATCCGTCGCGTGTATACCGCCTTTTTTCAAGGGGTCGAACCGCTCCTCTTTCGTCAACAATTCCGAACTGTGTGCACAGATTGGCACATAGGTCTGTTTTTCGTCAAGTTTCTTTTCTAATTCCGACACTCTCGTAATTACTTGCCAAGTGGTTGTCGCAAGCGTTTCCACTTCCCTCTTTTTCTCTTCGCAGGTATTAGCCTGCTTCCTCACTTTAATATCTACTTCGGACACTAAAGCCTTTAAAATTTCCACCTTCTGTTGATCCTCTTTTTTCACTAATTGAATTTGTTCCGTCACCTTATTCTCGATGATCGGAGCAACTGCTTCTCCTACACTTTTCTCGCTTCTGCTAATTTCGGAATTAAAACGAGTATTTATGCTCGCAATTTCCGCCTGAACGCCTATCATTACCTGTTTAAGATTACCGATTTCGGTATTAATTACAACAATATCTTCTTTGATTTTATCAACTTTTGTGTTAACAACTCCAACATTGTTGTTAACAACATTAATAGCTTTGTTCTGATTGTCTAGCTTCCGTTCAATTTTTTCAGACTGAGCTTCTTGCTTGGCAGACTGAGCTTCTTGCTTGGCGGCCTGAGCTTTAATTTCTGCCGATTGACTCTTGATTTCATTACTCAAAACATTCAATAAATCAGTTAAATTTCCGGAAACTACCGGTTTTACTTCCGTAGCTGGTTCCTCTATATATGTTCCCCCGTATTCGTCATCAAGGGGTACAGATTTGATTTTCGCTTCCGATTCCGAAACATTTTCTAAAGTTTGCAATTCCATTTCTGCTCTTTGTTGCGTTTCGGCGGTCGCGTCTTTCATGCTAGCCCCCTGCCCCTGAACAATGGGTTCCGCGGTGCGCGTTTCCTACTGTTCGACCGATTGTTCCGTATCCAGTTCTACCAAATTCTGATAATTGTTGCCTTCACTCATTTTAATAATTTTCAATATAAATGCCAAACCTCAAATATAATTAGGATTACTCCCACTACTTATTCTCGCTAACGTAACGGCCTGTTCGAAACCAGTACTTTGTTACGAGATTTGCACAATGCAAAATTCGTGTCCAGAACAACCTCAAATTTGAAGATTGTCCTGTCACCAGGTCACCACGTGTAAGCTCCCCCTCACTTATCGGCCTTAATGACAGTGAAAAATTAAACCGCGTGTACCTAATGGGAATTTGGGAAAAGCAATCGTCACCGAAGATAATCTGTCGGTAGAGAGGGAGGAAAGGGTTACATCTAAATGAAAGGAAATAGGAGGGTATGCATTTCCGGCGTTACAGCTTTTACGTGTATATGTCCATTTGTCTGATGAAGCCTAGTTTCTCGTGAGCGGCTATGTCAACAGAAGCACAGGTTCTGGACCGCGGAGGAGCCGGGTAACTTCCACGCATGATCATAAGGTTGGGGGTTTGATGGGCAGTGTCTGCAAGTCGCATATTTGTCCCATCTTCTTTTATCAGACGCTGACTTCAGGGCGTTACTTTACTAACATTTTGAAACCATTTGTGGCAGAATTAACGGAGGAGGAAATGACCTAAAGTTACTTCCAACAGGGTGAAGCAACTTCCCATACAGCGGGCGAACATTGGAACACATTTACACGATCTCCATGCCTGAGACAGTTGCTATCAGAGGTCAGTCTGCTCGCGGCCCTAGCTAGTCACCCAGGTCACATGATCTGTCAGTGAGGGCTAAAGTCTAAGGTGTTTCATAGTCTTCAAGAACGGCAGTAGAACATTTCGGATGAGACTGCGGTAAATCCAGCGGTTCAGTTTTGATCCGCTTTAGCAGCTTACTGACCAGGACCAAGAAGTGCCAAGAGATGAATGGTGGTCACTTTTAACATCTTCTGTACTCGGGTTAGTGCTAGTACATTGGAACTCTGTTCTCCACGCGACTTGAATTTGTCCCACCCTGAATATATTTCTTCAAATTTTCGACGGTAGTTACCTTAAGATAGTCTTTTCTATGAATATTGGTTCCGAAAATGTTCAGAATACAGTGATATTTCCGATAAAACCTACTAGAAAATGTTACACCCATCCTGAGAGATATCCTAGTCAACAATGCAGTACGACATTCTTCGATGCTGTTCTTGAAAAGCCTCCTTTCCTAATTTCAGTCGGAGATTTATACACAAGTGTGTCAACAGGGTTCTCATTTGTCTAACGCAAAATTATGTTAAGTATCTCCAGATATTTTATGTGGTTTGTAAGTACTATAGTATCGCTGCCGGGTTCGGGATAGATAGCCACCTCTCTCGCGAGGGCAGAGTGTGACCCAGTCGCGCGAGAGCTTTCATTGTGGGAGCCAAGAGGTTTCCTGACCGTGTGGCCTACTCACCACCAACTACCGCGTTACGAAAACAGTTAAATATTACAAACAAAAGTATATTTACGTCTTTATTCGTCTGCAAAATCATTTGCAAAATAAATCATTAGAACTGTACTTTTCGTATTCGTGTGCCGTATGACCGTGCTTAAGTTTCGTTATTTGCAAAATAAATTCTGAGAATGGTACTTTCCACATCCGTATATTGAATTTTATCATAATCCACTAAACATTCTGACAGAGAGAGAAAGCTGTAATATGCAATCAGGATGCACGAGTAGGTACACCTTCGTTAGTATATTGCGTAGCGAGATCATCAGCGAACCACGTCGCGAAACGGTAATACATATGATCGTTAAAGCGATTGGTAGCATCGTTAAAATGAACTAATATTAGTTACAAGAAACTATGCCGATTTTCAATAGCAGAACTAAATACACTGACAGAAGTCACAGAATACCTCCAAATATCGTGTGAGACCTCCTTTTGCCCGACGTAGTGTAACAATTTGGCGTGGCATGGGCTCAACAAATCGTTGGAAGTGCCGTGCAGAAATACTGAATCGCGCTGCCTCTGTAACCGTCCATAATTGCGAAAGTGTTGCAGATGGAGGATTCCGTGAGCAAACTGATCTCTCGATTACGTCCCCGATCCGGGTGGCCAAACCATTGGCTCGAATTGTCAACAATGTTCATCAAACCAATCACGAACAATTGTGGCCCGGTGACATGGCGCATTGTCATCCACAAAAATTCCATCGTTATTTGGGAACATGACGTTCATGAATGGCTGCAAATGGTTTCCAAGTAGCCGAACATCCGGAGGACCCATTCCATTCCATACAAACCCAGAGCACACCATTATGAAGCCACCACCAGCTTCCACAGTACATTGGTGACCACTTGGATCCGTGGTTTCGTGTGGTGTGCATTACACTCGAAACCTACCATGAGCTCTTACCAACTGAAAACGGGACTCACCTCACCTCACCAGGCTGCGGTTTTTCAGTCGTTTAGGGTCCAACCGATATCATGACAAGACCAGGAGAGGCGCTGCAGGAAACGCAGTGCTGTTAGCGAAGGCACTGGCGGTGGTCGTGCGCTGACATAGTCTATTAACGACAATTTCGCCGCACTATTCTAACATAAACGTTCACTGTACATTCCATATTGACTTTTAAGGTTCCTCCACATAATGTTGCTTGTCTTTTAGCAATGACACCTCTACGCAGATGCCGCTGCTCTCTGTCGTTAAGAGAAGGCTGTCGGCCACTGTTTTGCCCATAGTGAGAGGTAACGCCACAAATTTAGTATTTTGGGCACATTCTTTACGTTGTGGACAGCGGAATAGTGAATTCCCTGACAATTTTCGAAATGGAATGTCCCATGCTTCTACCTCTATCGACCATTTCGCATTGAAAGTCTTTAAATTCCCGTCGTACGGCCATAATCACGTCGGATACCTTTTCACATGAAACACGTGAGTACAAATGACAGCTCCGTCAATGCACTTGCATACGCAATACTGCGGTCTTCTGTATATGTGTATATCGCTGTCCCATGACTTTTGTGTAGATTTCCATGTATTAGAAATAGATCACTGTGACTGAAGTTCTAATTAGGTGGCCGAAGCAGTCTCTAAACACTGCAACCCATATGAATGTGTTTTACTGGTAAAATATATGTGGATTTTAACAAATATCTGTGGTATGTTCCCTCAACCTACATCTCATAATAAAGGGTAATAACAGGAGTCCATTACAGTTGGTGGTTGCAGCAGAGAAGACATGCGGCAGGAGAAAACAAGTACGTGTGATCTAGTTGCACGGTCATTAAGTATTCCATTCTACATGCCTGTTTTGTATAATATTGCGCACTTATATGAAATACTCTGACTAGTGGACGCAGGATCTCCAAAAGGAAAACGTTTGAATATCTGTTGAGCACTCTGTCAAAAAGTCTAAACACCGAAGTTTAAAATTTTCTAGTATTTCACAAGTCACTTCTGTACTTTTATCGCCGGTCGGTGTGGCCGAGCGGTTCTACGCGATTCAGTCTGGAACTGCACGACCACTACGGTCGCAGGTTCGAATCCTGCCTTGGGCATGGATGTGTGTGATGTTCTTAGGTTAGTTAGGTTTAAGTAGTTCTAAGTTCTAGGGGACTGATGACCTCAGACGTTAGGTCCCATAGTGCTCAGAGCCATTTGAACCATTTTTGTATTTTTATCACTGCTCAGCGAAATATTTGCTTCTAAATTTCGACGAGAGATTCAAAACATTTCAAAGGGATTGATTCCAGATCACTTTTTCTTCCTGTAATTTTAAATATCTCCTTAGCGTGACGATGATCAAAAGCATCCGGACACCTATTTGTTGACATTAATATGTAGTGTGTTCACACTGCGGCTTTTTGAAGCATTGCACTCTGCTCCGGACACTTTCTTTGTGGTGTCTTAAGGTCTGTTGAGTAACGGCAGTCCTTTAGTCGTCAAGAGCCGACACCAAAGAACGTAGTATGCCGGCCGCTAAGTCGGCGTTGTAACCCATTGAGTTCAGGTCGGAACTCTCGACAAGACATCCCATTTCAGGAACATTATTATCCACAAACCATTGCCTCACAAATGCTGCTTTAGGACAGTGTGTATTGCCCAAGCTGACAAAATCGTCGTCTGCGAACTGTTCCTGTAATGCATGCAGTACACAGTCCTATATAATACTTCATATTCTTCCGCATTTAGCGTTTTCTTAACTATAATAATGAGACCACTCACTAATCACGGAAAACACCCCATACCACCACGCCACCTCCTCTGTATTTCACCGTTAGCATTACACATGATGGTAGAGGTAACGTTCTGCAGGCAGTCGCCAAATGCAAGTACTTCCATATGATTGCCACAGCAGGTGTGATCTATCAGTCGGCCGCAGCTCGTGGTCGTGCGGTAGCGTTCTCGCTTCCCGCGCCCGGGTTCCCGGGTTCGATTCCCGGCGGGGTCAGGGATTTCCTCTGCTTCGTGATGCCTGGGTATTGTGTGATGTCCTTAGGTTAGTTAGGTTTAAGTAGTTCTAAGTTCTACATCTACATCTACATCTACATCTACATTGATACTCCGCAAGCCACCCAACGGTGTGTGGCGGAGGGCACTTTACGTGCCACTGTCATTACCTCCCTTTCCTGTTCCAGTCGCGTATGGTTCGCGGGAAGAACGACTGTCTGAAAGCCTCCGTGCGCGCTCTAATCTCTCTAATTTTACATTCGTGATCTCCTCGGGAGGTATAAGTAGGGGGAAGCAATATATTCGATACCTCATCCAGAAACGCACCCTCTCGAAACCTGGCGAGCAAGCTACACCGCGATGCAGAGCGCCTCTCTTGCAGAGTCTGCCACTTGAGTTTATTAAACATCTCCGTAACGCTATCACGGTTACCAAATAACCCTGTGACGAAACGCGCCGCTCTTCTTTGGATCTTCTCTATCTCCTCCGTCAGACCGATCTGGTACGGATCCCACACTGATGAGCAATACTCAAGTATAGGTCGAACGAGTGTTTTGTAAGCCACCTCCTTTGTTGATGGACTACATTTTCTAAGCACGCTCACAATGAATCTCAACCTGGTACCCGCCTTACCAACAATTAATTTTATATGATCATTCCACTTCAAATCGTTCCGCACGCATACTCCCAGATATTTTACAGAAGTAACTGCTACCAGTGTTTGTTCCGCTATCATATAATCATACAATAAAGGATCCTTCTTTCTATGTATTCGCAATACATTACATTTGTCTATGTTAAGGGTCAGTTGCCATTCCCTGCACCAAGTGCCTATCCGCTGCAGATCTTCCTGCATTTCGCTACAATTTTCTAATGCTGCAACTTCTCTGTATACTACAGCATCATCCGCGAAAAGCCGCATGGAACTTCCGACACTATCTACTAGGTCATTTATATATATTGTGAAAAGCAATGGTCCCATAACACTCCCCTGTGGCACGCCAGAGGTTACTTTAACGTCTGTAGACGTCTCTCCATTGATAACAACATGCTGTGTTCTGTTTGCTAAAAACTCTTCAATCCAGCCACACAGCTGGTCTGTTATTCCGTAGGCTCTTACTTTGTTTATCAGGCGACAGTGCGGAACTGTATCGAACGCCTTCCGGAAGTCAAGAAAAATAGCATCTACCTGGGAGCCTGTATCTAATATTTTCTGGGTCTCATGAACAAATAAAGCGAGTTGGGTCTCACACGGTCGCTGTTTCCGAACTGATGACCATAGATGTTGTCCCATAGAGCTCAGAGCCATTTGAACCATCTATCAGTCCAAACCACGCTTTTGCAGTCATCTGCTTTCCAGTGACGTTGCTCTTCACACCTGCTCAAGCGCCGCTCAGCATTCACTTCAGAAGTGTGTGGCTTATGAGATGTGGCTCGATCATTCACCACCTTCCGCAATTCTCGACGCTCTCTATTCGTCATTACGTGACGTCTGCCTGTTCTTGGTTTAGCTATCGTTGTTCCCTCGCGGTTCCACTTCAGTTACATCACCAACTGTCGACTTGGGAAGCTTTAGAATGACTGAAATGTTCCAGAAGGATTTTTTATCCAATGATTAGTCCGCGTTCGTAGTCATTGAGCTCTCCACTCTGCTATTACTGCTTCTCCAGGGTTAACACAGTACTGTACACGCCACCTCCTTTTGTACTGGTGGGTCCGCCTCTCATGGCGTCTAGTAGGCAATTTCGCATTACCGCGGGTTGTTCTGATATTTTTAGTCAGATATAGTGTCGGTTTGAGGAGATTCAGACTGTGTCTTTAGGTTAGGCCTGTTGAAGACAGACAAAAAATGAATAAAATTAATAAAGAGCCTTATAGTATTATTATCCAATTTCAGCATGTTTTCCTTTCTTTTTTACTTTACAGCAGTTCCTCCTCTGCAAAACCAATGATAATGTCTAAAGAATGTTATTGTGACATAACAAACCGATAATTTCCTGACAGTGAGCATCAATAAGCAGAATTACACCTGTCATACACAAATGCCTAATGCATCTCTTATCTGCTGATTCACGGAAAACGTGGGTACATTTATTTGCTTTAAGCGTTTTCTGTACCATTATTTATGATTCCAGCTGCTTTTGTTCTGCCGCAAAAAAGTTTTATAGCCTGTGAATCAGCACACAGCACCTAGATGAGTAAACGTTAAATAACCCAAAGTGATAAATCATTGCTTGCAAAAACCTGACGAGATGAATTTCACTGGATTTATCTTTGTCTTCCAATCGTGAACCGTAAACAACTGATGGATCATCAGTAACTTTAGAGTGCCTGCCCTGAACATAACTTGTTCGTTTTTTGCTGAAGGCAAAGAGCAATTAAGGGTTCAAATACACACTTGCTGGTTCTCGTATCGTGGAAACAATACAAAGCAAGCAGAATAAGAGTAAAAGCATTGTTAAAAATGTAATTGCACAAAGCGTGGAAGAGCAATCGGCAAAAAAAGTTCGTTCACTGGAATTTCGTAACTTAACTGCTCAATGCACTGCGGTAGGAACAGTAAAATCTACCGCGTCGAAATTTAGATATTTTCTAAGAACTTTAGTAGAACAGTCAGTAAGTTTTGGAATCTTGTGGTTATTTTAGAAATCGAAAAGAATGATAACACCGAGTGAGTGCCTACAAGTGAAAATTTGTTTCCTCGTGTCGCTCCCTTGCAGATTGTAGAGCTGTCATTGAAAACAGTATTGATTTGGCGGCTGATGGATGCACTGTGCTGATTGAATCAGAAAACGAAACATGTCCAGGTATGGTGGTTTTCAAAGTATATCATTCAGCCCTTCTGAGCGTTAGCGAAGCATCCAAGTTTCTCCCGCAACGTGCCCACATGCTTCCCCGACACCAGACTGACTACTGATTCCTACCCGTTTGAAAGAGGAAGAACATGTAACGAAGTAGCAAGTTTATGAAGTGTACCTTTGTCCGTTGACCATGAAATCTCGAAAATGTTTTGTCATTCACCGCGAAATTAATATGAATTACCTCCACCTGGGCCCTCCGCCCATTCAGCAAGGCTCACACCCTGGATCCGTTGGCAGTGTGGCGATATGGCACACAACATTTACAAGCATTTTAGTGCTTTTGTGAAGGGGTAGGCACAGTTACACGATTGTCATGTTTCCGTCGAGCAGCCTATACACAAAATGCTTTATCCATCTCAAACACGATGGTTCTTAGATGCTGTTGCAACACGAATTGTCGGACAGTGTGATGCTTTAAGCTGATATTTTACTATGAACAAAGTTTGTTGTCTGTTTAAGAAATCCGGAGTTCTTTAAATGATGCCTTCCTGAATCTGTTTTACTTGTTTCTAATGTTGGAAACTACACAAATTCACAGCCATTAACATTTTAAAGAACATAGTTCTTATTATAGGAAACAGCGATCTATAATTATTATATTATTATATTATTAATTATGTATATATTCACAGCTATTCTTTTCAGAGCAATTAAGTTGCGCTAATTCAACTTTATGTGACAATGTTAGCTTCATATCAAGATATACTACCGTGAAATATGGAGAATTCTTACGTAACGAAAAATAAATTATCCGAAACTCATCTATGTAGAAATGACAATCTTATTTCGCACACAGAGATGTATTTAGCAGTGTAAGTGTTCTGATCGCTGCGGGCTTTCAAAAAATTAATGGTGACCCTCAACTACGTACCCCCAGACTCAGAGTTAAAATATTAAAAGTTTTGGCTGGTTTTGTTGTCTAGGGGGTGGATACGCAGTTGCCGCATTACATGCTAAATACTGCTGAGTCTACAGTATACAATATGAATACACACATGAATCGAATGTTCGAAGGTTCCTATAACTTAGCAAGTGCGAATTTTGAATGTAACTTAGAAATTTATAAATGATCTGCAGGTACTATTTTAAAGACCTTAAATGATGAGTACGATAGCAGAAGTACCTTTAAGAATGCCATTTATTACCGTAAAACACTTATTGGTGTCGATGGTCCAGCAGTTAGATAAAAATATAAGTTGAATAACAGGGAAACAATAGATTACTACTTCACGCAGTTAGTTATGAGCAACAACATAGCTCCGAGATATTCACTTCTAAACGGATACTACGTCTTCACTGGAAACCCACGGAAATCTCACAAGCGCACAAGTCGACACTACGAAATATTTCTATCTCCAACGACCACGCGTAAGACTGATCCACAGTCTCCAAGTCTCTGCCGCGACTCCGTGTCTGTCGCGCCGTCGCGTCCAGCACTCCCCCGTGTCCTGCGTGACCCGATGCTCGTCCCCCACTTCCATACAGTCTCTCCATTGACTTCGGTAGTAGCCTTCCGTAGTAACGAGCGCTGTGATTGGCTAGAGCGCTTCCGTCATGTCTCCAAGCCAACGCACACTCACAAACATATTGAAACACATGCGAAACACTGGATTTAGATTTATTTTGTATAACTTGAAATTAAATAAATATTCCTACGGCTGGACCATAAACACGCTCTAACACATGTTATTATATACATAAACAAATTAAATAAACATATATCACAGGAATAGAAACAAAAGTAGGCCAGTAGCCTAATGTCTCTGTGCTTTCTAAAACACAGGAAATATTTGACCAGTTTCTTCATGAATAGTATATATCGGATATAAACAATGACATAGACAAATAAATATGTTTATAAGCATGCTGCTCTCGTTTGTTCGTGTAACTGTGGAGTACTTATGGCATGACGCGATCAATAATAATCGGCCACTTTGACTTCCAATAACTCATGTACTGTTCAAGCTACATTTCTGTAATTCATACTAATTTAAGTTTACACTAATAGCTTTCTAAAGACACATCGATCGACAAAATCGGATGAACCGTTTAGATTCTGGAAATTCGTTGCTCTGTGTTACTTGTACAATTTAAAGTCAGATACTGAACTTTAGACTAATAAAGATTTTGAAAATCTACACCATCAAAATCGTCGTGTAAATAATGGTAATGTACATGTTTCTTTTTGAGGTATCATGATTCCTCTGGCTACTATTAATTTATATGTGAACTGTGAAATGTCTGCCATTATAGATTCACAAAGTCTGCCATCTTTGGCACTCCCGGCATACAAATCTCCTTCATCAACGCAAAGCACATTCCTTGACACAGCGTCAACATGGAATTTGCAGCTACGTGGTTGGCCTGGACCGCGCGCTCCGGCTAATGTTCGGCACCACGTGTTTGCTGACGAGCCCCGGCTTGCCGAGCGGCCCGTGCAGCCACGCCAACTCCGAACTTAAATATTTTCAGGGCGCCAGAACTCGTCCGTTACCTCACATTGCTTACTAAGACAGAAGTTGCCAATCAGACTGTGGCCCTGTGGACACTTAGTGCAATATCTTACTTAGACTTAAAGAGACGTTACTAAATCGATGTTACAGTGCAGCAGTGACAACTCTCTTCACGATTGAAAGAGCAGTGTCAGATATGCATGGGGTACGAATTCTACATTTCTGCCTCATTTATTGCTGTACCCTAAGAATAGTATCATGCGGTGAAATACAGAAATTTCCACTTACAGCTCGCCCACGAGGAATTAAAAACATTTACCAATGTGGTGTGCTTTGAAAACACTTGTTAATAAGCAATATTCAGAAATAGTTACCGTTCCTACTTTTGTTTTTCAGTTTAGTACAGTTCGCTCTACCTACTTTAAGCATACTGGACTATAATGCTCGATGTGAGCATGTGTTTTCTACAATTAATTTATAAACGTGAAGCACAGAAACAGATCACAGTGTACTAGCACAACAAATGTCAGTCTGTTTGAATAACAGTATGTGCAGAAGAACAGATCTGTCTTTGATACGAAATGGTCCACTACGTCGACGCATTGTGGGATGTCGACACAATGAAATGTCTTCAACGCATGTGGATTACACAGCGCAGCTGTCTTCACTTTGCTGATTGAACTCAATTAAGTGAAAATATTATTGTCTTTTTACACAAAGCAACTTAACGACTTTTCTTTTCGTACCTGGGCTTAAGGGGGCGCGACAGCAACGTCATTAACGAACGGAAATTTAGATCGTTTCATACGTTCCAACTATGGTGATTGTACCCAACTCTTGACCAGCAGGCCTCTGGTTCCTTCTATTGTACATTTACTTCTGAGTATTTAGCGCAAGATAAGACGCTACTTTCAGTTTACTTGCACTCACTCAAATTATGCAACAGAAAAGAAGGCATGTGGTCTGTTAATCACGTTTATTGAATTCCCACAAATACTCTACAGCTTCGCCACAGAATGCGTCCGCTCACTCCTAACTCCCAGCTACATCCGTCGATACACACGTCCGCTCGCTGCGGCAGCACTAGAGTATCAACCTTCCTGTCTCGAACAAGGCGTCAGGTAGGCCCTCACAAATACAGGGCTATTACAAATGATTGAAGCGATTTCATAAATTCACTGTAGCTCCATTCATTGACATATGGTCACGACACACTACAGATACGTAGAAAAACTCATAAAGTTTTGTTCGGCTGAAGCCGAACTTCAGGTTTCTGCCGCCAGAGCGCTCGAGAGCGCAGTGAGACAAAATGGCGACAGAAGCCGAGAAAGCGTATTTCGTGCTTGAAATGCACTCACATCAGTCAGTCATAACAGTGCAACGACACTTCAGGACGAAGTTCAACAAAAATCTACCAACTGCTAACTCCATTTGGCGATGGTATGCGCAGTTTAAAGCTTCTGGATGCCTCTGTAAGGGGAAATCAACGGGTCGGCCTGCAGTGAGCGAAGAAACGGTTGAACGCGTGCGGGCAAGTTTCACGCGTAGCCCACGGAAGTCGTAGAATAAAGCAAGCAGGGAGCTATTTTCATCTTTCAACAGGATGGTACTTCACCGCACTTCCATCATGATGTTCGGCATTTCTTAAACAGGAGATTGGAAAACCGATGAATCGGTCGCGGTGGAGATAATGATCAGCAATTCATGTCATGGCCTTCACGCTCTCCCGACTTAACCCCATGCGATTTCTTTCTGTGGGGTTATGTGAAAGATTCAGTGTTTAAACCTCCTCTACCAAGAAACGTGCCAGAAGTGCGAGCTCGCATCAACGATGCTTTCGAACTCATTGATGGGGACATGCTGCGCCGAGTGTGGGAGGAACTTGATTATCGGCTTGATGTCTGCCGAATCACTAAAGGGGCACATATCGAACATTTGTGAATGCCTAAAAAAACTTTTTGAGTTTTTGTATGTGTGTGCAAAGCATTGTGAAAATATCTCAAATAATAAAGCTATTGTAGAGCTGTGAAATCGCTTCAATCATTTGTAATAACCCTGTACATTTGAAAGGTTCCCGACTAGGATTAGCTTGACCGTACCTGACACGACAAACACAAGATACAATACTAAATATCACTAGTATTGGTAAAAGTGAGTGATAGGATTTAACAGTCATCACAGCCGCCGGCCGGATTGGCCGTGCGGTTCTAGGCGCTACAGTCTGGAACCGCGAGACCGCTACGGTCGCAGGTTCGAATCCTGCCTCGGGCATGGATGTGTGTGATGTCCTTAGGTTAGTTAGGTTTAAGTAGTTCTAAGTTCTAGGGGACTGATGACCTCAGAAGTTGAGTCCCATAACGCTCAGAGCCATTTCAACCAACAAAGCCAGTTCGTTTAATGCCATGTGGTTTTCTGTTCGCGTAGTACGATTTAATTTGTGTCATTAAATGGATAGTCGTTGCTAGGTGGTTTAAGTGAATGTGGATGAGTCTAGACAGCAAACACATTAGTCTACCTGTTTATTGTCTGCAGCATCCGAAGAAGTTGGCGTGTTCGATTGTTGAATTATTTGTACACTAAAAACGGCTCAACATCCAACCTAATCCTAATAGTCTCCACCTCGACGGTGGCAATGTTGGAAGTTTCCTGAACATATAAAGCTACTCCACGAAAATGTTGTATCCCTTCTGTCACTCATCTCCGACGCCTGCTTTGTGGTCGATTATTTTCAATGCAACACATAATTTTTTTCATTTTGTTTTGCTTCTCCAATAGAATATGTTTTATAACTACCACAGATCCCTGTCTTTCGTAATTTAGAAATTATTTTACATTTGATGTTGAGCAACGAAGTACCCCTATTTTCTTAATGTCCACCTCCGTAGCTGGGAAAGTTTAGAAGTAGTTGTCAAACAAGCACAGGGGAGTATCATCGATGCACTGTTCCGAAGTACATCGTGCGCCGTACATTCGTAGCTAAATGTGAGGTGGTGGAACGGATCGCATTTAAATTTATAAAACCGTGTCACACGTTAGCAGTGGTACAAAAAGCTTACAAAATCCAAAATCAATTAATGAAAATCACTGAATAATACGTAGGTTCTAATTGGAATGTCAGTGACAACTAGCCCCGAAACTAGTGACAATTAATAGAAAAGTATAAATGAACCTACATACGTATCCCAAGCGTAGATCACAAAACTATTCTGAAAACATTAAATAGAAACCACAGCAATAGCTCAGTACGTAGTTGTACGGAGGTAACACATCATTAACTAAGCGCGACTGAAATAATGAAGTATTTCTTAGTTTAGCATAAATAACAGTGTATCAGTAAAAATGCAAAGAAAATAAAATTATAGAAGTGCAATACAATTATAATGTAAAAAAGCAAAAGCTAAAGTCCGTCTGAACAGGCCTCGGGAGACCGAACGGTGCCGACCTACCGCCGTGTCTTCCTCAGCCGTCTGACGTCACCGGATGCTGATATGGAGGGGCATGTGGTCAGCACACCGCTCTCCCGGCCGTTCTCCATTTACGTGATCGGAGTCGCCACTTCTCAGTCATATAGCTCCTCAATAATTGGTCCCAAAGGGCTGAGTGCATCCCGCTTCCCAACAGCGCTCGGAAGACCCGAAAGCTCATCCATCCAAGTGCTAGTCAAGCACGACGACGAGTAACTTCGGTGATCTGACGGGAACCGGTATTACCACTGCTGCAAAGCCGTTGACGATTTATAAAAGTGAAGCATATAATATTAAGCAGCTCAGCAAGTAAGCAGTGCAACACATTATAGATCATTACATACGCGGCTCAAATGTACAGTATATGGTAGTTAACACACACACCCACACACACGACTGCGCGTGCGCGCACACGTACACACACCCGCTCACGCGCATCCACACCTACAATCCACTAAGGAACTAAACATTCTGCAAAAATACATTACAAAATGTTGTAACAGTTGTTGTTGTTGTGGTCTTCAGTCCTGAGACTGGTTTGATGCACCTCTCCATGCTACTCTATCCTGTGCAAGCAGCTTCATTTCCCAGTACCTACTGCAGCCTACATCCTTCTGAATCTGCTTAGTTGATTCATCTCTTGGTCTCGCTCTACGATTTTTACCCTCCACGCTGCCTTCCAGTATTAAATTGGTGATCCCTTGATGCCTCAGAACGCGTCCTACCAACCGATCCCTTCTCCTAGTCAAGTTGTGCCACGAACTCCTCTTCTCCCCAATTCTATTCAATACCTCCTCATTAGTTACGTGATCTACCTATCTAATCTTCAGCATTATTCTGTAGCACATTTCAAAAGCTTCTATCCTCTTCTTGTCCAAACTATTTATCGTCCATGTTTCACTTCCATACATGGCTACTCTCCATACAAATACCTTCAGAAACGACTTCCTGACACTTAAATCTATACTCGATCTCAACAAATTCCTCTTCTTCAGAAACGCTTTCCTTGCCATTGCCAGTCTACATTTTATATCCTCTCTACTTCGACCATCATCAGTTATTTTGCTCCCCAAATAGCAAAACTCATATACTACTTGAAGTGTCTCATTTCCTAACCTAATTCCCTCCGCATCACCAGAGTTAATTCGACTACATTCCATTATCCTCGTTTTGCTTTTGTTGATGTTCATCTTATATCCTCATTTCAAGACACTGTCCATTCCGTTCAAGTGCTCTTCCAAGTCCTTTGCTGTCTCTGACAGAATCACAATGTCATCGGCGAACCTTAAAGTTTTTATTTCTTCTCCATGGATTTTAATACCTACTCTGAATTTATCTTTTGTTTCCTGTACTGCTTGTTCAGTATACAGATTATAACAGTATCACTTCCATATTCCAAAGAGTATAATAGCAGTTTTAGTTTATTTGTAATTTACAGTCACCCATCGAAAAAATACCGTGCATGTTATTGCGAACTTTTTCGTTGTAACCCGGAAGTCACATTGTAATCGTCAGTATTAACACTTCGGAAAGCAGCTATTTAGGGGGCTGACCCTACTCTGCACGCGCTCCCGCCTACGCACGCTGACCTATTTTCGCTCTCGGTCTGGGCGATAGGTTACTCGCCGGGTGACCACCGCTGTCCTGCGCCCGCTTTCGCTGCTGACTCTCGGACGGCCAATCAGGGCGTCGCGTCGGCGTGGCGGCCGTGCAGCATTCACGAGCGCCAGAGTGCACAGCGGTGTCTGCGGCGCGCTGTTTAATGAATGAACTGTCGCGCCCGCTCTGACGCCACGGCGCTCGCTCTATTCCTGGTCTACAGTTGTAGCCCACTTTCAGGGCGCCGCAATTATCTCGTCACGTCAGTCATTACGTCCTTTAAAAGTACGCTGCGCTTATAAGCTATGAAGCATATCGGTAACCAGCAATGTTTTCGTAGCCAGTGATGCAAACGTAAAATTAATAATTTGCGAAACTTTGCTACATTATTAAAAAGGGTTAATTGTTGTAAAAGGATTGTAATTGGAAAAGCGCCTTGTCAGGGTATCTAGAAAGGCATTGTCACTAAATCGATATGCGTACTAGATAAGGTGGTCACTATTTATTGAACTTTCTGGCAAAACCCAGGAGTATGCCCCTAGTTTAATTGTCGTGCCCTGAAAATACGATTTGCGTACTTGGAAAAAGCGTTCGACAATGCAAAATCGTGCAAGATGTTCGAAAAGCTGAGAGAAGCAGGGGTAAGCAATAGGGAAACGTGGGTAATATACAGTAGGTACAAGAACCAAGAGAGAACAATAGGACGGCGATACTAAGAACGAAGTGAACAGTTAAAAAGGCGTGTAAAACAGGGATGTAGTCTTTCGCCCATACTACTCAAGCTATGTATGAGGGAAAAAGCAATGACGAAAAAAAAAAAAAAAAAGTCTCAAGAGTGGGATTAAAATAAAAGGTGAAAGTATTCGGGGGTAAGATTCGCTGATCACAATGCTATCCTCAATGAAAGAGATGAAGAATTACAAGATGAAATCGAATAAAGACGAAAGTGATGAGAAGCAACACAAATGGCAACAGTGAGAGACTTAATATCGTAATTGGTGATCACAAAGTAGAAGAAGTTAAGGAATTCTGGTACCTAGGCAGCAAGATAAACCCATGACGGACGGAGCAAGAAGGCAGACGAGCACTAGCAAAAAGGGCATTCCTGGTCAATGGAAGTCCACTAGTATCAAATACAGGAGTGAATTTGAAGAAGAAATTTCTGAGTATGTATGTTTCGGATGTAGCATTGTATGGCAGTGAGACATGGACTGTGAGGAAACCGGAACAGTAGAGAGTAGGTTGAAATGGCTCCGAGCACTATGCGACTTAACATCTGAGGTCGTAAGTCCCCTAGAACTTAGAACTACATAAACCTAACTAACCTAAGGACATGTCACACATCCATACCCGAGGCAGGATTCGAACCTGCGACCGTAGCGGTCTCACGGTTCAAGACTGAAGCGCCTAGAACCGCTCGGCCACACCGGCCGGCAGTATAGAGTAGAAGCATTTGAAATGTGTTGGACTGATAAGGTAAGGAATGAAGATGTTCTCCGCACAATCGTCAAGGAAAGGAATATACGAAAACATTGGCAAGAAGAAGGAACAGGATGATAGGACATATGTTAAGATATCGTGGAATGATTTCCACAGTACTGGAGCGAGTCGTACACGATAAAAACTGTGGAGAAAGACAGAAACGGGGATATATCCAGCAAATAATTGTTGATGTAGGTTGCAGGTGCCGCTCTGAGATGAAAAGGTTGCTACAGGAGAGGAATCCTTTGTGGATGGTATCAAACCACTGAAAAGATAAATGAAATATGTATTAGTATCGATGGTGATGAGAAAAAGCTGAAACTGGCCGAATCACCAAGAAATCCGAATCACATTCCACCCAAATTCCCGGTGATCGCGTTTTTTAAGCATTATATGCAGAAGACGTCTCGAACAAACTACGCTCAGTGGTTGGAAGACAGCGCAGATCAGACCCATCCTCAGGAAGGACAGCAGAAGTGACATATGAAACTATTGTCCAACATATTTGAACCTTACAATATATTCGGAGCTCAAAGGTAAAGAGGTGTCTCGAACAGAATAACCTTCAATTGAATTTTAACCGTTCGCAGATTTGCGGGGGAGGAATGTGGTATCAACGTTCAATACCACACTTCTTAGGGATTGCAGTTATTGACCGCGGTCCGTATTAGTACCGTTGGACCCGCGAGTCGCGACCAGCGCCGCTAGCGCCGCTCCGCGGCTTGTATCAAGTTTCTAGCGAGCTCTCGTCCACTCTTGATCGAGACGTTCAGTAGTAAAGTAGTCTACCCTTCAGTTGATAGGAAGCAACCTCTAACAAGGCGCTTAATACCGTATAGCGTAAGTGAGGCTTCAATGGCTATCTGTTTATAATTATATACATGCAACTTCCTGGCAGATTAAAACTGTGTGCCGGACCGAGACTCGAACTAGGGACCTTTGCCTTTCGCGGGCAAGTGCTCTACCGACTGAGCTACCCAAGCACGACTCACGCCCCGTCCTCACAGCCTTAATTCCGCCAGTACCTCGTCTCCTACCTTCCAAACTTTACAGAAGCTCTCCTGCGAACCTTGCAGAACTAGCACTCCTGAAAGAAAGGATATTGCGCCAGGCTTTAAGGCTGTGAGGACGGGGCGTGAGTCGTGCATGGGTAGCTCAGTCGGTAGAGCACTTGCCCGAGAAAGGCAAAGGTCCCGAGTTCGAGTCTCGGTCCGGCACACAGTTTTAATCTGCCAGGAAGTTTCATATCAGCGCACACTCCGCTGTAGAGTGAAAATTTCATTCTATATACATGCAGCCAAGAAGAATCCTGTACAACTAGTTAAGTATAATACACATTATTTTTTACCAGTGACTTCTAATTATTTTAGTCGTTGCAGACCCAGACCATGCAGCCAGTACCCTATCGACGTTACTGACAAACCTGCTGTGATTTATATGCTACTATTTAGCATTGGCCACCAGTCAACATTGGCGACGAATCGTTCGTCGTCATCATAATAGTATCAACTGCTGCTTCTTCTTCTATCACGTCATTAGACAAATCTCCCGCTCATATAAGCCTTCAATGTACTCTTTGCGCCTATCCACTCTCTCCTTTCCATTTAACGGTGAAGTTCCCATTGCGCTCTTCATGTTAACATCCTTGCTTTAAATTTCATCGTAGGTTGATTTGAGTTTTCTGAATGCCGAGTCACTTCTTCCGACAATAATTTCTTTTATGATTTCTTTACATTTTTCATGCAGCCATTTCACTCTGGCTTCCCTGCACTTCCTACTTATTTCATTTGTAAGTAGCTTGTATTTCTGTATTCCCGAATTTCCCTGAACATTTTTGTACACCCTTCTTTCATCGATCACTAGAAGCCTTTCTTCTGTTACCCATGGTTTCTTCGCAATTACCTTCTTTGTACCTATGTTTATCTTCCCAACTTCTGTGAATGCCCCATTTAGAGATGTCCATTCCTCTCCAACTTAACTACCAACTGAGCTATTCCGTATCGCAGCATCTATAGTCTCAGGGAACTTAAAGTGTAACTCTTATTCCTTAGTACTTCCGAATCTCAATTCTTTGCACATTGACTTTTCCTGACTAGTGTCTTACATTTCAGCCTACTCTTCATCACTACTAAATTGTGATTTGAGTCCACATCCGCTCCTGGGTACGCCTTACAATCCACTATCTGCTTTCGGAATCTCTGTCTGAAATTCCTAACTGAAATCTCTCTGTATCTCCCTACCTTTTCCAAGTGTATCTTCTCCTGTTGTGATTCATGAACACAGTATTCGCTATTACTACCTGAAATTTTCTGCAGAACTGAGTTAGTTCTCCTCCTCTCTCATTCGTAGTACCAAGCCCATAATCTCCCGTATTCATGTCTTCTATTCCTTTCCATGCAACCGTATTCCAATCCCCATGATTATTAGATTTTCAACTCCCTTTACGAAGGGAATTACCCGTTCAATAGCCGCGTATACTCTTTTTATCTCTTCATCTTAGCATTTTCCTTTTCAGGATTTCTGGCTTCCCTGCAGCGTTCAAACTTCTGACATTTCAGTACTAACTCATAGGCTATTCGTGCTTTTTCTCATTGTCTCCTCCTCCTTGGCAGTTCCCTCCCGGATGCCCAAATTGGGTACTATTCCGGAATCTTTTGCCAATGGAGAGACTCATGATACTTTTTTAATTACAGGCCACATGTCCTTTGGATTCACATTATGTGTCTTTAATCCAGTGGTTTCAATAGCCTTCTGCATCCTCGTGACGTTGATCTTTGTTTTAGGGGCAGTTTCCCACGCCAAGGACAAGAGAGTATCCTCAACCTGTGTGCGTTCCTCCGCCCTCTTTGACCAGGTCCTCTCGAAGAGAATAACCTTCAATTTAATTTTGTCCGTTCGCTGATTTGCGGGGGAAGAATGTGGTATTAACGTTCGATACCACACTTGTTAGGAGTTGCAGTTATTGACCGCGGTCCGTATTAGTATGGTTGGACCCGCGAGTCGCGACCAGCGCCGCTAGAGCCGCTACAGCTTGTGCCAAAGTCATCGGCCGCCATTGCTGATGATTTTTATTCTACATCTACATCTACGTGATTACTCTGCTCTTCACAATAAAGTGCCTGGCAGATGGTTATATGAACCAGCTATCTCTCTACCGTTCCACTCTAGAACGTCGCGCGGAAAAAACGAGCACTTAAATTTTTCTGTGCGAGCCCTGATTTCTCTTATTTTATCGTGATCATTTCTCCCTATGTAGGTGGGTGCCAACAGCGTGTTTTCGAAATCGGAGGAGAAAACTGGTGATTGAAATTTCGTGAGAAGATCCCGTCGCAACGAGAAACACCTTTGTTATAATGATTGCCATTCCAATACACATATCATGTCTGTGGCACTATCTTCCCTATTTCGCGATAATACAGAACGAGCTGCCCTTCTTTCAACTTTTTCGATGTCATCCGTCAGTTCCATCTGATGCGGATCCCACACCGCACAGCAATACTCCAGAATGGGACAGACAAGCGTGTTGTAAGCAGTCTCTCTAGTAGACCTGTTGCACCTCCTAAATGTTCTGCCAATGAATCGCAGTCTTTCGTTTTCTCTACTCACAACACTATCTATGAGATCGTTCCAATTTAGGTTATTTGTAATTGTAATCCCTAAGTATTTAGCTGAATTTATAGCCTTCAGGATTGTGTGACTTATCGCGTAATCGAAATTTAGCGGATTTCTTTTAGTACTCATTTGAATAACTTCACACTTTTCTTTATTCAGTTTCAATTTCCACGTTTCACACCGTACAGATATCGTATCTAAATCATTTTGCGATTCGATTTCTACATCTGATGACTTTACAAGACTTTACAATGGGTGTATCGTGTGCAAACAATCTAATGAGGCTACTCTGATTGTCTCCCATGTCGTTAATATAGATCAGGAGCAATAGATGGCCTTTAACACTTCCTTGGGAAACGCCGGATATTACTTTCCGTCTATTACTACGAACTGTGAAATCACGAATCCAGCCGCACAACTTAGGCACACAGTTTGGTTAGAAGACTTTTGTGAGGAACCGTGTCAAAAGCCTTTTGGAAATCTAAAAATACGGAATCAATTTGACTACCTCTTTAGTTAGCACTCATTACTTCATGAGTATAAAGAGCTAGTTGTGTTCCACAAGAATGATATTTTCTGAATCCGTGCTGACTGTTGGTGTTGTGGTCTTCAGGCCTGAGACTGATTTGATGCAGCTCTCCATGTTACTCTATCCTGTGCAAGCTTCTTCATCTCCCAGTACCTACTGCAACCTACATCCTTCTGAATCTGTTTAGTGTATTCATCTCTTGGTCTCCCTCTACGATTTTTACCCTCCACGCTGCCCTCCAATACTAATTTGGTGATCCCTTGATGCCTCAGAACATGTCCTACCAACCGATCCCTTCTTCTAGTCAAGTTGTGCCACAAACTTCTCCCCAATCCTATTCAATACCTCCTCATTAGTTATATGATCTACCCATATACTCTTCAGCATTCTTCTGTAGCACCACATTTCGAAAGCTTCTATTAGCTTCTTGTCCAAACTAGTTATCGTCCATGTTTCACTTCCATACATGGCTACGCTCTGCCGTGCTGACTATGTGTCCATAAATCGTTTTCTTCGAACACAGAACAGGCTAGTTCCAAAATCCTACTGCAAATCGTCATTAGTGACATGGACCTGTAATTCAGCGGATTACTCCTAATTCCCTTTTTGGGTATTGGTGTGACTTGAGCAATTTTCCAGTCTTTAGGTGCGGTTCTCTCTGTGAGCGAGCGGTCGTATGGAATTGCTAAATATGGAGCTATTGTATCAGCATACTCTGAAAAGAACCTGAATGGTATACAAGCTGGAGGGGAGGCCTTGCCTTTAACAAGTGATTTAAGCCGATTTGCTGTACCGAGGATATCTACTTCTATGTCATTCGTCTTGGCAGTTGCTCTGGATTGAGGCAGGTGTGGCCGAGTGGTTCTAGGCGCTTCAGTCTCGCACCGCGTGACCGCTGCGGTCGCAGGTTCGAATCCTGCCTCGGGCATGGATGTGTGTGATGTCCTTAGGTTAGTTAGATGACCTCAGATGTTAAGTCCCATAGTGCTCAGAGCCATTTGAACCTTTTTTTTTTTAAATTCAGGCAAAAATACTTCGTCTTCTTTGGTGAAGGTGTTTCGGAAAACCGTGTTTTATAACTCTGCTTTTTTGGCACTGTCATCAGTGGCTTGACCGTTGTTACCGTGCGGTGAAGATATTGTGCTTTTGTGGCACTGTCATCAGTGACTTCACCGTTGTTACCGCGCGATGAAGATGTTGATTGCGTCTTGCCACTGGTGTGCTTAATGTACGACCAGAATCTCTTTGGGTTTTCTGCCAGATTCCGAGATAAAGTTTCGTTGTGGAAATTATTATAACCTTGTCGCATTGAAGTACGCGCTATCTTTCTAACTTCTGCAAAACTTTGCCAGTCTTGGGGTTCTTGCGTTCTTTTAAATTTGGGACGCTTTTTTCGTTGTTTCTGCAACAGCGATTTGAACCGTTTTATGTACCATGAGGGATCAGTACCATTACTTATTAATTTATGTGGTATATATCTCTCAGTTGCCGTCGATACTCTCTCTTTGAAATCATTCCACATATTTTCTGCGCTTACGTGATCAGATTGGAAGGAGTAGAGACTGTCTCTTAAAAATGCGTTGGGCATTTTTATGAGCTTTTTTAAACAGATGTACTTTGTTTATGATGGTTATAGGTGTCACGGTATTCAGTCTAGCAACAACTGCCTTGTGGTCGCCAATCCCTGTAACCGTCATGATACTCCCTGTTTGTCCAGAATTATTTGTTGCTGAGAGGTCAAGTATGCTTTCGCAACCATTTACGCTTCGAGTGGGCTCATGTACCAATTGCTCAAAATAATTTTCTGAGAAAGTATTCAGTACAATTTCGGAAGACGTTTTATGCCTGCAGCCAGCTTTAAACGTACAATTTTTCCAGCATATCGAAGGTAGATTGAAGTCAGCACCGACTATAATTGTATGATTAGGGTACCTATTTGAACTGAGACTCAAGATTGCTTTTAACTGTTCAGCAACTATATCTTCTGAGTCGGGGGTCGGTAAAACGATCCAGTTAATAGTTTACTAAGATTGTCAAATACAACCTACCAATACTATTTCGCATGAACTATCTGCCTCAATTTAACTTCAAGGTAAACTACTTCTGACAGCAAAAATTACTCCTCCACCAACTGTATTTAATCTATAATTTCTGAACACTGTTAGGTCGTTTGAAAAATTTCGGCTGAGTTTATTTCCGGCTTGACCCAGGTTTGTGAACCTATAATTATTTGAGCTTCAAGCGGAATCCGGAAACACACCAACCGATGGCGCAAGTCAAGGAATCTGCAGCCTATACGATCGCAGAACCGCCTGAGCTTCTGTTTCAGACCCTCCACTCGGCTCTGCACCAAAGGACCACAGTCGGGTCTGTCGACAATGCTGCATATGGTGAGCTGCGCCTTAATCTCGCAAGCAAGACTGGCAGTCCTTACCATTTCCGCTAGCAGCCCGAAACCAGAGAGAATCTCCTCCGATCCAAAGCGACACTCATCATTGGTACCGACATGGGCCACCACCTGCAGTTGGCTGCGTCCTGTACTCTTCATGGCATCCGGAAGCACCCTTTCCACATCTGGAATGACTCCCCCCGGTATGGGAGCTCCCAACTACCAACAAACCCACCATCAGTGAATGCCCAGATCTTGCGGGCCAAGAAGCTTCCTCTGGAACAGGGTGGACGACTGCATCTGGCTCAGAGACTTCGTCAGCCACAGAAAACCCCCGAAAACAGTTTGTAGGGGAGGCCCTACGATTGACGCCTCGGAAAGTCTTTTGCTGCCTGCCACACTTTGGAATGATCTCCCACTCGACCGCAGGTGAGGGGTCAACCTCAGTGCGAGCAGTACCCAGGGCGGCCACAGCAGTGGACCCATCGGAGGAAACGTGGGACGTGCTCCACGTCCCTTGAATCCCGACGTCCGACCCCCCGCAGTGACGCCCCTTGGCAGCAGCCTCAAGCTGTGTGATGGAAGCCAACGCCTCCTGGAACTGTGAGCGAAGGGTCTCGTCTACGCATAGCAATCACATGAAGTCGTTCCTATTTGCAGCTCGTAAAAATATGTAATAGATGAATGGTGTACTCGGCTTGTTAGCAGCAGGAATTCGAGGTGCTCCGTCACTAGCGGTCTAACCGACACTGAGCTGTTCTAACCAAAACAGACAAAAGCCTGTACGATACGATGGTCGATATAAGGGTCGATAACAACGGTGGTACTGTACGCTACAGTGTTATTAAAATAAAAGGTTGTGCCTAGTAATCACTCAAACGCACAATAAATTACAAAAATAAACTAGTAACTGCACAGATAACTGAAAATAAGCCGCTCCTCTTTGATGCTCGAAGAGCGATGGTGGGGTTCAGTCCCAGGATCGAGAACATTTTGATTACTAATCAGAGACACTACCCCTAGACCACGGGTGGTATTAACGACACGTACTTACGACCTGTCAAAATCGCTCATTTATTGCAAGTTATTCTCTTACTTAATTGTTTAATAAATTCTTCGACGCTTTTAATTCAGCGAACCAAAATAAATCACCAGGTGGTAGGAATATACTAAACCAATAAACATTCCAAAAATGAAAGGTCTCGTCATTGATAATAATCCATTCCATTAAATTCTGCCAACCTCTAGTTTATTTACTATAGATGGACGGTTACTATTTAGGCAAACGTTAAAATATTGCATTTACTTCTATGTAAGGTACATCAAAGTGGGTCACGCGCAGAGAACTATAGGTTTCTGTAACTTTCTCGCCGCGGCTGTATGTGCATGCTACTTCAGAGACGAGCTTATATCTCGCGCGCTATTTCATAATAAATGAGTCCGTCAGAATCTCTCTGCATACATTTTCACCATTTTTTGCCCCCAGTCACAGACGTGTAACAGAATGCCGACGTCCTTTCTTTCCATTTTGACGGCGCGACGCCAACGTTCGTAATCTCCGGCAATTTTAAATAAATGAAAAGCTAAAGCCGCGCCGGCAGAGGGCAGGGCGGTCGCAGCTGCGCGTGATTCCTGCTTACCGTTTGGTCCCGCGGGCGGCGCGCCACGGGGTTTTTTCCGAAGAACAGACGCTCATTAGCGATTCCTAATTAACGTAGAAGCACGCCGAGCGCACAATACATACTTGCCGCGCCAAGTGCCCAGTGACTCGCACAAGTTTGCTCTTGCTCGGCTGAAAGCTCGCGCACCGGGCACGTTAGCATAACCGGAGCCATGAGACCCCACTAACGAGAAAATATCGCACTCTTTCTGCGCTCCTTCCCTTGGCGCAAGATCTCTTGGAAATTTCTAGAGCAGTTCTCTTTCATTAAAAACTACGCTGCTGAAACTCTGCTCTAAACAATATTGTTCCCCATAATGTTAAAACAGCTACAGGGAACTACCGTTCACAACTTATGAAACAGGGAAGTGTACGGAAAAGAACTATAAATTTCTGAAGAACTTACGCCAAAACAAATGCAGTATTGTAATGTTGTTTCTTTTCTATATGTGTTGATACTTTTGCTATTTGAGTCAGCGACACGAGTATCTCTGTAAGAACAGCTTCTATCGAAACCTGGATTTTCAATCAGTAATAAAATGCACATTTTCACACATTATACTACAATGCTGTTGCGCGTAGGTTTTCCTCTATTCAGCGAGAATTTCAAGCAATAACGATTTTAATTGAATGGAAAACTTATTTTTCAAACTCATTCGAGCGATCTTCAATTGTGGATACAGTGACACGACTGTAATAATGTATCCCGAAATGGAATCGGAGAATCTGTTAAATACGAACGTGCAACGGTAAGTCTGCAAAAATTCTAGGAAATAGTCTGCTAATTTTATCTCAGTGTTTGACTATTAACAAGTGTGATTCTTTTAAAGATTTTCAGTAAATGAAACGTGTGACTGGTTAAGTGATTAGTTATCACATGTTTCGTAGAAATGCTTCATTATAAGAGTTGCCCAATGATGAAACTGTTTTAATTAACGAAGTGTACTACAACCAAAATACAGATATGAGAGACGAGCTTGGGAACAGTACACCATCACTCATGATCATTTATTAGCGTACAATGAAATTAAACTTGATCGTAGGATAATTGTAGATAGAAAGACCAGTCGGTTTCCTATGAAGAAACCATCGATAAAAGTAAGATCCATGTGACTGCCTTGACAGCTGATATTTTACACTGAAGGGTGCGTAGCTACCTGAAGCAACTTGTACACAGAAGGAAAATTAAAGCTAATGTATGCGGAACTTGTTGACTACCAATCGAAGAACATTTTATAGTCGAGTGTCTATTTTATGATTAACAGGGTTATCATCTGCGTACTCAAAAAGTCACAGAACACAGGCTGACTATTCCTATACAACTATATCGGGCAGTTTGTGTAACGTAATGAGTTAAGTACAAGTAGGGGGGGGTTAGATAATTACTTTTCTGTGAGGCGGGGGCCTCAGTTTTGTTGAAGTACAAGGTGTTCATTCTGATCAGTATCGCAAAACATCAGCAGATGAACTGTCATCAACTGTTTCAACGTTTAGACTGGAACATAGATTGCATCGACTCAAAATATGATGGTAGTTAGGAGTGATGGTGCCGAGCTGAAAAATGTGCAATAACATCCAGGACAAATTTTTATTAATTACATAAAATCTTAACTGGCAAATCAAGATCCCCCTCCCGGTTAACCATACACTACAATAAACAACTAATAACGACAACAAAACACGGCCATTAAAAGAGAATACAGAACATAATGACATACTGACATACGTAGAAATATATCAAGTTTAATTCTCATTGTAGTCAGTTGCCAACGCCACAATTGAACTACCCTAAAATTCTCAGATCTATGGCGTCTCTTATATTTGTCTTTTTAAAACAATTACGTAACAGGCATTGTGATTTTAAATCCAAAGAGATCCTTCCTTAAAGAAATCAATCTCCACAGATGTTTTAAAAACAAAGCATAGTCAAAACAGGACCACAAAAATACTCAATATTCAGAACGTTAACAATAAGGATAGCTACCAATTATCACAGACAGGATTAGAAAAAAACACAGCTACTGCCTTTGAGATGGCAACATAAGTTAAAATAGTACTTATGACTACTAGTTGGCAATGAATAGAAAACATTGTACAAATATAGAACGTCTCCTTTAAATATGTCAATAGCGAAATTTATAGGGCGTCCATGATCACGAATATTTCTCGTCTGTAAAATGCATGTTATTCGACAGGCCATTTCAAATGTTTTCTTACTCAGCATAGTTGCTCTGGAAAGAAAGCGCTTTGCAAACCAAGGTACGCGTCAGAATAAAGGAACAAATCATTACTCAGCCGTAATATTAGTGTTTCTGAAAGATTTAGGACTAAATATGAGAAGCGTTGCGCGAACTACTCGCAACTTCCATACCACGTATACCGTTCTACAGATGAGTAAACAAATAAATCATCGCTTCAAATAATTGTAGGCAAAACAAAGGTACCAGCAAATAACAAACATCTACTTTACAACGATCGATCCGGTGTCTTCTTTCTTTTGTCTATCGCCTCCAGTGGTGTAATAACTACTGGACGATGAATGGGCAAGAGGGCTAGTACATCTAATCTTCTCTGAAAGGGTAAAGCATATTTATCAACTCAATTCAGCTGATACGGCAGAATAAATTACTGACTTTTAAAACCTACGTATAAATGATATTATAATATTTGTTGTATGGCGTGATGTGATGCTGTAAATTTCAAAACTTGCTTGACATGTTGAATTTCGAAGGTATGCCCTGATTTTTTCTAAAGTGGAGAATCCCCTATCTACTGTCGCTGTAGTTATAGAAAATGTGGCCAATATCTTCAGAAGGTTGTTCATGTTTGGATACGTATCTTCGTAGCGTAATTGCAGTACTTCCATGGCAGTTGAAAATCTAGAATCTTCTGTCACAGATTTCCTTTTCCATAAACGAAATTTAGTAGGAATATTTTCAACTCTACATTCCATATCTTCAAAACACAAGTCAATGAAGGCCTTGAACTCTTCTTGTTCTTCACTTGTTAAGAGCTGGCTGAAACCGAGAACAGCGAAGAAAATCTAAACAGCCCCTCGGCAGTACTCTTTAGGATCATGCATCCAATAGTCTGGTGTGCTCTTTTGTCTCTTAGCCACCCAGGGAAGAAAGTTCGTGATGTCCAGCTATTGACAAATTTCAATTTTTCTCTCAAAAACAGTCCTGAAAGTTTTGTAGCACCAGACCCCAGAATTTATAGCTCTTCTCTAGTGTCTTCAGCTACTTTCGTGGCGTCTCTCAAACACAGTGTTGCTTTATGAAGTCACATTTCCACTCTTCAAGTGCGTACTTCCACAACGGGTCTGTTTTCTGGAACACCGCTGTTATTTTCAACCCATTTAAAACGTCACTAAAACAAGCTGTTTATAGTTTATTTAAATGGTAATCCCCTAAATTTAGTATTAAATGGATGATACGAAAGTTACATTTACAAACATGTAAGGTTCGCATGATTAAATTAACACCAAAAAAATTTAACCGTGAAATATCTCTAAAGGTGAACTGAACCTCAGACACTCTAAGTATTGCAAGTCCCTTTTTGCTAGCAGTGTGACGAAACGTTTTAAAACTTCCACAGAATTATTCTGTCCTTTGACCCTTTAAACAAACACACACTCAGTGATTGGTCAGGAACTCAGGGACACCGCCATCAGGTGTCGTTATGCCGTTGTAAATAGGTCCAAATTACGTATTAGGTATATCATTGTTACAGCACTACCAATAAAACTCTGAGACACACAAAAATGTAAAGCATTACAAACCTTCAAGTTTTTGGTAATGTCTGTGTTATTTAATCCATGTTTATTTTATTTCAAGTTTTATTAAATGATCTCTGTTCCGCTCTACAGACATCGATAGAAGTCTATATAAGTGTCCAGTGCTAAGTAACTTTTTTTTTTTTTAATTTCTCAATTTGTGATGCATACATACATTCCCTTCACGTGTTTAAGCTAAGTATTACGCACATTTATGCGATCGGGAATGCTCAGTAGTAGATAGGCTACATGTACATTTCACAATTAGGAGTCAGCAAGGAGCATTAGAGATGAAATCATAGAGGGCAATGTTGTGCAACCTTAGTAGGGACAAGATCCGACTATTCGGGAGAAGGATCTTACAATCTGAGACAGTGTTACGAGACAAACTTCCGTCACAATGTCCGCAAACGTGACGTCAGATCCGTCTAGCAACAGGGATCTGAACGCCCATTGGCTGAAAGTTTGGATATATATATATATATATATATATATATATATATATATATATATATATATATATATATATATATACTCCTGGAAATTGAAATAAGAACACCGTGAATTCATTGTCCCAGGAAGGGGAAACTTTATTGACACATTCCTGGGGTCAGATACATCACATGATCACACTGACAGAACCACAGGCACATAGACACAGGCAACAGAGCATGCACAATGTCGGCACTAGTACAGTGTATATCCACCTTTCGCAGCAATGCAGGCTGCTATTCTCCCATGGAGACAAACGTAGAGATGCTGGATGTAGTCCTGTGGAACGGCTTGCCATGCCATTTCCACCTGGCGCCTCAGTTGGACCAGCGTTCGTGCTGGACGTGCAGACCGCGTGAGACGACGCTTCATCCAGTCCCAAACATGCTCAATGGGGGACAGATCCGGAGATCTTGCTGGCCAGGGTAGTTGACTTACACCTTCTAGAGCACGTTGGGTGGCACGGGATACATGCGGATGTGCATTGTCCTGTTGGAACAGCAAGTTCCCTTGCCGGTCTAGGAATGGTAGAACGATGGGTTCGATGACGGTTTGGATGTACTGTGCACTATTCAGTGTCCCCTCGACGATGACCAGTGGTGTACGGCCAGTGTAGGAGATCGCTCCCCGCACCATCATGCCGGGTGTTGGCCCTGTGTGCCTCGGTCGTATGCAGTCCTGATTGTGGCGCTCACCTGCACGGCGCCAAACACGCATACGACCATCATTGGCACCAAGGCAGAAGCGACTCTCATCGCTGAAGACGACACGTCTCCATTCGTCCCTCCATTCACGCCTGTCGCGACACCACTGGAGGCGGGCTGCACGATGTTGGGCCGTGAGCGGAAGACGGCCTAACGGTGTGCGGGACCGTAGCCCAGCTTCATGGAGACGGTTGCGAATGGTCCTCGCCGATGCCCCAGGAGCAACAGTGTCCCTAATTTGCTGGGAAGTGGCGGTGCGGTCCCCTACGGCACTGCGTAGGATCCTACAGTCTTGGCGTGCATCCGTGCGTCGCTGCGGTCCGGTCCCAGGTCGACGGGCACGTGCACCTTCCGCCGACCACTGGCGGCAACATCGATGTACTGTGGAGACCTCACGCCCCACGTGTTGAGCAATTCGGCGGTACGTCCACCCGGCCTCCCGCATGCCCACTATACGCCCTCGCTCAAAGTCCGTCAACTGCACATACGGTTCACGTCCACGCTGTCGCGGCATGCTACCAGTGTTAAAGACTGCGATGGAGCTCCGTATGCCACGGCAAACTGGCTGACACTGACGCCGGCGGTGCACAAATGCTGCGCAGCTAGCGCCATTCGACGGCCAACACCGCGGTTCCTGGTGTGTCCGCTGTGCCGTGCGTGTGATCATTGCTTGCACAGCCCTCTCGCAGTGTCCGGAGCAAGTATGGTGGGTCTGACACACCGGTGTCAATGTGTTCTTTTTTCCATTTCCAGGAGTATATATATATATATATATATATATATATATATATATATATATATATATATATGTGTGTGTGTGTGTGTGTGTGTGTGTGTGTGTGTAGGAAACGATCAAAGTGTCCTTATTGGTAGAGGGAGAAAGGTGGGGTCTCTCTTGTCCGTCAGGAAGGCAGGGCGAGTTAGTAGCGAGGTGCCACTCAAAAAGCACGGTCGAGTAACCGGGGGCGGCTCCAAAAGAACGGTCGCGAGTAAATATTCCAGCTGTGAAACATGAGATAAAGTGTAAGTTAATTATCAGTGAACGCCACGTGTCGTGAGCAGTGTGAATCAAGAGTATGGAAAGTCAAAAAGGTGTTAATGTGTTGTAAAGGGTAGCCAAGAGCTTCCATATTGGAAATTCTGTGAAGTGTGTTTCAAAGTATTTTCTTTATTAAAACGAATATAGTACAAAAAATGGTTCAAATGGCTCTGAGCACTATGGGACTTAACATCTGAGGTCATCAGCCCCCTAGAACTTAGAACTACTTAAACCTAACTAACCTAAGGACATCACACACATCCATGCCCGAGGCAGAATTCGAACCTGTGATCGTAGCAGTCGCGCGGTTCCAGACTGAAGCGCCTAGAACCGCTCGGCCACCGTGGCCGGCTAACTAGAGTTCTCAGGCGAGTATGAAAAATTTATTTGTTTATTTATTATTGCTTACAATTTTGACACTTGCCACCTGAAATCCATAGATGGTACTATTTTCACATAGCTACCAAAAGATGAACACAATGTAATTAACATTTCCTTCAAGATTTGTGATATTATTTAAGCATTTACAATAATTGGTGAAATTAAATATAAAGGATATACGAGTAGAAAATGCATAAAATGTTAAATAAAAGGAAAACCCCCAAATCCTTAAACTATTGATACTACGTGAAAAAACAACAACCTAAGCCACACTACAATTAGCGATTTCTGTACTGCATTTATAAGATTTCAAGTTTTTCCCACTGTTATTGCAATACGATTCGTCATCATTCACGTCAACATGGTTAACTCAAATCCCGTAACTACGGAGGCATTCGTATCACTCATTTTTTCCTCAGATGATTACGAAAAATAATATCCCATTTCAGTTTGTTTGTTACTTTTAACTTACTTCCTACTGTGGTTCGTTGTTCTATGAATATTTGATAAACGAATGTTTCAGAACACTCGGCACCGTTGCTGAAGCACTGTTAGGTATAATGTCGGGTTGCACAGGTGAAATTACGTAACATTTCTACAAATTTTATGTTCTCATAAAATAAGATTTCACCAAACGATGATAGATATGACAATCGTAGAAATGACGCATCATCCCGCCCGAAGCCCTATAGCTCCGCATCAGCGGTATACGACGACACCAACTAATGTTTTCTCTGAATTCCAGGCAAAATTTTCTTGCTAGCAAGAGGGCAGTTTCCTCAATAAAGGTGGATTATATTTTACTTTTAGACCGTCATTTTCTTGAGTCGGTGCACCTGATGTTGCATAAATATTTAAAGACAGCACTGTGTTTCGAAGACCATTGAGTTGGACAGGGGAATGGTCTTTACCTGACTGCCACATTCGTCTACGATTCGTAATAATCTGTTTAGAGGCAATTTAGAGGTCGGTATACCAGTTAATATATTTTGTGCCAACTTGAATTCTGAGGTATGTCTACCTTACTGATAGTACCCAGACTCCTATTAGTGGACATAAATACTGGTCGTGTCCACTCTTCGCCTTCTTGACGGCTTGAACCCTGCTGGAACCATTTTCAGAGAGTTGTCTCAATGTCCGTGGAGGAATGGCAGCCCGTTCTTCCCCAACAGACTAGGGACTAGGGATGTTGCACACTGGAGTCTGGAGCGAATCCGACGATCTAAACTCATCCCAACGGTATTTGCACTGATGAGGCAGAACACTATGACATCGGCAACTACGACTGAAATGGACACGTGTAATCGCCACTGGACGTTGGCGCAATAGCAGAGCGTTACCTGGTCTGATGATCCATTCTTCATCTTGCCGATGGGGAGGCGCGAATCCGTGGTCTTCCAGTGAAACAGCTTCTTGACACCTGTACTGCGGACGGAGACAAGGTGGCGGCGGCTCCATAATGCTCTAGGTAACGTTCACTGTGGCATCTGTAGGAACCAGTGGAGCTCATACGAGGCACCATGACGACCAAGGTGTATGGTACACTGGTTGCAGACTACGTTCACCCCTTCATAATGGCAGCGGCATTTTTGAACAAGATAATGCGCCATGTCACAAGGCCAGGAATGTGACGGAATGGTTTAAGGCACACAGTGGCGAGTTCTAACTGATGTGCTGGCTCCCCAACTGGACAGATCTGAATCCCATCGAACACATCTGGGATGCGACTGTAAGTGCCTTCAGAGCTCATGCCCCCCCCCCCCCCCTCACCCCGGAATTAATGGGAACACGGGAATTAGGTGATTCCCTCCAGAGATCTACTAGGGCCTCACTGCTTCCATGCCACGACGTGTCGGCGCTGCTGTTCCTACCAAAAGTGGACATACCGGCTGTTAGGTATGTGGTAATAATTTCTGGCTAATCAATGTAGTTATTCCATTGGCTTCAGGTAGGGACTCTGGATAGGGCAGTCTATTTCTGGAATGTTATTATTCACAAACCATTGCCTCAAGAATGCTGCTTTATAACAGAGTGCATGGTCGTGCTGATACGATCACCATTTCCGAACTGTTCCTCCAGTGCACGCAGTACAAATGGTGTAAAATGTGTTTTCTCAAGCGAAATATGGGAACCATAACCTACTCTGGCTCTTGGCTCGAGTACCGATCTGGCACAAAGTTTAAAATCTGCCAATAAGTTTTCAAAACAGAAGTTTCAGAACAGATTAAATTTCCAGAATGAGATTTTCGCTCTGCAGCGGAGTGTGCAGTGATATGAAATTTTCTGGCAGATTAAAACTGTGTGCCGGACCGAGACTCGAACTCGGGACCTTTGCCTTTCGCGGGTAAGTGCTCTGCCAACTTAACTACCCAAGCACGACTCACGACCCGTCCTCACAGCTTCAATTCTGCCAGTACCTTGTCTTCTACCTTCCAAACTTCACAGAGGCTCTTCTGCGAGCCTTGCAGAACTATCACTCCTGGAAGAAAGGATATGCGGAGACGTGGCTTAGCCACAGCCTAGGGGATGTTTCCAGAAGGACATTTTCACTCTGCAGCGGTAAGTGCGCTGATATGAAACTTCCAGTAGCGCTAGTTCTGCAAGGTTCGCAGAAGAGCTTCTGTGACTTTTGGAAGGTAGGAGACGAGGTACTGGCAGAATTGAAGCTGTGAGGACGGGTCGTGAGTCGTGCTTGGGTAGCTCAGATGGTACAGCACCTCGCCGGCGCGGTAGCTCAGCGTGTTCGCTGCCCTCTGTAATAAAAAAAACTGAGTGAAAGGATCAATAACGAACTTCAACGGGCGTCAGGGGACGTCCGCCACGAACAATTGCAACGTACTATAACGAACATAACGAGATTTAAAAAAAAGTTGATAGAGCACTTGCCCGCGCAAGGCAAGATCCCGAGTTTGAGTCTCGGTCCGGCGCACAGTTTTAATCTGCCAGGAAGTTTCAGATTAAATTTCACTGCAGAATGGAAGATTAATTCTTTGTTCAGGTCCCAGTCAAGTACATAGTGTTAATCTACCAAGGAGTTTCAAGACCGCTGACTCCATTTCAGATTGAATAACTGTTTCTGTATTCTAATACTGCGGTAAGAAATGTCTCATCTGCGGACATACCGTAATTTTGTGACTTATGCACGAAGTGCTCTCAGTGGAAGAACCTTGATATTGTGCGACGTGCCTGAAAAGAGTTGTGTGAATGAAGAACATTAACGCAGTATATGGTAGTGGTATTCTTATTTGTAGCTAAGGCACCAGTGATGGATAAGCTTTAAACAGAATCCGGTTTCATAAAATAACGGCATCTCTTATTAAGTGTTTCGGATAAGATTGTTGCTTTACAGATTCTCTGTGTTCTCTTATCAGAAGCTGAGGTAAGCAGTTGCCTCAACTAGCAGTTTTAATGATGTTGCTCCATTTCCTTTCAAAAAATGTGTGTGAAATCTTACGGGACTTAACTGCTAAGGTCATCAGTCCCTAAGCTTACACACTACTTAACCTATATTATCCTAAGGACAAACAAACACACCCATGCCCGAGGGAGGACTCGAACCTCCGCCGGGACCAGCCGCACAGTCTATGACTGCAGCGCCTTAGACTGCTCGGCTAATCCTGCGCAGCTAATTTTCTTTGTGATCGTTTCTGGCTTAAATGTCAGTTCTTCCCTTCCTGACATCTTACTTAGAGTCTAACAGTCTAAGATCCTTTTCATTGGCGTCTAAGATGCACTACCAATCACCAGTGCTAAAAGAGCCATTGTTGTTTAAATATTTCATTCTTACGACAACTGCGCTCGTGGAAATGTCCTTAGTTGCGAATGTGAACACATTTCTGTGGGAAATACTGATAATAGCAGCGCATAATAGCGCCAGATTTATGCCTTGCGTCATCCACGAGGTAGGGAGATTTCCTTGTTTTGTGTTCTGAGAGAAAAAAGAGCGGCGTGGATATTATCAGCAGCCTATTGTCATGTCACTCATGTTATGCTGAAGACAAGACATTTCTTCATCACATTGTTAGGAGAGAAAAACCTTTGATCTAAGAAGTCTTTCTGAAAATAAGGGAATCTAGGATGAGCCATCGTCTCCGTCTGCACGAAAACTTATGCAGGTATTCTTCTTGAATATCATTGGTTACGTTACTGAAGGTACAGCCTGGTACTCAAAGATAGACTAGAAATCTGAAGTTCAAAGTTGTCATTGAGTTCTGTACGCATTCCACCTTCACTACGTCTAATCCCTCACTAGCATTCACATTATTCATAAACTGAAAACACACCTCAACACAATCCGCACTATGATCCACATGAGCTCTATCCAAAGCATACTTTATTTCTCCACTCAGTCTGATTTATATGAAACTGAGGAATTTACAGTGTTGTAAATTTCACATCATTGACAAGAAAACGGAATCAGTCCATTTCTAATGAGTCATTAGATTTTCATCTAAGAATGCCGCAGTTTACCAAAGATTGAGGTGTATTAAATAGATCGTTCACAGTGAACAAAAATAGTTTTCCGGTTGGTACTCATGAGCGTGGTACATCAAAGTAGAATATAATTTCTGAAATGAGTTTTCGGATTTCTCGCTGGATGTTCAAAACTGTATGCCGTGCCGGTACTCATACTTGGCTTTCCGCCGTCTGCGAGCAGCACTCTGCCAGCTAAGCCACCCAAGTTGTCCTCCCAAGTGCCAGGTCCCTCCTCCTGTATTTACAAACATCGCTCTGTCCGTACGATAAACAATTAGTTCAAAGCGCGTTGGTAACTCGCTTTGAAAAACTGTTCGATGGGTTGCCTACCTTGCAGGTGCGAACTAATTCGATGTGACAAGACGGGGCGGATGATTTTTCTACAAGTTTAGACAGCTTATACCATATAAAGGCTCTCTGTACATGTTCTGACACACCTGTCCCCTAGTGGTGCGAGCTGCACCTACACCACGGCGTCTATTACGAATGAAAACTTGGAGAGGTGCTCCGTCCACTGATACGTGACATTCTTCTCTATGCCTTGTAGTTTTGCGCAGTCGTGTTATGAAACTGCAGAGTTACTTATGAATAACTCTATGCGTGCCCCAGCGGTATCCTGTCGTGAGATCTGTACGTCCCGGTGGTAATGAATGCTGGTACCGTATTTCCATTTATGGTACACATTGTAAGCAAAACACTTGGATCAGTCTTATTTTTAAAAAAAAATACATTTCGGCAGAGTATTCCAAATGACAAGCTCTTGATCATTACATGCAAATTCGATTGTCTCATGCAACAGTCACATCGATCCTTCTTCTTTTGATAAGACGTGAAAGAGCTTTTGAACAATGCAGTTGACACATGGTACACAATATCCTTGTAATGTCCCTCTTTATCTTTTTCTTGTTTCCCCTTCAGCTGGTTGATGATCCTAACATTCCCGACAGATTTCTACACAGCACTTTGGCGTCTAGCAGCTCTCGCTCTCTCCCTTTTTTTTCTTTTAACAACTGCGTTTTTCTTGCGCAACGCAGTCATTACTCTGCACCTGGAATAAGATAATTAATCAATGGCGTTTTTTATGAGGCGACATATAGTGAGGTATACGGGAAGGTGTCGTAGTTGAGTAACTGCAGGAGGATACAATATAACTTAGGCAAAATTTCTAGTTGGTGTAATGCATGGGTGGTAGATGTAAATTTACAAAAAAAGTAAGTTAACGCGGACGAGTAGGAAAAACAAACTCTTAATGTTCGGGTACAGTATTAGTAGTGTCCTTGACACAGTCACGTTTAAATATCTGGACGTAACGTCGCAAAGCGATATGAAATGGAAAGGGGATCAGAGGATTGTGGTAGGGGAGGCGAATAACCGACTTCGTTTTATCGGGAAAATTTTGGGAAAGGTGGTTCATCAGTAAAAGAGACCACACGTATGACGCTAGTGCGATCTCTTCTTGAGGACTGCTCGTGTCTACGGGATCCACACCACGTCGGATTCCAGGAAGCCTTGAAGCAATTCAGAGGCGGGCTGCTAGATCTAGATTCTCTGCCTCGTGATGATTGGGTGTTGTGTGAAGTCCTTAGGTTAGTTAGGTTTAAGTAGTTCTAAGTTCTAGGGGACTGATGACCATAGATGTTAAGTCCCATAGTGCTCAGAGCCATGTGAACCAGTTTTTGTTTTTTTTTTTTTTTTTTTTTTTTTTTTGCTACATCTAGATTTGTTACCGACAGGTTCGAACGACACGCAAGTATTATCGAGTTATTTCTGGTACTTAGAAGGGAATCGTTGGATGGAAGGCGCCATTCTTTTCGAGGTACGCTATTGGGAAAACTTAGTAAACTAGCATTTGAAGTTGACTGCAGAAGAATTCTACTGCTACCAACATGCACTTTGCGAAAGGACCACGAAGATAAGATATACTACTGGCCATTAAAATTGCTACGACAAGAAGAAATCCAGTTGGTAAACGGGTATTCATTGGACAAATATATTATACTAGAAGCGACATGTGATAACATTTTTACGCAATTTGGGTGCATAGATCCTGAGAAATCAGTACCCAGAACAACCACCTCTGGCCGTAATAACGGCCTTGATACGCCTGGGCATTGAGTCAAACAGAACTTGAATGGCGTGTACAGGTACAGCTGTCCATGCAGCTTCAACACGATACCACAGTTCATAAAGAGTAGTGACTGGTGTATTGTTGCGAGCCAGTTGCTGGGCCACCATTGACCAGACGTTTTCAGTTGGTGAGAGATCTGGAGAATGTGCTGGCCAGGGCAGCAGTCGAACATTTTCTGTTTCCAGAAAGGCCCGTACAGGACCTGCAACATACGGTCGTGCGTTATCCTGCTGAGATGTAGGGTTTCGCAGGGATCGAATGAAGGGTAGAGCCACGGATCGTAACACATCTGAAATGTAACGTCCACTGTTCAAAGTGCCGCCAATGACAACAAGAGGTGACCGAGACGTGTAACCAACGGCACCCCATAGCATCACGCCAGGTGATACGCCAGTATGGCGATGACGAATACACGCTTCCAATGTGCGTTCACCGCGATGTCACCAAACATGGAAGCGGCCATCATGAAGCTGTAAACAGAACCTGGATTCATCCGAAAAAATGACGTTTTGCCATTCGTACACCCAGGTTCGTCGTCGAGTACACCATTGCAGGCACTCCTGTTTGTGATGCAGCGTCAAGGGTAACCGCAGCCGTGGTCTCCGAGCTGATAGTCCATGCTGCAGGAAACGTCGTCGAACTGTTCGTGCAGATGGTTGTTGTCTTGCAAACGTCCCCATCTGTTGACTCAGGGATCGAGACGTGGCTGCACGATCCGTTACAGTCATGCGGATAAGATGCCTGTCATCTCGACTGCTAGTGATACAAAGCCGTTGGTATCCAGCACGGCGTTTCATATTACCCTCCTGAACCCACCGATTCCATATTCTGCTAACAGTCATTGGATCTCGACCAACGCGAGCAGCAATGTCACGATACGATACAGTGCAATCGCGATAGGCTACAATCGACCTTTATCAAAGTAGGAAACGTGATGGTAAGCATTTCTCCTCCTTACACGAGGCATCACAACAGCGTTTCACCACGCAACGCCGGTCAACTGCTGTTTGTATATGAGGAATCGGACGGAAACTTTCCTCATGTCAGCACATTGTAGGTGTCGCCACCGGCGCCAACCTTGTGCGAATGCTCTGAAAAGCTAATCATTTGCATATCACAGCATCTTCTTCCTGTCGGCTAAATTTCGCGTCTGTAGCACATCTTCGTGGTGTATCAATTTTAATGGTCAGTAGTGTACAAGAAATACGGAGACATATTGATAGCTGTTCTTCCTTCGCTCTATTTTCGAGTGTAACAAGAAAGGAAATGCCTAGTAGTGGTACATGGTACTCTTCACCACGGACCCTAAAGTGGCCTGCAGAGAATGTATGTGCATGTAAATGTAGATTTGAGCAGAGGGTTAATAATGAAACAGGAAGAGCACACAATCTACAAGTTTATTGTTTAATTATAAGAGTTCAGAAAATCACTAGCAGGTTTCCGTTTACCAATGGGACAAGAAAGTGGAGCATCCCACTGGATCTCTGACAACATATCGTGGGAGACATACGTCCCAATGCTAGACAAACAAACTAAAAATAAATGGCTGCAGTTAGGCAGAGATCTGACATGAAAGGCGTAATAGAAAGATCAACAAGTAAACCACAAAAAAGTTCATGATTACTGCACACGTTGTATAACGGATATTTTCTCTGTCTCTAAGCAGCGAGATCCATTTGCAATGTTTTACTACATTTGCAACAAAAGCCGTATATAGTTCGTATGTCACGAATCCCTTTTCTGTCTTTTGTGTTCAGTTGTACACGAAACATAATGTATTCTATAAATATGTTGTAATGATTTACGTTATCCTAATTGTATACCATTTATATATAAACAAACGCTTTTGTCCAGTAGGAAAAGTTTTTATCTGAGCTTAACTTTTACTAAAGTGGAAGCGACAAATGAAAAGAGTCAGTGGATGCTGCGACGCGATGTGGACAGGTGAGCACGTGTCGTTTAAGCAGTGAAAGCAGCACAAATTTCGAGGGAACGGAGGAAGTTTCAATAGTGACAAAAGACAGGTTTTAAGAGGAGAAGAGAACCACTCTGCTGAGGAGGAGGACACAGTTTGAGCGTGCGAAGACGAGCAGAACGCAGAAGTCGCCAGGATATTACTGTATCAGCACTGTTGTACTAAGAAACTAAATTTTCGAGAAGAGATACCGATAACGCTATTTCGACGAAGCAGAGGAGTCGCAAAAGGAGATTGCAAGAAAGAAGATGCAAGAGGCAGGGTGTACTATAACTTAAAATTCAGGCAGAGACATATACAGAATAGGAGAATCAAGAAATCGGAAGTATGGGAAAGAACCAGTCTTTATAAAAAAAACGCGAGGACAAGGTGAATTCCACGAGACAGTGTACTGAACAATCTGCCAGCTTCATCTTGGTTGAGGAGAGACTGTAAATTAGAGGGGTAATACGGATGGTATTAAAACAACGACAGTGTAGCAGTTTTCCTATATAGGATACCTAGACTGTGAGCAGGTGCCTGATTGTTAAATAACCTGTTGTGAGGACCAAGGCGAGAACGTTATTTGGAAGTGAAATATTAATAAAGTGACGACACGCTGTTCAAATACATACTTACGCGGACGGCCATTGTTGTGCGTAAAACAATGTTCGTGTATCAGCCCCACCACATCCTAGTTCCACATCCTTTTGTAAAATCCAGAAGTTTTGACAGTGGGAGTTATGTGATGGCATGGAACATCGCAGTAGTGGCTGGAATTTTTTGGTGATTTAAAATTAATTCTTTCATTGACAAGACAGCAGCTGACATTTGTTTTTACCTGAGTTGCCAAACAACTGGTGAATGACACCTCCAGCAATTGTCAGTTAAAGCGGTGGCATTGCAGGTGAGCCAAGAAAAATTTGTAGCGATTCATCTCTGGCACCGAAGATCGTTTCTACATCCCAGTAATCATTTATCTGACGGCACACTTCCTGAGCGGACATCAACGTAAGTTAGACGAACGTGACCGAGCGGTTCTAGGTGCTTCAGTCCGGAACCGCGTGACTGCTACGGTCGCAAGTTCGAATCCTGAATTGGACATGGATGTGTGTGATGTCCTTAGGTTAGTTAGGGTTAAGTAGTTCTAAGTTCTAGGGGATTGATGACCTCAGATGTTAAGTCCCATAGTGTTCAGAGTCATTTGAACCATTTTTAGACGAACGTGAAGGACATCAAAAACAATTATCCAGAAGAATAATTGTAAGCTAAAAGTACTTTATTTCCATTCAGACTTAAATTCCCTTACAGTTAAATGTTGTTGTCACACTACATAAATTATCTATGAAGGGTTAACTAAAACATAAATTTTAGTCGTATATACAGGGAATAACACAGGTATGTTGAAATAGCTTAAAAATAAATTCATTTACAATGTTTCAGGTCCATAAACATATTTAACGATAACAGTTTGTTTTATGTACAAGCAACCAATGGCAGTCGTATCAGTATATCGATAGACAGCCCCTATTACAAACTTCATACAAAGTACAGACCGCTCAGTATATGTTTACAATTCACTGTCAGTTCCGTACAGTAAAAGGCAGTAAATCTATTGATACAGTACAATCTGGACAGTTTATCTGTCCAAGTAGTAATGAAGGGTGACTTTCCTAAGAGTCCTCAGATGTACTTTCTCTGGTGTTTCGGCAAATACCTGCAATTTCGTGTTTGAAAAGTAAAGTGATAAGTAAAACAAAAATTTTATCCTCATATGCATTGGATAATATAGTAATTTTGAAATAGTTTGTAAATAAATTCACTTATAATATTTCGGATCCACACATATCATCATCATCATGAACAGTTTCCTGCCCCCGGCTGGGTCTGTTGTCCTCTCTGGTCAAGCCCTTGCCTCTTTTCTTCAACACACTCCTCCAAATTTATAAGCCATCTATTCCTTGATCTTCCTCTTGGTCTCTTTTCCTTTGCATCTCCATTTCATTTATCTTCTTTCAGCCGCGTAGGTCAGTACTGGAAAGTAGTAACTTATATACATTACTTCCTTGCTTTTTTTATGGGACCTCTTTGTTCCAAAACAGGCTTCCACCACTTCGAAAGAATGCTTCTGCCTGTCTGCCACTTCCACTGATCTCTTTCTCATTTCTTCCATTTGCCTCTGTCATACTTCTCAAGTACTCGTCACTCTTCACCTTCATCAGTTATTCACTACAATTCTTATTCCGCCAGTTGGTCTATTTTCCATTTTGGTTGTAACCAGGATCTCACATTTCACATTAAATTTCATTCCATACTGTCTAATAGTTTCTTCCCAAACATCGAGCTGTTTCCGAATCTCCTCCTCTCTGTGTCCCCAGATCATCAATTTTTTCAGCCACCTTAGTCATTATCATTCATCCAAGACCACAATGAAAAAGAGAGATGACAATGCACTGCCCTGTTTCACACCACTTCTCTGCTGGAACCAATCCTTCCTTTCATTTCCCAGTTTCACATAACTCAGGTTTCCATAGAACATCTCCTCCACTCTGCTGGTTGTCTCTTTTTCCATTCCCTTCCTTTCTAGTGCTTCCCAAAGCGTTTTTCTGCAAACACTATCAAACGCCTTTCCTATATCGAGAAAGGCCATCACAAGGTCTTCCCCAAATTTATACTAGTGCTCCTGGAGTTGCCTCACTTCAAATATGAGATCAACAGTTGACCTCCTAGACCTAAATCCATGCTGTTCCTCTCTCAATTTGTTCTCGACCCTTGCTCGGAGTCTGCTCTCCAGGATTTTTTTCATATACCTTGCCACAGTGTGGTATCAGTGTGATTCCTGTAGTTTCTACAGTCCTCCTACTCACTTTCTTCAATATAGGGACAATTAGTGCCATCTTATAATCTTCTGGAGTCTTCTTCTTACTCCACACCACCCTTACTACACAACGCAGTCTCTTGTTCCCCTCCACACTTGCTGCCTTCGCCATTTCGATGCTTACTGTATTTCGTCCATACCTGCTGCCGTACCTCCTTTCATCTTGCCCAGTCCATTTCCATTTCTTTCCATATTAGGTCTTTTTCCATCCCAGAGTTGACTTCTGTCTCCCTTAGTTTATTATCATCTCCAAGTCCGTTCGGATTTAGGATGTACTCAAAGTATTCTTTCCATACTACGTTCGGTGCCACTTTGTTATTAACCTCTTTCCCATTTCTATCAATCATTGCTGCATTCTCTCTCAAATCCCTCCTCTTATTTTTGACCATTTGATATAATTCTTACTTCCTCTGCTATCTTCATCCATCATCTTTGTCTATCCTTCCACCCACTTTCTTCTCATCGACTGTCCTGTTTGCCTCTTTCTTCTCTTTCTTATACTCTTCTCCTGCTAATTCCGTCCTTTCTCGGAACCACAATCTGAAGGCCCTGTTCCGCCTCCTTGACTCTTTCAGTCCACCATGATGTCTTCTTCCACCGTTTTCTTCCACTTGCCCTTCTTCATACAGCTTCTCTTGGCTGTACTTTTAAATTGTCCCCTTTCCTCTTCTCTTGTTTTTGGTTCAGCCTTTGGTAACCTTTCCCTTATAACCTCCTGGTATTCTTCCTTAACTTCCTATTCCTGCAGTTTCCATCCTCGATCTCTCCTTTGCTGGTTCTCTATCTTCTATCATTCTTCCATCTTTCTCATGTTCATCACCAACAACCGGTGGTTACTACCCAAGGCTTTAGATGGTGGTAACTTATGCGCTACAGTCCTCTTCGTCTCCGAACCATGGAACATGTTATGCACCAAAGATAGATTCCTGTTAAACCGCCTTATTTTGTGGCTCTCTTTCTTCCAAAACCGGAAGTTATCTATCAGTAAGCCACTTCTCTTGCAGAATCCCAGCAATCTCTTTTCCTCTTCATTCCTGCTTTCCTATACTTCTGCTCCCAGTACATTTTCAAATCCTTGTATATCGCTCTGCACATGTGCATTCAAGTCTCCCATGACTATTATCCCTTGTCCATTCAACAGCTTTTGCAGTTCTTCCTCTTGAGATGTACATCCCACTTGCGGGGTTGTAAATCACCTCCATACTTCTTCCCTTTGTCATTATTCTAATTTTCATTATCCTGTCGCTTATCCTCTGCACCTCTTCTTTTATACCATCCTTCACAACAAATCCCTTTTGTCTTCCTTCTTCATTTCCACTACAATACAATCTGTAACATTTCCTCATTTGCTGCTTCCTTCTCCTTTTCATCTTATCTCTCCCATTCCTAAAATATCTAGATTTCTCCTTTCCATCAAATTCACTACCTCATCTACCTCTCCTTTCCTACCTTTGAAGTTCCAATTCACAATCCGTTTGCCTTGCCGGGCCGTTGTCTTTTATAGCCATCCTTTCCAAGGCTAGCTCCCTTGTTAAAAGCTAGTTGTTGATCCATTGTTGGCTACCTACGCCTATCACAGCTTTATCAGAGCCCCGTTAGTCACCACTTTTCAGAGTTCTACAAATTTATTTAACAAAAACAGAGCTTGTTTTATATATAAGGAAAAAAAACAATCTTAGCTCTACAGGTAGTGGAATTAAACGTGCCCATTCGTCAGGACTGTCCTAAAAATTAGTCCAGTGCGATATTTGTTTTATCTATACATAATAACAGGGACAGTGTCCGCCTGCTCAGCAGGGTGCTAACGTTCTCGCCTCCCATGCAAGCGGGCCCTGGTTCGATTTTCTCCGCTCGGGGATTTGGTGTTGTGTTGTCCTCATCATCCTTTCATCACCGGCGCGCAAGTCGCACAGTGTACTGTCGCCTGAAATAAGACTTGCACTTAGCAACCGAACTTCCCCGGATGGGCCCTTCCGGCCAACGATGCCACACGCTCATTATCATTTTTTCAATAGAGATAGTAAAACAGAGCTGTCGCTGCTAGAGAACAGGTTACTATTCGCGATTAACAGCTCCTGCTAATATGGATCGATAAAACAGAAATATCGCACTAGACTAATTTGGGACCACTGTATGGAACGAGTGCGTAAAATACCACTTTAAAAATGGTTTTGTTTGTAACGGTAAACAAACCGACGTTTTCCGTCGGTACTGGGCGTCGCATGAAAACCGCAATGAGTAATATCTGTCTGTGCAGACTCCAGCTACTCATTGTAAAATGGAAATTGCAGATAAGTGCCGAAACACCGGAGAAAATGACCTGACGACTTTTACGAGAGACACCCGGTATTTATATGTCATTATCATACATATCTCTGCCATTTCATATTTTTATCTGTTTTCATGCACGTGTGTATGTCTAGATGTATGTGTCTAACGCTATTTGTCATGGACAAAAGCGGGACTGAAGCTAGCAGCGTATAGGTTCAACAGGAGCGTCAGTGTGTCATTGAATTACGTTGGCGAAAGTGTAACAAGTGAAGGTGTAGCATTTGTTTCTGACGTTTCCTGCAAACGTCAGAGGTATTCGAGCATGTGAAAGCAGTATTACTGGGGGCTTATGCAAACTGAAGGAGTACAGCATTTGGACGAGGGCTATCGATTAGGTGACGGTTTATGCTCACCAGGGCTCAGGCGAAATTAACAAGCATTAAGATGGTTCTAGTTGATGAAACGATTGAAAGGGGCATTAGTAACAGAACTGTACAAAAAGGGGACACGACCGAAAAACAGCCGAATCGGAAGTAGCTGGTATTACTACGTTAGAAGCAAGTTCATCAGGAGAAACTAACTCCAATGATATAATAAGTCAAATGCTATTTTACTTCCTAGCTATCGGAAGTGAAGCACTGTTAAAGGGAGAAGCCAATGAGTATCCAGTGCAAGTAAATGTTAACGCTACAGAAATTTTTGCGAAGTGGTCGGCATGCAGCGTTGGTTCCGTTCCTCATGTCCAGCCTACCGAGGCTGTGAGGGTGTGCTTCTACATGTATCCATCTCCTTTGAATCCTGTATCTGGCCGCGAACCAAATTCAGGGCTAAGGGTCCCTAAAGTTTTAAACAGAAAATAAATGAGAGCTTAAAGTATGCGCCAGAAACACGTCCTCTTCAAGCAAGCCCCGAGACATTGGCCAATAAACATCGATGGGTCCAGGTGTATCTTTCTGCCATTGCTCACCATATACCGTAATTACGTAGAATTTAAAAATGAGAGCACTTCAAAGAGTAAGTTACACATTATTATAGCAAGTCAAGTAATTTTTACTGAATGCTGCACAACACTTCAGAGTGGCACAGATACATAACACACTTTTTCAACATAGTCGCCAAGCCTCTACAAACAGCTGTCCGATCGGCCTACCAATCGTTCAAGTCCTCGACGGTGGAAGTCCTCTCCTTGGTCACGGAGCCATTAGAGAACCATCCATTGTGTGAATGTGCGTATCATTGGAAGACCTCCTCCCCCCCACCCCTCCCAACAGATGTTCTTTAAGTTTTCCAAAAGCATGAAATTCGCATGGTGCAAATGTAGACTTCGCTATCAGCATCACACACGTCTGTGTGGCCTTGATCAAATTGTTGGTACAACTCCACTACAGCTGAACGCGAAATTGCGTTTAGTCCTGCGAGGGGTCCTCTTGTACATGGAGCCCGATTTTGTAATTAAATTCATGAAAAATGACCTGACACGGTTGCCATATGTAGAAGAGATCGTGTCTTTGACACCACTGATCCAAAGATGATGCCTGAGTGGTGGAATCGATTGTAAGTAGGAGCGCGGGGAGCGCAGTGGCATTTGCCGTCGCACTCTGTCACAGGTAGGATGTAAGGCTTAAAACTAGTTCCTAGCTGTGAGAATTTAGTTATTGTTGTATGGACGCAGCATAATACCGTTTTTATAAAATGAAGTGATGGATGATACTTTTTATCCTCACGCAGAGCCAATAAATGTTCGGTCGTAGTTATTTCTATAAAAGTGTCTATTATTAATTTGTGAGACAATAATATTATCAAGAAATGAAGTAATACAGATCGTTGACGAATACTGACCATTGTCCATGGCAATTATAGAAGAGTAATGTCCGCCCCGATAGCTGAGTGGTAGCCGGCACGGTAGCTCAGCGTTTTCGGTCAGAGGGCTGCTCTTCTGTAATAAAAAAACTGAGTAAAGGAATCAACGATCAACTTGAACGGATGTCTTGTGACGTCTGCCCAGACCTAACGCAACGAACAATAGCGAACAAAAAGAAAGAAAAAAAGTGGCCAGCATGACGGATTGCCGTCCTACGGGCCCGGGTTCGATTTCCGGCTAGGTCGCGAATTTTCTCTGCTCAGGGACTGGATGTTGTGCTGTCTTCATCATCATTTCATCCTCATCCGGCGCGCAGGTCACCCATTGTGACGCCGAATGTACCAAGGTGGCTGGGCCTGCCCCACAAGGGGCCTCCCGGCCAATGACGCCAAACGCTCATTTCCATTTCAAATGGTTCAAATGGCTCTGAGCACTATGCGACTTAATTTCTGAGGTCATCAGTCGCCTAGAACGTAGAACTAATTAAACCTAACTAACCTAAGGACATCACACACATCCATGCCCGAGGCAGGATTCGAACCTGCGACCGTAGCGGTAGACCGGCTCCAGACTGTAGCGGCCACTCCGGCCGGCTCATTTCCATTTCCATAGAAGAGTAATGAAGTATTTTCCATCAGATTTAATGTATAGACTGATCAGGTACATCCGATTAGTAATATTTTGTGTCTTTTGCAATCCTTACACAGAGAAGCTAAATTAAATCTATTTTGTCAAACGATGTCAGACTTTTTCTTATTTATCAGTTAAAGTGTTTTTAATTACGATAGTAAGTGAGAATTGTAGAACAGTTGAGAAGTTCACTGATTTTGAAGTTAATGTAAAATGTGTCATATCAGATATTGTGAAGGTGAAACTGTATTTTGAATACAATTTTCAATCTGAAGCACTCGGTCTTAGCATGTCCTCGTATCAGTACCTCATCCTCTTCCACGTCGTGTTTATTTAAATCCAATGAATATTTTTTTAAAGAAATCATTTTTCAATCAGAATCAGAAAAATATTAATGTGAGAGAACCAGAACAGTATTAATGTTAGTAACAGTCTCAATGCGGCAGCATTGCACAGCTCTGAGTCAATATCCAGTATTTTCACTGAAGATTTGCATGGTTATTCATTTATCAGCCAGTCTACTGATATTATCTGTATGAAGATATTTTACGGCCGGAATTGCACTTCGCAGTGCCAGGATTGAATATTTTGTATGCCTACTGTTGAGGGAACAGAATACCAATATTATAACCGTTGGGACTCTAGAGTAAGGAAAATTTATTTCATTGTTTATTTGCACAGGGAATTTTGTCAGTTTATTGTACAGGGCCATAGGACTCGGTGCTCAGTAAAACTTATACAATGATTAAATACCTACTAGTGAGACCTGAAAATTTAATACAAATATTCGGAACACAGTGTGTTACATTCAGTATATAATCATTTAGTTTCTGCTGGTAGGCCATCCATATGCCACGTGAAATGATAACACGTCACCTAGAATGCTACAAAAGGAAGGCTAAGTTAATCTCTCTTGCATTTGCTGGCTGACAAAAACGTAGTGATTTAAATATCTGTCCTCTCTTTAACCTATAAGTTTTCTCTGGAACTTCATGCAGTTTCCATATCTGGAATTACTTTCCACTGAAAGTAAAGCTCCAATGTGTTTCTTAATACACAATGAATTACAAGTTCTCTCTAACAACAAGAATGTAATTGTCGCTAAATCTCGATTAACAAGATTCTTTTCATGCGAAGCTGTGCACGGTTAACAGAAACGGCATTTTCTAAAACGAGTGCAACATAGAAAAATATATGAACAGACTACTACCAATAAATGTACAAGGCTATTCATAAATACGCCACCGTCTCTGACGTAGTGGTAACACTGGCTCCCTTCAGATCACCGACGTGAAGCGCTGTCGGCCTTGGATAACACTTGCATGAGCGACCGTCCGATTCTGCCCAGCGCTATTGACTCGCGTGGTGCACTCAGACCTTGTGAGGCCAGTTGAGGAGCTACTTGAGTGACAAGTAGTGGCTCCGGTCTCGTAAATTGATGTCGTGGCTCGTCGTCGTGGCTCTGAGCACTATGGGACTCAACAGCTGAGGTCATTAGTCCCCTAGAAGTTAGAACTAGTTAAACCTAACTAACCTAAGGACATCACAAACATCCATGCCCGAGGCAGGATTCGAACCTGCGACCGTAGCGGTCTTGCGCGTAAATTGATGACGGCCGTGAGAGTGGTATGCTGACCACATGTCCTTCCATATCTGCATCTTGTAACAGCTATAGGCTGAGGATCACACGCTGGCCAGGCGTTGCCGTTGGACCAATCGAGGCCTGTTTGGACGGAGAGTATTTATAAATACCTTCGCGGCTTCACAAGAGACTGCACGAAATCTACTAGACACACAGAAAACAAATCGAAAAAGTGCGAATAGGACTCACGCTCTCAGGTTTCCATACAAACTGTATTATATATGTATGGATATTAATAATAATTTCGTGTGGTTCAGTGGCGTGGTGCAAGTGTTTCTAACGGACGCCAATTTGGCGACTTTTGTATCCGTAACCCACTCCAGTTAAGGGGACCAACAGTTTAAAGTGGAATCCGAACAATGTGTCGTGCCTAGGTGAAGGCTACGTTAAGACTATAATTGAAAAATCCGGTGTCTGATCCAGATTCGACCCCCGCGACTGCTCAATATCCAGACACGCGGTTTACGTAAGACCACCGGGCTCTACATGTAAATAGATAGCTCATATATATGTATTGACGAGTGAGCTCGGGAGTTTCAAAATATGTCACATAAATGGCCGTATCTTTTGATTGCATTGACTTCGCTACAGTCTTTTGTGTGTTTATACTAGTGGTTCGTGTTTCTGTGTGAAAAATCCAAGTCAAAAATGTTCGTTTATGACGAATTGCTGGGTTCTGTGCACTAGAACAGATTCAAAATGAAACCAAAACAAACAACTAGCTGCACCCAGCTGGTGCACATGTAACAATAAATCGCTGTTTTGCACCTAAACAGCCGGCCGGTGTGGCCGTGCGGTTCTAGGCGCTTCAGTCTGGAACCGCGTGACCGCTACGGTCGCAGGTTCAAATCCTGCCTCGGGCATGGATGTGTGTGATGTCCTTAGGTTAGTTAGGTTTAAGTAGTTCTAAGTTCTAGGGGACTGATGACCACAGATGTTAAGTCCCATAGTGCTCAGAGCCATTTTGTACCTGAACATGAGAGTATAATGGGAGAAAATAAAGAGTGACTGACAGGGATAAATTTTTTTTATTTGAACTTTCAATGAGCAGCTTGTTATGACGCTCTTCTCCAGTTATTACCTTCAGTGTGGTATTAAGTTATGTGCCCAAGTTCTGTAACAACGTAAAATGAGTAATAATTAGAGTTTAAGGTTATTTTCACTCAATAAATGGCAACAGAAATATTCTGCAGTGAGGGGCCACAAGTGGTTTCGCTGCGCTAAGGACTTTTGACCACTTCAGCGTGGCCTTAGCTCTAGCTCCTCCAAGCTGTTTTGTCTTGGCTACGGATCAGTTACTTTCAACAGGTGTCGTACTGGAAGAAAGAGCTGTTGTCAAGAGTTAGCGCTGTGAGAAATTACCTCCACAGAATGAAATAGTGGAAAGAGACTAGCCTATTTCATACTGTCGGAATCTACAATTCACGATATTCTACAAGACTACAATCCTCTACGACCACACATTTTGACAGAGGAGCAGGTAGCATCTCATTAGTAGTTTCTCCGTAAGCTCGTCGATTCAGGAAAAAACATTTGGCATAGTCACACAGTTATAACCCAGTTTTTGAGACAACGTAGCCAAGCCGACCTGAAATATGCTATCGATTATTACTATACTGACAACAACTTAACTGCATGCGTAGTTTAACAGGTAGAGTGGTGATCTGCTAAACTGTGAGAAGAATCAATTAAGGATCGCATCAAAGTATCGGATTAACATTTGCTGGTGCATAACACCGGCCAGTCTCCAACGCAATACACAAACTACTGAATGGACAGGGGAAGGGGAATGGAGCATTGCAAAGGTGTAAGTCAGACTGAGGTGTATCGGATGATTGTTATGGAACTGTAACACAGCACGAAGAAGGTTACATGTGAAATTCCAGTTTTTAATTCTTGAAGAAGTCCGCCCCCGGTAGCTGAGTGGTCAGCGCCACAGAATGTCAATCCTAAGGGCCCGGGTTCGATTCCCGGCTGCGTCGGAGATTTTGTCCGCTCAGGGACTGGGTGTTGTGTTCACCTACTCATCATCATTTCATCCCCATCGACGCGCAAGTCGCCGAAGTGGCGTCAAATCGAAAGACCTGCACCCGGCGATCGGTCTACCCGACGGGAGGCCCTAGTCACACGGCATTATATTATTATTCTTGAATATAGTTGTGCACAGCTCACAGATTTGTTCTCGAAATTCAGAGAATACACAACAGATGTGTATTCCTTCTACGTATTTCTTATGGTGTATACCGAGAGACTTTGACAATTTTCTTCACGTATGTCATCCGTGAACGGAATAGAAAAACGGGAAAATGATTTTGGTATTCTACATCTCCTTTGCCAAACACGCTACGAGAGCTTTCGGAGTACTAAAGCAGTTTCAGAACCTGAAATATTAACGAAATTATGCTTACCTATTTCTTTCCATTGTCTTTTAAATAACTATTTTCTTGTATAATGATAAGGAATTTCCATAATGGCTTGCAGAAAAATAGCTCATCCTTACATAGTAGTCCCCTTGAATCTGCACCCATGGTCTCTGGATCGTGAAAATTGCTCCGTATTGGTGTGTCGGTCCACCCAGTAACTCGGTAAGTAAGCAGTCATACCCTCAAAATACTGCTGTGTAAAAATGCGACCGCGTATAGTTGATCGTTTCAACTACAATCAGTGTAACGCAGATTAACATTACAACTAACATAAAGTAAAATTTCATTCCATTAATTTCCTAATGCCCATAACACGATTAATGTGTTGTACGAGTAGTACACTTTTTCATCTATTATTAATTGCTCATTAAGCACTATTACATTCGTAAATTTTTCATGAAAAATTCAACTGATGCATCGTTTATTCTCTTTATTAGAAAAAATTCTCTTTTCTAAGTCATCCCTGGTCAGAAATAAATGCATCACAGTTAATTGTATGAAACAGTTTAGGATATTTCATCGGAAAGGTGCGGCATCGCCTACAAGTTTCCGAGGTGAATAGAACTGATAGTCGTCAAACACGCTTTTCAATCGCGTGAGTGCACAGCCGTTTCCAAACTTTCCTTAGCAGCTGCCATCGTTAGTTGCTCACGCACTATCTCCTCGTTCGCCTGCTCTTTTTTTTCCCCCCCCGTGCTGAAATTTAAGCTACCTACTGGCAAGTAGGAAGGGGTCCCGGGCGAGGTGGATGGGAGGCTCTCGAATAAAGTTGAAAATGGTTTTAAGCAAGTTAGAAGTGCTGGCTAATGCTAATGGCTTTTGTTGTATGGCAGTTTAAAAACTGGCGGTTATTTAGTTCTTGTTTGCTTTAAAACTTAATCACCCTAAGTGGACGGGGCTGTCGAGGGGGAGCTCCAGGTCGTGTTCCGCGCGGCTAGGCTGCCGACCAGCGTACGCCTACACATTCAAGCGCCCGGCGACGGAAAGTGCCCCGGTCGTTTGAAACGGTCTCAAGGCTTCTGGGAGTATGACAGAGAACTAATTTTTACAAAGCATAATCTTCTGATATTATGATGTGACATTTAGAACATTATGTAAGTTTCATGCTTTTTCACATTCTATATGTTCCACCTGTCGTCTTTAAAGCATTGTTTATCGTCTTCACCTTATAAACGTTCACGGCTGATACTATTACCAGAACGAAAGACTCATAATGTTGCTACGTCAGGACAATATTTACCCGCGGGCGTGTTTGTGAAAGGGGTCACTTAGCGTTGATCAGTTTCCCAGAAACGTGAGAAAAAATCGGTTTAAACTCGCAGCAGCATGATTTATTCTTGTCCATTGCTTACTTAACTCAGTAAGCTCTATACATCCATTACCTTCTCCAGGTAACTCCTTCACTAAAATCTATAAAAAAATGAATGTACTGAGGGTGTTCCGAAACTGCTCTTGGTCGACTGAGAATCTGCTCTAATATTTTTTTTACACTTCAAGCCTAATTTCACTAAAATGAGTTAAGGGCATTAAAAAGGAATCGTGATGCATTTTCAGACATAGAAAATCATAATAACTACGACCTACCCCGTACTAAATAACAAAGTTTGTAACGTACAGTCGTCCCTAGTACAAATGCTTCTGTTTATTTACTTTCGCTCAAACTGCACACTCTCACTAACATCAGCATCCCATATATCGAACCAAACGTCTACCCATCAGAAACTACAACTGAAATCAGGCTAATAAAAGTCAAATGTTAGCACAGTGATTAATTACCAGATTTACTCGCCAAAATGCTGAACAGATTCTTATTTGACAGCAAGCTAGTAAGCAAAGACGGCTTGAGGTATTACGACTTTTAGGAAGAAGGGCATCCTTCAGTTTAGCTAACACAACTCATAGAAACATCATCCATATTAGATATTAATGATTATTTCTGCTGTGTACTGTCCTCTACAACACTATTTCTCTCCTAAATAAACAGTTTAACCTTCGTCAATATTTTTAGAACAACAAGAGACACATCCTTACACCATGGTAACTTTATCCCGACTTGTCGACAGTTAATCTGCGAAATTAATCTAATATCTTCAAAACGCGGAACCACGCTCGTTTGTTATTGGTGGAGACAGACTACGCCAACGGGCGTTGTTGCTCCCCTGGAAAGATTAAGTATTTCCCCAGCACGAGCGATTATAATCTTTCAGCCAGTTTTACTTGTCAGCCAGGTTAAGACAGACTTTAAATAACAGTATCTTTACATGCCTCAAAGACTAAATTTATTACTTCGTCAGTGTACATGCTAGTTGTTTTACTAAATGTGTTTCGTATACCTTCTATGTGATCCACTAATTGATGGTGCAACATTACGCATAAGTTGATAGGTACTTACTTACAATTTTAAGATTGGCTCTGAGCACTATGGGACTTAACAGCTGTGGTCATCAGTCTCCTAGAACTTAGAACTACTTAAACCTAACTAACCTATCACACACATCCATGCCCGAGGCAGGATTCTAACCTGCGACCGTAGCAGTCGCACGGTTCCGGACTGCGCGCCTAGAACCGCGAGACCACCGCGGCCGGCACAATTGTAAGATTCACTCGTCATGTGCTTTCTTCATTCACTGTATATTATTAACCACAAACAACTATAAAATAAAATAAATGTTCCGAAATATTTGCGATAGCCTTAGTCTTAAATTTTTTATCAAAAGCTTTTGTTATTTAAAGCTGTTTGTGACAATTTTACAATACTTTTTTTGCTAAAGTTCTTCTGTGGTAAGTCAACTTTAACACATTAGCGTATCAGAAAGCGAAGCTTACGTGATATTGAAAATTTGGAACCCTAAATAAATTTCTACGTCTCAGTAAGCATTGAGGTTATTAACCTGCATCCTGAATGTCTACCCACTATTACTACGTGAAAGCATTGTACAGAATTTTAGTACCTCCAGTTTAGTTCTTTCGAGCAGCCACGAAGGTTTAGTGCAAATAAAGTTCAATTTTATTGGTTGTCAATCAATATTTGGCGGTAGGCGATATTCGTGTATATGTAATTAATCAGTATAACCTAAAACCCATTTTAGCCTGATGACATCTATGATGCGTCGTGGTCCAAAACATCGAAAACATTCTGAAGCCATCCCAAACTACGACCGCTGAACTGACGCCCAAGGGTTGCGTAAACCGGTCAGACCTGGAACTTCACTTCAGCCCAGATTTGATAGGATCGAACAGTAGCCTCCTGAATCGTGCGCCTGTGAGAGACGATGGCAATGCAGTTGTATCATTTGTCTGAATGGAGCCCAATTTGAAGATGGAATACGTCGCTTCATGTGGCTTCAGATGAACATGTCCTCTACATTGGTGTGAACCAAAAGCATGTAGTACGAACTACTTGTGGTGTAAACTCAAGAACTGAGGTCTGTTGAAAGAACTGGGAATACTAACTACTGATTCCCAATATATTTATTCCTTAATGGATTTTGTCACATACAATATAGTTCATTTTCAAACAAAGAGATGGTTTCAAGAAATCAGTACTAGAAACAAGAATAATACATATTAATTTTAAAATTCACTTGCATTGGTCCAGAAATGTGTCCATTGTTCTGGAACACAAATTCAATAACTTTCGAGCAGCCACGAAGGTTTAGTACAAATAAAGTTCAATTTTATTGGTTGTCAATCAATATTTGGCGATAGGCGATATTCGTGTATATGTAATTAATAATATCGGATAACATGTGTTGTGTAAAATGTATTCTCTGCCATATCTCGAGTACAGTAAATGGATCACTGTAAATAAGAGTTTTAATCGGTTTTCTCTTTGATGATGCGTGGATAGAATAGCCTAAGAATTAGCTTATGCATCCAGCGTATATACCATTTACATGTTTGGAACAAGTTTGGAATTTCCTCACAAATTAAAATATATTTCAGATTTTTTTTATTATTATTCCACATCTACGAGTACCACACTTCACCAATTCGGTCGCACGCTTGTCTCTAACGATCTGGATATCGATGGTGAGCTCACTTTCGCAACTTACTCCCCATTGTTATTCGGAAATTAATTCTTAACGCATTTGCAGATCGAGTAAATACAGATCTACTTCGGGACAGACGTTCCTTGGTAATGCTTATTTGGAGTCCTTATTGCGTCCAAGGACACGGCATGCGATAAGGGAAATTACTTTATAAGAATAAGAGAGAAAATGAAAGAAGTAAGTACTGTACTTTTCTTCTTGTACTTATATAGCGCCATTTTTATCTTCCAAATAACAATGCAATGCGACGGAATGTGCCGTTGGAAGAATTTTTCAAATCGACGTAAGCGAAGCGCCGCTGAACAGCTAAACTACATATTTTAAACTAGGTTGTTAACTAAGAGACATCATTATTTCTCTGAACTATTGTTAATATTTCTGAATATTTCAGTAGGCCTATGAACCTCGATTCTACGCGGGTTCAACATTACTATACAAGTTTCTCGTCATCTCACAACCACAGAGAGATTGCTTCAGCTGAGCAAAGATGGCGCCAGACAGTGAAAAGTACAAGATACATGACTTTCAGTGTTTGTACAAAGACAACAATGGAATTCGGCTGAGACTCTCTTGTTAGAACCATCATTAAAGTGATTTAAACAAGTCGTGGGAAAGCTCAACAATTCCCTATTCTCCACCTAGAACTGAAGACATATTCCCGGAACGAATCACATTTTACTTACAACCGGCTGGACATTTTGCAGCTCCGTCCTTCCTTCTCACACTTCTATCAGTTTCGTGAACAACCTCATCGGCCCCAACCTCTCCCACCCTTTTCTTCAAAAAACATTAACCCTACCAACGTCTTATTTCAACACTCCAACCCTCTTAAGACGAACAAAAACCGATAGAACCTCGCATCCTACAGTAAACACCTTTCTCGCCCCACACTCTTGTATCTTAGTCGTCCCATTTCTCTCAGCTACAACAACCAGGAGCTGATCACCTGCACCTAGTGATGATCCGTGCACAACAGTGTCATCCGAAGTACCTGCGGAAGAAACAGCACATTAACACCGAAATTATCAGCTGCAGCATCATGATCAACATCTTCACCTAGAGTGCCTTCAGCAGCACCGCCAACATCGTCAGCCAAGGTAATAAGAGCATCACGATACATTTAATCAACTTAAAATCTCCACAACAGTATCGCTTGCAAATACAATTCGTCAGACGTGTTTCTTATGCCTTTTGTTTAAAGGTGTTTTGTTGAAATACACTTCCTCGAATTACATTTGGCTTATTTACATAACTTTCATGGCTCAACAGCAGCAGTCTCTTAGATGCCAGCCCATCCTCTACTGGGGAATTGAAACTGGCGACAGAGAAAAAGAAAACCGGACAACTGCAAGAACGACTCGAGCTCCGAGGGTTCTGAAAAAACTTAATTATGTATATAGGTAGTTCATCTATCCTGCCAATAGAGAATCGCGACGATTTCTCCCTGTTATCAATATCGAGACAGGCAATGTACGAGAACATGTCAACCCATTCTTAGGAAAATGGGGAGTTAACAGGACAGATCATGGAGAGCTGCATCAAACCAGTCTCAGGACTGAAGACCACAACAACAACAACAACAGGACAGATACACAGTCGAACAATAAATGACAAGAAAATATCTTTTTCGCTTGATATAATTCCAGATTAACAATTTCGGACTTTTTCCTTTAGTTGCACTGTGAAATCTTGCTTCTTACCAAATTTCATGACTCTAGGTTAACAGGAAGTACCCTATAGGTTTTGAAGATCGAGTTTGCGAATATAAAAATATGTAACGGAAATGGCCGTATATTTGACCGCATCCACTTAGTAGCTACAATTTTTTACATCTTCATGGGACTACAGACTTTAACATGTGACATAAACTTCAAGGTGAAACGTCTATCCGTTCCTGATAAAAAACGGTTTTTGTCACTCGGTTAGGCAGGCGGACAGACATACGGACAACAACCCTAAAAATCAGGATCTTCGGTCGTGGATTTCAACGCGGCTGCTCTCAAATGCGAGACTAATATCGCTCGGTGTAAAGGAAGTTTTGGCATATTTATTAGAGAACAGAAGCATTTTTGCGCTAATGGTCTCTTAAAAGTCACTGTAAATACATCATATTTTTAAAAAAATTATGAAGACAATGGAAAACCCACGAAACAATAGCTATTTCTACACGGATAGTAGACCTCAAGAATATCCCTCGCTCTGCTACGGGTAGCGTATTTTGCTGTCACTTCGGCCATTTTGACTTTCGATCGCACTGATTACTAATCAATCAGTTATCTATACACAATTTTTAGATGAGTGGTGTTGTTGGAATACTTTTCAGACTTCCACCTCTACCCAGCCCTGTCCTCGACGTTTAGTATATTTTCTTATTCCATTCTGGAATGATAGCATTCACTCTGTGTGCTGCAGTCTTCCTCTGCAATTATAAAAATTACTCCTGAAAAGAAAGGCTTCTCCAAATATCAAAAACTGTTCCAAGGTGCAACTTAGTCATGTACTTAGGGACAAATATTCTACTCAAATTTATAAGTGGTGAAATCGAGAAAATCTTGCTAATACTGTATTTAACAGACTATGTGTTGCATTGTTACACTGCAACACAACAGCAATCAGTAAGTGAAACCAAATTAATAATAAGTATTATCAAAATCAAGTTAGAAGGTAAAAACATTTTATTGGCAACTGACACATATTTCCATTATCAAAAGAAAACTGTCACAACATAAAAGAAACTCAGTTCATTAGCAAATATTAAGTTTTGTATGGTAGACGTTCTTCTGTTTTAAGGTACAAGGTGCCACACGGCCAAAGCGGTATGGCTTAACCGTCCACGCGTTATACACTGAACAGCCAAAGAAACTGGTACACCTGCCTAATATCGTGTAGGGCTCCCGCGAGCACGCAGAAGTGCCGCAACATGACGTGGAATCGACTCGACTAATGTCTGAAGCAGTGCCGGAGGGAACTGACACCATAAATCCTGTAGGACTGCCGATTTATCCGTAAGAATACGAGGTGGTGGATATCTCTTCTGAACAGTACGTTGAAAGACATCCTAGATATACACAATTATATTCATGTCTGGAAACTATTGTGGCTAGCGAAAGTGTTTAAACTCATAAGACCGATCCTGGAGCCACTCTGTAGCAAACCTGGACGTGTGGGGTGTCGCACTGTCCTGCTGGAATAGCCCAAGTACGTCGGAATGCAAAATTGGCATGAATGGATGCAAGTGATCAGACAGTATGCTTAACGTTCGTGTCACCTGTCAGTCGTATCTACACGAATCAGGGGTCCCATATCACTCCAACTAAACACGCCCCACGCCATTACAGAGCCTTCACCAGTTTGAACAGTCCCCTGTTGACATGCAGGGTCCATGGATTTACGAGGTTGTCTCAATATCCGTACACGTCCATCCGCTCCCTACAATTTGAAACTAGACTCGTCCGACCAGGCAACATGTTTCCAGTCAACAACAGTCCAATGTCGGTGCTGATGGGCCCAGGCGAGGCGTAAAGCTTTGTGTCGTGCAGTCATCAAGAGTACACGAGTGGGCCTTCCGCTTCGAAAGCCCATATCGATGATGTTTCGTTGATGCAGCAGTTTGCGGAAGAGTTGCACTTCTCTCACCTTGAGCGATTCTCTTCAGTCGCCGTTGATCCCGTTCTTGCGGGATCTTTTGCCAGCTGCAGCGATGTCGGAGATTTGAGGTTTTGCCAGTTTCTTGAAACTCACGGTTCACTCGTGAAATGATCGTACGGCAAAATCCCTTCATCGCCACCTCAGAGATGCTGTGTCCCATTGCTCGCGTGCCAACTATAAAATGACGTTCAAACTCACTTAAATCTTGAAAACTGCCATTGTAGCAGCAGTAACCGATCTAATAACTGCGCCATACATTTGTCTTGAACAGGCGTTGCCGACCGCAGCGCCGAATTCAGCATGTTTACCTATCTCTATATTTCGATACGTATGGCTATGTCATTTTCTTTTGAGTTAGCAATATCCTCCAAAGAGCTTTAATATATTATACACTTTAAAATGTAGAACTCGTAATATGTACAAACGCTGCACAAAACACAGCCTCACGCCTCGCAATTACAGAAACAGTACAAAATACAGGAAACGTATTCACATTTGCGAATATCAACTACCTTCGGCTATATATTTGGATGACGACAGTGTAAATTTGTGCCGGACCGGGACTCAAAAGAAAACAATTCTTCCCCTAGGAAGAACACAATGAGAGAAGGCTTCGAAACAAAGAAAAGAGAAAAAAACAAAGCTTCACAATATCTTTACGATTAAAGGCAAGGTACAACATATTTCAAACTAAGCACGATAACGTGGAATTCTCTGCCACTTCTAATGAGCATTCACCTAATATTGGTGAAAAATAACCACAATTTACTACATAGTGGGCAGAGTGCCCGAGGAGCCATACGATCAAATTAGTGTTTGTCCGAGAGAAAACGGACAAGCCCGGACACAGAAGAAGTTTAATCGACAAAGCAGTTTCAGCTGATCGGGTGAGAAAAGCCAATTGTCGGCGAATCCAGTGACAGTGTTCTCGTCCGACAGAGACAAGCCTGTGTGGTAATGTATCATGTTTACGACATGGGTCGCAAAGACCAGTCGAACTAAGATCAAAGCGATGGAGGCGTTCGAGGGTCGGGATCAGATTGTAAATGACTTCCATTTGGATCATAGGAAGACTAACGTGAAACCACACTATTTTGCAGAATATCAGTGTCGTTGCCATTTAAATTGGGGAGAGGGATGATCGTACTCCCTAAAGGGAAAGCAAAGATCTGGTTGCAATGTATGTCATTGATAAAATGTCGGCTCCCAGAAAACTTACTATAATATAAAATTCACGTACATGGCGCAATTTAGAGCTGATCCACATCAGCAGGGGGAGGCAGGCTAGCCGGTCGTAGACACGTAAATAAGCGAGATATATTAGAATGAATAGCTCGAGTATCTATTAAATCGTTACACCGTATTCACAATACTGAAGCCTTCACTTTAGTATTTGTAAGTCCCAATCCTCCCAGGGGACAGGTCCTCGCAATCACTTCATAACGAAGACTAAAAATGTGACTCTTCTATAGGAAATAACCGGATAATTGCTTCAACTTGCGGGCCAAAATCGCAGGGAGCGGGAATATTTGTGCTACATAGCACATTTGCTGAAAATGTAGAAGTTCTGCACATCGTAAAGAATGCTAAGGAAAGGACGTTCTCAACCACGAATTGCCACTTCAATTCGATTCGTCACCTCCCGCCAATTGAGTGCAGCCATTTTCATTGGACAGCGATCCACAGTAAGCCTAAAGATTGATGACGAGCAACCACCACTGCCCATGGAATGACAACTTGATAAAAAACCCGCAGTGGTAACAGGGTACATTTCAATTCATTAATGCAGGCCCCAGACAGATAAGAAAAGGAATCCAGTACGTCCTTGAGTAAGGATATGTCACCGACATCACGTAGCAATACCACACCATCCGCATACCGAGGTTTCTCGTAATATCTTCCGGCCATACAATTGATCAGCAACACGGCGAAGCAGGCGTTCTAGGACAAGACAAAAAGAGTCATGGAGACGGGGCACCCTGCTATAAACCCCGTCGGATGGTGAGGTGGGGAGTAAGTTGTCTATTCTCTACGACAGAAGCATGAATAGCAGTAAAAAGATTGGATAATACTTGACACGCAGCATCATTGAGACTGGTCGCTTTGAGCACTAGCATCAAGAAACCGTGGCTGGCAAGGTCAAATGTCTAATTAAAATCAATAAGAAGTAAGACTCCAGAGACAGAAGTAGCTCCAGCCAGCGAGACGACGTTCCGGCATTCGACTACAGAAGCCAGAATCGCGCGCACAGGCACACGGCTTTGGTGAACAGCAAGATTTTTCTCTAGCAGTGTCGACAAACGGCTATTAACCGACTGGTCGACATTTTTGTAATCGAAATTAAGTAGTGTGATCGGGCGGAAATTCTCCATGTCTGGATGTCCGGTAGTTTTCGGAACTAGAACGATTTTATCAACCTTGAAGGGGCCAGGAATCAAACCGCCCCAGATCACCTCATTCAGCAGCGACGTAGTGGTATCATCTGTAAGAAGCCAAACATTCACTAAAAGTATCATCAAGTCGCACCGATTTTTGCGGTGGTGAACCGGCAATAACTGATTTATGTTGAAACTTCTTTATTGAAATGAGTGTGGCTGTACTTAAATTGCTGAATGGGACCCACAATATCTCAGTGCAACGCAATCTGGCTGCTCAAAAAAAAAGATAACCTAATTTCAAATAATTAAAGCACTTACCTCACAAAAATCTTCATTACGCAATAATGTGACATCCAGTTCAGACACGAATATAAATCGTCATTGGCATCTAGTACAAAGGACTATAATCATGAATAATATTCAATCTACAAGTCGAACATGTACAGACCGATAGCCTACGCTAACACTTCAGACCTCTACCTTCCATCAATGATAACTTCTCACATCCAATATCCATCACTGCTAGCTGTTCACCTCCAACTACCCAACAGTACTCCCATCACTGCTGGCGACTAACTTCCAACTGTCCAGCACTACTGGCGATTAACTTCCAACAACGAGTCCAACCAGCCACAGAGTCTCTTACTAAGAAAGGGCAGTCAGATCCAATGCAAAGTGCTACACAGAAGCAGCCCACATACAATGTCACTGCGGGAAAAAATACTTAGAAATTCATCATTTAATTCGGAAGTAACCACGCAATCCAGGAGAGGAGTAAATTTATCAGGGGCAAACGGATCAACAGCAGGGAGACCATAAAGGTCGGTAAATTAATTATAGATTACTCTGGAAATGTCACGTTGAGATGTCAGTTCGTGACCATCGGTGTGAATGAGGGACGCGATTCATGCTCGTTTTCGACGTATCCGCAGTCGGATAAGCTGATATAAAGGGGTCAGTTCATCCTGCAGGAATTAGAGGGATTTTCATCGTAACCTGAGTCCGTGCATTTGTTGTCTCTTCAACTGAAGAAGCTTCGCCTTAACATGGCTGACATCCACAATCCATAAGGGAGCTTGTGTGGCACCGTCGTAAAGTGGTCGCAAGACGGAATAATAAAATTCCTGAGACAGACGGACATCCATCGCCCTCTCAGCGCCGTAACGTGTTAACGCTTTCCGGAGCAATGTTTCTGCATACCCTCACCAGAATAACGGTCCTTCGAACGCACGTTACTAGCCCAACTGCTCGAACGATAATATCGAGGGAAGGATCCTTTAAGAGAGAACTTTTCAACATCGACGGGATACGAACGACACAGTCCTACTGGTGGCGGCACATGATTTTAAGGTTACAGGTACGGCACAATGATCAGGAAAACATGTGGGTATCACGTTTATCGCTAATAGTAGCCCACATAAAGAATCAAAAAGATAAAGGCGATAGAATCTGCTGCTGGAAGCAGGTATAAAATGCGTATACCTGACGAGAGTGGGATACTGACAGATCCACGCATCGCGTATTGGCTTATCAAATCGTGTAGTTCCTTACTGAAATTTAAACTAGAGGTCTGATCCACAGGACGCTAAACTTAATTAAAATCTCCGCTAACAGAGGTTTCTGAGGAGTTTTACAAAATAAATAAAGTAACAAAATAAAAAACTCTATCATCTTCATAAAAACGCGCGCAATCTGTAGAATGACCAGATATTGAAGGGGCATAAAGAAGAATTAAAGTAAGATCAAAAAGAGGTGCAGCCTATTACTCGACCATTAACAAGAACTTCGAAATCAGTAGTTGGTATTCACTTTCTGTAAAGTAACGCAGTGTCAGTACATCGTTCAGCAGCCACATTAAAGAAAGTGGAAAAGCCGGGCATAGGAAAGTGCTCAAATAATACTTCCTGAAAAACATCGCGTCTGTCGCAGCGCCACAAGTCTAAGGTCGGAACTAATTCTCGTCACATTCAAGGTAAGAAAGGTGTAGCCCTCATCTATTTATTACCGAATGCAGTTGTTGCTTGCAAGTGACTTTTAAAGTGGAGTATCACAGCCCATGGCAGAGTCAACGGGTGAACCTGAATGTAAAGAGGAGGATCCCTCTCTTGTATCCTCTTCCTGTTTCCTTCTTTTTTTTCGCTAAGCTGCACGCTCAAGTTAACAATGTTATTTGTTGCATCTTTGCTGGAAGGCGATTATATGGTGGGGCAACGTGGATGAGTCCTCGGAAATTTAATGTCAGATGCAAAGCCTACACCCCACTCTTCCTCGTGTGGGCTCCAGGTAATCAACGCAAACAGAAACTGACGGTTCGTCTTTTACCGTCACCAAGTGTTCCGCGGCGCATTTGTGCCGATCTGGTACTGATCAGCAGCGAGCTGTGTCTTCCCAATTTGGGGGCGCAGAATAAGGGTGGGAATGTGGTATCGATAGCAACGATGCCACGGCATAGGTACAGGTTCATAAGTTGGCACTACGAGACACCGACGACAGCACCCTCTAGTAGGCGCTGTGGAGATATACGAGCTCCGCTGCAGATTCTTCGCATTTCATCAAGATCAGACGGCCTGGAAACATCGCTTCAACCTCAGCTTTCTATTGAGACTATGTACTACTTACGACGGATATAAGGCTTCACATCTCAGTGCAAAGTTATGTAACCATTTATTAACTTGTTTTTGCCTATAGTAAAAATCTATAAGTTGACAAGCAGTACCGACATGTTTTACCTTTTCCTACTCCTACTCACTTCCTACATTCGGCCTACCCTTCCGTTTGCAGGAGCAGACCCACGCGCCGCCTTCCAGACGGGATACAAAAGGGAATACGTTACAGACTCAGGGATGCCCGCCAAGTCCATCGATATGGCACGGAGATACGAAACAGGTCCATCCTCATGTGATTCCGAAGAGGCGGTCTCGGTCTCAGGAGACACATCGGAGGGGTACTAGACACTTTCGAATCTAGAAACAGCAGCCGACAAGTCATCATCCCCGTCTGAATTCGCGGTGGGGAGAGGCCTCCGCCAACGAAATCTAATCAGCAGAGTGGAGAAAGGAAGACTCTTCGACATCTTGCGTCCGTCTACGTTCGTTTTGATGTGGATATGGTGGCGGCGCGGAAGCTGCAATGGCAAAGTCTGTACGTGAGGTTAACGGTGGAAATGCTCTAGGATCATCAAGCAACGGCTAGCATTGTCCCTGAGAAACTAGTTTAGGCACAATGGCTGTCATTTATGGAATCAGGTCCGCTAAAATTATCCTTCTGCGATTTGCATAAATGGATTTTAAGACCGCGAGGCGATGCGGGCAATTTGTGCGAAGGTGTCCACTCTCATTACACGTAAAACAGGTCCCTTCTTTTCCCGTCTAAGTTATATGTACACGGTATCGACATACCTGCAATTGAGGGGATATATTCCGTTTCACCGCCATGCCCACGGTTGGAACTCCATTATAAACTTGTAAACGATGTCGAGAGTAGCAGCGTTCCCGCCGTGTATTCCGTATGTCCCGAGCCCACGAGTTAGGCAGGCCGTGGCGCATACAACACATCACGTGACGCTGCAGATCTTACCAGTGCCAGCAGATATCTCCGGCGGGGAGCGAGTAATGCTTTCAGACGAGTTTAGTAATTGCATGCAAGGTCTCGATAGCACACGACAAGGTTAAGACGTTTATTGGGTAGCTTTTCAATCAAATACTGATTTCCCGTGGACGCTGCAAGGAGCATAGAGTTCACGAAGTGCGGCGGACAAGCCGGCTAGGGTGACGTCACATGTTCGTTGCAGGGTCGTATATCTCGTTGGCCCCGGTATATCCCCAAACGAAAGCAGGACTGTCTTGAGGAAACTGTCATCAGCTTCGGGCGAAAAGTTAAAAACCTTAACATTCGTATATTCCACCTCCGCGTTCGCCAGAATAACCATACTATTAGAGCCATCGCGATTAGTAAAAGGGATTTGTTGTCCGTGTCACAAAGAGAGCCTGTCAACCTGAAGCAGATCTAGAAACTTGACAACTTGACATACGATTAAAAAAAAATTTTTAAAAATGGCTCTGAGCACTATGGGACTTAAAATCAGAGATCATCAGTCCCCAGAACTACTTAAACCTAACTAACCTAAGGACATCACACACATCCATGCCCGAGGCAGGATTCGAACCTGTGACCGTAGCGGTCGCGCGGTTCCAGACTGCAGCGCCTAGAACCGCTCGGCCACAACGGCCGGCCATACGATTCAGAATCGAAGTGCGAACCTGTTCTGAGGTTACCTTCATCGTATCTACAAGCCAGTCATGAATTTCTAACGAACTTGGCTGCACATTCCGCGTGGACATGTCAAAACTAAAACTGACGGTACCTCTACGTGGGATGTACCTGGGACCCACGAACGACACTGCAGCGCAAGACAACGTCGCGTCAAAACTGAGTCGCAAACACGAGACGCTGAGAGACAAACAACGACGTGACGCACACAACTCACACGACACTGAGGTCCAACAAGTAAGCACATACTACGCTACGATGGAGGCGGGAACAAGCAGAACAAACTCGCCCGACGTACGAAGTTGGAATATGGCTTCAGCCACCCGAGCACGCATCGCAGCTAGATCCAAACCTTCGTCATACGTCGTCTTCCATGTGTCTCAGCCTGCATTCCTACGTTACGTTGAAAGGTGGCTACACAGAGCAACAGCGCCAGAGATTGCGCCAAAGAGTTTTATTCCGCCGCCTCCACTGGCAGTGCTTATCGAGAAATCGTGATGGAGAGTGCTTATTGAGATGTATCAGTGGTGAGTCGTTGTTGAGAAGTTCCCATGGAGAGTGCTTGTTTAGAACTTGTAGTATTGTTTTGATGGGCTAGACACCAGATGTTATTGGATTGGGAGGCTGTAATGATCAGAGTGTGCTTTTCGTCAATATACAGGGTGATTCAAAAAGAATACCACAACTTTAAAAATGTGTATTTAATGAAAGAAACATAATATAACCTTCTGTTGTACATCATTACAAAGAGTATTTAAAAAGATTTTTTTCACTCAAAAACAAGTTCAGAGATGTTCAATATGGCCCCCTCCAGACACTCGAGCAATATCAACCCGATACTCCAACTCGTTCCACACTCTCTGTAGCATATCAGGCGTAACAGTTTGGATAGCTGTTGTTATTTCTCGTTTCAAATCATCAATGGTGGCTGGGAGAGGTGGCCGAAACACCATATCCTTAACATACACCCATAAGAAAAAATCGCAGGGGGTAAGATCAGGGCTTCTTGGAGGCCAGTGATGAAGTGCTCTGTCACGGGCTGCCTGGCGGCCGATCTATCGCCTCGGGTAGTTGACGTTCAGGTAGTTACGGACAGATAAGTGCCAATGTTGTGGCGCTCCATCCTGCTCAAATATGCAGCTCTCTGCTAGCTCTGCGAGTCGATTTTCCTGGGCTGCGAACAAATGCTTGCTGGATGCGTGCTACATTTTCATCACTCGTTCTCGGCCGTCCAGAACTTTTCCCTTTGCACAAACACCCATTCTCTGTAAACTGTTTATACCAACGTTTAGTACACTACCTATCAGGAGGTTTAACACCATACTTCGTTCGAAATGCACGCTGAACAACTGTCGTCGATTCACTTCTGCCGTACTCAATAACACTAAAAGCTTTCTGTTGAGCGTTCGCCATCTTAGCATCAACTGGCGCTGACGCCTAGTCAACAGCGCCTCAAGCGAACAAATGTACAACCAAATGAAACTTTATAGCTCCCTTAATTCGCCGACAGATAGTGCTTAGCTCTGCCTTTTGTCGTTGCAGAGTTTTAAATTCCTAAAGTTGTGGTATTCTTTTTGAATCACCCTGTATATGAAGGTAAAAAAATTCCGTTTTTTTTATTATTTCAATGTCTTAACAATAATGCCTCTTGGTCACAGGTTCAGTCAACAAAGCATCTGGCTCGTGTTCTTGTATTAGACTGTATTTCTGGTTTCTATGTGCAATTATTGTATTTCTGGTTTTTTTTTAATTACTTCAGTATAAATAGTGTTTAAAATATCTGGTCTTATTGAGGAAGAACCGTGCCAGATGTGTACGTTGAATCACACTTCCACACACAGAACAGCTACACTTGTGTTTTGTTGTTTCCTAGGTTTTATAGTTGCTGGGGACTTAATTAATTAATTGTGTTAACGGAAATTTTCTTTCATTCTTTGTTGTTATTCTATGCAGTCAGATTGCGTACTAATACTAGTCAGGGCCAACCGTTTACGAGACTGCGTAATCGTACATACAGCTACAAAAATTTAAAAGTATTTGCATTCTCTTTATTTAATTAAGCCCCCGTGCAGCGTACATTCCTGTTCATGAAGGACATATTTACTGAGAGTTGAGGGCCTGGATAAATACTAAATAGCTGTGCCTGTGTTATTAAGAAGTACGGTGCAACGTTCCTTCGGATATGCATGCATATCCGAAGGAACGTTGCATCGTACTTTTTAATAAAACAGGCACTGCTACTTTACAGTGAAAAACATCGAAAACAGCTTGTGGCGGGTTCTACCGCTCATTCCTTCCTGTGATTCTAAAATCAGTCACTAGATCGAAACACTGACCAGAAAACATTACGTATTCCTAGGTACACTATCCTCCAGGTAACACCCTCACTCCTACCTTGTGTAATATCGTGTTAGCAGGGTATTAACATTATTTATATTCCTACATGGATAAATACTATCTGTGGTGTCACCGGCAGACACCACACTTGCTAGGTGGTAGCCTTTAAATCGGCCGCGGTCCGTTAGTATACGTCGGACCCGCGTGTCGCCACTATCAGTGATTGCAGACCGAGCGCCGCCACACGGCAGGCCTAGAGAGACTCCCTATCACTCGCCCCAGTTGTACAGCCGACTTTGCTAGCGATGGTTCACTGTCTACATACGCTCTCATCTGCAGAGACGACAGTTTAGCATAGCCTTCAGCTACGTCATTTGCTACGACCTAGCAAGGCGCCATATTCAGTTACTATAAGTACTATTTTCAAGAATGTATTCTGAACAGATAAAATTGTGAATCATGTACCGTCAAGAGCGATAGTTCTTCCCTCCTCACGCCAGCCTGCGTGAGTTAAAACGCGTGCATTTCGGCCTCCACTCGTAACACGGTGTTGGCTCTTCTCCTAACACAAAATTCTCCATATGTATAATTAAATTAAATAGCAACTTTTGGTAAAAAAAAAGTCATGGATGGAAGCAATTTGTGGAGAACGAGTACTTTCACCTTACTTTTAAAAGGTGTTGTGGCCCATATCAATCATATTACATCAATGGTTATGTTTTTTGTGGCAGCAAAACAGAACTATTAGATACCTTCAACTTTAAAAGAGAAAATAACAGTTTTAGTACAGTATCGTAACCATCAACACTGCCGTGGTACGTAAGCTACGATCAACCTCGTTAGAAAGTGTATGGATTGTTCCATAACAATTTATAAGGATACTCGCGGGATTATCTTGAGTGACCGAAAGTTATGCTTATTGCTTGCTGTTATTCTTACGGCGTGCTCTTGCGTATTTAAATGTTTCTTCAGAATGGTGAGTTGAGGCATGTAATCATTTCAGTTGACGCTAGAGGATTAGAATAAGAAAAATATACTACGTCACTCATATGTTTCTCACAGAGATACGGAGTCCAAACGTTACTAAATCTGTGTACAAATATACAGAATGCGTTCCTTTCGGTTTAAATGGTCATCTACATTAAATATTTAGTTGTTTCGCTCTACCTGTTAACTTTTGAATTTAACTAGGTTAATGATTGGTGCTGCACTCACTGATGTGTAACAACAGCATCAATTTCCTAGATGTAAAAATCATCAACAATAGCCATAAACATCATTTTGAGATTTATAGAAAACCGACATCCACTGATGTATGTATCAACAGCTCATCTTGTAATCGAAACGAGCATATGGTGGCATATATTAGATACACATTGAACCGCGTACCGTGTAAGACGTGTATATTTCTATTTCTATTGTCAAATCACACTTTATGAAAGATGTTTATATTTTATTAACAGGATTAAGTAGGAATAATTAATATTTGTCATGTTCGAATTAATTGTGGTAGCAGGGAATGTCTGCACCAAAGTATTGTTGACAAGAGAGACCGCAAATTGATGTAATTTTAAAAAGGGCGGGAGAGACCGCCTATGGATACATTTTAAGAAAAGAGCGGGAAAGACCACGCATTGATACATTTTTTAATGGTAGCAGGGATTGTCTGCACCAGAAAGCATTGTTGGCAGGAGAGACCGCACTTTAGCGTTCGTAGGAAGTCAGTAGTAAGCGAGAAGTGAAGCGAGTCGGTAGCAGGTCTGAAGCGAGAGGTTGAGGGGAGCGGTGTGCCTGCCAGCCATTAGCTATGATTTACAAGAGATTATAAACGGATGTACAGAGACATCAGCTAACTATTATAATAAGATGAACTAATAATATTGAATCAATTTTTTTGAGAAACTCAAGACTACTGAAGGTATGTTTGCGCATTGCTAGTTGTAAGATTATTGTAAAAAGTAAGTTTGTAAAATCATTTCATTCAGAATATAATTAATTTTTGCGAGCAATATTGCATTTCTAATTATAATCCATCCCAAAAACCATCAACGGAAAACATTCCAAAATTTTATTGTTGTCAAGAAAAAGTTTAACTACGAATTACGTAACTTCAGTCAAATTAATTAAAGAATAACGTCAGCTTTGCTATTAAAGAATAACGTCAGCTTTGGTAATAAATACAGCCACTTATTACGACAGCCCACCAACGGTTAATAAAGTATAGTAAACCAGAGTAAGTATATTCATGTCGCAATTCGATGTAGCAGTCAGATGGCGATCCAGTAACAGTAAAAAAAGGTAAGGAAAGTTGTGGGTTATTGCAGATAACGACTGAGGGCCACGACGACGACACATTCTATGTTTCGTCGAAAGAATCAGAAAATCACTTTTAATAAGCAACGATTAAATTTATATGCGAAGATTGAGAAAGAGAATAAATTTCAAAGGGATGATTTCATTTGTTATTATTAAACAAGAGATTGAAATCCTAAGGAAAGTTTCATAGTTTATTGTAAAAGGGAAGGATATCATTAACAAAAGAGATATAGAGGAGACGGGAAGGTTTCAACCGTGCATTAAATTCCTCTTGAACCAGCTAAAAAAGAAAAGGAAATCAGTATCCTTTAAACCATAGCCTCAAACAATGGATACAGCCCACTATCGCAGCATGGAATTAGCCGTGCGGTCTGAGGCGCTGCAGTCAGGGACTGTGCGGCTGGTGCCAGCGGAGGTTCGAGTCCTCCCTCGGGCATTGGTGTGTGTGTGTGTTTGTCCTTAGTATAATTTAGATTAAGTAGTGTGTACGCTTATGGACTGATGACCTTAGTAGTTAAGTCCATAATATTTTACACACATTTGAACAGTTGAACAGCTCTCTATTACTATCACAAAAAATCCAAAAACCATTAACCAACAAAACTGTACACCAGAAAACCATGCACCTTACACAAGACACAGTAGAAAAGAGCAGAAATATATTGCACTACCTTCCTTAGGGAGCATATCCTATTAAATAAGCAACCTACTTAAAAACACAAACATTAAAATAAACTGACACACAAACAACAAACTCCAGTAGTTAGCAGTTCACAACTTAAAAAATAACAACCCCTCACACAAAAACTCAGCTGTCAAACTTGCCCCTCTTACTATATAGGACAAACTGGAAGAAGAATTGAGGCATGGTTCAAAGAGAATACAGATGCCATACGTTTGAACAACATTTCAAAATCCACATTTGCTATGCACACAACTACCAACAGTCATGGAATAAAGAGCATTGAAGACCATGTACAAGTATTGCACCATGCTGAAAAAGGTACCTTATGAATTTTCTTGAGGAGATTGAAATATATGTACATTCTAAGTTAAAGTAAAAAAATCCACTCTTGTAATATTTATATATGCACATCCATCCCAACCCATTTACTTTGCTTTCAACGTATGCCATATTACGTCCACAGTTGTAACATTTATTTATGTATGTCTGGCCCGTATCATTTACTTTCGTTCCAATGTTGTTGTTGTGGTCTTCAGTCCTGAGACTATACCATAATATTTACGTAATATCACTGCAGTAACACTTTATAACAGACTGCTTTATGTATCTTATTTTAATCGGTTCTCTTTCAATGTAAATAGTAAGTTACGTAACATTACCAATTTGTAAATTTCTGCTGTCACATACATGTACATAATGAAATATCTCTGAGCGTGAAAGTCTTTGGCATTCTTATGTTTGTAATATCGCCATCTTTGTATGCATACCTCCATGTGATGAAACTTCTAAGTGTGTGAGTGGTGCGTTACATTATGAGCACATATATACACACAACAAAGTGCACTATACAGTTTTCGATGTTGCAAGATGATAAGCGACCTGCACTGGAACGTAATGGCGCGGATTCTTCATAGTAAGTAACCGAAACATCTTCCACTTAATCATAATAATTTATCTAAATCACTTGAAACTGTCGTGAGGCACAATTACAATTAAAAAGACTTTGTCTCACACCTCATTTTGGTTGTAGGGCATCACCGCCCCAAGGAAGTTTCGCCAGGTGGGGAAACAAGACACGAAATGTAATGTAAAACGTGAACTAGCCGTCTGAAGGTGAGCCTGTCGAATTGAAACCGGTAACGGCGCTGTTTAAAATAATAAATAGCATTGTAAAAAGTGGCTGGTTGCTGTAATCTTCTGCGTAAATTAATGGAAGGTTCCTATGTACAAAAATGGTTCCGTAATGCATTTAAATTGAGTATTTAGTACTTATTCTGTCGGTTTACATCAATTAGGTTTGATTATAATTCACGCAATACTTACGTTACCTTTTGAAAGATATGGTTCTGTTTGATGGGTACTGAAAGGAATATCATTTGTGCGCATGGGATACAGCAGTGGGCCTAATATCAAACGTTGAGGTACACCGTTGTTGACGTTTCTCCTGTCAGAAAGCTTTTCCGTATTAGAAACTAAAGATAGTGACAGCTGCCACGAGACGCAGTCATTCACGATAAACATAGCGTAAAGATTCTCATGGTGGATTGCCTCACACGTCAGGTCACTATGATTTGGTATCAACCAACCGCACGGATATTTCTCTATGATGTGTCCATCAGTCATCACGGCGATTGGCCGTAGAATTTACGACGACATCAGTGTCATTTGTCACGGCGAACTTTTTCATTCAGTGAGTGGAAACCAATTTTATTTCCCCATGATGGTAGCAATCTGTCAGAAAGATTTCTCCTTCAGACTTTCACCCATTAATAACAGTGAAGCTGGATTTCTTTTTCTAGAGTTTTATGTGTGGGTATTTTTTTATTCCTCTTGAACTCTAAGGTTTTATTTACCACAAATTTCATGGAAAAAATGTACTGTGATACTGTTTATATAAAATACACCAACCATGCTAAACTTCTTGATTTGTTAAAATTAGAGCGTATCCCATAGCAATTTTGACGTTATTATGTAACTATACACGAAACATGACTCAGACGTTACACATCGGAGATAAAATTTCGGATAAAAAAGAAGGCCAAACTGCAGAGAAAAAAGGATAACCTTTTCGTCTGTAGGCAAATTTATAACATCTCTTGATGGACATCACAGTGTATCATCATGTATGATTCGGAAAAGACGCAGATGGTTCTCATTGTACAATGTTGACGGTCCGTTAGCGTTGTGAGATGAAGCAGGAATGTGATCCTGCACAAGATCAGTCCGAATGCTCAACACATCCATCGCTATATGGCGAAAAAAAAAATTTAACTTCGAAATGCTCCCCTTACATCATAATCTCCAAATGTGGCGTTTGTCTGTTTCCTAGCCACGAAAATAGCTGAAGAAAATTCTTTAGGCCAAATGCACTGAACTAAATGGATGTTACTGCCAGAGATAAATTCTTTTCAAAGATGTTTTTGAATGTGGGTATTTTTTTACCACATTTATGAGTCTAGCCTTTTCTAATGAGCAGTCAAATGAAAACGAGCCATAAGGAAAAAAGTAAGCAAGCTGTTTATTGATTCGAAAGTAATCTCATAAGTACTTAATATATTAACTCCACTGTGAGACCAGACGGTCAATGCCTTCACACAAAAATGTTTGCGATTCCTTACATGATCACGGTAGTATCCAGGCGCGCACCTCTTAGCCTGAAGCAGATGGATGGCCACGAATGTCTCCCTTCGGGCCTCCAAAAACGTGGAAATCATATGCGAAGAGATCAGGTCTGTATGGAGGATGTGTAAGGGCTTCCCAGCGAAACTTATGCAGCGTAGTCGAAACAGCCTTAAAGCATATCTTCCGAGTTCGCTGAAGAAGTTTCGATGGGAAGCCCTTATATACCCTTCGTACAGTCCTGATCTCTACCCATGCGATTTCCATATTCTTGGAGCGCTGAAGAAAGACATTTCTGGCCGTCTATTTGCCTCGGACGAAGAAGTAAATGGTGGGGGCCATCACGATTCCGCAGGTAAGGGCAAACATTTTTCCAGGAAGGTATTGACTATCTTGTCTCACAGTCGGATAAATGTAGTAACAGTTATGGAGGTTACTTCTGAAATAATAAACTGTTTACTTATTTTTTACATCTGTCTCATTTTTATTTGACTGCCCCCACCCCCCCTTCCATACCTATGGAGCAAACTGCTCCACATGAAACGATAATTAGGTTGTGACTCTTTCTAGACTTCTCCAGCAGAGATATACTCATACACATAAATTCATATTAAGATACTTGTTTTATAGGTCGGTATTTCGGAATTGAAAAACAGTTTTAGTTAAAGAGAAAAAGAAGACACTTTAATCTTATTATAAAGTCAATGACTTTTGTGTGTGTGTGTGTGTGTGTGTGTGTGTGTGTGTGTGTGTGAAATCTTATGGGACTTAATTGCTAAGGTCATCAGTCCCTAAGCTTACACACTACTTAATCTAAATTATCCTAAGTACAAACACACACACACACCCATGCCCGAGGGAGGACTCGAATCTCCGCCGGGACAAGCCGCACAGTGCATGACTGTAGCGCCCAAGACCGCTCAGCTAATCCCGCTCGGCACGACTTTTGTGGTATTGTTTCTAGAAGAAGAAGAATATTTTGGTTTACATTGAGTTCTATCCGTTCATGAAATGTGAAAGAATAAACCATAATTTATGTTACTACAACGCAAAATGATTGACGATATATAGTAATACTACATGAAAATAAATTATACAGAGTATTTTTGTGATTTTTCCTTGATTAGTTCAGATTACAGAAACGAGTTATAAGTCATCATAAGTGTCTCTATAATCTGCTCATAATCCATCGTGAACGTTCTTTGGAATTTGTTAGCCTTAGCTTAACTGTAAGTAGTGGTATAACTTAGTTTTGCTGTTTGATAGTTGGGTGATGCTCTCAATAAGATGTCCCATCTTAGTAGCTGAATGTTAATTTTCGGCATGTTAGACCTGTCCGCAGCAAATGATGTTGCAAGCGATATATTCTGCAGGTTTAGCAGAAAGAAAATTAACACTTAAAAATTAAATTCCTGCATAATTTCACTTTATTCACTTTTTCACTGTATATAATGTTGCTGTCTTAGGACACAAGAAGACTAAGATTAGGTTGATCATGCCACAAACCGGTAGTGCCCTAGTAACAACACATCGTCTCGTTCCGATAGTTAAATTTTCCCAGTCAGTACACCATCAATGTCGAGCCACACGCCAGGACCGTATACAAACACGGTAGTAAATAATTTTGGTTTACATTTTTAAAATGTGCGATTCACAGAGAAATTTTTAAAAAATTCCGCCAGATGATGATAAGGTCGAAAGTACTTGCAGAATAATAAAACTGCACCTCTTAGTCACAAAAGGTATTTTATGAAAGCTGAGTTGCACGATTTTAAGAGCATTCTATTCTAATGCGTGTATAGTCATCTTTCCCAACGTCTCATAGAAGAATGAACGGACCAGTATGACGAAGAGCATCCCAGTGTCTTACCCGTTTTAGATATTGGTACGATCCGATCAGTCTTCAGTCTGGAATATCGATTTTGATGGCCTATCTTTAAGATGTCCAATATCCGAATTCGTCCTTTCAGCGGTATGCGTTGGAAAATTTGATAATTAATGTTATATGGTTCCAGGGACGTACTCTTCGTTTGGGCTTTTGTTTTATTCACAGCAGACAAGTAGAAATTTCCATTTACACACATCAAAAAAAGTTTTGCATCACCTCGGTTCCTAGAGTTCCGGAACCTGTACAGAAAATTGGAATAGATATCAACATAAACATCATTTCCGCCCTATTCATTGCTCATGAAAACCACACATTGCATGGTTTACCACCATACATCGAGACCTTCAGAGGTGGTGGTCCAGATTGCTGTACACACCGGTACCTCTAATACCCAGTAGCACGTCCTCTCGCATTGATGCATGCCTGTATTCGTCGTGGCATACTATCCACAAGTTCATCAAGGCACTGTTGGTCCAGATTGCTCACTCCTCAACGGCGATTCGGCGTAGATCCCTCGGAGTGGTTGGTGGATCACTTCGTCCATAAACAGTCCTTTCCAATCTATTCCAGGCATGTTCGAGAGGTTTCATGTCTGGAGAATACGCTGGCCACTCTGGTTGAGCGATGTTGTTATCCTTAAGGAAGTCATTCACAAGATGTGCACGATGGGGCCGCCAATTGTCGTCCATGAAGACGAATGCCTCTCCAATATGCTGCCGATATGGTACACTATCGGTCGGAGGATGGCATTCACGTATCGTACATGCGGTATGGCGCCTTCCATGACCACCAACGGCGCACGTCGGCCCCACATAATGCCACCCCAAAACAGCAGGGAACCTCCACCATGCTCCACTCGCTGAACAGTGCGTCTAAGGCGTTCAGCCTGACCGGGTTGCTCCAAACACGTCTCCGACGATTGTCTAGTTGAGGGCATATGCGACACTCATCGGTGAAGAGAATGTGATGCCAATCCTGAGGGGTGCATTCGGCATGTTGTTGGGCCCATCTGTACTGCGCTGCATGGTGTCGTGGTTGCAAAGATAGACCTCGCCATGGACGGCGGGAGTGAATTTGTGCATCATGCAGCCTATTGCCCACGGTTTACGTAGTAACACGACGTCCTGTGGCCTCACAAAAAGCATTATTCAACATGGTGGTGTTGTTGTCAGGGTTCCTCCTAGCCATAATCCGCAGGTAGCGGTCATCAACTACTGTAGTAGCCCTTGGGCGGCCTTCGCGAGGCATGTCCTCGACAGTTCCTGTCTCTCTGTATCTCCACCATGTCCGAACAACATCGCTTTGGTTCACTCCGAGATGCCTGGACACTTCCCTTGTTGAGAGCCCTTCCTGGCACACAGTAACAATGCGGACGCAAAAGAAAAGCGGCATTGACTGTCTAGGTATGGTTGAACACAGACACACGAGCTGTGTACCTCCTTCCTGTTGGAATGACTGGAACTGATCGGCTGTAAGACCCCTTCCGTCTAATAGGCGCTGCTCATGCATAGTTGTTTACATTTTTGAGCGGGTTTAGTGACTTCTCTGAACAGTCAAAGGGGCTGTTTCTGTGATCCACAATCAACGTCTGTCTTCAGGAGCTCTGGGAACCGGAGTGATGCAAAACTTTTTTTGATGTGTATAGTGTTTCATTTAACACTCCACCATGTCTTCGTCTTTGCTCCGTTTCTGCTGAGTCTGGGTTAAGGGCGCACAAAATGTTTTGTAAAAGGGTTGTAGACAGGGGCTGTCCGTTTCCTGTTACTGTATTAATTTCTCTTGTTCTCTCGATCTTGTATCTTATGCTTTATTTTCGTGGGGGATTACGTAGAAAAACTAAAAATATTATCCACCAGCTTTCTCACTTTTTGCTAGCTAGATGGTAATAAATTAAGAAAATCCCATTCCCTAGAATGCTTCTGACCTCTCCTTTGCTGCTGTGACACATTCTTCGTCCCACCAGACCGTTGGTGGCCTAGCGGAAGCACAGAATGTATTTTGTGGGACTGAGGTTCCGAATTACGTTGGCGAGTCAATTCTCAGAACGGTATTTTCCTTAAAGCAATCTGCTTCTCAGGCGGCATTTCCTCATATACTGTCCACTTCGTTTTCCTTATATCCTATTCATACCGCGTAAAGATCTTTATGCCTGAGGTTGGGGTATTCTGACGTTTCATCAGTATTAGTGGTCAGACCTAAGTGGCTCTTGCAATATCTTCCAGCTAACTTGTATCACGGAATTAGCCGATGCGAAGCTGACATCTGCATGACTGTTTCGCTGATCGGGTCTGTTGATTGTCGTGAGTATTCCGTCAATTAGTACTGCTAGTCCGTACGCCTCTATTTCATCTGTGATTTACCTTCACCATTTATAAGTACTGCGCTCTACCGAAAGCCATCAACCAAATCTCTAGTTGTCGTACTATTGCCTGGAAATGTGATACACTACCCTGGTTGTATCCATATTTCTAAAATGGCACATACGGGTACATTAAATGTTATAGACTTTCTTTTTTACTTCATTTAACGAGCATCCACTGTATAACATTATCAATGATTCTTGTCATTAGTGCATTTAGATGCTGCAAGTGTATTAATGATTAGGTCTTTCGTAATACTGCACTGTGGTGGTGATTCTAACTATATCGCTGGTTTTTCTTGTCGTAACACTAAAATTACAATTTCCAGTATGTTCTTAACAAATTTATCATTAATTTTTTTTCTTATTGCGACGGGCTAAGATTGCTGATGACTGGGGTCTCAGTGCTCATTTGGTACACAGAATTTCTTACACATGCCGTACTGTGAACATCTGGATACATCCCATGCTCTACGTGCCTGTGAACAGTTCTACTACTGCAGTTATGGGGGCACCTGAATATCTGCTGGTAATGGGATGTAATCGAATTAATCAAGCTGTGCAGGGGAATTAGATTAGCAAATGAGGCGCTGAAAGTAGTCGATCAGTTTTGCTATTCGGGTGGCAAAATAACTGATAAGAACCGAAATGGGTAAGATATACAATGAAGACTGGCAACAGTAAGAAAATAGTTTCTACAAAAAGAGCTATTGTTAACATTTAATGTCGATCTAAGTGTTAAGACCCCTGCCTTGTATGGAAATGACACGTGGGTGATAAGCAATTCAGACAAGAAGAGAATAGAAGATTTTGAAATGTGGTGTTACAGAAGAATGCTGAAGATTAGATGCCTAGATCGAATAATAAATGAGGAGGTACTGAATCGAAGGAAACAAAACATTTAAGGCACAGATTTAGTAAAAAAAGGGAACGGTTGACAGAACACATCCTGAGATATCAATGGATGGGAGGTAGTAGTATGTGTGTGTGTGTGTGTGTGTGTGTGTGTGTGTGTGTGTGTGTGTATGTGTGTGCGCGCGTGCGTGGGGGGGGGGGGGGAAGGAGGAGGAGGAGGAGGTGGGAAGTTAGAGGTAAAAATTGTAGAGGGAGACGAAGGCTTGAATACATTAAGTGAGTTCAAATGGATGTACGCAGAGGCAGTTATGCAGAGATGAGGAAGCTTGCACACGAACAAACTGCATAAAATCGGTCTTCGGACAGTAGAACACAAGAACAATAACTGACTGCCTACTGCCGGAGCAGGTGCGGATGACGCAGGAGCGAATGCCAACGGAGTCAATGAGACTTCCAGGCGAACGTACGTACGGGTGATAATCTCATTGTCGCGCGATGTCCGGATTCATTTCAGCAGGTTGCGTGTTTGGTAAGGGTATAAATGCATCGTGGCTGTACAGGTTTACCAGGTGCGATGCTGTCACATTCGCAAACGTTTTACCCCACAGCTCTCTAGAGCTTGCGTGTGAGTTACGACTTCGAATGTTGTAATATGTTTAATGCATCTTTGCCTAAGATACTCAGGTCAGCGTCGATCGTTAAAGGCGTGGTTGGCTGGTTGGTTGATTTCGGTGATCGGACCAAACAGCGAGGTCATCGGTCCCGTCGGGCTGGAGGAGGATGGAGAAAGAAGTTGGCCGTGCCCTTTCAAAAGAACCATCACGGTATTTGCCTGAAGCGAATTAGGGAAATCATGCGAAACCTAAATCAGAATGGCCGGATGCGGGTTTAAACCGTCGTCCTCTCGAATTCGAGTCCAGTGTGCTAACCACTGCGCCACCTCGCTCGGTAAAGGCGTGACTATAACATCAATGTACACGGATTGCAGGTATAGCTTTGTTACACTCAACAGTACCATTTGAACCTGCACAGTGGCAACATGTTTGTTGGCTGCGTCATTTGAAGATGTTATGGGCACAGCACAAACATCTGTAACATTGCATAATCTGTATGAATGTACACATCAGATAACACCTGAGATTTATCCGCGTGGGATTAGCCGATTTCTTTTCTTGTGCTCATGAAACGGTGTATATTTGTCTCCAAATAATCTCTGAAAAAATGAATTTTGTTCTAGGTTGTTCGCAGCTAAGACAAAGCAGACTTCAATTCTGATTCTGTTACACTACATTGCTGACACTATGGCTAATTCCAACTTCCAACCGATGCAAATGGTTTATCGACTGACCCAGGAAGCAACCTTCCAGTGTTCTTATCCTTGCTTTCTAGAAACACGCTAACTTTCCCAGTATTATACGGAGCATACAAACTCACTGATTCCGCATTAGGTTATTGCTCTGCACATTCAGTTGCCCCTCGTGTGGCCGTTGGAATGGTACCGGAGACAGAGCTGTCTGCAACCTGTTCCTGGCGCTCGACACTTATTGGTTGTCTGTTGTGTCCCACCATCTTCGGAATTCCTTCTTTCTAAGCTACTGTTTCTGTGGATTCTTTTGGAGCGACATGTCCTCCTCATTCACCAGTACTGAGTACTGGAGAAGCTGCCGCTAATACTTGCAGCCCGCAGATTCCGGATGTTGGTGATTAGTGACATTTATAACTGGCGAAACTGCTTCCAAAATAGAGTTATATTCTGTTGTACAAACTGCGATATACGACTACGCGGCTACGTACGCACCGTGCCCGCCTTCCCCGTACTCGCCGTTGGTCGTAATGGCTCACTTCTGAACTGTTGTCCTCTAGAAGAAAAGTTGCGCAGGCTCGAGTTCCTTTTGACACAACCGTTCGTTTCGGCGTCTCGGGCAGTCTGCGGGTAGTGGAAGTTTGTTGCTGGATGATCTTTGACGGTAACTCGAAACTAATCTACTGTCCATTCTGACTATTTTCGGTTACGGATACCTTGTGATAGTGGACAAACGCACTCGATGTAATACTAAAACACTGCTAGCTCCTCGAGATTCTTTTATTCTCAGTTAGATAGTATGTGCACAAAACTACACGATGCAGGTAATCATTGGCAGGCAGTAGCTTCCCCATCGAATGTCACCGCGATTGAGAGATACACCTCATCTCGTCATCATTATAAGTACCATAAACGGAATCGGAAGATTCATACAATGAACCTGTCAATAACGATGGCCGATATTTAACCTACCTATTTAAATAACACTGTTCCCGAGTCGTAACTACTAAGCAAATAATACGATCACGCTGGACCCTGATAAATTTTTAGTGGGGCAGGTTTCACCAATGTATGGTTCAAATGACTCTGAGCACTATGGAACTTAACATCTGAGGTCATCAGTCCCCTGGAACTTAGAACTACTTAAACCTAACTAACCTAAGGACATCACACACATCCATGCCCGAGGCACGATTCGAATCTGCAACCGTAGCGTTCGCGCGTTCCAGACTGTAGCGCCTAGAACCTCTCGGCCACCCCTGCCGGCTTCACCAATGTAGAAGCGAACTGTCAACATTCGCCGCATTTATGGGTAGCAATGAAAACTATTCTGTACAATGTTTTTGTAATTGCTGTTAAAATTTCAGTAAATATATCAACACCATTTGTATCATGTCACTGTAATCGGCAGCAACAGAGTTTCGTCCTGCACCCTAACACACACTAATAGCTCTGCGCAGCCTGCAACGTATTCTTTACTGCAGAACGTTCCGTCGAAGTCCTTCCGGATTGCTGTCGTGACTCATAAGCATTTACCCCAGAGTTGGGTGTTACTCGCACACTTACTGCGTCACCATTCCTCCGGAACGTTCTGTAGTAGATGTCCCGTGTGGCAGGCATCTTTCAGGCACAGCTCCGCCTGGGCAAGGTTGAATTAGCGGCAGGAATGCATTCTTTCTTTCGGTAACATTTAACAGGGGCTGACTGCCGAGTGCAAAGTCATTCCACTGTGCAGGCAGTGTCATCATTCCAACGCGGAAGCCGTGACACGTTTACAGCTCTAGTGTGTTATCCGTTCTTGACTACAGTTCGGCTGTATATTATTCAAATGCAGCGTACTATAGGAATGTGAATTATAGAACTTCTACAATCAGTTTCTTCGTTCACATCTACATCATTACTCTAAGATCCACCTGACGGCGTGTGGCCAAGGGTACTTCCCAGTGGCGCGTGTGAAGAATGATTGTCGATAAGCCTCTGTATCGGCTTTAATTTCTCGAAGTTTCTCGTCGTGGTCATTTCGCGAGATGTATGTGCGAGGAAGTAATGTATTGTATGATTCTTCCTGGAGGATACTCTTTCGAAATTTCAATTGTAGTTCTTGAAATGTGTACATATTAAGAGAAACGGTACGAAAAATACGATTATCACGAGAAATATCAGTTTATTCGGAATGTTTACCACTACCAACATCTTTGCATATCTGAACACTTGAGTGACATATTCTGTGGCTACCAGAGGTTATATGACTGAGCATCGCACGAACGACTGAGGGAGTCGGAAGCAGTTGTCGGCTAGAAAAGGAGAGAGTGTTGTGACATGACAGAGTAACGAGCTTGGGTGGCGGAGATGCCGCACAAAAAGGAAATTTATTTGAGATATTCCTTAATACAACTGTAGATAGAGAATTATTTTGACATGCTTTCATAGATGACACTTCTGTAAGAAGGTAAGGTGCATTAAGCTTAATTTGCGGCACGTGCTAATATGTAGTGTTAAGATTTCAGTGTGTCTAACAATATCTACGCGTTGGTATCCTGGGTGAATTATGAATCATGTGTTCAGTATTTTAATCAGCTTTCTCCCTCCAGTTAGTTAACGTATTTTATTAAGAAAGGCAAAGGAGAATTTCGGATAACTCAAAAATTGTTTACAGAAATAAATTTTATGGTGCTTAACAGCGCTAAAGAAGGAAAATAATGTATGTTAATACGATTTGTTTCCGTGTCAAAAATTATTCAATATAATAATTCATTTTCAAAGTTGCTTTAATGTTTTTGTCAATAAGATAGGACACACGGCAGTAAAATAATTAATTAGTTCACAAGCATCAGTCTTTGTTAAATCATGAAAGGAAAGTGCACAGGACATTACAATTGATACAGAGAGGTAGTCATAATTATTATCTACGAAGGATAAAAGTAGTAGTTGTTGCGGGATGATTTTAAGAACCTGACTAAGGTTTACGAATGCCATAGTTGAATCGAAAGAATTCTTTCAAAAGACCCAAAAGTTCTGGTCTTATGTAGTGTTGCCTTTAGCTGCAGTCAAAATACTTACGGATGACACAGAAACCGAAATTTGAAAGTAGCAAACAAAAGACAGGAACACCGAACGCCGTTTTTAAAAATTTATTTTATCCCATAGACACTGGTTGCGAAAGCCTGTGACTGTAAAAAGAAGGTTTTGTCTATTATCCAATAACATTTATTGCTGCTTCACCACCAACAGTAAATGTTAATTTACGACAGACGAAACAATCGCTTTTAAATATTCCCTTAGAAATAAAGAAACGAAGTACTGCCCCAATTTTATTCACACATACCTGGAAAACTTCTAGGTGTTATACATATTAGAGTCAATGGCTTTGAAAAACAGCTGAAATCACGGAAACTAAACTAGGTCCCTTGCTATGATGGACTCCATCTCAGATTCTGTACAGAATTTCCTCCTGAGTCAGCTACCCTTTTAAACGTAATGAATCACAGGTCCTTGGAGCAATAAACAGTGCCCGTGGATTGGAAAAAACCACAAGTCACTGCCGTCTACAAGAAGCGTTGCAGAAGATCCTTGAAACTGTCGTGCAGTATCTTTGACATCCATCTGTTACACTCCATCTGTTACACAATCTTAAGACATATTATGAGTTCATCTCCAAGCCAATCATCATGATTTTGGAAGACATGTGTCATACGAAAGTTATCAGCTCGCACTTTTATCACATGACACTGTGAAAGCCATGGATCAAAGTAGGCAGATAGATGCACTATTGTTTAACTTCCATAAAACATTCCATTCAGTACCACATTAACACTTACTAATGACTGTACGATATTGCGACGTAATAAAAGAAATACGAAAGTGGACGGAACGTTTGTTCATAGTGAGGTTGCAGTATATTATCTTGGATGGAGAGTCACCAACAGACGTTGAAGTAGATCTTCCCCAACAACCAACAAAATGTTTTGAGATCCTTTTGTTCGGAAGGACGACGGTTCAATCCCGCGTCCGGCCTTCCTGATTTAGGTTTTCCGTGATTTCCGTATATCACTTCAGGCAAATGCCGGGATGGCTCCTTTGAAAGGGCACGGCCGATTTCCTTCCCCATCCTTACCTAAACCGAGCTTGTGCTCCGTCTCTAATGACCTCGTTGTCGATGGGACGTTAAACACTAATCTCCTCCTCCTCTTCCTTTTGTTCCTGTTGGTTGTGTAAACACGAGATAAAAGTTGGGAACTCGCTTTAAATGTGGAGAATTATAAAATCTTGCAGTCAACTAGAAGTAAAAACGCAGTATTTTGTGATTAAAATGATTGTGACTCTAGTTAGTAAAATAATAAAAATATCTGGGAATAACAACTCGAGGAGACATGTAATGGAATAATAACATAGGCTCATTCGCAGGTAAAGAATGTATCTGATAAAACCTGTAATGTCACGCCTTGCACTGCGTGGACAGTGAGCCATATTTTCAGAAAAAGAACAAAATTTTAATTTCCCCAAACAGCACAAAATAAAATAAGATAAGAAGTCAAACTGTCACTCAGTGATTTGTTTCAGCTCATCATTCTTGCAGTGTCCGTCCCCGGTAGCTGAGTGGTCAGCGCGACAGAATGTCAATCCTAAGGACCCGGATTCGATTCCCGGCTGGGTCGGAGATTTTCTCCGCTCAAGGACTGGGTATTGTGTTGTCCTAATCATCACCATTTCATCCCCATCGACGCGCAAGTCACCGTCGTGGCGTCAAATCAAAAGACTTGCACCCGACGAACGGTCTACCTGACGGGACGCCCTAGTCACACGACATTATTATTATTCTTGCAGTGCAGACAAAGCAGAGCATGTAATCCGTCGCAAGGTAAGAATCTATTGTAGGGCCTAAATAAACCTTCCTAGAGAGAATTAAGATCAGTTTTCAATACCAAAATTTCATGTAAATTCAACAGTTGTGTTTTTATAACGAGGCATAATTCCTTTACCCATCCGTTAGCAATTGTATGGGACTGTTTAGTGACAAAGCCATTTTGATTATTATTAATAACCATTCTTTATTTTCAAATTCACTGTTAGATAGTCAGATCCGTTTCAGATTAACTAAAATCGCACCCAGACAGTAATCTGCACAAATGTTTTCTCAATTAAAAGTAGGATAGCTACGGCAATTCTAAATCACAATCAGCAACCAGAATTTTAAAAGTACTTGCTTCCACATAGCTAGCGAGAGGTTTTGGCACACACACTGTTTCCAATTATTAAAAGTAAAACAAAATATACATATTAGTTTCACTTGTTTGACCTTGCTTTTCAGGATACGACCTTTTTGGTCTTTTTGGTAGTTTTTTGGTTTCGTAGTTAGCTGGAAAGACTCTGTTCTGCAACTGCAGTTACAATGAAAATTCAATGATGTGCTTTGATCTTTCGGTAATACTTTGATGTGCTGTTACTGAGTTTTTGCCGACTCTATAACATTACAAGTGAAAAGTTTGTGCAACAACATACTACAAAAATTTGTTGTATTTTATTTTTCTAGAAGAAGTTGTCTTTTATGTTTTTGTTTCCACTGAACACAATTATTGCCCTGTAACAATACATAGGTAGGCAGTGATTTGTGTTGGATGTTGTATTAAATACTCTTTATAATACTCACATTCCAGGGGATGCATTTGAATTTTGCTTGGAAATTTGTACGTTGAGGTAGAAATACTGTTAACGTATTCCTTCTATGCTCTTGTTTATTCTTGGATTTATTGAGAAGTTATTGTCAGGATTTTCTGATAAATTTTAGTTCCTTTGTTCATTAGTATTATATTTATTGTTTCTTCGTTGTTATTATGAGTGAGACTGCTAAGTTACAAATGGAAGGCACTCAGTCTGTGCATTGTTTTCCGAAATGTACTAGTGAAATATCGAAGGAAAACAGTCGAGCAACTTACAATACCATAACTATAATGGAAAAGCTGCTCACATTATGGCGTGAAGACAGTAAGCTCAGGATGGCGACTGGTAACTGAAGATAGAGGTTTGTGTGTTAAGCAAAGAAATTACTGAAGTAGCTATATCAAATAGTGATACTAATGCTGAAATAAATCAAATCCTAGACGTACGAAGTGTAACAAATACAAATGTCAAATACAAATGTAGTTACTAGTGAAGGACAGGTTAAGTAGAGTGATCAAAATCAATACAAGAGTCATATAGGATAGAAAAATAATATTATTGATAGGCAGGAAGGGTATTTTACTATAGATGAGATACAGAGTGTAACGAAAAGATTAGAGAAATAGTAGATGAAAATTGTAACAGACAAGATGAGAGTATTAAGGAACAAGAAGAAAAGATAGATAATGTTATTGATTTTATCGAAAAGCCAGGGAATACAAATATTAAAAGTTTTTGGAGTATTGAAACAATGCCTAGTGACTAGCCATGCTCTGAGAAACCTGAATATGGTTGTCAGATAGTGAATGTAGATAAATCTGGAACCTGTCCATTAGAGATTTAAACTGTTGATACACTGATAGGCCAAGATATAGTACATAATGAAAACACTGAAGTTTTGAACTAATTATCCCAGACAGCATAGAAATAGCTTCTGTAGAAAGTGAAAAAGCTGGTATAGCCATAGGCCAGGAAGTTGCACCAAACGAAAATACTGGGAGAAGTTATTAGACAATGATAGTACACCATTTAGTGATCACTCCAGAAGTAAGTGAAACTGTTGACACAATAAGAAATCAAAATGTAGGGCATGGTGAAATAATGAATGAGGAGACAAAGATACAAAATGAAATCTTATTAAAACAGGAATTACAGCTTTACAGTTTTGTCAGGAGCTGTGTGTAGAGTTGGAAACTGCTACAAAGAATATAGAGACGACACCTGAAAACATAGAGTTATGCCAGGCACAGTATTCACAGATGGAGTCAGAGTAGTGGAAGACACTTTCATGAATATAATGGAAACACATGAATCAGGTTAGAAAGTGATTTTTGTGAAACCTAGTAATGTTTTACCACCTGAACAGAAGCATAAGCTAGATTCAGTGATCCAGGAATTAAGGTGTCAAGCACAAATTCTTGAGGCCTATTCTGACAATCAGTTAGCCAATAGTAAAGAGCAGTTGAGTAACGTTACAGAAATATTTAAGCTAGTCATCAACTTGGTACAACTGTCTAATAAATCTGAAAAAAATTACTGTTTGTAGGCATAAGAGTACTGGTTGTTATTATTTCAGTTTTTGTTACTGTGTGATTTACATTGTGAAATTTGTATGGGGAACTAGTGATGCAGGCTTACATCAAGTCTGAGAGCAGACTTTGGTGTACAAGAATGATGACAGGTCATTGTGTTTAACAGTAGAAACAGTTTGTTTATTAAACTGGTTATTTGAAATCAGTGGCAAAGAGTAAAGTTTAGGCAGAATACAAATTTCTTACCACACAGAAGTGTGGCTGAGCTTGTGCAAATAAACTGTGAAGTTTGGTGAACGTAGCCAACAGCTCTATTTGTTGGTATATCATAGTGGTAACTGTTACACTTCCGGCAAAGTGGAATTCTTTTTATCTCATTTCAAACTCAACTCCTCTCCTGCTTTTTATCTCATTTCAAACTCCTCTCCTATTTTTTATCTCATTCCAAACTCCACTCCTCTCCTCTTAGTCTTTCGTATCTGCAGATTAAGGTAATTGTAGAAGTTAGCTTATAAAACCAATTGAATAATTTTTCAGAGAGTTAGGAAAAGAACATAAAGCAAGCAATACAGACTTCTAGAAAAAGAATATAGTGTCTAGGAATATGTACATGAGGTTAACGAATGATAATGCCAGTCTATGGAGATATGTGTTTACTAAAGAAAGCTTTAGTGGTGGTGAGTAGTTCTGGCTGTTTAATGACTTGTGAAATTTCTTACGTTAATATTATTATAGTATGCTTAAGCTGGAATATTTTCATGTCATATCTTTTGTTAATTTTATGTGAAAGTGCATTATATAATACTTCTTGACTTGTTATGGATGATATTAGTGTTTGGAATTTGTGCTAATCTTTTACTACTGTTAAAGAAAAGAGTCAATGTACTAGATACACTGTACTAATTCGAGCTGTTTACCTATTCATTCTACTACTTTATTCTCACAATGCTAAGTGTACTGAAATTTTTCGATTTGGCTGTACTCTGATGGTATTGGAATGAAACATAAAACGAGGAGAGTTGCAATACAGGGTGGCTGAAGGCATAAAGAGAAATAGGAGTGTAATGCTCAAGGCATAAGGGTTAAGGTAAGATTGAGAGATTTTTTTTTTTTTTTTTTTTTTTTTTTTTTTTTTTTTTTTTTTTTTTTTTTTTTGCAGACAAGTAATGATGTAAGAGTTTCTGGTGCATTTATATATGTGAAAAGGCGAGGTGTAGATGATGAACTGGAGCAGAGTAAGAGATGAGGTATGTTGTATTATGAATTGGAGAAGAGTAATGAGAAAATATGTTGTGAAATATAAGAAATAATCTTTGTGATTTTTTTTTGGTCAGATATTAAAAAGGATGAAGAGCACAAGGTATGTGGAAAGCATGGAGAGGGGTAGCCATAGAAATTAAAGTGTATGCTAGGGAAAGTTCGTTTCAGGTACAAAGAGTGGAATGAATGATTGCTCTAGTAAATACAATGGAGACAATTGTAAAATAGTTCTGTATGAGAATTTAGCTTTTATTGTTGTGGTCCATATCTAATAGCAAATTTATTAAAAACAAAAGGTAAGATTCAAACTACCGCTGAACTGACTATCATACTACTGTCACACAATGAAAGGATATACAGTTTAGAGTTTTTACTCTGCTACAATAAAATGGTACAGCATGTGAGCAATACGTAATGTTAATTTGGGAATAAGAACACATGCATGCTGATTGTATTTGAAACAGCAAATAATTTTAGATTGTTATGCGAAAAGAGAAAGCCAGAGCTCCGACTAAAATGGAAGTTCATTTAGTCAGCGACTGGTTGTGTGGTATGACCATTCTCAAACCAACCTACGTACAAGTCAAAATTACGATGCATCCAAACGCATGTTTACTTTCAGTAAGAGTGTACATAAATGGGTAGCATTTCTTTTCCCTGTTCTCCTGCCAAATACATTATGTAATCGTTTCAGGGGCTGATTGTTTTTAAGATTATGAATTGCTTTGGAAATACTATTTCCTGAAATAAATGAATCACAGCCTGTAGGGGGTGCCATCTCTTCGATATTCCTAGTAGCTTCCAACTTGACCAGTGCCATTCATTAACGAACATTAGTTGGGGCTGTACTCATATATACCCACTCTGCTTACTACTATTTTGGACCGACATTTTACTTGGCAATCATTGGTATGTACTGGAATTAGATTTTCACTCTGCAGCGGAGTGCGCTGATATGAAACTTCCTGGCAGATTAAAACTGCATCGCTCTGTTCTTTGTTGACAAAAATAATGGAGGGATTTCTGTTTTATTTCTGCATAATGTACTGACTGCTGTTGTTCTGTAGACATTTTTCAAATCTTTGAATAGTGGAAGGGACGTGAAATAACTGTCCATTGTTAATGTTTCTACCACTGTTCAATATAGGAGCAGCAACCCTCTTGACTACGCCAGCAGCCGCGTTGCACAAATTATAAGGTCCTGCTGGCTGTTTTCCGGCATATATCTCCAAATTACACGCATAAAAGGTTTTCGCATCTACGAGGGCTTAGATTTTTATGCTGTATTTAGCGGGTTTATTTGAAATACATGCCTGAAAATTACAGCGGCCCCTAAATGACTTCAACGTTTCATCAACGGTACAGTACTCCACAGGTGTATAATTGTCGCTACAGTTTCTAACAAAGACTTCAGATATTTCTCGGATAGGCGCTAGGTTGTCAACTTGCTTTCTTGGATCCCTGGTATTGATATTATAAAAACGTAACACTCGTAACAAAAGTAAGAAGCACTTTACGGACATTGTTGCTGTAAAAAAATCCCAGGCTGTACCACCATCAGTTCACATTTCGTTCACATTCAAATGATTTGTTTTCTTCAAACCAGCCATATACAACAGTCCAATGAATGCCTTTATTTCAGCCACGTCTGTCATCTTACAATCCCGTTCTCGTGAAAATATTTTCTTGTAATTTTGTGATATATATATATATATATATATATATATATATATATATATATATATATGTGTGTGTGTGTGTGTGTGTGTGTGTGTGTAACTATTTTATCAATCATTCCGTCATCCAAAAACATAGAAACACATTGTCAGGGAGTTTTTGCAGTCTTAGCAGCTTGTTTGAACCCTGGCAAATGAATGGTTCAAATGGCTCTGCTGAGCACTATGGGACTCAACTGCTGAGGTCGTAAGTCCCCTAGAACTTAGAACTACTTAAGCCTAACTAACCTAAGGACATCACACACATCGATGCCCGAGGCAGGATTCGAACCTGCGACCGTAGCGGTCGCGCGGTTCCAGACTGAAGCGCCTAGAACCGCATGGCCACTCCGGCCGGCCCAGCAAATGAATTACGATATTCCAAGTCCTAGTACGTACATTACTTATGGGTTTGTGTATAAGCCATTTAGTAGATCCATCTTTCCCAGTATAAAGTAGTATCCTACCCCTTGGTTTGTGTGGCTCCTCATGTGTAGCTTCATCCGAAGATTGTTCCGTATCTGTCTGATGGGGACTATCTATATCGGAGCAGTTATTTTCAGGCTTGTCTACACGATCGTATGTATCATCCGGATCCAATATACATTCTTAATCCATATCATGCAAATGTTTCTTTTGTTTGTCGGTCACCCATACTGATTATTGAAAGCTGTACGCAATAAAGAACATAATTACTAAAAAATAAAATTACCTTCGGCTTGTTAAAATGTAATAAAGCAAGAAATAAACATTTACATAACAATAAAAAAAATACTTGCACGGATAGGCGCGCGATGAGCAAAATGCCGCACTTAACAGCGCGGTGGCACAACCAATTCACTGCGAGGTCACAGGCACACTGAGCGAGGCGAAAGTGTGGGGCACGGGGAGGGGATGAATGCTTAGGAAGGTACTGAGTTGTTTGTCGTGCTATCGTGTTAATAACATACAAAATTATCGAAATGAATTTTTGTGTGAGAGAAATTCTCATAGCGAGCGTTCTCACGGCTTAATAGCTCTAGTCAGTAGTTGCTATCACAGTCTTAACGTGTCTTTTCACCTGGGCGACTTCACGTGCGCACTGGGCGCCTGCAGCCGTTGCACGAAGAGGCAAGGAGGCGCTTGCACCGGTAAAAAGTCACGCAAGCCTCTGGATTGTGCGCACGAAGCCGCAGGAATCTCTCCATGCCAGCAGGCGAGACGCGTGCCTGTACTTGCGTGTGGGGCATGCACAGCCGCACGACGACTTGCCGTAAGAGGCACAGGTATAAACACATCTTTATGGTCACTGATACCTTCCTATACGTTAACTGATTCCTTAAGTTCATGTCTGTTTGTTAGGAGGTGTAAGAAGTTGCCTTCACAAATTTTTTCTCTAATTCTGTGATCGAAGGAATTGTTGGGCAAGACGTTCAGAATAATGTCACTCGAATCCCTATCTCTGGCACCAGTTTTGTTTTCATGATTTTCTCAATCTAGCTGGCAAATTGAAGTCAGTCCTAGTACAACGGTATAATCAGGAAAGTCACTAAAGATATTCTGCAAGTTCTCTTTGAAGCGCTCTACCACTACAGCTCCTGACCCATGTAGTCTATAATAGCACACGATTACCATTTCTCATCAACTTTTATGATTAACTAGACCCAAATTAATTCGCATTCGCAATCCGTGATAACCTCACTGGTTATTACCGAGTTCTTTATTTCAATAAATTATCCTTAAGACAAATATTCCAGCCTGACTTTAGGGTTTCTTTGCTATTCACTTGTGGTTACAACTGAATTTCTATTGCTAATGCTATCTGGGAATTGTAACCTTCAATAAATGATACTAATTCCGGGATCTTTCCTTGAATGCTCCTGCAGTTTACTAATATGATATTAACCTTTTCTATAACTGATCTGCGAGGATTCGAATTTTCTGAGAACAATGTGGCTGTTGGGACTTCTATTTTGGCATGCTTTTCATCTCTGATCCAAAGGCGGTCGGGGGGCCTCACATATTCCGCTACCCTAGTAAACACTTCCTGCATGTACTGCACACTTGACCTAAACACTTCCTGCATGTACTTCACACTTGACCTATTATGTGCTAACCTATAATTCTGCAGCCGATAGCGGAGGTCGAGAATTCGCATCCGATACTGGCACATAATAGTCTGAGCCTCTGGTTTAGACCTCTCACTTAGCTACAAATCAGAGGACTGCGATCGACTCTGAGTACGATGCTATAAAAAGTCAGCTACATAGGGAAAGCACATTTATTCTGTCCCGAATTAAGTAATTGTTATTAATAAATATTTACTAACAAAGGTCGCCTTTTGCCAATCAGACATTAGGAGGAATCTACAGGGGGTAAATACTATCTTTCAGCAATTTTTAGAACGGTAAGTAATGTTTGTGTTAGAAAATAAATAAATAACTTTGGCATAGCCGAAGGTTTACGATCTTATACGAACTATACCGATTTTACACTCCAGGTACAGTCTGTGAGCCATAGTCGGCAATCGTCGATAGGATGCCTTTCGACCTAGTCATGCGTTAGACCATGCTCTCGTACCGTTAATGCTTAGCTTAAAATCGGTGTGACTAGTTCATTTCACGATGTTTCTTAAATAAGCGCACCACAATGGCATCCCGTGTAGAAATTATTTGCACAAAAAAATTTTCCCGCTTCATTACGTAAAACATAGGCAGTAGTATTGCACTTTCAGAATCCGACGGCGCTCTTACGGCATCCGCACATAACAGATAGGACGAATTCCTATGGGGAGGCTCACCAAGTCACTTCAAGAATGGACTGGCTTAATCATTGCAAAAAGTCGAGTGGGAAACGATGGCCAGTTATGGTTCAAATGGCTCTGAGCACTATGGGACTCAACTGCTGTGGTCATCAGTCCCCTAGAACTTAGAACTACTTAAACCTAACTAACCTAAGGACATCACACACATCCATGCCCGAGGCAGGATTCGAACCTGCGACCGTAGCAGTCGCACGGTTCCGGACTGCGCGCCTAGAACCGCGAGACCACCGCGGCCGGCCGGTGGCCAGTTATGCTGTACCTCCCTTATACCACCATACCGACTCACCAGCTACGCTGAGTCATTTCTGGAGGTTTAGTACCAATAGGGGATTCTTGCAATGTGTTTCAGTGTCCTCTCAAACTCTAACGGTGTCATATGGAGTGAGGACAAGACACTGTTGACTGTAAACTGTCCTTGGGGCAAAGACGTTAAGCTCGACGACACTCTTGATGCTATCCAAAAGAAGTAGGCTAAGTGCTGAAAATTGTTGCAAACTTCAGTTGTTCCCTTGCTGAAAAATATGTGGTCTTGTTTGTAACAAACACATAGGGGTTACTCTGATCGAATAGCTCATAGGCTATTTAGATGTAGCGAATACTACTTCAGTACAATGAGCTTAGTAAGACTTGTAGAAATCAAACTCTATAGTTCTATGAGCATTTTCAAATGCATATGAGTGCACTAGTCGTCGAGCAGCAGACTCACGGCTTAGGCGCCAGACAAACTCGAATTTTTATTTTTTTAATGATCTTTCACCATACACTCGTAACGCTAAGACGAATCATAATCTTAGAAAATTAAAGTAATGATAAATATAATGGAATACGTACAAGGGGTGTTCAATAAGTAATGCAACACATTTTTTCTCGGCCAGTTTCGGTTGAAAACGTGAGGAATATGTTTTGGAACATCGTGGAATATTCGAGCTTCAGCCCCTGTAGTTCCGTGAAGTTCCAGTAGGCGGCGGTGCTATAATTAGCCTTCAAAACGCCGTCTGCAACGCAAGTGCGTTCCTAGCAGAGACCTGTCACTGAGTTTTTTTTGTCGGAAAACCAGAGCATTGCAGATATTCATAGACCTGTTTATGCCTGACCCGCAGCTGGCCTCATCGGCAGCTCCATTGATGACAACACATGCAACGAGAATGGACTACGAGGGGATGTCAGTTTCGGATGATTCTGTAGATGAATTAATGGACGGAGATGCTGCAGCGCCAGCTTCAGGTATACGACAAAAGCGTGCCTTATGCACTTCTAGAGATCAGCAGCGTCAACTGCGCCTGAAGATGGTGGTTTTAAGAAGCCACCTAAGAAGAGGCAGGAACGCTGTCGGCATCGAAGACATTGCTACGAAGAACTCGTTCTGCGCCATTGAAGCAGAAGAACCTGCATCCACCAGCGGCTCCACTGCTTCTCAGGAATGACCACAAGAACAAACTCAGCAGCCGCAACGCAAGTTGCTGCCTGTAGTTGTGCAGTATCCTGAAATTTATTTAAAGCTGAACGATTGGCTCAGCGCTACCTGCACCACATCTTTCACTGCGAAAGAATCAGTAGGGGACGACATTAAACAGGTGTTGACGTCCAACCACAGCTACTACAATATCATTGACATTTTAGGTAAACAAGGTATTCCTTGTTTTAACTTTTCTAAAGTGAAACCGAAGTACATCAAGGTCATTATTCGACACGTACCAATGAAGGTTGACAATGCCGCCATCAAGGAAGAATTCATGGAGAGGGGATTCGTTACCACTGTTGTGGACCGCTATACGATACCTGGAGCACAGCGCAACACACCGCACAAAATCGTCGTTCTTGGTGACACTCTAGAACACCGGCTAATCTTCGATCTCCCTCGTCTCTACTTTCTTATTGCTAGGGTACCCGAGATCTAGGGGTAGCGTCTTTGACTCTTAATCAAAACATCTTCGGTCCCGGGTTCGATCCCCGCCACTGCCTAAATTTTGATAAATAATCAGCATTGGCGGCCGAAGACTTCCGGCATAAGAAGTCAGCCTCATTCTGCCAACGGCCTTGTCAAAGAGGGCGGAGGAGCGGATAGAGGTTCAGGGCACTCTCTTGTCCTAGGGGTGGGAAATTGCCCCTAAAGGCGGAAGAATCAGAAATGATCAACGACATGAGGATGCTGAAGGCAATGGAAACCACTGCATTAAAGACACGTAACGTGTATCCACAGGACATGTGGCCTGTAATTGAAGAAGTGTCATGATGATCTCTTGAAAGATGGCTACACTGAGCCACAGCGCCAGAGATTGCGCCAAAGAGTTCTGGCAGTTCTTATCGAGAAGTCGTCGTAGAGAGTGCTTATTGAGATGTAGCAGTGGTGAGTCGTTGTTGAGAAGTTCCCATGGAGAGTGCTTGTTCAGAACTTGTAGTATTGTTTTGATGGGCTAGACACCAGATGTTGATGGATTGGGGATGCTGTAATGATCAGAGTGTGCTTTTCGTCAATATATATGAAGGTAAAAAAATTCCTTTTTTTCATTATTTCAATGTCTTAAACAATAATGCCTCTTGGTCACAGGTTCAGTCAACAAAGCATCTGGCTCGTGTTCTTGTATTAGACTGTATTTCTGGTTTCTATGTGCAATTATAGGATTTCTGGTTTTTTTTAATTACTTCAGTATAAATGGTATTTAAAATATCTTGTCGTATTGAGGAAGAACCGCGCCAGATGTGTACGTTGAATCACACTTCCATACACAGAACAGCGACACTTGTGCCTTGTTGTTTCATAGCTCTCATAGTTGCTGGGGACTTAATTAATTAATTAATTGTTTTAACGGAAGTTTTCTTTCGTTCTTTGTTGTTATTCTATGCAGTCAGATTGCGTACTATACCAGACAGGGCCAACCGGTACGAGACAGCGTAACCGAACAGACAGCTACTAAATCAAAAAATTAAAATTATTTGCATTTTTATTTAATTAAGCCCCCATGCACGTGGCGACCACTGCTTCGGATCGTCCCTTGGAATTCTTCTGATTGTAAAAATAGCAGACAGTAGTATTGTTGTAGTAATTTGTAGGTTAGTAATTGTAGTCTATATTGCATGTGTAGATTTGGTAGTGAACATTTGTAGTTGTCTTGTCTTTCTTCTAAGGGTATTTTTGCAGAATTTAATTTTTGATGTCTTGTACACAGGTTTGACAATTTTGTGCAATTATGAAGATTTCAATTGTTCGTTAATCGTGTTTGTCGGAAAGCTTTTCGTGTGAATGGTATTGTTGGAAATAAAGTGTCATTGTGTGTAATTTTCGTGTAGGGACGAGTTTTGTATATTTTGTAAATGATTACGCGATCGATGAAAAAGGCAAAAATGATGGATAGTCAGAATGACGAAATTGTTGACATGGCGAACTCGCCAACACAGGACAACAGTATGATGAATAATGAAGTTGAAAACAATTTAATAAGTCGGGAAAATAGTTTGGAACCAGTTCAAAATTTTTCACAATCAAAAAATTTTCAGAATACGAGATTAACGACAGAAGATTCTGGAATAGTAGATAGCTTTACAGCTATGACGAAAGAAGCTGGTTTTGCGGGAAATGTTAGGGGCGAAAAGAATTTCGAACCAGTTAATATGGAGCAGTTGATGAGTGCAATATTAAATTTGGGAACACAGTTCAGATATCAAATAAAGACAGAGATAAAAAAAATAGAAACACGGTTAGACTCAATGGAAACAAAGTCAAGATTTGAATTTAAAACAGTGGGATCACAGCTACGATCTGAATTAAAAACAGATATGGGAACAATGGAAACACGGTTAGACTCACTGGGATCGCAGTTAGGATCTGAATTAAAAATAGAGATGGGAACTTTGGCAACACGGTTAAAAACTGATATGGGAACAATGGAAACACGGTTAGACTCACGGATAGGGACATGTTTCAAAAACATGAAAGATGAATCAAAGAAAGAAATTAGAAAAGAAGTACAACCGATTTTGAATGCTCACAATAATAGATTAATTTCAATAGAAATCAGACAAAAGGAACAGGATAGAGAACAGGAAGAAAGAGATTGCGCGATAGTACAAAAATTTTCAGAGTTAAATTTACAACGTGCACACGATAAGGAAGAAATATTTGAAAGAATCGAGGAATCCGTACCAAATGACAGAATAAATAACTTAACACAACAGTATGAACAATTAACTACTAAAAGTGACAATACTGAAACCCGAGTCGCGACACTTACGGAAGACGTAAATAAACAGAAAGAAAAAATAGGTGACTTATCGGAAAGAGTTGAGGAGATTTCAGATAAATTGACAAGTCTTAGATTAAATGGGGACAGAGATTCAGATGATACAGCTCCATTGCCATTTGCAGAAACCGAAGGGTACCAGAACATAAATAAGCATGTTGAAAATCAAGGAAAATTTAATAAACGTGTCAAAAGGGAATTTGAGGCATTAGGAAAGCAAGTCAAACAAATTGAAAGCGAAATTGTAGGAAAAGACAGCAGAAGAAATTTAGAATCACAGATAGCAGAGGGGTTTGAAGAAAGTAATTTATTTCACTTACGAGAAGCAACAAGAGAGCGCCAGGCGCGCGAACTTGACTATAATCGACATTGGGACAGCGACAGACGCGGTAGGTCTTTGTCACCACGAGGAGAAAACCTTGACTATAAACACTTCTTAACTGTTCGGAAATTTAAGCTCTTTCGCAATTCTAAGAATGACATACATCCATGTTCATGGTTAGATCAATTTATGTACACACTTCCACCAAAATGGCCACTAAGTCACAAACTGGAATTTATGTGCGGCTATTAATGTCCTCAGGGGATTCACTACGCTAAGTGAATATGTGCTGTAGCGTGCACAGGGCCCCGAGCTGTAGTGGTGCTATTTCCCTTTTAGTTTTCTGCACCGCTGCCTACTCTTCCACTATTCTTTGTATCTATCAAAATAACTCTTCAACTATCAATCTATCTAGAGAGTCGGTAAAAGAATGACCGGATATGACTATTTTATCCAAAAGTGATTTTGGAACTTACCGTTTGGACTTACTGTATCTTCAGCAGCATTCATTCGTCGTTTAAACGAAATTTTACCTGTTTATCTTCGTGACAATATTACTTCATATGTTGACGATATTCTTATTGCTAAACGTTCTTGGAGTGAGCATAACAAAATTTTGGATTCATTGTTAGGTATTTTTGCAAGAGTTGGCATTACAGTGAACTTGAAAAAATCTGAATTTGGTCGTTCTCAGGTGAATTTCTTGGTCACATTATTTCTACAGAAGGTATTCTTCCTGATCCAGAGAAACTAGACGCTATTCGTAATTATGCTGTTCCTACTACAAAACGTGAGGTTCGTAGTTTCCTTGGTGTCTGTAATTTTCCTAGACGCTTTGATAGATTGGACGATTTGGCCACACCTCGTTTATGTGAACTATCTTTAAAGAATTCTAATTGGTGTTGGGATAAGGAAGCTCAGTCAGAATTTGAACAACTTCGTGATGCTTTAGTTACTGCTCCACTTCTTTCACATCCGGATTTATCTAAAGATTTTTGTTTGGCGACGGACTCATCATACAAAGGCCTAGGTGCACACTTATTTCAAGAGATAGAAGATAACGGCGTTGTAGTGCAGAAAACTATTGCCGATCTGTTCTTGCCAAATGCGAATTATGTCAAAAGGCTAAGCCGCCAACTATTTCTCACAGAGCACCGTTGTTTCCTATCATTCCATCGAAATTAAAGGAGATGGCTGCAGTCGATTTGTTCGGTCCAGTGGTTCGTTCTACTAATGGTTTTGCGTACATTTTGGTAGCAGTGGAATTGACATCAAAATATGTGTGTTTTACACCCTTACGCAAAGCAACAGCTCGTTCAGTATCTAATGCTTTCATCAAACATTTTCTTAAAGAAGTGGGTCATGTTGATAAAGCTGTATCAGATAATGGATCACAGTTTCGGTCTAAAATTTGGCTTTGTACTCTACGGCGTCGTAAGATTAAACCAATTTTCATTTGACTTTTTCACCCTCAATCTAACGCTTCAGAGAGATGGATGAAGGAAATCAATAAATTGTGTCGACTTTACTGTCATCAGAATCACAGAACGTGGGATCAGTATCTTCATATTTTGCAAAACATTCTGAATGAACTCCCTAATGATTCAACTTCTTTACCGCCTATATTGATATTAAAAAACAAAGCACCGTCATATCGCATTTCTGAAATCGTTCCTTTTCCGCCTACACGGAAACTGCGGCATTCTGAAGTTGTCAACCTGGCTCTGCAAAATATTGCATCTGCGGCTGCTAGAAGAGAGAAATCAGCTAAACGTCCTGGTCGTTTAAAAACCTTGTCAGTTGGTCAAAAGGTGTTAATCAAATCTTATCGTTTGTCTCACAAAGGAAATGGCTTGTGTCGCAAATTTTTTCTGCTTTATAACGGTCCATATAGAGTTTGCAAAATTATTCATGATAACACTGTCGAAGTAGAAACTCTTAAATCTCGGCGCTCTAAGGGAATACATCATATATCGAACGTTAAAATTTTTGTGGAATGACATACTTTTGAGAAACTAACAGCTACATGTAAACATGCAGAGAATACAAGGATACCGCGCTGTGTTTTGGCGGCGGCACATACTCAAAGCAACAGTCAAGTCTGCGAGCCGCACAAGGCAGTCGTTGACCGCAAACAATTACTTCCTACGTCACGCGTACCTACAGCTGATCGAGCGCTCAGTGCGAATGCACTGACAGCCGTAAACAAATACACAGTCTAATTTCTCTGATTCAATTCAGTATAAACCTATAGTGACTTGATAAATTATGTTATTAACGTTCAGTATTTTTCAGGATACGGTTGTATAAAATATTTAAGACCTTCAGGTAAATTCTGTGTGTGTCCCACGTTAAGAGGACTTGCTATCGAGAAATTTTCGGGAAGAATGTAATTTCGAAGAAGAAACTAATAAACCAAAAAGGTAACTATTAACTGAGTTTATTTTTCAGGTAACATATTTCCACTTAGGTACGTACTTTAGACGTAATTTGCTGCTCGCGATTACGTGATTCATACCTTGTGCTAAATTTCATGTTCTATGAATTTACTTGTGAAGCGACGTGTTTGCGTACATTAACTGATGTTGACAATGATTGATTAATGAACAGGGTTGTTACTTATGTATATTATGCATCGCTTGCCTGCTGTGCTTTTTCACTGATGTCATATTTTTTCTATTATGCGCCTGCTGTGATTATTTATTTAAATTATAATTGTCACCTGATTAATTGTGCTGATATGGTTATGTATGTAAGTTACACTTTGTGATTTATCTGCTTGCGCCTTCATGTTTACTTATTAAGATTACATATGAACATTTATTTGCTTACGCTGATATGATGCTAATGACCTGTTTATTATGTAAGATACACATTTGCTGCTTTGCGTATGGATTGCATATTTACACATTTCTGTTTTGTTGTCATAACTACTCTTTAATTTGGTATATAGAAATCCTGATATACTGTGTACGAACATAGAGTTTAGGTCACACTATGGTATTAATTATAGATTGTTCGCTTGGCAGAGCCTCGTTGTAGGAATTGTGCTGCATCCACTGGTTGACATTCTGTTCTCCACTGGTATATTTACTCGCTATTGCATGTTTTGCTTACGCTCAGTGCTTTATATTTTAAGATAAGAAAATGAACTGCTATAATTCTACGAACGACATTGGTACAAGAAACTTCATTGAAGTCACATGAGCTGGAGGTTTTATGGAAGCTGTATAAATGTATGCTAATAGGAAGGAAGCTAACGACATGGCATACCAACACTAGGTTTAGACCATTGACAGTTATTACACTGCATTCTTCGTAAGCAACTGAAATAGTAAGTGACACTTGACACAAGAAATACTCCACATGTTTGCTTCTGTTTTGCCATGATTCTTGAAGTGGTGTACATACTGTGAAATATTACGATCATTAAAACTCCGTACTCGTACTTACTTACTGAAAGTTATTCGAACTAAAGGCTGTTAGAAGTCATGTATGCATTTCTTCTATTTTATGATGGACAAGGTAACCAAAATGTATTTTATAATTCATAATGAGTAGAAGTATGGTTCAGGTGGACTACACAGAGGTTGTGTGTGGACATTGTGTCTTCGGATTGCATGGGATAATAAATTGAAGTTTGCACTAGGATTTTATCTGTACTTGTTCGAGGAGACTGACTAGAGGAAAGAGTTGTTATGGAATTGAAATGATATTGGCGATAAGGTTTATATGTGTCGACGTAAGAGGTATTATTGAAGTATTAAGATTATGTGATGCTGATGATTATTGGAGTTTTGGTGGATAAGAGGTAAAGTAAGTGAGGAGAATTTTTTTTTTTTGTTGGTTTATATGGAACAAGGAGGATAAAGATGGCAGACTAGAACACTCAAGTGGAAAGAAGATTGTCTACACACACTTTGTTAAATCACTAAGCAGTATATACTTTTTTTTTTGGAGAGAGGAAGCATTTGCATATCTTGGCACACTGACAGTTGTTCAGAAACCGTACATTTTGATTTGGCTTGGCAAACATTGGTCTTGACATGATGACTACGACGTTGACTAACTATTATTGACTGTTATACACTGTTGCCACTACTACTTGATACACAAGTTGAACATAAAATTTTGGACAGAATTGCATTTACACAGTTAACACTATTCAATTACACAGTAATACTTAAATGTGGATAAAAGATGAGTGAGTGTGTTTTGTGTGTTTTCCTTTCCTAATCCCAAATAATTGGTACCGACCTATCTCCTAAATATTATTTTACTTGTTTGTTGTGGCTTGCACTGACACCCATAAATATTATAGGTTTACTGATATTTGTGTATTTGTAATAGTTAATATGACAATTCTCTGATATCATTTGTGTGTTTATTACAATTTGTATGTTTAGTGCAAGAACATTGATAATAATTTTGTAAAAGTAATTGTGTGTGCCTTCAAACTGTTGTTCGTGCTTGCACCTATTCAACATTGCTGGGTGCCACTTGGAAATGTCTAATTTCTGCTGATAAACTCTGATGAACTGTCTAATTAGTGATAGTGAATGTTGTGGACTGTTACTTGCACCTGCTCAACATTGCTGGGTGCCACTGATGGGACTGCTTCTACTGAGATAATGTCACTTGTTGGTGTCTGCACCTGTTCAACAATGCTAGGTGCCACTGATAGACTGCTTCTACTGAAATAATGTCACTTGTTGCTGTCTGCACCTGCTCAACATTGCTGGGTGCCACTAATGGAACTGCTTCAACTGAAATGATGTCACTTGTTGGTGTCTGCACCTGCTCAACATTACTGGGTGCCACTGATGGACTGCTTCTGCTGAAATGATGTCACTTGTTGGTGTCTGCACCTGTTCAACATTGCTAGGTGCCACTGATGGACTGATTCTACTGAAATAATGTCACTTGTTGGTGTCTGCACCTGCTCAATATTACTGGGTGCCACTGATGGAACTGCTTCTACTGAAATGATATCACTTGTTGCTGTCTGCACCTGCTTAACATTGCTGGGTGCCACTGATGGAACTGCTTCTACTGAAATAATGTCACTCGTTGGTGTCTGCACCTGTTGACCATTGCTGGGTGCTACTGTTGGAACTGTCAACTACTTGTTTATTGAACTATGCAAAGCATTTTATGTGAATATTTGTATAAACTCATTTTTTTGTGTATTTACTGTTTGTGAAATGTTATGAGACTCTTACCTACACCTATTTGACATTGCTGGTGCCATTGATTGAATGGTACTTGTGTAAACTATTATGTAAAATCACATGTATGAAAGCATTTGTATTCCTGACTGTATTTTATATATTAGGTTATGGAATGGTCAGTGCAAAGCCAAAATTTATTTAGTGAAGTGATATTTACTTATTAATATTATCTTTTATTTTTGTCTGTATTTTTTTTGGACGAATTTGGTGGTATTTTCACCACCAATGCTGGCAAAAATACCATCAAATTCTGGCCCGTGGAGGAGGGGCATATGAAAGGTGGCTACACTGAGCCACAGCGCCAGAGATTGCGCCAAAGAGTATTATTCAGCCGCCTCCACTGGCAGTTCTTATCGAGAAGTCGTCGTAGAGAGTGCTTATTGAGATGTAGCAGTGGTGAGTCGTTGTTGAGAAGTTCCCATGGAGAGTACTTGTTCAGAACTTGTAGTATTGTTTTGATGGGCTAGACACCAGATGTTGTTGGATTGGGGATGCTGTAATGATCAGAGTGTGCTTTTCGTCAATATATATGAAGGTAAAAAAATTCCTTTTTTTCATTATTTCAATGTCTTAAACAATAATGCCTCTTGGTCACAGGTTCAGTCAACAAAGCATCTGGCTCGTGTTCTTGTATTAGACTGTATTTCTGGTTTCTATGTGCAATTATAGGATTTCTGTTTTTTTTTAATTACTTCAGTATAAATGGTATTTAAAATATCTTGTCGTATTGAGGAAGAACCGCGCCAGATGTGTACGTTGAATCACACTTCCATACACAGAACAGCGACACTTGTGCCTTGTTGTTTCATAGCTTTCATAGTTGCTGGGGACTTAATTAATTAATTAATTGTGTTAACGGAAGTTTTCTTTCGTTCTTTGTTGGTATTCTATGCAGTCAGATTGCGTACTATACCAGACAGGGCCAACCGGTACGAGACAGCGTAACCGAACAGACAGCTACTAAATCAAAAAATTAAAATTATTTGCATTTTTATTTAATTAAGCCCCCATGCACTCTCCATTGGCAAAAGATTTCGGAATAGTCCCCCATTCGGATCTCCGGGAGGGGACTGCCAAGGGGGAGGTTACCATGAGAAAAAGATTGAATAATCAACGAAAGGATAACGTTCTACGAGTCGGGGCGTGGAATGTCAGAAGCTTGAACGTGGTAGGGAAACTAGAAAATTTGAAAAGGGAAAAGCAAAGGCTCAATCTAGATATAGTAGGGGTCAGTGAAGTGAAGTGGAAGGAAGACATGGATTTCTGGTCAGATGAGTATCGGGTAATATCAACAGCAGCAGAAAATGGTATAACAGGTGTAGGATTCGTTATGAATAGGAGGGTAGGGCAGAGGGTGTGTTACTGTGAACAGTTCAGTGACCGGGTTGTTCTAATCAGAATCGACAGCAGACCAACACCGACAACGATAGTTCAGGTATACATGCCGACGTCGCAAGTTGAAGGTGAACAGATAGAGAAAGTGTATGAGGATATTGAAAGGGTAATACAGTATGCAAAGGGGGACGAAAGTCTAATAGTCATGGGCGACTGGAATGCAGTTGCAGGGGAAGGAGTAGAAGAGAAGGTTACAGGAGAATATGGGCTTGGGACAAGGAATGAAAGAGGAGAAAGACTAATTGAGTTCTGTAACAAGTTTCAGCTAGTAATAGCGAATACCCTGTTCAAGAATCACAAGAGGAGGACGTATATTTGGAAAAGGCCGGGAGATACGGGAAGATTTCAATTAGATTACATCATGGTCAGACAGAGATTCCGAAATCAATTACTGGATTGTAAGACGTACCCAGGAGCAGATATAGACTCAGATCACAATATAGTAGTGATGAAGAGTAGGCTGAAGTTCAAGACATTAGTCAGGAAGAATCAATATGCAAAGAAGTGGGATACGGAAGTACTAAGGAATGACGAGATACGTTTGAATATCTCTAACGCTATAGATACAGCAATAAGGAATAGCGCAGTAGGCAGTACATTTGAAGAGGAATGGACATCTCAAAAAAGGACCATCACAGAAGTTGGGGAGGAAAACATAGGTACAAAGAAGGTAGCTGCGAAGGAACCATGGGTAACAGAAGAAATACTTCAGTTGATTGATGAAAGGAGGAAGTACAAACATGTTCCGGGAAAATCAGGAATACAGAAATACAAGTCGCTGAGGAATGAAATAAATAGGAAGTGCAGGGAAGCTAAGACGAAATGGCTGCAGGAAAAATGTGAAGACATCGAAAAAGATATGATTGTCGGAAGGACAGACTCAGCATACAGGAAAGTCAAAACAACCTTTGGTGACATTAAAAGCAACGGTGGTAACATTAAGAGTGCAACGGGAATTCCACTGTTAAATGCAGAGGAGAGAGCAGATAGGTGGAAAGAATACATTGAAAGCCTCTATGAGGGTGAAGATTTGTCTGATGTGATAGAAGAAGAAACAGGAGTCGATTTAGAAGAGATAGGGGATCCAGTATTAGAATCGGAATTTAAAAGAGATTTGGAGGACTTACGGTCAAATAAGGCAGAAGGGATAGATAACATTCCATCAGAATTTCTAAAATCATTGGGGGAAGTGGCAACAAAACGGCTATTCACGTTGGTGTGTAGAATATATGAGTCTGGCAACATACCATCTGACTTTCGGAAAAGCATCATCCACACAATTCCGAAGACGGCAAGAGCTGACAAGTGCGAGAATTATCGCACAATCAGCTTAACAGCTCATGCATCGAAGCTGCTTACAAGAATAATATACAGAAGAATGGAAAAGAAAATTGGGAATGCGCTAGGTGACGATCAGTTTGGCTTTAGGAAAAGTAAAGGGACGAGAGAGGCAATTCTGACGTTACGGCTAATAATGGAAGCAAGGCTAAAGAAAAATCAAGACACTTTCATAGGATTTGTCGATCTGGAAAAAGCGTTCGACAATATAAAATGGTGCAAGCTGTTCGAGATTCTGAAAAAAGTGGGGGTAAGCTATAGGGAGAGACGGGTCATATACAATATGTACAACAATCAAGAGGGAATAATAAGAGTGGACGATCAAGAACGAAGTGCTCGTATTAAGAAGGGTGTAAGACAAGGCTGTAGCCTTTCGCCTCTACTCTTCAATCTGTACATCGAGGAAGCATTGATGGAAATAAAAGAAAGGTTCAGAAGTGGAATTAAAATACAAGGTGAAAAGATATCAATGATACGATTCGCTGATGACATTGCTATCCTGAGTGAAAGTGAAGAAGAATTAAATGATCTGCTGAACGGAATGAACAGTCTAATGAGTACACAGTATGGCTTGAGAGTAAATCAGAGAAAGACGAAGGTAATGAGAAGTAGTAGAAATGAGAACAGCGAGAAACTTAACATCAGGATTGATGGTCACGAAGTCAATGAAGTTAAGGAATTCTGATACCTAGGCAGTAAAATAACCAATGACGGACGGAGCAAGGAGGACATCAAAAGCAGACTCGCTATGGCAAAAAAGGCATTACTGGCCAAGAGAAGTCTACTAATATCAAATACCGCCTTGATTTGAGGAAGAAATTTCTGAGGATGTACGTCTGGAGTACAGCATTGTATGGTAGTGAAACATGGACTGTGGGAAAACCGGAACAGAAGAGAATCGAAGTATTTGAGATGTGGTGCTATAGACGAATGTTGAAAATTAGGTGGACTGATAAGGTAAGGAATGAGGAGGTTCTACGCAGAATCGGAGAGGAAAGGAATATGTGGAAAACACTGATGAGGAGAAGGGACAGGATGATAGGACATCTGCTAAGACATGAGGGAATGACTTCCATGGTACTAGAGGGAGTTGTAGAGGGCAAAAACTGTAGAGGAAGACAGAGACTGGAATACGTCAAGCAAATAATTGAGGACGTAGATTGCAAGTGCTACTCTGAGATGAAGAGGTTATCACAGGAAAGGAATTCGTGGCGGGCCGCATCAAACCAGTCAGTAGACTGATGACCAAAAAAAAAAAAACTGGTGCCAGGACCTTTCCCACTTTGCAAGGCACAGTACGGTGCCACCAAAGTGTGCAAATTACGGCTAAGGGCATAACAGTTGCCAGTAGCCCCTAGAAACACTTGTGCCACTTGTGCACTACGCAAAGGGGGCACATCCCGCAAGTTGTAGTGGTTGCAGGATGCGGAAAGCCACCAGCAGACGTATGAATACACTATCGCCTCTTGACCAGCGGACGCGCAACGCCACCACCTCGTTCAGGTGACTGGACGCACCACCTCGAACCCCAGACGGGACGACGCAATCATCGCTCATTCAACGCCGAGCTGCGCTAATTTGATCAGGTTTATTGGCCTCTGACGTCACAGCGGGACGGCTTCCACCCACAACCGGTACCACCAGCCGACTTCCGCAGCTGCCGCAGCACGAGAGCAACACTCTTTACCTCGCCAGTCTAGCTCCGAGTTACGGGAACCAACAGCACTGATGACAGAAGTCGCCAAGACGCTCACTGAAGTCAAAGAGGTCCTGAAAAATCTTCGGACTGCCATCGTTGCTGTGGTGCAAGCAGCCCTCAGAGGTTTCCAACCCAGACCTAGCGAACTCAGCTTACTGAAAATGGCTCAGCATAGACGACTGGACGCCATGACCATCGCGAGGTGAAACGCCGACGCGATTTATCCGCACATCTTGGAATTTCGCCAATTCCTTATGGACTATAATATCGACATATGTATGGTCATCGAGACGCACTTAAAAGCTGGGCTCCGTGCGAATGTTGCAAACTATACCTGTTACAGACAGGACAGGCTGACTGCTGGCGGTGAGACAGCGATTTACTCGTATGTGCGCAACTCTCTTCACCAATATGTGGTAGCCACGTCATCCTTACGAGCAATGCAGTTTCTGCGACCTTGGGAGCATGCCGTTCTCACTTCTGTGCCTAAATGCGGCAAGAATCGAGCTTATCCGAAGAGTTACGAGCCGATCAGCCTTCTGCCTGTTCTGAGCAAAGTATTCGAGCGCCTTTTACTGCATAGGCTAAGCCTGAAGATCTCTGAAAATAACTTGTTGCCTTCAGAGCAGTTTGGTTTCCACCAGGGGCATTCTACAACGCACCAAATTCTTCGTATCGTTGAAGAGGCGAACACAGCGCTCAACAAGGAGCTTTGCGGTGCTGTCTTTCTAGATGCAGCTCGTGCGTTCAACAGTGTCTGGCAGGAAGGGCTGTTGTTCAAGCTCTTTCAACTGGGCTGCTCGCCCTCTTATGTCGTGCTGCTGTCTACATACCCTCAGCGCCACACATTGCTGGACGGAGGGACATCCATTGTGCGTAATGTGCGTGTTAGCGTTCCGCAGGGATCGGTGCTATGTTCAATACTTTACTCCCTGCCTCGAATCCGAGGATCACTAGAGCCATCTAAGAGGACGATACGGCGCTGATAATGAGAAGTAGGTGGCTCATTGCATTACACTTTCGTCTCCAAGAAGCCTGCGTTGCCCTTGAACCTGGGCGACCGATCAGTGCATAGAGTTTGATGCTAACAAAAGCCAGGGGCTGATGTTATCCAAGAAACATCGATCATACATCCCAGAAGTGGAACTTTTCGGTGAACCATTTTGCATTTTGTTTACGACCTTCCACTAAGGAAGGGATTCTATTTGTGTTTATCTGCTCTGCATAGTAACTAACAGTTCTTGATAAAACTTTACGTAGTTTTCGTGTTAGATTTCTTAGTGTTTTCTTGATCGTTTAGAACAGAAAGCGCCCTAAAACCGTCTTTTGTTTGTTTCGCGGCCGTTAGCCACTAGTCACTTGAATCAGCAGTTGTCTTGTGACAGCCAGAGCGAGAGCACCAGCAGCAGCGAGTACTGTTTGTATAAAGCGTTTATTTTGCATTTTGTTTACGACCTTCCACTAAGGAAGGGATTCTATTTGTGTTTATCTGCTCTGCATAGTAACTAACAGTTCTTGATAAAACTTTACGTAGTTTTCGTGTTAGATTTCTTAGTGTTTTCTTGATCGTTTAGAACAGAAAGCGCCCTAAAACCGTCTTTTGTTTGTTTCGCGGCCGTTAGCCACTAGTCACTTGAATCAGCAGTTGTCTTGTGACAGCCAGAGCGAGAGCACCAGTAGCAGCGAGTACTGTTTGTATAAAGCGTTTATTTTGCATTTTGTTTACGACCTTCCACTAAGGAAGGGATTCTATTTGTGTTTATCTGCTCTGCATAGTAACTAACAGTTCTTGATAAAACTTTACGTAGTTTTCGTGTTAGATTTCTTAGTGTTTTCTTGATCGTTTAGAACAGAAAGCGCCCTAAAACCGTCTTTTGTTTGTTTCGCGGCCGTTAGCCACTAGTCACTTGAATCAGCAGTTGTCTTGTGACAGCCAGAGCGAGAGCACCAGCAGCAGCGAGTACTGTTTGTATAAAGCGTTTATTTTGCATTTTGTTTACGACCTTCCACTAAGGAAGGGATTCTATTTGTGTTTATCTGCTCTGCATAGTAACTAACAGTTCTTGATAAAACTTTACGTAGTTTTCGTGTTAGATTTCTTAGTGTTTTCTTGATCGTTTAGAACAGAAAGCGCCCTAAAACCGTCTTTTGTTTGTTTCGCGGCCGTTAGCCACTAGTCACTTGAATCAGCAGTTGTCTTGTGACAGCCAGAGCGAGAGCACCAGCAGCAGCGAGTACTGTTTGTATAAAGCGTTTATTTTGCATTTTGTTTACGACCTTCCACTAGGGAAGGGATTCTATTTGTGTTTATCTGCTCTGCATAGTAACTAACAGTTCTTGATAAAACTTTACGTAGTTTTCGTGTTAGATTTCTTAGTGTTTTCTTGATCGTTTAGAACAGAAAGCGCCCTAAAACCGTCTTTTGTTTGTTTCGCGGCCGTTAGCCACTAGTCACTTGAATCAGCAGTTGTCTTGTGACAGCCAGAGCGAGAGCACCAGTAGCAGCGAGTACTGTTTGTATAAAGCGTTTATTTTGCATTTTGTTTACGACCTTCCACTAAGGAAGGGATTCTATTTGTGTTTATCTGCTCTGCATAGTAACTAACAGTTCTTGATAAAACTTTACGTAGTTTTCGTGTTAGATTTCTTAGTGTTTTCTTGATCGTTTAGAACAGAAAGCGCCCTAAAACCGTCTTTTGTTTGTTTCGCGGCCGTTAGCCACTAGTCACTTGAATCAGCAGTTGTCTTGTGACAGCCAGAGCGAGAGCACCAGCAGCAGCGAGTACTGTTTGTATAAAGCGTTTATTTTGCATTTTGTTTACGACCTTCCACTAAGGAAGGGATTCTATTTGTGTTTATCTGCTCTGCATAGTAACTAACAGTTCTTGATAAAACTTTACGTAGTTTTCGTGTTAGATTTCTTAGTGTTTTCTTGATCGTTTAGAACAGAAAGCGCCCTAAAACCGTCTTTTGTTTGTTTCGCGGCCGTTAGCCACTAGTCACTTGAATCAGCAGTTGTCTTGTGACAGCCAGAGCGAGAGCACCAGCAGCAGCGAGTACTGTTTGTATAAAGCGTTTTTGTACTTATTTGCTGCGCTTAGCTTTTAAATAGTTTTTCTGGGAAAACCTAGCGTAGTTTTCGCGTCTCGTATTTCAGTGAGTGTTTCTTGATTATCAGAGTAGCTCATCAGAAGATTATCTTGGGAATTTGTCACCGTATAGAGTAGGGTAAACATAGTCATGTGTAGGGACTGTGGTTGTTGTGAGCGGACGCAAGGAGAATTGGCCACTCTTCGGGGGCAGGTGGAGGCTTTGTCTGTTAGGCTCATCGAGCTCGAGGCGCAGGCGTCGGCTCGTAGTGGCGTTGGGGCAACTGTGGTGAGACCTATGCCTACTTCGGTGGCCTTGGAATCACATGGAACCCCTGATGTCGCTGCGTCTTCCGGCAGTGAGCATCTTACCGGTCAGCCATCACTCCAGGGTGAATGGCGGACAGTGGTGGGCTCGCGCGTGCCTGGCCGAAAGGCGAAGGTGGGATCTGGCCGCGTGGCAGCTGCCTTACCCCTTTCCAACAGGTACGGGGTGCTTCCTAGTGGTGATGACATCGTTTCCGAGCCACCACAGGATGCCTCGCGTGTTGGGCCAGTGGCCGATTCTCCGGCAAGGTCCCGACAGTCACAGAGGGCGGGCCTATTAGTTATAGGGAGCTCCAACGTTAGGCGGGTTATGGAGCCCCTCAGGAAAATAGCGGGTAGGTCGGGGAAGAATGCCAGTGTGCACTCGGTGTGCTTGCCGGGGGGTCTCGTCCGTAATGTGGAGGAGGCCCTTCCGTCAGCTATTGAACGCACTGGGTGTGACCGGCTGCAGATAGTAGCACATGTCGGAACGAATGACGCCTGCCGCTTGGGTTCTGAGGCCATCCTTGGTTCCTTCCTTCCGGCGGCTGGCTGATTTGGTGAAGACAACCAGCATCGCACGCGGAGTGCAAGCTGAGCTTAATATCTGCAGCATAGTGCCCAGAGTCGATCGCGGTCCTCTGGTTTGGAGCCGTGTGGAGGGTCTAAACCAGAGGCTCAGACGACTCTGCGACTATAATGGTTGCAAATTCATCGACCTCCGTTATTGGGTGGAGAACTGTAGGGCCCCCCTAGACAGGTCAGGCGTGCACTACACACCGGAAGCAGCTACTAGGGTAGCAGAGTACGTGTGGCGTGCACACGGGGGTTTTTTAGGTTAGAGGGACCCCCCCTTGGGCGAAACGATAAAATACCTGACGGCTTACCAGAGAGGACATTATCATCGTTGATAAAGAACGTCCGTCCTCAGAGACCAAAAACAGGAAAAGTTAACGTAATATTGGTAAACTGCAGGAGTATCCAGGGCAAGGTTCCTGAATTAGTTTCTCTTATTGAAGGAAATAGTGCGCATATAGTATTAGGAACGGAAAGTTGGTTAAAACCGGAAGTGAACAGTAACGAAATCCTAGACACAGAATGGAATATATACCGCAAGGATAGGATAAACGCCAATGGTGGAGGAGTATTTATAGCAGTAAAGAATTCAATAATATCCAGTGAAGTTATTAGCGAATGCGAATGTGAAATAATCTGGGTTAAGTTAAGTATCAAAGGTGGGTCAGATATGATAGTCGGATGCTTCTATAGACCACCTGCATCATCAACCGTAGTAGTTGAGCGCCTCAGAGAGAACCTGCAGAACGTCGTGAAGAAGTTTCGTGATCATACTATTGTAATAGGGGGAGACTTCAATCTACCAGGTATAGAATGGGATAGTCACACAATCAGAACTGGAGCCAGGGACAGAGACTCTTGTGACATTATCCTGACTGCCTTGTCCGAGAATTACTTCGAGCAGATAGTTAGAGAACCAACTCGTGAAGCTAACGTTTTAGACCTCATAGCAACAAATAGACCGGAACTTTTCGACTCCGTGAATGTAGAAGAGGGTATCAGTGATCATAAGTCAGTGGTTGCATCAATGACTACAAGTGTAATAAGAAATGCCAAGAAAGGAAGGAAAATATATTTGCTTAACAAGAGTGATAGGGCACAAATCGCAGAATATCTGAGTGACCACCATCAAACGTTCATTTCTGAGGAAGAGGATGTGGAACAAAAATGGAAAAAATTCAGAAACATCGTCCAGTACGCCTTAGATAAGTTCGTACCGACTAAGGTCCAAAGCGAGGGGAAAGATCCACCGTGGTATAACAATCATGTACGAAAGGTACTACGGAAACAAAGAAAGCTTCATCATAGGTTTAAGAGTAGTCGAATCATAGCTGATAAGGAAAAGCTGAACGAAGCGAAAAAGAGCGTAAAGAGAGCAATGAGAGAAGCATTCAACGAATTCGAACATAAAACATTGGCAAACAATCTAAACAAGAACCCTAAAAAGTTTTGGTCATATGTAAAATCGGTAAGCGGATCTAAATCCCCTATTCAGTCACTCGTTGACCACGATGGCACCGAAACAGAGGACGACCGAAGAAAGGCAGAAATACTGAATTCAGTGTTCCGAAACTGTTTCACTGCGGAAAATCGTAACACGGTCCCTGATTTCAGCCGTCGCACGGACGCCAAAATGGAAAATATTGAAATAAACGATATCGGAATCGAAAAACAACTGCTATCACTTAGTAGCGGAAAAGCATCCGGACCAGACGAGATACCCTTAAGATTCTACAGTGATTATGCTAAAGAACTTGCCCCCTTTCTATCAGCAATTTATCGTAGATCGCTGGAAGAACGTAAAGTACCTAGCGACTGGAAGAAAGCGCAGGTCGTTCCCATTTTCAAGAAGGGTCATAAATCAGATGCGAATAATTATAGGCCTATTTCGCTTACGTCAATCTGTTGTAGAATAATGGAACATGTTTTGTGTTCTCGTATTATGACGTTCTTAGATAATACAAATCTCCTTCATCATAACCAACATGGATTCCGCAAACAGAGATCATGTGAAACTCAGCTCGCCCTATTTGCCCAAGAAATTCACAGTGCCGTAGACACTGGCGAGCAGATTGATGCCGTATTCCTGGACTTCAGGAAGGCATTTGATACGGTTCCGCACTTACGTTTAGTGAAAAAAATACGAGCTTACGGAATATCGGACCAGGTTTGTGATTGGATTCAGGATTTCCTAGAAGAAAGAACACAACATGTCATTCTTAACGGTTCAAAATCTGCAGATGTAGAGGTAATTTCGGGAGTACCGCAGGGAAGCGTGATAGGACCTTTATTGTTTACAATATACATAAATGACTTAGTTGACAACATCGGTAGCTCCGTGAGGCTATTTGCAGATGACACGGTTGTCTACAAGAAAGTAGCAACATCAGAAGACTCGTACGTACTCCAGGAGGACCTGCAGATGATTAATGCATGGTGCGACAGCTGGCAGCTTTCCCTAAACGTAGATAAATGTAATATAATGCGCATACATAGGGGCAGAAATCCATTCCAGTACGATTATGTCATAGGTGGTAAATCATTGGAAGCGGTAACGACCGTAAAATACTTAGGAGTTACTATCCGGAGCGATCTGAAGTGGAATGATCACATAAAACAAATAGTGGGAAAAGCAGGCGCCAGGTTGAGATTCATAGGAAGAATTCTAAGAAAATGTGACTCATCGACGAAAGAAGTAGCTTACAAAACGCTTGTTCGTCCGATTCTTGAGTATTGCTCATCAGTATGGGACCCTTACCAGGTTGGATTAATAGAAGAGATAGACATGATCCAGCGAAAAGCAGCGCGATTCGTCATGGGGACATTTAGTCAGCGCGAGAGCGTTACGGAGATGCTGAACAAGCTCCAGTGGCGGACACTTCAAGAAAGGCGTTACGCAATACGGAGAGGTTTATTATCGAAATTACGAGAGAGCACATTCCGGGAAGAGATGGGCAACATATTACTACCGCCCACATATATCTCGCGTAATGATCACAACGAAAAGATCCGAGAAATTAGAGCAAATACGGAGACTTACAAGCAGTCGTTCTTCCCACGCACAATTCGTGAATGGAACAGGGAAGGGGGGATCATATAGTGGTACAATAAGTACCCTCCGCCACACACCGTAAGGTGGCTCGCGGAGTATAGATGTAGATGTAGAGTGCGTTGATCAAATACCTAGGCATGATTCTCGAGACTCGAATCATCTGGCAGAGATATGTCCCAGACGTTCGTAGCAAGATGTCACAGCAACTAGGGGCACTATACCTCACAGCCTCCCCTCTCCCACTTATCGTCAGGACTGTGTTCTCCATCCGTTGTGGTCTTACGATCTACAGGCCCTTCCTGCGACTGATTATGGATTATGCTTGTGTTGTCTGGGGTAATGCAGCGAAATCCCACCTTCACTGACTGAAAACACTCCATAACAAGGCGCAGCGGAGGATTTTTGATGTGCCTTCCAACTTTCCATCATGCTGCCTTTACGATGCCGCCGGGGAACGGGAGGTAGGTTCCACTAACTCAGTCATTCACCGCTTAGGTAGGCCCGACGATCTCCGAGACCTTTACAAACACCCTGTTGCCTTACTCAGTAGTGTGTAGGGCACCACAGACGATGGCTCTAGCCCAACACCTCCTACGCACACCCGATAGCACACAAACGACTTACACGCTTAACTACTTATAGTAGTAAAGGCTGTCAGGGGAAAAACTGCGTCACAACAGTATTCGTATGTGAATGCGTTCGAGCCCCCCCCAACCTCGTGGGACCGCGACGTCACACAAACTGTTGTTCCTGAGTTCACAACCTAATGGGACTGTGTCGTTATTAATATTGTTATATTGTTGTTATCAAGTTTGTGTACACATTCTTTCTCAGTAACAGTATTTATTTTAATTCTTGTAATAAACAGCTGTTATGCCGAAGAGTGCAATACGCTACCTCCAGCCACACCACTCAACAAAGGTTACTACGATTATTGTGATGTGTTCCATTGTTTTATGATTTGCTATGTACAGAAAATCGTTGAAGAGAGCTGGTGAGTGAAGGAGGCTGTCGTTCGTCCGACGACCGCAGAAAACCACAGTAGGCCAATTATAGGGAATGGTGGCACCGTTCACTTATTCATTTTTAATAGTTCCACATCCATTTAATATTGTCTTAATGAATAGTACCAGTGAGGCAGAGTACCAGTTGGTTATGTCGCCAATGGAGATGACTTCTCTATAGGTAGTCAGATTTGACATTATGATGTATGGTAAATCAGCTGCTTAATTTGACTGAATGCCAGTTTCGTGGTGATGCATATAGTCAGGGCAAACTTTCTAGGATAAAATTAGCCCGGAATCCAATCGATAGTTTGATTCAGTTTAAGTTGTGCGACTTGGAATTTGTGTGGAATTATGAGATCTTGTTCAAGGCGATATTGCGCTTGTGGTGTAAATAACTAGTTTGTTTACTTCTGTAATTTGGAGAACCCTCTGTATGTTAATGCTTCAATACACTGATTATCGTATTTATTGGCAGATTTTTTTCCCGTTTTGGAGAAACGGTAGTATTGAGCAGAATCCTCACGAGTGGACGATCTATTTCTGTTTTGTATGTAAATGACACGGGTTACTATTTTACAATCTGCATTCAGACTTGGTTACGGAAGGTAATAGCGGTGATATAGATTTGTTTGACCAAAAGAGAAGGACATCAAGCCCTGAATTCACAAGAGAGGATTTTATTGCAGGAACCACTAATTTTGAACCACTAACAGCGTCATTATTCACTTCAGAGAATCCCGTGTCCTGTCCGTGCGGCTGCCCCCGTCAGAGGTTCTAGTCCTCCCTCGGCCATTGGTGTGTGTGTTGTCCGTGGCGTAAGTTAGTTTAAGTTAGATTAAGTAATGTGTTGGCTTAGGGACCGATGACCTTAGCAGTTTGGTCCCGTAAGACCTTACCACTAATTTCCAAAATCCCGTGTCGACTGATCAAACTTCTGTAGCGTAAGAGAGATTGGGTTGTGCCCAGGTGACAACACCTGAAGAGGACGAGCTTTGCTTTCATATGTTAAAGACAGGGTCAAAGTGTCGGTACCATAAGCTACTTTTGTTTGTTAAGCGAGATTAGTGACAGGACTTTGGGATACTCTGGTGCTCGAACGCATCTTAGTCCAGCGTTTAGGAAGAAACAGCATTTTTGGCTCGGTCGGCCGGCTTATGAGCCGTTTACCTCTATGTTGGCGTAGTTTGCAGGCAGCGGTGGGCGCGGCAGAAGGAGCACAGAACAGTAATCCCAGGGTCGTGGCTTTGGTTCCCTATGCGGAAATTTTTTGTGTTTTCAATTTTTAAGTTACTTACGCTTCAAAGAAACCCAGCTCAATATCTTGTGTTTATTAATGTTTTTCATAAAAGGCAAATAAACTTCCAGGAAGTGGTTGTAAGGCGTACACAAGAATTTCGTATATAAAATTACATTTAATAATTTACAGTTAATTATTTATATATCCTGAGGCTGTATTCGTCGTAAAAACAGGGAAAGCAGTAATTTTCTATTAATTATGCCACATTTTTACAATTACACAGTTGTTTTATGTTTTCTATAGGAAAGTCAATACTCACACTGTATTCACACAATATTCTTGAAAATCTGACGTTAATATGTTCACTCGGTACAGAGCTAACAAACAAATGTGCTTCGTAATCGTAGCTAGCGTTCTCCCTAACGGCCGATGGGCTGATGTTACCTGTGTCTGGAAGGCTATTGTTAAAGTGCAGCTGCCGAGTGCAGCTCGAAGGTGGAAATGAAACTAGCGGAATGCGAAGTCCTGTGCACATTAATTTAAATCCCTCCTTGGCAAGTTATTCGCAGAGTCCTCTTGGACGCTGTAAGTACAATCCTTTCTTGGAAATTATTTTCAGTCCCTAACTTTTCTTCTCGTTTCCTTGCCATGCCTTTTACGGAAGTATTGATGAACGCTATATGTTTAGCATTATTTCGGTTTATTTGCAGTGAAAGTAAAGTAAAAGTGAAAATAAAAGAAAGATTCCAAACAGGGAATCGAACCCACAAATCTGGGATTACCGTCCTATACTCTTTCCGCTGCGCCAACCGCTGGCTATAACTACCCTGACTTAAACGGCTCATAGCCCTCCCGACCAGCGCCAAAAATGTTATGTTTTCCTAAACTCTTGGCCTTCTGGAGCTCTCACTTCTGCCACTTTCATTTCTCGCCAACCCATGCCTGTACCATAAACAATGGACGAAATAGATATGACGAGTAGTCGTAGTCCCCCTGTAAGATCAGAAGAATATGATAAAAAAACTAAAAAAAAGAAGAAAGGAGGTTAATTTTATTTCAAAGTACAGAGCAGAGTGTTACTCAAAAAACTAGGAGGAAATAATAACATAGTTTGCTAAGAAATATTTAGCCAAGAACATTTCAAATACAGTAATTTCCCTGAAAAGATCAGTAAAGTTGATCACACGTTGTTAGTATTTGAAAATGATAACTGAGAAAGAAAGTCGTAAGAAAAATGGTTCAAATGGCTCTGAGCACTATGGGACTCAACTGCTGAGGTCATTAGTCCCCTAGAACTTAGAACTAGTTAAACCTAACTAACCTAAGGACATCACAAACATCCATGCCCGAGGCAGGATTCGAACCTGCACCCGTAGCAGTCTTGCGGTTCCAGACTGCAGCGCCTTTAACCGCACGGCCACTTCGGCCGGCGAAAGTCGTAAGACAGTGAAATTTTTATTGTAAAAATTCCAATAAGCTTATTAGAAACTATACAGCATATTGAAAAGAAATAAGCGTTAATAAATAAATAAACAAATAAAAGAAAAATAGATTTTATTAATAACATGCAAAGCAAAAAACATAAAAATTGATTATATCGCACACTCCAGTGTAGGTATATCTTTGCATACTGGACAGAATATTAAAGCAAAAGAAAAATAGTGAAGCGGCTTTAAATCTTTGAGAACAGGATAAAACGGGTAAGACCGTAACCTAAACGTTAAAAACCCAAATCTCTTTAGCGTCGACTAAGAACTGTTTAATTATATCGCTAGCTAGAGGGAATATTATAGCTTTTGCAAAGTATGAGTCCGTGATACGACCGATGTTTAATACTCAAGGCAGCGTAGGTCTAATAGTATAAATTCTCTTTTGCTTATGTTCAATTTTACCGGAATAGAAAGCTAGTATTAGTTCTCAAATTATTAACTGACAGTTCGCTTAGCGTAGCACTGCACTGATGAGGATTACTAATATACATGTACAAATACAATAAAGTAAAATAAAGTATAGTAAATACAATAAAGTAAATTGAAATAAATAGATCACCGAATCGAAATCGACTTGGATGTACAGTAGCTCGTAAGTCCTTTTGTGGTTAACCACCACTACCGTGAGATTGGTTAGAAGTACTGGAGTTCGCAGTACACAGCGACATCAGTATTCTTACCCATAGTAACTAATATAAAGATGTAATATTGTTAGGTTCCTAAACCTGAGCCACTTTTAATTGACGAGGTTGTTATTACACTAATATTAGTAGCAGTTACAAAAGATCTGCGTTCAACTTTTGGTATAGTATTTAGTGTGAAGCTAACATACACATACACGGAGTATTTAACATCTTGATAATATAATACAATAATATCTCGTATCAGTAATCTCGAAACGAATCTAAAAGAATCTAGAACATTTTTATAAAACAAACGTAAGCCAAATTTATTTATTTACTTACTTTTCTTCACGTATGACTGCTAATACGAGCCGAAGTCAACAAAAGTAATAATTTCTGTGTTGAGAGTTAAGGTTTGATTATTTTAGAAGTACAGGGCTGGAAATTTTACACAACATCGCAGATGCTCCTTCGTCACTGTACACTACAAATATAAATTTACTTTCTTTCTCGGCGGAGCTGTTGCCAGGACTTTTAACGGCAACTGAAAAATCGTCATGTGATTTCTAGTGGAAGATTTAAAAAAAAATGACGATAACCGAACGGAATATGGTCCTGCTTGTAATCTGGTGACTTCCCGGTTGCACCAACGCCACTGCTCGACAGTTGGAGCTCTAGCATGGCGTAAAACAAGACATCTCGTTTTCTTGATAGTGCTTGAGAACCTCATCATAGTAGAATAACATTTGTTACATTTAAGTATGTACGCAACCGCACACGTTGGGTGTGGGCTTCCCTTGTCAGCAGTAAAGAGCGACAGCGTGTCATTGGACAACACAGTTCCCTCTGTATAAATAGGCTGCGCCAACATTGCTGTTTAGCCTAAATTCATGGCTCCCAATAGTGCAGCTGCGGATACAGGTTACAAAAAATCATCGTTAAAACCGTCACATCAGAAAAAAGTTTCTAAACAGGAATGAATCCTCGCGTTGTGAGCCACAACGCTTTTGTGGGCACGTAACGTTCTGCGCGCACGCCGGCTTTTCCGATTCGCAAAACTTACAACGGAAATATAGACGATGTGCCGACGGCTGCGGAGAGAATAAAAAAGTAAACTGGCCGCGGAAATGGACGGGACCCCGGCTGCGGCTGCGGCAGCGGCAGCGGGCCGATAGGTTCCGGTTAACCGCCGGCCTGCCGGCCCGCGCCCCGGGGCCCATGAATAAAATTCCCGCCAGCCGGCAGCCGGCGCGAGCCGTTCATCTCGGCCAGCCGGTGACTGCGCCAACAGGCCGGACTGGCCCGGCCTGGCCCCTGCGTGCAGTTTTAACGCCGCCGGAGCGCGCCCCGGGAGTGTACCAGCCTCTTAATCGCCCCTCACAGCAGGGTACCGAGTGCCATTAATATTCAAAAGGATTCAGAAGCTCCCTTGAAATCTGCAGTCGAAACTGGCATCCGAACGAGGACGCGCAGGGTTTAAATCTCTCAACCCGTACTCTCTAGGAACTTCACTAAATATATTTATTTATTTCCTAGATGAGTACCCGACGTTGCCCGGGTATGTATTCATTGCCCGCAGCTCGTGGTCGTGTGGTAGCGTTCTCGCTTCCCGCGCCTGGGTTCCCTGGTTCGATTCCGGGCGGGGTCAGGGATTTTCTCTGCCTCGTGATGGCTGGGTGTTGTGTAATGTCCTTAGGTTAGTTAGGTTTAAATAGTTCTAAGTTCTAGGGGACTGATCACCATAGATGTTAAGTCCCATAGTGCTCAGAGCCATTTGAACCATTTTTTTGTATTCATTCCAATCTTCTAACAGTCTATATCCGCCTTCCCCCTCTCTCTCTTCTCATTCTTCCTGTTTCCTTTCCTTCTATTTCCGTTTGCTTCTCTGTCTGTCTCTGTCCATCTCACAAACCCCCCTCTCCTTACCCATCTCCTCCACCTTTCTCTTTTCATCTCCTCATCTCCCGTATTCGGACCATGTCCTCCTCCCCTTCTCTCTACCCATCTCCTCCTCTTTCCTTATCTCCTCCCTCTGTCCATCTACTCTTCCCTTTCTCTGATTTGCTGCTCCCCGTCTCTCTGTCCATCTCCTGCTCCCTCCTATTTGTGTTCCCTTCCCCCTCTCTGTCTCTCCATCTCCTGCTCCCTCCTATTTGTGTTCCCTTCCCCCTCTCTGTCTCTCCATCTCCTCCTACCCCGCACTGCTCTGTCCATCACCCCCCCCCCTTCAATACGAAGGTCATTGGTTCTTACCCCCACATTATTTCTTTCCAGGCAGTATGTAACATGTGTACCAAGTTTGGCTGACATCGTTCCAAGTGTGTAGGAGGAGCTTTTTACACGCAGATTCACCTGTGTACGCAGTCACATATACTTCACATATATTTAATATATTTCAGGTGTTTCTCTAGCGAATTACGTCCCTCAGTTTCGTTTTGCGCTGCTCAATGTTTACGACGTCTTATCTTCTGAACTACGTATCTCTCAATGATAAAATTTTGTTTGTGGATACTGCGAGCGACATGTGTTGGGAATAGAGTTAGTAGTAAAGAAGTAATAACTTTAAACGTCATGTATGACGTGGCAGCTTCACTGCATAAACAGTGGAAATGTAGTAATCGATAAACTTTTCTCATTTCATAATTTTGTGGAGGGTGTCAGCGAGAAAAAGTTGCGTAAAAATTTGAAATTATGTATAAGGCTTGTTGCAAGTAAAAGTGTGCTCTCATCCTCAAAAATGTTGAATGAATGAAGTCTAGGTATTTTCGCGTCGTGGACTGCACATCTTTTACACATCTGACCCCACGCCCACCCTTTGGATAGGCAGATGGTTGTTATGACGACAGCGCTTTTTTCCAGACTATGAGTGAGACGTGTACCAAGTTCAATCAAATCGATTTCGTAGTTTAGAAGAAGATGTGTAACATACATGTACACTAGTACATCCATGTTTATAATGTGTACGGATTTTAATTTATTTGTCAGGTTCTGTAGGACCATGTGAGCCACAGTTACTTGGTTTCGTAACGAGTCTGTACGTACTTACAAAATACTGATTAGAAAATTTATAAACAAAAGCGATGAAAATATTCATAACCCAGAAAAAGTGGTGAAAGAGTACACGAATACATAATAAATTGAAGAGAAAAGTTCTCAGCTACTCCCGTACAGAATAGAAGGCGTGTGCCACAAGGAAACCTTTGACCTCGATTTGAGTACTTCTACGTCTACACGTGTACTCCACCAGCCACCTCTCTGTGTGTGTCGAAGGGTGCTTAGTGTACTATTGGCACTTGCTCCGTTTTCTGTTCCATTCGCGAATGGTTCGCGTGAAGAACAATTGTTGGAAAGCTTCAATGTGATCTCGAATATCTCTAACTTTACCTCCGTCGTGTTTTCGCGAGATATAGCCTTCGCAGGAGGAAGCAATATATTGTTTGACTCCTCTAAAAAAAGTTCGCTTTCGGAACTTTATCAACAAAACACACTCTGATGCACTAAGTCTCCGTTGCAGCGTCTGCCATTGGAGTTGACTGAGTATCTCTGTGAGACTTCCGCGCCTACTAAATGACCACGTAACAAAACTGACTGGCCTTTTTTGTATAATCTCTTTTCTCTGTTAATCCTGTTTCATACCTAACCCAGACGGACGAGCAATATTAGAATACTAGCCGAACGAGGATTTTGTAACCTGTATCCTTCGTGGTTGGACGAAATTTTCGGAGGATTCCTCCAGTGAACCTTAATGTGACATTTGCCTTACCTGCGATTAATATTATGTGGTCGTTCGAGGTTAAATAGCTCCGTCCGCATATTCCTAGATATTTTAATGTCCGTGACTACTTTCTGTGATTGTTCTGTAGTCGTGTAATTATACAGAACGGGCCCTTCCACCTATTAAGGAAAAATACATTACATTTGTTTATGATATACCGTACAGGAAAGGCACTTGAAAACGAGAATCATAGCTCGAAACGCATCATGCCAAATATAAATAAAAGACCTGTGATTGGTAACAGGAAAGTTATTTCATGTACAGCCCTATTCACCAACCCTTTCTAATGGATCAAATCAAATTTCTTTATGTTGAGGGTCAGTTGCCAGTCCCTGCACCGAGCGTCAATCCTGTGCATTTCACTACAGTTTTCCAGCGTTGCGACTTCTCTGTATACAACAGCATCATCCATGAAAGCCCTCGCGGAACTTCCGACGTTATCCACTAAGTCATTTATACATACTGTAAAAAGTAAAGGCACTTCAACACACTCTTGGGGTACAACCGAAGTTACTTTTACTCCTGAAGACTTCTCTCCGTTGAGAATGACTTGCTGTGTTCTGTTTGCTAGACCCTCATCAATTCAGGCACACAGTAGCTGCTATTTCTTTCATTATACGGCAAAGAGCATCTGTATCGAACGAGAGTCAAGGAACACGGCATGAACCAGGACGCTCGTACCTACTTCCTTCTGGGTCTCGTGGACGAAGAGAGCGTTCATTACGAAAACTAAATTTACTAATAGTACAAAGATCGCTGTACAATGTTTAGGTATGTAAATATGGACAAGTCTTACAGATGCTATACAAAACATAACCTCGTGTCTCACAACAAAAAACAGCAGAAATTGTCAGAAATTGCTTATGGCGGTCTCTAGTGCACTTTTCTTTACGTGTTTCTGAAATCGGTCACTACATTGAACCACCGACCAGAAAACACCTTTCGTTCTTCGGTACACTATCCTCCATGTACAACACTCTCACCTACTCTGCACTCGTCTACTGAACTTGCAATTATACTGGTCAGATTGCCCTATAACTAGGAGACCAGTGCTACAGAATCACACTTCGTTGTTTACGCCGCTGGACTTGGCGCTAAATTTACCAGTTGAAGACTTTGAGCTGAGACGCAACCTCTACAGTCTGCAACAGCAGCCAGAAGGGCATTTTAATATACTCTGGTATTACGTAACGAAAATCCATATCCCTTCACTCCTATATACGCTAAGTTGTTCGTTGTGAGGAGTCCATTATTACAAACATGTTGGATACAGAAAGAGAAGTTTTGTGTTCCGTCTAACAGCAACACCATACATCTTGTAGGCTCTCATCTTTACAGCTGTTCTTAATTTATTGCACAATCACATCAATATGCAGGAAAGGTAATAGGACTAATCCACTAAATTACAAGCCCATGTCATTAGCGTCAATATGCAGCAGCATTTTGTAGCATCTACTATCTTCGAAAATTATGAATTACCTCGAAGACAACGGTCTATTGACCGAGCGAGGTGGCGCAGTGGTTAGACACTGGACTCGCATTCGGGAGGACGACGGTTCAATCCCGCGTCCGGCCATCCTGATTTAGGTTTTCCGTGATTTCCCTAAATCACTCCAGGCAAATGCCGGGATGGTTCCTCTGAAAGAGCACGGCCGACTTCCTTCCCCATCCTTCCCTAATCCGATGAGACCGATGACCACGCTGTCTGGTCTCCTTCCCCAAACCAACCAACCAACAACGGTCTATTGACACACAGTCAACACGGATTCTGATAACATCTATCTTGTGAAACACAACTAGCTCTTTACAAACACGAAGTGTTGAGTGTTATTGACAAGGGATTTCAAATTGGTTCCGTATTTCAAGATTTCCACAAGGCTTTTGACACTGTATCACACAAGCAGCTTGTAGTGAAATTGCGTGCTTGTGGAACATCGTCTCAGTTATGTGACTGGATTCGTGATTTCCTATCAAAGAGGTCACAGTTCGTAGTAATTGACGGAAAGTCATCGAGTACAACGGAAGTGATTTCTGGCGTTCCCCAAGCTGGTGTTGTAAGCCCTCTGCTGTTCCTTACCTATATAAATGATTTGGGAGACAAACTTAGCAGCAGTCTTAGGTTGTTTGCTGATGATGCTGTCTTTTATAGACTAGAAATGTCATCATATGATCAAAAGAAATAGCAAAAAGATTTAGAAAAGATATCTGTATGGTGTGAAAATTGGCAACTGACCCTAAATAATGAAAAGCGTGGGGTAATCCACATGAGAACAAAAAAGAATCCGTTACACGATAAATCAGTCAAATCTAAAGGCCGTAAATTCAACTAAATACCTAGGAATTGCAACGGCGAACAACTTAAATTGGAAAGAACACGTAGAAAATGTTGTGGGGAAAGCAAACCTAAGTCTGCGTTTTATTAGCAGAACACTTACAAAATGTAGCGGATCTACTAAAGAAACTGCCTACACTACGCTTGTTCGTCCTCTTTTGGAATACTGCGCGGTCAGGGATCCTTACCAGATGGAATTAACAGGGTACATCGAGAAAGTTCAAAGAAGAGCAGCACATTTTGACTACCGCGAAATACGGAGAGAGTGTCACCGACATGATACAGGATAAGGGTGGACACAATTATAATACAGGCGTTATTCGTTGCGTCGGAATCTTCTCACAAAATTTCAGTCACCAACTTTCTCCTCCGAAAGGGAAAATATTTTGTTGACGTCCGCCTGCGTAGAGAGGAACGATCATCATAATAGAATAAGGAAAAATCAGAGTTCGCACGGAAAGATATAGGGATTTGTTTTTTGCAAGCGCCGTTCGAGACTGGAATAGTAGAGAATTAATGTGAAGATGGTTCGATGAACCCTTCGCCAGACACCTTAAGTGTGATTTGCGGAGTATCCACGTAGTTGTAGAAGTAGATGAGGTTTGCTGTTTCTTCAGTGCTTTCTTTTCAGCATTGGCTAAAACATCTTGTGCTCGCCTACCTCAAGTTTCTTCTCTATGCACCATTCTCGCGCACGCAGAAAATGCTCGTAGTTCTCTTCAGATGTAAGTCTTTAATCTCGTGCTAGATCGATAGCAAGACGTCCTATCCAGCAGCTACTCAAGGAGAAGGTCCCAAAATGGGCTACAAAATGAGCTTTTGATTAGTTCTTTCACAAATTAATTTCCTGATCAAGTGAGTGTGTCTCTTCTGTCACAAAAGTAATCTCTTCTCTAAGGTTTAGACAGTTGTGGGGCTCTCGGTTATCTGATTTCCTTTAGTCGTAAGAATAAGTTCACCAATATTCCCATGAAATACCTTCCGCTTAGATTCCGAGGATACGCAAGAGCCTATTTTCCCTTTCCAAACCCATAGTACCGACGTATAATTTTTCCCATTACACTTAACATTATGCACTAACCGGCAAAACTTTCCTTTTCTCAGGTCCTTATCCTCGACCTTAAAGCATTGTAACTACCGCTGTCTTCTTCCTTGAAGTATTCGTTATAGAATTTTATAACTAGTAGTGCGACTCGATTTCGCAAATCCATAGAACCTCGACAGGTGTTACAGCCTTACTATTCCTCAGCTTCAGTATTGCTTAGCTACTTCATCAGCAAAAGTTATTACTACAGAAGATTTATCATAGGGCATATTAATTCGGCACGTAACTGGTTTTGCATTCTCTCACATTTCCGCAAATGCAGTCAGGAAGCCGTGTTCCCATTAAAAATTTTACTGGATCCTTCCAAGTTCTTGTCAAGGTGCCGTTCCTTCTACTCGTGGTAGACAAGACCGTTGGGGATCCTATATTTTCAGTCACTAGTTTATGTCGAGTTCACTAAACATTACTGTCGAGATACCGTAATATGACGTATACCATCCTTCTTTCTTCGCATGTCTCGATAGTTCTACAACGTATGTATCTATGTTCGGCGCTCTTGCAAACTCATTGTCTTCGGACAGAATTTTGTCTGTTGTCTGGTCCTTCACATTTTCTAAAGAGTGGTATCCCATTCTGCCCTTTGATCTCTGTATTCCTCTTGAAATTTCTTGCGTTATGTAATCAACGTCAAATGTTCCTTGGGTGTGCATCGGAGATTTAAATGCAAACCTCAGAAAATTCTAGTTTGCCCTTTTTAAGTTGGATGCTCTTCTTATTGTTATTTGTCTACATTATTTCAGAGCTTATGTTTTAGAACAACGTATGGTTACTGACAGTCATACCTCTTCCTAGCGGACAATGTACCGTTTTGCTGTAGGCGCTGCGGTTCGCCAGAGCTCTGCTAGTACTCAAGGGCGCACCATTTGATCGCGATACGCAGGAGCGTTTGCAGGTACGCTCATTTCATCTTCTGCCTTAAATCTTGCAACTGTAATCCATTCATTACTTTGTTGAACCAAAGCCATGATCTTAGGTTCGAATCTATTGTTATAATACGATGAGTGCTTCTCCCTGTGAGAGCCGCATCTGCATCTTTATCCCGATATATTTGTGTATGATGTTGCACTGGAAATATACATTCATGGTAATCTAATACCCAAGTTGATGTCTTATTTCTATTATTTTACGGCATGACGGCCACGTAGCTGAGCGATCATCATTTGTTTAATTTCTGTTTCAGAAGCTATGACTACTAACATAGTTTTATTCTATCTCCATATCCAACCATCTCCCAATTTTTATTATATAAATAGGTGCTGTGTATCTGTTTGCCAATTTCCGTTACTCAGTCACAAATTAACCAACTTCACAGCCCACTTGTACTCTATCTTCGAACCCAGCGATTCCACAAAAAGAGATTTTGCAAAACACACTTCATTCAGATTCGTCCGTGAGGTCCATATCACCGTGGAAGACGGTTCTCATGGTGAGACCATGTTTCTTATCTTTCCGAGGCATTCGATACAGTTCTGTAGTGTCGTTTAGCGAAATGAATAACAGATTGCGGAGACTCAGCCCAGATTTTGGATTGAATTCAGGAGTTTCTTGCATATAGAACTCAACAAGTTGTTCTTGGCAAGAGTAAATCGATAGATGTGAAAGTGTTGGAATGTTTAGGATTGTCATATACATAAATGATTTAGTGGTTAACATGAGACAGCCCGTATACGACGCTATTTTCTGTGGCAAGATTCAGTGCCAGAATGGGTGGGGGGGGGGGGGGGGGGGGAGGGGGGGGGGGACTGGGGCTAGTTGTTACAATCTTTTCAGCAATTTTAGACAAGCTGATTTTAAAGTTACTTTCGTGCGAAATAGCGTGTAATGTAGCACCATTAAATTGTCTCATATTTCATTGCTTATGTTCAACTATCAGGGATGTCACTGACTTGACATTATTTCCGGTTATGAACACTATAATAATTTAACGTACAATGGGACATATTCTTATATTTGGTTAAGTAAACTGTTGCATATCGTGTAGCCTATTAAGCGTTGATCATAAATCTTATAGTTTTGATTTATTTATTGTTGTTTTTCTCTTACACGCAATATGTTGTTAGCATGAAGGAAAAGACTGTTTTGATTTTATAAATTGCTACTATTTTGATAGTTTCAACAGTCCTTCATCTTGTACTCTAACTTAATTTCATTATCAGAACTGCAGTTCTTGCAAATGTGATATTTATCAAAATTTAACGATAATTAGGAATCTGTTCTCTATGCGTAGTACGCTAAAACCGGTTTCTTGGTGGCACTGATCTTTAGTAGGGGTCAGCGTACTCAATACAGAACCCATCATCTTCGTCAGGTGATCTCTCTTGTCGCACATTTTTCTGATACTTCTTTATTTTTATACTCGTTTTCTCCCTCACGCTGAGAGATAACAGTATTTTACCGTTGCGTCATGAAATTAATTCCATTTTTATTAGAGGCCGTCCTCATTGAGGAATCGGCCATTACTTATTTCGTCACTTCGCTATTTGCTTCTGTTGGCGTTGGACCTCTTTCTGTCTTCTGCTTGCAGTTTCTTATGTTGCCTTCACAAGGAAAATTCATAATAAGAAACTGTAAATGACGTGTGGTAGGTTGTTACACTGTAAAAGGTTACAGATAAGCATCAATTTACAGTTGTAGATCAGTTTTAAACAAATTGTCAATCATATGAAGTTAAGCCTTTCGCATGATACAGCAGCTTCACTGATTTAATGAAAAGCTACACTGCTATTTAAAAAATGCTCAGAGACGAAAAAACAACGTTTCCTCTCGCCGTCTATCTAACATTGACAGCTAGCCCTCCAGCGGTCGGCAGACGGATTGTACTATCTGGTGCCAGCATCTGTTGTGCGACATACCAAATGTTGAGGAATTCGGGTAGATTTTCTAATCAAATTCCCCGACGATAAACCATATTTGTGACTACCAAAATTAAGGGAGTGGTGTTCAGTTGGTATTTGGGCCATGCAAAGCTCTGTTAAGAAAATGTAGCTTGATGTTGTCATAGAGCCGTGCCGTGCACGTTTGCAGTCGTGCCCATTAGCTAAGATAGCTGAAATGACGTCTACAGACATATTCCTCCGGTCAAATAGCTAAAGCACTGGCAAGTTAAACGAAACTTTACATAAATACAAATCGCAGTGAAATGGGTAATGGTAAATAACAATGAGAAGGGTTCCTACTCATAAAACTAAACTAAACTCCGTCCAAAGAGGCCATTAAGACCCAACGGTACCAACCGGCCGCCGTGTCATCCTCAACCCACAGGCGTCGCTGGATGCGAATATAGAGGGGCACGTGGTCAGCACACCGGTCTCCCGGCCGTATGTCTGTTTACAAGACCAGAGCCTCTTCTTCTCAATCAAGCAGCTCCTCAGTTTGCCTCAGAAGCGCTTAGTGCAGGCCGCTTGCCAAGAGCGCTCGGCAGACCGAATGGTCACCCACCCAAGTGCTAGCCGTCCCCGACAGCGCTTAACTTCGATGATCTGGCGGGAACCAGTGTTACCACTTCGGCAAGGCCGTTGGCCATTTCTCCTGTTAGTAATTTGATATAGAGACAGCACAGATCTATGTTAAATAAAGTGATAATTTATTCAGTCAATCAGATGAAAGAATATCTAGAAATGGTGGTCCTACAATAATGGAGTTTCAAAGAGATAAATTGGTAATATTGAATCGCAGTTAAAACTGCGTAAATTTCCGTAATCAGAATGGTAGTAGACTCCCCAGAAATCAATAAATCATCAGTAGTTCGTCAAATAACGAAGTTCCACGCTTTGAACTGTTGTTGTTGTTGTTGTGGTTTTCAGTCCTTGGACTGGCTTGATGCAGCTCTCCAGTAGCTTTGAACTAGGCACAAATAACATCGGAACAGCAAGAATTCGTGGCAAAGTTCCTTAAAGCACATCTTATACCGATCGCTCACAGTTAAATTTCGTACTGACTCACTGAGTCAAGATCCTACTTGTCTCAGAATTTCACTATGTCTGAGCAAAGTTTAAAGAATTCGCGACCGCTAACTGCTCATACTTCATCACTTTACCCCACTGGCTGCTTTTCGACATCAAGTTCACCGAAATATATTCCTCTCGACACGGAGTTCACTGCATCACATCTCCACACCAAGCACTCCATTCTCACTGGCTCCCAGAAACCCCGCCATACTCCCAGAGCCACTCCACGAATCAGAATGTCCGAGAGCCTCGCCGCTCGCGCCAATGAGAAACATTGACTCTCCCACCAAACTGCATGATTTACTAAAATCTATAAAATGTACCACCATTTATATATTAACAAATTTAAGGACTAGATACGTGGCTTAAATTAAAGAACATTTTCTCTCGCATCTTAGAGATCAAACATGATATTGCCCATATAAAAACATGGATGTAATTAATTAAAAATGGTCTAGCGCGTTTGGGCCTATAACAGATAATAAAGAATACACCTTAAAACATTTTAAATATAAGCGTGACCCGCTAAGCTGATGGGTCTTTTCACTGACAATCTGTTTACAATATTAAACCTTAGGAATCATGTACCGCTTTTAAGCTACAAGGGATTTAATACTGGCAAACATTATCATTCAGAAACACTTAGTAACTGAGATAAACATAAGAGGACACTCTGATCTGACGCATTTACGTAAAGATAAAAAACGCAATAATTCAATACCTAAAATATGTATCAATGTGTCTGACTTTCAGTGATGGTAGCTAGAGTCCTGAGCTATGATCCAATACTTCATTTATCAAGAGCGCATAAAGAATGCAGCAGTTTGCAGTTTGCAATGAGTACTGTAAATACATTTGTTAAGTGTGGTCAACTAACTTCTGCACTCTTAAGCCATTTCTGATATTAAAGGCTTCATAAATGAGCTTCAGTACCGCAAGCTGCCTAATATATTTGGATTTATTGTACAGGCTGGACGTCCTCTGCTTTCCACCTATTAATGGGGAAAATCCCCTTCTATTGACCACACTGGCAGTCCTTTGTCTGCGCATGTGGGCCATCTGGATAGTCCCTTCATCCTGATTGTACTCTCATGATACAGTGTGGCGCTTATCTGCGGCTGATTTCTCGAGCATGTACATTATGTGACAACTGCAAGTAAAGTGCGCTGCTACCAGCGGTTAATTCAAAGTTCGCACGTAACAAGTTGCCCCTTGTAACGACTAGCAGTGGTGTTCCCTACTGTAGCGAAATGCAGGCAGACTTTCAGGATCAATGTATGATGCAGCTGATCCTGTATGTAAATAAAAGTATTTCACATAAACAGTAACAATCGTAAAATACCTAGTGGTAATCGTCTGGAATATCACATAAAACTAGTTGTAGTAAAAGCAGATGTCAGACTGACTGTGAGATTCGTTGGAACAATCTTAAGGAAGTGTAATTCAAATAGGAAACAACTGGCTGACAAAACACTCATTCCAGACAAGATTACAGATTATATGCATTTCCCTTTTGTGCTCGTGTTAGCTGTCGCCAGCACACAGGTCGGTCGGCAAATATGTAGCGCAAAGATCGATAGTAGGTCCTGGATGAAGCACACCTATCACGAGAGAGGCCAGAGACACACTGACAAGCAACATACCGCCAACGCCCTCTCGTCAGCATGTATTTAGGCCGCCGCCGCTGACCAGAGGGCCTCACTGACTCACACTTCCAGTTTGGCGACTGTCATTTCATCACCGAGAGGCCTCAGTTCATGTAAGAGGCTATGACAATACATAGCGACCAGATTAGTGACTACAGCAGAATTGTACTTTGCATCAATCAGCAAGAGGACTATTAGCGATGAGCTTGTACCACAACACATGGACTCTATTCAAGTTAAGTATCTAGTTCAAGTAAATAAAGATCCATGTTAATCCACGTGTGTATTTGTGTTGCAGGAAGAGGATACCAGCCATCCATAACAACATCCTCTCCCTTGCTCCCTTACGGTACAAGGCTCTACAGTGGCGACGAGGATAATTCAGTGGCAATCGGAGATAATCGACTTGGCTGAAGATTTTGCTTGCTTCTCTTGTGTTTTAGATTGCAGAGGTGATGGTTTTCGAGTGTTTCTATTTGCTAATTTGCTGTGTTTTTGTTTGCATTCCAGGAGAGGAGCCGCAGAACTAATCAAATTTCTCTTTTCAGGGGCTTTGCTTGCTATTCTTGCTTTTTGATTTAACGTATTTGTGTAAACCATGAATTCCCCGCACCCCCTGCCACCGCACCTCAGCCGCAGACGGCCAATGTGATGAGTCTAACGCAAACTTTTCAGTTTCAGAATTAACAAATTGCTATCTTACGCCAGCTGGTGTGGCCGAGCGGTTCCAGGTGCTTCAATCCGGAACCGCGCGACCACTACGGTCGCAGGTTCGAATCCTGCCTCGGGCATGGATGTGTGTGATGTCCTTAGGTTGGTTAGGTTTAAGTAGTTCTAAGTTCTAGGGGACTGATGACCTCAGATGTTAAGTCCCATAGTGCTCAGAGCCATTTTTAAGACTCAGTCACCATGGCAACGAGTGCTGATAGATTTTGCAGGACCATTTTGGAATACTCGTTGGCTCTTTTAGCAAGTTTCCATTTGCGTTGCCTATGGCTTCTACAACATCACGTAGCACCATTCAAGCGTTGTCCATATTTTGCGTAGCAGGTTTGCCAGAAGTACTAGTGTTGAATAACGGACCACAGTTCACTTCAAGTGACTTTGAACAGTTTTGTGAACGAAATGGCATTCATCATCCAACAAGTGCTCCGTTTCACCCCCAGTCCAGAGGAGAAGCAGAACGCTTCGTACACGCTTTTGAACAACAGATGGGCAAACTTCGCACTACCTACACACAGGAACAGGCGCTGCAACTCTCTCGCCTCTTTTCTCTCCAACACACGAGACGGACCATCATCGGCGGACCTTCTGTACGGACGCCGCCATCGGACGTTGCTACACTTGCTACACCCACCGCAGCATCTGGCGCCGCCAACGGTCCGCAAGTATCACATTGCACCGAGCGATCTTTTTCTTTTCAGATTTATGGCAATCCTGGGCTCTGGGAAAGATGTGTGATCCAGTAACGCAGTGGCGCTTTTATGTAAATTGTAGGTCCCGATGATTTGCAGCACCACCACCAGAACCAAATTCATGCACGTAACTTGCCCCGTGATTCCGCTGCTTTTCTTCCCCCAGATACACGGCCTCACGAGACGGCGCGGCCTCCGCAGTCACCCGCTGGTGACACCAGGGCACCCCAGGAGAAGCGGATGGACGATGCGCCCTCGCCTCCGCCGTTCCCGCTCGCCGACCCGACTAGCGTGGACCCATCGTCGCCGTCGCTGTCCCCGTTGCCGTTGCCGACGCCATCATCGCCCCAGGCCTAGACGTATGCTCTGGCAGCAGCTTTCCGGAGAATGTTCCTGTTATCTCACAAGCCAGATGGCGAGATACGGTCGGGAATACGCCGTCCTCCACAGTCGCTGCCGGCTCATTTCTACCTCCAGCGTCCTGCCTCCCTCCCTGTTGTTGTTTGCATCTTCCCTACACGACAACGGTGTGGCATTTGAGGGGCGGGGGGGGGGGGGGGGAATTCGCTGGCGTAAGCTAGTAGCCGCTGGATCAAGCGCGCCTATCACAAATCACAAGAGAGGTCAGAGACACACCAACAATCAACACGATGACAACGCCCTCTCGATATAGGAGGAGGAGGAGATTAGTGTTTAACCTCCCGTCGACAACGAGGTCGTTAGAGACAGTGTGCAAGCTTGGATTATGAAAGGATGGGGAAAGAAATCAACCGTGCCCTTTCAAAGGAACCGTCCCAGCTTTTGCCTGAAGCGATTTAGGGAAATCATGGAAAACCTAAATCACCGTCGTCCTCCTGGACGCGAGTCCAGTGTGCTAACCACTACGCCACTTCGCTCGGTCATGTATTTAGACACCGCGAGGAATGGCCGCGTGGTTGGAGGCGCCATGTGACGGATTGCGCGGCCCCTCCCGCCGGAGGTTCGAGTCCTCCCTCGGGCATGGCTGTGTATGTTGTTCTTAGCATAAGTAAGTTTAAGTAGTGTGTAAATCTAGGGACCGATGATCTCAGCAGTTTTTTCCCTTAGATACTTACAAACATTTGAACATGTTTGTATTTAGGCCGCCGCCGCTGACCGGAGGGTCGCACTAGCTCACACTTCCAACCTGACGTCTGGCAGTTCATCACCGAGCAGGCTCAATTCATGTAACAGGCTACGACAATACAAAGCGACCAGATTAGTGACTATAGCTGAATTGTACTTTACATCAGTCATCAAGAGGATGATGAGCTTATACCACAACATATGGACTCTATTCAAGTTAAGTATCCAGTACAAGTAAATAAAGAACCATGTTAATACACGTGTGCATTTGTGTTGTAGAACATCCTCTCCATTGCCTCCTCGCGGTACACGATTCTACACCTTTACCTATTATAACAATTTGCTACAGTTTGATTCTGGAAATATTACTATACATAAAAGATTTTGTTCGTAGACTTACTTTTGTTATGAGCTAGTTAACAATATTGTATTCAAGGAGAATATTAACAGTATTATTATAGCTCGAAATGTATCAAATATAATTACGTAGGTTTCAGTAAAATCCTTCTGCTTTGTGAGTGTGTAATGTGTTAATATAGCCCAAATTTTTGGCTGCTGTTAAATGCGACCATCACGATGGTGTATTATATACTACTAGATAAGCGCTGATTCAGCTTTAGTACACAAAAGTTTCTCCTTCACCCTATTGTCATTTTCGAAAGGAGTTATAAAACTCATCTTGTGGTTCAATGACGGAAGGAAGCTTACTCGGATTCATTAATAACAAAAATATTTTGTTTCTTGTTGTTTGAAACTGGTGGAATTCCGACTGAGAGTATTAATGAGCAACATATAGTGATGTTATGTTGTAGCACTTCCACGAAGACAGTAGCGCCACTCTCCACATCTGTTTCTTCAGTCCAGTTGACCAATTATACAGGGTCCTTCAGTAACATATTACGACATGGACAATAAGGGATTTCACAGGCAACAATTAATGATGAATCAAACTTTTTCGTTTATTATTCGCGATTTCCGTTTCTAAAAACCAGATTAAGCTAAACTTCAGCTAAACTTCAAGGTCAGAAAGTACAGACCGAAATGGTGTATCACTATCTTATCCCGCTCACAAGGGAACAGTCCATTCTGTCATGTCGAAACCTACCCAGTTCCTTTCTCTCGTTCTTTTTTTTAACATACAGAAAGAATGTATCTAAAGAAGTTGCTAAGGCACACTGCCAATATTTTCATGTTGAAAATTGCCAATATTGTGTGCCACCAGCGGTCGGAAGACTACACCCACACACACCGCGCTACAGGGGTGGCGCGCGGCCTTGGCTGGCTTCTCATGACGTAAACATATAATGCACCACATCGTAATTTGTCGAGTTGGTGTTTTCTCGGACACAAGTGTTCACAAGAACGAATCGCTGTAATCTTACTCATTTAATATCCTGACACAAGGAGAAGAAAGGACTGTTGGTGTTTCACTACGTCTAAGATTATGAGAGGTGGAGCTTTGCTCAGATTTCTTGCTACTGGAGGGGAAGGAAGCGACCAAGGCTCTTTGAAGTAACCATCCAGGCATCTGCATGGAGTGACCTGGATGATCGCAGAAAACCGATATGGGGATGGCTGATCCGAGAACTGAAGCCCAGTACCTCGAATGAGAATTGAGGGCGTTAGCCGCTACACCACTGCGCTCAGATCTCGTGGTGATATTGCTGAATTGCTGTTCACTGAGAACGAGCATTTTCAACTTCACTTTAAGAAAATATGTACAGGAGTAACCTAAAAATGTAGGCAGTGGTCTGAGTTAAAATTGCTAGTGTTAGTATAGATAACGAATCTCTCATGGGTGACGAACAACGTTAAATATATCATTGCGTTCTTTTTAACACTGACCACTCGGTTTTGAGTTTTCATCTAGTTGTGACAGCTAAGTAAATATAATATAAATCTTTTCTTACCAAAAAAATATAAATATTTTTCAATCCTTCTCCTACTAATTAGTCCTACTTACACACACCCATATATCACCATGAATCCTGTACAGGGCTGTCCATAAATCCGAGAAAGTACAAGAGGCAGAGATCTCTTCTGAACAGCACGTTGCAAGGCATTCCGCATATCCTCAATAATGTTCACGTCTGGGGAGTTTGGTGGACAGCAGAAAAGTTTAAATTCAGAAGAGTGTTCCTGGAGCCACTGATAGCAACACTGGACGTGCGGGGTGTCGCATTCTCCTGGTGGAATTGTCCAAGTCCGACGGAAAACATAATGGATACGAATGTGCGCAAGTGATCAGACAGGATGCTTACGTACGTGACACCTGTCAGAGTCGTATCTAGACGTGTCAGGGGTCCTATATCACCCCAGCTCCACACTCCCCACGCCATTACAAAGCCTCCACCAGCTTGAACAGTGCCCTGCTGACATGCAGGGTCCATGGAGTCATGATGTTGTGTCCATAACCGTACACGTCCATCTGCTCGATACAATTTGAAATGATACTTGTCCGACCAGGCAACATGTTTCCAGTCATCAACATTCCAATTTCGGTGTCGACGGGCCCAGGCGAGCGTAAAGCTTTGTATTGTGCAGTCATCAAGAATACACGAGTGGGCCTTCGACTCCGAAAGCCCATATTGATGATGTTTCGTTGAATGGTTCACACGCTGACACTTGTTGAAGGCCCAGCATTGAAATATGCAGCAATTTGCGGAATGGTTGCACTTCTGCCACATTGAACGATTCTCTTCAGTCGTCGTTGGTCCCTTTCTTGCAGGATCTTTTCTGGCCGCAGCTATATCGGAGATTAAATGTCTTACCGGATTCGTGAATTTCTCGGTACACTCTAGAAATGGACGTAAGGGAAAATCACCACTTATTCGCTAACTCGGAGACGCTATGTCCCATCACACATGCCACGTTCAAACTCACTTAAATCTTGTGAATCTTCAGGTTTTATGGACTCCCAAAGATCCATACGAAAGACGTTCCTCTTCGTCCTATCGTGAGCAATATTGGTTCTCCCAACTATGATTGTGCGAAGCACCTGGCGTCACTATTGAGGCCGCTTGCGGGAAAATGTGATCATCATATAAGGAACTCTGCAAATTTCATTGGCAAATTAAAATCTTTGAAACTGAACACCTCTGATCTATTAGTCAGCTTTGATGTAGTGTCGCTATTTACTAAGGTACCTCTCTCTGAATCTTTAGATCTCATTGGAAAAAGTTTTGATAAGGAGATTTTAGCTTTGTTTCACCATGTGATGACCTCCACATACTTTTTATTTTATAATGACTTTTTTGAACAGACTGACGGTGTTGCCATGGGTAGTCCTTTGTCACCCTTGGTGGCCAATTTATTCATGGAGGATTTCGAGGAGAAGGCCCTGGAGTCTGCTAGTTTGAAGCCTACAGTTTTTTGGAGGTACGTTGACGACACCTTTGTAGTGTGGCCCCATGGCGAGGACAAATTGCAGGACTTCTTCAACCATCTGAATTCCATCCATGGACAAATTCAGTTTACAATGGAAGTGGAAAACGAGGGATGTCTTCCATTTTTGGATGTCTTGGTTCGGCGTAAAGAAGATGGCACTCTGGGTCATGCAGTATATCGGAAACCGACCCATACGGACTTATATTTACATGCAAATAGCTGTCACCATCCTTCGCAGACGAGTAGTGTTCTAAGAACTTTGGTACACCGAGCACACGTCATATCTGATGAAAGTAGTTTAAAAGACGAACTTTTACATTTGAAGAGAGTTTTTGAGGACAACGGGTATTCTCCACAACAGATACGTAAGAAACTACAAATAAAACCTAAGGTGTCCGTAAGGAATGCAGAAGATGACGAGGAAACATTTAAATCCATGGCTATCCTGCCGTATGTGGGAAGCCTTTCATCCAAAATAGGATGGATCCTCACTAAACATAAAGTAAAAGTGATTTTTCGTCCACCGGCGAAGACGGCTGCACTCCTGGGTTCCGTTAAAGATGACTTACTACTCCGCAAACCTGGAGTTTACAAGATACCATGTGAATGTGGCCTTTCATATATCGGACAAACGAATCGTACAGTCCAAGAGAGGTGTACGGAACATCGCAGGTACACTCGGCTCTTACAACCCAGTAAATCGGCTGTGGCAGAGCATTGTATTGATTCTGGTCACTCTATGGTATATGAAAATGTCGAAATTCTGACTTCTGTTTCATCTTTCTGGGACTCCGTAGTAAAAGAGGCCATTGAAATCCGCTTGGCGAAGAATTTAATTAATAGAGACAGCGGTTTCACATTAGATAAATCATGGAATCCGGCACTTTCAATATTGAACTTACAAAGACGTCGCTACAGTTCAGCTCCCAGTAATACATCGATCTCCCAGCATGGATCGAATGCGCAGCCACAGACGTAACTCATGCATATGTTACGTCTTTGCCGCCGATCAACATCACTGGCGCTTTGTTCATCTGTGGCCGCATGCGCAGTGGCGCGGTCCGCGAGTTTAAAAGGACGGAGCGAGCGCTGGAGCGTCAGTCGTACGGCTCTCTCTGAAGATGGCTGAAAGATATACAGCCGAAATATTAGAAGAAGAAGCAGAATTTATGCGGCTGCATTCCCAAAATTTAATGGATCACTTAAATCTTGTTAACCTGCATTGTAGCAGCAATAACCGACCCAACAACTGCGCCAGACGCGTGTTGTATAGGCGTTGCCGACCGCAGTGCCGTATTGTATCTGTTTACACATGGTATAGGCATGGTATGCATGCCTATACCAATTTCTTTCCCGCTTCATCACACACACACACACACACACATATATATATATATATATATATATATATATATATATATATATAATGTGTGTGTGTTTACTTTTTACTTGTATATTTTTCGTTACTGGGCCTCTAAGTTTGTTTTACAAAGTAAGTGGTCCGCATAGCTAAAAAGGTTGGGATCTGCTATTATACACTCCTGGAAATTGAAATAAGAACACCGTGAATTCATTGTCCCAGGAAGGGGAAACTTTATTGACACTTTCCTGGGGTCAGATACATCACATGATCACACTGACAGAACCACAGGCACATAGACACAGGCAACAGAGCATGCACAATGTCGGCACTAGTACAGTGTATATCCACCTTTCGCAGCAATGCAGGCTGCTATTCTCCCATGGAGACGATCGTAGAGATGCTGGATGTAGTCCTGTGGAACGGCTTGCCATGCCATTTCCACCTGGCGCCTCAGTTGGACCAGCGTTCGTGCTGGGCGTGCAGACCGCGTGAGACGACGCTTCATCCAGTCCCAAACATGCTCAATGGGGGACAGATCCGGAGACCTTGCTGGCCAGGGTAGTTGACTTACACCGTCTAGAGCACGTTGGGTGGCACGGGATACATGCGGACGTGCATTGTCCTGTTGGAACAGCAAGTTCCCTTGCCGGTCTAGGAACGGTAGAACGATGGGTTCGATGACGGTTTGGATGTACCGTGCACTATTCAGTGTCCCCTCGACGATCACCAGTGGTGTACGGCCAGTGTAGGAGATCGCTTCTCACACCATGATGCCGGGTGTTGGTCCTGTGTGCCTCGGTCGTATGCAGTCCTGATTGTGGCGCTCACCTGCACGGCGCCAAACACGCATACGACCATCATTGGCACCAAGGCAGAAGCGACTCTCATCGCTGAAGACGACACGTCTCCATTCGTCCCTCCATTCACGCCTGTCGCGACACCACTGGAGGCGGGCTGCACGATGTTGGGGCGTGAGCGGAAGACGGCCTAACGGTGTGCGGGACCGTAGCCCAGCTTCATGGAGACGGTTGCGAATGGTCCTCGCCGATACCCCAGGAGCAACAGTGTCCCTAATTTGCTGGGAAGTGGCGGTGCGGTCCCCTACGGCACTGCGTAGGATCCTACGGTCTTGGCGAGCATCCGTGCGTCGCTGCGGTCCGGTCCCAGGTCGACGGGCACGTGCACCTTCCGCCGACCACTGGCGACAACATCGATGTACTGTGGAGACCTCACGTCCCACGTGTTGAGCAATTCGGCGGTACGTCCACCCGGCCTCCCGCATGCCCACTATACACCCTCGCTCAAAGTCCGTCAACTGCAGATACGGTTCACGTCCACGCTGTCGCGGCATGCTACCAGTGTTAAAGACTGCGATGGAGCTCCGTATGCCACGGCAAACTGGCTGACACTGACGGCGGCGGTGCACAAATGCTGCGCAGCTAGCGCCATTCGACGGCCAACACCGCGGTTCCTGGTGTGTCCGCTGTGCCGTGCGTGTGATCATTGCTTGTATAGCCCTCTCGCAATGTCCGGAGCAAGTATGGTGGGTCTGGCACACCGGTGTCAATGTGTTCTTTTTTCCATTTCCAGGAGTGTAGATGCAGAAGAAAGACAGTTTCTTCTTCATCAAAAGGGGAAACTCACAGCCATACTAGAGGCCTTACAGAACGTACTTACCGTCTCTCGCTTCGAACCATGTGTTACCCCATTCACACATGACTTGAAGTGTCAAAGATTGCTGTCAGATGAGAATGTGCATCAGGCAATTACGGATTTCTTCACGCAGCAGGACACGGTGTTTTACCAAATGGTTATATTCAACCTGGTGAATCGGTAGGATGATTACCTCAATACTCACGGCGATTTTGCAATTAGTATATCGATTCTGGATTGTACGGTCTGCGAACAGAAACTTTTTGATCGCCGATTATAAATGCCAAATAACAGGCACCATGGGAAGTGGATCAAATGAGAAACTACATGCCTCAATTACGTCACTTATAATCTACAACTTGCGAATTTCGTAGCTTTAGACGTTCAGGTAAGTAAATTCGTCAGGGAGACGAACAGTGATGACCTAATCCGGAAAACCATTGCACAATAAAGTGTGTTTCTGTTTGGACTCCTCTCTTAACTGAAATATAGAGATACTAATTCACAGTAAGTCTCTTCTCACCTCAAAAATTGTTTCTTCTTGAATCTAGATATAATTACAACATAACAATAAGCTAACTTTAAACAGTATAGTGTCAGTGACATAAGTATTTTATGAAGTAAGTCGTTAGTCCTATGATTTTATGTGGTCAATTTCCTGAATGGAAGACGCGTAGGTGGCATCACTGTATACCCCCACTGCTGGCGAACTCGTTATCCGTCCAATTTATAACTCCTACATATGCCCAGTAATTTACGTCATTCTGAAATTATAATTTTCTTTTCGCTTCACATGATACTTTTAATTAGCGACCATTCACACTGACACAACAACGTCGGTAAATTCTATCGGTCCTTGCTCTCAGTAGCTGCCAGGAAACCAAATATTGTGTGTATTTATCTAACTCATCTTTCTTTTTTTTTACTCAAAGAGCTTTTGTGTTGTTTATTGTGGCTGTTACCGACACCTCGGCTTAATTTTCTCTTTCCTCAGACTGTATTATTAGCATTTACAGGTTTACTTTGGAATATTCTTCTTTGTCACCGGAGACATTTCTTTCTCCCTTTTTTCATGTTTAAATGCTTCTAATTAGTTCCTGTTTTCACAAGAAAACAATATTTGTCATTTTCGCCGAGTATTTTTAATTTATTGTCTCTCAGTATTTCTGCAGAGCTTCTAGAGACACAGACCTTACTCATTCTTCAGGCGCTCCTTCCTTATTAAAAAGTTATTGTTGTTCATGAGAAATCGAAACAGATTGATTGAGGCTACACTTGCCGTTTGATTACGCTATTACTTTTGATATTTAGATAATGACGGTAATTTGACTTGAAAACAGAATCTGTTGCATCAGACTATAGTTACATTTTACTAACGGTGTACATGGTGCCCGCTCGACCTGCTCTGACGAAGGCATGCATATCCGAAGGAACACTGCATCGTAATTCGGTATAACACAGCCACTGTAGTTTCCTATTTATCCGTCGACATCGGGCAAGCGACTTTAAATTGACTCCCCTGTATGGGAACATATATAATGGAAGTACGAGTACAGGTTGTAGACACATGGTTAACTATATATGGAAATTTGGTTCAGGCCATGAGTCGTGCTCGGATAGCCAAACGGTAAGGCGATCGCTCGCGATAAGCGGGAAATCCAGGTTCGATTCCCGTTCCGGTCCAAATTTTCACGCGGCTGCTCCCGTCAGAGGTTCGAGTCCTCCCTCGAGCATGGGTGTGTCTGTTGTCCTTAGTGTACGTTAGTTTACGTTATATTAAGTAGTGCGTAAGCCTATGGACCGATGACCTCAGCAGTTTGGTCCCATAGTCCTTACCACAAATTTCCAATTTTCCAAATTTTCGTTGTTGTCATTCCATTGTGCGCTAAATTTGCATCTGGTGATCAGAATTGGAAATAATTTTTATAGTGTAAATCCGTTCTATAATCACACATTAGAATTTCTACGAAATTTCACTGCCATAGATAATTACAGCTCACACTGGACTTCTGTGAGTAGCTGCACTTTAATTACAAGCAGCCAGAACGTTTGAAGGTTCCCAACAGACTCTGTGTAGTAGGAGCTGGGCGAGTGAGATATTCCACTGCGGAAGTCGTTAGGGAATTCAGTTATTGTGGCCCAGTGACATGGCCCCCTGTCACCCATAAAAAAATCATTGTTGTCTGGGAACATGAAGTCCACTAATGGCTTCAAATGGCCCCAAATAGCTGCACATAACCACTTCGAGTCAATGATAGGTTCGGTTGGAAAACAAATGTGTGTGAAATCTTATGGGACTTAATTGCTAAGGCCATCAGTCCCTAAGCTTACACACTACGTAACCTAAATTATCGTAAGGACAAACACGCACACCCATGCCCGAGGGAGGACTCGAACCTCCGCCGGGACCAGCCGCACAGTCCATGACTGCAGCGCCTGAGACCGCTCGGCTAACCCCGCGCGGCTGGTTCGGTTGGACCAGAGAACCCAATACATTCCTTCATTCCTTGTAAACACAGCCCACATCATTATGGAGCCAATATCAGCTTACACAGTGCCTTGTTAACAACCTGCGTTCACGGTTTCAGGGGATCTGGGCCACGCTCGAATCCTACTGTCAGCTCTCATCAACTGAAATCAGGACGCATCTGTCCAGGACACTGTTTCCCAATCGTTTAGCGTCGATCGATACGGTCACGAGCCCGGGATAGACGCTGTGGGCGATCTCGCGCTGTTAGCAAAGGCACTCGAGTCGGTCGTCTGCTGCCGTAGCCCATTAACGCTAGATTTCGCCGTACTGTACTAACGGATACGTTCGTTGTACCTGCCACATTGATTTCCCGGAGTGTTGCTTGTCTGTTAATACTCACAACTCTACGCAAACTCCGCTGCGTAGGGAAGGCCGCCGGCCACTGCGTTGTCCGTGGTGAGAAGTAATGCCTGAAATTTGATATTCGCGGCACGCTCTTGACCCTGTGGATCTCAGATAACTGAATTCCCTAACGACTTTCACAGTGGAATATCTCACGCGGCCAGCTCCAACCACCGTTCGGCTTTCAGAGTCTGTTAAATCTCATTGTACGGCCATAACCACGTCGGAAACCTTTTCACATGAATCGCTAGAGTACAGATTGCAGCTCTGCCAATGCACTGCAATTTTATGCGCTGTGTAAGCGATATTTCCGCTACCTGCATATGTGCATATCGCTGTCCCATAAGTTTTTGTCTCCTCACTGTACTTTATAATAAGGAAATGACTTTTACTTCAGTTTATATTATATATAATATTAAATTACGGAGAACGTTTTGCAACGTTCGGCGCATTGTAACAATGACATGTGAGTTTGTCCAAGAGTACCTTTTCTGTCTGTACGGAAACGACATTTATAATACGTTGATTGGTTAAAACATACGAAAATAAAATTTACTACTAAGTGGAAACTATTATTATCATTGTTATTATTATTATTATTTACTGTAAACAAGGCCACATGATTTCGGGAGAACGATTTTGAATCAGATTTTGTCAAGATAATATATTACGAATATGTTCAGTGTGTTCTAACTAATGTTTTAATTCCAGAATGAGATTTTCACTCTGCAGCGGAGTGTGCGCTGATATGAAACTTCCTGGCAGATTAAAACTGTGTGCCGGACCGAGACTCGAGCTCGAGACGTCTGCCTTTCGCAGGCAAGTGCTCTACAAACTGAGCTACCCAAACACGACTCACGCCCCGTTCTCACTTATGTAAAGTTTGGAAGGTAGGAGACAAGATACTGACAGAAGTAAAGCTGTGAGGTCGGGGCTCGTGTCGTGCTCGGGTAGCTCAGTTTGTAGAGCACTTGCCCGCGAAAGGCAAAGGTCCCGCGTTCGAGTCTCGGTCCGGCACACAGTTTTAATCTGCCAGGAAGTTTCAATGTTTTAATTAATTAATAATAATTAAAAACCATCTTCTGAGTAAAATTAGCTGTCTGAAACGTAGTTTATCGACTGACAACTCCCATTCAGTAAATAATTTGTTTCAAAAGGTTGTTTTCAAAAATCGTCAAAAACAAGTGGAACAGTGCTTTCATATCAGACTTGGTGGGACTATACCCCACAAACCACATTATGTCACTTAGAATAAAAGGTGGTTTTGGCTTTCAGTAAATGTTGGGTGTAATTTCTAAGAGGGAACCGAAAAGTGAAATTTTGATTTACAAGATAATACGTGATACAGTAAATATGGGCGAAACAAACTGTATGGAAAAAGGCGGATACTTTCAAGTAGAATTATGTTGTAGTCAAAAATATATGTTACGCTGCGTCAGAACCGACTTTTATCCAGTAATGTTTAGATGATAATGAACAGAGAGATCTCAGTCGGAAGCAGTCGATTAAATTTCGATCGAGTGCTTGCAATCGAATTTTGATTGATAAAACGGGTGATAAATTCACGTAATTACATCATAATAGGCTGCAATGTTCCTACACTTTCAGAACTGTATGCTATTCTGTGTCAAGTCTCACGTTCAGTTTACTACGGGGAAAACTTTTGAGAAAAGCGTCTCGACGAACTCATGGAGGTTTCCACTGGGATACTAGAGGCTGCGATAAGGCGGCCCCGTGGGACGAGAATTCTGTTAAGTTAAACTCAGTTGGCTTTAGCGAATGTATTTAGTCAGTGGAGGAGAAGGTGTGTGTGAAAGAAGAGAGTTGGGTGCGGGTGAAAATTAAGGCTTGCTGACCATCACTGCGAGTAGTTCAAAACTATTACCCGTTGAGGATTGGAGAGACACTCAGCAGGAGAACTTCCAATCAACATTAACTGTCATAGCTAGAACTAAGACCACGTTAGACCTGGGATATCACATTAAAGTCTACGTCGGCAACGAAAAACAAGCAATGGCAGTAACAAAGAAACAGTTTCAAATGCTAGAGCTTTTCCTTTCCAAGTAGCAATGATTAATAAATATTATTCCTCTTCTGTACGCAGTGTATAGAAAAGTTTGAAACAACCAGTGGAATTTGTACAAAGCTATTCAGTGGAAGCTGCTTGAATGAACAAGCAGCGACTTCATCAAAATTCATCTGCTGATAATAACGGCTGGAGGTATTGGTGACATGCTGATCACAAATCCCACGATCATACGCCTCTTCCTCGTACTGCCTTGTATGCAGCACTCGGCCAGTCGCAACAGACGAAAGTCCTAATCTGGGAGTGGTGTTTACTGTACTTACCAATTCTGTCCGCAGCTCGTGGTTGTGCGGCAGCGTTCTCGCTTTCCACGGCCGGGTTCCCGGGTTCGGTTCCCGGCGGGGTCAGGGATTTTCTCTGCCTCGTGATGACTGGGTGTTGTGTGCTGTCCTTAGGTCAGTTAGGTTTAAGTAGTTCTAAGTTCTATGGGACTGATGACCATAGATGTTAAGTCCCATAGTGCTCAGAGCCATTTGAACCATTTTTGAACTTACCTATTCACTGTGATATTCTACGTTCCGAGCCATTACCGTAAATTCGTAGTAAGATTATCACAAACCTTGTAATTGCAGTTTTAGTGCTTCACTGACATCTATTCGCCCCTGTAACTTGGACACATGCAATTACTACATGTTTCCAACTGCATTTCCCCGTTCAACCATACCGCGTTCAACCGTGGACAGTTCTCTCGGCTGATTTTTTATATAAAAGTATTTCTGCAATGTTGACGTAGTTTTCTTGCACTGATACAAAAGATGGAAGAAAGGGTAAAACCAAAAACACAATATATTACCATACCTAATATACTGTAGGAAACCATTTGGCATTCAGTCCAGCTTCTAGTAATCTCGGAATGAATAAATACAGATTGTGTATGGTTTTCAAGGGAATCGTATACTATTCTTCCTGAAAAATACTGGCAAGTTCGGGTAACAATGTCGCGCGGGATTAGCCGAGCGGTCTTAGGCGCTGCAATCATGGACTGTGCGGGTGGTCCCGACGAAGGTTCGAGTCCTCCCTCGGGCATGGGTGTGTGTGTTGGTCCTTAGGATAATTTAGGTTAAGTAGTGTGTAAGCTTAGGGACTGATGACCTTATGACCTTAGTAGTTAAGTCCCATAAGATTTCACACACATTTGAACTTTTTTTTGGGTAACGATGATGGAGATTGGTAGCGATCACTCGCTTTTCTCTCCAAAGTAGTCATTAATATTGATATCTGGTGACTGTGATGGCCAGGAGAGATGCGACGAGTCTTTCTCGTGCTCACAAAACCTGTTCTGGATGGTACGAGTTGTATGAACAAGCGTCCTATCTTTTTGGAACATGAAATCACCCGATTCGGGAACAACCTTTATATCATTCGATGGAGCTGATCCAGTCAAAATGGTCACATAATCCGTGGGTGCGAAGCGATCTCGCAGAGTACTTACGGGGCCCATGGAATACCACCATATGGCAGCCCAAATCATTACCGGACCCTACCCCATGTTTACGTCTTTGCATGTAAACTCGGCGTGAATTTGGAGACATTGTGAAACATCTGACCAAAATGACTTCCTTCCATTGCTCCATTGTCCAGGTTTTATGGATCCGGCACAATGTTTTCCAGTTACGCGCATTTGCAGCACTGTTGATTGGTTTTGGAACACCACCTGGCCCTGCAATTCGCTGCTTTTTGAGCTGCATTCGTGTTGTTTTGGTGCCGACAGGGTTCGTCAGTGAGACATTCAGCTGTCGTCCTCTTCAAAAACACTCCAAACACACTTTCCGCGTCTGACTCATCAGATGATGATTCTTCCGATTTCCCTGTATGTGGTATAAATGTTCGATATGGCGACTCCGAAAACATCAAACACTACAGGTACCTTGGTTACGGAAGTTCCCACCATACGAGCACCAACAATTTACGCACGTTCTAATTCACTCATCTCCGACACAATGTGCTCAAACTACACATAACACTGTACTGACCATGACTGAGACTTGGAACGTATTGAGGACAGTACACAGGCGCCGTCTGTGGTCAAATACAAGGGCGCACCCTGTTGGCTTAGCTAGCATCTGCATTTATGGTCGAGCAAGCATTTTATACGGTGTGTCCATGTTTTTGTACAACCGCTGTACATCTGAGAATGCAAACTCTAACTTCACAAAGAAAGCGTTCCGTGCAGTATCCAAAGATGTTGGACTATACATTGTTCGTGGGAGTAGCAATGAAAGGCGATATGAACTGGAACGGCCGCATATGCCAAAGCAAGGACGCTTTCATTCTTTTGTGGGGTATTCAGAAACTCCGAATTGTCTAGAGCTGAAATTATTTATAAAACTGGAATGCCTCAAGCGTGCAGGTGTCCACGTTAAGTTGTACTAGCCTGGTACCCGCTTCACACACAAAGGATATGGCCATAGGCGTATTTGACAAGTGAATGATTTGAACTGGAGGCGCCATATAAAAGATTGTTGATGTCTCTAATAAACCGGTTTGCAGAATATGAAACTATGCCCTCGTTGGCCGGCCTGTGTGGCCGAGCGGTTCTAGGCGCTTCAGTCTGGAACCGCGCGACCGCTACGGTCGCAGGTTCGAATCCTGCCTTGGGCATGGTTGTGTGTGATGTCCTTAGGTTAGTTAGGTTTCAGTAGTTCTAAGTTCTAGGGGACTGATGACCTCAGATGTTAAGTACCATAGTGCTCAGAGCCATTTTTTTGCCCTCGTTGTAGTTTCTGTTCTGATGATGATGTGTGAAGAATGCTGAGTATTGTAGAACACTAAGTATAATATCGTTTATTGAAACTGAGCTACACTTCTCGAAATATCTCTATATACACACAAAGAAAACAAATAAGATGTAGACGACTATTCATTAAGAGCGTCGGTGAGGTCCGTCGGAGCTGGTCCTAGCTCGGCGAGAAGCTGGCTGCACTGCTGCTGCGCTGGCCTTATAAAGCCGGCGGAGGTCGGCGGAGTACTCCAACTTTCCCTGTGTCTGTGAGGCGACCTCTGCAGAAAAAGGTTCGCATTAGTCTCTAGCAAGTTCTGTTTATTTTGAAGAATTGTTTTTCTCTTGGTTGCGCCTGCAAGTACTTGTGTATGTTATATGATACACAAGGGTGTCTTGAGTGTAGTCTGCCTGGCAGGGGCCATCAGTGGCAGACGTAACAATGTGTAGGAGGAAATGGAGTAAGATGGGAAACCTAACATTCCAAGGTACTTTGGAACTAAACCATTTAACCTAGACATTGTCAGATATGGTAAAAATAATCATTGTTTAATTGGGTGCGAGATATTACGATTGAAAAGTAATAGATTCAGTAGTTCTTTTTTTTTTTTTTTTTTTTTTTTTATGAGAGAAATGTCAAACCACCCAGTCTTACCTCACTATTGTGCTAAGAGAGCATACACATGATATCTTTATGGGAATATAGAAAAACAAGGTTTTCAGTGGAAACACAACAGAATAGTTTGTTGAAAAATAATTCAATAACCAATATTATTCACAAAATTCACATGTAAAGTAATAATCTCTATCATCTCTTTCACTGTAGCTTTTGTGGGGCCAGCAAAGACATTTTCCGCGTTGAATCCAACCTTCTCCTTCTGGGTTTGAAAATATGTCGCCACAATACAAGAAACCTCACTAATCGTGTAATATTCCTGACTACATAACGTTTTTATAAGTGTAATGTTCATAAAATAATCGCAGTTTAAAAACAAAAGAATCTTTTTGTTTCTTTTCTTTCTTTTGCTACTGCCTTTATCCCGGATTGTGCGCAGGGTCGGCACGGTTAAGTATAGATTCAGCATGGTGAATTTTTAAGTGGTTGCCGGGTGCCCTTCCTGCCGCCAGCCCATACCCCCCAGGACGGAATTAGTGCACCCTAGCTGTCTGCGTCTAGTGTAAATCGTGAAAGAGTGTGAATGTATGTCAAATGTCTGCGCGTCGTGGAACTGAGGCAGGGCGTGAGGACCAGCCCAGTGTTCACCTAGCAGGATGTGGAAAATCGCCTAAAAACCACATCCAGGCTGACTGGCACACCGGCCGTCGTCGTCAATCCGCCGGGCGGATTTGATCCGGGGCCGGTGTGCCTACCCGAGTCCAGGAAGCAGCGCATTAGTGCTCTCGGCTATCCTGGCGGATCAGTTTAATAACAAAAGAATATTACTCAGTAAATACCGTAAAACAAACTTACCTTCATAGACGCAGTGAACTGAACAGCAACAACAAGCCAATATGGTCCCTCTTCCTTCTTGAGAAGTGGAAAATACTTTCTGTCTCTCCGCCAAAGAGCGTAAATAATTACACCCCGCTACCCAGTCTGTCTCCCGCTCCCCCCCCCCCCCCCCCCCTCTTTTCCCTACTACAGTGCTTGCGAATAAAATTCAAACATAAAGTAGAGTAGCAAATAACGAAATTTTACTTATTGTGCATAATAAGAAAACGAGTACATTATTAAATGTGAAAGTAATTTGGGCGTATACTGTGTGCGAAATTAAGTACACGGCGCTGCCGCCTCTAGCAATAACAACTGGTCTAATCCGCCTAGGAATCGAGTCTCGCGGAGTCTGGATGACAGATATGGGTACATTGTTCCAGGCTGCTTCAATTCTATGGTATATTTCATCGTACAGGCTGGCGAGTGGTAATGTGTCAATCTGTTGCAACCTATGACAAAATATTTTCAATGTGTCAGACATGGAGAACGTGCTGGACACAACAACCATCGAACTCAATGTATACTGAAATGGATCAGAACGTTGTTGTTGTTGTGGTCTTCAGTCCTGAGACTGGTTTGACGCAGCTCTCCATGCTATCCTATCCTGTGCAAGTTTCTTCATCTCCCAGTACCTACTGCAACCTACATCTTTCTGAATCTGCTTAGTGTATTCATCTCTTGGTCTCCCTCTACGATTTTTACCCTCCACGCTGCCCTCCAATGCTAAATTTGTGATCCCTTGATGCCTCAGAATATGTCCTACCAACCGGTCCCTTCTTCTCGTCAAGTTGTTCCACAAACTCCTCTTCTCCCTAATTCTATTCAATACCTCCTCATTAGTTACGTGATCTACCCACCTTATCTTCAGCATTCTTCTGTAGCACCACATTTTGAAAGCTTCTATTCTCTTGTTGTCCAAACTAGTTATCGTCCATGTTTCACTTCCATACATGGCTACACTCCATACGAATACTTTCAGAAACGACTTCCTGACACTTAAATCTATACTCGATGTTAACAAATTTCTCTTCTTCAGAAACGCTTTCCTTGCCATTGCCAGTCTACATATTATATCTTCTCTACTTCAACCATCATCAGTTACTTTGCTCCCCAAATCTAATTCCCTCAGCATCACCCGACTTAATTCGACTACATTCCATTATCCTCGTTTTGCTTTTGTTGATGTTCATCTTATATCCTCCTTTCAAGACACTGTCCATTCCGTTCAACTGCTCTTCCAAGTCCTTTGCTGTCTCTGACAGAATTACAATGTCATCGGCAAACCTCAAAGTTTTTATTTCTTCTCCATGGATTTTAATACTTACTCCAAATTTTTCTTTTGTTTCCTTTACTGCTTCTCAATATACAGATCGAATGACATTGGGGAGAGGCTACAACCCTGTCTCACTCCCTTCCCAACTACTGCTTCCCTTTCAGAACGTAAGGAAGAAAATTCCGTCTTATGTTATCTTGTTGGATGATAATGTAAAAGAGAATCTGAACACAGAACACATTTATCAACCCTATAGTGTCAAAAATGTATCGAATGACACCACAGTACCGTGACACCAGGTGTCGGCTCGTATGAAGAACATTGCCTCATGGCAACGTTCGTTCTTCTCGGAGACTCCACATACGATTAAGTCCATCGTCACGAAATACGCAGAATTGGGACTTGTCTGAAAAGACACCACTGTACCACTAGTGAGCTCAGAGGGGTCTTTTGGAGCACCACTGTCGGCGCGCCTCTCTTTGCTGCATCAGGGAAATCGCAATGGTGCTCGCCATGCTGACCATGTGGCGTTCCAGATGTCGCCACCCTGGTACCGAGCGTCACGGGTTTTGAATCCGCGCCAGATGGCATGGAGCTCGATGACCACAAGAGGTCGCTGCAGCAGTCGCGCCGTAAGCCGTGGCTGCGCGCGCTCCTGGCCTCGAGTCTAACGTGAGGGCGCTCTGTGGAGCACGTGGTCGCAGCGGCCAATAGCGACATACCTAGTCGTGTATTTAGGCGGCTGCATCTCACTCAGCGACGCTCGTTCCGCCTCCATGATTTCTTCCTCACCATTTATGGCCGTCCTATCCACCTCAATCCTACCCTCAAATACCTTGGCCTCACACTCGACTGAGACCTCGCCTGGACTCCCCATCTCATTACCATCCAAAACAAAGCTGACAACCACCTCCGCCTTCTGATACTCCTGGCCGGCCGGACGTGGGGTCTGCATCCTTCCATTATCCTTCACACCTACAAATCCTTGATCTGCCCCATCCTCTGTTATGCCAGTGTAGCTTGGATCTCCGCCCCTCCCCGATTCTATAAAGCCCTCCAAACCCTCGAACGCCATGCGCTCCACCTCACCTTCCGCATCCGCCTTCCGTCCCCCACGCGCATCCTCTAAGACCTCATCCCCTTCCCCCACCTTCTCCTTTTCCTTGAACACATCCGCACACTATATATTGTCCGCCGCCTTGATCCCCCTCACCCCCTGGTGTCTCCTTTCCTCTCCACCCCTAACCAGTTGTCGCGCCTTTACCGTTGTGTCGCACCCTCTCTCCATCTCCACATCCTCCATCTCCTTTCCCAACACAACTTCCATCGTCTACCCCTTCCAGATGACGAGCCTCGCCCTGACATCTACCCTTCCTACCAACTCTAGCCCCATCTGCCTTTACCATTGTGTCCCACCCTCTCTCCATCTCCACACCCTCCATCTCCTTTCCCAACACAACTTCCACCGTCTACCCCTCCCAGATGACGAGCTTCGCCCTGACATCTACCCTTGCTACCAACTATAACCCAATCTTCCTTGCCTCCTCCTAAGGGCTCCCTCTCCTCCCCCTCCCTCCTCCTGAGCGACTTCCCCCTCCTACTGCTCCTCCATCTCTTGTGCCTCCTTTCAGTGTCTCTGCACTCCCTCCTGCCCTGTCTTCCCTCTCCATCTCCCACCCCACGTGTCTCCTGCCTCTTCGTGTACCCACTGATGCCCCTCCTCTCTTCATCCCGCCGCTTCCCCTACTGCCCCTTGCTCTCCCCTCCTTTTCCATCCTCTCTGCCCTTTCCCTCCGCAGGTCCCGCCTGGAAGTTTTATTCTTTGTCGTGTGTGCTCCAAGTGGGTTTTAAGTGTGTTGTTCCGGAGTGTTTTGACTACTGTAGCCGACTTTTAACGTGTACATGTCCATTCAGTGTCTTCTCAGAGTTTTGAAGAATCGTCAACTGTGTTTTTTAACTTTCTAGCGACCTTTTTTTTAACTGTCCTCCATGATCGTCTCCGTGTTAGTCAATTTTTTACCTCCATTTTCTCCCATTATTCTGTTTTAAGTTCCTCTTTATCGCCTTATGTATGTAACATTTTATTCTTATTTTAAGTTGTCATGTCACTCGGCTGAAGAGCGGCGGATTGTGTTGCTGACAGCCCTCCCCTGCCCATATGAAATCACAATAAAGAAAAAAAAACTCAGCGAGCCAGTCTGGTATTCGCGTTGATTCAGTTGATATCTCGCTTATAGACATCGTGTTTACGCTGCGTGTGCTTACTTCCCATTTACGAGTGGGCGTTGTTTTGATTTCGTGAGGTTTCTCTTGTGACCCCATTGCTTAACACTTTGTTGTTGATATTGGTGTCCTGCTCGGTTGTCTGGCGTCGTGCCTGTCCTTCCACTTCCATTCGTCCGTCTTGTTTGTTCGCGGGCCGCTCCCGTCGGTCCCGCCGCGTTTTCGTTAGCGGCAACCCCGCGACAGCTCCTGTCGCGGTTACAACAGTCACATTATCCTTGTGGATACTTGTCTTCTTCCACAGAAGCCAGTTTACTGACTCAGCATACATTTCCTGGGTATACGACCCTGTTCATCTCAGTGAACAATACGTCTGTACTCTCGAGTGGTAGTCACATGTGCCTGTTGAGATCCTCCATGCCGTTGAGTATAGCCGTTCTGAACCCACCGATTTTGTATTCATGTGACAGTTGTGAGATCCAGATTGTTTCCTCTATAACAGACAGCCGCGTAGCTCTTACCTGCACTGTTTTAACCGTTCTTGACTTCACTATCTTAGCAACTGCTAAGTTCACTTGTAAAATCACCTTATGTGGACTCGTCTACTTACCATTTACACTTACAGAGCTAACATGTACAAGCTCTCTAGTTGCAACGTCATTTGCCTCCCTTACCTTGATAATAGCAAAGCCTAACTATAGTGTAGTGAACTGTGAATTCTTCTCTCTGCTGTCGGACGTGAAATGACGAACAGATGACTGATGAGATTGCCTCACGTTGGGCATCAAAAATGTAGTGATCTCGTGAAGTTATTTTGTGCCACCAGATACCATGAAAATTACCAATCAGATCGCCTCACGTTAGGAGCCAACAATTAACTGATGGCCGGCCGGAGTGCCCGAGCGGTTAAAGGCGCTACAGTCTGGAACCGTACGATCGCTACGGTCGCAGGTTCGAATCCTGCCTCGCGCATGGATGTGTGTGATGTCCTTAGGTTAGTTAGGTTTAAGTAGTTCTAAGTTCTAGGGGACTTATGACCACAGCAGTTGAGTCCCATAGTGCTCAGAGCCATTTGAACCAATTGAACCAATTAACTGATGTCAATAATTAAATAAAATCAAACACAAAAGCTACAAAATTAAGGTGTTCATGTGTGAATGTAAAAGATTGCTTATATGTCAAAACATGAAAGAAATGTATTTATTTTCGTGCTGTTTACACAAAACGAAACAAAATTACAAATCTTAGGGCTGATTTGACTGGGCGTGGACACGACTCAGTTATTACGGGGAAGGAGGAGAGATTGAATCGCCTCACCATTCTTCGTTATCATTCGTCTTATACTGCTGTCAGCGGCAGACGCTGCGTCGGTGCTGTGCAGCACGGGTTGGCTGCCCTCATCAGCAATCGGGACTTTGCGGCGGGGCCCAGGTAAGATCTCCGCGTTGTCTACCCGTTGTCGGTTGCGTGGCCGAGGCTGTGATATCTCGGCGTCGAAAGGAGGATGTTGGCAATGGGTGGAAGAGGGCCCACATCCTCTCGCTTTCGCGGTGTCTCCACGACTCCCCGCTCGCTTCTCATCCATCTCTCAGCTCAACTCCTCATTGGCGGACGAAATTTTCAATGCAGCCCAATGACAGATCGCCGTTTCATAGCCATGCCTCTCTGTCTGGGGTGCAAATTTCCAATCTGGCATGGTCTGGCGTGTGCTCGTGAATCGGCATGTTTCTAACGATTTCAAATTCTTAAGATATTTTCCTGCATTCCGAGGATGTTGAGAGAGCAGCTACACAACACTTGTTCATAACCGCTCTCTCTGCGTGAGGCTTGGACAGACTCATGTTTGGACTCCATTTCAAAATCTGCTGGCATCCGTGATTTATAAGGAATGTCCTCACTGTCGAGGGAAACCATCTTCTTAAGAACGCTGACTTCTTTGACACGCCTCCCTTCGCCAATTCCCTGTGATTTTTGGTACGCTCCTAGCTGTGCCCGTGGGGTGCTGGGAATGTCGGCACATCCTGCTTTCTACGGCAGGTAAAATGACTGCCGCCAGGCCAGAAGAACTACGATGCTTTCGCGCTTACATTCCTTGGCATTCCGTCCTAATGGCTGCAGGTGTCTATCAGCTCTCGCCATGCTTCTCGTTGTCAGATGGGCGCTTCGCAATGTCTGCACCCTGAACGAGGCGAGGGCGTATGTTCGGCTTCCCACTGTGTCCTTGCAGAATGACTGCAGTGTCCTCTCCTTGAGGGCTCGCCCCAGGGTGTCCGGCTTGCTTCTCCTCCTCAGCCGCTCGCGGCGCATTGGCAAAAATGGCCACGATCAGACGTATTAGAATAGGGAGGGCTGCTATGGAGGTTACACAGCATTGCTTGTCTTACTGGAGGAGAGAGAATTTATTATCTTGATTGAAAAGGTTACCTTTCTTCCTTTACCTTGGTACCCCGCGGTAGGTTTCTCGGTTGAGAACCAAAGGCACAAACACCCGATCCAGGATGTCACACATGCTCTCGACTGGGTTTAAACCCAGGGAATTTAGGCGCAAGAGGAGTACTTTGAACGGTACTTCCCGAGCCATGATAATCCACAGGAAGCTTAATTTGGAGGAGGAAATCAATCGTATTCTTTATGCCAACAAAAAACTGTTTTCTTTACTGAACAATACTGAATAAAAACTTTTCGAAAGTCAAGAAATTTCGAATCCAATTTAAGATGTTTTCATATCGGGTGCCAGAGCCACAAATTTATTGTTGTGATGTGTGTACGAGGTGGAACCCACATATGATAACAATTTTAAATATACCAACGTAAGATGTACAGCAGTGAGGCACCATGTCCACGATGCATATCGATTGATGTGATCAGCTGGACAGTGCTGACTTCAATTCAAATTTGTGTGAATTCCTAAGGGAGCAAACCGCTGAGGTCAGCCGTCCGTTGTGACCGAGCGGTTCTAGGCCTTCAGTCCGGAACCGCGCTGTTGCTACGGTAACAGGTTCGAATCCTGCCTCGGGCATGGATGTGTGTGATGTCTTTAGTTTAGTTAGGTTTAAGTAGTTCTAAGTCTAGGAGACCGATGACCTCAGACGTTAAGTCCCATAGTGTTTAGAGCCATTTGAACCATTTCTGCTGAGGTCATCGGTCCCTAGACTTACACACTACTGAAACTAACTTATGCTAAGAACAACACACACGCCCATGCCCGAGGGAGGACTCGAACCTCCGGCGGGAGGGGCCTCTCAATCCGTAGCATGGCGCTTCAACAATGCCTACACCTATGAACAGCTGTTTGCTGCAAACTGAACAGTGTCTAATTTACCCAGATAGAACAATGTTCTGTGCGATGTATTATGAGGGTGTTTTTTACGTACGTAAACCACTAAGGATGTAAAGTTACTTTAAAGTGTTGCCGACTATGAAATATTGTTCTCGCTCGTGTTAAATACAACAGTAGTTGCGCATTAAAATGTTACATACACAATCGTATACAGCCACAAAGATTGATGGTGTAAATTTACGAGTGCAGTAGTACACGCATGAAAAATGCCAAACAGCCTAAATCAGCCGATAGTAGCATATATGACGGTGGTTGTGTAACAGCCAGTGTGGAAAATGGAATTGTGTTTCAATAAATTTGTGGCTGTAGCACCCGTAACAAACCCAACTTCTTGTCCTGTAATATTATGTATATAAGTCATATTTGGATTTAACAGAATGCTGGTTGTCTAGGGGAAACTCATTTATCTCAACTGCACTCCTAAGATGTTCCACATCTCTACTCAAGTTATATGCCAGTGATATGAGACAGCACGTCTGGGAATTTTTCTGTCATGCTCATTTGCAAACACAGCACAATCGTTTCTACTCAATGAATCCGCATTATTTTGTACGATAACTACGGCTTTCTATGTGTGCTTTGTATCTACACAGTCCGGTCACACTGATATTAATGCCACCTGTGTTTGACGTTAACATGCATTGAACACTCACAGACGGCCAGTGTCTGCGCTAGCGGTAGAGGGTATGTAAAGACTTTCGGGTGGCATGATGAGGGGGGGAAGGGGAAGGGGGGAGGAAGGCGCGCGGAAAACAGTGCAGTCGATGTCGTAATGCGGAAACGGAGCGATGTTATCTGACACCTAAAAGGGCGTGGCCATTGGCTTTCGGTCCAAGGGTGGAAGTATTTCCGAAACGGTTAAGTTTTTAAACTGTTCGTGTTCCGTCATGGTTAATGTATAAAGTGGATGGCGAAATGGCGCTATCCAAAATCGGCCCTGAGGCAACTGTGCTGCAACAAGGGCCATAGATGATACGGATGGACAAAGGCTGCGGAGATGTGTGCGGGCAAATAGATGTACAACTGTTGAGCATCTATCCTTGGGAGACCAAGTCCACCCCTACATGCAGTTTGCTTTTCCTCGGCACGATGGCATCTACCAGCAGGACAATGCAACTTGCCACACAGATTGCAATGGATACACGTGGCTCGAAGAGTACCAGGATGGGTTCGACGTACTCTTCTTGGGGCCAAACTCACCGGATTTAAAACCAGTCGAGAACCAGTGTGACCATATTGATTGGGCTGTTTGCGCCATTGGTTCTCAACCGAGAAACCTAGTGCAGCTGGCCTCAGCACTGGGCTCGACATGATTCCACATCCGTGCCAGTACCTTACAGATCCTCATTCACTGTCTTCTTTCACATCTCGCAGCAGTCACGCTGCAAAATTTAGTAATTCACGCTTTTGACAAGTGGTCACATTAATGTGGCTGGACTGTGTATACCTATTAAATATGCATCGTTACATAAAATTCATGCCCTGCCTAAAAGTAACACAAGTGCTAATCAAAATAGATCAGCTTGCATTAAACACAATCTTGATATTGGCTGCATACATCGTTAAGGTGCGTGCTTTCACTAGAAGTCATGTGATCAGCCAGGTATTTACGGCAGACGAGCATAATGTTTCAACAACAGAATAGATTTTTTTTCTTAATGTCCATCACAATCGAAAAATATTTCTTTTATTCCAGCATGAATTGAGATACTGCAGGAATCACAGGATAAGTGTCTGTTACGCTTCAAGCGCGTAGGTGCGTACGTCAACTAACATACCTTCATCTAGGAGGTAGCAGACGACGGTGTGTAAAAACAATGGCCAGAGGAAAATAGTGCCATATCGTACTCTGTGGGAAAAGGAAAGCTATGCTGCAGTGTAATCAACAAGCAAAGCAAAGGGCGGTACGAGACTTAATTTCTAGTAGTCACAGTTCATACCTGATATGAGGATATGTTCGTAATTGGGTTGATTCGAAACAATTTCGTAAAGGTGTTGAGATCCGATAATGTCTTAATGAAAAACCAAAGCACGCTTGCGTCATCCGTCTTCACAGGGGTAAGCCTGTTTACAAAATTCGCCTCTGCTTTTGTTTTTTCTCCAACAGTGTTTGGGTGCCACACTCAGTGGTAAGATTGCGACGGTGTAACAAAAATGGTGATGATAAACTTGATGCTTTTTCGTGTCAATTCGTAGTGAAAACCGTGACAGGCTTCAACACTTCGACCAGTGGGATCTGGAAATACCCTTTGTTAAGGTCCAGGTTTGTGAACACCTTAGCCTTTTGGTACCAGCTGAAGCACGACTAATCTAGTAAAGGTTTCGACTGGAATATCACCTTGCTGTTTAGCTGCCTATGATCAGGCCGGACACACACAATCCTGGTTCTTTAGCACAACAAAAATAGGAGACGAGTACGACGACTTGGAAGCCCTGATGACCCTCTCTGCCAACGACTCGTCGATGGCAATCTTAGTCTGCTGCATCCGGGGAGGTGGAAACCGGTACGGCGAATGCCTAATCGGGATATTATCAGTCAATTCTATTTTGTATTCTTCGTCTCTCACCTTCCCCAAACTGTCCGGCAAGATGGTACTGATCTCACTTCACAACTCATCTCAAGACGTCTGCCTTGCTCTTGCGTTAAATGTTCGAAATTATACGAGTCTGCCTTAGCTCCACATTCTATCACCGTTTTCATTCGATTATCGACCTCCTTTTCCAGTAGATATTTGTAAAATATAAAAGCGTCGCGCTCCTCATCAGGACAAAAATACAACCATGTTACACTGCTGCATGAACTTTCTTTTTGTAATCTCACACAGAGCATCAGACACATTTGCCGGATGCTATCTAACAGCAGTCATAGCTTATATTCCAACTGACAACAGTGAATTACCAAGAGTTTTACTGCATCTGGTAGCATATGAAGCTTTAGTACATCCTGTCGAGAAAAAGAAGCCTTTGAATAGGTACAGAGACTTGGAACAACGTCGTAAATGATGGCCGTTTACATGTGACAGGAAGGAACATCATTCCATCACAGAATTAAAATTATAAGGCTTGCGAGGGACATAAGATTACGTATCATTATTTTTGTCTTGTTTGTAAGCCTTCTTATTTTCCATTTGTGTTACTTCCTGGCTGTATATACACATTCGGTTGGTAAAAATATGTACTGTAATTACCGTATTTAGTAGAACGTCGGTCATGGGTAATCTAGTGAAGATGCCCATTTGCTTTATATGACTAACATCAGGCGTCCAATTAAGAAAAATACTACATTGTTGGTGTTCGAAAATGATTCTATGTCTAAAAGAATAAAATATAGTAAGACTTTGATCCATTCGTTTCAAATAACTTTTCTCAAATTATGCACCTGTGGTATATCCTCACTTTTAATTCTACAGAGTCATGTGTTCAGTAGGAGATCAAATACGGATAGATATTCAATAATAAAATTTTAAGAAAAATAGTCCACTGCTATCATGGGCTTATAGCTTATCACTACTGCTATGAAAGACCAAATTGTATTACACTCAGACTTCTGCAAGAATTGTTAAAAGTTGTACGATTTTATTCCAATAGTTGCTTCCATGTTTCAGTTGCTTTTATCAAATACACGCTGTCTACAGGCCAAATTATATTTTTGTTTTAGATATTTACGACGCTTTCCTCACTTCCAAATAATAAAAAGTAATTACTGATATGGTGTTACTGTCCTTCGTCCCAGTGCGACCAAGAGAGGAATGTATACTTCTATCCAAGTCCTTACAAACAAAACATAAAGCTTTATCCGTCGTCAGAATACTGGACTTCTATTCATCCGTCCAATGGAACATCTCTCTAAATTCTTCAAACTCGTTCTTAAATAAAGGTGAACTCAGCTTTGTTTCTATTATAATGTCACACACCGTTTAAAATAATTTGTTTCATTCATCAAAAACGTGACAACAACACGTACTATTCATTGAGGCGTTCTCTGGAACAACGATTTAACTCCTTCAGTTCAGTGTAGCAAAAGATGGAGTGACAAATTCAGCGTGCAAAATATTCATTTCTTACTGGATTCATAAAATACAATTTCAGAAGGACTGTATGGTATCTATGGAAACAGCAAGCAATCAGCTGTGTTCTGCTGTTGCTCTAGCGTATCTTATGCGTAAGGAAAAAAATGAAATTTGTTCATTACAAATCTAGGTTAGGGTCAAGAGTTTGGTGCTGGGTGTCACGATCGACTTTACTTTGATAATCTATAACTAAAGTAGGTCACGCTGAGAAATTTCACAAAATATTTGTACCAGCGCATATTGTTGAGGCATGTAAATTTATTTCTGAAAATAATGTTGAGGAATAGTCTTTACGTCAAACTGCTTTGTATACCAATCACGTTACTCTGCGACACACAAAAGAGGTCTCGTCGTCTGTAATCTCGCTACGGGATTATAAGTGTCGGTGTAATTTATTCCAAATCGAAATTTAGTACACACTTTTATCGCCAATCGAGCCTTTTTAGGAACTCCTTCATTATTCTCGTTTAATTTAAAAAAACTTAACTATTTCCAATAACGTTATTTCCTTTAGCTACATTAGCTAATTTGCATGCTTTGTTCTTCTTCAGATAATTCATGTATCTTTCAGCTTTCTTCGAATTTTCAGAATCTACTGATTGCATAGCTTCTTTATATTTCCTTGGTGTCTCGCGAAGTAACATCACCCTTGGTCAATAGCCTGCATCTTCACTGTGGCGTAAAGATTTCTTTAAGTTTCACCGATCACTTAAATTCCGGAATCCTTTGTTCACCATTCGTTGCTTTCAAATCTTGCAACAATCTGTTGTTAGGTGTCAGACAAATAGTTCGTGACATTTTGGTTAATTATGGCTGCATACTGATTAAGACGATCCCGGTGACCAACGTGTTCCAAATAAGGATTTTCGCGTTCAGTTTCTGTATCCCCACCCTCCTCCTCTACCCTTTCCATCTATATCTTATGAATCGACTACCATTTCAGTCGTTTGATTCAGCGATTTATATAATTGTTTAGAACATAATTGTATATATCTTGCCGGCCGAAGTGGCCGTGCGGTTAAAGACGCTGCAGTCTGGAACCGCAAGACCGCTACCGTCGCAGGTTCGAATCCTGCCTCGGGCATGGATATTTGTGATGTCCTTAGGTTAGTTAGGTTTAACTAGTTCTAAGTTATAGGGGACTAATGACCTCAGCAGTTGAGTCCCATAGTGCTCAGAGCCATTTGTATATATCTTGCAAACATAAATAAATCTTTTTTGAGACAGTAAACACGATAGTCACAATTTCCATATCCAACCATATATCACCTTGTGGACTTAGCGTCAGACTTCTACCCTTCTTAAGCGCAAACTTTCACATTTCAGACGTTTCTAAATCTTTACAGGGAGTTGAATCTACAATGGATTCCAATGTTTTCTTCACGAGGTTTTGGCTTATTACTTCCATCGTCTCCTCATACTCAATAATGATGCTAATTACTACGCGTTCAACCTCCAAGCGCACACTGAAGACATCTGATTCAAAGTCTGCCGTGTCAGTGTTTGTACGAGTGACGTTGAAGGGGGAACATTTTCCGCTATAGTTTCCGGACAGTGTCGGTGATGAGAAGCGAATTATCTGAACGACCCTTTCTGTTTCTTTCTCTGCTTTTCGTTTACAATATTGAACACCAGATAGTATTTGTCTCCGTTACTAATTTTAACGTCTATATTGAGCATACATTCAAAGCTACGTTAATGTAAGTATTAACTGTATTTTTCTTACTTGTCACTTCTTCTTCCGTGTGTTTTTGCTTTTAGGAAGCTTTAATTGTCGAGTGCTAGTAATAGTGTTCCATAGATTTCGTGTTTGTTTTGAATATTGTCAGAGAGAGTCCCGTTAGTCAACCATAGTGCCAGTAATGCTAGTGTTTGTTTTGAATACACTCCAGAGACAGGTAGCGCTATTTTCGTTGTTTTCTACAAGAAGTGTCTAGTAACCACAGTTTCGTCAACTATCAGCTGCCTTTAGTGAATGAGCAGTCTAGTTAAAAGTTGATTAACTCTCTACAGTAAATTCATTTCTTAGGATGAATAGGATGTGTGACTGCTGTGTACAGACGCAGGAGGAGCTGACCACTGTTCTCGAACAGCTGAACGTGTTGATGGCTGCGGTCAGCCGTCTTCAGGCTGCTGCCTCGGAGTATAGCGGCAGTGGGGAATCTGGTGCGTCGCATAGTACACCACAGGTGTTACATGCTTCACCCACTGTCCCTGCTGTCGAGACATCTTCGCGGGTACCGGGCGTGGTTGGCCCCTCCCCCCCCCCCCCCCCCCCCCACCTCCTCAACAAGGGGAGTGGCGGGTTCAGCGACGTTCGCGGCGCACGAGGCAGAGGATCAATGTGGAGGCTGGCCGTCTGGCATCACCCGCTCTGCATGTGAGTGGACATGTGGCCGCTCCTTCAGCAAGGTCCGAGCAGGCACACGGGGGGACGCGTTTATTAGTGACTGGGAGCTCCGACGATAGGCGGGTGATGGAGCTCCTTAGTGAAATAGCGGAAAGGTCGGGGAAGAAGGCCAGTGTTCACTCTGTCTGCTTGCCGGGGGGTCTCATCCGAGATGTGGAGGAGGCCCTGCCGGCGGCGATAGAGAGCACTGGGTGCACCCGACTGCAAATTGTTGCTCATGTCGGCACCAGTGACTCCTGCCGTCTGGGTTCAGAGGTCATCCTCAGTTCATACAGGCGGTTGGCGGAGTTGGTGAAGGCGGAAAGCCTCTCTCAAGGGGTGGAATCTGAGCTAACTATTTGTAGTATCGTTTCCAGAATCGATTGCGGTCCTCTTGTTCGGAACCGAGTGGAAGGCTTAAACCAGAGGCTCAGAGATTCTACGGAGATCTGGGGTGCAAATTTCTCGACCTCCGCTATCGGGTGGGGAAATGTAGGGTCCCCCTGAATGGGTCAGGCGTGCACTACACGCAGGAAGCGGCTACAAGGGTAGCGGAACAGGTGTGGAGTGCACATGTGGGTTTTTTAGGTTAGAGAATTCCCTCCCTAGGCCCGACAAGACGCCTACTGAGACGCAGCAAGGTAGAAGTAGGCAAAATGCAAAAGGAAATAACAATATTAATGTGCTAATAGTAAACTCCTCCCCCATGAATCATGGACCTTGCCGTTGGTGGGGAGGCTTGCGTCCCTCAGCGATACAGATAGCCGTACCGTAGGTGCAACCACAACGGTGGGGTATCTGTTGAGAGGCCAGACAAACGTGTGGTTCCTGAAGAGGGGCAGCAGCCTTTTCAGTAGTCGCAATGGCAACGGTCTGGATGATTGACTGATCTGGCCTTGTAACACTAACCAAAACGGCCTTGCTGTGCTGGTACTGCGAACGGCTGAAAGCAAGGGGAAACTACGGCTGCAATTATTCCCGAGGGCATGCAGCTTTACTGTATGGTTAAATGATGATGGCGTCCTCTTGGGTAAAATATTCCAGAGGTAAAATAGTCCCCCATTCGGATCTCCGGTCGGGGACTACTCAAGAGGATGTCGTTATCAGGAGAAAGAAAACTGGCGTTCTACGGATCGGAGCGTGGAATGTCAGATCCCTTAATCGGGCAGTTAGGTTAGAAAATTTAATAAGGGAAATGGATACGTTAGAGTTAGATATAGTGGGAATTAGTGAAGTTCGGTGGCAGGAGTAACAAGACTTCTGGTCAGGTGACTACAGGGTTATAAACACAAAATCAAATAGGGGTAATGCAGGAGTACGTTTAATAGTGAATAGGAAAATAGGAATGCGGGTAAGCTACTACAAACAGCATAGTTAACGCATTATTGTGGCAAAGATAGACACGAAACCCACGCCTACTACAGTAGTACAAGTTTATATAACAACTAGTTCTGCAGATGACGAAGAAATTAAAGAAATGTATGATGAAATAAAAGAAATTATTCAGATAGTGAAGGGTGACGAAAATTTAATAGTCATGGGTGACTGGAATTCGGTAGTAGGAAAAGGGAGAGAAGGAAATGTAGTAGGTGAATATGGATTGGAACTAAGAAATAAAAGAGGAAGCCGCCTGGTAGAATTTTGCACAGAGCATAAGCTAATCATAGCTAACACATGGTTGAAGAACCATAAAAGAAGATTGTATACATGGAAGAATCCTGAAGATACTAAAAGGTATCAGATAGATTATATAATGGTAAGACAGAGATTTAGGAACCAGGTTTTAAATTGTAAGACATTTCTAGGAGCAGATGTGGACTCTGACCACAATCTATTGGTTATGATCTGTAGATTAAAACTGAAGAAACTGCAAAAAGGTGGGAATTTAAGGAGATGGGACCTGGATAAACTGACTAAACCAGAGGTTGTACAGTGTGTCAGGGAGAGCATAAGGGAACAATTGACAGGAATGGGGGAAAGAAATACAGTAGAAGAAGAATGAGTAGCTGTGAGGGATGAAGTAGTGAAGGCAGCAGAGGATCAAGTAGGTAAAAAGACGAGGGCTAGTAGAAATCCTTGGGTAACAGAAGAAATATTGAATTTAGTTGATGAAAGGTGAAAATATAAAAATGCAGTAAATGAAGCAGGCAAAAAGGAATACAAACGTCTCAAAAATGAGATTGACAGGAAGTGCAAAATGGCTAAGCAGGGATGGCTAGAGGACAAATGTAAGGATGTAGAGGCCTATCTCACTAGGGGTAAGATAGATACTTCCTACAGGAAAATTAAACAGACCTTTGGAGATAAGAGAACCACTTGTATGAACATCAAGAGCTCAGATGGAAACCCAGTTCTAAGCAAAGAAAGGAAAGCAGAAAGGTGAATGGAGTATACAGAGGGTCTATACAAGGGCGATGTACTTCAGGACAATATTATGGAAATGGAAGAGGATGTAGATGAAGATAAAATGGGAGATAAGATACTGCGTGAAGAGATTGACGGAGCACTGAAAGACCTGAGTCGAAACAAGGCCCCCGGAGTAGACAACATTCCATTATAACTACTGACGGCCTTGGGAGAGCCAGTCCTGACAAAACTCTACCATCTGGTGAGAAAGACGTATGAGACAGGCGAAATACCCTCAGACTTCAAAAAGAATATAATAATTCAAATCCCAAAGAAAGCAGGTGTTGGCAGATGTGAAAATTACCGAACTATCAGTTTAATAAGTCACAGCTGCAAAATACTAACGTGAATTCTTTACAGACGAATGGAAAAACTAGTAGAAGCCAACCTCGGGGAAGATCAGTTTGGATTTCGTAGAAATGTTGGGACACGTGAGGCAATACTGACCCTACGACTTATCTTAGAAGCTAGATTAAGGAAAGGCAAACCTACGTTTCTAGCATTTGTAGACTTAGAGAAAGCTTTTGACAATGTTGACTGGAATTCTACCCTACAAATTCTGAAGGTGGCAGGGGGTAAATTACAGGGGGCGAAGGACTATTTACAATTTTTACAGAAACCAGATAGCAGTTATAAGGGTCGAGGGGTATGAAAAGGAAGCAGTGGTTGGGAAGGGAGTGAGACAGGGTTGTAGTCTCTCCCCGATGTTATTCAATCTGTATATTGAGCAAGCAGTGAAGGAAACAAAAGAAAAATTCGGAGTAGATATTAAAATCCATGGAGAAGAAATAAAAACTTTGAGGTTTGCCGATGGCATTGGAATCCTGTCAGAGACAGCAAAGGACTTGGAAGAGCAGTTGAACGGAATGGATAGTGTCTTGAAAGGAGGATATGAGATGCACATCAACAAAAGCAAAACGAGGGTAATGGAATGTAGTCGAATAAAGTCGGGTGATGTTGAGGGAAATGGATTAGGAAATGAGACACTTAAAAGTGGTAAAGGAGTTTTGCTATTTGGGGAGCAAAATAACTGATGATGGTCGAAGTAGAGAGGATATAAAATGTAGACTGGCAATGGCAAGGAAAGCGTTTCTCAAGAAGAGAAATTTGTTAACATCGAGTATAGATTTAAGTGTCAGGAAGTCATTTTTGAAAGTATTTGTATGGAGTGTAACCATATATGGAAGTGAAACATGGACGATAAATAGTTTGGACAAGAAGAGAATAGAAGCTTTTGAAATGTGGTGCTACAGAAGAATGCTGAAGATTAGATGGGTAGATCACATAACTAATGAGGAGATATTGAATAGGATTGGGGAGAAGAGAAGTTTGTGGCACAACTTGACTAGAAGAAGGGATAGGTTGGTAGGACATGTTCTGAGGCATCAAGGGATCACCAATTTAGTATTGGAGGGCAGCGTGGAGGGTAAAAATCGTAGAGGGAGACCAAGAGATGAATACACTAAGCAGATTCAGAAGGATGTATGTTACGGTAGGTACTGGGAGATGAAGAAGCTTGCACGGGATAGAGTAGCATGGAGAGCTGCATCAAACCAGTCTCAGCACTGAAGACCACAACAACAATAGTAAACTGCAGGAGCGTCTATAGAAAGGTCGCAGAACTGCTCTCATTAATAAACGGTCACAATGCCCACATAGTACTAGGAACAGAAAGTTGGCTGAAGCCAGATATAAACAGTAATGAAATTCTAAACTCAGATTGGAATGTATACCGCAGAGGCAGGCTGGACATTGAAGGGGGAGTCGTGTTTATAGCGATAAGAAGTTCAATAGTGTCGAAGGAAATTGACGGAGATCCGAAATGTGAAATAATTTGGGTGAAGGTCAAGGTTAAAGCACGCTCAGACATGGTGACTGGATGTCTCTATAGGCCCCCTGGATCAGCCGCTGTTGTGGCTGAGCACCCGAAGGGTGATTTGGAAAATATTTCCAGTAGATTTCCCCATCATGTCGTAGTTCTGGGTGGAGATTTTAATTTAACAGATATAGACTGGGAGACTCAAACGTTCATAACGGGTGGCAGGGACAAAGAATCCAGTGAAATTTTTTAAGTGCTTTATCTGAAAACTACCTTGAGCAGTTAAACAGAGAACCGACTCGTGGCGATAACATATTAGACCTTCTGGTGACAAACAGACCCGAACTATTTGAAACAGTTAACGCAGAACAGGGAATCAGCGATCATAAAGCGGTTACGGCATCGATGATTTCAGCCGTAAATAGAAATATTAAAAAAGGTAGGAAGATTTTTCTGTTTAGCAAAAGTGACAAAAAGCAGATTACAGGGTACCTGACGGCTCAACACAAAAGTTTTGTCTCAAGTCCAGATAGTATTGAGGATCAGTGGACAAAGTTCAAAACCATCGTACAATATGCGTTAGATGAGTATGTGCCAAGCAAGATCGTAAGAGATGGAAAAGAGCCACCGTGGTACAACAACCGAGTTAGAAAACTGCTGCGGAAGCAAAGGGAACTTCACAGCAAACATAAACATAGCCAAAGCCTTGCAACAAACAAAAATTACGCGAAGTGAAATGTAGTGTGAGGAGGGCTATGCGAGAGGCGTTCAATGAATTCGAAAGTAAAGTTCTATGTACTGACTTGGCAGAAAATGCTAAGAAATTTTGGTCTTATGTCAAAGCGGTAGGTGGATCAAAACAAAATGTCCAGACACTCTGTGACCAAAATGGTACTGAAACAGGCCGAAATACTAAATGTCTTTTTCCAAAGCTGTTTCACAGAGGAAGAGTGCACTGTAGTTCCTTCTATAGATTGTCGCACAGATAACAAAATGGTGGATTTTAAATTGACGACAGAAGGATAGAGAAACAATGAAAATCGCTCAAAAGAGGAAAGGCCGCTGGACCTGATGGGATACCAGTTCGATTTTACACAGAGTACACGAAGGAACTTGCCCCTCTTCTTGCAGGGGGGTACCGTACGTCTCTAGAAGAGCGTAGCATTCCAAATGGTAGGAAAAGGTCAAAGGTCATTCCTGTTTTCAAGAAGGGACGTCGAACAGATGTGCAGAACTGTAGACCTATATCTCTATCGTCGATCAGTTGTAGAATTTTGGAACACATATTACGTTAGAGTATAATGACTTTTCTAGAGACTAGAAATCTACTCTGTAGGAATCAGCATGGGTTTCGAAAAAGACGGTCGTGTGAAACCCAGCACGCGCTATTCGTCTACGAGACTCAGAGGGCCATAGACGAAGGTTCCCAGGTAGATGCCGTGTTTCTTGACTTCGTCAAGTCAACAAAGTAAGAGCATATGGACTATCAGACCAATTGTGTGATTGGATTGAAGAGTTCCTAGCTAACAGACCGCAGCATGTCATTCTCAGTGGAGAGAAGTCTTCCGAAATAAGAGTGATTTCAGGTGTGCCGCAGGGGAGTGTCGTAGGACCGTTGCTATTCACAATATACACAAATAACCTTGTGGATGAAATCGGAAGTTCACTGAGGCTTTTTGCGGATGAAGCTGTGGTATATCGAGAAGTTGTAACAATGGAAAATTGTACTGAAATGCTGGAGGATCTGCAGCGAATTGACGCATGGTGCAGGGAATGGCAATTGAATCTCAATGTAGACAAGTGTAACGTGCTGCGAATACACAGAAAGAAAGATCACTTATCATTTATCTACAATATAGCAGGTCAGCAGCTGGAAGCAGTTAATTCCATAAATTATCTGGGAGTCTGCATTAAGAGTGATTTAAAATGGAATGATCATATAAAGCTGATCGTCGGTAAAGCAGATGCCAAACTGAGATTCATTGGAAGAATCCTAAGGAAACGCAATCCGAAAACAAAGGAAGTAGGTTACAGTACCCTTGTTCGCCCACTCCTTGAATACTGCTCAGCAGTGTGGGATCCGTACCAGATAGGGTTGATAGAAGAGATAGAGAAGATCCAACGGAGAGCAACGCGCTTCGTTACAGGATCATTTAGTAATCGCGATAGTGTTACGGAGATGATAGATAAACTCCAGTGGAGGACTCTGCAGGAGAGACGCTCAGTAGCTCGGTACTGGCTTTTGTTGAAGTTTCGAGAACATACTTTCAGTGAGGAGTCAAGCAGCATATTGCTCCCTCCTACGTATATCTCGCGAAGAGACCATGAGGATAAAATCAGAGAGATTAGAGCCCACACAGAGGCATACCGACAATCCTTCTTTACACGAACAATACGAGACTGGAATGGAAGAGAGAACCGATAGAGGTACTCAAGGTACCCTCCGCCACACACCGTCAGGTGGCTTGCGGAGTATGGATATTGATGTAGATGTAGAAAGCTAATGTTTCTTCTATTTCTATAGCTATGTTACCATTTTACTCTCAACATAGGCATAGACGACAAAATACGGAGATCTACGGTCACGCCGTCATGCATCCGACACGTTTCACGGGTTACAGAGAACTGTCGAAAGCAAACTGCCCAGCTTTCCGTACAGCTCGTGTGGACTTGGTGGTTTCGAGGTTAGAGTTCACGCCGCGCTCATGTCATGCCAGAGGCGGCTGAAATGACACATTATTGCCCGAGTGCTAAAGTTGCAAAACATTTTCTGGGAACTGCCGAGTTCTAACTATCCAGTGTTCTTCATTTCATTACCCTCATGCTGAATGATTGATGTGGTTCTTACATCTGCATACACGCTCTCATTCCTCTCTCGGCATTGGAAAATTAAAAGGGAAGCCAATGTAAAATGTAACAATATTTGTACTGTAAGTCATGCATTTTGCAGTGACGTGCGAAGTACAGACAGAAATGTACATGAGTCACGATGTACGTGTGGTATATGAAAGAGATCAGATAGTTACCCTTCTCAGTACAATGAATTTAAACACTTAAGAAACCGCATTGCGAACTGATGAAATACAATAAAGTGACAGAAGTCATAGGATAGCGATATGCACATATACAGATGGCGGTAGTGTCGCGTACAGGAGGTATAAAAGAGCAGTGTGTTGGCGGAGCTAACATGTGTACTCAGGTGATACATGTGAAAAAGTTTCCGACGTGATTACCGCCGCACGACTGGAATTAACAGACTTCGAACGAGGAACGGTGGTTGGAACTAGACACATAGGACATTCCATTTCGAAAATCTTTACGGGATTCAATATTCTGAGATCCACTGTGTCAAGAGTGTGCCGAGAATAACAAATTTCAGACGTTACTTCTCACCACGGACAATGCAGTGGCCGACGACTTTCACTTAAAGACCGAGAGCAGCGGCGTTTGCGTAGAGTTGTCAGTGCTAACAACAAGCAACACTGCCTGACATAACTTCAGAAATCATTGTAGGTCGTACGACGGACGTATCCGTTTGGGCAGTGCGGTGAAATTTGGCATTACTGGGCTATAGTAGCAGACCGACGCGGTACCTTTGTTAACAGCACGACACCGCATGCAGTGCTCTCTGGGCTAGTCACCATATCGGTTGGACCCTAAACGACTGGAAAATCATGTCCAGGTCATATGAGTCCCGATTTCAGTTGGTAAGCGCTCTTGGTATCGTCCGAGTGTAGCATAGACCTCACGAATCCATTGACCAAGTCGTCAACAAGGCACTGTGCAAGCTAGTGGTGGTTCCATAATGGGTAGGATGGGTCCTGTGGTCCAACTGAACCTGTCAGTGACTGTAAATGTTTATATTCGGCTACCTGGAGACCACTTGTAGCCATTCATGGACTTCATGTTCCCAAACAATGATGGAATTTTTATGGATGACAATGCACCCTGTCGTCGGGCCACAACTGTTAGCGACTGGTTGGTTAGAAGAACATTCTGAACAACTCAAGCGAATGGAGTAGCCAGCCAGATCTACCGTCATGAATCCCATCGAAAATTTATGGGACATAGTCAAGAGGTTAGTTCGTGCACAAAATGCTGCATCTTCAACACTTTCGCATTGGGTAAGTCAGGGTGATATAGTGAATCAGGTGAAATGGTTAATTGCTTTAATTCTTTACTGGTTAAACAGATGTCTCTGTATGTATGCATGCCAACAGTCTCTGATCATCTGTGTAGTGTGCACGTGCTGAAAATCAGCTCCGTTTTAAAAACCGTAAGTACTTTGTACTTTTTCGATGCTAAATAATTTTTATAAGCTGCATGCGTTTGTAGATGTTACTTCAGGTAGCGTAGTCCGCGGGGAATTTTTTGATATATTCTGCCTTCTTATCCTGCTCATGTACTACATAAACTAGAAATCGTTGCGTCTAGAGTTTTGAACTTCTTGCCGTGCTATTCACCGTTTCACCCATAGCAAATGGGAGAAATGGTGAACTCGGGCAGGGGTGATAGGTGAAGGACTTTTCTCATGTGTAAAGTATAATGCTTTTATTTAGGTACACCCCAACCAGGGTTTTTGACAAGTCATGAAACATTAGCGTTTCCTATCCAACGCAAGAGTTATATTCTGTCTTATCCGACGTCTCAATACAATCGTTAATTTAAAAATTAGTTTTTTTTTGCGAGTGCAGTTTGATTTGTCATTGTTTAAAAAAGTAAATATTCTAACTACCGCCATTGTTCCAGGCAAAGCTGCCTACACTTTACAAAAGACAAAAACTATCCAGCCGTGCTGATTGGACAGAGTAGCAACTTAATGATGCCGTAAAGGCGGTGCAAAATGGAATGAGCCTGAATAAAGCCTCAAAGGAGTTTCACGTTCCATGGTCAACACTGAAGAGACGATTAGCAAACGGGTGCTTTACGAAAAAACCTTTGGGTGGGCCGCCTGTACTAACATAAGAATGTGAGAAAAAGTTGGTAAAACATATCATAAAATTACAAAACTTCAGATTTGCACCCACAAGGACAGAAGTACGTACCATGGCATATAAACTAGCTGAGAAATATAGCCAAAATCACAAATTTAATCGAGAAAAGGAAATTGCTGGAATGGAATGGCTACATTTATTCTTAAAAAGAAATCCGGAACTCTCAATCCGCAAATCGGAAGGAGTTTCACAAGTACGGTCAAGGGGTTTAAGTACGAAAAATGTTTCAAACTATTTTTCATTGCTGCAGAACATCTTGGTAGAGCATAACCTCCTTGATAAGTCGGGAAATATACTCAACGTAGATGAGTCCGGACTTCAGCTGAATAATAGACCAGGTTACGTGTTGGCAACAAAGGGGTCTAAGAGCGTTCCAGCGAGAACATCCGGTGAAAAGGGTGAAACCATATCTGTAATCGCTTGGTGCAATGGAGAGGGAAGGTGTTTACTCCCATCTTGTGTTTTGAATGGAAAAAATGAAAAGGCCGAGTACATGGACGGTATGCCGCCGGGTTCCACGATTTTCATGTCACAAAAGTCTGCGTACGTAACAACTGATATTCTTCTTCTGTGGCTAAGGAACTATTTTGTACCGAGGAAGCCTGAGGGAACAGTCGTACTTATTTTGGATGGACATAGCTCTCATTGCACCAGCGTGGATACATTAGAGTTTGCAGAAGAAAAAAAAAACATAATTTTGCTCGGTCTACCCAGCCACACCACACACTATCTGCAGCCGCTAGACAGAGCATTTTTTAAAGCTCTGAAATCATATTATTACAATCCTTGCAATTCGTACATTAAAATGAATCCAAATAGAAAAATTTCCAGACTAGTGTTCGGAAGACTGCCTACAAAGGCATGGGTACAAGCAGCTACGACAGAGAATGCAATATCGGGGTTCAGAAGCACAGGAATCATCACGTTTAATTCTGATGTCATCCCCTAATACGCGTTTTTAACATCTGCTTCAGATCAACATTAGGAAAACAACGAACGACATGAAAACAGACCAACTTCACCTCGACCAAGTTGTTCGCATTGGCAAGAGATACCTAATCCCTCGGAAGAAGCAAATGCAGACGTAGATAACGATCAGTGACTTGAACACATACAAGCTTCACCACAACTGGGCTGTTTGCAACGGGAGGAAAATCCACAGGAAAACATGCAGTGTTCATCAGAAGCAACAGATATGACCTCGACAGTGGCAACAGAAGAATCTCAAATAACCCCTGGCAAACTCTTCGACCATATTTCGCCGATACCTATCCTAGATAAAGTTGCATCTGCAAGGAAGAAGTACAGAGCTTTAGCTGAGGTTTTGACTTCTTCAGAAAACATCGACAACCTGCGAAACAGAAAACGACAAAATGAGTCAGTGAAGAGTAGAGCAAATGCTAAAAAGAGGACCAAAGGAGAAACCGTAACCAAAGGAAACACCGTAACCAAAGGAAAAACCGTAACCAAAGAGACTACCAAAGGAATTATCAAAAAGGAGCAGAAGAAACGAAAAGCGTTACCACTGACACCGAATCCGACTCGTCGCTGGATATCCAATTGCAAAACGATGATGACGGCTCGGATGATGAAGAGTGTTGTTGTGTAGGGTGCGGTGAACTGTACAGTTGCACTAAAAAGGATGTGGATTGGATCAAATGTATTTGCCGCCAACGTTGGCTGCATGAAGACTGTTCTAAATATGAATCAATGTGTGTCGTATGTGGCAGAAACCAGGGGAAATAAGTTCACCATTTCATGCATATACATGGGTGAAATGATGAAATTGATAAAAATAAGTGTTGTTTTTTAACTCTTGTAGTGCCTTAAAGAGGATGTGGTTCTGTTAATGTGTTACTTATGTATTTTGTGAAAGGAGAGTGTTTTTATTTTGTTTAAATAAACAATTTCTTGTCTCTACAAGGCCCAACTTTTTTGTTCACCATATCACCCTGATTTACCCTTTATGGGCGGCTATAGAGGCAGCATGGCTCTGTATTTCTGTTGAGGACATGCAACGACTTGTTGAGTGAATGCACATCGAGTTGGTGCACAACGCAGAAATAGGAGTTCCGAAACGTTATTAGGAGTTATCCCATGACCATTGTCGCCCCAGTGTACGTCGACAACCCCCAGTTTAACTGACTGATAATATACCTTTGCATCTGGATGTCGCTTATACCTTTTGTTCATGGTGGACAGTTCCTAGCGCTTTAGTTTTTAGCACTTTTAGCGCTATAAACTATTCAAATCCCCATGCAGCTGTCTCTCGAAAATTTATTAGCAACAGTCTCGTTATGTTCTTGAAACCACACATAGATACATGATTTTGATTAAGGAAAGTCCGAAAAATTGCAGATCAATTTATATCTTTAGTTAGGGTTTTCACGACATTTTTCATTCATTGTTTCCTTGGTGGGAGGACTGGTACGGGGGTGTACTCAGCCTCATGGGGCCAACTGAGGCGTTACTCGACAGATTAATAGCGGTTCCAGAGTCAAGAAATTCAATAACGATAGGAAGAACGGTGTGCTGACCACATACCACTCCATACCGCATCCGATAACGCCATTGGCAGGGGATGAAACGGCGGTCGTTCGGAGCCGATTGGCCCGTCTTGTGCCAGTACGTGGAACTTTACCCTACGTGCCTTTCTTTCATTTCAATTTTAGGACTTTTTAGAGAGATTAAGTAGAAGTGTACACATTAAAAAGAAACAGCCAAATATCATGATTTTTTTGATTAACTGTGTAAGATGTGATCTGCAAAAAATTATTTTAGCAGTAATTGGGAGCAGAGGCCTTATTTGCATCTAACTAAGGATTAAGGGAACTAGCAGGCGTAAATCCCAATGACTAATCCAGACGTTGACGCTGTGCAGCTGTTACTGTTCACCACATTGATGGATCTCCTTATAGGGACCAAATATTTGTCGGTTGCTTTCCTATCCGTACTACAGACAGAGTTTTGACCCAGTCATCAAAGTGTCGTCGCAGCGTTGAGTGACAGCATTAAGTAGTTAGCACCAAGCGGCACAGGAGCCGTACTCGATGGCTGCTGAAAGTTGCTATTATCCTTTGCGTTACGATTGTGCTGTCATAATTAACAACTGTATTTCACCTGAATGCCGGAGCAGAAAAATTGGACTTTTACCCTCGATTGTACAAATTAAATTAAACTCCAGGCACTTTTCTTACAATGAGACTCAAACGACCTTTCTCGGCGATAATGTACGACTAAAGCGCCCAATTGGTTTCTGTTGGGTAGGTGCGTAAGTTGGTAGCGGTTTCTCTAAGATTAATGAACGCAGAAGATACACGTAACAGAGATTTTAGTCATCAATAATATTTTCTTCTTCAGAATTTACAACAGTCTGCCAACGCAGAGGTAACTTTTCTATTCTGCGACTGCAGGAATGACTTGGTTTTGTGGTGAAGAACTCATCTACCTATGTTCGGAGCGCACTTTCATCCGGAAAGAATGTTCCTTGAGGGTTGTTCGTTAGAGTGTGGAAAAGGTGAATACCTGAGGGCACGAGGTCAGATGAATGAGTTCGGAGCGGAATGACTTCCCTACCAAACTCTCGTACAGTGTTTTTGACAGTCTAGCAGAATGCGGACAGGCGTTATCATCGGTAGCAGTACTTCACGCAGTCTTCCTCGTTTTGTTCTTGGATTGCGTCTCCAAGACCTCTCAGTTGTTGACCATAAGTGTCAGCAGTGATGGTTACACCTCGGGCAAGCAATTCGTAGCACACCACACCGTCTCTCTTCCACCAGATGTATAACATTATCTTCTGCGGATGAGCGCAGGTTTTTGTACAGGGAGTTGCCGCTTTGTTTGGTCTCAGCTATTCCTTTCTTTTCCTTGTGTTAGCAGAAAGACACCATTTCGAATCACCAGTAACGATACAAGAGGAATGCTCGGTGTAGTTCACGATCCAATTGATGGCGAGCAAGCAGAGATTCACATATGGCCATCAGCTTATTTTTGTGATTTTGGCTTAGAGCATGCGGTACCTATACAGCAGAGTTTTGAACCTACCACACTGCGTGCAGATGTTGCACGATGGTGGAATGATCACAGTTCATCACCTTTGCCAGTTCTCGAGTACACTGACGTGAATCACTGTGAATTAATCCGTTTAAACGATCTTCATCACACCCCGAAGGTCTTCCTGAACGTGGAGAGACACAAGTATCAAAACCATCCTCCTTAAAATGAGGAAACTATTTTCTTGCCGTGCTGTGACCAGTGGCATTATCACCAAACACGGCGCAAATGTTTCTGGCTGCCTCCGCCTCTGTCATCCGTCTACAGAAATAAAATATGTCGGAAATCTTCCGATTTCCCCACTTGGCACTCCACTTTCTAGCGTGTACAGCTCCACTCACTATCTTCAAATGACAATATGTAAACTCAAACGGCAACAGTGAACTGCAAATGAAAAGCGGCAGTCGATAAATAAACCCACGCAACCGGAATCCCAACATGCAAAATAAAAACGCTATAAACTTAGGCACCAACTTCATACATGCCGGAGAAATGACAAGAATCGACACTTGCTAAGAATATGTGGTATAGAAAAAATAAAGATTGTACACAGCAAAGCACTGCCTTTCATTTCTCTTCAGCGTGCAGAACGGGAGACAAACAGGACGAGATTTTGAGATCCTTGTACATTAGCAACGTAGACATATAACTAAACTGAGGTTTAAACACAGAGGAACACGCTGTTTGAAGGAAGAGCTAGTAAAGCGACGCAATTTCCGTCCTCTAGGAGCAGAGATGCGTGGAAAGGGCGCTTTACTCTTAGAACCGTAGTGTTACAAAGAAAAGAGGAATTCCGTGTTAAAGCCGGGCCATCCAGGCGCCCTTCATTACGCTCCTAGCGACGACACAGCTATTGCGTGTCCTTTGCAGGCTTGAAACGTGATTGCTTTTTTTTCAGTTTTAATCTCGAGCCCGGGCTACGCCGATTAATTACTATGGCAAGTCAATCTCGGCGACCAATTAAATCCCAGGGTTTCTAGGAAGGCTTTCGGCTTCAGACGAGGCTGAGGAAATGGCGTAGCTTTATCGGAGACGCGACCAGTTCGCTACAACCGCTCTTTCAAAGTGTCGCCGACGGATTTCGTAGGTTAGGACAACTAGCACAAGGCACATATTTGACCAATCTACAAACCATTTTATTCAGCTGATTATTTGGTAAGAACATAGCAAATTATTCCTCCGTTTGTTAACTTTAATAACGTTATTTGTACAGTTTTTATTTAAACAATAATTAGTAATGTAGCAATATTTCTTGAATTTTTAATAGATTCAAACGTTTTCCATACTAATAGATCAAGCTCGGAGTACCGCATTTTGTCTTTATTAATGTTTCTTTTGTTCGTTTTATGTAACAGGTTTCAATAGGATGATTTACGTTAGTTTAATTTACGAACATTCATTGTTGCTACAAATAATTACTGGATAGCTCTCACTGTCTTCAGAGGAATCCATAGAAACACTGAAAATAGTAGTCATAGGGGGAAATCTGAAGCAAACTAGCTGCATATGAAGAGCAAACGCTGTGAAGCACACGTAAAGTAATAAACCACTGGTTATTATTCAATATTATGAATTAGCTGATATAACTGAGAATGAATCTCCTAATTTCACAGAAAGGGGGCTCTCAGTTCGATTTTGACGACTGTAACAGTTAAATGATCGTAACTTACCTGCTGATTTTAGTACGCATGAAGAGTCTTGTAGTAAGTGAAAACAATGAAAGGTTTTCGGGGCACTTACTGCGTAATCCACAGGGTGTGCGCGACATTTCAGGAAGGAGACGGAAGTTTGGGAAGAGGCGGTTTGGTAATCGAAACGTCGTGGATACCACACATTAACGAGGTTTCATTGCTTCGACATGCAGCGAAAACGTAAAAACGCAAATCAGTTATCATACGCACTCTATTCCACTGCAGAGAACGGGTCACAATAGCTAAGATGTTGCTTTCCCTCCACATTTTATTCTCCAGTTCCGTGGTGCCGTACATATGGGTCTGCCTCTTCCATTACTTTGATGAACTTGACTGGGAAGAAAATACACCAACTTTAGTTTTCATCTGGATATAGTCTCACCTTGTGCCGGATGGGGCGGCTACGAGCCAGAATGGTGCGAGCAGGTGGTGGAGGAGAAGTGGATGCCCAGGAGGCTCCAGAGAAACGTAGCTGCAAGTGCATCAAGTTCTTTTATTGACGCATCTGCGCTGCCTTATAAGCCGAGTTAGCAGCTGGCTGGCCACTGAATTCTGCTGTGCTGACTGACTGCACGCCCGACGATGCTGACTTCACCACACCGGCAGCCTCGTTATGTGAGCCAGCCGCACAATTCCAACGGCAGTGGCGTGTTCCCAATGATTATGCAATGACCCCGAGTGATGCCGGTCTGCCTCATGGCGGCAGATCCCCACCATATGCAAATGCCCGCCCCACGATGGCGGACTATGGCTGCTGTGCATCGGCAGCAACTCACTGCCCACTGGGCAGGATTCAATCGTTCTGTTGCCCTGCTGTTTCCTCGAAATGGTGACTTCTACTGGCAGGTCCATGTAGCACCCTGGCTGGCACAGCCCCGTCAACCTGGCTGGGATGTGAGGCAGAACAATTACAAAAATGACCACTACTTATAGGTGGCAGCGGCGTATTTGTTGTGGATATGCGCCACTACCGATCACGTATCCTAAAAGCACTTCCGCCACTTTCAGTGGCCCTTGCTGCACTAGTCTGTTCAGCACCACTGAGTTCACTCTTTCAGTATTGCACTGGCCTTTAATTATTACATGACAACATCCCATACTCGCCTGCTGTCAGCGCTGCTGCAATACATCCATCAGGCTCATAGTGATATGCACGTACGAGTATATAGTTCTTACGCTACATAAGGTATGATTGTTGCTCCCGTCGACGCAAACTAGTTCTTACGTCATCTGGGTTAGTATTAAGCAATACATCTACTTACAGACTGCGAAGACAAGATCAGACTAATCACAGCACCTCGGTACGCCAATGGAACGGGGGAAACTACCCTAAAAGGTATGATGGGAAATACACCATCGGTGACAGAATTCGAGAGATCCCTCGCCTTATCGTTATGCTGAACTCCACAGCTTTAATGTCTGCCAACACAACGTAACATGCAAGGAGACAAACTTCTAAGTACTACCAACATATTGCCTACAGCTGTGAAGTAAAGCAATCTGGACATTGTGAGACAGTTTTAGGTGAAGTGGAAGGCTTAGGTTTATCTGCTGTGTTTAATAAATTTCGTTCTGTATCCACCCCTACTACTACTCTTGCATACTTTCGTGGTATTCCAATAATGGTACTTCAGTACTACTGTGGACTGAACGTAGACACAGATCATTTGTAAGTTGAAAGTGCGTATTATTCAGCTAATTCCTGACAGTTTGAAATGCTTTGTTTAAGAATTTTTTGTAACGTTATCATGACACGTTGTAATTCATTTGTATTAGTACAGTGCAGACTACGGTTTTTCTTTCGATAATTATGTGATCTGTAATACTACTATGCAAGAGGCGTCTGTATGTCGAAGGATGACTTCTCGATGAATCAGGATTACAGAAAATAAGCAAAACTTATGCACTACACTTTTTTTCGGAAGTTCAGTGTAGTTAAAATAACCAAATCTAGTAACTAAACGTTAATGAAGGAATACGCATCTTTTTAGCTAAATGGTGCAATTGTGCCGAACGTGAATTGAAAATGGTTCAGATGCCTCTGAGCACTATGGGACTTAACATCTGAGGTCATCAGTCCCCTAGAACTTAGAACTACTTAAACCTAACTAACCTAAGAACATTACATACATCCATGCCCGAGGTAGGATTCGAACCTTCGACCGTAGCGGTCGCGCGGTTCCAGACTAAAGCGCCTCGAACCATTCGGAGACAAAATGAACTAAAAGAATTTGTTGACGATTATGGCCGTTTCGGTTTCAGCATGTTGCTTTTTGTGGTACTGGGAAACGCTGAGGATTACAAAAAGATTATTGTAAACTCCCGTCATGAACTCGTACTCGCATCAGACAAGACACTGTATGATTTATCTCACATAAAGCAGACACCACGTCGAAAATTGCGCTCTAAAAATATATTCGGAAATGCCAGAAACACAAGTGTCGAAGAAAGAGTAAATATCATCATGGAATAGCTTAACAATGATCTAAACCTGACTCTAGCATTCCGTCAATGAAATTTAATTGAATGTGTTGCACAAGAAATCAGTGCGTTGACGAGGAAAATTAAATTCGATAAGGCACTCGAAACAACAATATACGTAATTTTGAGTTTTCAGTCAAACAAGAATTATATTTCCAATGATTGCAGCATATTCGATGTAATAAATATGAAAGGGTTGAACGTACACCTGAATTCTTCTAAATATCCTGAAGAGAACTGTTCGGTTGACTTTAGCACGAAGAGTACTGCGCAAGCTTGTGAAATAACGTACTGAAATTTTCAGTCGCTGTGTTATGGACAGAGAGGACTAAGCAGAAACCCCTCTCACGAACCGTAACAGAGTTTCTGAAGTTCCCCATTTTTCTTCAGTTGTTCAGCTCAAGTTTAAGAAACAAAGCAGTCGTCTGGCATTGATATGAGAGCCGAAATTCAAACAAAGACATCATTTCTAAAACAATACAATAATATGCTGAAAATACCATAATATACTGTTTGGCTGCTCATGATTCTGAATCAGAAATGACGCCTTCAGCCAAATGGTTTACAAGATGTACCCATGTATTGGAGGTCTAATGCTGCAAGAAATATTGTATTTATCCAATTGTTGGACTAAAGTAGTAGGAATAAAGAAACGAAAATTGAATTATTCAGTAATTTTAGAAACCCTTTTCTAAATCACACATCACGAGAGCCCTCTTTTCTGGACATGTTCTGCAGGCTGCGACTAAGCCATATCCTTGCAATATCCTTTCTTCCAGGAGTCCTAGTGCTGCAAGTGTCACAGGCGAACTTCTGTGAAGTTTGAAGGTAGGAGATGAGTCACTGGCAGAAGAAAGGCTGTGAAGACGGGTCGTGAGTCGTTTATTGGCTGCTTGGTCGATAGAGCACTTGCCTGTAAAAGGCAAAGACCCCGAGTTCGAGTCTTAGTCCAGCACACAGTTTTAAGACACCAGGAAATTTCAACATTTGTTTTAATATCGAACACTTGAAATAAATTTTTCTTAAGAATGCAGTGACACCACCTCTAATACACACATCAAAAAAAGTTTTGCATCACCTCGGTTTCGAGAGTTCCGGAACCTGCACAGAAAATTGGAATAGAGATCAACATAAACATCATTTCCGCGCTTTTTATTGCTCATGAAAACCACCATACAGCAAGACCTTCAGAGGTGGTGGTCCAGATTGCTGTACACACTGGTATCTCTAATACCCAGTTGCACGTCCTCTTGCATTGATGCATGCCTTTACTCGTCGTGGCATACTGCTCACAAGTTTATCAAGGCACTGTTGGCCCAGAGTGTCCCACTCCGCAACAGCAATCCGGCGTAGATCTCTCAGGGTAGTTGGTGGGTCACGTCATCCATAACAGCCCTTTTCAATCTATCCCAGGTATGTTCGATAGGGTTCATGTCTGGAGAACATGCTGGCCATCCTAGTCAAGCAATGTCGTTATCCTGAAGGAAGTCATTCACAATATGTGAATGATGGGGGCGCGAATAGTCGTCCATGGAGAAGAATGCCTCGCCAATACGCTGCCGATATCGGCTGGAGGATGGCATTCATGAATCGTGCAGCCGTTACGGCGCCTTCCATGACCACCAGTGGCGTGCGTCGGCCTCACATAATGCCACCCCAAAACAGCAGGGAACCTCCACCTTGCTGCACTCGGTGGACAGTGTGTCTAAAGCGTTCAGCCTGACAAGGTTGCCTCCAAACACATCTCCGACGATTGTCTGGTTAAAGACATATGCGACACTCAGGGTGAAGATAACGTGATGCCAATCCTGAGCGTTCCATTAGGCACGTTGTTGGGCCAATTTGTACCGCGCTGCGTGGTGTCGTGGTTGCAAAGATGGACTTCGCCATGGACGTTGGGAGTGAAGTTGCATATCATGCAGCCTACTGCGCACAGTTTGAGTCGTAACACGACATCCTGTGGCAACACGAAAAGCATTATTCAACATGGTGGCGTTGCTGTCAGGGTTCCACCGAGCCATAATCTGTAAGTAGCGGTCATCCACTGAAGCAGTAGCTCTTGGCAGCCTGAGCGAGGCATGTCATCGACAGTTTCTGTTTCTCTGTATCTCCTCCATGTCCGAACAGCCGGCCGGTGTGGCCGTGCGGTTAAAGGCGCTTCAGTCTGGAACCGCGTGACCGCTACGGTCGCAGGTTCGAATCCTGCCTCGGGCTTGGATGTGTGTGATGTTCTTAGGTTAGTTTGGTTTAATTAGTTCTAAGTTCTAGGCGACTGATGACCTCAGAAGTTAAGTCGCATAGTGCTCAGAGCCATTTGAACCATTTTTTGTCCGAACAACATCGCTTTGGTTCACTCCGAGATGCCTGGACACTTGTTGAGAGCCCTTCCTGGCACAAAGCAACAATGCGGACGTGATCGAACCGCGGTATTGACCGTCTAGGCATGGTCGTGTACCTCCTTCCTGGTGAAATGACTGTAACTGATCGGCTGTCGGACTCCCTCCGTGTAATAAGCGCTGCTCTTGCATAGTTGTTTACATCTTTGAGCGGGTTTAGTAACAATTCTGAACAATGAAAGGGACTGTGTCTGTGATACAGTGTCCACAGTCAACGTCTGTCTTCAGAAGCTCTGGAAACCGAGGTGATGCAAAACGTGTTTGATGTGTGTATATAAGAACACAAATAAAAACACAACCTAACACTATTATGGATGTTCACGTTTTGTAATTAATCGTCATATGCTGTGAATAACATATAGTTCAAATCACAAAAGCAAAATGTGCAAGCGATTTTTCGTAATGACCTAGAAAGAGAACTTAAAAGCCGTGAAGGTAATTAAACAAGTGAAATACTGCAGCGCAAATTCGATTCCGAACTCCGATAACATGACGTTATGAGAATATGAAACAAGGAATAAAAAGGTGCCGTCAGTAATGTGTCGAATATGTCATTCATAAGCGAAACTATCATTCAGTCTGAAAAAACCAAAGAGACGAAAAGTATCCTCTAAGTGTAACAATTACCGTATAACTGCTGGTGATACTTTGTCAATAACAACGAAAAGCGCCTGATGAATAAGCTTTAAAATTTTCGAACAGCTTAAGACAGAGAGAAAGCACAGCAACAGGAAGAGGTTACCCAACATGAACGTGAGACGGAACTTCTATGCAGCAGCTCGCAGCTGGTGCATTTCGCTCGTAGTTTATTGTTCGGTGGTTTCCTACTAGCGACCCCTCTAGCTGGTGCATTTCGCTCGTAGTTTATTGTTCGGTAGTTTCCTACTAGCGACCCCTCTAGCTGGTGCATTTCGCTCGTAGTTTATTGTTCGGTGGTTTCCTACTAGCGACCCCTCTAGCTGGTGCATTTCGCTCGTAGTTTATTGTTCGGTGGTTTCCTACTAGCGACCCCTCTAGCTGGTGCATTTCGCTCGTAGTTTATTGTTCGGTGGTTTCCTACTAGCGACCCCTCTAGCTGGTGCATTTCGCTCGTAGTTTATTGTTCGGTGGTTTCCTACTAGCGACCCCTCTAGCTGGTGCATTTCGCTCGTAGTTTATTGTTCGGTGGTTTCCTACTAGCGACCCCTCTAGCTGGTGCATTTCGCTCGTAGTTTATTGTTCGGTGGTTTCCTACTAGCGACCCCTCTAGCTGGTGCATTTCGCTCGTAGTTTATTGTTCGGTGGTTTCCTACTAGCGACCCCTCTAGGCTAACACAACATTCATATGCGATTACAGCACTTGTGGCCGGATCTGACTAAGCCGGTGATCGAACTTTAATGTATCACCCCTCCAGTAAGAGAATGTTATCGTTTTGAGGTGAAAAAGTTACAGAAATACCTATCAGCCAACTGAAACAAAGAAATTGATCGTCAGCTTTTAGACAAAGTTTTGCGACGTTAGGCGTAAATAACGAGACAAGGGCGAGGGGCACTCGCGCTCAGAAGGTTGCGTACAAATTTAATTATGTATATAGATAATATTAGTAATAATAATAATTTGATGTGGCTCAGTGGCCTGGTGCAGGTCTTGCTATAGGATGCCACTTCGACAACTTGAGCGTCCCTAACTAAGGTTGTTGATAAAATATTTATATGCCGATATTTTTTCAAAAACTATCAGTATACAGGTCGGCGATGTTTTTCACCCAGATATATCGATACATTTACATCAAAATGGCAGTATCAAGTGCCGCTATTTTATTTCGTATTATAATTTTTTCATGGTGTGGGTTCCTGTTGTCATGTCCTAGTTCATGAACCATGGGCAACGTGTGAGTGGCTAAGTAAGTGGTCCTGACAGTCGGGATACCAGTTACTTTTGAACAGGGCTGGGCATCTCGGACATATTCTGAGTCGTAGTCACCTTTGTGCTCAGACGGCAAAGACTACCAAATCCACCGGTTAGTCCCTCAACCGTTAGGGGTAAAACTCAATGGGACCCGGGGCAGGTAAGGCTAGCAACCAGCTTCCCTGGTACTTTAAATATGATGCTGGCACCAATCAGAGCAAAACGCCTCGGACCTTTGGAGGTGATGGAGTCTCACCTCTAATTGACAAACCAGGGACTCCTAAGATACGACTCGGCAAACGAATGGTAACGAGATGGGGAGCTATTAATATCAATGGGGGCTACTCTGGGAAGAAGGTAGAGCTGGCAGAGGCTGCAAGTAAGATGAGGTTGGATGTTTTAGCTGTTAGTGACATTCGGGTAAGGGGTGAGAAAGAAGAGGAAGTGGGAGAATACAAGTTCTACCTGTCAGGAGTCAAAACAGGAATAGCACAATGGGGTGTAGGGCTTTACATCAGGAATGTGTAGCCTCCCCACAAAAAAAATTCCGTAACCTCCCAACAGTAAAAACAATAATAATTATTTCTTTCTTTCACATTCAGCGTAACCTTCCAACAGTTTATTATTCCGTAACCTAGGAATAGTAAAAATGTGACTAATCTCTCAATAAAATTGCGACTCAATTATAACCTTTCAATAATTGACTGTGAATTTAAACTGGTAAATTTTGGACGTCAGCAGTGCTGCGTCATGGCCCTGAAAATTCATTCTGAATAAATTGAAAAATCTTACCTTAATTAGGTCGCCGGATACCGTGTTTATGTATATCTGCTCCTATAAGAAATTTTTCTGGCGCAGCTAAGTGCAACGCTGGCCGATAGATTTGTCATGTATAAAACGAAACAACTGATTTTTCTTTTCAATAATCGGGATGACCAAGGATTGGAGAAATTAGTAAATTCTTTAAATTGAAATGAATGATTGTCAAAAGTTACTTTTTATGAGAAAGATTATTATTAAGAGATTTTTTTTAAAAACATTTACATGGGACTCGATATAACAATACTACATATGCGAGAGGCTGCTTTTACCTTATACTACAACGCTCAGGCTCCGCCATCGCCCCACCACGACCGGCCCAGCCAACACGATACACCAGACTGCTAGCTACTACTACTACACAGTTCCTACTGCATACAACACTGCTCTTTGGTCTGAGATTCTCTTATAGCTCACATATCGCAGGCAGCGCGTGAGCAATCCATCGAAATTACATCTGCTCGAATGCGCTAACAACAAATCCCTTAATCATGGACCCCTTACAAATGGTTCAAAAAAATTGGTTCAAATGGCTCTGAGCACTATGGGACTTAACATCTGAGGTCATCAGTCCCCTGGAACTTAGAACTACTTAAATCTAACTAACCTAAGGACATCACTCACATCCATGCCCGAGGCAGGATTCGAACCTGCGACCGTAGCAGTCGCGCGGTTCCGGACTGAAGGGCCTAGAACCGCTCGGTCACCGTGAAAGAAATGGAACCCAGCGTAGTTGCAATAAGGTATGTAAACGAACGACTGATGTGGATAGATTTGCCAGTGTCTAGCAAGAAAATTAGGATTGTGTCAGTATATTCGCATTATGAAGGGACAGATCAAGATAAGATGGATAGTTTTTATAACGCACTCAGTGATTTAGTTGTTAGAGTAAAGGACAAGGACAGTGTTCTGCTCATGGATGATTTTAATGCCAGAGTTGGAAATCGAACAGAAGGGTATAAAAAGGTTATGGGTAAATTTGGAGAGGATATGGAGGTCAACAGGAACGGGAAACAACGCTTGGATTTCTGTGCCAGTATGGGCTTAGTAATCACAAACTCCTTTTTTAAACATAAGAACATTCACCAGTATACTTGGGAAGGCAGGGGAACCAGATCTGTCATTGACTATATGATAACAGATCAGGAATTCAGGAATCAGGAAAGCTGTGAGGGACACACGTGTGTTCAGGGGATTCTTTGATGACACTGATCACTATTTACACTGCAGTGAAATTGGTATTGTGAGGCCGAAAGTGCAGGAGGTCAGGTCCATATGTAGGAGAATAAGAGTGGAGAAACTTCAGGATAAGAAAATCAGGCACAAGTACTTAAGAGTGATCTCAGAAAGGTACCAGTTAGTTGAATGTATTCAATTACAGTCATTGGAAAAGGAATGGACAAGGTACAGGGACACAGTACTAGAAGTGGCTAAAGAATGTCTTGGAACAGTAGTGTGTAAAGGTAGGATGAAGCAAACAGCTTGGTGGAATGACACAGTCAAGGCAGCCTGTAAAAGGAAAAAGAAGGCGTATCAAAAATGGCTGCATACTAGAACACAGGTAGACAGAGAAAGTTATGATGAAGAAAGAAACAAAGCCAGACACATAATTGCAGCATCCAAGAAGAAATCTTGGAAAGACTTTGGAAACAGGTTGGAGACTTTGGGTCAAGCTGCTGGAAAACTATTCTGGAGTGTAATTAGCAGTCTTCGAAAGGGAGGTAAGAAGGAAATGACAAGTATTTTGGACAGATCAGGAAAACTGCTGGTGAATCCTGTTGATGCCTTGGGCAGATGGAGGGAATATTTTGAAGAGTTGCTCAATGTAGGTGAAAATACGATCATTAATGTTTCAGATTTAGATGTACAATGGGATAGCAATGATGATGGAAATAGGATCACATTTGAGGAAGTGGAGAAAATGGTCAATAGATTGCAGTGCAATAAAGCGGCTGGTGTGGATGAAATTCAGTCGGAATGTAGTGTTCGCAGAAGAGCCAACACTGTTTTTCTAAGGAGGCCGAAATGCCCGCGTTTAATTACACGCTGACTGGCGCGAGGTCTGGAACAGGACAATATCTTGAGAATTGCAAATAAAGTAAATAGTTGATATAATACTTAACTTTAATCCACAATTGTAGAACATCGCTCTTGATGATACATGCTATAACCACAATATACACTCCTGGAAATGGAAAAAAGAACACATTGACACCGGTGTGTCAGACCCACCATACTTGCTCCGGACACTGCGAGAGGGCTGTACAAGCAATGATCACACGCATGGCACAGCGGACACACCAAGAACCGCGGTGTTGGCCGTCGAATGGCGCTAGCTGCGCAGCATTTGTGCACCGCCGCCGTCAGTGTCAGCCAGTTTACCGTGGCATACGGAGCTCCATCGCAGTCTTTAACACTGGTAGCATGCCGCGACAGCGTGGACGTGAACCGTATGTGCAGTTGACGGACTTTGAGCGAGGGCGTATAGTGGGCATGCGGGAGGCCGGGTGGACGTACCGCCGAATTGCTCAACACGTGGGGCGTGAGGTCTCCACAGTACATCGATGTTGTCGCCAGTGGTCGGCGGAAGGTGCACGTGCCCGTCGACCTGGGACCGGACCGCAGCGACGCACGGATGCACGCCAAGACCGTAGGATCCTACGCAGTGGCGTAGGGGACCGCAGCGCCACTTCCCAGCAAATTAGGGACACTGTTGCTCCTGGGGTATCGGCGAGGACCATTCACAACCGTCTCCATGAAGCTGGGCTACGGTCCCGCACACCGTTAGGCCGTCTTCCGCTCACGCCCCAACATCGTGCAGCCCGCCTCCAGTGGTGTCGCGACAGGCGTGAATGGAGGGACGAATGGAGACGTGTCGTCTTCAGCGATGAGAGTCGCTTCTGCCTTGGTGCCAATGATGGTCGTATGCGTGTTTGGCGCCGTGCAGGTGAGTGCCACAATCAGGACTGCATACGACCGAGGCACACAGGGCCAACATCCGGCATCATGGTGTGGGGAGCGATCTCCTACACTGGCCGTACACCACTGGTGATCGTCGAGGGGACACTGAATAGTGCACGGTACATCCAAACCGTCATCGAACCCATCGTTCTACCATTCCTAGACCGGCAAGGGAACTTGCTGTTCCAACAGGACAATGCACGTCCGCATGTATCCCGTGCCACCCAACGTGCTCTAGAAGGTGTAAGTCAACTACCCTGGCCAGCAAGATCTCCGGATCTGTCCCCCATTGAGCATGTTTGGGACTGGATGAAGCGTCGTCTCACGCGGTCTGCACGTCCAGCACGAACGCTGGTCCAACTGAGGCGCCAGGTGGAAATGGCATGGCAAGCCGTTCCACAGGACTACATCCAGCATCTCTACGATCGTCTCCATTGGAGAATAGCAGCCTGCATTGCTGCGAAAGGTGGATATACACTGTACTAGTGCCGACATTGTGCATGCTCTGTTGCCTGTGTCTATGTGGCTGTGGTTCTGTCAGTGTGATCATGTGATGTATCTGACCCCAGGAATGTGTCAATAAAGTTTCCCCTTCCTGGGACAATGAATTCACGGTGTTCTTATTTCAATTTCCAGGAGTGTATATAGCAAAGGATTATGGCGCCTTGCTAGGTCGTAGCAAATGTAGCTGAAAGCTATGCTAACTATCGTCTCGGGAAATGAGAGCGTATTTGTCAGTGAACCATTGCTATGAACGTCGGCTGTACAACTGGGGCGAGTGCTAGGAAGCTCTCTAGACCTGCCATGTAGTGGCGCTCGGTCTACTATCACTGACAGTGGCGACACGCGGGTCCGCCGTATACTAACGGACCGCGGCCGATTTAAAGGCTACCACCTAGCAAGTGTGGTGTCTGGCGGCGACACCACACGGAACTCATCAAATACAGTGGAATGTCAGGTCTTAAATGGCTACACAGGATAATTGAAATGGCGTGGGAGTCGGGACAGGTTCCATCAGACTGGACGAAAGCAGTAATCACACCAATCTTTAAACATGGAAACAGAAAAGATTGTAATAACTACAGAGATATCTCTTTAATCAGCGTTGTGTGTAAAATCTTTTCAGGTATTGTTGAAAGGAAAGTGCGAGTATTAGTTGAGGACAAATTGGATGAAAATCAGTGTGGGTTTAGACCTCTTAGAGGTTGTCAGGACCAGATCTTTAGCTTACGGCAAATAATGGAGAAGTGTTACGAGTGGAACAGGGAGTTGTATCTATGCTTTATAGATCTAGAAAAGGCATATGACCGGGTTCCTAGGAGGAAGTTATTGTCTGTTCTAAGGGATTATTGAATAGGAGGCAAACTTTTGCAAGCAATTAAAGGTCTTTACATAGATAGTCAGGCAGCAGTTAGAGTCGACGGTTAATTGAGTTCATGGTTCAGAGTAGTTTCAGGGGTAAGACAAGGCTGCAACCTGTCTCCACTGTTGTTCATATTATTTATGGATCATATGTTGACAACAGTAGACTGGCTGGGTGAGATTAAGATATGTGAACACAAAATAAGCAGTCTCGCATATGCGGATGACTTAGTTGTGATAGCAGATTCGATTGAAAGTTTGCAAAGTAATATTTCAGAGCTAGATCAGAAATGTAAGGACTATGATATGAAGATTAGCATCTCCAAAACGAAAGTAATGTCAGTGGGAAAGAGATATAAACGGATTGAGTGCCAAATAGGAGGAACAAAGTTAGAACAGGTGGACGGTTCCAAGTACTTAGGATGCATATTCTCACAGGATGGCAACATAGTGAAAGAACTGGAAGAGAGGTGAAGCAAAGCTAATGCAGTGAGCGCTCAGCTACCATCTACTCTCTACTGCAAGAAGGAAGTCAGTACCAAGACTAAGTTACCTGTGCACCGTTCAATCTTTCGACCAACTTTGTTGTATGGGAGCGAAAGCTGGGTGGATTCAGGTTACCTTATCAATAAGGTTGAGGTTACGGATATGAAAGTAGTTAGGATGATTGCAGGTACGAGTAGATGAGAACAATGGCAGGAGGGTGTCCACAGTGAGGAAATCAAAGAAAACCTGGGAATGAACTCTGTAGATGTAGCAGTCAGGGCGAACAGGCTTAGATGGTGGGGTCATGTTACACGCATGGGAGAAGCAAGGTTACCCAACAGACTCATGGGTTCAGCAGTAGACGGTAGGAGGAGTCGGGGTAGACCAAGGAGAAGGTACCTGGATTCGGTTAAGAATTATTTTGAAGTAATAGGCTTAACATCAGAAGAGGCACCAATGTTAGCACTGAATAGGGGATCATGGAGGAGGGGGACTATGCTCCAGACTGAACGCTGAAAGGCATAATCAGTCTTAAATGATGATGATGATATTTTTTTCACAATTTTCGGTAAATATTTGAAATTGTTGTTTTGAAATTGCAGTAGAACATAATTTTACTTTGATTGTGTGAAGGAGTTTTTAACGCAACTATTCTATTTCTCCATATCGGCATTCATCAAGAACAGTTGCTGGAAATGATGGACAAAAATCTAAGTGACGAGATTGGTCTTTGCAGTGGGCAGAGACGTGTGAGGAGAAATGCCGACGTAGTCGGCGCTCAGAGCTACCAACAGAAACTGTAACGTTTAGCTTCACCATGCAGTTTTGACACTACAACTGCTACGTCAAAGGCGTTGGCAGAAATGAAATAATAGGGAAGTCGACATGAAGTGTTCCGGACAAATCCGATATGTGGAGAAACCGAAAGACGGATCCATCGGACACCTTCTATTGTGCCATACAGTTACAATTGTTAGCAAAGTGGTTACCGCCAAGCGTGAACTTGCATCGATTGCTTTCAAGTCCTGCTCTAAGGGGGACAGGCAGGCTGCTAGCTTGTTGATGTACAGGATATCTAATAATAAATCAACGCTTAAATATACATCTGTAAAACTGGCAGTACATTTACATTGTACAACCGATATTTTTATAGGTAGGAACGTCGATACTTCTCCCGCCGATTTATCCATACTTTTTTCGATACATTGCGAGCCGATAACCATATTTCTTTTACAAATCGAAACACCTGACTCTCGATATTTTTGAAAATATCAACAGTCCTATCCCTAATACACCCCGGTTACCTAACTGGCAAAATGGAAACTACAGTTAAACGTGAGATCCGAACTATGTGTTGTTTCTGGCGACTCTTCAATTGAGTGCGGAAGGCCGTTACAGAGACATGAAAGCCTTTGCTCGTCACCAACGTCTCCCTGGTGCCTTGGCATCGCTGGACTTTTGCCAGGCCTTCGACCGTGTAGACCACTCCTATTTGCGGGCAGTTCTTCAACATTTGGGTTTCCCCGGCGGTTTTACCACTGTCATTTTGCACCTTTCGAGCGGCGCGACCTCCAGAAGCATGCAGCGCCGCCTCACGCCCCTCTTGTCATAGCTCGATCTGTCCGGCGAGGCTGCCCCCTTTCCACGATTTTCGCTTTGGAATCCCTGCGCCAGGGACCGTGCCAACGATTGGAAGGCATTACGTTGCACGGGCACCATTCCTGTTACACCGCCTATGCCGACGACCTTCTTCTTTATCTGCGCAGTGAGGATGAAGTTCGAGCAGCCCTGACATGCGTGGCGACTTACGGCGAAGCATCGGGCAACTCCCTCAACGTGTCCAAATCCAAATTGGTGAGGGCCTACCAGAGAGAAACGTCGCCCCCCTTAGCGTCGCCGCGGTGGTTCGATGTCTTGGCATTGAATCCACCGCCATTCTCCGTCAATCAGCGGCTATTAACGGTAGGCGTTTGCTACAGACTATAAGATCAAGCCTTGCAGATCACCGGCTACGAGCCCTCGACATTATCCAACGCCCCCAATATGTGAATACCTATCATGCCTCCAGTATACCATACGTGGCTCAGGTACTACTGGCCCCCACACTCCTGACCCGACGTCTGTTGATGGCATTGGGCTTCTTCGTCAGCTCAGGGCTGTTATTCAAAGTTCAGTATGACTCCCTTGCACTCCCATGGGACCTTGGTGGGGTGGAACTAACACATGTGGCGACCAGAGTCACGGCGCTGTATATCAACTCCCAACTCAAACTCTGGCATCGTTGCCCGCAAAGTCTCACTGGGCTCCTAGTCCAAGACCTTGCGTCGGTCTTATTGTCTGCTCCAGTTTTGGTCTCGACCATCCCAACCCCCTTTTATCATATCCGCCTATTTTCCTGGACTTCAAATATCTCTACCGATATTTACTCGTTACACGGTTGTTACAGACGAAAACAGTTTACCAAGTGTTACAGCATTGCCGCCCGCCCGACCCTGTCGAAATTAAGTATCCCCAGTATGTGTGGCTGCACATATGGGAAGCGGTCCTCGCCCGCATTCTCGAATCAGACGTCCAATCAGCATAGTATATCACAGTGAATGGCAAAAAAGTTAACCGATGTCGATGGCATCCCATCCATCTAGTCAACTCGTTCCTCTGCACCCGCTGTGGAGTGGACGACACAAACGACCACCGGCTTCACTGTGATCCAGTGTCCGATGTCTGGACACTTGTGTGGCGTGTTTAGAACCGATAACGATATAGTTTTTTGTTATGTAACAAACAAAAAACAAACAAACAAACCAATAAAAAATAAACAAAAATAAAAATAAACAAAATAAAAATAAAAAATAATAATTATGGCCGGCCGAAGTGGCCGTGCGGTTAAAGGCGCTGCAGTCTGGAACCGCAAGACCGCTACGGTCGCAGGTTCGAATCCTGCCTCGGGCATGGCTGTTTGTGATGTCCTTAGGTTAGTTACGTTTAACTAGTTCTAAGTTCTAGGGGACTAATGACCTCAGCAGTTGAGTCCCATAGTGCTCAGAGCCATTTGAACCATTTTAATAATTATGTTAAACTGCATGGCTCCCCTGTGGTTGCTGTTCTATGCTTTCTCGCCCCCTCATAGCTCTAGGTTACTCTTACTGGGACATGGATTAGATAGGAACCAACGCCTGAAGTGGTAGTTTTTTTTTTATTTACGGTAAAAGTGGAAGTTGCAATTTTCCTTCCTTATTTTTGAATCAGCTTTATGCTCCCCTGGGATTTAAAATTACAAAAAGATAACATAAAAAAAAAGAAAAGACAAAAAGAAAATAATACAACGAACAATATCAATCAAAATTAATTAAAAAAAGAAGTGGTAAAAAAGAATGGTAAAGTGTTCAACTTCCAATTGGAACAGTATACTAGATCTCGGTCCTAATCTCGCTGGAGGCAAGATTTTTACCTCTTCTGTGAAAGAGACACTAGCAGGCAGACCGACGTTGTTGTCGTCTTCAGACCTGAGACTGGTTTGATGCAACTCTCCACGCTACTCTATCCTGTGCAAGCTTCTTCATCCCCCAGTACCTACTGCAACCTACATCCTTTTGAATCTGCTTAGTGTATTCAACTCTTGGTCTCCCTCTACGATTTTTACCCACCACACTGCCCTCCAATACTAAATTGGTGATCCCTTGATGTCTCAGAACATGTCCTACCAACCGATCCCTTCTTCTAGTCAAGTTGTGCCACAAACTTCTCTTCTCCCCAATCCTATTCAATACCTCCTCATTAGTTATGTGATCTACCCGTCTAATCTTCAGCATTCTTCTGTAGCACCACATTTCGTAAGCTTCTATTCTCTTCTTGTCTAAACTATTTATCGTCCACGTTTCACTCCCATACATGGCTACACTCCATACAAATACTTTCAGAAACGACTTCCTAACACTTAAATCTATATTCGATGTTAACAAATTTCTCTACTTCAGAAACGCTTTCCTTGCCATTGCCAGCCTACATTTTATATCCTCTCTACATCGACCATCATCAGTTATTTTGCTCCCCAAATAGCAAAGCTCCTTTACTACTTTAAGTGTCTCATTTCCTAATCTAATTCCCTCAGCATCACCCGACTTAATTCGACTACATTTCATTATCCTCGTTTTGCTTTTGTTGATGTTCATCTTATATCCTCCTTTCAAGACACTATCCATTCCGTTCAACTGCTTTTCCAAGTCCTTTGCTGTCTCTGACAGAATTACAATGTCATCGACAAACCTCAAAGTTTTTGTTACTTCTCCATGGATTTTAATACCTATTCCGAATTTTTCTTTTGTTTCCTTCACTGCTTGCTCAATATAAAAATTGAATAAGATCGGGGAAAGGCTACAACCCTGTCTCACTCCCTTCCCAACCACAGCTTCCCTTTCATGTCCCTCGACTCTTATAACTGCCATCTGGTTTCTGTACAAATTGTAAATAGCCTTTCGCTCCCTGTATTTTACCCCTACTACCTTTAGAATTTGAAAGAGAGTATTCCAGGCAACTTTGCAAACGCTTCGTCTAAGTCTACAAATGCTAGAAACGTAAGTTTGTCTTTTCTTAATCTAGCTTCTAAGATGAGTCGTAGCGTCAGTATTGCATCACGTGTTCCAATATTTCTGCGGAATCCAAACTGATATTCCCCGAGGTTCGCTTCTACTAGTTTTTCCATTCGTCTGTAAAGAATTCGCGTTAGTATTTTGCGGCTGTGGCTTATTAAACTGATTGTTCGGTAATTTTCACATATGTCAACATCTGCTGTCTTTGGGATTGGAATTATTATATTCTTCTTGAAATCTGAGGGTATTTCGCCTGTCTCATAAGTCTTGCTCACCAGATGGTAGAGTTTTGTCAGGACTGGCTCTCCCAAGGCCGTCAGCAGTTCTAATGAAATGTTGTCTACTCCCGGGGCCTTGTTTCGACTCAAGTCTTTCAGTGCTCTGCCAAACTCTTCACGCAGTATCATATCTCCCATTTCATCTTCATCTACATCCTCTTCTATTTCCATAATATTGTCCTCAAGTACATCGCCTCTGTATAGACCCTCTATATACTCCTTCCACCTTTCTGCTTTCCCTTCTTTGCTTAGAACTGGGTTTCCATCTGAGCTCTTGATATTCATGCAAGTGGTTCTCTTTTTCCAAAGGTATCTTTAATTTACCTGTACGCAGTATCTATCTTACCCCTAGTGAGATAAGCCTCTACATCCTTACATTTGTCCTCTAGCCATCCCTGCTTAGCCATTTTGCACTTCCTGTCAATCTCATTTCTGAGACGTTTGTATTCCTTTTTGCCTGCTTCATTTACTGGATTTTTATATTTTCACCTTTCATCAAATAAATTCTATATTTATTCTGTTACCCAAGGAGTTCTACTAGCCTTTGTCTTTTTACCTACTTTATCCTCTGCTGCCTTCACTACTTCATCCCTCAAAGGTACCAATTCTTCTTCTACTGTATTTCTTTCCCCCATTCTTGTCAATCGTTCCCTTATGCTCTCCCTGAAACTCTGTACAACCTCTGGTTTAGTCAGTTTATCCAGGTCCCATCTCCTTAAATTCTCACCTTTTTGCAGTTTCTGCAGTTTTAATCTACAGTTCATGACCCTGGAAATGTCTTACAATTTGGAACCTGGTTCCTTAATCTCTGTCTTACCATTATATAATCTATCTGATACCTTCTAGTATCTCCAGGTTTCTTCCATGTATACAGCCTTCTTTTATGATTCTTGAACCAAGTGTTAGCTATGATTAAGTTGTGCTGTGTGCAAAATTCTATCAGGCGGCTTACTCTTTCATTTCTTACCCCCAATCCATATTCACCTACTACCTTTCCTTCTCTTCCTTTCCCTACCACCGAATTCCAGCCACCCGTCACTATTAAATTTTCGTCTCCTTCACTGTCTGAGTGATTTCTTTGATTTCATTATACATTTCTTCAATTTCTTCATCAATTACAAAGCTAGTTGGCATATAAACTTGTACTACTGTAGTAGGCGTGGGCTTCGTGTCTATCTTGGCCACAATAATGCGTTCACTATGCTGTTTGTAGTATCTTACCCGCACTCCTATTTTTTAATTCATTATTTAAGCTACTCCTGTATTACCCCTATTTGATTTTGTATTTATAATCCTGTATTCGCCTGACCAAAAGTCTTGTTCCTCCTGCCACCGAGCTTCACTAATTCCCACTATATCTAACTTTAACCTATCCATTTCCCTTTTTAAATTTTCTAACCTACCTGCCCGATTAAGGGATCTGACATTCCACGCTACGATCCGTAGAACGCCGGTTTTCTTTCTCCTGATAACGACGTCCTCCTGAGTAATCCCCGCCCGGAGATCCGAACGGGGGACTATTTTACCTCTGGAATATTTTACCCAAGAGGACGCCATCATCATTTAACCATACAGTAAAGCTGCATGCCCTCGGGATAAATTACGGCCATAGTTTCCCCTTGCTTTCAGCCGTTCGCAGTACCAGCACAGCAAGGCCGTTTTGGTTAGTGTTACAAGGCCAGATCAGTCAATCATCCAGACTGTTGCCCCTGCAACTACTGGAAAGGCTGCTGTCCCTCTTCAGGAAACACACGTTTGTCTGGCCTCTCAACAGATACGCCTCCGTTGTGGTTGCACCTACGGTACGGCTATCTGTATCGCTGAGGCACGCAAGCCTCCCCACCAACGGCAAGGTCCATGGTTCACGGGAGGGTGGGAGGGGGGGGGGGGGGCAGGGGGGGGTAGACCGACGATCAGTAAAGAAGTCCTATGACAGCTTCCCTCCCATTAGTTTTGTTGTTTCCTTGATTCTGTACCCTATAGATCTAAAGCTGAAAAACTTGCTGAATTGCACACTTGTTTGTACTTGCTTTTTCTGCTTCTGTCAGTAATTGTACTGACTTAATTGTTGCACTGAATGATTTTTAACTGGTTTTCCTATGTATATACCCCTACGGCTACTTTGTATACTGTGCTGGTTTTCATGTAACCCTATTCCTGTGTGACTGTGGGCTGAACGCAGACACTGACAGTTTGTAAGCCAAAAGTGCGTATTATTCTGCTAATTTGTAAAAATTTTTGACCCTCAGTTTTGTTAAGAAAGACATTTTTCGTAATGTTATCATGATAAGTCTTAACTTATTTGTATTAGTACAGCGCAAACTAAACAGCTTTTTTTCGTTAGTTTATTAAATACAGCGGATAAATACAAGGGATAACTAAATCAGAAGCAGTATGGTCCCCTATTATCTAAAACAGTGTTATAATGTTCGAATGGTTTTACGACTTAACGTCTATAGACAATATGCTGGCAGCGTTAGAACTTTGTCTCCTTGCATGTTATGCTGTGTTAACAGGCATAAAGCTGTGGAATTCAACATAACGATGATGCGAGGGGTCTCGCTAACTCTGTCACCGACTGTACGTCTCGGTAGTTTGCATACTATGTAGCGTATTTCAAAATTTCTATTAGCGCTTCTAGGAGCTGCACAGGGAGTTTGGTAGAAAAAGTTTCGATAAGTTAATCTAACGTAAAATAAGTTTATAGATCGGATCACTTTCAAGTTTCCCGTTTCACGATACGTGCACAACGAAGAGAGTGAGCGCTGTGCTATGGGAAATCCGACGCCACCCTCTTCTCAGTTTGTGTTCATACAGTACCGTGAAGCAGAAGGTTTGAAAGTGATCCGATCATCACACATATATACACTTAATGAGCCAAAGAAACTGGTACAAATGCCTAACATCGTGTAGGACCCACGTGAGCACGCAGAAATGCCACAACAAGACGTGGCATGGACTCGACTGTCTGAAGTAGTGCTGGAGGGAATTGACACGATGAATCCTGCAGCACTGTCCATAAATCCGTAAGAGTACGAGCGGGTGGAGATCTCTTCTGAACAGCACCTGGCAAGGCATTCCAGATATGCTCAATAATGTTCATGTCTAGGGAGTCTGCTGGCCTGGGGAAGTGTTTAAACTCAAAAGAGTGTTCCTGGAGCCACTCTGTAGCAATTCTGGACGTATGAGGTGTCGCATTGTCTTGGTGGAGCTGCCCGAGTCCGTCGGAATGCACAATGGACATAAATTGATGCAGGTGATCAGACAAGATCCTTACGTACGTGTCACCTGTCAGAGTCGTATCTAGACGTATCATGGGTCCCATATCACTCTAACTGCACACGACCCACACCATCACATAGCCTCCACCAGTTTCAACAATCCTCTGCTGACATGTAGGTCCATGGAGTCATGAGGTTGCCTCCAAACCCGTACATGTCCATCAGCTCGGTATAATTTGAAACGAGACTCGTCCGACCAGACAATATGTCTCCAGCTATCAACAGTCCAATGGTTGTGTTGACGGGCCCAGGAGAGTCGTAAAGCCTTGTGTCGTGCAGCCATCAATGGTACACGAATGGGCCTTCGGTTGCGAAAGCCCATGTCGATAACGTTTCGTTGAATGATTCGTACACTGACACTTGTTTATGGCCCAGCACTGAAATCTGTAGCAATTTGCTGAAGGGCTGCACTTCTGTCACGTTGAATGATTCTCTTCAGTCGTCGTTGGTCTCATTCTTGCAGGATCTTTTTCCGGACGCAGCGATGTCGGAAATTAAATGTTTTACCGGATTTCTGATATTCATGGTACATTTGTGAAATGGTCGTACGGAAAAATCCCCACTTCATCGCCACCTCGGAGATGCTGTGTCCCGCCGCTCGTGCGCCAACTATATCATCATTTTCAAACTAACTTAAATCTTGATAACCTGCCATTGTGGTAGCAGTAACTGACCTAACAACTGCGCCAGACACTTGTTGTCTCATATAGGCGTTGCTGACTGCACCGCCGTATTGTGCCTCTTTACATATATCTGTCTGTATTCGAATACGAATGCCTACCCCAGATTCCTTGGGTCTTCAGTGTAATATCTAAATAGGACATAGGTTACTCATTAATACTTTGTCTAAGTCGTCTGTAAGACAATAACCGGAATTGTGACACACTCTTTGTATGTAGATGTAGATTCTTCACAGCGTGGATTCTAGTAGTACCAGTATAGATTCTCATTGTAACTATTTTGAAACAAGCGCAATAGTTTGGAAGCATGTGTAATATAGAGGAAATGAATATAAATTCTGTATCCCGATTAACAGTTGTCGTCATGTGTTTACATTCAATGGTTCAAATGGTTCAAATGGCTCTGAGCACTATGGGACTTAACACTGGACTCGCATTCGGGAGGACGACGGTTCAATCCCGTCTCCGGCCATCCTGATTTAGGTTTTCCGTGATTTCCCTAAATCGCTTCAGGCAAATGCCGGGATGGTTCCTTTGAAAGGGCACGGCCGATTTCCTTCCCCATCCTTCCCTCACCCGAGCTTGCGCTCCGTCTCTAATGACCTCGTTGTCGACGGGACGTTAAACACTAAGCTCCTCCTCCTCCACTATGGGACTTAACTTCTGAGGTCATCAGTCCCCTAGAACTTAGAACTGCTTAAACCTAAGTAACTTAAGGACATCACACACACCCATGCCCGAGGCAGGATTCGAACCTGCGACCGTAGCGGTCGGGCGATTCCAGAGTGTAGCGCCTAGAACCGCTCGGCCAACCCCGGCCGGCTACATTCAATGGATTGACTGAAAACATATTGTCTCAATGTCTAACTGAGCTAATACTTTTCTCATAACTAAACGTCCAGAGTGCAGACATTATATATTGACAGTCTGCCATTCTGCCGTGAGTGAAGCAAACGTGAACATACACCGACCGAGAGGTGAGGAGCGGAAGGGGGAGAAGAGGTACCGTCTCTCTTTTGCAGGACTGGTAGCCTACGTCCGTGTTCTTTGCTCCTCGGAAAGACATAATGTGGTAGAAAACTAACTAATCTCCGCGATCAGGCCCTGATCACCACGCGAAGGATCGCCTGTTCCTTCTGGTCTTGTGAGACACGTGCTTGAAACCTACCACGGGCCAAGATTAAGTGTATTCACTCATTTCAGAGTGAGAAAAGAAATCAACGAGAAACGCATAACAGAAAGCAAATCAGAGTACAAAAAGTATTCGCTACCTGCTACGCGCAAGTGATTGCTGAGGTTAGCAGTGTTGTGGACGTGGTAGTTCAGAGGTGACATCTACAGGAATCTTACGCAACAATAGCTGAAAAAGACTGTCCCCCATTAAAACTCCCGCATCAAAGTGTCACCTAGAGCATCGCCGTTCTGGCCACAGACGGGACAATTGGGCCGACCGACCGTCGGTCATCAATCAGCCAATGACGTCATGTGAATGCGGTGTGGAGGGATGGGATTGAGCGCGCCACAGTCTGGGCTGTTGTCGGTTTAGAAGAATAGCTCCTCAATTGGCATCACGCCGCTGAGTGCACACTGTTCCAGTTCCCCACCAAGGAAAAATCTCTGGCAGTACCAGGAATCGCATCCAAATCCTCCACATGGGAGACAGCCACGCTGACCACAGTGGCTACAAAGGCGAAAGTGTCTGCATAACTATACTCTGTTCAACATTAGAATAAACCTGATGTAAACATTATGCCATGTATTCTTCCGCGTTTGCTTGAATGTCATTGAATTTCGTTTCACGTGGAGCGGAAGCCAAGTTGTGACCAGTACAGTCAAGTATGATCATAAAGATACGGTTTATACTGTATTACACGCACACAGATTGAGCGATAATGTGCGGGACAACAGCTGTATAGGCGCAATAAGCTTGAACAGCGCTGGCCAACCAGCGGTCCAACTAGCCTGCAATGACGTGAGCAGTTTCAATTCAGACGTAAAAAGAGAGGGGAAAAGATACAATATAGCTTCGAATGTCATTTAATTTTTAAAGAGAATGAAATAACATTCGGCAAAACTCCGGCACTACCGCGCGCTTCTTAGGAGACCAGATGGAAAGGATAAAACGCTTCCGTTCTCACTTGACGTAGTATTATAATAACAAACAAGAGTGATGAAAATTTCTGACTTAAACACAGCGTAATTTTTCTGAGTGAGCCATGTTCATGCGAAAGTATACTGCAGGGATTTCACCATACGTTGAATACTGAAGCCCCTGAAGGTATTAATTACAGTCAGTCGTCGGGTATTCTCTTAGCTCCTTCCTTATCCGAATCCGAGAAATACATTTCAGTATTGGAACTGTCACCTGCTACGTTGATAACGAGTCGATCAACAACAGAATCCATGAAGCCACCCAGACGCTGCATTTTCTCTTCTTTTATGACGTGTCATTCTATATTCCGCCAACGTTCGGCAGTGACATGAAACAGCTGCATGCCTTAGGTCCAGCACGTCTGGCAGCTTAACAGTCTTGTTATTTCTCGGGCCAAATCCCTTGACTCCAGATCATTTCTGTTGGGTTCATATTGTAATGGTACAGTGGCAAATGTAAAAACGCAGGATTTATATGGTGTGCTCCATGCTGTGAAAATGATTGTTTTTCTTGTTTCTATGACACTTATCTACATCTATGGTATAAAACGATGAACACAGTCCATATAAAGAGTATTTGGTTTTTTATTTTTGGCTTGAAAATTAAATTGTTATGTTTTCTTAATGTAGCTTTACTGTATGGTTAAATGATGATGGCGTCCTCTTGGGTAAAATATTCCAGAGGTAAAATAGTCCCCCATTCGGATCTCCGGGCGGGGACTACTCAAGAGGACGTCGTTATTAGGACAAAGAAAAATGGCATTCTATGGATCGCAGCATGGAATGTCAGATCCCTTAATCGGGCAGGTAGGTTAGAACATTTAAAAAGGGAAATGGATAGGTTAAAGTTAGATGTAGCGGGAATTACCGAAATTCGGTGGCAGGAGGAACTTTGGTCAGGTGAATGCAGGGTTATAAATACAAAATCAAATAGGGGTAACGCAGGAGTAGGTTTAATAATAAATTTAAAAAAAAGGAGTGCGGGTAAGCTTCTACAAAGAGCATAGTGAATGCCTTATTAAGGCCAAGATAGGCACGAAGCCCACGATTACTACAGTAGTGCTAGTTTATATGCCAACCACATCTGCAGGTGACGAAGAAATTGAAGAAATGTATTATGAAATAAAAGAAATTATTCAGATAGTGAAAGGAGACGAAAATTTAATAGTCATGGGTGACTGGAATTCGATAGTAGGAAAAGGAAGAGAAGGAAACGTAGTACGTGAATATGGATTGGGGGTAAGAACTGAAAGAGGAAGCCGTCTGGTAGAGTTTTTCACAGAGCATAACTTAATCATAGCTAACACTTGGTTCAACAATCATGAAAGAAGGTTGTATACATGGAAGAAGCCTGAAGATACTAAAAGGTATCAGATAGATTATATAATGGTAAGACAGAGATTTAGGAAACAGGTTTTAAATTGTAAGGCATATCCAGGGGCAGATGTGGACTCTGACCACAATCTATTGGTTATGAACTGTAGATTAAAACTGAAGAAACTACAAAAAGGTGGGAATTTAAGGAGACGGGTCCCGGATAAACTGACTAAACCAGAGGTTGTACAGAGTGTCAGGGAGAGCATACGGGAACAATTGACAAGAATGGGGGAAAGAAATACAGTAGAAAAAGAATAGGTAGCTTTGAGGGATGAAGTAGTCAAGGCAGCAGAGGATCAAATAGGTAAAAAGGCGAGCGCTAGTAGATATCCTTCGGTAACAGAAGAAATGTTGAATTTAATTGATGAAAGGAGAAAATATAAAAATGCAGTAAATGAAGCAGGCAAATAGGAATACGGAACGTCTCAAAAATGAGATCGACGGGGAGAGCTAAGTGGCAAAGCAGGGATGACTAGAGGACAAATGTAAGAATGTAGAGGCTTATCTCACTAGGGGTAAGATAGATACTGGCTACAGGAAAACTAAAGAGACCTTTGGAGAAACGTGAACCACTTGCATGAGTATCAAGAGCTCAGATGGAAATCCAGTTCTAAGCAAAGAAGGGAAAGCAGAAAGGTGGAAGGAGTATATAGAGGATCTATACAAGGGCGATGTACTGGAAGAGGATGTAGATGATGAAATAGGATATAGGATACTGCGTGGAGAGTTTGACAGAGCACTGAAAGACCTAGGTCGAAACAAGGCCCCGGGAGTACACAATATTCCATTAGAACTACTGACAATCTTGGGAGAGCCAGTCCTGAAAAAACTCTATCATCTGGTGAGCAAAATGTATGAGACAGGCGAAATATGCTCAGACTTCAAGAAGAGTGTAATAACTCTAATCCCGAAGAAAGCAGGTCTTGACAGATGTGAAAATTATCGAACTATCAGTTTAATAAGTCACGGCTGCAAAATACTAACTCGAATTCTTTACAGACGAATGGAACAACTGGTAGAAGCCGACGTCGGGGAAGATCAGTTCGGATTCCATAGAAATATTGGGACACGTGAGACAATACTGACCCTACGGCTTATCTTAGAAGCTAGATTAAGAAAGGCAAACCTACGTTTCTAGCATATGAAGACTTAGAGAAAGCTTTTCAATGTTGCCTGGAATACGCTCTTTCAAATTCTGAAGGTGGCAGGGGTAAGATACAGGAAGCGAAAGGCTATTTACAATTTGTACAGAAACCAGATAGCAGTTATAAGAGTCGAGGGACATGAAAGTGAAGCAGTGGTTGGGATGGGAGTGAGACAGGGTTGTAGCCACTCCCCGATGTTATTCAATCTGTATATTGAGCAAGCAATAAAGTAAACAAAAGAAAAATTTGGAGTAGGTATTAAAATTCATGGATAACAAATGTGAAATGATTTGGGTGAAGGTCACGGTTAAAGCAGGCTCAGACATGATAATTGGATGTCTCTATAGGCCCCCGGGCTCAGCAGCTGTTGTGGCTGAGCACCTGAAGGATAATTTGGAAAATATTTCGAGTAGATTTCCCCACCATGTTATAGTTCTGGGTGGAGATTTTAATTTGCCGGATATAGACTGGGAGACTCAAACGTTCATAACGGGTGGCAGGGACAAAGAATCCAGTGAAATTTTTTTAAGTGCTTTATCTGAAAACTACCTTGAGCAGTTAAACAGAGAACCGACTCGTGGCGATAACATATTAGACCTTCTGGTGACAAACAGACCCGAACTATTTGAAACTGTTAACGCAGAACAGGGAATCGGCGATCATAAAGCGGTTACGGCATCGACGATTTCAGCCGTAAATAGAAATATTAAAAAAGGTAGGAACATTTTTCTGTTTAGCAAAAGTGACAAAAAGCAGATTACAGAGTACCTGACGGCTCAACACAAAAGTTTTGTCTCAAGTCCAGATAGTATTGAGGATCAGTGGACAAAGTTCAAAACCATCGTACAATATGCGTTAGATGAGTATGTGCCAAGCAAGACCGTAAGAGATGGAAAAGAGCCACCGTGGTACAACAACCGAGTTCGAAATCTGCTGCGGAAGCAAAGGGAACTTCACAGCAAACATAAACATAGCCAAAGCCTTGCAGACAAACAAAAATTACGCGAAGCGAAATGTAGTGTGAGGAGGGCTATGCGAGAGGCGTTCAATGAATTCGAAAGTAAAGTTCTATGTACTGACTTGGCAGAAAATCCTAAGAAATTTTGGTCTTATGTCAAAGCGGTAGGTGGATCAAAACAAAATGTCCAGACACTTTGTGACCAAAATGGTACTGAAACAGAGAATGACAGACTAAAGGCCGAAATACTAAATGTCTTTTTCCAAAGCTGTTTCACAGAGGAAGACTGCACTGTAGTTCCTTCTCTGCCTTGTCGCACAGATGACAAAATGGTAGATTTTAAATTGACGACAGAGGGATAGAGAAACAATTAAAATCGCTCAAAAGAGGAAAGGCCGCTGGACCTGATGGGATACCAGTTTGATTTTACACAGAGTACGCGAAGGAACTTGCCCCCTTTCTTGCAGCGGTGTACCGTAGGTCTCTAGAAGAGCGTAGCGTTCCAAAGGATTGGAAAAGGGCACAGGTAATCCCCGTTTTCAAGAAGGGACGTCGAACAGATGTGCAGAACTATAGACCTATATCTCTAACGTTGATCAGTTGTAGAGTTTTGGAACATGTATTATGTTAGAGTATAATGACTTTTCTAGAGACTAGAAATCTAGTCTGTAGGAATCAGCATGGGTTTCGAAAAAGACGATCGTGTGAAACCCAGCTCGCGCTATTCGTCCACAAGACACAGAGGGCCATAGACACGGGTTCACAGGTAGATGCCGTGTTCCTTGACTACCGCAAGGCGTTCGATACAGTTCCTCACAGTCGTTTAATGAACAAAGTAAGAGCATATGGACTATCAGACTAATTGTGTGATTGGATTGAGGAGTTCCTAGATAACAGAACGCAGCATGTCATTCTCAATGGAGAGAAGTCTTCCGAAGCAAGAGTGATTTCAGGTGTGCCGCAGGGGAGTGTCATAGGACCGTTGCTATTCACAATATACATAAATGACCTGGTGGATGACATCGGAAGTTCACTGAGGCTTTCTGCAGATGATGCGGTGGTGTATCGAGAGGTTGTAACAATGGAAAATTGTACTGAAATGCAGGAGGATCTGCAGCGAATTGACGCATGCTGCAGGGAATGGCAATTGAATCACAATGTAGACAAGTGTAATGTGCTGCGAATACATAGAAAGATAGATCCCTTATCATTTAGCTACAAAATAGCAGGCCAGCAACTGGAAGCAAATTCCATAAATTATCTGGGAGTACTCATTAGGAGTGATTTAAAATGGAATGATCATTTAAAGTTGATCGTCGGTAAAGCAGATGCCACACTGAGATTCATTGGAAGAATCCTAAGGAAATGCAATCCGAAAACAAAGGAAGTAGGTTACAGTACGCTTGTTCGCCCACTGCTTGAATACTGCTCAGCAGTGTGGGATCCGTACCAGATAGGGTTGATAGAAGAGATAGAGAAGATCCAACGGAAAGCAGCACGCTTCGTTACAGGATCAGTAAGATAGATAAACTCCAGTGGAAGACTCTGCCGGAGAGACGCTCAGTAGCTCGGTACGGGCGTTGTTAAAGTTTCGAGAACATACCTTCACCGAAGAGTCAAGCAGTATATTGCTCCCTCCTACGTATATCTCGCGAAGAGACCATGAGGATAAAATCAGAGAGATTAGAGCCCACACAGAAGCATACCGACAATCCTTCTTTCCACGAACAATACGAGACTGGAATAGAAGGGAGAACCGATAGAGGTACTCAGGGTACCCTCCGCCACACACCGTCAGGTGGCTTGCGGAGTATGGATGTAGATGTAGATGCAGATGTAGAGAAGAAATTAAAACTTTAAGAATCGCCGGTGACATTGTAATTCTGTCAGAGACAGCAAAGGATTTGGAAAAGCAGTTGAACGGAATGGACAGTGTCTTGAAAGGAGGATATAAGATGAACATCAACAAAGGCAAAACGAGGATAATGGAATGTAGTCGAGTTATCTCGGGTGATGCTGAGGGAATTAGATTAGGAAATGAGACACTTCAAGTAGTAAAGGAGGTTTGCTATTTGGGGAGCAAAATAACTGATGATGGTCGAAGTAGAGAGGATATAAAATGTAGACCGGCAATGGCAAGGAAAGCGTTTCTCAAGAAGAGAAATTTGTTAACATCGAGTATAGATTTAAGTGTCAGGAAGTCGTTTCTGAAAGTATTTGTATGGAGTGTAGCCATGAATGGAAGTGAAACATGGACAATAAATAGTTTCGACAAGAAGAGAATAGAAGCTTTCGAAATGTGGTGCTACAGAATAATGTTGAAGATTAGGTAGGTGGATCACGTAACTAATGAGGAGGTATTGAATAGGATTGGGGAGAAGAGGAGTTTGTGGCACAACTTGACTAGAAGAAGGGATCGGTTGGTAGGACATGTTCTGAGGCATCAAGGGATCACCAATTTAGTATTGGAGGGCTGCGTGGAGGGTAAAAATCGTAGAGGGAAACCAAGAGATGAATACACTAAGCAGATTCAGAAGGATGTAGGCTGCAGTACGTACTGGGAGATGAAGCAGCTTGTACAGGATATACACTCCTGGAAATTGAAATAAGAACACCGTGAATTCATTGTCCCAGGAAGGGGAAACTTTATTGACACATTCCTGGGGTCAGATACATCACATGATCACACTGACAGAACCACAGGCACATAGACACAGGCAACAGAGCATGCACAATGTCGACACTAGTACAGTGTATATCCACCTTTCGCAGCAATGCAGGCTGGTATTCTCCCATGGAGACGATCGTAGAGATGCTGGATGTAGTCCTGTGGAACGGCTTGCCATGCCATTTCCACCTGGCGCCTCAGTTGGACCAGCGTTCGTGCTGGACGTGCAGACCTCGTGAGACGACGCTTCATCCAGTCCCAAACATGCTCAATGGGGGACAGATCCGGAGATCTTGCTGGCCAGGGTAGTTGACTTACACCTTCTAGAGCACGTTGGGTGGCACGGGATACATGCGGACGTGCATTGTCCTGTTGGAACAGCAAGTTCCCTTGCCGGTCTAGGAATGGTAGAACGATGGGTTCGATGACGGTTTGGATGTACCGTGCACTATTCAGTGTCCCCTCGACGATCACCAGTGGTGTACGGCCAGTGTAGGAGATCGCTCCCCACACCATGATGCCGGGTGTTGGCCCTGTGTGCCTCGGTCGTATGCAGTCCTGATTGTGGCGCTCACCTGCACGGCGCCAAACACGCATACGACCATCATTGGCACCAAGGCAGAAGCGACTCTCATCGCTGAAGACGACACGTCTCCATTCGTCCCTCCATTCACGCCTGTCGCGACACCACTGGAGGCGGGCTACACGATGTTGGGGCGTGAGCGGAAGACGGCCTAAAGGTGTGCGGGACCGTAGCCCAGCTTCATGGAGACGGTTGCGAATGGTCCTCGCCGATACCCCAGGAGCAACAGTGTCCCTAATTTGCTGGGAAGTGGCGGTGCGGTCCCCTACGGCACTGCGTAGGATCCTACAGTCTTGGCGTGCATCCGTGCGTCGCTGCGGTCCGGTCCCAGGTCGACGGGCACGTGCACCTTCCGCCGACCACTGGCGACAACATCGATGTACTGTGGAGACCTCACGCCCCACGTGTTGAGCAATTCGGCGGTACGTCCACCCGGCCTCCCGCATGCCCACTATACGCCCTCGCTCAAAGTCCGTCAACTGCAAATACGGTTCACGTCCACGCTGTCGCGGCATGCTACCAGTGTTAAAGACTGCGATGGAGCTCCGTATGCCACGGCAAACTGGCTGACACTGACGGCGGCGGTGCACAAATGCTGCGCAGCTAGCGCCATTCGACGGCCAACACCGCGGTTCCTGGTGTGTCCGCTGTGCCGTGCGTGTGATCATTGCTTGTACAGCCCTCTCGCAGTGTCCGGAGCAAGTATGGTGGGTCTGGCACACCGGTGTCAATGTGTTCTTTTTTCCATTTCCAGGAGTGTAGTAGCATGGAGAGCTGTATCAAACCAGTCTCAGGACTGAAGACCACAACAACAGCAACAGCAACAACAATTGAAGAAACCTTTGTTAACAGACTTTCATAAAATATCGATAACTGAGAATTTATGTTGGAAATTAAAACAGGAATTTCGTGTGCAATGTGTAATTAAAAACTTGAAGGCGTGCGTTATTCATAAAAAAAGATGATGTTTACAATTACGAGATGTCGGTAATTCAAACTGAACGAGAAAAGAAATTGACTCAGGCGAGACTTCAAACAGCGAACCATGTGCTGCAATAAGTCACCATAGTGTTACACTGCCGATTCCGCTGTACATAACTTGTATTTGCATTACAGCTGTATGTAATACAGTCCATTGGAAATTTCCAAAGCCAGTTATCTCTGTAAATTTATGAAAAACGTTAAGAACAACCTATTTCTCAGTACAAGCGTGTTTCACTACGGAACAGGAAGCAGCGACAGTCCTTTTCATACTGTGTATTAACAGCGCGACATTCAATGCACAACAGTGCAGGGGCTGTGACTGAACACGATTTTTGAAATAAAAATTACATAACTAAAGCATAATTAAGAAAAACTTTGATGGCTGTTAATACATTTGAGTATTTTAAAGTTTCATTTTAAGGGTCGTCGATATCTGGTAAAAGGAGTATTGCTAGGGGTTCTGAAACAACATATGTGAAGATATTACACTTTTTTTTTTTTGTACCGATGATGTGCTTTTTCATAAGCTATTGACTTTACTTTTCGCCAGCAGTTAATAAAACTTACTTTCAGAACCGTCTCGCAATTGTGTCTAGACCAAAGGTTAGTGAGGTGAGACAACTTATGTACAGCGGAATCGGCAGTGTAATAGTGTGGTGACCTACTGCAGCACATGGTTCGCTGTTTGAAGTCACGCCTGAGTCAATTTTTTTTCTCGTTCCGTTTGAACTATCTACATGTCGTAATTGTAAACTGCATCATCATTTTTTATGAATAATGCACGTCTTCATGTTTTTAATTACATGTGGCACGCGAAATTCTTGTTACATAATTAGGACCTACTTCCAAGAGCGTAACAACACTAGTGTACGTGAGCTACGGATTCTGATCAATCATCGCGTTTGTATTTGTTTGGAGTCATATATTTTGCTAGTGGTGATATCTCTTTATTACACTGTCTAGATATTTTTCCACGAATAAAACGCTATACTTACTATGATAGCTACAGTAAGACATTTGTGGTACGTTGCTCACCTTTTAACAGCATGCCTAACTTTTCTACCTTTGATGTGTCTCCATTTGCATCCACAGCAGTAATAAGCATAGGTTGACCAGACGTCTTGGTTTTGCCGGGGCAGTCCTAGTTTTCACATTAACGTCTTGGTGTCCCGAGAAAATCATTCGGGACAGACAACTGTCCCGGTTTTGAATCGAGAAGTGAAATATGTGCAATAACATTTCTCATTTAACTAAACATTTGTGAAAAACAAGTTTCCCAGAACATTGTAGAAATATATATTTTCACAATACCCCCTAAAGGCGTGCTGCATTTGGCTTAACTCGTCGCCGAACGGGGTAGCCGTGCAGTCTTGGGCGTCTTGCCACGGTTCGCGCGGCTTCCCCGTCGGAGGTTCGAGTCCTCCCTCGGGCTTGGGTGTGTGTGTGTGTGTGTGTGTGTTGTCCTTAGCGGGAGTTAGTTTCAGTAATACATTAAGTTACATTAAGTAGTGCGTAAGCCTAGGGACCGATGACCTCGGCAGTTTGGTCCAATAGTCATTATCAAAAATGTCCAAATTTTAACGCGCCTTATGCCTAAAGAGAGAATTGTTTTGAATAGTGGCTGGTGGATACGCAGTCAGCAGGACAAGCGTGTGGAGAGCGGCAGTGCTTGGGAGTTACGGGCGCTGCAGGGGAAATGACCACTGGAGAAGTGCCGTCCTAGACTGAAGCTCACATGTTCTGTAAATATTAAGTGGTGCCTCTCCACACCCATGTTAGCATGGCGACCATTCAAAAAGATCTGTCATCTCTGCTTTGGTTGGTATCTAAAAAGAATTTAGATGAAAATACAGCGATTTATTTTCGGTTGGCTTGTTAACCATTTGTAACTTCCAGATAAGCGTCATGAGTGGCGAATTTAGAGTAATTTCTGTGGGTGCCTTGTCACAATTTTCTTCTTTTGCCGAAATACAGCAGAATTGACATTGTCTCACCTCACTAACCTGTTGTGGAGACACAATTGCGAGAGAATTCTGAAAGTTGAGTTTTATTAACTGAGGAATTGACGAAAAGTAAAGTCAATAGCTTGTGAAAAAGCACAACATCGGCACAAAAAGCCGTATAATGTCTTCATATATGTTGTTTGAAAACCCCTAGCAATTCTCTTTCCACCGGCTATCGACGGCCCTTAAAAATTTAATTCATTCACTAAAAAAGTCTATAGTTAGTGAAATAACATTGTAGATAATGAAGTTTTGCATAACAAACATATGGTAAAATACTACCCTCTCTGCATGCTATGATTTGCCAAAATCTCTTTTCGATATCTCAAATCGTGTGTGAAATATCGGGAATGTTGTGAATACTGTAATCTCGTTTTATCGCTGGCGCGGCGCCGTCGCAAAGGAGTGTGATACACCAAGTCAGTTTTCTCGAGATTGGTGACGATCTAAACATAAATGACCTATGTTAGCTAAATTTCACACTCAACAACATAATATGTACCAAATGCAAAATCATAGTGACCTCTCCTTTCCATTGCAAACCCCTTCGAATTTCTCTCTGTCTTACTTCCGTGTAAACATCACTATAACTATGACCATTAACGAAATGATGGTCACATCATCATGAAACAGAGATGTGCAGCTGTAAGTAACACTAAAATGAAATTTTGTACCCATTAGTTTCCGTAAAATCGTTAGAGAAAGATTGCAGCGTGTGCGCCTCGCCGTCTGTGGCCACTGTCGGTCCCCTCTTCTGAACAAACCATATTGCCCAGCGCTGTGGGCTAAAATTGGTATGACTTACCGACCTTCCACTTCATGGCCCTCCTGACAAATAAAACCAAAACCAAAGTAGGTGTCAGGGAGCATCGCTTACAAAAACCATTTCTCCTAATGGGATGCAGCCAGGTAACGGAAGTTAATTTTTTGAGGAATGTGAGCGATGCGATGTATGTTAGCAGGGCTTATTGATTATTGTTTGGCATGTAAGCATGCTTGCCCTAACAGTCTGCAGTCAACTGGCTTTAACAAATTGTATCTAAGTAGCGAGTAAGTCACTAAACGTTGCAGAAAATATATCCAGGCCATTACAGTAAAAAAGTATACATCGGTCTTTCCTATTTCTGAAGACGAGAATTTTGTTTATGTGGAATGTATGTATTTCTTTTAATGCATGTTCCCTTCCAATTCACAAAATGAAGAAGCATTCTTGCTATGGGTTTTTTAGTTGCTCATTTGTCATAGGCCTATTATCAATTTCAAAGTATAACGATAACTGACAGGTAAAGTAAACGCAAGTGTAATAATGAAATAAGGTAATAAACCCTAGTGCCCTGGTTTTTTCTTTCTGAAATCGGGTCAGCGTAAATAAGCATACTCCGTTGCTGTTACTAATACATGACTGGGTAAAAACGAGACACAAAAGTGTTATAGTAAAGCTTCCATCTTAGCGCAAAACGTAAACAAACCGAGTTATACCACAATCAACTGGCAATCCCCTGCCTTTATAATGTATCTTGGGCAGACCCAGTTTGATGTTAATATGCGTACTACGCTATTCTCATTCATAGATATTCTTACTCCACGATTTAATCCTCAGAGAAAATCTCTGCAGTTTCTCAACAATGCTATGAGATACTTTCCAAAGACTATTTTCATGGAGACATGGAACTAACTTGTGAAATTGTAGTAGAATTGTGCTTGTACATTTGTAGATCTGAAAGTCGCGGTTTACGACTGCTGAATCTCTGATCATTCTTGCTGAATTCATCCCGATTTACTAGAGATGAAATACAGCAAAAAAGTAAGTATAAAGGAAGGTGACAAAGCAGCGTTACCAAGTACATATGGTACTACTAAAGTACCGGTACTACAAAATTTTATTATCATACTAAAAGTAGTAGTTGGTCCTGTATTTCACATTTTTTCTGCTACCGTAGTCTAGGAAGCTATTCACGTTTAATTTAGACTAAGCTAAAATTTGTTTGCCGCGAGTTAGAAGTGTATGACGTAGCATAGGATTAATAGTTCCATGGTGTGGCGTGAGGGTTGTTGCAGTAGTGGCATGAGAAGCGGAGAAGTAAACAGGCTCGTTGGTTGTGCAGGATCTGCTGCAGAGATAGGAAGCTAGTGGAATGGGAGTAGAAGATTGCTGCCCTTCAGGCGGAGCTAGATAACGCAAAATATGATCTACAAAAGGTTAAGGGAAGAGACGGGAAAAGATAGGTGGGAAGTGACAACAGGTTATAGAAGAAATAAAAAAGGACTTTCTCAGGCAGTGTTGTTGTCAATGTGGAAAAGAGGTTTGACCTGTTGTCACAGTTAAAACTGATTAGTCACAAGTAGATGTAGGAGTAGACAAGCCACAATAAACTTTCAAAAAGTGTTTGGAAAGTAAGAAGTCGGAAAGAGTTGTGAAGAAGAAGAAGAAGAAGAAGAAGAAGAAGAAAACTTTGGTTGTTAGGTAGTTCACATGACAGAGGTGTTGGACAACTGTTGCAGAATAAAGTAGGATCAGGTTACCAGGTCCCAAGTTTTGTAAAACCTAGTTTAAGTCTGGGTCAGGTGATAGAGGGCGTAGGTTCACTTTGCAAAGACTTCACAAAGGAAGACACCTTTTTCTAATAGTGGGTGTGGCAGGCAACAGCATAGACAGGGACCCTAGTTATTTGAGTGAGGGCGACCTGGCATTGTGGTTCCTCATGACTCAATCAGTAGGTGGGACTATACTTGGCATGGCCTTCACCTCAACTGGAAAGGGAAGAGAAAACTGGTTGGGCTAATAGCAAATAACATAAGGGGGAGCACTATCACTAGTGGTAAAGTGCCAGTGGTTACAAGTGATAGAACAGCAGTTTTTTTTTTTTTCCAGTGTGGAGGGAAGACACAAAATATGTTTAGAGACAGGCTGAAAATTAAACTCAAATTGATAAAGCAGGCAACCAGAAAACAAATTCTAATGTACACAATTCATGCAGACAGCCTCTGATTGAAACTGGAGACATTCAAAAATTGATAGAAAAATTTGGTTCATCCAGTAATAATTCAGCCAGTGCACAAAATCCTAGAACTAAGAGGTAAAGTTAGTGAGTTGCTTATTTGTGTTGAAGAATCAGAACTGAGCAAACCAGTTGGTATAATCTGCCTCTCTAGGTATGTAAAATGTTACAGGATTCAATTTAGCTTCTTACTTCTGTAGAGGAAATTTGGAAAAAGGAGTTGCCCCATTTGTCAGAAACCATTTTGATTTCAAGAGTATTGATATTAACAAATTTTGCTCATAGCAGAAGCTTGTGCAACCGAATTAGTATTATATAGTAAGACCTATATAATAGTAAGTACTAGGTGACAATTATTGAACTATATAAAATAAAATCATCATAACTTCTGAACAGTTTGCATTAGGATGTCCAAACTGAGCTGTTGGCTATGGGGTATGGTGGGATTTGTATGTAAATATGGTATGGTTTGGTTTAGTGACAAAGCCCACTTTAATTTGGATGGGTTTGTCGAAAAGCAAAATTGGCGCATTTGGGGGCTGAGAATACTCATTCGCAGTCGAGAAGTCTCTTCACCCTCAAGGGGTGATTGCCTGGTGTGCAATGTCCAGTCACAGAATAATCATTGTGATATTCCTTGATGGCACAGTGACTACCGAACAGTATGTGAAGGTTTTGGAAGATGATTTCATCCCCTTACCCAAAGTTACCCTGATTTCAACAAGATATGGTTCACGCAAAACGGAGCTCGATCCCATCCAAGCAGAAGAGTGATGGCCAGGAGGAGCACTTTGAGGACCGCATTCTGGCTATGGGGTACCCAGAGGCCGCTTGCATGGGCCTCCCATATTCTACAGATGTGGACACATGCAAGTCCTTTTTGTGGGGCTATATTAATGCAGCAATAACCTCAAAACCATTGCTGAGCTGAAAACAGCCATTCAGGAGGTCACTGACAGCATCGATGTTCCAACTCTTCAGCAGGTCATGCAGAATTTCGTTATTCGTCTGTATCACACTATCGCCAATGATGGCAGGCATATCGAACATGTCATAACCTAAATCTGAATATCTGTAGTGATGCTTACATGTTGAACAAAGTGTGTGCATGTCATAGTTTGTTACTAACTTATGTTTGTTTTCATACAGGTCAATAATTGTCACCCCGTGTATAGAGCACCTTTAGGAAACTTAAACCTCTTCATAAAAAAATCTGGAAGCTTTGTTGCCCCATCTCACAGTAAAAAAAGGAAATAGTTGTTTCTGGTGATTTTAAGGTGGATTTGTAGGAAAGCTCTGTCAGTGAGCAATTATTGCAATCAGCAACACTGTCATTCAATTTGATTATTTGATTCCTACTGTGTACTTTGCAACTAGGGTGTTTAAATGCTCTGAGACTGCTATTGGTAATATCTTTGTAGACAAACCTAGAAAAAAAGTTGTCCTGCAAACCCAGTTGTAAGAGTATTTTAAAGAGGTTTATATCATTGATGGCTTTTATGTTGTCAGAGTGTATGTTAAGTTTTCAACCTATGTGAAGTGTATTCTTTTGGTCCTATACAGAATTGATGAGTGTTGCGTTGAGTCACTGCATTGTATTGTATTATATGCCTATTAGTCCTGTGAATCTTACATTGTCAGGGGTAAGTAGTGATATAGGATAAGTAAAACAATTGCTGTGAATTTTGATAAATTTGGAAGAGACATTGTTCTGTGGTTTATGGTATGTAGGGCCTAGCGGTATAAGCCTGTTGTTGTTGTTGTGACCTTCAGTCCTGAGACAGGTTCGATGCAGCTCTCCATGCTACTCTATCCTGGGCAAGCTTCTTCATCTCCCAGTACCTACTAAAACCTACATTCTTCTGAATCTACTTAGTGTATTCGTCTGTTGGTCTCCCTCTAAGATTTTTACCCTCCATGCTGCCCTCCAGTACTAAATTGGTGATCCCTTGATGCCTCAGAGGATGTCTTCCCAACCAATCCCTTCTTCTAGTCAAGTTGTGCCACAAACTCCTCTTCTCCCCACTCCTATTCAATATCTCCTCATTAGTTATGTGATCTACCTACTTAATTTAAAGCATACTTCCGTAGCACCACATTTTGAATGATTCTATTATCTTCTTGTCCAAACTATTTATTGCCCATTCTTCTCTTCCATACATGGCTACACTCCATACAAATACTTTCAGAAACGACTGCCTGACACTTAAATCTATACTCGATGTTAACAAATTTCTCTTCTTGAGAAATGCTTTCCTTGCCATTGCCAGTCTACATTTTATATCCTCTCTACTTTGACCATCATCAGTTATTTTACTCCCTAAATAGCAAAACTCCTTTACTACTTGAAGTGTCTCATTTCCTAATCTAATTCCCTCAGCATCACCTGACTTAATTTGACTACATTCCATTATCCTAGTTTTGCTTTTGTTGATGTTCATCTTATATCCTCCTTTCAAGACACTGTCCATTCCGTTCAACTGCTCTTCCAAGTCTTTTGCTGTCACTGACAGAATTACAATGTCATCGGCGGACCTTCTAATTCATGTCCATGGATTTTAATACCTACTCCAAATTTTTCTTTTGTTCCCTTCACTGCTTGACAAATATACAAATTGAATAGCATCAGGGAGAGGCCACAGCCTTGTCTCACTCCCTTTCCAACCACTGCTTCCCTTTCATGTCCCTCGACTCTTATAACTGCCATCTGGTTTCTGTTCAAATTGGAAATAGCCCTTCGCTCCTCTGCCACCTTCAGAATTTGAAAGAGTGTCATTGTCAAAAGCTTTCTATAAGTCTACAAGTGCTAGAAACGTAGGTTTGCCTTTCCTTAATCTATTTTCTAAGATAAGTCGTAGGGTCAGTATTGCCTCACATGTTCCAATATTTCTACAGAATCCAAACCGATCTTTTCCGGGGTTGGCTTCTACCAGTCTTTCCATTCGTCTGTAAAGAATTCATGTTAGTATTTTGCAGCCGTGACTTATTAAACTGATAGTTCGGTAATTTTCACATCTGTCAACACTTTCGTTCTTTGGGATTGGAATTATTATAATCTTCTTGAAGTCTGAGGGTATTTCGCCTGTCTCATGCATCTTGGTCACTAGATGGTAGAGTTTTGTCAGGACTGGCTCTCCCAAGACTGTCAGTAGTTCTAATGGAATGTTATCTACTCCCGGGGCCTTGTTTCGACTCAGGTCTTTCAGTGCTCTGTCAAACTCTTCACGCAGTATCATATCTCTCATTTCATCTTAATCTACATCCTCTTCCATTTCCATAATATTGCCCTCAATTACATCGCCCTTGTACAGACCCTCTATATACTCCATCCACCTTTCTGCTTTCCCTTCTTTGCTTGGAATTGGGTTTCCATCTGAGCTCTGATATTCATGCAAGTGGTTCTCTTTTCTCCAAAGGTCTCGTTAATTTCCCTGTAGGCAGTATCTATCTTACCCCTAGTGAGATAAGCCTGTACATCCTTACATTTGTCCTCTAACCATCCCTGCTTAACCATTTTGCACTTCCTGTCGACCTCTTTTTGAGACGTTTGTATTCCTTTTTGCCTGCTTCACTTACTGCATTTTTATATTTTCTCCTTTCATCAATTAAAAAATTCAATATTTCTTCTGTTACCCAAGGATTTCTACTAGCCCTCGTCTTTTTACCTACTTGGTCCTCTGCTGCCTTCACTACTTCATCCCTCACAGCTACCCATTCTTCTTCTACTGTATTTCTTTCCCCCATTCTTGTCAATTGTTCCCTTATGCTCTCCCTAAAACTCTGTATAACCTCTGGTTTAGTCAGTTTATCCAGGTCCCATCTCCTTAAATTCCCACCTTTGTGCAGTTTATTCAGTTTTCATCTACAGTTCATAACCAATAGATTGTGGTCAGAGTCCACATCTGCCCCTGGAAATGTCTTACAATTTAAAACCTGGTTCCTAAATCTCTGTCTTACTATTATATAATCTATCTGAAACCTGTCAGTATCTCCAGGGCTCTTCCATGTATACAACCTTCTTTCATGATTGCTGAACCAGGTGTTAGCTATGGTAAGTTACGCTCTGTGCAAAATTCTACCAGGTGGCTTCCTCTTTCATTTCTTACCCCAATCCATATTCACCTCCTGCGTTTCCTTCTCTCCCTTTTCCTAGTATCGAATTCCAGTCACCCATGACTATTAAATTTTCGTCTCCCTTCACTATCTGAATGAGTTCTTTTATCCCATCATACATTTCTTCAATTTCTTCACCAGTTACAGAGCTAGTTGGCATATAAACTTGTACAACTGTAGTAGGCATGGGCTTCGTGTCTATCTTGGCCACAATAATGCGTTCGCTATGCTGTTTGTAGTATCTTACCCGCACTCCTATTTTTTTATTCATTATTAAACCTACTCCTGTATTACCCCTATTTGATTTTGTATTCATAACCCTGTATTCACCTGAAAAGTCTTGTTCCTCCTGCCACCAAACTTCACTAATTCCCACTATATTTAACTTTAACTGATCCATTTCCCTTTTTAAATTTTCTAACCTACCTACTCGATTAAGGGATCTGATATTCCATGCTCCGATCCGTAGAATACCAGTTTTCTTTCTCCTGATAACGGCGTCCTCTCGAGTAGTCCCCGCCCGGAGATCCGAATGGGGGACTATTTTACCTCCGGAATGTTTTACCCAAGAGGACGCCATCATCATTTAACCATACAGTAAAGCTGCATGCCCTCGGGAAAAATTATGGCTTTCAACCGTTCGCAGTACCAGCACGGCGAGGCTGTTTTGGTTAGTGTTACAAGGCCAGATCAGTCAATCATCCAGACTGTTGCCCCTGCAACTACTCAAAAGGCTGCTGCCTCTTTTCAGGAACCACACATTTGTCTGGCCTCTCAACAGATACTCCTCCGTTGTGGTTGCACCTACGGTATGGCTATCTGTATCGCTGAGGCACGCAAGCCTCCCCACCAATGGCAAGGCCCATGGTTCATGGGGGGGGGGGGGGGGGGGGGTGTAAGCCAAACATAATGATAAAACATTAAAACAGTCTACAAATACATAAATAAATTTTACTCATACACAGTTCTTACTATAACAGCTCACAAATACATAGAATACACAAATAAATTTATACATACACATTTTTTTTATTTTGGGCTTAATTGTATTGTAATTTACATACTAAATAAAAATTTATTGACACTATGGCAGTAGTTCTGTTGCAAGTGGTCACCCGCTGCAGTTCTGAATTTGTGCAAGCCAGTTATTGCCTTAACTTTGTAAGTAATTTGTTGCACAGTACTTTTTGTTTTAGTGTTGTATGTGGAAACTGCACATGCAAATCCTGATTATTCCTTGTGTTGTATGAATGAATATTTTGGAGCAATCTTGCTGTTGCCATTTTTGATTTTCCTTGTAAACACTGTTGTTTCTAAGATATATAGACATGGTAATGGAAGAATATGAAGGTTTGTGTGAAGACTGAGGTGCTGTGCCTTCCATGGCTCTTATAATTCTTATTTGTGCAATGAAACAGCTTTTTCTGGGTGGTGAACTTCCCCAGAAAATTTAACTCTTATCTTAGTAGCGATTCTGCTTGGGCATAGTACCCCTTTTTTACGAGTTCCATTGATGTGCATCCAGCAAGAATTTTAACACTGTAGCAAATGGTATTTAATTTACTATATAGGTGTGTGGTTTGGTCATCTTAAGTCACCTTGGATCCAAACTCCTAAAAGTTTGGTGCTATTTGCAGTTTCAAGTCTACTGCCTAACAGTTCTATGGTTGAAGTTAGAGCTTATTTATTCTGCACTGTGTGGAGGTGCATAGTGTTTGTTTTCTGTGTGTTTGTTATTAAGTTGTTCACTGTGAATGGCCCTCTGCAGTCTTTTGTTTTGTCAGTTAAATGTGATTTAGATTATTGAAGTGCTTCTGTGATCTAAATGCTTCATGGCAGACACAAGCAGACATATGTCTGCTTGTGTCTGTATGTGTGGATGGATATGTGTGTGTGTGTGCGAGTGTATACCTGTCCTTTTTTCCCCCTAAGGTAAGTCTTTCCGCTCCCGGGATTGGAATGACTCCTTACCCTCACCCTTAAAACCCACTTCCTTCCGTCTTTCCCTCTCCTTCCCTCTTTCCTGATGAGGCAACAGTTTGTTGCAAAAGCTTGAATTTTGTGTGTGTGTTTGTGTTTGTTTGTGTGTCTATCGACCTGCGAGCGCTTTCGTTCGGTAAGTCACCTCATCTTTGTTTTTTTATTTATATATATATATACAAAATTACAGGGAGACAGAATGGCTGGCCATAACCTATCTTCTAAATGGTGAAATTCCAATACTGCCAATACACAAATCAACATTAGAAAAAGTCTGTTCCTGACTTTCAGAGCTGTTAGACCTTAGGATGAGGGAGTCCAATTTGATGGAATGAGGAGAGACAAATATCACAGTATTTGTATTGTCCTTTGTGCCTCTTAACTCATACAGTGAGAGGGGTGAAGTTCAGAAGAGACGTGTTTAAAATATTATAGCCAAAATAAATATCTATCACTAATATAAAAAAAGGGTTAAGTCACACCAGTCATCAAACATTAAAATTTCAAACCAGCGGTTAGGCTAGTAACCTGACTTTTGTAGACCATGCTTGTATCCCAATTAAACTTTGTACAAACACATGAAATAAATGTGTCATAATGAAACTGGAAACTTTTAAGTTGTGGTAGGCTAAGGCAGGCAATTTGTGAACAGTTCAGGTCCAATTAAAAGTCCAACACAAATTTTGTTCAAAATGCATCTATTTTTGCTCATAAATTACCAATTGGATGGCACAAACAGATTGTCAAGTGGAAGATTGTAATGTAGTGAATGCATCAGTGCCAAAAATTTCTGTGACTTTTTTTTAAGGGTCTGATGTTACTGCTAAGAATATCATGGCACAGGTCTAATGAGATGGTGGGTGGCCTTAAGTCATTCACATGCAGATTTGTCTACAGCAGAAATTTGCAGGTTAGTTGTTTGACTTGCCTGGGTAATACCAAGGATGCACAACTTCCAGTTTTGTGTTTGGTGGGAGCTTGTTGAATACCTTTGTACAACAGTAGATAACTCCCCTTTTAGCCCTAGACAAGGAGGCACAAGAAGACTGCTGGGTGTCTTGTACAGTGAATGTACAAGCCACATCTCAGTTATAACTGAATTTTGTTTTTGGGAACAAAACAGTTTAGAAATAAATGAAGTGGGAAGTAAATGTATGTAATCCATGCTCCATAAAGAGACTTCTGCAAATTGTCTGGTTATCTAGTTTACACAATATCCTTACTGCTCGTTACTGCAGAAAAAAACTTTGTCTACCTTATGTGCATTGCAGCTGAAAGTGATTCTGTGGTTAGTGGATGTGTTTGGCTTGGTGATAATTTTGTCACTTCACTTCAATAATTTCGGAGTGCCCACCACACACTGTTAACCCTTATGAATGTAAAATATAAAACTTTTGTATGTCTACATGACTACTCTGTAATTCACATTTAAGTACCTGGCATAGGGTTCATTGAACCACTTTCGCTCTATTTCTCTATCGTTCCACATACTGACAGAGCACAGGGGGATATGAACACTTAAATCTTTCCCTGCAGACTGATTTATTTTATTATGATTATCGTTTCTCCCTATGTAAGTGGACACCAACAAAATATTTTCGCATGTGCAGTAGAAAGTTGGTGATAGAAATTACATGGAAAGGTCTCATCACAATTACATAAAAAGGTGTCGCTGCAATGAATAATGTCTTTGTTATAATGATTACCACCCCAACATGTGTATCATATCTGTGACACTCTCTTCCCCATTTCGTGAAATACTAAACAAGCTGCTCTTCTTTGAACTTTTTCCCTCTCCTCAGTCAGTCGTGTCTGGTAAGAATCCTATGCTGCACAGCAGTACCCTCACAGAGGAAAGACTAGTCTTTGGTTCGCCTTCCTCACAACATTATCTATGTGATCAATCCAAGGTAAGTTATTTGTAATTTGTATTTAGTTGACCTGACAGCCTTTAGATTATTGTGATTTATAGTGCAACCACAATGTAATGGATTCCTTTTAGTACTCATGTGGATGACCTCACATTTTTCATTATTTAGGATCAGCTATCACTTTTTGCACCATACAGGTATCTTGTACAGATCGTTTTGCAGTATGGTTTGATTTTCTGATGCCTTTAGCAGATGTTAAATGAGAGCATCATCTGCAAACGATGTAAGATGGCCGCCCAGATTGTCTCCTAAACTATTTAAATAAATTAGAAACACCAAAGGGAAGGAACACTTCCTTGGGGAACAACCAGACATTACTTTTGTAATACTCAGTGACTTTCTGTTAGTCATTATGAGCTGCTATCATTCCAACAGGAAATCAAGAATCCAGTCCCACAACTTGGACAGTACTCCAAAGGCGCTCAGGAGGGAACTCACTTGTTAGGAATGGTATCAAAAGCCTTCTCGAAATCTAGAAATGTGGATTCATTTTGAAATCCCCTGTCAACAGCACTCATTACATCATGAGTATAAAGAGCTAGTTGAATTACACAAAAATGATATTTTCTGAGTTAGTGCCTACTGTGCTAGTAGATTGTTTCCTTCGAGGCAGTTCATAATGTTTGAACACAGTTTGTGTTCAAAAATCCTACTGCATATTGATGCCATTGGCACAATGTGTAATTCAGCAGATTCCTGCTATTTTGTTTCTGGAGTATTGGTATGACATATGCAATTATCCAGTCTTTATGTACAGATCGTTTGCTGACCGAGTGGTTGTCCATTATTGCTAAGTGTGAAGCTGTTATATCAGCATACTCTGAAAGCAACCTAAGCGGTATACTACCTGGATCGAAAGACTTGCCTTTGTTAAGTGATTTGATTTGATTTGCTACGTGGGGGATATCTACTTCCAAGCTACCCATGTTGGTAGCTGTTCTTTATTCGAATTCTGGAATATTTATTTCATCATCTTTGGTGAAGGAATTTTGGAGAACCATATTTAGCATCTCAGCTTTAGTGGCATGGTCATTGGTAACATTACTACACTTATTGCACAGGAAAGGTATTGATTGCATCTTGCTGCTGGTATTGTAGTCCACATAAAGTCATTCAAGTGGACTACATAAACAAAGTTAGGCCTATTAGAATGTGTCATTCACAGAATACTGATGTGTTATACTAGTTTGATAGACTTAAGGCAATGAGACAAACGAGCCCCACTGACCTTACTACAGTAGGAGACCTAAATACTGATGCAAAATCCTGTAGTGTAACCTACATGAAACTCACAGTAATATTAAATTCATATAATCTCACAAATATAGTAAGCCCTGACAGTAAAGTAACATAATCAGGCTCCAGTGAAATGAACTAGTCAACAGGAAGGTAAAAACATAAAAACAATGTTAACTGCTGAAGCATTGATTTTTGTTATTCTGCTCACTATTTTCAATTGCTGGAGTACTCAGGCTTTGCTGTACCAAAAGCAATTAAAATAACTGAGAAGCAGCAGAGTCTGGGTAGCACCATCACCACGTTCATAACCAGATTAGCAGAAGGGAAATAGGAAACCATTTACCAGGCTAAAGGGCCAGAAAACAAATGGAATTAATTCTACAGAACCCCATTGAGACATTTTGGCTGCTGCTGTTCTTTCAAAAAAATGACTTTGGTAGTAAAAAACTACTAGATTGAAACTTCTACATAGGCTAATTAAATTAAGGCAGAATATATATGATCTTGACCATTTATATAAAGGAAACAAATCTACACACATGTAAGCAGACGTACAATCAAGCCAAGGAAGCCTTTAAAACAGATCTAATACACTTGAGGAAATAGATAAACAGCGATACAGTAGAGCATTCAGCCAACATAGTTTAGGTGTTGTGGAGACTAATCAATAAACATCGTAAAACCACCAATAAGGTGCAATCTGAACCAGTTAGCATAATAACAATAGTAATAATAATAATAATAATAATAATAGATGCAGAGGTGACATATCAAGCTAAAACTAAACAAAGGTCGCTACACTATGCATACATTGATTACCAAAAAGCTTTTGATAGTGTACCCGACTCATGGTTACTACAAATATTAGAAATATACAAAGTAGATCCTAAATTGATACAGTTCCTAAACATAGTAATGAAAAATTGGAAAACCACACTTAATATACAAACAAATTCAAATAATATCACATCACAGCCAATACAGATTAAGCGTGGAATATACCAAGGAGACTCATCAAGTCCTTTCTGGTTCTGCCTTGCTCTGAACCCACTATCCAACATGCTAAATAATACAAATTATGGATACAATATTACTGGAACATACCCACACAAAATCACACATCTGCTATACATGGATGATCTAAAACTACTGGCAGCAGCAAATCAACAACTCAACCAATTACTAAAGATAACAGAATTATTCAGCAATGATATAAATATTGCTTTTGGAACAGACAAATGTAAGAAAAATAGCATAGTCAAGGGAAAACACACTAAACAAGAAGATTACATATTGGATAACCACAGCAACTGCATAGAAGTGATGGAAAAAACAGATGCCTATAAATATCTAGGATACAGACAAGAAATAGGAATAGATAATACAAATATTAAAGAAGAACTAAAAGAAAAAAATAGACAAAGACTAACAAAAATACTGAAAACAGAATTGACAGCAAGAAACAAGACAATAGCTATAAATACTTATTCTATACTAATATTGACCTACTCATTTGGAGTAGTGAAATGGAGTAACACAGACCTAGAAGCACTCAATACACTTACACGATCACAATGCCACAAATGTAGAATACATCACATACATTCAGCAACTGAATGATTCACATTAAGCAGAAAGGAAGGAGAAAGGGGATTTATCGACATAAAAAACCTACATTATGGACAGGTAGACAATTTAAGAAAATTCTTTATAGAACGAGCAGAAACTAGCAAAATACACAAAGCAATCACTCATATAAATACATCGGCTACACCACTGCAATTTCATAACCACTTCTACAACCCTTTGGATCACATAACATCAACAGATACGAAGAAAGTAAATTGGAAAAAGAAAACACTACATGGCAAGCACCCCTATCATCTAACACAGCCACACATCGATCAAGACGCATCCAACACATTGCTAAGAAAAGGCAATACACAGTGAGATGGAAGGATTCATGATTGCAATACAGGATCAAACAATAAACACCAGATATTACAGCAAGCATATTATTAAATATCCCAATACCACAACAGATAAATGCAGACTTTGCAAACAACAAATAGAAACAGTAGATCACATCACAAGTGGATGTACAATACTAGCAAATACAGAATACCCCAGAAGACATGACAATGTAGCAAAAATAATACATCAACAGCTTGCCTTACAACATAAACTAATAAAACAACATGTTCCCACATACAAGTATGCACCACAAAATGTACTGGAGAACGATGAATACAAATTATACTGGAACAGAACCATTATAACAGATAAAACAACACCACACAACAAACCTGACATTATACTCACCAATAAAAAGAAGAAATTAACACAACTAATCGAAATATCCATACCCAATACAACAAATATACAAAAGAAAACAGGAGAAAAAATTGAAAAATACATCCAACTGGCTGAGGAAGTCAAGGACATGTGGCATCAGGATAAAGTTTACATTATATCAATTATACTATCAACTACAGGAGTCATACCACACAATATCCGCCAGTACATCAATGCAATACAGCTACATCAAAACTTATACATACAACTACAGAAATCTGTAATTATTGACACTTGTTCAATTACCCGAAAGTTCCTAAATGCAATGTAACATATACCGTACAGTTAAAAGGAAGTCACACTTGATCAAGGTCCGCGTCACCTTCCATTTTTAACCAGACATAACATCTGAGATAAGAAAGAAATAATAATAATAATAATAATAATAATAATAATAATAATAGTAATGTATTCATCTCTCCTTTTGACCAACCAACCTCCTTTATAGACCTACAGGGTGACACACCTAATAATATCACATATAGTGTAGGGTCCAATTTTTTGGAGGTGAAGAACAAGAGAAAAAAACTGCTGGTACACAATACCAAAAAATGCACCAATGAGCTTCTAGCCATGTACATAATGAATCTGAAACAGTGTACCAAACTTACATATCAAATTCACAATAATGCTTTGGCTTTAAATCTGCAATGAAACAGTGATGCAGGAACTCCATTGAGGCTCAGTTCATGGCCATACCATCTTTCTAGCACATGTTAATGATACTGCACACCGCTTCAACTTGCACATTGTAAGCTACATGGAGGACACCTCAGTTGTATCCTATGGCAAAGACTGTAAGGAGCTCAAATTTTCAGCAACTGGTGGTATACACTATGTATTTCCACACACAGGTACTAAAGGTCAGTTTAAGTAAATCCTAGAGGCTAATATTTGCAACTGGCAGCTAACACAACTCATGTTTGTGGGATAATGGGAAAGGAAGCAGACAGCTGCAAATTTCTAGGAGTCCATCTGAACTCAAACCTTTGATGGCTTAACTACTTCAACACTGTATGTAACAAAGTCAGTAGGGCCTGTATCTCCTTAGCCAAGTCTCCAGAATGGTGCCCACACACCTTGTAAAGTGTGTACTATGGGGCAATCCATTCCTATCTTACCCGCTGCTTAGAAATATGGGGTTGTGCTGCAAGCTTACACCTTAATGAGTACTGCTGCTATAAATGAAATGAAATGATCGAATGGCATTGTTGGCTGGGGGGCCCCATGTGGGGGGAGTCCGACCTTTTTAGTTGACGCCACTTCGGCGACTTGCGGGTGAATAATGATGAAAATGATGACGGGCACACAACACCCAGTCCCCTGCCGGGAATCGAACCCGGGCCCCCTTACATGGTAGGCAGAAATGCTACTGCTACACTACAGAGGCGGACGCTGCTACAAAAAGGAAGTTAAGGATTATACATGGACTAGACTGTAAAGATTCTTGCTGTGCAGTCCTCATACAGCAAAAATACTTCATCTGTTCTTTGTATCTATATACTTAATTACTTTTTGCCTCTCAGAAAACTGAAGTAATTAAATGTAGTGATGCACATGACCACAACACCAGGTCCTAAGGTAACTACTTAAGACAAAGAACTAAATTAAAAATGACAAACCAGAAGTCATACATTAATAGACTGATATGGTATTATAAACTGCTGGAGTCCCTGAAAAAGGTAATAACAACAATTCAGATCAAATGTTAAAACAGTTCTTAATTAATGGGTGCCTGTTTTCATTTAAAACAGTAAACATTAAAAGCCCACTGATTGACATAATATATATGCAAGCTGGACACAAGATGTTTCCAGTGTTTTTTGTAAATCAACAAGACAATTTTTATGAAACACACAATTCATAGTACATAGTAAATTAAGGACTTCTGTTGTACTAATATGATTGTATGTAGTACTATCTGTACTACTGAGACCTAAATTTATTTGATGTTTGTGAGTGTCTGCATATTGATGACACCATGCAATAAAAACTAAATAGATAAATAAACGAACAAGTAGTATTTCCTTGGATTTTCTGCCAGATTTCAAGACAGTTTCATTGTGGTGACAATTAAAAACATATCACATTTAAGTCCTCACTAAATTTTGAGCTTATGTGAAGCTTCGGTAATCTTGGGGATCTTGTGTTCTTTTAAACTTTTGCATTTTTTGTTACATTTAGTAGGCCATATATGCATTTCGCAGCCATGAAAGCATTTCTATAAACAGTTGGTGTCTTTTCCACTTCAAGAACCATTTTAGAAATGTTGTTCATTGTAGATTGTAAAAAGGCCTCTGTTGATTTTGTGTAATTGCTCCAAGAGGAATTATCATCCCACAGAAAGTGTGAAGTTGAGTCACCGACCTACCAAGAACAGCTGTGAGAATACCAGTTGAATATCTTCACATCAGAGCAGACTTGATATAACTTGGTTGAGACGTGTGCTACAGTGGCTGTCTGCTGATGAGTTATATATTTTTACTCTTAATTGGAGTATACTTTAAGGTGTAATGAGGTACTTAGCTTGCAGTTCTGTAAAGTAACTATTGCTAAGTTGTGCTTGGAGGGAAAGTGGCAATTGTGCCTAGCCAGAATGCATTTTTAAATCTCTCCTTTAGTGGTTCTTAGTATTTGCATATGCAACAGATAACTCTGTCAAACTGAAAGCTAAATCTGATGAAAGAGTATGTCTGCTTTGGTAAACTTGTGTGGCAGGTGATATTGATTAGTGGTCATGGACAGCAGTGATATGTTTCTGTCTGTTTTATCCTTATGTATTTACTTCTTTGTTCTATTGTTCTGGTGCTCACTCTTGATATGTTTTGGTGTTAACATGTTGTATTCGATTTGTGCTTTAGTGTAAATATATTAAGTTTTCTTGCAAGTGTGGAGCTTATTCTTTCTCACCATCAATTCTATTCACTTAAGGTTGATAGTTCAAATGGTGACCCCACCGAAGAACTAGAATCATGATTAACAATACCAACTGTGTTACAATCTAGTCGGAGTCACAGTAGCAACTTCAAAATGAAGCTACACAGGATGCCAGAGCAGAGGAGAGCTCTTCAAATGAACCTACAGTATCTACAGTTCAGGGTAGGAACTTCGGAAATGTTACACCTCCCATCTTCTAGCTGAAACAACTGCATCTATGGTTCAGGCAGGTAGAGAGTATGTTTTTGCAGCATGGCAGCCTAGCTTCATTCAACAGGTTTTATTGTGTGATGCTACATTTGGATGAGGCATAAATTACGCAAGCAGAGGACCTGTTAAGTTCACTGAGTTATGAGATTTTAAAAGCAAGCTTAATCAAAGAGTATTCTTTAACCCTGAGAGCAGATTGCATACAGGAGATGCCGACTGGTGACATGTTGATGAAAAAAAAAATGTTGGCACAGCTACAATCACTAGCTGGCAACAATTTGATGCCTGAGACTTCCCTTCAGTTATTATGGCTTAGGCAGCTACCATCAATAATCAGCACTATCTTAGCAACACACACTGAATTACCTTTGGCAGTTCTGGTCGACAAAACTGAGATGGTGGTTGAATATTCAGAACATAAACTTTGTAACACTTTCAAACAGACCAGCATGACAGAAGGCCCCAAACTGAGCATAACCAGTAAAGGCAGGCAAGGCAGCATTAACTGAGGTACAATGCCAGTCACACCCCTAAGCAAAGTAGAACAACTGACATTTTGTGCGAGGGAATTATATGCCACCAAGGTGACTCAAATGCAAGTGAATAGCCACTACAGAAACAAAAGTAAATACAGCTAAACAAAAACCATCAGTTCAAACTTTGTGATGCTGGTTCCATTGCCATTTCAGCAGATGTGCACAGTCCTTGCAATTTCCCAAACCAGTTAGATGACACGACAGTTGTAGGTGGTCATAAAAAATCGCCCCACTAATTCTTTTTCTCTCTTATCCAATGTGCTGGGGTTACAGAAGTCGATCGGTTCCATACATAGGCAATGTGGAACATACCCAGGTATGTCACACGAGAAGATTCCTACAAGTTCACTGCTCGACGAGCACTAATCAACAGATCACGTACCTCTGACATGTAATGGGATGCATGGTGCTTTTTTTACACTGACGGAAGGTGCTGACTACAGAGCAGCTCTAAGGCCTACAAGGAGACAGTAAGTGACGTTTACACATGGATTCAAAAACTATAGTTTTGAGGAGCCGGAATTGACAGTTAGGAGGCAACTGACAAAACAGATCAGCCTTGCATGTGCTACTGAAAAGCAGTCTTGGGAGTTACTTATGAGGGTCAGTATGTCTCAAACAATGTTTTTGGTAGATACAGGTTTTGATTTTCATATGTTACCAGCTATAAATTTCACAGGTGACAGTTCTAAGATTCCAATAACTAACAGTGGCAAATAATTCCAGAATTGAGATCATGGGAAGAAAAGTTTTGACACTTGATTTTGGGCTACAACACACTTTCACATGCTATTCCTTGCAGCAAATAAGACTGAACCAATTTCAGGAGCTGATTTTTTTGCAGTTCTTCTGACTGGGTCCAGACTTTCCTTCCAACTGACTCCTAGAAGTGGCTCAATTGATGCAAGTTTCCAGTGCACATGATGTGGTACTGCAAGAATTTCCAAAGATGATAGAAATCAGGAAATTGGGAACAGCTTGCAAGCACGACACTCAGCACTACTTTTGGACGTCAACTGGCCCTCCAGCAATGCCCCACCCAAGCAGGCTTGTGCCAGAAAAGTTCACTGGAGCTAAAGGTGACTTAGACAGATTACTGAAGGCACCATGTCTCAGTCAGATAATCAGTGGGCATCACCTGTCCACCTAGCCAAGAAAAGGGCAGAAATTAACTCGTGTGGGGATTATAAGTCCTAAATTCCTGTACTATTTCCAATACGTATCCTTTACCACAGGTGGCAGATTGCAACAGCTTCCTAGCAGAAGTGACAGTTTTCAGCATTACTGACTGCTGCAAGGCATATACACAGATTCTTGTCACAAAGGGCGACAGGAGGAAGACTGCTGTCACTACTCTGTTTGGTTTGTTCCATTTCAGCTCCGTGCCCTTTGGTCTCAAAAGCGCCACACAATAATGGCAAAGGTTTATTCACCAGGTCCTTAGAGGGCTTCCATTCATGTTTTGTTACAGCGATGACATTCTCGTCTTCTCTGTCAATATGGAACAACATGAGGAGCACCTATAAACCCTTTTCCAGAAGCTTAAGGACTTCAGATCAGTAATCAACAAAGTTAAGTGCATTTTTGGGAAAGAGAACATACAGTTTCTCAGGTTCATCATTTCCGCAAAAGGGCTGTCTCCTATTCCGGATAGAGTGCAACTCATCCGCGACTTCCCAGTTCTGAAGTCTTTCAAGGAATTATGAAGATTCTTGGGAATGATTAATTTCTGATGATGCCATCTTCCACAGACAGCTGCAAAACAAGATCCTTTGACTGCATTTCTGAAGGGAAAGTTCAGCTCAGGGGACAAAAAGGTACCATCGAACAAGGACCTACTGGAGGTCTTTATGGATATTATGGTGGAGGTTGTGCTATTATACCATCCTATTCATGATGCCAAACTAGCAATCATGGTTGACAGCAGCCAGGAGACAGTCTTTGTGAGATTACAACAGAGGATCACCCTGGTGATTGGAAACCCATGTTTTTTTTTCCCACCTCTTGTCAGAAGCACACAGCAAATAGAACGCTACAAACTGTGAATTATTAGGCATTCACGCAGTGGTGAAATTCTTTGAAGAATATCTCAAAAGCGAGCACTTTAAAATTTATACAGATCACATAGCACTTGTTGTTGTTGTTGTCTTCAGTCCTGAGACTGGTTTGATGCAGCTCTCCATGCTACTCTATCCTGTGCAAGCTTCTTCATCTCCCAGTACCTACTGCAACCTACATCCTTCTGAATCTGCTTAGTGTATTCATCTCTTGGTCTCCCTCTACGATTTTTACCCTCCACGGTGCCCTCCAATGCTAAATTTGTGATCCCTTGATGCCTCAAAACATGTCCTACCAACCGATCCCTTCTTCTAGTCAAGTTGTGCCACAAACTTCTCTTCTCCCCAATCCTACTCAATACCTCCTCATTAGTTATGTGATCTACCCACCTTATCTTCAGCATTCTTCTGTAGCACCACATTTCGAAAGCTTCTATTCTCTTCGTGTCCAAACTATTTATCGTCCATGTTTCACTTCCATACATGGCTACACTCCATACAAATACTTTCAGAAACGACTTCCTGACACTTAAATCTATACTCGATGTTAACAAATGTTGAGAAACGCTTTCCTTGCCATTGCCAGTCTACATTTTATATCCTCTCTACTTTGACCATCATCAGTTATTTTACTCCCTAAATAGCAAAACTCCTTTACTACTTGAAGTGTCTCATTTCCTAATCTAATTCCCTCAGCATCACCCGACTTAATTTGACTACATTCCATTATCCTCGTTTTGCTTTTGTTGATGTTCATCTTATATCCTCCTTTCAAGACACTGTCCATTCCGTTCAACTGCTCTTCCAAGTCCTTTGCTGTCTCTGACAGAATTACAATGTCATCGGCGAACCTCAAAGTTTTTACTTCTTCTCCATGAATTTTAATACCTACTCCGAATTTTTCTTTTGTTTCCTTTACTGCTTGCTCAATATACAGATTGAATAACATCGGGGAGAGGCACAACCCTGTCTCACTCCTTTCCCAACCACTGCTTCCCTTTCATGCCCCTCGACTCTTATAACTGCCATCTGGTTTCTGTACAAATTGTAAATAGCCTTTCGCTCCCCGTATTTTACCCCTGCCACCTTCAGAATTTGAAAGAGAGTGTTCTAGTTAACATTGTCAAAAGCTTTCTCTAAGTTTACAAATGCTAGAAACGTAGGTTTGCCTTTTCTTAATCTTTCTTGTAAGATAAGTCTTAAGGTTAGTATTGCCTCACGTGTTCCAACATTTCTACGGAATCCAAACTGATCTTTCCAGAGGTCCGCTTCTACCAGTTTTTCCAATCGTCTGTAAAGAATTCGCGTTAGTATTTTGCAGCTGTGACTTATTAAACTGATAGTTCGGTAATTTTCACATCTGTCAACACCTGCTTTCTTTGGGATTGGAATTATTATATTCTTCTTGAAGTCTGAGGGTATTTCGCCTGTCTCATACATCGTGCTCACCAGATGGTAGAGTTTTGTCATGACTGGCTCTCCCGAGGCCATCAGTAGTTCTAATGGAATGTTGTTGACTCCTGGGGCCATGTTTCGACTCAGGTCTTTCAGTGCTCTGTCAAACTCTTCACGCAGTATCTTATCTCCCTTTTCGTCTTCATCTACATCCTCTTCCATTTCCATAATATTGTCCTCAAGTACATCGCCCTTGTATAAACCCTCTATATACTCCTTCCACCTTTCTGCTTTCCCTTCTTTGCTTAGAACTGGGTTGCCATCTGAGCTCTGATATTCATGCAAGTGGTTCTCTCTTCTCCAAAGGTCTCTTTAATTTTCCTGTAGGCAGTATCTATCTTACCCCTAGTGAGACAAGCCTCTACATCCTTACATTTGTCCTCTAGCCATCCCTGCTTAGCCATTTTGCACTTCCTGTCGATATCATTTTTGAGACGTTTGTATTCCTTTTTACCTATTTCATTTACTGCATTTTTATATTTTCTCCTTTCATCAATTAAATTCAATATTTGTTCTGTTACCCAAGGATTTCTATCAGCCCTCGTCTTTTTACCTACTTGATCGTCTGCTGCCTTCACTACTTCATCCCTCAGAGCTACCCATTCTTCTTCTACTGTATTTCTTTCCCCCATTCCTGTCAATTGTTCCCTTATGCTCTCCCTGAAACACTCTACAACCTCTGGTTCTTTCAGTTTATCCAGGTCCCATCTCCTTAAATTCCCACCTTTTTGCAGTTTCTTGAGTTTCAATCTGCAGTTCATAACCAATAGATTGTGGTCAGAATCCACATCTGCCCCAGGAAATGTCTTACAATTTAAAACCTGGTTCCTAAATCTCTGTCTTACCATTATATAATCTATCTGATACCTTTTAGTATCTCCAGGATTCTTCCAGGTATACAGCCTTCTTTTATGATTCTTGAACCAAGTGTTAGCTATGATTAAGTTATGCTCTGTGCAAAATTCTACATGGTGGCTTCCTCTTTCATTCCTTCCCCCCAATCCATATTCACCTACTATGTTTCCTTCTCTCCCTTTTCCTACTGTTGAATTCCAGTCACCCATGACTATTAGATTTTCGTCTCCCTTCACTACCTGAATAATTTCTTTTATCTCGTCATACATTTCATCTATTTCTTCATCATCTGCAGAGCTAGTTGGCATATAAACTTGTACTACTGTAGTAGGCATGGGCTTTGTGTCTATCTTGGCCACAATAATGCGTTCACTATGCTGTTTGTAGTAGCTAACCCGCACTCCTATTTTTTTATTCATTATTAAACCTACTCCTGCATTACCCCTATTTGATTTTGTATTTGTAACCCTGTAATCACCTGACCAAAAGTCTTGTTCCTCCTGCCACCAAACTTCACTAATTCCCACTATATCTAACTTTAACCTATCCATTTCCCTTTTTAAATTTTCTAACCTACCTGCCCGATTAAGGGATCTGACATTCCACGCTCCGATCCGTAGAATGCCAGTATCTATCTTACCCCTAGTGAGACAAGCCTCTACATCCTTACATTTGTAAGGATAACGACGTCCTCCTGAGTAGTCCCCGCCCAGAGATCCGAATGGGGGACTATTTTACCTCCAGAATATTTTACCAAAGAGGACGCCATCATCATTTAATCATACAGTAAAGCTGCATGTCCTCGGGAAAGATTACGGCTGTAATTTCCCCTTGCTTTCAGCCGTTCGCAGTACCAGCACAGCAAGGCCGTTTTGGTTAATGTTACAAGGCCAGATCAGTCAATCATCCAGACTGTTGCCCCTGCAACTACTGAAAAGGCTGCTGCCCCTCTTCAGGAACCACATGTTTGTCTAGCCTCTCAACAGATACCCCTCCTTTGTGGTTGCACCTACGGTACGGCCATCTGTATCGCTGAGGCACGCAAGCCTCCCCACCAATGGCAAGGTCCATGGTTCATGGGGGGGGGGGGGGGGGGGGGGCGGCATATAGCACTTGCAGCATTCTTTTCCAAGGTAACTTATCTAGCGTCGCCCCATCAGTGTCACATAATTGACTTCATACCAGAATACTCCATACATGTTAGACAGACAAGTGGCATGAATGACGTTGCAGCTGATTATCACATAGCAATGCCTGTGTCCAGTCAGTCTGCTGATAGAAAACAGTGGGTGACAAAAAGAAAGATGCTGAGTTAGCTCAGTCGTTGGCTAATGAATCTCATCATTTGATGTTTGATAAAGTGGAAGTGAAAGAGCTGGGTCTTACCTTATGATGTGATGCGATACATCGCAGGATAAATTACATTCTTACATTCCACAAAGACATAGGAGAGAGGTTTTCTGGGCCTTTTATAATTTAGCACACTTGGAAGTCAGGGCTTCAACTAAACTGCTGGAAAAATGTGTCACATGGCATGGAAAAAGCAAGGATTCCCACCACTGGGCTCAATGTTGGCTGCAGTGTCAGAAGTGTAATGTTGGCAGACATGTGCACTCACGTATGGGAATGTTTGCTGAACCTACAGCTCTTTACATGCACTTACACATTGATTTCATGAGACATTTTCTGTGTTCTGAAAATTACAGCTGTGTGTTAAATGGCGGAGGATTGGTTTACCCATTGTCTAGAAGCATTCCCTATTTCCAGTATTGAGGCCGACACTGTGGCTATGACACTACTGGTAGGCTAGTTCGCTCCTATGGTGTACAAAAAGCGATCATGTCTGACTGCAGAAGACAATTTGAGGCATGTATTTCAAGAGCTACTATAGATATGCAGCTGCATTCGATCTGTGAAGGCTGTGTTAATGGTGCACAGCTCTAAGTGAGTAGGAGCTTTGCCTGTGGTGTTGTGAGGCTTTTGATCAATGGTGAAGGGTGATCTAGGTTGTTCATTGACAGATTTGGTGTTTGGCAAGCCTGCCTGCTGCTCTATTGATCAACAACCTACAATCTTACCATCTGAGAAACATGCATCCGATTTCAGATTTTGGTAGAGAATGAAAAGAGTGAATGTTATGGATCAGCACGCATCCTTTGCAATCATGGCACAAAGCAGTTTTCGTACACAAGGATGTGGCCACATCACTGCACGTCTGGCTACGGGATGACATTGTGCATCCTCCTCTCCGCCAATCGTACACAGGTCCGTTCCAAGTGCTGCGTAGATTGCTCAACAACTTCATGATAGATTGGAATGCAAAGCATGAAAAAGTCTCCATAGAGCAGCTGAAGCCCAGTCACATTGATGTGCAAGACAATGGGACTTTGAGTGCCTCTGCTACAAATCACGACCTTCGGGGGCCACACGGACCTTGAGCTAAAGAACACATTGTAGCACCTACAGACCCTTCACATATTACTCCAGTTATCACATGTGCTGGAAGAACTGTTTTGCCACCAGTAACCTGATGTACCTGGGGCACTAAACTTCAAAAAGGTGTGTGTGTGTGTGTGTGTGTGTGTGTGTGTGTGTGTGTGTGTGTGTGTGTGTGTGTGGGGGGGGGGGGGGGGGGGGGGGACTGGTGTAACGGAAAGTGATATCAATCACTGGTCATAGGCAGCAATGATGTGTTTGACTTTAAGTATGTATTTCTTTGTTCTCTGGTTATGGTGCTCACTCTTGATATGTTTTGGTGCTAACACACCTATTTTGCAATTTGTGCTTTAGTTTAAACATATTATTTTGCAAGTGTGGAGTTTATTCTTTCTGGAGCTTATTCTTTCTTGCCATCAGTTCTATTCCCTTAAGGTAAATATCTAAAACCACCCTCTTGTCCTGTATATAAAGAATGCACTAGTGTGGGAGGCAAATACTGTTCATGGCAATGCAACAATACAGTGTCATATTTGTTAATATTTCACATGGGTGTAGTGAAAACTGGCCATGTCTTATGCACACAATTGGCTTCCCTCAACTTTTTGTTTGGCAAAAATTGACAGTGTTTTGTAGGTAATGATCACTGCATTTTGCAATTACAATTAATGATATTTTTTTGATTACTGAGATTTAACTATTCTTGTAAACAGTCTTTTTGTTCTGTATTGTGTTAATGAGTTAGAGTACATTACAAAAGCATAAGTCATCACACTGCACTATTGAGTTTGGACTTCATCATCAGAACCAAATAAATAATGATACGAGGCTGTGTGCTAAAGGCCACAACAGAAACTGCAACTCGTCATTGTGGTGAGTGTTGCTACTTATTGTCTGTTAGAGCCAAAGCACCACCCACCAAACCTGTAAGTACTGGCTGTACATCCATATCCTGCAGGTCATTGAAAAAATGTGAAATCTCTTCAGCAGAGTGTTGCTCTAAACAGTGGCAGTTATCACGTAACGGGCTGTAATGTTGACACCAGATTTTTTGAGCTCCTAATGTGATAATTCATCAAGAATTACTATCTTGTTACTGGAAAGATGCCTTCAGGTGCTAGATGTGCAAAGGCAAAAGTAATCTATACAATTTTGCTTTTACAGGAGCATCATATTCTACATGCGCCCAAGAAAATTGTTACATGTCACTAATAGATTGCTGCAGTCTCTTTCAGGGCAAATACATCCTGAAAGTCACTGTACATTCTGGCTAAACAGAGGTGTAGTAACTGTTGTGTTTGTGCCCAAGAAACTAAAGGAAAAAACCTTGCCCATGATGCCTTTATGTGCGTTTTCAGTTCAGAGAATGCATTTGACTTGATACAGAGGACTGCATAGTGACAGCAGCAAAGAGCGGGGCCAACTCCTTATGCTAAGTAGATTTAACACGTCTTGCAGTGTTACAGTAATTAATGATAAACTGTAGGTTAATGAAATAAAACTTTTTTGTATCGAACCACAAATGACTGCTTACTAGTAGTAGTTACCATGCACATTTATCTGCATAATTCACAGTAATATGTGCATGAATGCTCTTGTTTTCATGCTTTCTTCTTGCAGCATGGTTAAATAGAGATTGAAGGGTTAAGGGCTCATTTTCTTTTGTGTAATTAAGTTGGTTGGTTTGGGAGAGGGGACCAACCATCGGATTGGGGAAGGAAGCTGGCTGTGCCCTTTCAAAGGAACCATCCTGACATTTGCCTGAAGTGATTAAGGGAAATCATGGGAAACGTAAATCAGGATGGCCAGACGCGAGTTTGAACCGTCGTCCTCCCGAATGCGAGTCCAGTGTGCTAACCACAGTGCCACTTCACTTGGTGCCTAATTAACTAATATGTATGTGAGTAAGGAAAACTCATTTCTGCAAAAGTATGTAATTCCTAAAAATTTCAGCATACTTACAAATGATGCTGCAGCTCAATACACAAATATTCATCACAAATATCTAAAAAAAAAATACACATATATACAAGAAATATATATTTACAAGTACATACATAATTCTGGAACAACACATGAGAAATGTGTTACAAAATGCTTTTACAAGCTCAATAAATATTACATAAATAATACACAAAAAATTGTTCATAAATACCAGTATGGAAGATAATTTACAAATTCACTTCAACATTCATTCAGTTGCTCATCCTTCCATCCATTCATCCATCCATGCCTTGTAGTAAGCATACTGCTTATTCAATACAGTTACATTGTGAAAGCTAAAAAAAAAATCAATTACTTATGCTGCAAATAAATTGTTACAAAAAGTGATCAATAAAATTTCCACCTCTACTCTCCATGCCCAAGTAGAATACAGTAAATAAATACATTTTACACTCTGGAAAACATGTCTTGTAAAGCACAGTTATCAGTGTTCAATATACAATGACTAGATCCTAGGTTAGAATCAACCTCCATAAAATGTTTGCAGAATACTGTTGTATAAAAATGTAGCTCCCACAAGAAAATAACTGACTTCAATGCATCTTTCAAAATAATACATTTTAAAATATCACACAATCACAACCATCTGTGTCTTGGTATTCTCAAGTGCTCAGTGATACAGTCCAGTTATGGGTAGCTGTATTACATAATAAAAAGTGACAAATTCGAACTTTGATATATTAATATTGCACTTCAGTATTTACTTCACTTTCATCTCATTTGAGATTTATTAACTATAAAAATTATTGTTGGTTAATATATATCAACTTTGTGACCATCAGTTGCAAAGATGCATGAAATGACATCTTACAGGAGGGGATACATTCTTAATAGCAGACTGAGTATTGTCACTCATATCAGACAAAATTCTCTGTTAGAAAACTTCCTTGCGGAACTCAAATCCATATTGATCACATTTAACTCGCAGTATCCTGCCAAGCTGTGGTGGCCCACAATAAAATACTGTTATTTTGCCTTTCTTTTGATCCAGTAACTGCTTAAATACTTTATCCCAGTTTGGACGTCCAGCATTTGTTCTTGTTTTGAGGCCAGTGATGAGATCTCGTTTTTCCTATAAATAAAAAAAATATTTTAAGTGAATATTTAGTATTGTTGTAACATAATGGAAAATTATGTGCATCAGTCTAAGCACTGTCAGCTCACTGTAAGGAAACTCCTGTAGTATGCTTTATATAATGTATGCTGTAATGGAAACAAATGATAAAAGCTGAACAAAGCTGATGAACTTCAGTTTTGATTTAATGAAACTGTGAACTTTTAGTTTTGCACTTGTGAACCATGATTTTGCCAAACTGGAAATAATTACATGTTAATGAAGCAAAAGTTTAATTGCTATTTATCAGATTAGGCAGTAATTTTTTTAACTAATAAATAATCTGAAACTTCCAGAAAAACTCTCTTACACATAAAAATGGATATTGTTATTTACAATGTGAAATCAAGTATCAATTTGGGCAGCAGGGTGAGCAACAACTAATGCGTCACACTGAAAGCATGTTTTTTTGAGCATCCACAAAATACACATAGATCTGCACTGCCTGCCTCAGCAGTAATCGTACTTATACATATGTAGAATGATCTGTTAACTTCATGTAAAGTGGAACCACAGCCCCCTATAAATCCTTTAAATGACATCATTTTAAAAATGTCATTTTGAGTTGCAATTTTTCTTAAAGCAAGTAAGTTTGAGAAACAGCCAGCAACTATAACCACTGCACCATACTTGCACATGTCCAACACACAGCAGATTTTTTACCCTTTCTTTCAGAACACTTTTTTTAACAAAAGTCCAGTGTCTTAACCACTACACTTCTGACATGGTGAAAGATTTGTAAGTGATGGTACATTAAGAAGTAAGATTCAAATTCTATAATAGTAATAATAATAATAAAAAGTGGGATACTGATAGGTCAAAGGGGAGAATAAAACAAAAAGGCAAATTATTGTTATTTGAAATGAAGAAAAGAGAGACTCAAATTATTAGGAAAACATCACTGTCACATAAAAACTTGCATGGTTGGTTTTGTATGTATATTCAACCAGAGGTTTCTTAGGGATTGTTGCTTCTAAAGAATAAAATGAAATATTTTACAGCACTACTTTCACACTGCCTCTTTCTTCCACACCATCCTGCAGCATAAGCTTAGCCATTTTCATTGTCCAGGTGATTAATTTATCAACTTCAACATGTCAGTATTTTCTTAACTGTTGTGAAAAGCATCTAATTTGACTTCTGAGCCTTCTGTCTCTGAAATAAAAGGGAGTTCACTAAGTCTGTACATTTCAAATCCATAAGATCAAGGCATTTGGTAAAACTTTGACAGAGTCAGCACTTATCCTCTTCTAGAGACCACACTTTGATATTTCTGGCTGTTGCAGCCATCATAGCTTGCATCAGGATTCTCTCCTCAGATCAGCTGAGATTGCAGAATTATGCTTAAGATGTAATAAGTGTTGTGGGTTACCAGTAGCAGATGGTACCCTTTCCATGGGAAAGGGTGCCAGAATTTTAGTCTTCCACTGTGACTGGCTGCTGTGTTAGGAGGGTGTACACCAAAACACTAGTTTTCTATTATTAATATTCTATTGATGATGCATTCAGTCTCCTTGACATTTAGATATAGGTATACCTAAATAGCAAGCTATTGCCCACATATTTTGGAAGTCATAACAGCAAGCAAATCTAAAAATAGAAGATAAACAAAAAGGCAGACAAAGCCCACCTGAACTGTGCACTGAAGTGAAGTGGTTCGCACTGCGCAATCAGATTGGGATGGACAGTCATCAAACACACACACATTGTCTGATGCAGTCCATCAAATCTCAATTTTACACAGATGTGTTGAGTATAGATGGGTTTAAGAATCAATAGAGAGTAATCAGGTACTTATGTTGAGAGAGAAAGCTTGTGAATTTATTAATAACATGTGACCTGTTGAATACACAGTGGATAAAATGTATAACTTACAGTTTCTCATGTTCTGTTCAACAAATGTGAGTGACATCTCTAAATAGTGAACTAAACAATTTTTTATGTAACATCAGTTCCTCACTAACAGTTCATTACAATCTCAGGACAACAGACCCATTACCTATGTGCTGTTCTCTGCACAGGGACATCTTTTAAAGACCTGGGGGTGACATTTAACAGCTCTCCTTGTATTTCACTGAGGACAGTGAAAGCAGCTAGTTACCTCACATGTACTGCATTCTCAGAACAAACAGGATCAGTGATACGTCATCTTCAGTGATACGTCATCTGTGATGACACAGAGGATGTAAGACACTGATGGAAAAAGTATTGCAGCACCAAGGAGGAATTGTGCAACACCAGTGAAAGTTGGTGGATGTGCTTTACATCTGAAAAATGATGTTTATTCAGATTTCATGCCAGTCACACCAAGAGTGGCCCCAGTATCACAACTATGAGGGTGTAAATCAGATTTGCTGTAAATACACATTGTAATGGTCATGAGTGTGTGCTGCCTTTGAGATTAGACGTGGTGGCCTGATGTTAGTCAAGAACGCCTTTAAGGTGACAGAGTTGCCATTATCAGTACCTTACTGATTTTTATCAAGGTCATGTAACAGCGCTATAAGAAGCTGGATGTTGCTTCTGTGATACTGCAGAAAGACTTGGCAGGAATGTAGCCACTGTAACAATTGCTGGCAGCAGTGCTCATGAGAATGTACAGCCACAAGAAGACTGAGCTCTGGAGAGCCATATGGCATTACCAAGAGGAAAGATAATCATACTAAGCTTATAGCTCTGTCGCATCATACAGCATGTGGTGCAGCAATCTGAGCAGCAGTTGGCACCACAGTGACACAATGAACTCATACTGCAAGGACAGCTCCGAGCCACACATTGTGCATTCCACTGACCCCAAACCACCACCATTTGCGTCTTCAGTAGCATCAGATGAAAGCTCATTGGAGGGCAGGGCAGGATAGAGGTCTGATGTATTTTTTCATGTAAGTTGGCTTTGCCTTGGTGTCAGTGATGGCCAAGTGTTGGTTAGGAGGAGGCCAGTTGAGGGCCTGTAACCAACCTGTCTGCGTGCTGGACATGTTGGACCTACACCTGGAGGTATGGTTTGTTGTGCAATTTTGTATGACAGCAAGAGCATTCCTGTGGTTATCTCACGCACCTAACTGCAAATTTGTACGTCAGTCTGGTGATTCAGCTAGTTGTGCCGCCTGTCATGAGCAGCATCCCAGGGAGTGTTTTCCAGCTGCATAATGCTTGTCCACATACTGGTGTTTTAACACAGTGTGCTGTACACAATGTTGACATGTTCCTTCTGCCTGCTTTATCGTCAGATCTGTCTGCACGGACGATAGCTCCAGTGTCATCCAACAACATTAACCACCCATGAGTAACATAGAAATAAATATCCTTGGAGTAGTGAAGCGATTTAAATCACTTAAATAAAAGCAAATCTTCTGGTCCAGACTGTACACCAACTAGGTTCCTTTCAGAGTAGATATGCTGATAAATTAGCTCCATATTTAACAATCTTAGCCTTCTTAGGTTGTTTGCATATGATGCTGTCATTCATTGACTAATAGAGTCATTAGAAGATCAAAACAAATTGCAAAATGATTTAGAAAATATATCTGAATGGTGTGAAAATTGACAGTTGATCCTAAATAACGAAAGTGTGAGGTCATCCACGTGGGTGCTAAAAGGAATTCATTAAACTTCAGTCACACAATATGTCAGTCAAATCTAAAGGCTTAAATTAAACTGAATACCTAGGAATTACGATTATGAACAACTTAAATTGGAAGGAACCAAAGACTGTGTTTTATTGGCAGGACACATAAAATGTAACACATCTACTAAGGAGGCTGCCTACACTATGCTTGTCCATCCTCTTAGAATATTGCTGCATGGTGTGGGATCCTTACCAGATAGGACTGACTGAGTACATTGAAAAAGTTCAAAGAAGGGCAGCACGTTTTGTATTACTGCGAAATATGGGAGTTAGTCACTGAAATGATACAGGATTTGGGCTGGATATCATTAAAAGAAAGGCCTTTTCATTGCGACAGAATCTTCTCACGAAATTCCAATACCAACTTTCCTCCAAATGTGAAAATATTTTGCTGACACTGGCCTGTATAGGGAGAAAAGATCATCATCATCATCATCATCATCATCATCATCATCATCATCATCATCATCATCATCATCATCATCATCATCATCATCATCATCATCATCATCATCATCATCATCATCATCATCATCATCATCATCATCATCATCATCATCATCATCATCATCATCATCATCATCATCATCATCATCATCATCATCATCATCATCATCAGTTTCCAGCCTTTGGCCAGATCTTTATGAAACATAGGCCTCTTCATCGTCTTCTGTCTTGCCATCTCTTTCCTTCCAGTTTCATCTCGTGTATCCTCCTGGGTATCCTCTTCTCCTCCATTCTCTTAACATGTACATACCATCCCAGTCTTGATTCCTCCTGTAATGGTTCCACCTCCATTAACTCTCTGATCCTCTCATTTCTTAACCTGTCTATCTTGTCACTCCAATACTGTTTCTCAAGAATTTCATCTCACTAGCTTGTACTTTGCTTATCTCTCTCTCTTTCATAATCCAGGTTTCTGATGCATATGTCAGGATTGGGACATAGTATGACCGATATATAACCATTTTACTGATTTTGGGCCCGCATCTCGTGGTCGTGCGGTAGCGTTCTCGCTTCCCACGCCCGGGTTCCCGGGTTCGATTCCCGGCGGGGTCAGGGATTTTCTCTGCCTCGTGATGGCTGGGTGTTGTGTGCTGTCCTTAGGTTAGTTAGGTTTAATTAGTTCTAAGTTCTAGGCGACTGATGACCTCAGCAGTTGAGTCGCATAGTGCTCAGAGCCATTTTACTGATTTGGGGTACATCCTTGCTCCGTATCAGGCTTCTGACACACTTCCAAAATGCTTCTGCTTTTCTCCCCCACTCATTTATTTCTCTGTTGTTTTTTTTTCCTTCTGCCTGTATCAGGCTTCCTAGGTACTTTAAACTCTCCACTCTTCTCTATCATTCCCCACCAACTGTTATTCCAGTTGTTCCTCTCTCCTCCTTTCTTGTTGTGATAATCATCTCGCTCTTACTTATACTGAATTTCATCCCATTTTCTTGTACTGTTCATTCCCATACGTCCAACTGCTCTTGTACTTTGTCCTCCTCATTCCCCCAAATCATCAGATCATCTGCAAACACCATATTTTCATCTTCCTTTCACCAATTACTTGTGCTACTGTACTCATTTTATCATCCATCACCACAATGAAGAGTAGTGGTGAAAGTGCACTTCTCTGCCTCGAGACATTCTTCTGTTCAATCCAAGCTGAACTCTCTCCTCTCATTTTCACACAGCTCGCACTTCCATGCTACATATCCCTTGTTGTTGTTGTTGTTGTGGTCTTCAGTCCTGAGACTGGTTTGATGCAGCTCTCCATGCTACTCTATCCTGTGCAAGCTGCTTCATCTCCCAGTACCTACTGCAACCTGCATCCTTCTGAATCTGCTTAGTGTATTCATCTCTCTGTCTCCCTCTACGATTTTTACCCTCCACGGTGCCCTCCAATGCTAAATTTGTGATCCCTTGATGCCTCAAAACATGTCCTACCAACCGATCCCTTCTTCTAGTCAAGTTGTGTCACAAACTTCTCTTCTCCCCAATCCTACTCAATACCTCCTCATTAGTTACATGATCTACCCACCTTATCTTCAGCATTCTTCTGTAGCACCACATTTTGAAAGCTTCTATCCTCTTCTTGTCCAAACTAGTTATCGTCCATGTTTCACTTCCATACATGGCTACACTCCATACAAATACTTTCAGAAACGACTTCCTGACACTTAAATCTATACTCGATGTTAACAAATCTCTCTTCTTGAGAAAGGCTTTCCTTGCCATTGCCAGTCTACATTTTATATCCTCTCTACTTTGACCATCATCAGTTATTTTACTCCCTAAATAGCAAAACTCCTTTACTACTTGAAGTGTCTCATTTCCTAATCTAATTCCCTCAGCATCACCCGACTTAATTTGACTACATTCCATTATCCTCGTTTTGCTTTTGTTGATGTTCATCTTATATCCTCCTTTCAAGACACTGTCCATTCCGTTCAATTGCTCTTGCAAGTCCTTTGCTGTCTCTGACAGAATTACAATGTTATCGGCGAACCTCAAAGTTTTTACTTCTTCTCCATGAATTTTAATACCTACTCCGAATTTTTCTTTTGTTTCCTTTACTGCTTGCTCAATATACAGATTGAATAACATCGGGGAGAGGCTACAACCCTGTCTCACTCCTTTCCCAACCACTGCTTCCCTTTCATGCCCTTCGACTCTTATCCTCCAAATAATCTGGTTTGCTAGTTATCTGTTCTCCAGGGCTTTCCACACTTTGCTGCTACATACACTATTATACACTTTTTCAATATCCAGGAAGGTCATTAGTAGATCTATTCCATCTTCATAGTGCTGTTCCTGCAGTTGTCTTACAAGAAAAAATTCAATCCACCATGGACCTTCCTGTTCTGAAGCCATGTTGCTCTTCTCTCATTCTTCCTTCTAATTTTGCCCTAATTCGTGCTTCCATAATTTTCTAAAATCTTTGCACAAAGACTCATCAGTGTTATCCCCCCAGTAGTTCTTGCACTCTTTTCTATATCCCTTCTTAAAGATTGGGAGAATTATTCCCTGCTTCCAGTCTTCTGGGATCATCTTCTGCCTCCATACAATTTTCATTACCCAATATAGCCATTGTATCGCCACCTCTCCTGCTGCTCTCACCATCTCTACACTTAGCTCCAAACCTGGTGACTTCCCTCCCTCCATCTTGCCCAATGCCTCCACCACTTATCCCCATGTAAGGTCTTTTTCTTTTTGCTGTTCCTCCTCTTTTTTCTCCTCGGCTTGTTACTCCTCATCCAAGTCTCCATCTGACTTCAGGAGTTCTTCAAAATACTCCTTCCACATATTCCTGAGTTCCTCCTCATTCTCTACATCTCATACACTTTTGTTCACCATTCCAGCATAATTTGTCTCACCGTTATTCCTCTTACTTTTAATAACTTTTAATCATCCCATATAACACCTTTTTTGAAACTTCACTGTCCTGCTCCATCATTCTGGTCCACTGTTCCATCCACTTGCTTCTTTCCTCCTCCACCACTCTTTTTGCTTCTTTCTTTCTTGCCTGATACTCTTCTCTTGTCTCTACTGTTCCTTTCTGGAACCATCCCCTAAAGTTTCTATTCGTTTGTTTTATCATTCCACCAGGGTGTTTCTTTCCATCTCTTTTTGTTGCTTGTCCTCCCACATATTGCTTCCGCCACACTTACTTATGTCCCCTTGAATCTACCCCATTCCTCTTCTACTGATCACCACAATAAAATAAGGGAAATCAGAGCTCATACAGAAAGATTTAGGTGTTCGTAATTTCCACTCACTTTACGGGATTGGAATAACAGAGAATTGTGAAGGTGGTTCGATGAACCCTCTGCCAGGCACTTAAATGTGATTTGCAGAGTATCCATGTAGATGTACGAGGTGTGTTTTTTAAGTAAGTACCATTTTGAAATTAAAAAGAGACATGCTAAGATATCTCAATAATTTTATTTTTACACGAAAGCCTGTACCTTAATCTACTTTTCTACATAGTTTACTTCAATATTGAGGCACTTATTACATTGTACCAGCTTTTGAATACACTCCTCATAGAAGTCTGCTGCCTGACTTGTTAACCACTGCATCACCACTGTTTTGACTTCGTCATCGTCTGGAAGACATTGACCACCCAGTAATGAGACAATCAATGCAGCAGCTCACTGCAAGACATTTCACAATCTACGCTGTTCAATTCAGAACAAAAGACGTGGCAAGTTGAGCAAGGGCATCGTTTTGCTGCAAGACAATCCTCATCCGCATGTGGTGAATCAGACCAAAGATCACATCACATCTTTTCGATTGGAAACTCTAAATCATCCTCCGTACAGCCCCGATCTTGTGCCCAGTGCCTACCATCTGTTCCCGCACTTTAAGAAACACCTGGGCGGTCAGCGTCTTCAAGACGATGACAAAGTCAAAACAGTAGTGATGCAGTGGTCAACAAGTCAGGTGGCAGCTTTCTGTGAGGAGGGTATTCAGAAACTGGTACAACGTTATGACAACTGCCTCAATATTGATGGAAGTTATGTAGAAAAGTAGCTTAAGGCACAGACTTTCATGTAAAAATAAAATTATTGAGATATCTTAGCACGTCTTTTTTTAATTTCAAAACAGTACTTACTTAAAAAAACATGCCTCGTAGATGTAGACATCCCTGTATTGACCAACAAAGTGCAACAGGCATGGAACTCCATCCCTCAAACTGATATCCAGCACCTGTTCAACACGTTTGTTTGCTTGCATTCAACATTCTGGTGGTTATACCAGTAATTTTTTTTTTTTTTATTAATGAATCAGCAGTTCACATTTGCAATGGCTTATCTCACATTAACCTGTGATCTTGCAATGTTAATCATTTAAATATGTTGCCTAGCCAAACATATTCCCAAAATTTGGTTACTCTACATTAATTATTTTTTGCCCCATCAGTGTATATGATAGTCATTATTATTTATTTTTACGCTCTAACACACATTAATGGCAAAAGCCCTGAGTAATGTTTTCACGATAGGCGATCCTGGAGTATTCTCCTTCCACCTGGCAATCTGTATTGTGAAGTGGATCCATCTCAACCTGTCTGAGTGGCCTATTGCATGTTCCCAGTCTTCTCAAACCTATCCTCTTTTTCTTCTTAGAGAAAGAAACAAAGTTCCAAAAGCTAGGTATTAATTAATCCTACTTTAGAGTGTTTCTATCAGCAGTACTCAAATTTTGCCTTCCGAAGGTAAGTAATGCGCAGTTACATCTTCTAAATCTGCATCTACACTCTGAAAACCACATTGAAGTAGTTGACAGAGAGTACATCCCACTGTACCAGTTATTAGGGTTTTTTCCTCTCTTCCATTTGTGTATGGAGCATGGGAAGAATGATTATCTAAATGCCTCTGCATACGCTGTAATTAAAGCAACCTTGTCTTCACAATCCCTGTAGGAGCAATTGTAGGTGGTTGTAGTATACTCCTAGAATCATGATTTAAAGCTGGTTCTTGAAACTTGCAAGCAGCCTTCTCTGGTTGGTTTATGTCTTATCTTCAAGAGTCTGCCAGTTCAGTTTCTTCAGTATCTCTGTGACACTTCGAACAAAGCTGTGACCAATCATACTGGCCTTTTCTGTATACTGTATGTTATTTCTGTTTGTGTGTATGTCCCGCAGACTTGATCAATATTCTAGGGTAGTTTGCACGAGTGAATTATATGTGGCGTATTAGTAAATTAAGGTCTCACAGTGCTTTTTCATATAGTAAACATCATTTTATTGCAAAACCAGTTACAGATTCTAAAAGCTAGGACTTCTAGCAAGCTTTCACCATAGTCCCTGTCACGATGCATACATTTTTGGAGAGGCTCTGGAAGCTTTTCGTAACCGCATCGTACCACCCTCCCAATGACTTGTGTGTGAAGAAATGGACAGCTGCCTTCAGCTCTTAGGCGCTTGAGAATTTTGTCCTCCCCCAATCATTGTTTCAAGTTCGTGAACAAACAGTAGTCACTGGGAGCCAAATGAGGGCTGTATGGAGGATAGTCAGGGATTTCCCACCCAAATTTGACAATGAGATCTGTCATGGTGCAAATGAACTCCCTTTGTCAGCTGACCCCTCCTTTTTTTCTGTATAGCCCGGATGGATGGATGGATATGGTGTTATGGGCGCTCAACAGTGTAGTCTTTAGCGCCCGAACGGAAACAACAATGGACGAGTGTCACTAAAATGCAGCAAGTGCAAAAATAGGACTAAAATTAAAGGTGACAGTCTACATAGGCAGTGTGCACGTCAACAGTAGCCAAGTGGAAAGCAGCACATAAAGAGGAGAACTGGAAGAGAGCGTAGGGGAAGGGGTTAAAAATGGAACACATAGCACATGTTTGGAACTGGCCTATTACAAGAAGAAAAAGGAGTGGTCAGCCACTCAGCAACACACTAAAAATTCCAACCTAAAATTTTAGGCTGAAGCCCAGAAACATCACAGTACCTTAGAACTTTCTTGACACTCGCCTCGTCATCGGCTAAAATCGAGGGCAGATCCCCACTAATATTAACTTCCGCCCTGGCAGAACGATATAAATCACACTCAACTAAAATGTGGCGTACAGTGATTCGTATGCCACAGGCATCACACAGCCGGGATTCCTCTCGTCGTAGTAATAAGGCATGCGTAAGAGGACAGTGCCCTATGCAAAGACGTATAAGGGTCACTTCATCACACCTAGGTGGCCGGCAGGAGGAACACCACGGCTGGATGGTGGGTGTCACCAACCGTAGCTTATTTTCCCTCACCGCCAGCCATTCCTCCTCCCACAATTGCATATACTTCCGCCACAGCACAGAAACGACACCTTGTAAAGGAATAGAACATTGTGTCACCTCCGGTAATCTGCAGGCGTCCTTGGCAGCTCTATCAGCTTGTTCATTTCCTCGTATGCCCAAATGCCCTGGCACCCAGCAAAAGGACACTTGCTTGCCCTGTTGTTGGAGGATGTACAGTTGGTCGTAAATCAATGGTTCCAACTTCTCTGCCGGGTACAGGTTCTGCAGTGACTAATGCGCTCAGTGAGTCAGAGCAAATTAGGAAGTGTTTGCCCTGAGTACACCGTATCTGCTCCAATGCCTTCAGGATCACGTGAAGTTCTGCAGAAAAAAACAGTGTATTCCTGGGGAAGGCGAATCTTGATGACACGTTCGGGGAACACTACTGAGCAGCCAAGAAAATCCCCCTGTTGGGATCCATCAGTGTAGACTACTGTAAAATCATTATGCCTATCTAAAGTGTTAAAAAACAAAGATTTGAAAGAAAAATCTGATGTACTGTCTTTCTTAAAATTTGCCAAATCTAAAATCAGTCTGGGCCTTTGGAGCAGCCAAGGTGGATATCTGCTCCAACCTCGACGTAAAACACTAAAACTGGCCACACCCATCTCTAAAATGCAATCCTTTGCACGAATCCCATACAGCCTTGTTGCTCGTTGCTGGTTGCGAAAAAGGCTTTCCAGTGGAGGTCAAGCAGCAGTGTGGTATGCAGGTGTGTATGGTGTGGATAATGTTTTATAGGCCTGGCGCACCATTAGTAGGCGCCGCCGGAGGTGAAGTGGCGGTTCACCTGCCTCTGCACAGAGGCTCGGTATGGGGCTCGTTCTGAATGCCCCAGTGGCCAAACAAATCCCCTCATGGTGCACCACATCCAATAGCTTCAAATAAGTGGGTCTTGCAGACCCATACACCATGCATCGATAATCAAGCCGGGACCACACAAAGGCTCTGTAAAACCGGAGCAGACAAGTCCTGTCTGCTCCCCATGTGTGGTGACTAAGACATTTAAAAATAGACAGTGCCTTAAGAGACAGTGCCTTAAGAGACAGCGCCTTAAGAGACAGCGCCTTAAGAGACAGCGCCTTAAGAGACAGCGCCTTAAGAGACAGCGCCTTAAGAGACAGCGCCTTAAGAGACAGCGCCTTAAGAGACAGCGCCTTAAGAGACAGCGCCTTAAGAGACAGCGCCTTAAGAGACAGCGCCTTAAGAGACAGCGCCTTAAGAGACAGCGCCTTAAGAGACAGCGCCTTAAGAGACAGCGCCTTAAGAGACAGCGCCTTAAGAGACAGCGCCTTAAGAGACAGCGCCTTAAGAGACAGCGCCTTAAGAGACAGCGCCTTAAGAGACAGCGCCTTAAGAGACAGCGCCTTAAGAGACAGCGCCTTAAGAGACAGCGCCTTAAGAGACAGCGCCTTAAGAGACAGCGCCTTAAGAGACAGCGCCTTAAGAGACAGCGCCTTAAGAGACAGCGCCTTAAGAGACCGTTTTTTCAGTTCCTTAATGTGTGGCAGCCACGTAAGCTTAGAATCAAAAGTGAGGCCCAGAAACTTCACCATGTCTTTAAAATTCAGAACGGTGTCCCTCATCCTCAACTCAGGCAAGTCAAAAATGGAAGGAGAACGGTTAAAAAGAACACACACCGACTTATCAGTTGAAAACCTAAAACCACTGTTCTGTGCCCATTCATCAAAACGTCGCAGAGTGAGTTGCAACAGACGAGTCGTCGTTGCAAGGCTTGAAAAAGAGCCAAATACAGAGAAATCATCCACAAACAAGGAACACTGCACAGGTCTTTTCACAACAGATGTAATACTATTAATAGCAATAGCAAAGACTGTCACACTTGAAACACTACCTTGAGGGACATCATTCTCTTGTTCAAAGCGACTAGACGGTACGTCTCCGACTCGGTACCGAAAATAACGTGGCGACAGGAAGGACCGAATAAAATTGGGAAGACATCCACGAAAACCCCATTCGAGGAGCTGCCTGATGATAAGATGCCTCCAAGTAGTGTCATATGCCTTTTCAATGTAAAAAAATATTCCCAACAGGTGATGCTGGCGCAGGAAAGCCTGTTGTATAGCCGCCTCCAGGAGGGCCAGGTTATCAAAGGTGGAGTGATACCTCCTGAACCCACACTGAAAGCGACTAAGGAGTTGTCTGGATTCTAACATCCAGACAAGGCGGCGGTTGACCATCCGCTCCAAGGTCTTTCCCACGCAGCTAGTGAGGGCAACACTATGGTAACTACCCGGGCACGTGCAGTCTTTCCAGGTTTTAAAAGAGGAATTAAAATTGCTTCACGCCATGAGTTGGGGAAGTGACCGGGCATCCAAACTAGATTAAAAAGTTGGAGGAGGATTTCTTTATTTCTCCCTGTGAGGTGCCGCAGCATGCTATAGTGGATTCGCCTATCCTGACCAGGGGATGTATCACGAGCCCCACACAATGCAGAGTCCAGTTCCCATATGGAAAATGGGCAGTTGTACTCTTCTGTATTGGGTGAGCGGAAGTCAAAACTGCTCCTCTCAGCAGCCACTCTGTGGGGCTGGAAAGCTTGATTCTGACTGGTGGTTGCAGTAATAGCTGCAAAATGAGCTGCCATAGACTGGGCAATATCTTTTGGGGTCGTTTGGAGAGTACCATTCCACATTATAGCAGCCATAGGGCACCTCCCACCTCTCCCAGAAATCCTCCTTATGGTCTCCCGTACAATGGAACTTTGTGTAGAACGATTAATGGTGTTCAGGAACTGCTGCCATGACCTCTTCTTGCTCTCTCGTATAATCCGACGACACTTTGCCCTCGCCACCTGAAAGGCTGCAAGGTTCTCTACAGTCGGCTGGCATTTGAACCTACGCAGAGCTGCCCGCCTAGCCCTGACTGCAGAGCGGCATTTGTCACTCCACTAAGGGACAGGCTGCCGCTTCGGTTGTCCCATGGACTGAGGGATGGACGCTTCACTGGCGCGGTGGATCACTTCAGTAATATGATCCACCCATTCCTGGACACTGACCCGATGTTCAAACTGGGCTAGTTGACTATACAGTGCCCAGTTGGCTCTACCGAGCACCCATCGAGGTGGTTTCCTTTCCGGTTCCACTGCATGTGGCAGGTGAATCCAGATGGGGAAGTGATCGCTGCCGTGTAAGTCATCAACCACTTCCCATGCAGCAGTGTGGGCGATGGCTGGAGAGCAAAGCGACAGATCAATGGCAGAGAACGACCCAGTTGCAATGAATCAATGCGTGCTTTGACCTGTATTTAGCAAATAGACACTGGAAGACAGAAGAAGCCTCTCGATTGCTCTACCCCTGGGGCAAGTACTCACAGAGCCCCAACGCATATTGTGTGTATTAAAATCACCACAGAGGATGAAGGGGTGGGGGAGCTGTGTAAGAAGATCACTGAGAGCCTCTTCGTCGAGCACATCATGTGGGGGCAGGTAAAGCGAACATACTGTTAGCATATGACGCACATGTACTAATATTGCAACTGCCTGTAAATTCGTCGTGAGGGAGAGAGGCGAGGAGTGGTAGTCGGTGTTGACGAAGATACCTACTCCTCCTCGAGCTCTGTCCACTCATGTCGCCCTTTTTGTGGAGGACAGAACCACATAGCTCAGGGGTGTATGTTTCACTGAAATTTGTCTCTTGCACACATACACACATAGGTCTATCCTGAATCAATAGACGTAGTTCCTCCACATGTGTCCTGAACCCTTGCAGGTTCCATTGTAATATGGGAGCCATCACGGTGGTTGTATTTTCTGCCTCTCTTTCCGCCGAGGTGGGGAGACTGCAGCGGGTGGAGGCTCAGTCTTGGGGGGACATGATTGCCCCATATTCTCAGACTCCATCAGCTCTGGGGAAGAGCCTGATGAAGCGTCTAGTGGGACCACATTAACATGATCCGAGGGTTTACCAGCCGATTTAATCTGTTGGTGCTGCTTGACGTGTGATTTCCTTTGTTTAGGGGGCTTTGCTGGAACTGGAGCTGGGGTGTTTATGATCATGCTGGGCTTTGGAACAGCCTCAGCAATCTGAGATGCCTGGGGCTCTTCAATGTTAGCTACTGTACCTTTCTCTGCTGTTCGAGGAGGGGCTACAGGCTCTGATACACTTGCTGCCTTGCAAGTGCACTGACATGTACAGGTGTTCGTGCCAACACTAACAACCCGTGCCTGTGTAGATGCATCGACTTTTGGAGGTGGCTTCTGAACAATGGAAGCAAAAGACGTAACGAATGTGGGGGGCTGCATGGCCTTAAAGATCTTTTTGGCTTCACTGTAGGGGATACGCTTAGTTGTTTTTATTTCTTGTATTTTACATTCCCCTAGGAAAATTCTACAGTCCCTACTCCAAACAGGGTGGCTTTCAAAACAGTTGATACATCTGACAGGCAACAAACAGTCAATTCCGTCATGGGCAGCCTTACTACAGTTGCCACACATCGCTTCTCCTTTACACCCTAGAGTTGTATGCCCAAAACGCTGGCACTTAAAACAGCGCATTGGGTTTGGGACATACGACCGTACGTTTAGGGGGAGAAATCCTGCCTTGACGTGTTCTGGGAGTTTGGGGGTATTGAAAGTAAGAATGAAGGAGTCAGATTTCACCAGGTTCCCATCCACCCTTTTCATGATGTTCTGAACATCAACAATTCCCTCCTGAGCCCACTCACTCTTTAATTCTTCTACAGGAATGTCAACGAGATCCCTACAGGTAATAACACCCTTCCTGGAGTTCAGGGTGCTGTGAAGCTCTGTATCGATTGTGTATTCCCCCAAGCTTTTAGCTGTTTGAAGGTTAACTGCTTGCTGAGAAGTTGATGTTTTAACAAGCAGTGTCCCATTCCATAAACGCTTCACTGATTTTAAAGTTCCAGCTATTCCTTCTAGACACTTTTGGATATAGAATGGCGAAACCTTTTCAAAGGAACCCTCTTTCCTTTTTATTATTAAAAACATATTCTGGTTGTCAGTATGTGCTCTGTTACTCTGAACTGCTGTACGTTTGCTGACGCCTAAGTCAAGAGGCCTGGCTAACCTAGCCCTCTTGTTGGATTGGGCGGTAGTGCCTACCAGCGGTCCACCCATCCCACTGGCCAGCAAAAAATTAGGAGGAGGAAAAGAGGAAGAATTCGTGGCATCCATGGTCATCCCACGAGCAGCTAGAGAAACTTATGTCCATCCAGACAGAGCCCCGCATGCCTGGATAAGCCTTGTACAACTGAGGTGCGGCAGGTTCCACAGAGGTTGCCCGCTGGCGACTGTTCCACCTCAACAGCCATGCATCTTGTCGGCGCGCAGCACACCTTAAGATTGAAGGGTTTTTTATAGAGGTATGTACCGTCCTCATGATCCAGGCAATCAAGCCAAGATCCCTGGTCCCTACAACACACAACGTTCCACCGTTGCACCACACGGTGGTAGCTGAAGCATGCCCAGAGCTTACGGTGTCAGCAGACTGGCGGTGCACACCAGTCCACAGCTCGAGGACCCCGGGTTCGCCAAGCCCGTACCCAGCAAATGAATGCTGAGTCCCCTGAGGGATGTATAGCCCAGCTTAACTCCCTTAGTGTCCTGCAGTACCTTGCCGCATTGACTGTTGTACCTCTTCCTTGGTAGTCGACCAGCAGAATGCCAAATCCTATCCGAGAATACCGAACCCATCACCTTCCCCACTGATGGTGTTTGTTTGAACTTCTTGACATTTGGAGAATCAGAATGCTGCCATTGCTTTGATTGTTTCTTAGTCTCTGGTGTGAAGTAGTGGGTCCAAGACTCATCCCCAGTTACAATTGAATCTAGAAATTCCTCCCCTCCTCCCTGTAATGGTGCAGAAACTTGCGGGCACTTTCAATGCACTTCTGTTTGTGTTCATCAGTGAGCACCCATGACACACACCTGGCACACACCTTGCGAAACTACAAAATGTCTCTCAAAATCTTGTCAATGGTAGCTTTAGAGATGTCTCCTATTAGTTCCACAATCTCTCACATAGTCACATGCCTATCTGCAAGCTGAACTTTTTCATCTGTCGTCACTGTCTCATCCAAAACTGATAGAGACCTGCATCTGGCCTCTTCACACATGTTTATATGCCATCTGTGAACTCCCTACACCACTTATGCACAGTTTTTACATCCACTCACTTTTCACCATACACATTGGTTAACTGGAGATGGATTTCAATAGGAGTTGACTGCTCTAACTACAGAAATCTAATCTCCACTCCATTCTGACTGGAGCTCATCGGAGACTTTGCTTTATGGACAACCCTCATAAGCAGCCTCAGTTATAGACTGATTACATTTTGCCAGTGTTCTGTTTTTCTGTAATATTCTCAGCATTGTAATTTTGCTTACTCAAGTTCTAATTGTGCAGTTTCATATTCACAGTTCTTGTATTCAGTAACATCTGTCTACCTCTGACAGACCAGAATTACATGTTGGTTCATTATGATGTTTCAGGGTTTTCTGATTCTGTGTTTCTCTTTGTCTGAACACCAAGCTCATATGCCATCTGATGTTCTCTCTACATTGTATCACTAAAATGTTGTTTTTAACTGCAAAACTGAAGAATCACTTCACGTTCATTCTTGCAAATAGTGAAGTAAGAGCATCTAACAAACATGTTTATGGGTCAGCTTTATCTTTAATAAAGCAGTCACATGCACGAAAATAATTGTGAAAGGTGGCTAGTGAACTTCACATAGCTATTCCCACACTTGCAGTTTTGTGCACAGGTACAGTGTTGTACATATGAGCAGGTTATCTAGGCCACAATCTGTGGACTCCAATCACAAAACATTAAAAAGAAATAAAAATAGAAAATATTGCTTTAATTCAGTTATTCAGTCCTCTGAATCATGGAAGATTTAATCATAATTATTTGGTATTGGCTTATTGTTCTGCATTTTTCAGTTGACAGTTGATATGAATTAGGTCAGCGTTCACCTCTAAAACCCCTCACTCCTTTTTGCCAAATTCTAAGTAGTATCCTGTTGAACATGTGGAACAACAGTTGACTAAATTACTAAGATTTCTAAAATAATGGTTAATGGGATTCTGGCAATATGAAGCAAGTTCAGTTTAATGGAAAGCCAATTTGTTCCACAGCTTGTTCCTGTAAAGCCAGGTCCTACAGAAAGTTTTTACCTCCTGTTGCCAGACGTGGATTCTTAAACTCCTGAAAGTAGGGGAAACTACTTTTGGGTAGCTTTAACAAGATCTCACCTTGTGACATCACAGCAATATAATGCAATCGCCTTGAGGATTTTAGCGGCAGATTTGTAAGTCAGATAAAAATTGTGTTAAGAAGAAGGTAATAGGTTTGTATAAAAGTATTTTTATCGTAACAATTGCATCACCACATTTTGGAAAGAACTCCAGAAATTTTTCAACATCCTTACCACAACGTTATGATGTCTGTACCTGTTGTCATAAACGAGGATAATGGAATGTAGTCGAATTAAGTCGGGTGATGCTGAGGGAATTAGATTAGGAAATGAGACACTTAAAGTAGTAAAGGAGATTTGCTATTTGGGGAGCAAAATAACTGATGAGGGTCGAAGTAGAGAGGATATAAAATGTAGACTGGCAATGACAAGGAAAGCGTTTCTGATGAAGAGAAATTTGTTAACATCGAGTATAGATTTAAGTGTCAGGCAGTCGTTTCTGAAAGTATTTGTATGGAGTGTAGCCATGTATGGAAGTGAAACATGGACGAGAAATAGTTTAGACAAAAAGAGAATAGAAGTTTTCAAAATGTGGTGCTACAGAAGAAGGCTGAAGATTAGATGGGTAGATCACGTAACTAATGAGGAGGTATTGAATAGAATTGGGGAGAAGAGGAGTTTGTGGCACAACTTGACAAGAAGAAGGGACCGGTTGATAGGACGTGTTCTGAGGCATCAAGGGATCACAAATTTAACGTTGGGGGGCTGCATGGAGGGTAAAAATCGTAGAGGGAGCCCAAGAGATGAATACACTAAGCAGATTCAGAAGGCTGTAGGTTGCAGTAGGTACTGGGAGATGAAGGAGCTTGCACAGGATAGAGTAGCATGGAGAGCTGCATCAAACCAGTCTCATGACTGAAGACCACAACAAACAAACAACCTGTTGTCATAGTGCAACACATAACACTACCATGATAGTTAACTAGTAAAAACAAAGTAACAGCAAACTGAATGTGTCATTATATTTGGTGGATTTCTTAACACAACATTTCTACTCGTAAGGCCTGCATCATGCTTCAGTCTATGGGTCTGGATCCTAAATATGGCCCTGAGCAGTATAACAAACCAAGATTTACAGCTTTCATGATCAACCAAAGCTTACAGTACCATCCTGAGTTTATCAAAAATTTGTGATTTCCTCTCATTGTTTGGCAATGTTGACTCAGATTTCAGTTTCAATTAACAAGATTGATGACTTTTACGTAAGTACCCTATACTCTTAAATATTTGTGAAGATATGCTCTCTTCCAAATTTGTTTGCGGTAACAGAACACATTTGCAAATTATTAAAATTTGTGCTGTATCATTTATAACCAATGCTATGGTGACTTGATTATTTTTCGAATTGAATTTACTTTATGCCAAATGAAATTTTATTGTTCACCAAATTAAGAACCATTATTATAGTTCAAAAAACAAGTTCAGTTTCTTCAATAACAATGTATTATGCTGTAAAAGCTAGATATATACACAGCTTTACACATGGTATACTTTGAAATTTTTGAATTTATTTTCCCATCGGTATAAAATACTTTTATTACTGTTTTGATTCCAGGATTTTTGTAAGCCCAAAGCAGTACGAATTTGCATAAAATTTTCAGTAACACAAAAACCAGATGCCATTGTAATATTGAATTTGAATAAATAGCTTCCAGGACATTCTGCGAAACTGTGATATGGTATATAGAACTAAATGTGTGCCAAATGAATTATTCTGCAGTTTGTGCTTGATCAGTTTGGAATCAGGGAGTCAGTGATTCGTATCTATCTCTATAAAAAAAATATACTGCACAAATAAAATTTTTTGTTCCCAAAAGTGCTGCACAAAAAACTCATGTGTAATGATAGGTATGGTGGGCTTTACTTTTATGGCTAGACACTGTGAAATACAATTAAAAATAATTGGGTGAAATATTGTTAACACTGGTGAATTAAAATACAAGGACCTAATCACCTAGCAAAACAACAAGTACTGTATTTTCAACAAGGAAAGATGAGTACATATTTCGTGAATATAAGTGGCAAGAACTTATTTTTACATAAAATAGGGAAGAAGTGGAATTGCTCTTCTGGAATATTGTATTTTGGATGGACCGTCTCAACAGGTAGCTAAAATTGTTTACATGTATGTAGTGTACTAACTGTTAAATCTTCATTGAAAATTTTAATTATATGTTTCTTAATGTGCACTTGGCAAAATTGTGCTAAGTGCAAATCTTGGCAAAATTGTGCTAAGATTTGCATAGTTATATAGATACAGTGACAATTTGCACGAATTCTAGTTGCAGAAAGGCTGTGATCTGTTACTGTCTGACTGCACTGAACACCTCTCCAAGTTAAAAAACATACACCATAGCTTGTCCCCTCACTTCATGAGCTTAAAAAGGCTGCAAATAGTAGCATTCAGATTAATTCCATATGATCACAGCTTCCCAAATCCACAGTTGGTGTAATATCTAACAGATCCATTGCGTACATGTTAGTGCTTATGCACCTGCATCGGTGTTGCTCTATGTTGCTACTGCAGCAACGCTCTCAAATGGGAACTGTTTGATTGCCTTATATATCTTTCAATTTCATTACATAACAACCATGTCTTGAGTAATTTCATTTAGGTGATTGTGGGAAAGGGGGGGGGGGGGGGGGGGGAGGTTCCAGACACCCTGGACCCTCTCTCTAGCTACGTCCTCGACAGTGGAAAAAATATGTAATTGTACTTGACGCAACTAATGCAGACCTCATTTAATCGACAAAACACTTACAGTTGTGCCTTCTCTCTGTCAAGCAAGTAACTACTTCTGGCTGTGCGTCTATGACCTTTCCTGGGGACCACTACGTTGCAGTAGATGACGAGATGAGAAATCTACATCTGAGTTGAATGGAACCCATGATTTTGGTCCTGCAACTTGCTCCAAAACATATAGTCATAACTAACATTAAGAGTTATGATGCAAATCATTTCATGAGCATACTCGCCACTTGAAAGAACTTACAATTCCCCTTGAAATCAGGCAACAGTCATGTCGTACAACATCATGAAACATAACCTGAAGCCAGCAGCACCCTGCGAGCACAGTCCCCAGTGACAGACTATATACTGATGAGCCAAAAGATTGAGATCACTGCCCACTGTAAGACTGAATATTGCCTGGTGCCACTGCAGGCATATGACATGGTAAGAAAAGTATGTAAGTAGTGCAAAGATGAATGGAAAGTCATTCTGATGATGATATGTATGCTCACAGGGGAATCAGTTTCCATAAATGACTTTGATAGAAGAGAGAATTTAAAGTTCCTGTTCTCAGAAACAAGCATCTCAGAAATGAGGGAACTGGTAGCTGTTCACATGCTACCTAAGGTAAGGGATAGAAGGATGGTGCAACTGCATTTATACAACAAGATGTTGGACATACACGCCTGTTCACAGAACATGGAGGTTGTAGGCTTTGCTGCTCTGTAGGATAGTCAGTGATATATGGCAGAGCTGGTATTAGGGCACAATGTTGTGCAGGAGCAAGTAATTTGGAGCACACTGTTCAGTGCACATTGATGAATGCAAGACTATGCCGCTGGCAACCTCTGCGTGTTCCCACACTGACACAACATTGTCATCAATTATGGTTGCAAAGGGCATAGGACCATTGAGATTGGACTGCAGATCATTGGAAGCATGTTGCTTGATTTGATGAGTCACATTTCTCGTTATGTCAAGTGGAAAGTCATATCCAGATGTGCTATCATCCGTGCAGACAGCTGCTTGAAACATTTACCACACCATGGGCACAGGTCAGTAGGGGGAGTATTACACTATGCGAGCATTCACCAGGACTTCCATGGGACCCATCATAGTAATCTAAGGCATCATGATAGCTAAAGAGTTCACGAACGTTCTTGCAGACCAACTACATCCATACATGCTTAGTGCATTCCCTGTCTGTGATGGCATCTTCCACTAGGATAACTGTCCATGTCACAAGATCAGATTTGTGCTACAGTGGTTTAGGGAGAATGATGAACTCTAATTGATATCTTGGTCACCAAAATTGCCTGATCTGAAAATTAATGTGATGTAACATAATGATGGAACACATATGTGATAGTATTTAGTGCCATCTCCTTGACCACAAAGCACCAGTGCATAATTTACAGAAATTTAGTGACCTGGGCATAGGCAGTCTTATGCCACATACCTCTAGAGACCTATCAAAGACTTGTTGGCATATTGCATTACAAATGTGAACCAACACACTATTAAGCTGATAGTCAAAATGTTTTGGCTAATCAGCTAATGTGTCTGGCTTCTCAGGTGACCTTGACAGTATGTAGTACACACTGGGTGATGTAGCAGCATCAAGGCCTACAGGAATGGCCAAGGAACCTGAAGTCCCACATCTGTCAAACTAAGCATTCCACCACTAACACTACTTCAACATGTCTCAGACAAAACATGTATATTTGTCTACAAGAGGGCAACAGTAACAGCCATGCTGGCTTCACTCAGTAGTGAATCAATTTGCCCCAAGATCAAATGCCTCTCAGAGAGAGAGAGAGAGAGAGAGAGAGAGAGAGAGAGAGAGAGAGAGAGAGAGAGAGAGAGAGAGAGAGAGATCCCATGAAATGTAGCTCACTCTATCCATATTCAAAGTCTTGAGTTTCATTCATTTATTCATTCATTCACACATTTCCCTAAACCCCATCACAAAGAAAAGCCTTCAGGCACGAGGAGTGAGTCAACACGTACATTAATGCAAGACAAAGATGTCATAAAAACTTAATATTTGTACTGTATTTACAGAGAACTCTCAATATACAGCCTAATGCATCCACACTTATGCCAGCTAAATTTTTTTAAGTAAACTAGAAAAAAAAGCCACTACTATTAAAAGACACTGCTTCCTCCTCAGGTTGACTATAAACAAGGGTGGTATGAAAAGTCCTTGGAGTCACCATGAGAGGTCAGCACTAGCGCAATGAGTTGCTCGTGTGATATTCATTGGGCTGTTGCATGTAAATACATGCCATGTCAGTGCTCTTAGAAGAGAGCTGTGGTGGTAAAGTGGTTCTGTTGTTGTTTCTGCATAGTGATTTGCGAAGGTGGAAGAAAAAAAAGAGAAAAGAGAAAGGAAAAAAAAAGAAAGATTCGAGCAGTGATTAAGTACTTCATAAGGAAAGGTATGAGAGCAAAGGACATTTATGCCAATTTCCAGAATACACTGGGGGACTCTGCTCCTTCATATTCAACTGTTGCCAAGTGGACAAATGAATTTAAAATTGGTCGGGAGCGCTTAGATGATGATCCACGCAGTAGTTGGCCAAGATGTGTCACTACTCCAGAAATCATTGAAAAAGTGCACAAAATGGTCATGGAGGATCACCGATTGAAAGTGCGTGAAATTGCTCATGCTTGCCAGACGTCATCTGAAAGGGTATATCACATTTTAACTGAAGAATTAGAAATGAAAAACTATCTGCAAGATGGGTGCCACAACTCGCAATGCTAAATCAAAAACACATGAGAATGGACAAATTGAAACAATGTTTGGCCAGTTTTAGGAGAAACGAACAAGATTTTTTGTGCCAGTATGTGACCACAGATGAAACTTGGATGCATTACTATACCCCAGAGACAAAACAACACAGAGCAAGGTGACGCAGGGCTTAGCTCACTACGCTCCCCTTCGGGAGGATGACTGTTCAATCCTGCGTCTGGCCACAGGTTTTCCATGATTTCCCTAAATCACTTGAGGCAAATGCCGTTTGGTTCCTTTGAAAGGGCACGGCCGACTTCCTTCCCTATCCTTCCCCAATCTGATGAGACCAACGACCTCACTGTTTGGTCTCTTCCACCAGATCAACCCAACAAAACAACAGTCAAAGCAGTGGAAACATGTTGATTCTCCGCCACTAAAGAAAGCAAAGACAATTCCTACGGCCTGAAAGGTCATGGCATCAGTGTTCTGGTATGCGAAGGGGATTCTGTTTGTAGATTATTTTCCCACTGGGCAAACAATTAGTGGAGAGTACTATGCTAACCTCCTGGACAAATTGCAACAAAAGATATGCAAAATAAAGGCCAGGTTTAGCAAGGAAGAAAGTCATCTTTCATCTTCTGCCCATATGCGTGTACTGTTGCCATGGCAAAATTACTCGAACTAAGGTATGAATTGTTGCCACACCCACCTTATTCATCTGATGACTCTGTCAGACTTCAGTCTTCCCAAAACTGAAAATTTTTCTTGGTGGATGAAGATTCACTTCAAATGAAGAATTGATAACTGGAGTTGACAACTATTTTGCAGGCCTGGAGGAAACTCATTTTTGAGATGGGATCAAGGCACTGGAACATTGTTGGACCAAGTGCATTAATCTACAAGGAGACTACATTGAAAAATAAAAGTAGTTTCAGTGATGTAAGTACTTTTCTTCTATTTCATTCTGAGCACTTATCACACCATCCTCGTAGATGCTTTTGATTTGCTATTAATGGTTTAATGTTTACTTAATTACAATGGTATCTTTTCAAAGAAAATATTTTTTATAGATATAAACATAGAGTTCTCTTTGTAGGATATCATTTCTTGTCATACAGTGTTACAACGAACATTACTATTTCCCATGTAGAATCGAAATATTCAGAGTATTTGAACGACGAGTGGCTAATGAGATGTGTGTGTAATTTTCTTTTGTTCTGGTAGGGTTTCCTATTGTTTGCCCTACATTAGATGGGAGCTTGTTGAATATTTTATCAACAGAGTACACGATTCCATTCTGAATCCTAGATAAGGCAATAAATCCAACATTAAAATTATTTTTGTGTCTTTTTTTGTGACTGTGCATATCATAGATCAGTGAAACATTTTTATTGTCAGCAACCAAAACCATTAAGGAGTAAATACATTTTAAGTGTGTAAGAACTCTACAATGTATAAATAGGCCTGTGCAGTATGCCTGTTTACCTGTGTGATACAATGTTCTTAGCACCTGCTTTTCTGGTTGGTTGGTTTTTGGTATAAAGGGACCGAACTACAGGGTCATCAGTCCATTTTTCCTGACACAAGTAAGGCTCAAGATACAAAAACACCCAACACTACACGTAAAAAGAAAATGAATGGAATGAACAAAAAATGGGGAAAACATACACCACAAGGAAAAGTAGAAGTAGGTATTAAAACCATAGATTATATGGTCTGGGCCGGCTGATCATAGTAATAAAAGAGGATGAGCCAGCCACTCTGCAACACATTACAATGTCCACCCCAAAAAAGACTAGGCGAGATGAACACATGCAGGTAAAAGATGACCACCGTGACAAACAAATGCAAAGGAAGTGCGACAGAGTTAAAATGGAGGGAGGGTGGCGACCTCAGACAGAAGGCTAAATGCCCACCCTTAGATGGTATGATAAAAAACAACCTCACAAATAAAACGTAAAACTAAATCTGCTGTTGAGGCATTGTTGCTCAACACCAAAGGTAGGGTGCTGCAAAGGTTAAAAGTCCACCGCAGAGCAACTAAAAGTGGGTAGTCCAGCAAGATGTGAATGACTGTCATATGTGAGCCACAGTGACATCGACGTGGGTCCTTGCAATGGAGGGGGTAGCCATGTGTTAGCCACCTATGGCCAATGCAGAGCCGGCAGAGAACCACAGAGTCCCTGCGAGAGGCCCTCATGGAGGTCTTCCACGCATTCGTAGTCTCCTTAGGTGCATGCAGTTTGTTGTCCGTACTGAGATTATGCCATTCCCTCTCCAAAACTAAAAAACCCTTTAGCATAATGATCACAGGTCAGTTACAGGGATGCCAATCTCCACAAGCAGATTCCTTGTAGCCTGTTTGGCCAGTTTCTTGGCCAGGTCATTTCCTGGGATTCTGACGTGGCCTGGGGTCCACACAAACACCACCAAATTACGAACCATTCCAGGGCATAGATGGACTCCTGGATAGAAGCTACTAAAAGATGGTTCACGTAGCACTGGTCGATAGCTTGTAGGCTGCTCAAGGAGTCAGTACAGAAAAGAAACGACGCGCTATGGCACGAGTGGATACATTCAAGAGCATGAGAAATGGTCGCCAGCTCTGCAGTGAAAACACTGCAGTAATCTGGCAAGGAGTGCTGTTCAGTATGTCCTCCATGAACATACGCAAAGCCAACATGACCATCAGCCATCGAGCATCAGTGTAAACCATTTCATGGTCCTGGTACATGTCAAGAATCGAGAGGAAGTGACAGCAGAGAGCTGCATGGTTAACTGAGTCCTTAGGATCATGTGAAAGGTCCAGATGAAGCTTTGGCCTAGGTGTACACCATGGAGGTATAAGTGAAGGCAAGGACTCCACTTCAGACAGAAGAGATCAGACGTAAACCGCAGTATTAAGTCCTGACCTGGGCCTCCGATGTGGAACACGAACTGCCATGGATGAGAAAAGGAGACAGTAATTCACATCCTCAGGAGAACTATGAATGTGTGCATCTTAACTGGTGAGGAGTTGTGCATGCCTAACCTTCAGTGGAGGGACTTCAGCCTGCACCAGGACACTGGTCACCGGACTTGTCTTAAAAGCTACTGTTGCCAGTCAAACTCCACAGTGGTGCACTGGGTCGAGTAAATGCATCGCTGAGGGTGCTGCCGAACCATAAACCAGACTCTCATAGTCAAGGCGGGATTGAACAAGGGCTCTGTAGAGCTGCAGCAGCATAGAGTGATCTACACCCCAGTTGGTGTTGCTCAGGCATCAGAGGGCATTGTGGTGATGCCTGCACTTCAACTTCAGCTGAAGAAGATGAGGAAGCCACATCAATCGGGCATCAAAACCCAATACTAAGAATCAATATGTCTCCACTACAGTGAGTGGATCATCATAAAGGTAAAGTTCTGGTTCCATATGAATGGCATGATGCTGACAGAAGTGCATGACACACTACTTTGCAGCTGAAAAGTAGAAGCTGTGGGTTAGAGCCCATGACTGTACCTTGTGAATGGCTCCCTGTAGGCACCACTCGGCAATTGCATTTGCATCACTAGATAACACACCATTGATGTTAATGCCAGTAACACCTGTCAGGGTCTGGGGTACCCACAAACATGTCTGATCTTAATCCAAACTTGGGAAGGTGACATATGGCACCCAATGGTCGAGACCTACCTCTCCTAACACGCCTGTTTCCATCGTTTTATAAGCTGGCAATCACGGGCACTGAGCTGTTTAAAAGCTATTAGGTGCACTTGGAAATGGTGCCACTTATGTCGCTGTAGAGCTCGCCGATGCTCTTTAATGGCCTCAGCAATTTCCAGCGCCCACCAAGGTACCGATTTTTGCTGGGGGAACCATAAAGAACACGGTATTGTGTTTTCCACCGCAGAAACAATCATTCTAGTGACCTGCTCAACCACCACATTGATGGATGGTACCATGTGGGGGAGATTCAACGGTGACAGCAGAGGTGAAAGCTTCCAAGTCTGCCTTTTTTAAAGCCCATCTTGGTAGACGTCCGGGGGAATGGTGTTGGGGGAATGACAGGAAGATGGGAAAGTGGTCACTACCACCCAAGTCATTGTGGGCTCTCCAGTGGACAGATGGGAGGAGTCCTGAGCTGCAGAGGGATAAACCAATGACTGAGTAAGTGCCATGAGCTACACTGAAATATGTGGGGGACCCAGTATTTAAGAGGCAGAGGCTGAGTTGAGACAGTAAAGTTTCGACATCTCTAACTCAGCCAGTAAGCACAGTGCCACCCCACAAGGGGTTATGGATGTTAAAATCTCCCAAAAGTAGGAAAGGTTTAGGGAGTTGTTGAAACAGTGCAGCCAATGTGTTCAGGGGTAGTGCACCATCTGGAGGAAGATATATGATGCAGACAGTTATTTCCTGAGTTATCCTTACCCTGACAGCCACAGCTTCAAGAGAGGTTTGAAAGGACATAGGTTCTCTGCATACTGAGTTCAGGACAGACACAAACTCCACCTGACACACTATTATAGTTGCTACGATTCTTGTAATAACCCCTATAGTCATGAAGGGCAGGATTCCGCATGACTGGAAACCAGGTTTCCTGGAAGGCAATGCAGAAAGCAGGTGTAAAGCTTAACAGTTGCCACTGCTCAGGCAGGTGGTGGAAAAAACTGCCGCAATTCCACTGGAGGATGATGTTATAATGAGGCTGGGAAGGCATGAAGCATGCAAGGAGGCAGGTTACACCTCAGGGTCACCAGCTGAGTATTTGTATCCATTCCTATAGTCAGTGAGATCCAGGTCCTCAGGGGACCTGGAGATCTCCACCTCATCCACAGGTGCAGAATTGGTAGGAATGGTGATGTTTTGGCCACTGGAGGGTCCTTTTTCTGAGCAGACTTCTTTGTTTGCTTGCCCTCTCACTTCTCTTTAGGGGCTTGCTGGTAGGACTTCTCTGAAGAAGCTTCAGGCATGAAGGAAGACAGTGAAGCTCTTCCTCCAGCAGCTTTTGGCACCTTTTGGCACCTTTAGCCACCGGTGAGTGTCCGCTTTGGCATCAGTGGAGACCTTTGGAGAAAGGGTCCCGAGGGAACCCTTCTGCATGAGAGGAGCCGGGGGAGGCTGTTGCTTCTCCGGCTGGAGGGGGGGTGGAGGACCGATGTCCCTTGCGTTTGGAGGAGGCCTTGCTCCCAAATTAGGTACTTTGGAGTAACAGAAGGAGATTTTCCCCTACCACAAAGGGGACAGATGTATTGAGGAGGCCGTAGGGCCTATTGTTCATGGCACTGAGTGTGGTATGACAGGTGATGGCAATGCTAATGTAGCTGCACTGTATGTGGATGTCAACTGAACGGGGTGTAATCGTTCAAATTTATGTTTAGCTACTTGGTAAGTCAACCGGTCCTGGGTCTTGTACTCCATGATTTTCCGCTCCTTTTGGAGTACTGTGCAGTCTGGTTAGCAGGGGGAGTGCTGCTTCTGCAGTTGATACAAGTGGGAGGAGGTGCACAGGGAGTGTCTGGATGCAGTGGACATCCGCAGTCTTGACATGTGGCTTTGGAAGTGCAGTGGGAAGTGCAGTGGGAAGTGCAGTGGGAAGTGCAGTGGGAAGTGCAGTGGGAAGTGCAGTGGGAAGTGCAGTGGGAAGTGCAGTGGGAAGTGCAGTGGGAAGTGCAGTGGGAAGTGCAGTGGGAAGTGCAGTGGGAAGTGCAGTGGGAAGTGCAGTGGGAAGTGCAGTGGGAAGTGCAGTGGGAAGTGCAGTGGGAAGTGCAGTGGGAAGTGCAGTGGGAAGTGCAGTGGGAAGTGCAGTGGGAAGTGCAGTGGGAAGTGCAGTGGGAAGTGCAGTGGGAAGTGCAGTGGGAAGTGCAGTGGGAAGTGCAGTGGGAAGTGCAGTGGGAAGTGCAGTGGGAAGTGCAGTGGGAAGTGCAGTGGGAAGTGCAGTGGGAAGTGCAGTGGGAAGTGCAGTGGGAAGTGCAGTGGGAAGTGCAGTGGGAAGTGCAGTGGGAAGTGCAGTGGGAAGTGCAGTGGGAAGTGCAGTGGGAAGTGCAGTGGGAAGTGCAGTGGGAAGTGCAGTGGGAAGTGCAGTGGGAAGTGCAGTGGGAAGTGCAGTGGGAAGTGCAGTGGGAAGTGCAGTGGGAAGACGTGTGCCCGAATTTCCAGCACTTAAAGCACTGCACAGGGAGAGGGACATATGGTTTAACGTCACAGCAGTAAACCACTACGTTGACCTTTTCAGGCAATGAATCACCCTCAGAGGCCAAGATGAAGGCACCAGTAGGAACTCTGTTGTCTTTGGGTCCCCTGTAAACACGCCGGATGAAATGAACACCCTGCTGTTCTAGATTGGCACGGAGCTCATCGTCAGACTGCAAGAGGAGGTTGCGATGGAAAATAATCCCCTGGACAATGTTAAGGCTTTTATGAGGAATGTTGGAAACAGGAACATCATCCAGCCAGTCACAAGCAAGTAACGACTGGGATTGGGCTTGGGGTGCTGTCTGAATCAAGACTGCACCAGTTCTCATCTTGGACAGTGCTGTCACTTCCTCATAATTATCCTCAAGACGTTCAACAAAAAATTGAGGCTTCATAGGCAGAAACGAGTCCCCGTCCATTCTACTGCAGACTAAATACCGAGGTGAAAATGGCTCCCTTCTTTCTGCAGTTCTACATTCCTCCCACAGTTTAGCAAGGGAGGGAAACTATTTAGTCTCATTTTTGTCAGCATTGTACTCAATTTTGCCCTTCTAAGAGACTTCTGGCACTATACAGTCACCAGCAAGAGGTGATGTAGTCTGCTTCATTGTGGATCATCTGACCTGATGCCACCCACTTCGATCAGTGGCTCTCCCCATGGGCACCATCCAGCCACAACAAAGGCCACCTGGCATGATGGCCATAACTGGGAGTCCTGATGCCCCAGGAAGATAGGCATCTACTCCTTGGCATACATGAGGAGTTTAAAACTTAGGCATCAGCAGTGTGATCCCTATGTTGTCAGGGGGCTACCACCAAATGGGTGCTCGATGGGCTCACCACAATGGACTGGGTACTGTGCTGGATATTGGGTTCAGAGAAATCCAATACTGTCATGGGGGTGAAAGAGGACAGGAGACAACGGAATAATATGGCATATCCTGGAAAATGTCCTTGCCCAAACAACTGAATTGCAACTTCCTGGCAGATTAAAACTGTATGCCGGACCGAGACTCGAACTCGGGAACTTCGCCTTTCGCAGGCAAGTGCTCTACCAACTGAGCTACCCAAGCACGACTCACGCCCCATCCTCACAGCTTTAATTCTGCCAGTACCTCGCCTCCTCCATTTCATTCTAGAACTGAATTGCAGTTGGAGATGCAGAGCCATGATAAAGAGGTTCAAGAGATTGAATCTAAGGACACTATGGATAACTTATGCACCACATAAGGCATCCTTCCCCATATGACACACACTTATGTAGAATTAGGAAAGTGGCAGGTCCAACCATAAAATGGGACCTGAACTTATAGGGCCGAGAAGTGAGAGACTTCTTTCAGTCACCTCTTAACGACAGGCAGGGGATATGTCAGGCCTATTTTAACTGCCAGACCTTCAGGGGTCCTACTTTTCTGAATACATACTTTATTTACTTTAGGTCCACTGCTCTATAATATAATACTGTAAGATAACAGGGAGGGAAACATTGCAAAATAAGCTACCACTGTCACTTGTAGGTCAATACAGCGAGAGATGCTTTGAAGGGCATAACACACTGAACTGCATTTCTTGATTAGTTTTTCCATGTGTTGACTTTATTTTAACTTGGCATTCAGCTGTAGCTTAAGAAATTTTACTCCTTGTGCTTCATTTAGTGCATGACCCTGCTTTTACTAAAAGATCATTATTGCTGTTTGAAATGGCATAATATGAGTCTTTGTGAGATTAAGACTTTTAGTTGTGAACCACTTGTGGGTCTGTTCAGCTGTCATCTGTGCTGTGAATGATGAGTTTGGATCATTGAACAGCATGCTTGTCTTCAGCGAACTTTACAGCTTTTTAATTGCTCTCTACAGCTGTTGGAAGATCGTTTCTGTAAGTTAGAAACAATAAAGCGCGCTGTATTGACCCTGTTGATGTGTGATGTTCCCTGTTTCTGATGTTTTTTCAAGCCCAAAGTACAACAAGTTAATAGGAACCTCTGCTTTCTGTTATGGAGGTAAGATTCCATCCATACAAGAGGGATGCCATTACACTTAAGCTTGCTAAGTAGAATTTTGAGATCTACACAGTGAGGGGCTTTGGCATGGTCTCATAGGATATCAACAGTACAATTTTTCTTGTGTAGCTTGGCTGGCACTTCATTTGTGAGGTTTTTTTATTGCTTTATATATGGAAAATACTTTTCAAAAGCCAAACTGAAATACAATTAAGTTCTACTCAGGTAAATGAGTCAATATTCTACCACAGGCCACTTTCAGAGACCCTTCTGAAAAGACTGGGAGGACTGATACAGGTCTGTAATTGAAAGTGGTTTGTTGATCTTCATTTTTTTTAGGTAGGTGTTATTGCAGCATATTCAAGTCTTATAAGGAAATGTGCTGCAAGTCACTAATTGATTACATAGACAGTAAGTGTAATCTTATCAAGTAAGCAAAGTATTTTAAATATTCTAATAGGAACACCATCACAGTCGGCAGAATTACTACTTTTTAGTGACCTGTTGAAGTCTGTATTCTTAGAAGTTGTATTTTTGAAATTAATGTCTATTTATGATGCTTGTAGTGTCTGCACAAGTAAATCTCATGCACACGTGTGATATTGTTTATTACTGGTGCAATGTTTGCAGCTGTTGTGAGGCAGGAATCCTTGAGTTTTGTAACTTACCTCTCATCCCAGAGCTATTTTCAGTGAGCTGAACACAATTTGGGTTACTAAGTTTCTTTGTTTCCGAATAGTTTCCAAATTATTCTTCAACTGTTATGTTTCTGAGTGTAGTACGTGAGTTATGCTTTTTTAATAATGAACTGGAGGATTCTACAATACTTGATTGCCACACAAGTTTCAGAACTCGACTGCTGCTGCTGCTGCTTCCCTGAATTATGTATCATTCTCTCTTTCTAGCACAAGATTATCCACCCTATATTCTTTCTTTTGTTCATTTTTCCCCTTACTTGTTTCAGGAGGAAACAAGACAAAATGTAGAAATGTGTTTAAGAAATAATTAAATTTTTCATTCATGCTGTGTGATTTATAAATTCCTGTCTAAACACTATGCTTGATTTATTGTTGATGGTTCTTCAATGCAATTCTTTTCTTCTATCATCTGTGCCTAACTGGTCAGTGAATTCTATTGTTATCATCTGGCCTTCATGGCCAGATAAACCATTGATGATTGGTTGTCAAACTGAATAACTGCGGGTCAGTTGTTGTTGACAACTGTTGCTCTATATCTTTCAGTTAACATAGGGCATTTAACTTTGTAAAATAATACAAAGCTGGATATCAACAACTGTCTGTTAGTACTACCTGACAGAAAATCCAAATTGATATCTCAACCATGTTCTCCAGTTAAGTCTGCAAAACCATCTTAAAACCATTTCTTGCTGCTTTACGAAGCTTAAGATACTTCCTGCAGGTAATATGTAAATTGTCGGTGCTAAAAGCTTACATTTTTCCTGATCCATTACTGTGGCACATCATTGAAGAAACTTTTCAACACTATATTCATCAGCTTAAAAATCTGAGTTAAATTCAGTTTTTACATGTGTAGTTACTCCCCTTTCTTTTTACTGGTTCTACAATAATGTGATATTAGCCTGTATTCATCAAAATGGAGCTGTTCAATTTCAGTGACTTGCATCTCACATTCTGATGCACACAAGTTTGCTGTTATTCTGTCTACCCTTTCATTGTTCTGGATGGATATTAGAAGTTCATCTTTTATTTATAAAACTTCCAACGTTTGATGGAAGACACTAATTACATTTTCTTTGATATCCTTGTCTTTATCCAGGCTGCAATGTTTTGTTGTACTAGCAGCTGTTTCAACCATAACTATTTTGCAGCACTGTCTTTTGTACGAATGGTTCATCAGTAAAGGAGATCGCATATAGGGCACTAATGTGACCCATTATTGAGTACTGTTCAAGTGTTTGAGATCTGCACCAGTTTAGATTAAATGGAGACATCAAAACAAATCAGTAGCAGGCTGCTAGATTTGTTACCAGTAGGTTCAAACAACATATTAGTATTACAGAGATGCTTTGGGAACTCAAATGGGAATCAGTGGAGGGAAGGTGACTTTCTTTTCAAGGAACACTGTTAAGAAAATTTAGAGAACCGGCATTTGAGGCTGATTGCAGAGTGATTCGACTGCCACATATGTACATTTTGCGTAAAGACAAGGAAAATATAACATGAGAGATTAGGGCTCATACAGAGGCATTGAGACAGTCGTTTTTCGCTTGCTCTTTTTTTGAGTGGAACAGAAAAGGAAATGACAAATAAGGTACAAGGTACCCTCTGCCACACACAATATGATGGTTTGTAGAGTATGTATATAGATGAAGATGTAGATCCTAAAAAAGTAATGAACACATTGGAAATCAGTGGGTTTGGATGAATATTGCTGTTGATGTGGTCAGACTGGATGCTACTGTCAGCTAGCTCTGTAAGCAGCCTCTTACCAAAAGTATTCAGATGGAAACCATACCTGGTACGATGCGAGGGGGCAGTGCATGAATCATACATGTGTGTAAATGTCCCCCTCCCCTGAAGTATAACATCAAATAAATATGTTTTGCGCTAATGTACTCATAGGTAACTACATGAATGACATATATATGAGGGAAACATTCCACGCGGGAAAAATATATTTAAAAACAAAGATGATGTGACTTACCATACGAAAGTGCTGGCAGGTTGATAGAAACACAAACAGACACATACATACACACAAAATTCAAGCTTTCGCAACAAACTGTTGCCTCATCAGGAAAGAGGGAAGGAGAGGCAAAGACGAAAGGAAGTGGGTTTTAAGGGAGAGGGTAAGGAGTCATTCCAATCCCGGGAGCAGAAAGACTTACCTTAGGGGGGAAAAAGGACGGGTATACACTCACGCACACACACACATATCCATCCACACATACACAGACACAAGCAGACATATTTAAAGACTAGACTTGGCCATGAAGGCCAGATGATAACAATAGAATTTACTGACCAGTTAGGCACAGATGATAGAGGAAAAGAATTGCATTGAAGAACCATCAACATTAAATCAAGCATAGTGTTTAGACAGGAATTTAGACTTAAGCAGAATTTGCAAGGCTTCAAGGTGGTAGCACAATTCCATTTTTAGGCCCCCTCTTACACCATGAACTGTCATGGTGACACCACATTCATCAGCTAAAAACAAATTGCATGGAGAGGATTAATGCTATCTGCTTTCTTAGCCATACACATTGAATGCTGGTCACACCACCCTCCTGTGCTCCTATGTGGCACTAGTTTTCTCGTAACTATAACTCTCATGGTTAGTGAATTGGCAGATGGTAACTGCCGACATGAGTGTCAGTTGGTGGCATTGAAATCATAGAGTTAGGATCCTGGCTTCCACTTAGTATGACACAAAGCCAATGATGATGCTATAGTATAGTCATGAGAGTCAGTGCCATATACAAGCAGAGGAGGGTGGTGCGATCAGCATTCAAGAGATATGGCTAAAAGTGGACAGTGCATTAACCTTCTGCGTGCAACCTATTTTGAGCTGATGAATGTGATGTCGCCATGTTAGTTTATTGTGGAAGAAGCAGCCCAAAAAATAGGACTGTGCTACCACCTTGAGGCATTGGTTCATCAAATAAGGCCCAAAGCCTGGGTGCATGGAGTAGCAACCAAACTACATGACCCATTTTTAGCAGGAAAAAATTGGGAAGTCGTGCAGAGGTCTCCAGAGGATGATTTTTGTGTGGCTCCTTCGAGCTGACTCTTTGCTATGTCACAAACTAAGAGCTGCACCAAGTTCAGAAGTAGTCAACATAAAGGCTGGTAGCAACCTCCAAGACCAAGGAGTCCACAAGTCTATTGATGGCTATAGTAAAAAGAGGAACACTCAGCACTAAGCCCTAAAAGCCACTGTTCTCCTGGGCATGTGAGTGTCCAAAGCAGTGAAAGTGACAAAACTTGTGGATAAAATTCAGTAAACCACCTCAAAAATCCCAAGTCATGGAGTGTGGTTAAATATATGTTTAAACTGTGCACCTTGCACCTTGCCACCTGATCTTGAGTTTGTGTCAAATACAAGAATTAGTATGCATGTGTGAGCACACCTTTTTTTCAATGTGCCTATGTGTGATCCATTTCACTTCACACCCAAATATACCCACACATGCTGTTCCAGTGACCATATCCAGCAACAGTCTCTACAATCAGTATATTCTGAGACAGATGAAACAGTAGAAACAAGCCCATATATTGGTATAATTAATACTTTTTGCATAATACAGGTGTGAGAATGGCAGAAGAGTAAAGATAACAAGGAGTACTGTGTTGGATAAATGTGCTTGTGATTTCAAAGTAATACTTCATCCTGATATGCCTCTGAATTTTAATCTCACTCATGAACCTTTCTTTTATTTCTGTCATTGTTTCTTTGCTGTATGGATTGGACATAGGGTCAGAAAACTACACTTATACCAAAGGAACATACAGAATACGGAGGTGCTATACCATTGGTGACACAATTAGCTCTGACACTTCATTTCCCACTAACAGGAATATTTACCTCAGTTTGAAATTCCAGTTCAAAGCATCTCTTGCATCAAAATCGATCATCATCCTTAAAGGTTTCCAGGCTCTGGTGAAATCCCTGATAAATTACATTAAGCTAGGTTCATGATCATTTAGTTTCACTTCTGTAAAATGGAACACTTATTTCACGCTTAATGTTTACAGCTGTTAGCACAGCAATATGTCAATGTATGTATTTCTGAACATGCATCACTGTAGAAGGGTATAGAATGGAAAAGCTGAAACAATAACACATTTCTGTTTGAATATACTTCATTCAAATCCCTTCAGCCTTTTAGTGTGTGCGGGTGCAGAGTCTTCTTTTCTCAAAACATTAAATTAGAATTTTAATTTATTCTTTGCTTATCTTCAGCCACCAAATTCTAGAGAAGTTGATGAATGTTGCACAGTGTTTTAAAGTGAGGTGGAATTTACTGTGTGGTGATCCATCTGATGAATGATGGTAGTGGTCTGTCTGATAAATGATGGTGTAAAAGCAACAGGACCACAGGAAAGTGGGGCAGTGTCACTGACACAATTGTGGATGGACCATCATTGTATTAAAGTAACAAGATTAGAAGAGCAAATCATGATGTCATTCACAAATAATATGCCATGAGCAGCACTAAAATGGTGAGGAGTTTCATCAGCAAGATGGTATATTAGAATTAGAAAGTAGATGCTCTGTAAGGAAAACCCTTGGACATTGTGTGATGTTCCTGTATTTAGATTTATGCATGTTGAAATCCTCAACTAGCAGGAAGGGCGTTACAAGTTGCTGGAAGTTCATCAACTAGGGATACACTTCTACATAGAATAAAAAGGGAAAGCCAGCCACTCTGCAGCACATGAAAACCTCCATCCTAAAAGCACTAGGGTGGAGGACACGGAGGGACGAAGGATGTCCGCTAAAACATACACAGAAGTATAAAATCCACTCTTATGGATAAAACATAAAGCTAAAGCTGCTGTGGAGGCATTGTCACCCAACACTGAAGGTAGGGTGTTGGGAAAGTTAAAAATCTGCCACAGAGTGGCTAAAAGTGGGCAGTTCAGCAAGAGGTGGATGACTATCATTTGGGAGCCACAGCGACACTGAGGTGGGTCCTCGCGACTGAGTAGGTAACCATGTGTTAGCCATGTATGGCCAATGTGGAGCCAGCAGAGGACAACTGATTTCCTGTGAGAGGCCTGCATTTAAGACTTCCACACATTCATTGTCTCCTTAACGACATGCAGTTTGTTGTGCGTGCTGTTATGCCACTCCGTCTCCCACAGCCAGAAAACCCTGCGGTGTAAGACAGAACGCAGGTCAGCTTCAGAGATGCGTATCTCCAGAAGCAGTTTCCGTGTTGCCTGTTTGGCCAACCTGTCAGCACGTTCATTGGCGGGGATTCTGGCGTGTCTTGGTGTCCACACAAACACCATGGAGTGGTGGGACTGTTCCAGAGCCTAGATGGATTCCTGAATGGACGCTACCAGAGGGTGGTGAGGGTAGCACTGGTTGATAGCTTGTAGGCTGCTCAATGAGTCAGTACACAGGAGAAATGACTCGCCAGGGCATGAGTGGATGTACTCAAGAGCACGAGAAATTCCCACCAGTTATGCAGTGAAAACACTGCAGCCAACTGGCAAGGAGTGCTGCTCAATATGTCCTCCATGAACACATGTGAAGCCTACGTGACCGTCATCCATTGAGCCGTCAGTGTAAACCACTTCAGAGCCCCGGAACACGTCAAGAGAGTGGAGAGTGGCGGGGTTAACAGAGTCCTTAGGGCCATGCAAAAGGTGCAGACGAATCTGCAGTGGAGGCGTACACCATGGAGGCGTACATGAACGGACTGCAAGAAGAGGTGGTAAAGGGAAGGACTTCAGTTCAGAGAAAAGGGATCACACGCGAACCGCAATCGTTAGCCCCGATCTGGGCCGCCAATGCAGGAAATGGACTGCCGCAGGCGGGAAAAGGTGATGGTAATTCGGATGCTCAGGGGAACTATGAATGTGTGCTGCATAACTAGTGAGCAGTTGCGCACGTCTGATCTGCAGTGGAGGGACACAAGCCTCCACCCGTACGCTGGTCACCGGATTCGCCGTAAACCTCCTGTCACTAATCAAACCCCACAGTGGTGCACTGGGTCAAGTAAATGCAATGTTAAAGGCGCTGCTGAAATCTAAAACACACTCCCGTAGTCAATCCAGGATTGGAGAAGGGCTCTGTAGAGCTGCAGCACCGTACAGAAATCTGCAGCCCAATTGGTGTTGCTCAGGCAACAGAGGGAATTGAGGTGCTGCCAGCACCTCTACTTAAGTTGATGAAGATGAGGGAACCAATTCAACAGAGGGTCAAAAACCAGTCCTAGGACCTGATATGTCTCCACCACAGTGAGTGGATCGTCATTAAGGTAAAGTGCGGGTTCTGGATGAATGGTACGACACCGACAGAAGTGCATGACATACGACTTTGTGGCTGAAAACTGGAAGCCGTGGGCTAGAGCCCATGACTGCACCTTGTGGATGGCTCCCTGGAGGCACTGCTCAGCAGTACTGGAGCAGCAGTACGAAATGCTGAAGTCATCTGCATACATAGAAGGTGAGATGGAGGGCCCAACAACTGCTGCTATACTGTTAATGGCCACTAAAAATAGTGAGACACTCAGTACAGAGTCCTGTGGGACTCCACTCTCCTGGATATGGATGGAACTGTGGGAGTCACCAACTTGGACATGTAAAGTATGGAGCGATAGGAAGTTTTGGACAAACATCGAAAGTGGTCCCCGGAGATCCCACTCATACAACATGGCAAGGATATGATGTCGCCAAGTCATGTCATATGCTTTACGTAAGTCAAAAAAGACGGCAATCAAGTGTTGCCATCTGGAAAAGGCTGTTCAGATGGCAGACTCTACGGACACAAGATTATCAGTGGTAGAGCAACCCTGGTGGAAGCTGCCCTGACATGGAGCCAGCAAGCCACGTGACTACAGGATCCAACCCAACTGCCTACTTACCATACGTTCCGGCAGCTTACAAAGAATGTTGGTGAGGCTCATGGGCCGATAGCTATCCACATCAAGCGGGTTTTTACCGGGTTTGAGCACTGGTATGATGGTGCTTTCCTGCCACTGCGATGGAAAGACACCATCGCAGCAGATCCGGTTGAAGATGACGAGAAGATGTCACTTTTAGTCAGATGAGAGATGTTTAATCATCTGGCTGTGGGTGCGATGAGGCCCATGAACTGTGTCGGGGCAATGTGCAAGGGCACTGAGGAGCTCCCACTCTGTAAATGGGGCGTTATAGGATTCACTGCAGCATGTAGTGAATGAGAGGACGTTCCCTTCCAGCTGCCATTTGTGTGTGCAAATGGCTGGGGGTAATTCTCCAAAGCAGGGGCTTGAGCAAAGTGTTTGGCAATCGCATTTGCGTCCGTACATAACTCACCATTTATGGTAACACTGGGGACAGCTGTTGGGGCCTGGTACCTGTCAAGACATTTGATCTTTGCCCAGACTTGGGAAGGTAACGTGTGGCACCCAATGGTGGAGACATCTCTCCCAACACTCCTCCTTCCATTGCTTGATAAGGTAGTGAACATGGGCACAGATTTAAAGGCTACGAGGTGTTCCAGGGAAGGGTGCTGCTCTAGAGCTTGCCGACGCTCCTTAAATTGCTTCAGCAACTTCCAGCGACTACCAAGGGACTGCCTTACGCCTCGGGCACCCTAAGGAGCGAGGGATCGCGTTTTCTGCCACAGAAACAATTGTGCTAGTCACCTGCTCAACTGTCACATTGATGATACCATGTGGGGGAGATTCAGTGGTGACAGCAGAGGTGAAAGTTTCACAGTCTGCCTTGTTCAAAGACCATCTGGGCAGGCATCCGTGTGCCTGATGCTGGGGCAGTGACAGGACGATGGGGAAGTGGTCACTACCACACAGGTCGTCATGTGCTCTCCTGTGCATGGATGGGAGAAGTCCTGAGCTGCAAATTGATAAATCAGTGGCCGAGTAACCACCATGAGCCACACTGAAATGTGTGGCAGCCCCAGTATTTAAGAGGCAGAAGTCCAATTGTGACAGTAAAGTTTCGACATCTCTGCCTTGGCCAGTAGCATGGTACCACCCACAAGGGGTTACGGGCATTAAAATCTCCCAGAAGTAGGAAAGGTTTGGGGAGTTGATCAATCAATGCAGCTAATACATTCAGGGATACTGCTCTATTTGGAGGAAGATATACATTGCAGACAGTTATTTCCTGTGTTGTCCTTATTCTGACAGCCACAGCTTCAAGAGGGGTTTGAAGGGGCTAATGTTCACTACAGGCCGAGTTTAGGACATAAACACAAACTCCACCTGACACTCGATTACAGTCGCCACGTTTCCTGTAATATCCCTTATAGCCACGGAGGGCAGGGGTCCACATTGCTGGGAACCAGGTTTCCTGGAGGGCACTGCAGATAGTAGGTGTATAGCTTAACAGTTGCCGTAGCTCAGCCAGGCGGTGGAAAAAACCGCCGCAATTCCACTGGAGGATGACATGGTGAGACTGGGAAGGCATGTAACATTCAATGAGGCAGTTTATGCCTCAGAGTCACCTGCTGTCACCAATTTATTGCCTGAGCAGTCTATATCCATTGTGCCATAGGGTCTGGCGAGATCTAGGTCCTTAGTCCATGCCAAGATCTCCACCCCATCCTCAGCCACAGAGCTTGTAGGTAGCAATAGTGTGGGTGCCACCACAATTTCCTTGGTCTTGGCGGTTTTCTTTTTGGATTTCTCTCGCTGCTCCTTGGGTTTCCCTGGCTTGGAGGACTTCACTGGCTCAGTCTCCAAGACTGAGGATGAGTGTGAAGCCCTACGACCACCTGCTTTTGGGTTCCTCAGCCATTGGCGGGTGTCGTCCTTCCTACTAGAAGAAACCTGCGAAGGGAGTGACCCAAGGGACCCCTTCCTGGAAGAGAAGCCGAAGAAGACCTATGGTTAGAAGTGGTGATGGATATCCCTGATGGTCGGGGGAGGGGGGGGGGGGGGGCGTTGCTCCTGAAGTATGTGGTGTGGGAGCAACAGGGAGAGAAATGCCCCCCCCCCCCCCCCCCCCACCACCATCAAGGGGGCAGGTATAGTCTTCCAGCTCTGTGAGGTGACCGGGGTTGGCAGAGCTGATGGTGCCAGAACAGTTGCAGCGGCGGTGTAAGACGATGTCATATGCACATAATCCAGACGTTCAAATTTTCTCTAAGCCTCAGTGTAGGTCAGTCTGGACAGAGGCTTGTACTCCATGTTTTTCCTTTCTTTCTGGGAAATCCTGGAGTCAGCTGAGCCAGGCGAATGGTGCTCTCCGCAGTCGACACAGAAGGGAGGCGGAGCACATGCGGTATTGGGATGTGGTGGGCGTCTGCAATCTAGACATGTGATGCTCGAAGTACAGCGGGAAGACATATGGCTGAACTTCCAGCACTTAAGCACCGCATTGGGGGGAGGAATATAGGGCTTTACATCACACCGGTAGACCATCACCTTGACCTTCTCGGGCAATGTATCACCCTCAAAGACCAAGATGAAGGCTCCAGTGGCAACCTGATATCCTTCGGACCCCGGTGGACACGCCGGACAAAATGTACACCTCACTGCTCTAATACAAAATTGTAATTGGTGAAATCGGCCGTGGCAGAGCATGCACTCAATGAGACCGACCACGTAATAAAATTCGCTGACACAGAAGTTCTGGCTGTAGAGAAGCACTATCACACGCGCTTGTTCAGAGAAGCTGTAGAAATACAAAAACACGCGAACAGTTTTAACAAGAAAGAGGAAAGCCTTAAGGTCAACGGATCCTGGCTTCCCGTACTGCAGCGAACGACCGTCGCAGGTAGCAAGAGGAGAACCGCACCGGAAATGACCGCAGAGAAGCCCTCGGACGTTGGTGCGCCAGGTACATACAGTCTGCGGCCGCGAGCACGTCTCCAGTTCACCACCGGCAATGGAGGGTGAAGCTTTGACAATGCCAGCCACTCGTGCTGGCGAAACGTCAGAAAATTCATTAGATGAACGTCGGCCGAAGAACCCGAGACAGAAGCCAATAGGCAGTTTGTCACTGCTCTAAATTGGCATGCAGCTCATCGTCAGACTGCAAAAGAAGGTCTCCGTGAAATATGATACCCTGGACCATATTTAAGCTCTTATGAGGCGTGATGGTTACAGTAACATCCCCAGCTTGTCACAAGTGAGTAACGCCCGTGACTGGGCAGAGGATGCTGTTTTGATCAGGACTGACCCAGATCTCATTTTGGACAAGCCCTCCACCTCCCTGAACTTGTCCTCTAAATACTCAAAAAAAAAACTGAGGCTTCATCATCATGAAAGATTCCCCATCAGCTCTCGAACATACAAGGTACCGGGGTGAATAAGATCAGCAGCCATCCTTAGTCTGACATTCCTCCCATGGTGTGGCCAGGGAGGGGAACGATTTGAAGTCAGACTTCTGTGCGTTGAATTGAGCTCATGATCGCTTAGGGACTGTTGGTGTTCACCACGTGCGAGAGATGATGGACTATGCTTCATCGTGTGTCATCTGCCCTGATACCACCCACTCCGACCAGGGACCCTCCCCATAGGCTCCACCCAGCCGAAGCAAATGCCACCTGGCAGGACGGCCATTGCCGGGAGTCCCGATGCCCCAGGGGGATGGGCATCTACCCTTGCCATACTTGGGGAGTTAAAGGCGCAGACATCAGCAGAGCGATCCTTGTGTGGTCAGGGGGCTACAGCCAACAGGGTACATGGCGGCCTCACCACAATGGACGGACTGGCTACCTTGCTGGATATCAGGTGCAAAGAAGTCCTTGCTCATCATCGATGCAGAAATCAACACTGCATAGTGCATGGTGGAAAACGCACCCAGGAAGGTTTCCTCACCCAAGAGGTGGAGAATGGGCAGGACTGCAATGCGACAACAAGGAAGTGGGCTAAAGATCTCGATGCATAATGGACACGATGCACCTTGTAAGGCGCCCTTCCCCAATTGGCTTGCTCTTCGGAAATTTGAAGTATGGAGGTTAAATCCTACAGGGGACCATCACATAAAGGCCGAAACATGTGAAACTCCTTTTAGTCGCCTCATACAACAGGCAGGAATACCTCAGGCCTATTCTAACCCCCAGACCCGCAAGGGGGCTACCCTCTTTGTAACCTGTTTGGTGCCAACGGCAACTCTTAACTGCTCTAATTCTGTCTGTGCACTCAAAGACCAGCTGCTCCTTCTCCATAATTGTGGAGCGATAAGCTTGTAAACAGAGCTATTACAATGCTAATGGCTAGTTTCTGTGTATGTGAAATTTAACCATTATTGAGTTAGCTAATTCTTAGTTTACTAAATATTTTAAAATGAAATATTTTTTTCCACTCGTGATTTAACTGGCAATATAGCAGAGACTGAGATTACATTAAATTGCTTTTACTACTGAAGTATAAAGTAAACAAACTGTTTTTTTTTTTAAATATAGTTACACAGTTAATTTTTATCCTTTAAAGTGACAAAAAGCTTCTGAAGGCTCTTTATAAAATATTGACTTGTGTATTACAGTGCTACATCTTCGTTCTCCTTGGAATAATGCCCTTTATCACTATATGACAATTGCTGTAAATCCATGTATGCTATCTCTTCCAACTGGTGCAAATGCACAAATTACCTGTTACTTCCACAGCAACTGAAATATCTAATTTAGTGGTGCTTGGTAATCTCCATGTACTGTTTTTACTGTGAGTGTTACCAGGAGCTAACAATAGATGATTGGGGGCTTGTTTGCTCCAGTCTTCCTGGATTTATGAAAGGCATTTAATGATGTATCGTATTATCACCTGACAATCAAGATACAATCACGCAAACTATCTTCAAAAAAATGTGATTAGCTTGAAGCATTTTCCGAAGTGGTGTCCAATTGACAGACTAGCACTAGTCCATGGTGCCACACACACTTTTTTTAACCATTAGGACCAACCACATTACACCTAATGTCATTATTAGATTCATTGTTGATCGTATCATTGTCAATAGAGAAGTATTTTTTTCAGTATTTAATCTTAGTTAAATGAATAATACCTCTCTTTAAATTTGGATAAATGCAAAATAATTCCCATAGTAAAGAGAAAGAACCGAATTGAATTAACAAAAAACAGTGCTTCTTAGCATGTACAGCAACTCCACCTACTCACTCTATGCACCACCAGTGGAACTACACTCTGGTCTGAAGATGGTCTTTCTATGACAGCCAGTTATCAGAAAAATAACCAATTGCAATCTAGAATGGTTATTTCTTGTTAGGTTAAGAAAGAAGCTCACTTATTTTCTAATGATGACTTCAGTTCAATCTGTTAGCAAGTTTAATGGTAACTTCTGGAGCCTGTCAAATTTACATTTTTAAGTGTACAACAATGAAATAATATGAAATCAGTACTAGGAAATGCAAATGATTTGCTGGGTGGTTCTGGTTAAGTGTGATTCATCTGTAAAAGAAACCAAATACAAGCAAGACATTAGTGTGACCAGTTCTAGATTATGACTCCAGCATGTTGAGTAGTGAAGTGTGTATGAATCAGACAATGAATAAAGTCTACAATGTGCTACTAGGACATTGCAGGTAGTTTTAGGGCCATTGGAAAGTATAATAGAGGTGCTCAGTGCACTTAAATGAGAATTTTCGGAAGAAAAATGACATTGTTTTCATGTGACCTAGTTGGATAAATTTAGGGAGTCAGCATTTGAAGAAGACTGAGCAACTTCACAGAGTCAATGTAATGGAAGGTTAAGCTATAAGCTGGTGACACATACAAAAGGAAAACAACAGAAAATAACTAATATAACAATGCATGTACAGTAGCTTGTATATCTGTAGATGTAGAACACACGGTGTCCTTAAATATTATTGACATGGCAACATCACTGGAAATTATTTTTGTGCCTTCCTTAATAATCCATATATTTGATCTTCCTGATACTGGCAATGACATGGAACTAATTAAATTTAGTCCCTTAAGAAGTCTCACAAAGTACTACCTCAACAAGTTGCATCAAAATTAATTCAGTGGCAGTGAAAAGGCAGTTTATTACAGAAAATGTTTTCTTGTGTCTGCCAGAGGGAAAAACAATTTCACTCTTGAGTTGCCTCATAGGAAATGACAAGCAAAAATGTTTTGCAATGAAAGGGTATCTCCTGTATGTGTCACCTCAAATGGGCTCTAATTTTACAAATTTATCAAGTACACAAATCTGTATATTTCAACCAAACATTTTCAGGCTAATGAAATTTGTAGGTTGACCAGCTTAACCAATGTTAACTTTTGTGCATATACTACTTGTATATTTAATCTCTTCCACCTATATGAAGATGGATAGAAATAACTAGCTTCAAAATATGTAATACAATTTTCAAGTGTGCACCATTGTCTGTTAGTCATAGTTAAAAGAGAATGGGAACCTTTGCAAATCATTTACACAGTATGCCATCAGATTGTGACTTAGCAATATTTTCATGATGTACAATATTTGGCGACATTTATTTGCAGCCTGGATTTATGAAAATGCGGTTCAGTCAAATTATATTAAGACGAGTTTAAATTATTTGTATAGGTTTTCAGCACAGATGCCCCTCAAGCTGATACGGGGCTGAATGCTTATCATACTGTGGGTTACAACTGACAGAGTGGTGTGCAATTCAAAATGAAATTGCTTATCTTTAAGCCAGTTCTGTTCTAATAAAAACATAGGTAAAGTTGCTGTTTTAAGGAATACATTAATCCTGTTTGTTGTTGTTAATTCTTAAAAATTTAGAAGTACCCTGAAGTCAAATTATGTGACACTATTGTAGTTTATTTATCCTTGATGGAACAAGTTCTTATATTTAGATTCCATAGATTACAGTTAAAACTTGTGCATTCTTTTTAGCTAAATATAAGGTAACTTAACTGCTTGCTACACCATTACTTACATAAAATCTCATCTTTTCTAAATTAATACCTTGAACAAGATACAAACATGTAGAGCAGATTACAGAGTATCCTCATGTGATATTGGTTATAAACATTTGCAAAGTGAAGAATAAATTATATGGCCCATTTATAAAAATTCTGAAATCGAATGTGTCAGTTTGCTTCAACAGTTATTACTGAAATGTTGGTTCTCGAATTTTTGGGGCAAACATGTCACCCGTGAACAATGTCATCATCATTATCATATGTGCTGCACGATTCTGTTCGATAAACATTGCAAACTAAATGTTCAGTAACTTATTACAGTGTCCCAGTGGCTATGAAAGTGGACTCATTCCTTTGTTATAATACAAACTACAGAACAATCATTTCTTTAATTTGTAAGAGCAATGGAATTCTCATTTTCCTATTTTAAGCAAGAGAAAGAAACCACTTAATTTAGACTTCAGGCAGTGAAAAATTTTGTTACCTTTTCATGCAGCAGGTCCAGTGCTAACTGTAATCCTACTGCTTTCATGTCAGTTTTCTGAAGAGCACTTGTGATATACATGTGCATATCAAGAAATCTTTCCATTGCACCTCCAAGTTCAGCTTGTTCTATTTCCAGTTGTGACAGCAAATTCACAAACCATTCAAATGAACGTTGATCTCTGTTTATCCAGAAGAAGTCGACCTAAATTAAAAATTAGGTACGATCATTGCGCAGGTCTTTACTTGTACAAAACGTAAATGTAGCACTTATTGAACATGCAGACAGAGAGAGAAAGTGATAAATAAAAACCACTAAATTCAATCTTTGCAAACATATATAATACAACAGTGTCAAGAATGTTGTTTTGCTCTTTGGCATTTAGTGTTTGAAAACTGAAAAGGCTAGAATTTTAGACAACAACATACTTCTGCCAAAATGGAAACAGTTTTGAGACTTGCAGACTTGGGATAGGCCTTCTTAGAGACAAGATCCAAGTAAATGTTTAATGATGTTAGTTGCACCCCATGGAACCCATTGAGAGTAGTCTCTGTGCATCCCTAAATACTTTCAAAATCCCAAGGTATGCAAGTGAAATGCACATTACGAAATATAGTTATATCGTACTATTTTTTAATTATATTATAACGTAAAATATTGATTTTAAGAATTACTGTGAAGATGATATTACAATTAGTAGAAGGAATTTCATACAGAAACTTCTTTACTTTATCCTTAAATTGCACTACTTTAGCCCTGATATTGCATGGCAGGCTGCTGAATATACAGGGTGCATCAAAAAAATGTACACACATTTTGAACTGCCATAGACAATTTATTTCCCATTCTACAAGGTTAAATATCTGTGGGAAAGTAATGCTATGTTTCTTCAACAGGTGGCAAGGAAATAACTGCAACATGGCGGATGTGCGTTTGAGCTTTGAAGCGTGGAAGCAGATAATTAAGTGGTACTGGAAGTTTGAGAATGTAGCTGCGGTTCAAAGACAGTGGAGAAGTGAGTATGGTACAGAACCACCTTCAAGGTTAACAATTACACGTCTACAAGACAAATTAGAAATTCATGGAACAGTGTGTGATGTGCATAAAGGTGATCAGGGTGACCTCGTACAGCTACAAGCTATGATTCCACAACTGCGGTCTTGGAAATGTTTCAGCGTTCGCCTAGAAAATTTTCAAGGCAAGCAGCGCATGAGAGTAAAGTAAGTGTTAGTAGTGTGCTACGCATTCTGAAGAAAGGCAAGTTTCGTGTGTACATTCCAAGGCTGGTGCAACAGCTAAGTGACGACGATCCAGATCGAAGGTTAGAATTTTGGGAATGGGTTCAGGAGATGGTGAGACATGAACCGGGATTTATGGGTAGCATAATTTGGCCGGATGAAGCCCAATTCAAGCTCAATGGAACTGTCAATAGGCACAACTGTGTGTACTGAGCTGAAGATAATCCTCACATTACAGTTGAAAAGGCTGTGAATTTGCCTGGTGTAAATGTGTGGTGTGGTTTGTCTGCAAGGGGACTCATTGGGCCTTTCCGCTTTGAAGATACTGTTACTGAAGAAACGTACCTAACAATGCTTGCTGACTCTATATTCCCTGCCATTCATGCATTATATGGTAATGATGAGTTTTATTTCCAAGAAGATGGTGCCCCGACGCACTATCATAGGGATGTACGAGCATAACCTGGATCACAATGTGCCAGGCCAGTGGATAGGACGCAGGGGACCAATCAAGTTTCCTGCACGCTCTCCAGACCTCAAAACGCTGATTTATTCTTATGTTGTTGTTGTGGTCTTCAGTCCTGAGACTGGTTTGATACAGCTTTCCATGCTACCCTATCCTGTGCAAGTTTCTTCATCTCCCAGTACCTACTGCAACCTACATCCTTCTGAATCTGCTTAGTGTATTCATCCCTTGGTCTCCCTCTACGATTTTTACCCTCCACGCTGCCCTCCAATGCTAAATTTGTGATCCCTTGATGCCTCAGAACATGTCCTACCAACCAGTCCCTTCTTCTTGTCAAGTTGTGCCACAAACTCCTCTTCTCCCCAATTCTATTCAATACCTCCTCAATAGTTATGTGATCTACCCACATAATCTTCAGCATTCTTCTGTAGCACCACATTTCGAAAGCTTCTATTCTCCTCCTGTCCGAACTATTTATCGTCCATGTTTCACATCCATACATGGCTACACTCCATACAAATACTTTCAGAAACGACTTCCTGACACTTAAATCTATACTCGATGTTAACAAATTTCTCTTCATCAGAATTGCTTTCCTTGCCATTGCCAGTCTACATTTTATATCTTCTCTACTTCGACCATCATCAGTTATTTTGCTTCCCAAATAGCAAAACTCCTTTACTACTTGAAGTGTCTCATTTCCTAATCTAACTCCCTCAGCATCACCCGACTTAATTCGATTACATTCCATTATCCTTGTTTTGCTTTTGTTGATGTTCATCATACATCCTTGTTTCAAGACACTGTCCATTCCGTTCAACTGCTCTTCCAAGTCCTTTGCTGTCTCTGACAGAATTACAATGTCATCAGCGAACCTCAAAGCTTTTATTTCTTTTCCATGGATTTTAATACCTACTCCGAATTTTTCTTTTGTTTCCTTTACTGCTTGCTCAATATACAGATAACGTTGGGGGGAGGCTACAACCCTGTCTCACTCCCTTCCCAACCACTGCTTTCCTTTCATGTCCCTGAACTCTTATAACTGCCATCTGGTTTCTGTACAAATTGTTAATAGCCTTTCGCTCCCTGTATTTTACCCCTGTCACCTTGCGAATTTGGAAGAGAGTATTCTAGTCAACATTTTCAAAAGCTTTCTCTAAGTCTACAAATGCTAGAAACGTAGGTTTACCTTTCCTTAATCTTTCTTTTAAGGTAAGTCGTAAGGTCAGTATTGCCTCACGTGTTCCAATATTCCTACGGAATCCAAACTGATCTTCCCCGAGGTTGGCTTCTACCAGTTTTTCCATTCGTCTGTAAAGAATTCGCATAAGTATTTTGCAGCTGTGACTTATTAAACTGACAGTTCGGTAATTTGCATATCTGTCAACACCTGCTTTCTTTGGGATTGGAATTATTATATTCTTGTTGAAGTCTGAGGGTACTTCACCTGTCTCATGCATCTTCCTCACCAGATGCTAGAGTTTTGTCAGGACTGGATCTCCCAAGGCCTTCAGTAGTTCTAATGGAATGTTGTCTACTCCTGGGGCCTTGTTTTGGCTCAGGTCTTTCAGTGCTCTGCCAACTCTTCACGCAGTATCGTATGTCTCATTTCATCTTCATCTACATTCTCTTCCATTTCCATAATATTGTCCTGAAGTACATCACCCTCGTATAGACCCTCTATATACTCCTTCCATCTTTCTGCTTTCCCTTCTTTCATTTGAACTGGGTTTCCATCTGAGCTCTTGATATTCATACAAGTGGTTCTCTTTTCTCCAAAGGTCTCTCTAATTTTCCTGTAGGCAGTATCTATCTTACCCCTAGTGAGATAAGCCTCTACATCCTTACATTTGTCCTCTAGCCATCCCTGCTTAGCCATTTTGCACTTCCTGTTGATCTCATTTTTGAGACGTTTGTATTCCTTTTTGCCTGCTTCATTTACTCCATTTTTACATTTTCTCCTTTCATCAATTAAATTCAATATTTCTGCTGTTACCCAAGGATTTCTACTAGCCCTCATCTTTTTACCTACTTGATCCTCTGCTGCCTTCACTATTTCATTCCTCAAAGCTACCCATTCTTCTTCTACTGTATTTCTTTCCCCCATTCCTGTCAATTGTTCCCTTATGCTCTCCCTGAAACTCTCTACAACCGCTGGTTCTTTCAGTTTATCCAGGTCCCATCTCCTTAAATTGCCACCTTTTTGCAGTTTCTTCAATTTTAATCTGCAGTTCATAACCAATAGATTGTGGTCAGAGTCCACATCTGCCCCTGGAAATGTCTTACAATTTAAAACCTGGTTCCTAAATCTCTGTCTTAACATTATATAATCTATCTGATACCTTTTATTATCTCCGGGATTCTTCCATGTATACAACCTTCTTTTATGATTCTTGAACCAAGTGTTAGCTATGATTAAGTTATTATCTGTGCAAAATTCTAACAGACGGCTCCCTCTTTCATTTCTTAGCCCCAATCCATATTCACCTACTATGTTTCCTTCTCTCCCTTTTCCTAGTATCGAATTCCAGTCACCCATGACTATTAAATTTTCGTCTCCCTTCACTACCTGAATAATTTCTTTTATCTCATCATACATTCCATCAATTTCTTCATCATCTGCAGAGCTAGTTGGCATATAAACTTTTACTACTGTAGTAGGCGTGGGCTTCGTGTCTATCTTGGCCACAATAATGCGTTCACTATGCTGTTTGTAGTAGCTTACCCTCACTCCTATTTTTTTTATTCATTATTAAACCTACTCCTGCATTACCTCTATTTGCTTTTGTATTTATAACCCTGTATTCACCTGACCAAAAGTCTTGTTCCTCCTGCCACCAAACTTCACTAATTCCCTCTATATATAACTTTAATCTACCCATTTCCCTTTTTAAATTTTCTAACCTACCTGCTCGATTAAGGGATCTGACATTCCACACTCCGATCCGTAGAACGCCAGTTTTCTTTCTCCTGATAACAACGTCCTATTGAGTTGTCCCCATTTCTTCTTATGAGGCACAGTAAAAGATGACGTGTACAAACGTAAACCACATAACCTGGACACATTTTGGAATGAGATTCAGCCGGTGTGCGTAGAAATCTCATTGAACACTTTGGTATGATGTACGGAATCAGTGGTGACTGATGCTGAAGGCCACCAGTTTGAACATCAATCACATTCGCAAAGTACATTTATTTTTCCAATTGGACTTTAAGCTTTCCATTTCCAGAAATTTAACATTGTAGAACGGGAAATAAATTCTCTGTGACACTTCAAAGTGTGTAAACAATTTTTTTAATTCCCCCTGTATGTGGAGTTATTTACCAAACTCCTTTCTCTACTAATATTTGCCCATACATCCTGTTGTGTAGGTCCCATCATGAAGGAGAACTTTCAGAGATGTGGAATGAGTTAAAGTATACATTAGCAAAAGTAAAGCAGATTGTAGAAATTGAATCTGTATAACAGTAGACCATCATTATATTGCTTGGAGCTGTTCATGCCTGTGCCAGATGAATTCAGTCAAATAAATCAGGAAGTAAGCTGCTACTTTGAGAAAACCCTACAACCTCCTTTTACATTAAATAGCTGTTGTCTGTCTCCAATTAGTAGCTTAAAACTTGCCTGATTACATTGGTATTTTTTGAAAAAATAATAACCAACATCTGTAAATAAGCTCTGTTTACAATATTTTGCTATTTGTTATGCACCTTTACAATAAACACTGCTAACTGCTGTGTAGCTAACATTACTATTTAATCCTTTAATCTAAATATTTGGGTAATTTGTTCAAGGACTGGCTGTGAAGTTTGTTTTTAATTTTCTTTTGAGTCTGTAGAGATTGCTTGTTTCCTATTGTGTGTGGGATATCTTTGTACCAGAGTGTATGTTAGTAATAGTTAAGTAGTGCCTGTTTTGGGAAGCGAGTGTAAGAATTCCGAGACCCTAAAAAAAATAAAAAAATAAAAAAAATAAAAAGAAAGGGCAAGTGAAACTGGGCCCACTGCCACAACCACCACCCCTCCTAAAAAATAATTATCTTCATAAACTGAAATCAAAACCTGCCCCAGTGCACGGACAGAAATATGAATCTGTTAAATAAATTATCAGTGGCTGTTTCATTATAAGATTCAGTCCTCATAGAGAGTTTACTTTTGAAAAATTATCCAAAACTGGATGCCGAAAGTGTTCAGTGCTCTTGATCAGTACCAATCGGACAAGGTCTCCACAAACAATGATTTTGCAATTAAGCGTGCATGACCCTATTAGTGCAACTTCTAATTTATTTCTGTAGCACAAGGTAAGCTTCGGTATACATTAGATGATGATGATGATGATGATGATGATGATGATGATGATGTATGTGTGTCACTCAACAGCAATGGTGATAAGTGCCATTACGAAGGGTCAGCATGCCATTCTCATGGGAGGGGAAAGGGGGGGGGGGGGGGGCCACTGCTCACACAGACAAAATTGATTAAAATGTATTAAAGCCCTATCAATTACAAAAAATTGCCATTATGAGACACTAAGTTATGAGACACTAAGTTATGACACTGAAAATCTATTAATAAGAAAGTGAATCAGTCTGGGCAAGCTGCCCAGCACCCCAAGGATGAAGCCTGACGGTGTACAAAATTTCAGAACCTGTGTCGTACTCATGTTGGCAAGGATGGTAGGCAGATCCCCAGCCAAATTGACATTTGCTCTGATGTCAGTATGTAAAACACATAGTCAAAATATGCTGAACTGAAAGAGTCTCAGCAAAAGCTTCACAGAGTGACAGGTCTTCCTCGTGAAGGAGGAAAATTGTGTTAACGGCCTATGTCTTAGGCACAGGGTGGTAAGCCACACTTCTTTCCATCACTGTGGTTGGCATGAAGTCTGACATGCCCCTGTAGTTGATTAAAGTGATCATAGTTTGTTATTTGTCACTTCAAACCATTTGTTTTCCCACTGCCACATAATTATTTTTCTCTTTGAATGAGATAACCATGTGCAAGAGGCCAGCATCTCATCAGTCATCACCAACCTTACATGGTCTTTTGGCTGCTGTGTTGGGTGTCATTACTATTTACCCCAACATGTCCAGGTACTCAGCGAAAGACTGCCTCCTTGCCTTGATGTGTGGTTGGCTGTAAGGAGTCATGGATGGCTTGCATCAGCTGGTCTTCCAGTTACATTTAGTGGGATACTTTTAGTACTCTAACTGAGTCAGAAAAGATGAGAAACCTTGTAATGCAGTGCCTTTGAATCCACTCCAGTGCTGTAATAAGGCCATTCTACTCTGCACCATAATTTGTAAATTATTCTGGAAAGCATGCTTGGAAAACCATATCTGGGAAACCAGTCAAACAGCCAAGTGCATTTGCTAACTGGTATCCATATATGTGTACAATAATAAAACTGTGGTACTGTTAAAAATGAAGACAACTTAAGTTTTAGAAATGTAGCCTGGAGTGCAAGTTTTCTTGCACTGCATCAAATGTGTAATCACTTTGGACCTCTGAAGATTCCAAAGCTGCAATTTGTTCCATCCCTTGCTGTGTATCCTGTTATCTAATATATCCAGATCAGTAGCATGTATCCCAGATGGCTTGGTTACATGGGGTCAATTCCTCAGCAGCTCCTCAGAGTTGTGGTGGACTGCCAAAACTAAATGCCAATGATCGAAGCAATGTTAAGATTTTCAGGACCTGCTAAACAGATGAAGGTGCCACTATCTAGAGTGGTGATTTACCAGCCTACCCAAACAGGCTCTGAACTGGGCTGGTCCGAAAGGCTCCAGTCAGTATCTGCGTACCCTTATAGCTGACTGCTTCTAACATCTTGAGGTAGGAAATAGGGCAGATCCATAAACCACATTGTGCAAGTGGCAGGAACTGTCTGCTTCCCACACCTTTCTGTTGAGAACTTTAATAATATTCAATGGCCTGAAGCCATCTGTTTGTAGATCCTTTAGATGCTGGCACCATGTTAATTTTAAATCAAATAGAGGCTCAAAAAGTGCACAGCGTCCTTAAAATATAAAATATTGTCACCTATTGTGAGCTCTGGTTGGTTGAGACTGACGAGCACAGTTAAAATTGACAAGTTGTCTTCTCTAGTGAGAAACTAAAACCACATTTATTGGCCCTAGTTTCCAGCCACATGATTGTCAGCTATAATTACCTCCTTGTCTTTATAATGTCAGTTGATGAGTAAGAGACTGAAGTCTTCCACATACAAGGAACTTCTAACAGGGCTTCTGCTTGCCGATGGATGTCATTGGCGGCACTTGCCAACAATGTGATACTGAGTACACACTTTTTTTTTGGGGGGGGGGGGGGGGTTCATTCTCCTGAACAAAGCTGTCAGGCAAGGAATTACCTACACAATAGTGAAAATGCCTGCTCTCTAGTAAAGACTGAATAAGCAGCGGCAGAGGTCTATTTAGTCTCCATTCATTACGTTTGTGAAGGATGTTGTACTTCCAAGATTTGGCCTTTGCTTTTTTAAGATAAAAAAATCACATAAACTAAATGGTTCTGGTATTAGAAAGACTCTTATATTGTTGTCCCAAGCAGAATTGAATCGTCAAGGGTGAAACTGTATCGTCTGCCGAAACCACACTGGGAGCAGCACAGGGGACCTCAGGATTCGAGGAGCCAGATGAGGATGGTTGACTATGTGCTCAAGTATTTTATCCATGCAGCTAGTAAAGGCTGCACTCTTAACTGTTAGAGTTGGTATAATCCTTGGGTTGTTCCCATAAGGGAATTAATATTGATTCCTTACAAATCGCTAGATACAGTCCCTCAAACCAGATTTGACTAAAACAAGATAGGAGCTTGCCTTTGGCTTCAGGGCACAGATGATGGAGCATGGTGCAGTGAATCTAGTCCTGTTCTGGAGGAGTGCCTCTGGCTGCAGGTAGTGCCGATTCCAATTCTCACATGGAGAATGATTTTAGACCACTTCATTACATGAGAAGAAGCAAAGCCTTCTCACCTCCATGGTTCTAGGAAGCTTGTCTGCAACTCAGGAATTAGCACAAGTGACACAGTGATGATAAAAAGTTTTTCAACCAAAACCTGAGCCCCATCTGCAGGCGTGTCCACCAACACCCCATTTCTCACCAAGGCAGTAAGGTGAGGCGAACCACCATTGCTTGGAATCCTTATCACTTCCCAAACTCTTGTAGTGGAAGGTGACTAAATAATAAGAGTCAGATATTCATTACAGGAGTTCCTTTTCTGTTCTTTTATCATGTGCCTTGCTTGTGTTCTTGCAGTTCTGAAGCCACAAAGATTTTCTGCTGTTGGATGGTCTTTAAATTCCTACAGTTCTGCACACCTGGTTCGGACTGCTGAGTGACATTCCTGATTCCACCAAGGAACAGGCCTTTGTCTGAGGTGGTTGCTGGCCTGGGGAATGGAATCACACAGATGATAAGGTCCACCACTCCTGAGCTCATTCCTGTTTTTTGAAAATGTCCTGCTGACTGTACTGCAACCAACTTTATATTTGGAGCATCTGTCTCCTTGGTCTCCTTTCTATCACCATCTGAGTAAGCAGGTGGATCCACATTGGAAAATGGTCACTGGGATACAAATCATCCTGTGAACCATGAGGTGGAAATAATCATGACATGGAACTATGAAGAACACAATGCGATCTTAGCAGGCATGAGGGCATACGTCTGTGATAAGAGGGATATGACTGGTGTGGTATCTGTTGTTGACTGTAGCAGCCACCCCACCCTTAGTCCTGCCTCCTGTGCTACCATCATTCCTATAGGTGCAGTAGCCCTTAATGCAGGGGTGTCAGTGAATGGTCTCTCCTGGACCAAGAGTTGCATTTTTTTCCGTATGTAATTGACAGCAATTTGTTAAGTTCCACAGCAATAGAGAAGTTACTGTGGGCTCCATTGATTAAATTATATCTCCTGGACATCTCGTATTCCACTGATGAAATAGTAATGTGTTCATTAATATTAACACTAATGAATACAGGTCCTGTAAACTGATATGTTCCACATTGTTTCAATAAAAGACTCATTCATATCACCTATGGAACATGTAACTAACTATCTTAACTTTTTGTGTGGTATTTTTCCTTACTGGTGGGAGGAGTTACTTACATGGGTAGAGGTGACAGTTTAGTGAGCCCTTGATTGTATACAGTAGTATATGGCTGAGGTTTCAAATTCTTTGCTGTTGCCTCCCAAGTGCATGTATTCATACTTAATACTGTGGTCAAAATTTGTGTAGAGGCATCAGATTTGGTGACTGGTTCCTTATGCTGATGCAAAAGAAGTAGCATATGTTGAAGGTTGCTTAACTTGGAAAGCTTTTTAAGCTTCTCCATTGAGGATATGTCTGGTGACTTTCAACTCCTGAGTTTTCCTTTCCTTGTTATGGGTGCTGCAGTTTTTGTTCTATACTGGGTTGTCCCAGGAGTAGCTTCGAGCATATGATGGCGAGAAGGCCGATGCCTAGAATCGGCGGCAGGTGATGAATGCTGGGCTTCTTGTCCCTGACTCCTGGGGAAGCTGCAGACTGGAACAAGACTTTTATTGATCGTGTTTTCTCTTCAAAAATTCAGCAAACTCTTTGGCTGAATATTAGAATCTTGTCTGAAACTTTGTATTATTATTTTATGGTCAATAAAATTGTTTGAAGAGGAAGTGCACAAGAGTCACCAGATTCATACGCCGGGCTTCCACAATTTCTGTACTTAGCCCTCCTGTTAGCAAATTTTTGGCGTTTAAAGCATCTCAATAGGTTGGAAACAAATGGTCGAAACTTAAGAAAAGTATAGCCTGCAAGAATATGTTCAGTAAATTCCAGGCATTGAAGATAGCTTAAGTGTTGCAGTTTCTTTCGATATGCCACTGGCTCTTTTCATTGTTCTGTACTTCCTGTTCTGTGTGTAATTCCTCAGGGGCCATATTCATGACACCAGATCTGGTAACTATTTTACAGATGTTAAATGTGCCACGCAGTTCAACCACAATAGGGTAATTATCTAAGGACTTGACCTCCCGAAGTCTGGATACTTTGTGTTATGTGGCAGTTTCTATTAGAAATGTTAGATTATGAATGACCCAGCAATACCATTCAACCTCTTGCGAATGTGGAAATGTAGATATTGGCAGGAGTTCCCTCTGCTCTCTTGATCACAATGAAAGCGTTATGCCATAGTAGTGTCCTGTTACTATAATTCTGAGATTATTCCTTGAATGGACTGACTATCCGAGCTCTCTATAGTTGCCCCTGGTGAAGGGTGTGTTGTCTGTGAGCCAGGACAGTGTGAACTGATGGTGGAGGCTAGGTGAGAGCCCATTTGGCTCCAGAGAAATGCAGCTGCAACTATTTTATTGACACATTGCTGGCCAATGAATTCTGCTGGGCTGGCAACCCGGACACCCCGCATTGCTTATGTGGAACTACACTACCCAGTGCTCTCATTATGACATCTGGCTGTACAGACTTGTTGCCAGCAGCGTGCAAACTCTATGCTGCTGTGATCAATATGACCCTTGGCACCATCCAGTGGCATCACGGCAGAGGATGCCCACTGCACTGAGATGCCTGTTTGGCAGTGGCAGATGAGGGCTGGTGTGCTTGGTGAGTGACCCACTGCCCCCGGGGCTGCTGGAGATGACATGGCATGGTGCTAAGTCTAGGTCAGCTGCTGCCCCAGCCCCACTGTGGCCTCAAACTGGTGCCCTCTGCTGTCAGGTCCATGGTGTGTCTACATCTGTGGCTAAATCTACTTTTACATGGGTACTCTGCAAATCACACTGAAGTGCCTAGCAGAGGATTCATCGAACCACCTTCAAAATAATTCTCTATTATTCCACTCTCGAACAGTGTGCAGCTGAAACAAACACCTATATCTTTCCATGTAAACTCTGGTTTTCCTGATTTTATTTTGACGATCATTTCTCCCTATGTAGGTCATGCCAAGAAAATATTTTCACATTTGGAGGAGAAAGTTGGTGACTGAAATTTCATGAGAATATTCCGCCGCAACGAGAAACACCTTTGTTTTAATGGTATCTGTCCCAAATCCTTCACCATGTCCATGAAACACTCTCCCCTTTTTCACAATAATACAAAATGTGCTGGTCTTTGTTGAACTTTCATGATGTTCTCCGTTAACCCTATCTGGTAAGGATCCCAGACTGTGCAGCAATACTCCAAAAGAGGACAGACAAGTGTAGTTTAGGCAGTCTCTTTAGTAGATCTGTTACATTTCCTGTGTGTTCTGCCAATAAAATGCAGGCACATCCCTGTTATCAAGGTTGGGTTGCGAAACTCAAAATAATTTTATTACAAGAATGACCGGCACTTACAGTTGGCAGTGGCGTGTTTGTTGTGTATATACACCACTACCAATCCTGTACCTTAAAACACTACTGCCACTGTCAGTGTGTAAGTCTGTGTTTCTGGTTTCATTGTTCCTGCAGAGTAACCTGCTTCACAACACTGCACTAGCCTTGAGTTTTTATGGTGACAACATCCCACACTCACATGCCATCAGCACTGCTGCAAAACATTACTCAGGCTCTCACTAATAAGTCCCTATATGGTCATTGCACTAAATCTCTCTGTTGGATGGTTGTAAGTACTACCTTATGGTACACCTGTCCCATCAGGAGTTGAAGTTAACTGAGATTGATCCATAGGAATCCCATGACAAGATAGGGAAACAAATGTTAATCGAGGTAGAACCCCACATGCCTGCATGAGCCTTATACAATTGGGGGATGGCAATTGCCCCTGAGGTTGCCCAATGGAGACTGTTTTATCTCAACAGCCACTTACTCCCTCAGTTTTTTTTTTAATTTGTTTTTATATTTGTTTTTGTAATAATCAAACTCACACTCCAGTGAAGTCACACTCCAGTGAAGTCCACCACTCTCCAAAACAGATGATATTCCACCACCATGCCTAATGTTGGTCACTGAAATATGTACAGAGTTTATGGTAAAGGGTTGTGGTGGCTCTGACCAGTCCCCAGATCAGAAAACTCAAGCAGAAATCACTGGGTAAAAAAAAACAGCCATCCCTTTCCTGAGTTGTGGGAAATTTCATTAGACCCCTCCGTTGAGATCTGTCTAGTTTGGAAGTCCTTTCCACTAGCTCTAGCTTGGAAGGCCTTGCCATGCTGCTGGTGGCATAGCCCTCAGCATCACTGATTGATGCAAACCCCAGAATGCAACTGTCATGTGGAATGACAGCAGCAGTCTGGAGGGGTGGGGAGGGGGGGGGGGGGGGAGGGCAGAGGGGAAAAGGAGAGGAGGAGGAAGGGAGGGGAGAGTGTGTTGGCGGATGGCAGCACGCAAAGAGGGTGGAAGATGAAAATAAGAAGATGGTGATAGGACAGAAGAGGGTGGAAACTGTTGGACGAACGGTGTGCGTACAGTATTTTACCACAGGTTGAAGGAGGAATAATTTCTGGGAGCAGAGGATGTGTTTTACAGATAATTCCCATCTGTACAGTTCAGAAAAGCTGGTGGTGAAGCAGCCATTGAAATCGAGCAGCTGATGTTCAGCTGCATGCCACAGTCCTATCACGGGCTTATCCTACTCCATCAGAGGCTGGGCCACCTGTGAAAGCAGTCATTTCATACCAGCTCTGCTGAAATCACTGCACAGCTTTTTATATTGGTATGACTACCAACCAAATTTCCACCAGAATAAATGGCCACTGGCAAACTGTGACCAAGAGAAAAGTAGACCACCCTATGGCACAACATGCAGCGGAATGTTGGTTTCAATTGCTGCTTCACTACTCGAGCCATCTGGATCCTCCTCTCCTTCTCCACCACTAGCTTTTCTGAACTCTGCAGGTGGGAGCTATACTTCCAACACATTCTCCACACCTGAAATCATCCCAGCTTCAACATGCTGTCCCCACATCCTCCACCCAACAGTTTCCATCCCCTCTGTGCTATGACCTCCTCCCTATCCTTATTTCCCACCGTCTCTGTGGTGTCATCCTCTGCCACTGCACCTGCCCATCTTTCTCAGCTCCTCTCCTTTTTCAACCCCTTCCCCCCTCTTCCCCCTGTCCCGCCCCACAGTCTCCCAATGCTGCACATGTTGGCTGTCTAGTCCCTGTACAACCTGCCAGACAGGGCTCCTCTGTCCCTCCCTCCATCCCTCCCCCCCCCCCCCCCCCCCCCCCATACACTGCTATCCCTTCCCCTTCCCTGCCCTCTCCAGACCGCTGCTTCCTTTCTGTGTTACAGTTGCATTCTGGTCAGATTTACATGGAGGTGGTGTTGTGCTTGCTTGTGTGAATGAATGTATGTTTCTCTTTCTTCCTATGATGAAGGCTGTGGCCAAAAACTAATGTGAAAGTGTCTTAATTGTGCCTGTCTTCAGCTTAATGTGTGATCTTTATGTTAAATACTAATCTATCTTTTCCTTACACTGTTGATATTCCAACCTTGCGTTTCCATTGTTAGAGAATTGTTTGCAAGACAGATTAGTTTCTCCCATAACTCTTAACAGTTATTCCCCATATTTCATGAATAATAAAATCCTATTTTACTTTCAGTGGATCGTAAATTATTGGAAAGTCTTACTGATTAAATTCTATAGCAGCACCAATTAGCTACATGGCCACTGCCTTTGGAGCAAATCTGCATCGGTACTTTGCAGATCACTGAAGTGTGTGTCAGAGAGGATTCTAACCCTTTCATTCATGTATGGAGCATGGACAGAATGATTGCTTCAGTGTCTCTATGTGTACTGTAACTGGTCTAACCTTGCTTCATTGGTTCACAGGCATCACATCAGATAATGCTGCTCATCATCTTCAGGTGCTTACTAAAGTGTTGGTGCAATGGCTCACCAATGTATGCACTTACTTGCTACAAAAGCACAGGCACTAAGGATTGAGGCTATAACATCATTGTAGACGAGTCAGAGCATGGTGACATCCACTGCACCCTGCCGGAGAAATGGGCCACACACTTCTCATTGGTGATGTGGGAAAAGTGTGGCTACAAGTAGCTGCAAAGTGCATGTGCAGGCATAGTGTTGGCACCCAGTTTAAGTGTGCGGACTGTGATTTTCTGTCTGTGTTGACTCTGATTCATTTGTCTGCGTCTGATGGTGCATTAGTGCCACCGATGCTGGTCCCCATGCCTTGCTGAGTTGAAAACCGATGTTTTTATTGAATAGATCATTACTTATACAAATCTTGGCTGCTTCTTTAATAATGGAGTCCCAGTAAATGGAAGCAGATGAAAGGATCTTTGACACTCCATAGTTCATGCTGTGTCCCATGTCAAGACAGTGTTCAGCTACAGCAGACTTTCTTGGCTGACACAGTGTCACTGTTCAGTACATCTATCCTTAACACTAGCACAGGATTTTATATATCCCTGGTTTCCTTAGACTTAAGCTGTCTTTGACAGGATCCAACATAGTTTTCACTCATGCTGGAGGGTGGAATACACATTCTATTTCATGTTTTTTTGAACAGCCTGCCAATCTTAAAGGACACACCACCTACGTACGGTAGAAAAACCATCCTGAAGGAGTTCTCTGTTTCTTCTGGCTGTTCTTGAGCTTCAGTGCATGCAAGTTTAAATGCATTATGGATCTATTTGTCAGAGTACCCATTTTGTACAAACACATAGCAAAGATGGCTAAGCTCTGGTAGCCATTAAAATTTCTACACCATGAAGATGACGTGCTACAGATGCGAAATTTAACAGACAGGAAGAAGATGCTGTGATATGCAAATGATTAGCTTTTCAGAGCATTCACACAAGGTTGGTGCCGGTGGCGACACCTACAACGTGATGACATGAGGAAAGTTTCCAACTGATTTCTCATACACAAACAGCAGTTGACTGGCGTTGCCTGGTGAAATGATGTTGTCAGGCCTCATGTAAGGAGGAGAAATGCGTACCATCATGCTTCCAACTTTCATAAAGGTCAGATTGTAGCCTATCACAGTTGCGGTTTATCGTATCGCGACATTGCTGCTTGTGTTGGTCGAGATCCAATGACTTATCAGAATACGGAATCGGTGGGTTCAGGAGGGTAATACGGAACGTCGTGCTGGATCCCAACAGCCTCGTATCACTAGCAGTCGAGATGACAGGCATCTTATCCACATGGCTGCAATTGATCGTGCAGCCAAGTCTCAATCCCTGAGTCAACAGATGGGGATGTTTGCAGCAGCATGGACTATCAGCTCAGAGACCATGGCTGCAGTTACCCTTGACACTGCATCACAGACAAGAGCACCTGCAGTGGTGTACTCAACGATGAACCTAGGTGCACGAATGGCAAAACGTCATTTTTTCGGATGAGCCCAGGTTCTGTTTACAGCATCATGATGGTTGCATCCGTGTTTGGCGACATCGCTGTGAACGCACATTGGAGGCGTGTATTCGTCATCGCCATACTGGTGTATCACCCGGCGTGATGGTGTGGGGTGCCATTGGTTACACGTCTCGGTCACCTCTTGTTCGCATTGACAGCACTTTGAACAGTGGACGTTACATTCCAGATGTGTTACGACCCGTGGTTCTACCCTTCATTCGATTCCTGCGAAACCCTACATTTCAGCAGGATAATGCATGACAGCATTTCTGGATACAGAAAATGTTCGACTACTGCCCTGGCCAGCACATTCTCCAGATCTCTCACCAATTTAAGACGTCTGGTCAATGGTGGCCGAGCAACTGGCTCGTCACAATACGCCAGTCACTACTCTTGATGAACTGTGGTATCGTGTTGAAGCTGCATGGGCAGCAGTACCTGTACACACCATCCAAGCTCTGTTTGACTCAATGCCCAGGCGTATCAAGGCCGTTAGTACTCCAGAGGTGGTTGTTCTAGGTACTGATTTCTCGGGATCTATGGACCCAAATTGCATGAAAATGTAATCACATGTCAGTTATAGTATAATATATTTGTCGAATGAATGCCCGTTTATCGTCTGCATTTCTTGGTGTAGCAATTTTAATGGCCAGTAGTGTAGATCCGTGTGAGTTGGCTTGTGAAACACACTGTGACCCAAGAAACCATCTGCTTTTCTGCAGACCAAGATATTGAGAAATGAGGGGTCTCCATTTTTCTGTATTTCCAAGGTGAAGCAAATACTGGGATGGTGGGAGTTAAGGTGTTCCAGAAATCCAGGAAGCATTGCTCCTCCATGTGGCCAAACTACAAAACTGTTGTCCACGTATCTCCAGAAACATGTAGGTTTCAACACTGCTCACTGAAGTGCTTTTTCCTCAAAGTCTTCCATAAAAAGGTTAGCTACTATGGGAGACAAAGGGCTACCCATAGCAACACCATCAGTCTGCTCAAAATATTGTTCATTAAATAAAAAGTAAGTCAAGGTACACACATGTTTGTATAGATGCAAGATGTCCTCCTCCACTTTAGTTCCTGTAAGTTGTAATGAATCCACCAAAGATACCCTTGTGAACAAGAAGACTGCATCGGAAATCACTAATACGTCAGATGGTTTGAGATGCAAAGTCTTCAGTCATTGTATAAAATCTTCTGAGTTTCAAATGTGATGTTCACATTTTCCTACCATTGGTCTTAGAAGAGAAGCCTGATGTTTTGCCACGTAATATGTTGGGGCTCCTATGTTGCTCATGATAGGGCGAAGAGGAGCCCCTTCCTTATGGATCTTAGGCAATCCATAAAGTCATGGTGGAACTGGCTCTTGTACTCATAAGCTCTTTTTAAGATGTTCAGGAAACTGGCTGGATTTGAGGAACATGATTATCTTCCATTGTACTGCATCAGTTGGATCCTTCTGGAGACAGCAATACACTGAGTCCTACAGTAAATCTTATCTTGCCGAAATAGATTGTTGTAGTCAAAAGAATAGTAGCATTTCCCTTGTCAGCAGGTAAAATCAGTGTTTCTGTGTCTTCTCTTAAGGAATAGAGAGGTTTCCTTTCCCTCAGTGTTTATGTTCTGCTCTGGTGTGGACATCCCGGTTATGCCCCTGCAAATCTCTTGCCTTATTTCTTCAGCAGTCTCACTCCGAACTTTCAAGACACCTCGCTTAACAGTACTGATAAAACCCTTGAGAGGAAAGGTCTTTGGAGTGGGTGCAAAATTTAGTCCCTTTTCAAACACAGACATCGCAGCATCACACAATTGTTTATCTGTGAAATTAAACACAATATGTGTGTACGCTTTACATTCTTGCGATAATTTGTGTGTAACACAATGGAACTTGGAAGCCTGCTGCTGCGTCCAGTCTGAAAGTAACCTTGTAGCACAGTCCACCCACCCCCAAGAATCCACTGACAGCCAACGAGATATTCAGATGTAGTGAAAGCAAGCTCCTGGAGACTGTCTAATTCTCACCTAGTATAATGGATTCTTTCTCTCACCATTGCCATGATGGCTCATTGTTTGATCCTTGGTGAATGTCTGTACACGTTTCTGGTCCTGACATCTCAGTAAAAACATATGACAGCACAACATTGTTTCTGTTGTAGTGGACTTTATCGAACTCACATACTCTGTTGGCCATCTCTTCCCCATAAAGGTAACGGATGTGCTGTTTGAGACTTTACTGACACAGTAACCACTTGATTGGTTCACAAGCATCATGTCAGATAATGTTGTGGAAGCTGCACAATATTTTGATGAGTCAGCTGCTCATCATGGTCTTGTTCTTGAAACCCCGTACTGAACCAATACACAAGGTGTTGTAGTGTATTCATAGATTCCTCACTTAAAGCTGGTTCTTGAAACTTTACAATTAGGCTTTCACTTAACAGTTTCCATCTATTTTCAAACATCTAGTAGCTCAAGCTCAGTTTTCCCAGCATCTCTGTGGCACTCATCCATGACTTAGACAAACATGACAATTTGTGCTGCCCTTGTTTGTCTAAATTCAATATCTCTTGATAGTCTTATTTGGTGGGGTTCCACAAACTTCAGCAACGTTTTAGGATGTGTCATGCAAGTGTTTTTTAAGCCATGTTCTTCATAGACTGATTGCATTTCATTTTCCAAGTATCCCACCAGTGAATGAATGAAGTCTTCCATCTGCTTTTCTTACAATTGAGCCTGTATGATGCTTCTATTTGATACAATTAAAAATTATTACATCCTTGTGTTGACCAATTTCAGTCATTATTCACTGATACAGTTGCTGCAAGGTCAGCTGTTTTTGCGCCAATTCATAATGGCAGCAACAGATCGCACATTTCAGTGAAGCCAAATCTCTTGGTTTTGAGGTATTGAGTCGAGAAAGTAACATTTATTCTAAAGGAATGGGGTATGAAAGATGCCAGCTGGTTCAAAATGGAGGTAGTTGAATAAAATTTTTTTTTTGGTATCTGCAACTGATTTTCCCACTGTGACAGTTACTATCCATGTAATACTTTCATTGTAAGTGAAGGTGTCATTTCCAATTACATTGACTTTTCTTTTAAGAAAACTGGATGAATTTTAATAATAACCATAATTGAAACATACAAATGATTAAGGACATATTTTCAGTTTCTTCAGTAGGTCATTTTATGACATGCTATTGCTAAAATATGATATGATAATGTTTTCTCTAACTAATTATTTTAAATGTATGTTTATTGTTATTGCTAGATGAACACCTAAGTACTACAGAAGCTTTGGTGTGTCATAATATTCACAACTATTTTTCAAGTGATGGATGACATGGACACATACCTTTCTGAGTTTCATGACTGTTGGTGGTATTTCACTTGCCCATGAATACTTGCATTTTGGACATGTGTGCCTTGCTTTCCAGTATCGGTGCATAATTGATTGCAAAATTGATGCAAATGGGGTGACTCCAATTCCTGTGGCAATCAAAACAGCATGTTGTGCTCTGAAAATATGACTTGAGGGTGCTCCATATGGTCCATCCAGGTAAATCTGTAGATAGAAAGCTTCACGTTACTCTCTAGTAATGAAAATGAAGTGTACATTGCTGTTTCCAGTCTAGATGAAAATTATCAGATTCATTCATTCATTCATTCATTCATTCATTGCACTGTGAAAACCACACAACAGAACGATCTTCAGGAGCATTGAAAGAATCAAGGTGGATAATAATTAAAAAGAAGTAGTTGTTATTAGAAACAGTAATTAACTGATGTAAACTCAAATTAAATGCAACATTGCAAATGTAGCAGTAAAATTGTTACTTCAAGCACTTTTCTCTGTTATTGGAAATGGCTACTGTTTGTTGTCTACTACTAGCTTTACCTCTAGACAATAAAAATTTTATTTAGCATGGAACAGCTGTTATCAGAAGCTTTAGGAAGTGATTCATTCAAGCACTTAACATCGTCACCATTCATGCTGCTAATAAAAACTACTAGCCTATAGTGTAAATATTAGATTATTTGTTGAGGGAATGGCTACAAATGTAACCTCCTATTCAGTTCATTGGAATTCTCAATGTACTGCATTGTGTGATGGGAGATGCCGGAAAACATTTGTACCAGAATACGAAACTCCCATACTAACCTCATCCTTTGCTCATTTCTCTACCCATGAGTGAGCAAATTTTGATTAAAGTCTGCTGAAGTCTTTTCACTTTACATATGAGAAAAGTTTTAAATTTTTTAGAATACATTTTCTTCTTGTGGTGTCCTTGTTAGATACTTAATAGAACTGCTTCCCTAGTACTGAACTGAACTTCTAAACCTACATCCATGTATACGTCCATACTGCAAACCTGGCAGAGGGTAACTTCTTGTTGTACCACATATTATGATTTCTTACAGTCTTTTTCTCATATGGGTCGTGGAAGGAATGACTACGTAAATGCCTCTGTAGATATTGCAGCTAGTCTAATCTTGTCTTTGTGGGCTCTACAGGAACAATACATAGGAGGCTCTAGTATATACTTAGGTTCCTCACTTAGTATCAGTTCTTGCACCTTTGTAAGTAAGCTTTTGTGGAATAGTTAGCATCTATATTCAAGTGTCTGCCTGTTAAAATCTTTCAGTATCTCCTTTACATTCTCCCAAGGATCACACAAATCTATGACAAATCATGCAGGATAGAATGTACATTTCATTGTAAATGCCAGGATGCTCATTACTTTGTATTGTGCTATTGATGGTTCATTGGGATTTATTAACTAGAAGCTTATGAATTTATCTAAGTATCACAACTAAAGTATTTGCTGTGGTTGAGCAAAATTCTTTTCAGAAGTCAAGAAATAAATCATGTACACGATTGCCTTGATCTACAGGTTCAGGGTGTCATGTGAAAAAAATCACTAGTTGTTTTTTGTGCAAGAATTTTCAGAATTGGTGCTGATTGGCATTTGTCAGTTTTTTCTATTTGAGATATTTAATTTCTGTAAGGCCAGCACACTGGCAGCTGTGTGGGTCAATTTGAAAGTCTTGAGAATGAGTGGGACCTGACCCATTATCACTCTTCCAGAGTCTGATAGTATCATCATCCAATTTAAATTGTTACAAGGTTCAACAATGTATAACAGGCAAAACAAGAAAAATAGTGAGAAACCCTGCATCACTGTTGTTTGCAGTGGATTTAATTTTGAAACTGAACCAGTATGTCATTTATTTCATCTGAAATTTGATATTTACTTTCCTCTGTGGCTCTCTCATTCTTCTGAGAAAAAAATTCATGGTTACAGAAATTGATTTGGGCACCTAACATCACATATTACCAAATAAAAACACAGTGTGTTCATGGAGTATAACTTCAGAACTTAAATGAAAGAATCTTTGTATCGAAATGGTTTGCAGTTAGGGCAAACATAACTATAAAATTCAAGGAAAAAAAAGGTCACTTGGCATATGGAATTCTGTCACTAGATGCTTCAGAAGTTTAATTATAGCTAGTCAGAATTATTGTTCTTTCATGTTCTCCAAAAAAGCTAATTAAAATTTGACATTATGTTTACTACAAAATAATGAAAAGCTGTTACAAAATTATTGATAGTATGTCAGACATGAAGCACGAGCTTGGTCTGCAATGGAACCATTCTGACATTTGCATCAAGTTATTTACAGTAATCACTTTTTTTCCAGTTGCTAAGCACTCTTTGTTGTGTTCATGACCTAAGGACCTACAATGAACTGTTGCTAAAAGGAGATAAAGTTCTTTCACATCATCTCTACAATAACTCACAGTTATCTCATCCAGTTATCTTTTTACTGTTGATCAGTCTTCATTGATTTTCTGTTCCAAGCTCATGTACCACACCATTAGTCATTTTGTGTATTGTGTGATAGTTGAATGTCTTCTGCAGTGAAACATTTTGTGAGACTAAATTCAGTATTTCATTCTTCTATGTGTAATCATCTACTTTGGTGCCAGTATGGTCACTGACTGACTAAGTGGACAATTTCCATCTGCTTATTGATTATAAGCCTAGAACTTCTTAGGGTTTTTAATCAGAATATTTGGCAAAATTTTACTTTCAAATTCATTGAATACTTCCTGTGTCTGTCTCCTCATGCTCATTTTGGCTTCATTCCACTTTTTTCATGTACTAGGTTTTGACTTCAGTTAAATAGACATTTAGCTTTCTCCGTTTTCACAGCAAGTTTCTGACATGGCTGTTTAACTATAGTTGGTCTTCATCCTCAAGAACTTGATGTTGACTATTTACATTCTCCAGAATTTGGATCCTGTCACTCCTACTAACTGCAAATATTTTCCTACTATTTTTTAAATATTCCTTATAATGCCCATAGCCATTGATACTATCACAGCCTTATAATTACATATTCCCTCTCAGTCCATAAGTGATTCAAAAAGTTCAGGTGTTTTAGTTACTAGTTGGTCTATGACATTGCCCTCATACATCTGTTCTCTAAGTATCTGCTCAAAGTAATTTTCAGACGAAAACATTCAGAACACTCTCACAAAAATCCTTATCTCTGATATGAATGTTAATCACATTACTCTACCATTCCTTCATTGGCAAATTGAAGTCCCTCTGCTCTCTCCCGCTTGATTATGATGCATGATCACGAAATGTACTCATGATATTCTCCAAGTTGTCTCCGAAATTCTCTGGTATAGGTGGTGTGTACAGGCTACTGCCCTTGAGCCACCTTTGATGTTTACCTGCACCCAGACCAGTCAGAACCTATAATAACCTCACTAGATACTGTTGAGTATTTTATGGCAATGAGTATGCTGCCAACACTGGTGCCTAACGTATCCTTTGTGGTTATATATTCCAAAGTGAATTTAGTATTTTGCTGCTGTTCACTTCCAGTTTCAGCCAACTTTTTGCTGCTAATACTAGTAGGCATTATTACCTTTAATAAATTATTTGGGGAACTTACCATGGATGCACTTGCACTTTACCAATAACAGATTAAAATTTCCTATAGCTGATATGCAAGGCTGAATATTCTCCTCCAGGAGTAATGCAACTGATCTGTCTATGATTTGGCCAAGCATTTTATTATGGACATCCCTATGTGCACACCACACACACTGTTACCTGAGTAGCCACCTTCATTAAGCCAACCAAGTGCCAAAAGAAAGCAAGGAAATTACCAAGGTAGAAAGTGGCTGGCCATTATTAGCTTCAGGAAGTGAAATTCCATTTTTGCTAAATGTGGCCCCAGAATGCAGGCAAAAAATGTCATTCATGCCAACATGAGCCACTATTTGCAATCTGTTGCACCCAATGTGTTCAGTAGTCGCTGGCAAATACCTCCACATGACTGACCTTTCCCAAATTGCCAGCAATTTCAATGAAGGGCTAACTCCTACCATCAGAGATCCCAATGGACAACAGACCCACTCTTGTGTGTTTTTCCAGACCTAAGAGGAAAATAAACACTGGCCCAACAGACGAGGCATCCCTGTCATCTCAAATGCATTACAAACAATGAGCGGCATACCGTGTCTGTAGCTAAGCCAGAAGGAGGCCATCTGTGCATCCACTTTCACCTTCCATCTAGAGATAACAAAAACCCACCGCTATCCACTATATACCTTCATGTGAGGCCAGACTACCCAGATGATGAATGTCAGAAGATGCTGTGACATTGGTGTTGCTAGTGGATTCTGGCAACACCAAATGTATGACCGCTTTCACCACTGGTTCAACAAAAACATTGTGCCTTCTGGCCTATTCTGGAGAGCAGCCCATTCACCTAGTGTCCGCACACAAGAAGAACAGTCCCTATCCATTTCTTATTATCAAAAAACTATATTAAACTGTGAAAAAATTAACCACGAAAGCAGTCAGGGGATAACTGAGAAAGAACAGTGCTAACAGAGATGAAGTAAATACTGTCGCACTAACACTTATACTGGTGGGAAACTGCATTACAAATTTTACTCTCTCTATATTAATGATAAAAAAATATGCGGACTCATATGACCAAAGAAAAAGCACAACTAAAAGCAGATAAACAGTTGCTGTTCACTTCTACTCGGAAGTACATAAGAATACTATTAAACTAAGTGATTTACATAAACTGTGACCTGCTGGTGTTCAGCTCCTCAGTGCTTTATGAATATTACTTAAAATCACAGATGTATTTATTTTGGATGAATTTACATGGCTGTTTGGCTATATTGAAGAAGAACTGTGATGAAAGCAATGACTCTTCATTGGAGTCACATTTAAGTCTCCACCTAGCCATTGTGGTTTGACTTTTTGTTAGTTTATCTATACCTCTTCAGGAGAATGGAGGAGATTCATTGATTGACAGTATGGCCTCCTCCTCATCTCCTTTCCTTCCTCTTCTTTTTATCCAGTACCTTAGATCAACCTAACTTTGTTGTGTATTACCTTATAAAGTGACACTTCAGCTTGATACCTCAAACTTTACTTTAGAAACAATTGTATGAAAAGAAATATTCACTTGAAGAAATTAAGAAATTACAAAGAGACAAAATGGCTGGCCATTATCAGCTTCATGAGATGAAACTACAATATTGCAAAATGTGTCTGTTGGTACCACTGTAATTTTGCATCATGAAGCTAAGTACTGAACCTTACAAGCATTTGTTATTAGATTAGATTAGATTTATTTATGTTTGACATTACTGCAACACTGCAAAATAGCATTAACATGTGATTAATTTCATCCATAAGAAATAACAAAATACATCTGATGACTCATTTGCTCCAAGTCATATTCCAGTCTCTCTGCAGATATTGTATTTTTCATGAGTACTACTGTACTCAGGTTCATCAGCATGCATACCACAGTCAAATGTAGTGACATACAGGTTCCAAATTTGTTCTGATGAGTGACAGATAAATTTACAACAATTTTGTACAGACATGCAGAATCAGTATGTTTTCTCAAATTCTGTATTTAGTTTGGGACAACATGACGTGTATTTGCACAATGTGCAGGTGACCTCGCCATTTTTATCAGGGAACAATAACTGATGGAACGAGTAAGTTGCTGATGTGTCTACCTAAACCATGATGTGACTAAGGAGAAACGTAATTAATAACAAATAAAACGAAAATTAAATGAAAACTTTCTTAGCAAAATCTTTTGCTTGTTATGTGGTACCAGATATGTGCACTAGCTTTTTCATCTATTTATTTTATTTTTGTTTTGAAAGTCCTTTTCCTCAAAAGTCAACATGAAGTTGTGACGGTGGCTACCACTGCCTCCTACCTACTACTAGTCTACCTACTACTAGTACCACCTAGTAGTAGTAGTAGTAGTAGTAGTAGTAGTAGTAATAATTCGTTATCAGTCTCTGTTGTCGTGAGCTATTCTTGCTCTCTCCTTTTAAGCCAGCTGAGATCTCTCCCTCATTGATGTTATCTATTTGTTTCATATTACATTTCAGTTAAGAAATTTTTGCTGCATCATGTAGTCGCTACCATGGCTGCTTCTTCGAATACAGATTTCTAAGTTTCTTGCACTTCAGATTTCTGTGACATTTTGCTTTTTCTCTTTGCCTTTTCTGTGCCATGTCTCCTCTTAATCAGCCATTTTTTCATGTTTCTCCATCTCTTTTTGTCATTATTTTTCATTTTCTAAAAACATCATTTACTGCTTGCTTATTTTCTGTATCATTAGGGTCTTTCTTTTTAGCAGTGATAGCCTCCATAGTATGTTTGCACTCCCAGTAAAACCTAAATTGTGTAGCCTTTTGATGCAGACACTTTTATTTTCATCCTTTTGCATCACCTTCAAGCACTTGAACTGGAAATTAGGTACCTCTAAACACTGTATAGCTCTCCACCAGCATGGTGCGCATTTTAAAGCTAAAGACTCCTGTTCCAGAAATTTTATTTTTTTTCTTCATGTGTGTCATACCTTACCAGGTGAATTTGTGGCTCAAATGGCTCTGAGCACTATGGGGTGAATTTGTGAATTTAATTATTTTATTTCTTATATCTTAAAACATTTTTCACAGGAAGTCAGGAACATTAATCCCTTAGTCCACACACCACAGAAGAGCAAAGGGATTCAAGCCATTAACATAGAACATGAGGAAAGTTGTGTCAGGATTTGAAGAAATACTTTCAGTTGTTTTGGACTTGATGAATGAGCGTTTTCAAGAACTATAATCAGTTCCCATTTTGTACTATAAAAGGTACGTGTACTGGTACTTTGACCATTGTCTCAATAACTCATGTTTCATTAGCCACAGTTTAATATTTCCACATGTCTTACTTTCTTTTCTTTAAGTGTTTCCCTTTTTTCCCCTCTTCATGTTATGTGTTGAATAGGAACAAGTTCTACTTCCCTTACCATCTCTTATCAGTTGGTCCAACTGTGTTTTAGTTTAAGGGTCAGTCAAATGAAAAAAGACATAAGAAAGTAAGTAAACCGTCTCTGTATAATTTCTTAGGCTTCTGCACACAGAGTCAGTCTACATAAAAGTTTTATGATTATTGTACCATGTCCTAAAGTGAAAAAAGCTATACTGGAGAGACAATGTCATCCACAGTTACAGTGGCCTCCTCCTGGGTATACTGGTATTTTAGTTGTGTAGAGTCATTTATATTTTGTCATTACTGTTCACAGAGCACGATGTTATGTCACAGTTTTAAAAGATCGTTGTTATTATTAGTTCTCATGAGGCAGAAGGGGTGGGCCTATAGTTACAACCATAAACCAACCAAACCAGCCATGACAACCAACAAAAGAAATCAAGATAGGCAAGAAATCAACAAACTGCGGCCTGCTGAGTGCTTACCATACATGAAAAATGTCAAACTAGATTGGTAAACATCTTCTCTGGGTTGGTGTCCAGCCTGTCTGCTACAGCAGCTGCAAGATCGTGGTTATACTGGGCTCCACAAAGAACAACATAAATGCCTTACACCTACAGGTCTGTACAAGGTGGACTCCCAGTATGGGGATGTGTACTTTGGTGAGACTGACAGGCAACAGGAATACGGGTGCTACATTCATCTAGGGCAATACATTAAATCTGCAGTGGCCAAATACTAGCAAGACTGCGGCAAGGAAATAAAATTTAATGAAACTTGTGTGCCTGCCAAGCAGGTGGGTTTGATGAAACACAAGAAGCCATACAAATACTCAAAAATTATAACATGAACAGAGGATGAGCTCAGGTTTGCCACATCGTGGTTGCTAGCCCTCAGAGTCCAACAGGCTGTACCAATAACATTAGATGAGTGTGCTGCCAGTGATTAACTGCCACTGCGTGGTCTGCGTTGAGTAGGAAGAAGACAGGAGCCCACACCTCATTTATCAATAACCACCAATCGTGGCATGCAATGCATGAAGCAATAGACAACAGCTGAGCCTCACTCCCTCCATAATAGTGACTTATTACATTCAAGTTCCCACTCCTTCTATCTCATGAGACCAGTCTTAACAACAATATTTTAAAAGTGCGACATGTCATTCTCAGTGAGCAGTAATGACTGCATATCTAAAACACACCAGTAGGCCTAGAAGAAAGCCACTGTAACCATTGATGAAACATTGGTTTCTCCAGTATAGTTTTCTACATTTTGATGCAGTACAATATTCTGAAAACTTTGTCAACAAACTGTCAATTATTTCAAAAGTAATCGCCGGAACTCATCCTACATTTATCCCACATGTTGCTGAGGTGGTTTGAATTATGCTGCAGAAGTTTCTCTGGGAAACCTTATGCATCCTCCATACAGTCCCCATCTCTATCCATGCAATTTCCATATTTTTGGAGCCCTGAAGAGTAACATTCTTGGCTGTCCATTTGCTGTGGATGAAGAGTTCCATGGCTGGGTACACTGATGATTCCATAGGCAACTGAAAATGTTTTTCCATGACGACAATGACCATCTGGTTTCACACTGGGATAAGTGTTTTAACAGTTTTGGTAATTACTTTGGGTGAAATAAGAAACAGTTGTCTTACTTTTTCCATTAGTTTTCATTTGACTGGCCCTTGTATCTCTTTCCGAAGGCCCATACCATTTATCTTTTTAAAAATTGATGGCAAAAATTATGAGGTATTTTGTTCATCAGTGTCTTATAACAATGGAAACTACGTTTATTTGAAATGCATAAACTTTATAAAAAGAGTGCAGACACTATAAATGTCACATCAGCTACTAACAACTTCAGAAGTTGATGTCATAGCAGTGAGAATGTATTTAGAGTAGCGAAATCAAGGAGGAGGCTGAAAGTGTTAAAGATTCAATTCACTGAAGCACATAATTAAAAAATAAAGACATGAGAGGCTAAAATCAGCTCATGCATCTTCACAGCTTCTTCATATTGCATCCAGTAATGTGAAGAGAGCGTTCTGCATGCAGTATGATTCATCAAGAAACTCACCTCAGTTTCTTCATCTAACTGAATGTCTGCAAATTCAATTAAATTTTCTTCTGAGATTTTCTGTACAAAACATATCTAAGTTACAATTATATCATCTGACATTTATTTAAACCACCACAATGAAACACTACAAATTTCAACACCCAGTTCCTGCCAAAAATATTATCAAAATTGTTGCCTTTAGGTCGAATAGCCATATTCACTGAAAGTTTAACCATAGCTCTTTCCCCTCCTCATAATTACTATGTGGCTTCTATCATCAGCTTGTAGCATCTACACTTCACCTTAATGAAGACTGTAAGTGTGATACCAATTTATGGAAATTGATCTACATTTTGGTATGCCATTTTATCACTGACAGTTTTCCCAGTCAAGCGTAATAAATAAATGAGACCACACATTAGCACAGTTCATTTTGTTACTAGGCTGCTTAATTCTAATAAACTAAACAGCAAGAATAAAACAAAAGCTTACATTTTTAAAATGTGGTCAAAATGTGAGTTTTTATATTAAAGTTGTCATTTAATTTTACTGATTAATATTGCCTGATGTTCTAAAGTTTGTTACTAAAAATTGACATTGCCTGTGGGAGCCTTCAGGAAAATTCTTCAACAGTTTATCTGAAGAGCGACAGAACAAGACAAAGATTAATCATGTAATATTTACCATGTAACAGTGTCCAATACGCATAATTTAAGAAACATTTCCACAGTAACAAAGAAGTTAATAAGAAATTTGTTACTCCAGCTGTTTCACATGCTGGTATTACTAGTGCACTATAGAGCACAAACTTCTCTATTATTAATACATTATTGTTATTATTATTATTATTATTATTATTATTATTATTATTTTCGATTATTCCCATTTAAGAGAGCGTTTGAACTTGAATTCCTTTATGATGATTGTTTGTGTTTTTTCTGAGCCCAAATTTTCTTCATGTGTTCACTGTGTTGTTTCTTTTGCTCCGCTGTCCATTTGCATCCTGGTCTCTTCTGTGTTGTGGTGTCAAATTTATGTTTTTTGATGATGTTCCTGAATTCAGTTCTGTTTTCTGCATCGTTTACTGTTATTTGTGCTTGTCTGAGGTCCTCTTCAACTTCTTTTATCCATTTTGTTTTTCCCCTGCCTGAGTTGATGACTTTAAGAATTCGCTTTGAAATTCTGTTTTCATTCATCCTGTGGATATGTCCGTAGAACTGCATTCTTCTTTTCCTTACTGTATCTGTAATCTTGTCTGTGTATTTATATAATTCTGATGTTGGTCTCTTCTTCCAGATTCCTTGCTCTTGTATCGGGCCAAAAATTTTCCTGAGAATTTTCCTTTCTTGTTTCTCTATTTCTTTGATTTTAGTTTGCCCACCTATTTGTGTTGTTTCAGATGCATACAGTGCCTCCGGAAGTACGACAGTGTTGTAGTGCCTCAATTTTGCGTTAGTGGATATGGACTTTTTGTTATAATAGTTCCACGTGAGTTTATATGCTTTCTGTAATTTTTTTATTCTTTCCTCATTGGCCTTTAGGTTGATCCCTGATGGCTGAATGATTTCTCCCAGGTATTTAAAATGTGGTACTTGTATGATTTTCCCATGGGTTGTCACAATAGGCAATTTGTCTTGTGGCACTCTTTCTATGTACTGGGTTTTCTCATATGAGATTTGCAGGCCAGTTCTTTGTGCAATTTCGTGTAACTTCTCTATGGCGTTAGTGGCTTCTTTTCTATTATTTGTGAGGATTGCAAGGTCATCTGCGAAAGCTAAACACTTCACAATGAATCTATTATCTTTTCTAATGCCAATTTGGATTCCTTTGACTTCTTTTTCCCATGTCCTGATGATTTTTTCAAGAATGATATTAAAGAGTAATGGTGAAAGTCCGTCACCCTGTCGCACTCCAGTTTGGATTACAAATGGTTCCGAGATATCCCCCATAAATTTAACCTTGGAGACTGTGTCAGTTAATGTTTCCTGAATGATTGCTCTTGTCTTTCTGTCAATGCTGAATTCTTCCAGCGTCTTGCAGAGCACTACTCTGTCTATTGAGTCGTAGGCCTTTTTAAAATCTACAAAAGTAACCACTGTGTTTCGGGTGTTTCTCATCTGGAGAATCATTTTCAGATTCCAGATCTGCTCTATGCATGATCGTCCCTTGCGAAAACCAGCCTGGTATTCTCCTATTTGTGGGTCAGCTTGTTCTTCTAATCTATTCATGAGAACTTTTGATAGAATTTTATATGTGACCGGTACGAGTGAGATACCCCTGTAATTATTTGGTTCAGTTTTGTCCCCTTTTTTGTGGAGTGGATGGATGAGTGCGCATTTCCATTCAGAAGGGATCTGTTCTGTTTCCCAAATGTTTAATATGATTTTGTGAATTTTTCCTGTTAATCTTTCATCATTTAGTTTCCATAGTTCTGCAATAATTCCATCTTCTCCTGGGGCTCTATTGTTTTTCAGTGTCTTGATAATTTCTACAATTTCGTTGATGGTTGGCAGTTTAGTGTCAGGATTTGGTGTAGACGTCTCGTAGTGAATGTCCTCTGTAGGTCTTTCACAGTTGAGAAGTTTGTTGAAATAGTCTGCGAGGATTTGGCAGTTATTCTTCGTGTTAGTTTCTAGTGAACCATCCAGTTTCTTGAAGCAAAGATTGGGTGGCTGGTATCCTGCAATATGTTCTTTAAACGTCTTATAAAAATTCCTGGTGTTGTTCTTCTTAAAGTCTAGTTCTATCTCATCTAGTCGCCGTTTGTCATAATTTCTTTTTTCCCTCCGAATAGTTTTCGATGTTTGTTTTCGGATTACTAGCAATTGTTGCCATTTTTCTGATGTTTTGTGACTATTGAAGTTTTTCCAGGCATTGGTCCTTTCTTCTATTGCTTGGTCACATATTATATTCCACCACCTGTGTTTTCTGCTTCTCGGGGGTTGACCCAATTTCATTGTGGATTTGAGGACGTCCACAAGTTCTGTCCAGTTTGTGGTGTTTGTCTGACTAATTTCCTGTAAGATGTTTTCCTTGTTGAGTTTTATGTATTTGGGGTCTGGTCTCAGCACTTTGTTTAGTTTTGGTTTTTTTCTATTGGGTTGTAATCTGGTCTTTATCTGTAGAAGATGGTGGTCTGAGTCAAAAAATCCTCTTCTCGTTTTCACATTCAGAATTTCTGCTGTGTTACTCTTGGAGATGGCCACATGGTCTATCTGGAATTCACCCAACATTGTGTTAGGCGACTTCCAAGTATACAGTTTCTTGTTGGGTTTTTTGAATTGTGTTGACATAATTACGAGGCCGAAATTTTCGCAAAAGCTTATCAATCTTTCCCCATTCTTGTTAGTTCTCTTGTGAGCTGTATGGATTCCGGTGATTTTCCTGTATTTTTTCTCTTTACCTAATTGTGCGTTAAAGTCGCCTAACAAGATTATTACATGGTGTTTGGCAATTTTGTTTGTCGTCTCTTCAAGGTCATTCCAGAAGTCATCCACTTTCTGGCAGTTCTTCTTGTTATAGTTATTTGTGGGTGCGTGTGCGTTGATCAAGGTATATGCTTTGTTGGCCGATTTGACGGAGAGCGTTGATATACGTTCTGAGGCAGACTGGAAGTCAATGACAGAGTCACTGATAGATTTGTGGACTGCAAATGCTGTGCCAAACTGTTTGAGTCCTTTCTCATTAGTTTTAACTGCTGGTTTTCCTTTGTAGATCCTGTAGTTGTCTGTATCAAAATGGGTTTCGTCCGTAAATCGTGTTTCCTGGATTGCAAGGATTTTGATCTGGAATTTTTGCAGCACGTCTGTAAGTTGTTTGATCTTGCCCAGTTTGAAAAGAGTATTAGTATTAAGTGTACCGATGAAGTGTCTTTGTTTTGTGTGTAATAATTTGGACGTCGTCTTGTTCTCAACCTTAGGCGTAACATAATGCTCCTGGTCCCCCGGAATCCGATGACCAGGTAAAGCCAGCCTTGCGACTGGTGCCCGGGGTAGTGGATTCATTCCTTGTGTTATCATCATGTTTGGTTTTCAAGTTGAAAACTAACTTGGTGGTGGTCCTTCCGAGGAAAGATCACGAGGAATACGACTTGATTGTTGAGATCAAGAAGGTTGCTGCAGCCGCACCATCTAGGCGAACAGACGCTGACCCCTAACCACTGGATACCAGGCAGACGTTAGTGGATTTCGGTTGATAGTTTTGGTCCACCCCGGGTATTTTATTTCCCCGGTACCCTCCATATCTGGAGAGCATTCCCCTATCCGCCACCTGGGGAGGCGCCCGATGGGAGACTATCAACTCCACATTATTGTTATTATTATTGTTTCTATTTTTCTCATATCTTAGGTCTGGTTAAAAATGGAAAGTGACGCGGACCTTCATCAAGCGTGACTTCCCATTAACTGTATGGTACATGTTACATTGTATTTAGGAACTCTCGGGTTATTGAACACGTATCAATAATTACAGATTTCTGTAGTTGTACATATATGTTTGGATGTAGCTGTATTGCGTTGATGTACTGGTGGATACTGTGTGGTATGACTCCTGTAGTTGATAGTATAATTGGTATAATATCAACTTTATCCTGATGCCACATGTCCTTGACTTCCTCTGCCAGTTGGACGTATTTTTCAATTTTTTCTCCTGTTTTCTTCTGTATATTTGTTGTATTGGGTATGGATATTTCGATTAGTTGTGTTAATTTCTTCTTTTTATTGGCAAGTATGATGTCTGGTTTGTTATGTGGTGTTGTTTTATCTGTTATAATGGTTCTGTTCCAGTATAATTTGTATTCATCATTCTCCAGTACATTTTGTGGTGTATACTTGTACGTAGGAACGTGTTGTTTTAAAAGTTTATGTTGTAAGGCAAGCTGTTGATGTATTATTTTTGTGACATTGTCATGTCTTCTGGGGTATTCTGTATTTGCTAGTATTGTACATCCGCTTGTGATGAGATCTACCGTTTCTATTTGTTGTTTACAAAGCCTGCATTTATCCGTTGTGGTATTGGGATCTTTAATAATATGCTTGCTGTAATACCTGGTGTTTATTGTTTGATCCTGTATTGCAATCATGAATCCTTCTGTCTCACTGTATATATTGCCTTTTCTTAGCCATGTGTTGGATGCGTCTTGATCGATGTGTGGCTGTGTTAGATGATACGGGTGCTTGCCATGAAGTGTTTTCTTTTTCCAATTTACTTTCTTCGTATCTGTTGATGTTATGTGATCTAAAGGGTTGTAGAAGTGGTTATGAAATTACAGTGGTGTAGCCGATGTATTTATATGAGTGATTGCCTTGTGTATTTTGCTAGTTTCTGCTCATTCTAGAAAGAATTTTCTTAAATTGTTTACCTGTCCATAATGTAGGTTTTTTATGTCGATAAATCCCCTTCCTCCATCCTTTCTGCTTAATGTGAATCTTTCTGTTGCTGAATGTATGTGATGTATTCTATATTTGTGGCATTGTGATCGTGTAAGTGTATTGAGTGCTTCTAGGTCTGTGTTACTCCATTTCACTACTCCAAATGAGTAGGTCAATATTGGTATGGCATAAGTATTTATAGCTTTTGTCTTGTTTCTAGCTGTCAATTCTGTTTTCAGTATTTTTGTTAGTCTTTGTCTATATTTTTCTTTTTTTTTCTTTTATTATTATTATTATTATTATTATTATTATTATTCACTGTGGTTTATGATAATACCATCACTGTAGATAATTTATTGAAAATAATTAATTTAGTTCATAACAAAACAAAACCAATAACTGAGAAACCAAATGGGTAAAATGAAGAGTGTCAGAATGATAGGGGCTAAAGAGGAAAAAAGTTTCTAAACATTCTGATGGGGAAAAAGACCATCAGGGTTATACACTGTCCAGAAGAACAGCACAATACATATGGAAGAGAAATATGTCCTAATTTAAGTATCATCTATTGCAGTGAAAATGTTTCTTCTTGCTTCTGTTATACCTCATATTTCTAAGTTTGTTTAACTGTCATCTTTCCCTTTGTGATGTACAGCTCATCTGCACATTTTTTATTTGTATTGAAACTCGTATCTTGTGATAGTTGGATGCTCCTGCTAGGTTTTATCTGCTTTTAATGAATATGGCTATTTTGTTTGTGTGTGATATTAATTCCTCTTACAGAGATATAAAAATTGGAGTTTCAGCTTTTACCTTGACCCAAGTGAATTAGTGAACTTATAATAGGTTAATATAGTAATTGCTCGAAAAATGTTATCTTGTGGGAGAGTTACAAGCAGAACTGGTGCATTTGTTTACAGTGTGGTGGCTTCTAACCAACTAATTTATAATGTACATCACTATTTGTGTAGCTAATTTCATCAAATTATCTTTGGTAGTGCAGTGTATTTTTTCAGATTATATTCTACTAATAAGTGTAATATTTGAAATTAAAGGATCTAGCAACACATTCTTTCACATAGTCTTTCTTTACAGAATATAGTGCTGCAAATATCTTCAGGAGGAATTGAGTGTTTCTCTTTCCTTGGAAAATTATAATTCATTTTGGAAGTTCTTATAGAAAAAATATAAAGTTTTGAAAGGCTAATTTTCACTTTATTCAGCTCCTGTTAATGATGTTTTAACACCTATGTTTTTTGTACTTGCACCCACAACCTCCTTAAAGTTTAATCCTAACCTTTAATCTGTTAATTACTAGCAGCTCATAACTAATACTCCGTATTTCTACTGTTGATTGTTAGTCAGTTCTCACTTTTGATTCTATTCCTACATGTGGGTATCTCCTAGTTAGGTGGTTTGCAATGACTTTCCCTTTCTTCCAACACTTCTTGCCTCTCCTCCTATTATTTATTAGCTTTGCCTTCCCTCTGACCAGCAGACATTTTAAAAGCTCATGAAGTTATCAGCCACACTTTTAGTGTACACAAACTTTCAACTTGTCACACTTCATGCACACTTGTAATCCCATAAACTATTATTAATGAAAAAAAATCTTTGTCTTGTCATTTGGTATACAGAAAATTTTCTTTTCAGGTAATTTAAGTTGGAGACCAGACATACAAAAAATTACATTTTCATCATTATTTTCTAAAATAGATGGCAGTTTGGAGAATAGAAGATATAGTCATTTGAAGGACACACATTGTATGTGATGTGTCATGCACACTTTGTCCTGGTTGATGCTTTCTGTGAAAAAGCTACTTGTGCATCTTTAATTAATGTGCAGTCCAAAGTCAGGTTAGAGTAAGTTCCACATTTTGACATGGTCAGTAGGAAGTATGCCTCGGTAAATAGTGAATTTCGTTGTGATCATTTCCTCTCATACACACTTTCCCACCACTGGATGACGCACTGCAAGATAAATGAGAGCAGAGAAGTTGCATATCATTTTACGCTGTTATGATTACAGGCCCCATCTAGCTATTTTATCAGCTAATTCATTCTCCTTTATTCCCAAGTACCAGTAGAATGACACTTTCTTGCCCCTCTTTTGTAATCCGAGAAGGGATTCTCAAATATTTTGGAGTGGTTTCTCCTCTGTTAAACAACTTCACAGGCATTTGAGGAATTGTAGAAGATGAGTAACTTGAATGAAATTTTCACTCTACAGTGGAGTGTGCACTGATATGAAACTTCCTGGCAGATTAAAACTGTGTGCCAGACTGAGACTTGAACTGAAGACCTTTGTCTTTTGCGGGCAAGGCTCTACCACTTGAGCTACCCAAGCACGACTCACGACCTGTCCTCACAGCTTTAATTCTGCCAGCACCTTGCCTCCCTATCTTCCAAACTTTGCAGAAGCTCTACAGAGCTTGCAGAACTAGCACTCCTGGAAGGAAGGATATTAGGGAGACGTGGCTGAGCCATGTGTTAACACTTGCCGGTGAAAGGCAGAGGTCCCAAGTTTGAGTCTCGAACTGGTACACAGTTTGAATCTGGCAGGAAGTTTCAGATAAATAACTTCATTGCACAATCATATGTCACCAGGTCCAGTGCTCTAAAAATCACGTAAGTCTGCACAGAGAATTTTCCTGGTCTGTTGTGATACCAAAAATGTAAATGATCTGGTTTTGATATTCACCTTAAATGTGTTAAATGTTAGTTTTAAATACTGTGCTGTAGTATTTTTCGGTACTCTGTACATCTAGAATTTCTTATAACCTCCAAAGCATCCAAGTGAATAATGGCTCCATGCCTGGATCAACATTACATCCTATGTGATGGATGGATATGGTGTTATGGGCACTCAACAGTGTAGTCTTTAGTGCCCGAACGGAAACAATAACGGACGAGTGTCACTAAAATGCAGCAAGTGCAAAAATAAGACTAAAATTAAAGGTGACAGTCTACATAGGCAGTGTGCACGTCAACACTAGCAAAGTGGAAAGCAGCATGTAAAGAGGAGAGCTGCAAGAGAACGTAGGAGAAGGGGTTAAAAATGAAACACATAGCACATGTTTGGAACTGGCCTATTACACGAATGAAAAGGAGTGGTCAGCCACTCAGCAACACACTAAAAATTCCAACCTAAAATTTTAGGCTGAAGCCCAGAAACATCACAGTACCTTAAAACTTTCTTGACACTCGCCTCGTCATCGGCTAAAACCTAGGGCAGATCCCCACTAATATTAACTTCTGCCCTGACAAAACAATATAAATCACACTCAACTAAAATGTGGCATACAGTGATTCGTACGCCACAGGCATCACACAGCGGGGGTTCCTCTCGCCATAGTAAGAAGGCATGTGTAAGAGGGCAGTGCCCTATGCAAAGACGCGTAAGGGTCACTTCATCCCACCTAGGTAACCGGCAGGAGGAACACCACGGCTGGATGGTAGGTTTCACAAACCGCAGCTTATTTTCCCTCACCGCCAGCCATTCCTCCTCCCACAATTGCATATACTTCCGCCACAGCACAGAAACGACACCTTGTAAAGGAATAGAACATTGTGTCACCTCCGGTAATCTGCAGGCGTCCTTGGCAGCTCTATCAGCTTGTTCATTTCCTCGTATGCCCACATGCCCTGGCACCCAGCAAAAGGACACTTGTTTGCCCTGTTGTTGGAGGATGTACAGTTGGTCGTAAATCAGCTGTTCCAACTTCTCCGCTGGGTGCAGGTTCTGCAGTGACTGTAACGCACTCAGTGAGTCAGAGCAAATTCGAAAGTGTTTGCCCCGAGTACACTGTACCTGCTCCAATGCCTTCAGGATCGCGTGAAGTTCTGCAGAAGAAAAACAGTGTATTCCTGGGGAAGGCGAATCCTGATGAAACGTTTGGGGAACACTACTGAGCAGCCAAGAAAATCCCCCTGTTGGGATCCATCAGTGTAGACTACTGTAAAATCATGATGCCTATCTAAAATATTAAAAAACAAAGATTTGAAAGTAAAATCTGATGTACTGTCTTTCTTAAAATTTGCCAAATCTAAAATCAGTCTGGGCCTCTGGAGAAGCCAAGGTGGATATCTGCTCCAACCTCGACGTGAAACATTAAAACCGGCCACACCCATCTCTAAAATGCAATCCTTTGCACGAATCCCATACGGCCTTGTTGTTCGTTGCTGGTTGCGAAAAAGGCTTTCCAGTGGAGGCCGAGCAACAGTGTGGTATGCAGGTGTGTATGGTGTGGATAATGTTTTATAGGCCTGGCGCACCATTAGTAGACGCCGCCGGAGGTGAAGTGGCGGTTAACCCGCCTCCCCACAGAGGCTCGGTATGGGACTCGTTCTGAACGCCCCAGTGGCCAACCGAATCCCCTCAAGGTGCACCACATCCAACAGCTTTAAATAAGTGGGTCTTGCAGACCCATACACCGTGCATCCATAATCAAGCCGGGACTGCACGAAGGCTCTGTAAAACCGGAGCAGACAAGTCCTGTCTGCCCCCCATGTGTGGTGACTAAGACAATTTAAAATAGACAGCGCCGTAAGAGACCGTTTTTTTCAGTTCCTTAATGTGTGGCAGCCATGTAAGCTTAGAATCAAAAGTGAGGCCCAGAAACTTCACCGTGTCTTTAGAATTCAGAACGGTGTATTACATCCTGATCTGTGTGGATTCCAAATGACTAATTTACACATACATTATGTATGAAATTTCATCCAATTTTTTTGGCACGCTATAGTATGTAATGTGAGTGGTTAAGGTAAAGATGAAACATTGTCACCAAGAGAAACCATGAGGGCCACCCACTGAACTGCAAGTGGTGCTGCTTCTGATGGGATAGGATAAACTTACAGGATTAGAGTAGGATGTTGTGGCTGGGTGAACAAGATAGGTCTTGCACACGTGTCTTCAACAAGTGTATGATACCTGTGGCAAGGGGTTTGAGAGTGGGAGTGTCATAGCTTGTAGCTGAAAGTAACTCTTGTCGACCAACACTTCCCATCATTTGCCTGTAGCGAAAACTCTTATATCGAAGATACAAACTACCTCCTTCGCTGACTCACTACTGTCCCCACCTCATTACATCATGCATCCATACTTGTCACTATTAATACCATGCCCCTACATACTTCAAACTGATGGCCTTGCTCTGATTAAACACTGCTTTTCTCAATGTCCTGCCAACTTCAGACCCACTATCTCATACCTTATACACTTCACCAATTATATTTTTATGCACAACTAGTGCTCATTTGAGGGACAGACATATAAACAGACCTGTGGCACAGCCATTGTCATCTGAATGGCACCTTCCTATATCTACCTGTCATTGGGCCACATAGAGGAAACCTTCCTAGCCTGTCAAGGGCCCAAACCCCTTTTCTGGTTTAGGATCGTTGATGATATCTTCGTGATCTGGACCTACGGCCAGGGCATCCTATTCTGTGCCTCCAGAACCTCGTCAACCCATTCTCTCTCCAATCGTATTCACCTGCCCACCTGCCCCCCACCTCCCCTCCCCGCCCATTCAGCTCAATGTGCCACCATATGGACATTGGCCTCCTCCTACCTGATGTCTCCAGCCCTATCTCTGTTCATAGTAAGCCCACTAAAAGAGAGAGAAAAGACTGAAGCAGTGGAATGTTGGAGATTTATTGCAGGAAAGACACTTAAGTCCTAGATTAAATTATGTGCAAAAAATGGTATTTGTGTAGCTGAAAGTCATGAAGGCAACAGCTAACACTAGAGAGTGGTGAGAAAATCTCCATTCTACTTTCAGTGTGTTGTGAGATGCAGAATGATGTAGAGACAGTAAGCTCCACATCGATTATGTGTAGCTGAAAATAAGAAAACTAGGCCCATGTTTTGTGCGTGATGATGGATCGGGTAGAAATTTAAGGCTGACTCACAAACCAGGCTAAATTCTTAACTCTTGTTGCTGTATGTAGTGCTATAGCAGAAACTGTTAACCTTTGCTATCTGATAACCCCACCATGCTTGTCATATGTGTAATGAGAACTAGAAGAACAAGAGACACATAGAAGATCCACCCTCTTGGTTAAGGAGGTCGTATTTATGATGAACTTGATTGTGTGATGTGGAACATGCCAATTAACAAAAGCTTTACACAATTCTCAAATAGAAACATTGTTGTGGCTACAAACTACTCATGACAGGTTTGTAATTAACATCTCACTTCTAGCCAATTCCTCAGTGGTATAGACAGACCAGCTGTAATTTGCAACTAAAAACACTGTTACTGATATTTCTGTAGGTAGATTGTCAAAGATTTTTGTCACTCCATTCTGTTGCAAAGTGAAACTAGTTTTTTTTCCATTAAAATGGGAATGTTTATTAGTAGGGCTTAAGATGGCTGGAGACCTAGGAAAATTTAAGAGGAATGTCCAGTGGCTGGAAAGGTGAGAAGAGTTGGTATATACCAAAAATATGAAAAAGTAGGAAGCTTTTTAAAAAGTACGTGATCATGCTTATTTTTAACACGCTATGTCACTCATTATGACAGTAAGAGGAGACTTTGATATCACAAGTAAATAACTGGTAGTAAAAATTACAAGAAGAAATTGAGCCAAGTGTGTGGAAAGCCATGAGTAAAAAGAAAAATTATTTCATGTGACAAAAATAAGGAAACACTACAAAAATAAACAAACTAGGAAAGACAGGGAAAGTATAGAACATAGAGAGCATATGAAAAGTATTTAATTGTATTCTAACCGTTATAAGGTATTTACAGTACGTGTTTTACTGAGTAAGGAAGTTCTGTATTAATGTGCAATATTTGCACCTCGTCAGCCTGTTATGCTTTAGTCATCAGTAAATTATCTTCCAACCTCTGTCCCCTTTAGCTGAGTGGTCAGTGCATTTGACTGCCATGCAGCAGACCCAGATTCAATTAGAGGATAAGTACAAATTTGATTGGTCATGGATGTGAAAGAAAATTTGCTATGGCCTGCTTTATGGAAGCATCATGGCACTTACTGTTAAGTGATTCAGGAAAACATGAGAAATTTAAGTTAAACAATGGAACCTACAGTTAATAATATCAACAATGTAGGGAAAGATAGATTGCTACTTACCTTAAAGAAGTCACATTAAGTTGCAGACAGGCACAATTAAAAGACAATTAAGTAAAGCTTTTGGCCACAGTCTTCATCAGCAAAAGAGAAACACACACAAGCAAGCACATCTCATGCACATGTGTCTGCCAACACCAGCATCTCGGGTCGGGTCAGGTCTGGTGCCTGTTTGCAACTTAACATGTCTTCGCTATGGTAAGTACCAATCTTTTTTTTCCTACATTGTAGAAATGTAAGTCATATTGCAAGATAATAGTTTGAGAGATGTTCCTAAGTGCAGGTGTATTGTGGTATTCACTGTGCTATCTTGCTCAGTATTTTTGTATCATGTATTAGTACCTCAGCTGAGATTTGTTTTTGTGATTAATGCTTTTACGTATCGAGTTATCTAGTCATACATCATAGCCCATATAAAGACTGGCAATACTTCTCTCATATGTTCCAATTTCACTCTTTCTACACTCCATTGTTATCATTAATCTAAAATACTTTTAACGAGCAAGTTATTTTACAATAAATAGATTGCTTTAGGCATATTTTTTCCTAATACTCACTGCAAGTGGTTTTCCAACTGGATAGTTGATAGGTGTATGTGTAAGTGCAAGCTCTATTGAACTGAGTTGGGAACTGCTTCCACTGGCAACAGGAGAACGGCTTAGGCCTTCTTCAGCAATCCTTTCAGGACTTTGAGCACTGTTTGAGCCATTTTGCCTTGCTATTGAAAGAGCCATTGCTGAAGCTTGGGCATCACAGTTCTCCAAGCTTGGTGTCTTGAATGCTATGATAGTTGGTTTGTTGCGCATATAGCGAAAACTTTGTGCCAGTGACTTGTTCTGAGGGCTCAGATAAGCAAGACCAAGAGACTGCAGTCGTGCACGCCTCATCTGGCATTCATCAAAACTTTTTTCTGATTCTGAGCGCATGTACTCACGTAACCTGAAACATTTAATTATAGATTTAAACATTCAGTGCAGAATTTTGTTCTTATAAAATGCATACTGATAGTAGCAATGATAGCATTTCTGAAAAAGAGGAATTTGTTAATATCTAATGTAAATTTAATGTTTGGAAGTTTTTTCTGAAAGTGTATGTCTGGAGTGAGCCTTGCATGGAAGTGAAATATGAATAATAAGCAGTTCAGACAAGAAGCCATTAGCAGCTCTTGAAAGGTGCTACAGAAGAATGCTGAAGATTAGATGGATAAATTGAATAACTAATGAGGAGATTACTGAATCATGTTGGGGGTGGGGGTGGAGGAAGGGGGGTGGAAGGAATTTATGGCAGAACTTTACTGAAATAAAGGATCAGTTTATGGGACACACAACACTTTCCAAGACAAGGGGGAATAGCCAGTTTGTTAATGAAAGAAAGTAAGAGAGTGTGTATATGTGTGGGGGTGGAATTGTGGAAGGAGAGCTAAGCTTAAATATAGTAAGTAGGTTCATATGACTGTGGGTTTCAGTACTCTTTCAGAGTTAAAGAGTCTTGCTCAGGAAGACCAATGTGTAGAGCTGCACCAAGAAAGTCTTCAAACTGAAAATCATAGCCTTAACAACAATATAGAATATCCATACTCATTCGCAACAGAAACTGAAGAATGTGAAGGAGGACCACAATGAAAGATATTGATCGTGAGAGTTGGTGATAAAGATAAGAATAATTTATCTCTCAAAGATCTTTAATCTATTATCATTGGTTTGGATTTATTAGAAATACAGGAAACAAAAGAAACCTACAAGTCACAGAAGTTCCAAAGAGAGGATGAAATCACTGATTATTTCTTCTCAGGAACACAAAATATTGGTAGAATCCAACCAGTGGAATTCCACAAAAAAGCACATGCTGTAAAAACAGAGTTTAGCCATTATACACATGCTAGCCACTGTGAACTTACCAGCTGTATTTGAGAAATTTTCTCAGGGTTCCTGAGACATCAGTATCTAGATTCAAGAGCAATATTAAATTGTTTATCCAACAATTTTAGTCAAATGTTACCAGTCACACAAGAAAACAGTGTGTAACAAAAAGTTAATATTTTTTGAAGGAGCCATCAAGAGAATTTCATATGATTTAACTTGAAGTGTCCTAGCTCTTTCAGTGATAATGTATTATGTTGTGCTGCTGTTATTCAGTAATCCCTAACATGGACTCCGTCCCTCAAGAACAAAGCTCCTAAGTTTTCTGAAAGTTGCGGACGTGACTTCTTGTACAAAATAGATGGGAATAATGGTACAATTGCTGAGCAAAGGCTGCAGGAAGTTAAATTCGATGAACACTGCCTAGATGTCTTGTCAAATACTTAAGTGGGAAACTTGGCAGCAGAAAATTCCAGAGTAAAATATATTAATAGAAACAGCACTGTCAGAGATAAAACAGGAAGTAACTAATTATTTTGTTCATTCATAGATCTATGAATCTTACAATTAAGGATAGCCTTAAAGGTAATGGAAAGAGTCAAGGTTTACACAACATTGTGTAATAGTTATTAGATACTACATTAATGAAAACAGTAAATGTATCAGGAAAATCACTTCTTTGATTTGTTCCTCATCTGTGTAAGGTAGTTGCTGTTTATTTCTTATTGTTAGCATAATATGTACATCATCACATTGCTACTTACGCAACTAAGAGGAATTTTGAGTCTTGAACATAGATAAATAATATGTAGGGGAACCAGTTTTAATCATATTAGTATCAGAGAAAAGAGGATTAAAAGCACTGAAGGATTAGAGGCTAATTCTTCATCAATGCTGTCAGCTTTATAAATCTCTTCACTTAGTGAGCCATTGCTTATGTTTCTTTTATACCCTGTTTTCCTTGTATAATCTGCACTATGTGACTTATGTTCAGATAAACCAGCCACTGTTGGTCTGAAATCTAAATGACTGGTGCTATTTGATTTGAGCATAGGTTTTTAAAGGCCACTGGATTATTGCTGTATCCGCCGGTGGATGCAGTGCACAGCCATACACACGGAGTACCAGACAAAAGGCCAGTCACCCGTGTAGCACCACATTATTATGATTGGACAGGGCGCATAGCTGACTGTATTATACTTACACCACATTTGATTAAAATAGTGGTATGTATCTGGCATAATTGAGGTTCGACACAACAGATGGCACTAAAAATGTGTTATATACCATGCTGCTGCAAATAATTCACAAATTACTTCCATATTTAGTTGGACATGCAGCTCCACTCAGCCAGAGCCAGTGTCTCCAGAATCTCTCAGTGATGCAGTATCCACCAAGATTCACAGCATACGTGTTTCGACAGACACTACCAGGATTTATATAGCCACCAACTGCAGAGCCAAATGGACACACTACTAGTTTAGTCAATCATCATTCACTCCAATCAGGAATAGACCAACAGTTATTGATTTTACACACTGAACCTTTCAAACTTTATACATTATGATCATTTTTATTAATAATAATTGTTAAGTGTGTCTTAATCTATGATGTTTCTACTGAAAATTTGCGAAAATTATTTGTTAAAAATATGATATAATTTTTTTCTGATGTGAAAATTAGATTAAAAACTATGAAGCACACACAGTGTTTAAGCCAGACGCTGCACTAAAATTGTCTAAAGTATGCATTAAAGGACAAAAACCAGACTGCACTTTAAGATTGCAGTGATTTCAGAAATGCAATCTATCCACAATCCTTAATAAATGTACATCCAGTTTTGAAGCTGGAAGGACTGATGCCTAAATTAGCTGGCAGTGTAAATTTTGAGAAAATTTATTTGAATAATGCCTACTCACAAATACCTGTGGATGAGGACACACAGAAATTTTTTATCATAAATACTCCATTTGAACTTTATCAATAAGAGATATTGTCAATTGTGATTGCCAGCACACCAAGTGTGTTGCAGTGCTGCTTAGAATAATTAATTAGGAAAGCTCCTAGATTGTAAACTACCTGGATGACATCAGTGTTTCAGGGAAATCTCCTGAATCCCTGTTAAGTATTTTGAAATCTGTATTTAAGATTTTACAAACTTGCAATTTAAACTGTAATAAGGGAAGTGCATAATATTCCAGCAGTAAGTCCAATACATATGATACATTCTGTCACTAGGCACCAGTTTGACACTGCAATATGTTGAAGCAATTAATAATCTTCCATCTCTCAAAGAGTTCAAGCAGTAACAAGCTGTTTGGCCAAATTAATTACTAAAAAAGGTTCATTCTACAATCAGCACCCTCAAGTTAACCCCTTCATCAACTGTTATGAACATGAACTAAATGAATTGGGAGTGTCGAATGCCAACATGAATTTGACAAATTAAAACAAAGTTTACTAGATGCCAAATTTCTTACCGTGTATGACCCAACTAAAATGTTAACTACTCTAGCAGATGCTTCTGAATATGGAACCAGAGCATTCTGTTTACTAAATACCTATTACATTTGCATCCAAAACACTGATGGTTGCTCAAGGACCTGAAGGCAAATTGAAAGGAAGCTCTTGCTATCTTCTTTCCTGTTAAAAAGTTTCAGGAATACGTTTACAGCCAAAGATTCAGTCTCCTTATAGATAACATGTGACTTAAGGCTGTATTTTGACCCATTAATACTGTTCCTTCTAGAGAAGCTCAATGCTTATGATGTTGGGCATAGGTTTTATGATATTATGACCAGCAAATAGTTTTCAGGTCCTCAGATAAACAGTGTAAATGCAGACTTACTGTCCTGACTACCTTTCTATCCAGACTATCAACAGGGTGGGATGAAAGTTTTGAGTCTGCTGCTGATATATGTTTTTATTTGGATTGCATTTTTCATTAAATGCCAACTTGACTCCAAATCTTGTGCTGAAGGATCCAATGTGATCGAAATCAAATAAAACACTAGATAAAAATTTTATCAATGAACCAGACATTAAATCATACTGGCACATGAGACATGCTCCCATTGGCTACAAAGGTGGTGGTGTGGTACATTCAGAATCAGGGAAGACAAGTGGTGATTTCGGAAGTACTAAAACCCAAAGTGCTTCCTCGTAGAGATGGGTTGTTCACAAACTAACATGTCCAAAGGAATGGTTCACCAAGGAGTGAGGAATGATTTCTAGGGAATGGTCTTTCATAGTTCACTCCGGTTGCGGCTTTCTACTTATAGTTCCTGGGAACAGAAAACAGTCAGTCCCATTCCCACAATGGCACATCGGCTGGTCTCATTCCAGCCTCAGTCCCCTTCCCATCTCTGTCTTGGTCTCCCTCCGCTGGACTACTCCTTCACGTGGCCACTCATCGCAGTTCCACCGCCGACTGCTCCTAGTTAGTTCAGTACCGAGTTGTTGTTCATTTCGTTCACTGCGCATGCCCGTTCTGGATCTGTTTCAAATCTCTCTTGAACTCAGGACTTCTGCATCTTTTCGTATTCTATTCAGTGTCCATGACCCCTAATTAAAATGTATTTTATAATTACGTAAATTACATAAAAATTGTGTGAAACACACACCTCTTCAGGCAACAACAGGACATATCAGCTTACTTCATTATTTTGATGAACAGCAGAAGACATACTTATAAAAAGACAAGTTTCTTTGTTATTAGACCTGCAAAGGAAGTCGGCACGGCATGCACGAGTGGTCATTTCCTGTTTTTTTTTGTTTTTTTTTCCCAAGATAAAACTGCATGTTCATTGTTATGGAAGGCAGACTGGCTTACAACTGAATGAAGCCCACATTCCATAATCAAGTGTCTGGTCTCGTATTTTGTAAAGAGAATATGACAACTCCTACAATATTATTTCAGTGGTACACGGTGGCACACAAAAAATTGGCCCGAGTACTAGACTGCTCACCACACATCGTCTATTGTTTTGAAGTTGTTTGCATTAGCTTATTTGTTATTTCTTTACTGCCTAGTTATTTCATGTTTATTTATTCTGCTCATAGCTGTCAATAAATTGTGCATAATTGGCGAGCAGTCTGTATTTGGAGCCGATTTTCGTGCACCACCTTATATTATTTCACTGCAATAATCCACATAACACTACAATTGGCTAAACGAGAGGTTTGGCAGAATCACCAAAATTACTTCTACAAGTGTGGGACAATTCTTAATGAATAAAAACTCTGTACTCAAGGGGGAGGCAAGTGCTCCTGCTTGGTGCCTTCCGTACTTTAGTCACCTGTGCTACTAATTTTCAGTTTTTCGTAAGAACCATATACTATGCACAAATGCACAAATGAATGGTGAATGAGTCAAAATGAACAATTCCCAAAAAAGAGCAATCACCAGTGAACTAGTTTCCAAGGATGAACTAGTTTGCCCATCTCTACTCCAATTCCACTGGGCCATTGTACATACAAGATGCTTTGCCAGATAGCTTTGCTGTTGGAAAAATATAAATGAAGACATGGAAGTGATGATGGCTAAATGCTACTTACACCAGAAATACCAGTCAGTTCAGCAAGACAATATTTCCTGTGGCCATAGGCATCAAAACCCTAATCAAGTTTGCACACTGAATATGCAGGGCCATATTTAGGAAGTCAAGTGGCTGATTTTTACCGACACATTTTTCCACATATGATAAAACTTTCATCTATAATTTCTATGAACATAATCCAAGCTTTGTTAAGAACCTTCTCAATTAAAGGGGTTGCCAGAAATCAATATTTATGGAGAACAACCCATAAGTTTCATCACAGGAATTCAAATTTTTCTGACAACAAAATGGCAATCCCATTTCAAAATCACTCCATTCACCATGAAGCAAACTGATGTGCTGAAAGATTTGTATGGACATTCACTTTTCATACCATGAAGCTCACTCAGCAGTACAATAAGGAAATGTATTATTAATTTATCTTTCTGTGTACAGAGCCAGTCCATGTGATTCAATACCTTGAACAGAAAACTGCCTGGGGTACACTGCCCTGTTCTTCAATTTCAGTACTAAAGACATTCATGCAGCAGTAAACTGAGCACCACCAACTCTTGAGATCAAAGCTTTCAAAAATCAATCTCAAGTACTATTTACAAAGTGCAAAAACCAAAAGAAATCTTTGGGTACCAGCCAAAGACAAACAACAGTGCAGGAATGTAATGTGCAGAGTTCAATCTCATGTAGGTTTCACAACATGACACAGGAACTAAGTGAAACACCACACAACATGTGAGCTTGTTAGTTAGTTAGATAGTTCAAATTCAAATGGCTCTGAGATCTATGGGACTTAACTACTCAGGTCATCAGTCCCCTGGAACTTAGAACTACATAAACCTAATTAACCTAAGGACATCACACACATCCATGCCCGAGGCAGGATTCGAACCTGCGACCATAGCATTCACGCGTTCAGACTGTAGCGCCTAGAACCGCTTGGCCACACCGGCCGGCAGATAGTTAATTACATTTTCATAAACCATTTTATCATTTGAACAATTCTTTTATCGAAATGACCTGGAATGAGTCGGCTTACAGGATATGTATACGTGATTAGTTTTAACATTAATGAATGTAATTTTTAGTCTTACTCTTGGAAATACACAAACTATATTATTTAAAAGGTACATGTTCTTAAAAAAATTTCATCTATGGAATGAAAGGAGGTGTCCAGAAAAAAATAATTTAAGGTTATATTAAAAACCTGCTTTGCTACATGTCAGTAATTTTGTATCCTTGAGCAAATGATCAAAAACTTGCTGCATGTTTAACTCCTTTCTGAGCCAGTGACTGTCTTAATAATGGTTAATACATTCCATCTAGTGTTGTAGATATAGAAATCACTGTTGTACTTGAATTGTGGTGGATTACCTGTGATGAAATTCTTTAGCAAATTTATGCATTCTGATGGTGCAGATAAATTCTTAAGTCCTTGATAAGGTGCGTACCCTATGGTCATGATCAACACCAAATATTATTCTTACTGTTTGCTTTTGTGCAATAATTTATACTTTCTAAGTGATAAGATACCCCAAAACATTAACCTGCATGACGTTACTGAGTGGAAGTGTGCAAAAAATATCAAGAGGCTGATTTGTTTGTTTCCAATGCTAGCAATTATTCTAAGAGCAAAAGCAGCTGAAATTTATTGTTTGATCTGTTGATTAATATGGTACTTCAATTTTTCATCGGTATGTAATTCCAAAAAGATGGACTATTCCATCCTGTTTACTGACTCCAGTTCTTGAACTAAAGCAATTGTTGGTATGACTATTTGTTGTAAATAACTTAATATAGTGTGTTCTCAAAATTATTGGAGGGTTCATTTTCAGAAAGCAACTTAATAATTCCGGAATGAAATTTTCACTCGGCAGTGGAGTGTGCTCTGATATGAAACTTCCTGGCAGATTAAAATTGTATGTTGGAATGAAACTTGAACTCAGGATCTTTGCCTTTCTAGTCTGTCAGTATGACACACAGTTTTAATCTGCTGGGAAGTTTCACTTTAGTCATTCCTTTGAAGAACATAATTAACTATATCTTCTCTTGCCTTCTCTGTAATGAGATTTATTAAAACACTAGTATCATCTGCAAAAGTACCAATTTTGTTTGATGTAAGTTAATTGGAAGGTCATTCACTCACGTGAGGAATAGGGGTGGACCCAAAATTGAACCTTTTGAGAGACTGATTTCATCCAGTCAGTATAATTTTCTGTCTTTTATACAATGAATTACACAGTATAACCATTTTTTGCATTCTGTTGGTTAAGAATGATTCAAACCAGCTTGTAAAGCCAAGTGACAATTTTTTATTATATGAGGCTTATAATATTTGGTGAGAATGTATAAATGGCAATCTCAGTCGAGCTTCCCTTCTGGAATCCAAACTGCGATACACGTAAGTAATTTGTTCCTACTGAAGTGTCAGACTACTTTCGAGTACATTACTTTTTTCAGACATGTAGGAAAAACATGTCAGTAAGGAAGAGGACAGTAATTGTTTAAGACCTTTTTTGTCATCTTCATGAAGAGGTTTAACAAAAGCATATTTTCAGGTATATGGAAAATCTCCTATGCCAGTCATGGATTACAACATTACTCATTCTTTCAGAAATGTGTTTCTTAGTTTCATCAACACCACATGATATTTTGTTTTTTAGATTTCTTTGTAGTTCTGTTATTTTCATTGAAGGGTGTTGGTGCTACTAATAGTTGCTTAAAATTTTGTGGAATGATGTTTTTAATATTGTCTCTTACTCTTTTACTGCTACATTTAGAATTTAATTGTTACAAGTATTTGCAACTTGTGAATTACCAGTCATAACATTGTCATTTAGTTTAACTGTTGTGGTATTGTGGTATCTTGTACCCTGAGTGGTTGTCCCATTTCACAACACCAAATATATTGCCTGCATTATTGATTTCTGGCAGGATTTTCATTTTTCTGAACAGTTTGATGGCTTTCCTTACAATATTACAGTATTACAGTATTTCTTCTAGAATGCAAGTAATGTAGCATCTTGACATATTCTGGCCTCTACATAAATTTCCCTTTTCCTCCTACATGAGATTTTTAATCCCTTACTCAGCCATGGCTTATTTTTTTAAATGGATTTCTGGATACCTTTTTAAGAAATCTACTGTCAAACATTAACACAAATATACTATGAAATGTATTGCATTTCCCATTACACACTCTTTCTATACAGGGTCAACCAGAACTCCACTGACAAATTTCAGAAGTTGTTTGAGGGTACCATCCAAGCATCAAGGGTATTGTCCAAGCATTTTGGTATAGGGGGTGAAAGGTCTCCAGAGGCTCATTACAGAATAAAAATGTAATAATGATTTATTCAGTTTGTTATGCCAATGGCTTTGTTCAGGGTAAATATCTTCACAACAGTCAAAAAGCCTGTAATGTGTAATCATGAAAATGTGTGACACAAAATGCAGGATTTGGTTTCTCATTGGTGTACTGCTAATGTGGCTGACGTAGCTGTGGAGACAGCTCAACTTTGTGTTGTCATACTGGCTCTTCCCTTTCATTCATTAACCCATACCTGAGGTGCATATCAGCCAACTCTTATCAGTAAACCTACTCGTAATACTGCTTGTATCAGTGCTGACACACAGTTAACACTGCTGGAGTGCAAAACCATAGACAGAACTGAGCAGTACTGAATGCAAACTTGAAGACAATGAATTAAAGAGGGAAACAGCTGGTACAGTGAAAATGGGAAGAAGACACACACAGCCCATACTGTTGAAATTTGCACTGTTGAGCAGTATTTTCAGTGCAATACAGATATAAAGCTAAATGGAGTAAGAAACCAAATGAAATGCAGCAAATCTGTTATTAGCCACTGGACATCTTGAGTCCCTTACACCATATAATACTCAGAAGCTATCCCCCAACAACCTAAAGTCTGTCTACGTTCTGATTCACCCTGTGTATACTTTAGCCCATAGTATTTCTTTCAACTTAGGTTTGGAACATTGCACCCTATTCTCTTTAATAAGCCTGCCTGCTTTGAATGAACATACCTGATAGCTGTTAATTGCTACATTGTTTATTTCCATTAATTGTGCATCATCATCAGGTAGTCCATTAACAATTGTGTGCACATTATTTGCTACAACTTAGTGACAATTGTCTACAAAAATGTTATCAATCAGGGTCCTGCTATCTTGCTGCAGAGAAGTTGGAAAAGTTATCCCTAAAATCAGAGTAAAACAGTCCAATAATGATATCAGTTAATTTTTCTTGTCAGAATCTTAAGAAACCCATATTTAAACCTCCACAAACTACTAATTATTTCTTCCTGCCTGCCAGGTATCTCTGTGACTCGTCTATATTTCTCATAAGTAACTAAGTTACTGAGAGGGGATCTGCTGACTGTTACAATTATAAGAGAAGTATCGTGCAGTATCAACTCACAAGCACATGCTTCTAGTTTCTGATCTATGCCAAAGAAAGCTTGTTTTAATATTTTTGACTGTGTCCAATATTTACATACGTTAAAACCCCTCATTTTTCCACATTAACTCTACATGAAAATGATGCCATTGTATAATCCCTGATATTTACCTTCTCAGTCACTGTGGTTTACATGATGTTCAGAGAGACACAGAACATCTATCACTAAGGTATTTTTCAAGTCCTCCTGACAGTCTCATCTACCATGTTTTTCAGCCTTCTAATGTTCTGGTGAAACAAACTAATTTCTCTTCTCTGAAAAGTGTTACATATATACTGGCAAGAAACAAAAGGCAGCACCCTCAAGGACTATGTTCAGTGGCACCAGGGTATAACATGTGCATACTGAGGAGTCTTAGGGTTTGAGATTCATGTATCAGGGTCATCAGCAATCAGATTGCTTTCAGGAGGCCTGTCTGTGCATCCTCTAGTTTGACTCTGCAGAAGTAACAGTTCTGGGTTTAGAGGTGAATAGTGTTTGCAACATTCATTCTGGGTACAACCATGCCCCACTAATGAGTACATACTCCTGTAGTGGGCATGTGGGAAGCTGGATGAACATATTGACAGACTGCTGCACATGTTGGGCAGAGCGTATAGGTGGTTGATGCTGCTTTCAACAGTGGCCTGTGTAACATTCCCACATCTGTAGACCAAGTTCTGTATGTCCTCGTAGTACATATGCCCATCAAGATGAACACATCATGTGAGCAGTGGTGGCCAATTAATCATCATCCAAGGACAAAATTGAGGCATATGTTGACCCCTGCTGTGTCATGAGGGACCACTAGAAACCGTCTGGTTGCAGCAAGATTATGATCACATGTGCCTCTGGCCAGGCTACCACTGACACCATGACAGTGTCAAGCATGGATACTCGGGTGTCATGAAAGAGTTGATTGGAGAGTAAGATGGTGCTCTGTCATCTTCTGTGATGAGAGTACGTACTGACTGTATGCGAGTGATGGATGTACACATGTAAGGCATAGACCTGGTGATCTGCCTATTTTAGTGCAGGATGCCATTTGGCACCTTTATGATTGAGTGCACACAAGAATATAGGCACGTTTTGCCAACGGGTGGGGGAGAGTTACGTCGATGTGTACATCTACACACTGCTGAAGTGCATGACACAGGATACATCCTATTGTACCTTTGTAGACTGATTGCATTCATCAATGTTCTACCGTAAACCAGAGTCTGCGATCTGTTTTACCTATGACTGAGCGTATGTGATCATTCCAATTTCATATTCCTAGAAATTGTTACCCCAGGAATTTGATAAGTTGGCCGATTCCAACTGTGAGTAATTGATATTATGGTCATAGGATACTAGGTTTTTTCATTTTGTGAAGTGCCTAATTAATTTTTTTGAATATTTAAAGCAAGTTGCCAATATTTGCACCACTTTGACGTCTTATCAATATCTAACTGATACAGGTTCTCTCAGACAGTACTTCATTATAGATGGCTGCATCATATGCTAAAAGTCTGAGATTACTATTAATATTGTATGCACACAACAAGAACACACCTTGGGTCCCAACACCTCCCTGGGGCACATTCGAAGCTATTTCTACATCTGATGATGACTCTCCATCCAAGATAACAAGCTTTGTCCTCCCTAACAAAGAATCCTGTCACAAATTTCACTTGATACCCCATAAATCATAGTTCTGACAACAACCGGATATCTGGTAATGAATCAAATGCTTTTCAAAACTCAAGAAATGATGCATCCACCTGACTGCCTTTATCCAAGGCTTTTCAGTACGTCATGTGAGGAAAGTAAGAATTGGGTTTTGCGTGATTGATGTTTTCAGTATCCATGATGGTTGGCATAGTGGCAGTCATTCTGTCTGAAAGATTTCATTATATTTGAAATCAGAATATGTTGTAAGATTCTACAACAAATTGATGTCAAGGATATTGGACAGTAGTTTTGTGGGTCACTTCTATTATCCTTCTTGTAAAAATCTGATTTCTTCCAGCTACAGGATGTGGTTTTTTGTTTGAGGGGGCCACAATAGAGTTTTTTGGTACATGGGGCTAACTCAGCGACAAATTCAGTGTAGTATCTGATAGGGATTCTATCAGGCCCTGGAACTGCGTTTAGTTTTAACAGTACCAAGTTCTTCTCAAGGCCTCTGACACTAACACTGATTTCACTCATCTTTTCAGTAGTACTTACAAGGATTAAATTGTGGCATTTCTCCTGGGTTTTCCATTATAAAGGAACATTTTAAAACAGAGTTAAGCATTTCAGTGCTTTTCAGAAGCACTTCAAACTCTGGCACTTTGTTGTGAAGGCTTTGATAATTAAGTACAAGAATTTTAATACTCTCCCTTGCAGAGGAGAATTCTTTTGGATCTTACACATATACTCCTGCATCTCCTGCAACTGACGTTATCTGGAGTGGATGGAGTCCCACCTTATCCAAAAACCCCTGTGTGTATGCAACACCCAGTCAGGTACCTGGGAAGCAGCCTCAGATGTGCAGTGCACATTTGACCCATTTAGGGGGACCCTTTAGCTCTCAACCCCTACAGCCCAAGTCTAGGAAGCCACAGTCTAGCTTGTCAGAGAATCTTCAAAGTCTCTGGTTCACTCCTTCCACTTGACTCAGAACCAGTGGGCCACTATCAGTTCTGGACCTAATGCTGCAAATTGTGAGCTGTGTTTGAACTGCACGCGCAAGGCCGATCTTCTCAACTTTCCCTGCCAGTCACTGTAATGATCTAAGTATGAATTCAGAGCCCAGATGACTGGCATCATTTGCTCCACTGTACACCATTATCTGCAGTTGGTTGTACCCTGTTATGTCAGTTGCTCTTCGAATAGCAACTCCAACATGCTGTACAAGGTGCCCAGGCCCACAAACTGAGTACACTTGCTGCTCTTTCCTGTTCCTTGCTACCATTTCCCTGAGGGGTACCATTATTCGCTGTATGTCACAATTGCCAATGATTAACAGATGCCTTCCCTGTTGTGGTTGCCGCCTCTTGACACACAACAAAGTTGGTTTGCCCAAAACAGGTGAAGTGAGTCCCACTGGCTCTGTTTCAGTGGTAGGCAGTACCTCAAGTTGCTTGGTTGGAGGGGATCAGTATAACATATCGTCCTCCCTAGACCCATTTATCCTGTCTAGGATGCCTGGATCCACTATTGACATGCCACTCACATCAAGGGAAAAGTAATGACAGATCCATACTTCCTGCAGAGGAGACAGGATCAACAGAACACAGTAGCGCTTGAGGTACCATTGGTAACACAGGTACGTAACTCTCAGGAGGAGCTCTTCCAACACATCGATTTGTAGCAGCTGCCGATCATTTGACAGTAGTCATGGCAATTTCCATCTGCTTACAAACATCAAGCAACTCGTACTGTGTTTGAGAACAGCATTCACAGAGGGGCTGCATTGTGACTGGTGCAATGTATTGCAGGACAGTGAACAACTAACTTTAAATTAAACATGCTAACTTCCTTTTAATCGGTTGAGCTACAAAACTACAAATTCTCTGTAAGAATTGAAGCAAATACACAAAATGAAATATCTGTTAAGGCAACAAGAAATATGTGGCAAAAATTACTAGTTTCCTAAAACTTCAACCGAGACAAGAGAGACCAGATGAAGACAAAGCAATGGGCTGTGTGATCTTGACATACGCGGGTCCTCCAACGACCAAGATCATGAGAATTCTCAAGAAACAAAGTGAAGACCATTTTCCACACAGCAGGAAAAATCAAAGATCTTCTCGGTTCAACCAAGGATCCACTAGGTCTGATGGCACCTGGTGTGTACAAGATCGGATGTGAATGTGGGATGCAATATGTAGAACAGACGCAGCTTTGCATCTCACAGCGCCGCAATGAACGCATCAGGCATGTACGCTTGGGTCAGACCAACAAATCTGCTGTGGAGGAACATAATATTGACAAGAAGCACACCTTCAATCTCTAACATACAAAGAAAATATGCAGTAAAAATGGATTTTGGTATTCAGTAATCAAAGACTCCATAGAAATACAGTTGCACAACAACCTAATCAACCGTGACAGTGGCTACCACCTCACCACAGCCTGGGAGCCTGCAATCAGGAAAATCAGAGAAGAACTTTCAGTTCCACCAAGGGCCATGGATGGAGCAGACAGAGATGGACGCTGGGACACGAACTCCACACACACGTCCCCCCCCCCCAACACCAGCCGCTCCAGGCACATCGGGTGATTCTGCAGGTGCGTGACTGGCTGGTGGCAGGAAGCGGTCCAGCAGATACATCAGCCATGACTGACGATATCCAGACACTTCGACTGAAGATGATGGAGATGCATTCCATCAAAATGTTGCTACGAGACGACGACGCTACTCGGTTGACAACCTGTGAAGAGTTCATATATAAAAAACCTAATCAGCTTCTCTTCCCCCTCGCCCCTCAGGGGATAGAGCACACTGTCTCTGCCCAGAGATTTGGGACACAGTAAGACGCACAGAGGGTGCCTCAAGGCAAGTCCAGTCATCAGTGTGGACCACATAGCTACAGTCAGACACTATGGTAGAGGGGCTACATTATGCTTCTGCCATACGTCATTAATATAATCCTATCCACCTGTCATAGTTATGGTCTGATGCCCTAGGAGTCACTAAAAACACAGTCTATATCAGTCTCCTGTATGATGTTGGGTAAATAATTCAGCCAACCCAGATTTAAGTGGATGTACAGCTCCACTCAGCCAACCAGTACCCCCAGCATCTCACAGTGTCATATTACTCACCAACTGTCAGGCAGAGAGAGAGAGAGAGAGAGAGAGAGAGAGCGCTCATGTGCGCGTGCACATGTGTATCAGCAGGCAGTGCCAGGTTCTATATATTGTCCCCACCAGAAAAGCCAAACTGCACATCGTGCTACTTTAATTAGTTATCATTCACAAGATTCAGGAATAGGCTGGTGTTCACCTGCACAAGACACCATACCGGTGGCCTCAGAAATGACAACTATCACACTCACACTCTTTCCCAGTCCTCCCAAAGTGGTATTCGGCTGCCCACCTAATCTACACAATACCTCCTCGGCCCATCCTGAATTCACTCCTACTCCCAACCCCTTACCACACGAGTCATATCCCTGTGGAAGATCAAGGTGCAAGACATATCCCATGCACCAAGCAAGTGTATCCTGTTCAGCTCTGCCGCAGGTGTATCCTACCATCAACTGGAACTTGCAACTGCATTCCTCGAACCACTCCATCGTAGTCTTGGCCTTGTGGCATGGTGCGTTATCTTGTTGGAAATTGCCACTGCCATTGGGAAACATAGCATGAAGAGGTGTACGTGGTGTGCAACCAGTGATTAATCATCATCAGTTATCTGCTATAGTAGCAGATCCTTTGCCTCTCCATTTTCTGCGATCCATTGCTTCCTTCTTAAGGCTGCTGTATGTTGTACTGTCCATCATGTCATCCAGTATCTGGAATCTCTTCCTTCCTCACTTCCTTTTCCCTTCTACATAACCTTCTAAAACTGTTTTTATCAGTCCGTCATTCTTTCTTAATATATGCCCAATCCAATTTCTTTTTCTTCTCTTTATTACATCTAGTAACTGTCTTTTCTCTCCCACTCTTCTCAGTACCTCTTCATTTTTTACTCTGTCCATCCAACTTATTCCTTCCATCTTCCGCCATGTCCAGATCTCAAAAGCCACCAGCCTTTCTCTGTCTTTTTTCCTCATAGTCCATGTTTCAGCGCCATATAGAAGAACACTCCATACAAGACATTTTATGAGTCTCTTTCTGAGTTTTCTGTCCAGACCGCTGCAGAAGATTCTCCTTTTCTTATAAAACGCCTCTTTTGCCATTGCTATCCTTGTTTTAATTTCTGTGGTGCACTTCCAGTCGGTGTCTATCCTGCTTCCAAGATACTTAAAATTTTGCACCTGTTCTAGTGTTTCTCCATTCAGCACAATTTTTATTTCCTCCTGTTGCCAATACTTTTGTTTTATTTGTGTTAATTTTCATTCCATATTTTTTTCTGTTAGTTGCAATGGTGTCCACCAAATCCTGTAATTCTTTTTCCCCTGTGGCTAGAAGGACCATGTCATCAGCAAATCTCAAGCACCCTACTCTTCTTCCTCCAATTTCTACTCCTTTGTCATCTAATGAGCATTGGTCAGTCATATTTTCCAAGTAGAGGTTGAAAAGAGTAGGTGATAAACAGCATCCTTGTCTTACTCCTTTCCCTTGTCTGATCCAGTTTGTACTTTCTCCTCTCACTTTAACTGAAACTTTTTGATTAAGGTATAATGAGTTTATAAGTCTTCTGGTTTTCCAGTCCACTCTCTTTTCCCTCATAGTAGTCGCCAGCTTGTTCCAAACCACATTGTCAAATGCCTTTTCTAAATCGATGAAGCACATATATAGTTCTCTTCCTTTTTCAATAAACCTTTCTCCCAAGATTCGTAGGAGCCCTATTGCATCTCTGGTGCCCATATTCCGTCTAAAGCCAAACTGCTCCTCGCCGAGATTCTCCTCTATTACTTTTTCAAGTCTTTTGATAATTATTCTTAACATCACTTTGGCTGCATGTGAAATGAGGCTGATTGCCCTGTGCTTGCTACATTTCTTGGTTCCTTGTTTTTTCGGTAATGGAATCATTACTGTTGTCAAAAAGTCCGCAGGCCATTCACCACTGTCATATATTTTATTACATAACCTCAATATTTCTCTTATTCCATTGTGGTTCAAGCATTTTAGTATTTCTCCCGGTATTGTATCTGTACCTACTGCTTTGCCATTTTTCATTGCAGCAATGGCAGACTTTACTTCTTCCATTATGATGGTCGGTCCTTTCTCTTCATCACTTACACTGTTGTGTGATTCAAGATCCAGAGTTTCTGGTTTGCTATTTGTGTCATATAGCTCTTTTATATATTCTTCCCATCTCTGGAAGACATCGTCACGATCTTTGTACACTACCTCTTTGTCTTTACTCAAAATTTCCATAGTAGCACTTCCTGCTCTGATTTGTTCCCATGTCATAGTCTTTACTCTGTTGTATAGTAAGTCGTATCTTCCCTTCCTGTCCAGTTCTTCAATTTCATCACATTCCTCTTTTAGCCATTTTTTCCTAGCCTGCTGTGTTTCTCTTCACAGTTTGTTATTTAACCTTCGGTGTATCTTTCTTGCATCTTCAGTGTTCTTGTTTTTCAATTTTCTTCTCTCCTCCATCTTGGAAATCATTTCTTGTATGACCCATGGTTTTTTTGACCTTTTCCCTTTTACATATCCTTTATTTTGCTGTCCTGCTTTAATGATTCCTTCTTTCAGCATATTCCGGTACTCGTTGGCATTATCAGGTGCTTCTTTGTGTCGTAATGTGTTTAGAAAGTCCCGAGACAGCATTTCTGTAATTTGTTCTTTGTTGGACCTTATCTTCTCTAAATCCCACTTCTTCACCATTGTCGCCTTTTTCAGTTTTTTCATTCTTATTTCTATTTCTGCCATAAGTAAGTTGTGGTCACTATTAATATCTGCACCTTGTAATGTGTGCACCTTCTTGATTCCATTCCTGTATCTTTCTTCTACCAGTATAAAATCGATTTGGTTTCTGTACTTATCCCCTGGTGATTTCCAAGTGTAGAGCCTCCTCTTGTGGTTCTTGGACCATGTGTTTGCCGCTATCAGCTGCCTTTCCCTGCAGAAATCAATTAACCATTCACCTCTGTCATGACTGCCTACTATGTTTCCCTCTTTCCCTTCTCCCACAATGGCGTTCCAGTCTCCCATTACTATTTTGCAGCATTTTTTATTTTTGTCCATTATTCTCTCTATTACACTGTATGTTTCCTCTACAATTTGGTCATCATGTTCTGAAGTTGGCATATACACCTGGACAATCAGTAAATCTTTTTGTGCTCCTTTCAGCCTTACACCAATAACCCGGTCATTTGCATAGTCTACATATTCCACACATTTAGCCAATTCCTTTGTCATAATCATTCCTACTCCATTAATTACTTTTACTTCTACCCCTGAGTAGTAGAATACATATTCATCTGACGGCAACTCTATGTCCATTCCATCTTACCTCAGCAACTCCTACGAGGTCCATATGATTCTTTTCCATCTCTCTTTTAAGGTTTTCTAGTTTTCCTGCTTGTAGCAGAGTTCTGACATTCCAGGTACCAATTCTCGTTTTGATTTTTTGCCTCCTTTCAAGATTTGTCTAAGTGTTCCAGTACCTCTATAATTGGTGCTGCTAGTGTGTGGCTAGAGAGAACTGATATTATTAGAAATTCTTTTTACGTAATTTTAAACTTAAATTTTTGGTAGTCTCAGAACTTACTTTGTATCTATACTTTGCATTTGATGTTACAATCATAACCACAGCTGTACCATACTCCACTTGCTCTTTCATTCTGCTGCACAGATGTAACAAATCCATGATTTTTAGGTACAAGACTTCAAATGATTTGAGGGAAGATACTAAATGAGTATTCTCTCAGAGTCATAGATCATCCAAAAAGTAGTATTTTGCTTTACTAGTACTTGTACCAACAGTTGTTATATTTACCATGGAACTTTGTTTGTCAGATTAATTTATTCCAAAAAGGCACTGAAGACAGTGGTGAACACTGAGATGGGATCGATGGCAATTTGTTCACACAGGATGTTTCTTACATTTAATTTGCAAGTAATCTCTCATCAAAAGGATTCAGATGCAGACCGTATCATATGTCAAAACACTTGAGTTAATGATTCACCTGAGACTTGTCATATTGTTACTACATGGACAGGAAATATTGGATGAGGGAGGAAAGGTTTGGATGGGGAAGATGGTCACATTGCAGGAAAGTAAGACTGTCAATTAAGTATAAATAATGAATATCGAATTTTCATCCAATAATAAACTAACCTCGAATATGGAAACTAACAGTATTAATTACACTTTTCATTTAATAGTCATCACTCTAAAAGTTTCAAGATAACACAAGAAATCCAAAGATGATAAAAAATTTATAACACTTTTCTTACATATTAACAAACATAAAATGTCTTAAAATTTAAAATTTATTGTTAATCTCAAACTCCACTTCATAAATTGTGAACTTCAGTATTTTTACCTGATGTATTCAGAAAAATAATCTACACGATGTCCTGAAGCTGCATTATACTACGGATTGTATGGATTATTTGATGCTGATTATTGTCTATTATTATATTACTACTACACCAGTTAGTACAAAAATTTTCGAATTTGTACATACTGCCCACTAAAATGGATACAGCTCATGAATTTTAAATATAAGTGTATTATCAGTATGTAGCAGATAACAGGTACAACTATTTTCGCATGCATAATTTTGTGAACTATCTGCATCATGGAAAACTTACACCATAAGTCGTTGACGTTTTTTCACTCTGTTATCCATATCTGGCATTGACAGAGACTTTGCCAAGGGTGTTTTCCTTGCCAGTAGTAATAAGGGAAGTTTCCTCTCTTGTAATAACTTCTTTGGTGTTGGAGACAGATGCTCTGAAAGCATGATGTGTACAACTCTGTAAATTATATACATAAATAACTAATTTACAGCTTCTCCATAATAATAAATCGACCAAAAAAAATTATTTTACAAGACAACTTTTTTTAACTCTAACATCCACGGGTATACTTCCGGTTCATAGTGTCCAATGGACAATATTTCAGCGAGCAGACACGTCGCCACCGTCAGGTGCATTGACGAACAACAAATACACTGGGAGAAACTGAAGAATCACAACTTTTTTTTTAAGTTTAGCCTTGATGATACTGAAATCTTTAAGCCATGAAAATGCTCTGAACTGTTATGTAGTAAAACAAATACTGTTTCTATTGCAGAAGATTGTGAATTAACATTCGTGTACCATCTGTCAGTCTGAAGTCATAATGAGATGGGTGACAAAACTAAGACCACTGATATGGAGAGTTTAGCTGTAGAGTGTGTTATTTTCTAAATATTGCTCAGAGTGTTGGTTTTTTCTTATCATTTGTTTATATAGCCATTTTTGTTATTAATGTGCAGGTGATGGGAAGTTGCATATCATCCTTGTTTAATACAAGATATGATTTCAGTGTAAGTGAGTGATTAGTTCTTCATGTGTGTTTAGAGCATAGTTAAAAATCAGTGCCCTCATTTTTCTCACTGCATAAGCATTTGTTAGTGTTGAGTTAGAAGTGACTAAAATGGGAATCACCCTGACTGAATGCAGTGTGTAACAAACCTCACCACCTTAACTAGATTTTTCATGATATCAGTGTATGACTACATGAGTAAGAATAAAAATTATGTAGACAATGAACACCATATGAGTAGAGCAAAATCAGTGAGTAAACCTCAGGCACTGGATGTGTGTAAAGTGAGCAGACAGAAATAGTCAAGTATCAGTCTAGGAGATTCCAATATTCTTAGGGGTTTGATTTATTTGAACAGATATGCCAACCTACAAATAATGTTAATATGCAGATTTTTTCAATTTTTCTCATTGTTCACACCAGTTCATTAAGTGTTGTACATTAGTAACAAAAATTCAGAGAGCTGCTGTCTAAGTTGTATGCAGACTACATTAGAGAAATGGCTAAACTAAACTTTCTTGCTGTTTTCTTTCAGTTGTTTTGAGGCTCATCTGTTATGCCCATTTGCTTTAGTCAATTTTGATTCTTAATTATATTCATTTGTTTTGCTGTTTTGCTAAATTGACTTTATTTATTTTCCCAAGTTTTACTGCAAAATTTGCTCACATTTGTACAAGTTTTTGAACTATAATATCAAGAAAGTCAAGAGTTGAAGTTTTTCAGTTTTTGCATTTAATTTAAACCTGTATTTTGATGTATCTGATTTCTTTTAAATACATATTGTGCCTCACAAACTTCATGGCAGTGTAGAGTAATAAATCTGTCAACTTATACATATTAGGTGCTGTGTTTGGTCTCAGTGATACTCGAGATGCTACAGCACACACACAGATAATGTTTTTGATACACATTTTGGATTGTGGATGAGTTCTTCTACTCATTGTTCTTTCTCTCTGACTATACATTCTAGCACCATTCTCTGCAAAAAATTCTGTAGACACCCCTCCTTTCCTCAACACACACATGAATGTCACAGACTTCTAGGGGAAATGTGCAACTTAAACACACCTAAAATTTATGTTGGTGAGTGGACCATGGAATTGAGGTAGTAAGAACCTCTGTGCCAGTGTTTACTTGAGGTTTTTAAATAATGGGCAGGATATACACAAGACAGAATGTGCATTACTACAATTGCTTGGACATTTATTCTGAAACTGAATGCTTGGATGTAAAATCAATATCTATCTCTCTCTCTCTCTCTCTCTCTCTCTCTCTCTCTCTCTCTCTCTCTCTCTCTCTCTCTCTCTCTCTCTGGATATTTGAGTGCATTGCGGGAACAATCTTTAGTAATCCTTCTCTTCTTACTGTAGTTCAGTGTGAGACATTGTGTTGATTATCAACAGCTGTATTCTGTTAAGAATGAACTCAGAAATTGTGATTATGGTTCTGCATCAGCTGAAGAATATTTCAGACTAGACGAAAATTTAGTGCCAGACCAGGACTCAAACCCAGATTTACTGCTTGTCACGAGCAGACACCTTAACCACTTCAGCTCTTTGATCCTGCCTACTGGAAAGCTCTTTGATCCTGCCTACTGGAACGGCCCAAATCTCCATTCATCATGGTAGCAAACCTTATGCTCACACTATATTACCATGATTCGAGCACAGCTGTGGAATGCAATACTGTAGCATAATGTGGGACACTGTATTGATGATCAACAGCTATATTCTATTAAGAATAAATTTAAAAGCTGTGAGAATCACAGCAACACAGTGCAAGCACAAGGGAGAGACAGAGATTTGGGACACTTCTGGAGGTGTGCTCAGATAGCCAAAATGGTCAAGGCAACAACTCATGACAGGCAGGAAACCTGGGTTCAAGTCCCTGTAGGGTACAAATTTTCATTTGTACTGAAATACTCTACAGTTGATGCAAACCGTAATCGCAATTTGCCTGTTTTTGCTGTGTACTTGCTGTCCACAGTAAAACATCAGCTATCCACATTCATTTTCTTCAGCTGGATTTTTGTCTGCTCTAATCACAAATTTATACTTATTGGATTTCTCTGATCCCATTCCGTTTGAATATGTAAACCAATTGTCTGTACTTATGTATAGTTCTCTGCAGTTCTTCGACTATTTCCCCATCTCAATCCACATATATCTGCATAGCATTGATCGACTTTTGTTTGTTTATCATCAATGATACACACTTGCCAAAGTTTGTGAGATTCATTTAGCAATGATACAATGATTCAGATCTATAATAGATTTGTCCTTTAACTGGAAACACAGAACTGATGATCTTCGCTGCTCCTGGTAGTAGAGCAAATGATGTTCTTTGAAACCAGATGTACATGTTTTGATTCTGGAATTGTTGCAGTCATGTAATCAAATAAATCTGGGGAGGCGCTTTCCATGGTGCTAATTGAGTTTTTCCACTCATGCAACACTTTGCTGGTGTTTCTCTACTCAATTTCTTGGCACTTAATAACTAACAAAATTGATCCATGTCAGTGATGAGTAGTTTTTGTTTTACTCTTTGGTGGGATCATATTGGACTATTCTACCTGCCAAACTATAATCTTTATCTCTTTTGCTTTGTGCTTCCCTACACTAATGTGTTGTTCATGCACTTGCAATCATTCTTTTTCACAAACTTCACTCATCGTAACTCTAAATGTGCTTCTCACTCCTCATCTGTTTCATTCTTTTGTTGATCTTTCCATTTTCTTTTTAATTTGCCACTAGCAGTATCACCTCTTTTACATTTCAGCCTCCTGTAAAACATCAGTATTACTTATCATAATACAGTTCCACTTAATACACTGTTCACTCCCTTAAGCATTTCACTTTCCCTTAACGGACATGCTTGTTTACACTACCTTTTGAGGTCATGCTCATTTACACACCCGCAGCCTCAGGTGTGGGCATTTGGATGTCTGTGTGGTCGTGTGTGTGAATGTGTGTACTATTGCTAGTGGAAGAGCAACAGCTAGAATATTCCATTCTATTAAGCAGTCATTCTTTTCATACTCCATGTGCAAATGAAGAGGGGAGAAGCCCAAATAACTGATACAATTGGAAGTATCTTCTGCCTTGCACTTCATAGAAGTTTGCAGAGGGTAGATGTAGATTTAGATATAGTAACCCTCCCCCCTCCCCAAAATTGTTAAATTTGAAATATTTGCTAAATATACAGGGTGATTCAAAAAGAATACCACAACTTTAAAAATGTGTATTTAATGAAAGAAACATAATATAACCTTCTGTTATACATAATTACAAAGAGTATTTAAAAAGGTTTTTTTTTTTCACTCAAAAACAAGTTCAGAGATGTTCAATATGGCCCCCTCCAGACACTCTAGCAATATCAACCCAATACTCCAACTCGTTCCACACTCTCTGTAGCATATCAGGCGTAACAGTTTGGATAGCTGCTGTTATTTCTCGTTTCAAATCATCAATGGTGGCTGGGAGAGGTGGCTGAAACACCATATCCTTAACATACCCCCATAAGAAAAAAATCGCAGGGCTTCTTGGAGGCCAGTGATGAAGTGCTCTGTCACGGGCTGCCTGGCGGCCGATCCATCACCTCGGGTAGTTGACGTTCAGGTTTCATAACTAACCTTTTTCGTAGGACTCTCCATACAGTTGATTGTGGAATTTGCAGCTCTCTGCTAGCTCTGCGAGTCGATTTTCCTGGGCTGCGAACAAATGCTTGCTGGATGCGTGCTACATTTTCATCACTCGTTCTTGGCCGTCCAGAACTTTTCCCTTTGCACAAACACCCATTCTCTGTAAACTGTTTATACCAACGTTTAATACACCACCTATCAGGAGGTTTAACACCATACTTCGTTCGAAATGCACGCTGAACAACTGTCGTCGATTCACTTCTGCCGTACTCAATAACACAAAAAGCTTTCTGTTGAGCGGTCGCCATCTTAGCATCAACTGACGTTGACACCTAGTCAACAGCACCTCAAGCGAACAAATGTACAACTAAATGAAACTTTATAGCTCCCTTAATTCGCCGACAGATAGTGCTTAGCTCTGCCTTTTGTCGTTGCAGAGTTTTAAATTCCTAAAGTTGTGGTATTCTTTTTGAATCACCCTGTACAACATGAAATTGCTTAGCTACTTTTTAAATGTTATTACCCACCTAAAATAATAATCTTGTGTTATAACTTTGTTGTGTCATAACTTTAGCATATATACATTACACAATCAGTGACAGCATATATACATGAGGTAATCTAGAATACAATTTAATTATTACTGTAATGGAAAGTTATAGATGAAATGCAAACAGTGATTGAGAAGACAGACACCCACATAACTTTAAGACAAAATTATGAGTGGCAGATAGGCTCACCACAAAATATTGATGACTCCTTAAGCCTTTGGACACTCATTCTTCTTTGTAGCAGAAAGTTTAAACATACAGGTGTACTCACTCTTTAGATGCACCAGTTTATGTTGTAAGAGGAATATAGGCTGTACAAGCAATGTAATAACTTTCTTGATACCTCGTTTTTTCTGCTGTTAACATAATCCTGCTCAAGAAACATCACCTTATTTGCTTACCATTAGCAGTAGCAGGACGCGTGAGGCTAAGGTCTCCTTCAGAAACATGCTGAGCTGGTCTGTTTGGACCAATATCATTATCACTGGTGAAGCTCTCATTTATGTAGCCACCTCCACCATCCTTTCTATATCCAATAGCCTTGACCTTACTACTGATACTGCTTTCCATATCTAACTTTCGTTGAGCTGAACTGAAAGTTGAAGATTGTAAGAAAGAAATGTTGATAGCCAAATGATGTGGGAAGATTGTTGTAATATTTTTACAATGTATATACAGAGCTATAAAAGAACAGACAAGGAAAGTACTGGAACTATAAACCGTGAAATGCTTGCTCATATCAACTGTGTTATTTCAAATTTCAGGGAAAAGTGAGTTTCTCAGTTAGTAAGAGCTAGAAGAAAGGTAACTAACGATGAAATTATACAAATGTGACAATCTGTTGTTTATGAGGAACTACTAAAAAGAAAGCCAAAATTTGACAGCGTTTTGAAAAATAAGCTGTATACAAAAACTATAAATCTACTTACGTTGGAAACTTTTGTGCTGGTGTTAAATCATTTCCATTAATAAGTTTTTTGTTCACAATGTTTGCAGTTAGATCCTCTTCAACACTGTGCAGCTTTTCTTGCTCCTTTTCAAAATATTCATACAATCTGTTTGTCCACTGTCCAACTGCTCTAATATGAAGCCACATATAATCTGTGGCCAATCAGAAATGTGCATCAATCCAGAATGTTACAAGTGAAACTACAGAGCTTACTCATACTATCAGTACAACAGTGTAAGAGCTATAGTAATAGATTTTGCATTATACTTTTAATTACCTTCCTGCTCTGGTGCACTGCTGATGGTAAATGGATGCCACTCATATTTAGCAATTGCAGGAATGTTAGCAAATACATAATCTCCTGGATGAAAATCAAAATGGTGTGGCCTCTTAATTACAAGATGAATTACTTTAGAGGGAAGCACAAGACCTGAACTAATGTATGTTTTTCCTCTGTTAGATCGTAACCATACTAGACGTAGTATTCGTTCTATGATGTAAATAATAGCTGGAGCCACAAACCATTTCCAAAAATTTGGAGCATGAAAAATTACTAGCACCCAGAATGGAATATAAAGCAAATGAGTCCAGTAAAAAACCTGCAAAGTAGATCAAATTATGATATTATCTTAAAAATTTAAGTGTGTGTCACATCCAAGAATCCTATAATAAACTTACTAACCTCGAAACAACCTCCTCGCCGGACAAAAGGCTGAGAACATATGAACATTATAAAAAGAATAATGATCAGCACAACTCCAGTAGGATTGGCAGCCCCACCTACTAAACCGAACAAACCTGGTCTACTTGTTAGGATCCATTCAGTGAGAGTATAGTTATTGGCATTTACCACAGGATCATTTACAACCAAGAGACCTGCAAAAAGAAAATAGTTTCCAGAACCTGAACATGACAATGATGGTTTATTTATAATTATTAATGAGTACTTACTGAAGTTCAGGAGATGCATTATGGTGTGCCACACACTAAATATAAATATTAATACTCCAACTAATTTGTGGAAGTATATGTGCTGATCAAGGGGCAATATTGTACTGAATCCTCTTGTACGCAAAAATGTTATACAGTGTCTGAGCATTAACACCAATACAAACATGCAGTCAAAATTGAGACATTGGCCTGAAAAAAAAAAAGGAGAACATTCTATTTATAGAATATCATTTTTAAAAATAATGAGATAATGATAATTATGTTTGAAAAACATTGTATTACATTCTATTATTTATCATGCTTGTGGGTGGTCTGGACTCTCTCCAGATGGGGAAAAGTACTCTCTCTCTCTCTCTCTCTCTCTCTCTCTCTCTCTCTCTCTCTCTCTCTCTCTCTCTCTCTCTCTCTCTCTCTCTCTCTCTCTCTCTCTCTCTCTCCCTCTTCTCTTCCCAAATAATTAATAACAATAATCAACAGCAGCAACAGCAGCTGCTTGGCACCTGATGCCAGATGGAGGCCACCCCTAAGGTTTTACATGCATTATGATCTTCAGTTCTAAGCAGCTACAGTACTCCTGTAGGTTTCCTGATCCTGGCTACACACCTATCATCATTATGCCATGTTTGTTTTCCTATCTCTTTGAATCCAGTAAGTAACTCAATCCACACATCCACTTGTATGGCTAAATATCCCATTCAGCTCCATTCCATTTTCATCTCAGCACTGATAGTGTGTTCCACCATATTCTGCTCCGTGCTCAATTTGTTTGTTTTCATATATTTTCAAGAATTCATTTCAGACACACTGAAAACTAAGTTTTCCCACATTTACATAACATAAGGAGAGCAACTGCTTATCTATAGTGGTCTAATGTGTGGTGCACAAACACATGTAACAGAAAACAGCTGTCAAACTAGCTTATGAGCTCTTGCTCAGCTTGCCAGTTTGGCAATAGCCCTGCATTTCACTTAGAAGTTTGGTTGCTTGTCATGCTCACACAGAATGCTGTACAGTAATTGCAGCATAACTGATGAGGCTGAACAGTATGACCACTGCCCATCATGATGATGAAAATTACCTGGTGATGTTGCGGGTATGTGACGTGACAACAAAAATATGTAAGTAGAGCAGAGACAGATGGGGGATCAACCTAATGAAAATATAGGCTGCAAAAGGGGAGATCTATTGAGATAAGTAACTTTGACAAAGGGCAGATTATTATTACACAGAGCCTTTGAATGAATATCTTGAAAACAGTGAAGTTGATTAAATGTACATGTGCTACTGTCTTAACTATGGAAGAAGGTAGAAAGACAGTGAAAGTACCACTAGGCACTAAATGATTGGACATCGATGACTCTTCACAGAACACAGGGTTCAGAGGTTTGTCTGCACTGTAAAGTAGGCTCAAAGGTGATCCGTGGCATCTATACCAAAAGAGCACAATGCTGGTGCATGCACAAGTGTTTAGTGCACACCATTCAATATATACTGTTGAAGATGGAGCTCCACAGCAGACCACCCCAGCATGTTCACATGTTGACCCAATGACATCAGCTACAATAACAGTGGGCACGGGACCATTGGCATTCGACCGTCAATGAATGGAAATGTGCCAGCTCTTTGGGTGAATCATGTTTTTGCTACACTAGGTCGATAGTCATCTCCACAAATGCCATTGTTTAGGTGACCAGTGGCTTGAAATGTCCAGCACACCATGGAAGCAGGCTGGTGGGAGGAGTATGGAGTATTATGCTATGGGAGACATTCTCCTGTGCTGGCATGGGACCTAAGGTAGCTGACAGCTGTGAACCATCTGCATCCTTTCATGCTTTATGTCTTTCATGATGGTAATGCCATCTTTCAGCAGTATAATTGTCCATGTCTCAGAGTCAGAACCATGCTACAGTGGTTTCAGGAGCATTATAGTGCACTCGTGTTGATGCCTCAGTGACCAAATTCACCTGATGCCATCCTATGGAACCCATCTGTGTTGCTTTTGGGTGCTATCACCACACACACATATCAGTGGCCCTTTATTTATGTGAATTACATAGCCAGTGCATAGACATCTAATGCCACATATCTCCACAAACCTACCAACGAACTTCTTTTGTTGACCATTCTGTTATCTTCTATGTCTGTAATACAAAAACTGTTGGCTATAGGCTATACAGCTTTTAGTCTTATTGTAATTCATTTTAAGTTCTGTTAAGATCATCTATTCATTTAAGTTTATTTGCTCTAGAGGCAAACAATACAGTATCATGAGTGAAATGAAGGTGGTTCAGAGGTATGTTCCATTAACATATATTCCCTCTTCATTTTCACAGTTTAATTATTTAACAAATTATCTAATGTTGTAGTGTTTGATTACTGCTCATCCAAGTCCTGCCCCCCCCCCCCCCCCCCAACATGTGGATTCTTTTATTTCATGGTTGTATTAATTCCACTCATTCTAGTAGCAGTAGAGTTAACAAGATACTGAATGAGTTTTTCCTTTTTTTAATGTACAATAATGGGATTTTGTGTCACCAATAATGAATACACAAGGGCACACTAAACTAGATTCAAATTAGCACTCACATAGAGTAACATCCTAACACAAGAACAATAATTTGCTTAATTATACAATAAAATTTAAGATTTTATATTTGCACTCAAATTGTTGGGATATTCCAGCAGTACAACAGAAGTACATACCACCATGCTCATTTATTTTGAAAAAATTACCAATTAAAAGAAAGAAGGTCATTAGAGTTGGAACAAGAGCTTGGAGTGGGGAAAGACATCAATTGTGCCTTTTCAAACAAACCATGCTGGAATTCATGAGCAATTTAGGGACATCACATAAAATCTAAATCTTGATGGGTGGACAGGATTTGAACCACTGTTCTCCTTGAATGCAAGTCCAGTGATTGCTCCGTATCACCAGATGAGTAAAATTATCTTTACATCAGATATTCCTTCAATTTCCTCTTGCAGTTGGTGCTCCAAAAGCAGAGCTTTTGATGTCTGTTGGTTAAGAATTGATCACTTTGCCAGCTGAGCAACATATCTTTCTAAACGTGGATGAAGTTTATTTTGCTGCTGTGGAAGTCCTTTTTTGACCCTGTATTATGGTCTTATTCACTAATCATGCAACAGTGTGTTGGATTGATACCACTTAAGATGCTAAGTGCTCTCTTCTGAGCTAATAATAATTTCATCTATTTACTTTTCTTCACAGGGCTTTATTATCCTGATAGACAATGGCATAAGACAACATTGGATGTAAATATCTGAAACAACAGCTCTGACAGTACGCACATGTGCTGTTGCTTACCCTGCTGCATTATCAACTGGGAGAAATTTATTGTTTGCATTGAGTGTAAACTTGTTCACTGTAGCAAAGCAGAGTGAGAGATAATGTATGAATTTAAAGAACTGCGAAGGAGCTGTACAGAGTTTTGTGGGTCTCCCATGTTCACTGTGTTGCATTTTGGTGAAGATGGACTGCCATTATCAGAAAATGTGGTCTCCTCTTTACTATCTGTTGGAAGAAAGAACTTTATCCATGCCTCACTATTCTATTTCAATTAGGAAAGTCTGCTTTCTTTAGAAGAATGCCATCTTTGCACAATTAAAAGCCTTGGATAGGTCAATAGAATTCAGTCTTTTGCTATATTACTGTTTAAGAGGTTTTAGAATTTGATCAGTGAAGAAGGAAGCAGCATTATCTATTGATAGCCCTCACTGGAAACCAAACTGACATCGACTGATAATGTTGTGACTGTGGAGGTGAGAAAGAATACTCCTGAACACTAGTTTACCTAGGACCTGTTTATTAACAGGGAGTATGTGTGGTAGTCTGATACAGCTGTTTTAACACCTTCCCAAAAATTTGGGTCACATAAGCTTATTTTAATCTCTAGGATAATATCTTGTTGCAGAGATTCATAAAATATGTGACAGGACTACACTTATAGAATCACAGCAGTGCTTACATATCCTTGTAGAAACACTATAAGCTGCATTAGCGATTTTTTACTTTTGTCTCTTTATTATCTGTTTGATCTCAGAAAGTGTGATTGGAGTTACAGCCATCTCAACTACTTTCTTGCTTCACTTTCTGCAGAATGACTTATCACTTCAATCACAAAGCCTTTACAGCAATTTCTATTTGTGTATATTAAAACCTTGCAATTTGTTTTGTCAGCAACTACTTCAATTTTTTTTTTTTTTTTTTTTTTACTGCTTTGCCACTTTTCCATGTCTATTGCAGGCATGAGACCACCTTTTTTCCTATTATACCTTTTTATGAGTGATATATATAGCTTTGAATTCTTATTAATTCTTTCCCTACTTTATAATACACTATACATTGCTCTTTCAACGAGATAAGGTGTAATGCATATAACTCTTATTATGGCCATTCAAAAAGGAACTATCCAGAGGCTATAAAGTAACTCCACTGAAGGGACCATAATGCCATTTCCTGCAGGAGAAGGTATGGCCCCGAACTCACTGCTGTAGAGACGTTAGGGCAACCCCCATGTGAATACAGAGCAAGCATATACATGAGTTGACTGTCCACTGCACTCAGTCATGCTGAAAACTGAAAAATGGATGCTTCAAAGGAAGAGCAAAGAGGCATGCTGCATTTCCTGACAGCAAACCTAATGTGGGGAATGGAACCTCATCAAAAAATGGCATTACAAAGAGCATTGTGTTCCTGTTTCAAGGATAAAGGCATGACAACAGCAACTGAAGGGAGGAGGATGATGATGATGGCCAGTGACACATGATCTGGAATGCTCCATCACATTACTGATACCTTTGTCCAGGAGGTGGATCCCCTCATTGATGAAGACCAGTGAGTTTCATTGCCAGCCATTGGCTCACATCAGATTGAGCATCGATACTGCAATGGACATTCAGTGTTCTCCATAACTTGTGCCATTCTTTGATGAATTTCCGTTCCTCACAGTATTTTTGCTGTAAGGAAATACAATACACTTCTTTGCTCTTCTTTAGAAGCCTCCATTTCTCTGTTTTCAATACTACTGAGTGCAGTGAACAGTCAACGCATGCGCTTGTACCCTCTGTCATGATGTGGATGCACATCTGCCTCCCTCTAGTGGCGAGTGTTGACACTCAGTTCTCTTGTAGGCACCACACCTTGTTCTGGTAGGCACCACACCTTGTTCTGTAGACAACGGTATTACAATCCCTTCAACAGTTTTCATTTTACAGCCTCTGGTTCATTTCTTTTTGAATGATCCTAATACTGTACAAGGGACTATGATATCTTTTGCAATATGTTTCATTTTGGTTACCTAAGAATATTTCCCATGGTTTTCTGGAGAAGCAGAAGCAAACAACAGCACGAACTCATTAGATAAACAGTTGAATTTGTTGTCGACATTCCCTTCCATCTACAGGGAAAACCAGAAAACCACAGACAAACCTTTAGAAGTGAAAGTGTGGACAAAGACGAAGTGATGTTTGTCTTTTAAACATAGACTCCAAAATGCGTACCTTATGAGCTAAGATTACTTGTTCAGCAGAAGAGATGTGCTTCACAGGAGTGAAAATGAAGAAGTGCTAATAGCTCTGAAAGTTTGTCAGTGTGTTCTGGTTCACCCCATACATTTCCCTGTGTTCCAACTGAGATTTAAATAAGACTGATAGCCAATCATAAAGTTGTAAACATAGGAGTCGATATCTTACCATCTACAATAGAGTTAGCTCATTGCTGTAGATTTTTGGTGTTAGTATAAAGAAATTTCATGTCAACATTCATCAACATGAATATACTGGAATACTTACTAATTAAACATAGTAATTGGTTTCAGTGTGACAGACTTTGCATTTATGCTTGTTTAAGGAGATATGAAACAAAAAGTTGTGGAAGCGGAAGACACTAAAATATCTAAAAGAAATTATTGACAAGGGTACACAAGTAGTATAGAGCTGCAAAAATTACCCCTAGACCTCAATAGGCTAAACCAAATGTGTACAAATGACAACAACAACAACAACAAAAGAAATCAGTTTCTGGCTGTTTTCTGCAATGTTGTTAAATCTGTATACTTTACTGCTTTATTCTACATAAGAAAGGCTAGGCAATGGAGGTGGCATTGCAGCTGAGGCACTGCATCCATTTTAAGGTGAATCATGGTTCAAATAGCCAGCCAGATGTCTAGATTTATGTTTCACTAAAGAGAAATTTGAGTATGAGGAGAAATATGAGGATTGTTTCTTTGAAAATACAGGATGTAGATAAAGTCTGGGAACACTTTCAATTATTTATTGCACAAGAACTAAACATTGTACGGATGTCATACATATTGCATTTTGAAGGGAAACATTCAACATGCGAGCCATGAGTGACCTGGCAGATGTCAATATGGTAATCGAATTCTTGCCATACCCGTCCCAGCAGAGCATCGTAGACAGTGGCAGTCACTTCCCATATTCTGTCCCGGAGCTCTGCTACATCACTTGGTAGAGGCAGTACATACACCATATCTTTAATATGTCCCCACAGAAAGAGAGTCATATGGAGTGAGATCTGGTGATCAGAGAGGCCATTTAATGAAACAGCTGTCCCCTTCTGTACCACAGTTATCCATCAATGTGGCAGCTCCGTGTTCAGGTCCCCGCAAACTTCACGATGAAAATGAGGTGGAGTCCCATCCTGCTGAAAGATGAATGGTGAGTCCAATTGCATTTGAGGCATCAGCCATTGCTGCAGCATATCCAAGTAGGAATATCCAGTGACCGTGCTCTCAGAAAAGAAGAATGGCTGCGCAGTTTTCGATGTGACATGGCACAAAAAACATTTACCTTTTGGGGAATCACACTCTTAATTCAATGCATTCGTGTGGATGTTTTGTACCCCAAATTCAACAATTATGCCTGTTCACTTTCCCACTAGTGTAATAAGTGGCTTTGTTGCTAAAAATTAAGTGATCAACAATGCCATCCCCATCCTCATTCAATCGTTGCAACTGCAAACAAGACTCAAAACGTTTGTCTTTTTCATCTTCATTGAGCTTCTGCACGAGCTCCAATTTGAATGGTTTCATAGACAGCTTCTGTTGCAGGACTTTTGACACTGTCATTGGAGCCATTTTGAGTTGACGGGATACATGATGCACCAGTTTCTTTGGACTTCTTATGAATGTCTCTCATACATGCTCCACATTCATTTCATTCACACTGGGATGTCCACTTCTTCTTGCCAGTTACATGCAACCTGTCATAATGCATTTGTTGTGCCAGTGGTAAATTGCGTTCCTTTTTAGTGGCTTCTTACTGTATTTGATTTTAAACATCCATTGAACAGCTGTAGCACTTTTTTTTTTATTCCCAACACATAGAAAGCTCACTCTGCATCTGAACTCACCATGTTTGAGACCAGCGCTGACTATCGGCAAATTATCAAACTATGCTATGGCAGTACACATGAAAAGAAACTTTCAGGGTCTCTCTTCAAAATGACTTATGTACGATATCTGTACAATGTTTGGTTCTTGTGCAATGAATAATTGAAAGTGTTCCTGGACTTTATGTACACCCTGTAGATGATATCAACAACTTGACATTAAAACCTCTGTTCCTTCCTACTTTCCATGCTTCATTCCTTTCTCCTTTCCTGGGCAATATTTGCAGATTCTGTGCCATTTCCAGGTGTTATTCTCACAATTGTTCCTTTTATTTGCTCCTTTATGTCTGCAGTCATCTCTTCCTTCTCATTACAACAATAATGTTACACTCATCATAGAATAGTTTAAGAAACATACCAATAGTAACAATCTTGGGCATAATGAATGGATGAATGGTACTGGTAACTTAGCACTAATTTGCTGCCAACTTTGGCTACCATTACAAATGAGGGTTGTAATAATGGAAGATATCAGTGGAACACTGACCACAAATAACACAGGGTGGCAATTCTGGGAAACCTGGAAGTCTCAAGGAGTTGAATTATACCTGGAAAAAATCAGGTAAATCTCAGGAAATTTCAGGAATTTTGTAAAATCTCAGGGTATTGTGTGGTTTTTAAACTAACATTGGAATTTAATTTTATTGAGATTTCTATAACACAAAATTTAAAATACATCATATTAATTATTTGAATATTAGTCCACATAGATTATGATTATTAAAAACTGCAGTTAAACTACAGCCAAAAGGACGATAAAAAAATTTATCACCCCTATTTCACAATATTTTCCAGCAAGAAAATTAACTGTATCTACAAATATTGATTTGAATTTGTACAGTTCGCTTTCAGGATGGGGAAACCGATTTATAACCCCATTTTGGATTTGATACATGGTACAGTGTATTCTATGTAATATGTAGGTACTTACCACAAGCTCTTGCAAAAATGACAAAGGTATTATGATTTCGATACTCAATTGCTCGTGACACGAAGAGAGCAACATTAATAATGATTACGAACATCAGAAACACCAAATAAACATAATTATTCTTCATATATGGTCGAGTCAGCTGATAGGGAACAAGCGCTGCAAGCCTCCTTGTTAGTGATTTAGGTGGAGCTTTGGGCTTTGGTGGCACTAGCCATCGATCAATGCTGTAAACATAGAAATTCAAGAGTACAGTCAGTCTATTTTACAGGAACTACAAATAATCTACATTTAAATACATTGGGTCTGTTACAAGCTGATGGTATAGTCTAGAACACAGAATAAGTTCATAGAAGTCACGTTACATCTTGACTGGTACACTATTTGAGCAGATAAATTGTTGATCTCCACGGACTTAAGGTGCCTCAATTAAACCTCTTCGTACAACTGGAGTCAATAAGACCCCACAAGCACAATGAAAAATTACTTTGCGTCTATATGGCCCCAGTGGTACAGAGAGAGAAAAAATTCTGATAGGAGGAGGCTTAAGATAATTTCATCAGAGTTTGGTGGTTAAATACTCTCTTCCATGGTAACAGAGAAAGGTATGGTTAAACAGACAAAATTTACCAAACTCCTGTTGTTTTCGATCTTGATGTTATCTGATTAAAACATATGATGTTACTGTAGATGATGCTTAAGACATAAATTTGTATCATTTCAGAGTTCTGTTTTTCAATTGCTTTGATTAGTGATTTCTCAAAAGTTATAAAACACATTCTCAAAATCAGTAAATTCAAGATGAAGTGGGAACATTACTTCTTCCTGTAACCATGTTCACAAATTTCAAGTGGTTCATCATGCGGCATCCACCCCCTAGATCTATTTGTTCCCTATGCTGATTGAAGTGTAATGTTTCTGCTAGAATAATAGTGAGAACATTCGTAAAAAAATTTGTATAAAACTGAGTGAAGCAAATAGTTCGCATTCTTCAAATCTTCTGTAACTCAAATGAAACTATTATGGCACTTTTGTAAGTGGCCAGAGTATTTAAGACATTTTCATATAGAACAAACAAAATATACCATTGTGAGTTCAAAGCTCCCAAAAGCCATTGTAATAAAAACAGTGAGGCGCACAAAACAAAAATGAAAACAAGCAAAATTGCTACATAAATTTACTACCAGTAAAATTATATATATATATATATATATTGAAGGCCACCTATTCTATAATCTTTTTTTCTCAAAATACCTTATAGTTAAATTTTCCAAAAGGCCTTCATGCTTTTCCAGTTGGTTTTTAAGTGCTTCAAAAGTAATGGTTCCTCTGTTTTCTGGGTCAGCATCTTCAAATAATGCCATAGTTAGGTCATCAATTTGATCCTCACTAAATTTCATTCCATTCTCCTCCATGCATGCTCTCATCACATGCTGCAGTTCCCTGTGCTGAATTAAGCCATCACCTGATTGATAAACAACAAAGAAATAAAAATATATGTTCAGTTTGCAGCAACTTTCTGTTGATACAGTACATTATAGCAAAAAATACAATACCTAACAAACCAGAGGAAAGCTGAAGCCGCACAGCACAAAAGTTTACTACAAAAATATTTTCACATTTAACTTTGATTTTCAGGGTGGTGAAATTTTGAGTTTTGAAATTGGGTAGATATAAATTATACTGTTTGCTGGCATTTGCAAAATTTATGAAAACTTATCAAAAAATGGTAAAGGTGTGAATGGTACCTATTTATGATAACTACAAACATTATTATTATTATTTCCTTTGCTTTCTCAGACGTTAAGTCCGGTTAAAAATGGAGTGACGCGGACCTTGATCAAGCGTCACTTCCTTTTAACTGTACGGTATGTGTTATATTGCATTTAGGAACTTTCGGGTAATTGAACATGTATCAATAATTACGGATTTCTGTAGTTGTATATATATGTTTGGATGTAGCTGTATTGCATTGATGTACTGGTGGATATTGTGTGGTATGACTCCTGTAGTTGATAGTATAATTGGTATGATGTCAACTTTATCCTGATGCCACATGTCTTTGACTTCCTCAGCCAGTTGGATGTATTTTTCAATTTTTTCTCCTGTTTTCTTTTGTATATTTGTTGTATTGGGTATGGATATTTCGATTAGTTGTGTTAATTTCTTCTTTTTATTGGTGAGTATGATGTCAGGTTTGTTATGTGGCGTTGTTTTATCTGTTATAATGGTTCTGTTGCAGTATAATTTGTATTCATCATTCTCCAGTACATTTTGTGGTGTATACTTGTACGTAGGAACGAGTTGTTTTAAAAGTTTATGTTGTAAGGCAAGCTGTTGATGTATTATTTTTGTGACATTGTCATGTCTTCTGGGGTAGTCTGTATTTGCTAGTATTGTACATCCGCTTGTGATGAGATCTACTGTTTCTATTTGTTGTTTACAAAGTCTGCATTTATCCGTTGTGGTATTGGGATCTTTAATAATATGCTTGCTGTAATACCTGGTGTTTATTGTTTGATCCTGTATTGCAATCATGAATCCTTCTGTCTAACTGTATATATTGCCTTTTCTTAGCCATGTGTTGGATGCGTCTTGATCGATGTGTGGCTGTGTTAGATGATACGGGTGCTTGCCATGAAGTGTTTTCTTTTTCCAATTTACTTTCTTCATATCTGTCGATGTTATGTGATCTAAAGGGTTGTAGAAGTTGTTATGAAATTGCAGTGGTGTAGCCGATGTATTTATATGAGTGATTGCCTTGTGTATTTTGCTAGTTTCTGCTCGTTCTAGAAAGAATTTTCTTAAATTGTCTACCTGTCCATAATGTAGGTTTTTTATGTCGATAAATCCCCTTCCTCCTTCCTTTCTGCTTAATGTGAATCTTTCTGTTGCTGAATGTATGTGATGTATTCTATATTTGTAGCATTGTGATCGTGTAAGTGTATTGAGTGCTTCTAGGTCTGTGTTACTCCATTTCACTACTCCAAATGAGTAGGTCAATATTGGTATAGAATAAGTATTTATAGCTTTTGTCTTGTTTCTTGCTGTCAATTCTGTTTTCAGTATTTTTGTTAGTCTTTGTCTATATTTTTCTTTTAGTTCTTCTTTAATATTTGTATTATCTATTCCTATTTTTTGTCTGTATCCTAGATATTTATAGGCATCTGTTTTTCCATCGCTTCTATGCAGTCACTGTGGTTATCCAATATGTAATCTTCTTTTTTAGTGTGTTTTCCCTTGACTATCCTATTTTTCTTGCATTTGTCTGTTCCAAAAGCCATATTTATATCATTGCTGAATACTTCTGTTATATTTAGTAATTGGTTGAGTTGTTGATTTGTTGCTGCCAGTAGTTTTAGATCATCCATGTATAGCAAATTTGTGATTTTGTGTTGGTATGTTCCAGTAATATTGTGTCAATAATTTGTATTATTTAGGATGCTGGATAGAGGGTTCAGAGCAAGGCAGAACCAGAAAGGACTTAATGAATCTCCTTGGTACAGGGTGTTTCAAAAATGACCGGTATATTTGAAACGGCAATAAAAACTAAACGAGCAGCGATAGAAATACACTGTTTGTTGCAATATGCTTGGGACAACAGTACATTTTCAGGCAGACAAACTTTCGAAATTACAGTAGTTACAATTTTCAACAACAGATGGCGCTGCAAGTGATGTGAAAGATATAGAAGACAACGCAGTCTGTGGGTGCGCCATTCTGTACGTCGTCTTTCTGCTGTAAGCGTGTGCTGTTCACAACGTGCAAGTGTGCTGTAGACAACATGGTTTATTCCTTAGAACAGAGGATTTTTCTGGTGTTGGAATTCCACCGCCTAGAACACAGTGTTGTTGCAATAAGACGAAGTTTTCAACGGAGGTTTAATGTAATCAAAGGACCGAAAAGCGATACAATAAAGGATCTGTTTGGAAAATTTCAATGGACTGGGAACGTGACGGATGAACGTGCTGGAAAAGTAGGGCGACCACGTACGGCAACCACAGAGGGCAACGCGCAGCTAGTGCAGCAGGTGATCCAACAGCGGCCTCGGGTTTCCGTTCGCCGTGTTGCAGCTGCGGTCCAAATGACGCCAACGTCCACGTATCGTCCCATGCGCCAGAGTTTACACCTCTATCCATACAAAATTCAATCGCGGCAACCCCTCACCGCCGCTACCATTGCTGCACGAGAGACATTCGCTAACGATATAGTGCACAGGATTGATGACGGCGATATGCATGTGGGCAGCATTTGGTTTACTGATGAAGCTTATTTTTACCTGGACGGCTTCGTCAATAAACAGAACTGGCGCATATGGGGAACCGACAAGCCCCATGTTGCAGTCCCATCATCCCTGCATCCTCAAAAAGTACTGGTCTGGGCCGCCATTTCTTCCAAAGGAATCATTGGCCCATTTTTCAGATCCGAAACGATTACTGCATCATGCTATCTGGACATTCTTTGTGAATTTGTGGCGGTACAAACTGCCTTAGACGACACTGCAAACACCTCGTGGTTTATGCAAGATGGTGCCCGGCACATCGCACGGCCGACGTCTTTAATTTCCTGAATGAATATTTCGATGATCGTGTGATTGCTTTGGGCTATCCGAAACATACAGGAGGCGGTGTGAATTGGCCTCCCTATTTGCCAGACATGAACCCCTGCGACTTCTTTCTGTGGGGACGCTTGAGAGATCAGGTGTACCGCCAGAATCCAGAAACAATTGAACAGCTGAAGCAGTACATCTCATCTGCATGTGAAGCGATTCCGCCAGACACATTGTCAAAGCTTCGAGTAATTTCATTCAGAGACTACGCCATATTATTGCTACGCATGGTGGATATGTGGAAAATATCGTACTATAGAGTTTCCCAGACCGCAGCGCCATCTGTTGTTGAAAATTGTAACTACTGTAATTTCGAAAGTTTGTCTGCCTGAAAATGTACTGTTGTCCCAAGCATATTGCAACAAACGGTGTATTTCTATCGCTGCTCGTTTAGTTTTTATTACCGTTTCAAATATACCGGTCATTTTTGTAACACCCTGTATATTCCACATTTAATCTGTATTGGCTGTGATGTGACATTATTTGAATTTGTTTGGATATTAAGAGTGGTTTTCCAACTTTTCATTACTATGTTTAGGGACTGTATCAATTTAGGATCTACTTTGTATATTTCCAATATTTGTAGTAACCATGAGTGGGGTTCACTATCAAAAGCTTTTTGGTAATCAATGTATGCATCGTGCAGCGACCTTCGTTTAGTTTTAGCTTGATATGTCACCTCTCCATCTATTATCAGTTGCTCTTTACATCCTTGTGCTCCTTTGCAACAGCCTTTTTGTTCTTCATTTATAATTTTGATCTGTGTTGTATGTGTCATTAATTTCTGTGTAATGACTGAAGTTAATATTTTTTATATTGTTGGTAGGCATGTTATGGGGCGATATTTTGCTGGGTTTGCTGTGTCTGCTTGATCTTTAGGTTTCAGATAAGTTATTCCATGTGTAAGTGTATCAGGGAATGTGTATGGGTCTGCAGTGTAACTGTTAAATAATTTAGTTAGATGTGAATGTATTGAGGTGAACTACTTTATCCAGAAATTTGATATTTTATCATTTCCAGGGGTTTTCCAATTGTGCGTAGAATTAATTGGTCGGGTGACTTCATGTTGCAAAATTATCACTTCAGGCATTTGTGGTATCATCTTGTATGAGTCTGTTTCTGCTTGTGTCCACGTGCGTGTCTTATGTTGTACCGGGTTTGACCATATGTTGCTCCAGATGTGTTCCATGTCTGTTGTGTTTGGTGGATTGTCTATTTTAATGTGTGTGTTGTCTAATGTCTGGTAAAATTTCTTTTGGTTTGTGTTGAATGTTTGGTTTTGTTTCCTTCTATTTTCACTTTTTTTGTATCTTCTAAGTCGTTTGGCCAATGCTTGTAATTTCTGCTTCTTTTCATCTAATTGCTCTATCGCTTCTTGTTGTGAGATGTTACCTAACCTTTTTCGTTTTTTGTCCGATATTTCATTTCTTAGAAATTGTGTTAGCTGTCCGAAGTCTTTTCTCAGTTTTTCTATTCTGATCTGTAGCCTGTGTTGCCATGCTGGTTTTGTGGGTTTCTTCTGTGTGTTGGTTGGTTCTGATCTCTGCCTAGTGTGTATATGTAGTGTAGTGAGTGCTCCTATATAAACCAGTAGTTTTAACTCTTCCATAGTTGTATTTTCATTTATTTTGTTGTGTATGATTGTGTTGATAGTTGTAATTGTTGTTTCGACTTGTGGGTTATTTGGTGGTCTATGCAAGAATGGTCTAATGTCTGTATTTGTGTCTTTGTATTCTATATATGTCAACTGAAATTTTTCTTCTATACCTAACATGTGTGTCACTTCGCGTTCTATTTGTGCTTGTTCTGGTGGCTGTCTTAAGATTTCGTTTTCCTCTGATTGTGTAATTGATGCATGTTGGTCTTTGTTTGTTTGCTCTGGGATGTTTGAGTCCATAAATCATTTGCCGTGTGGCTAGCAGTGTCGTTACCATTGTGGACGGGTATAGGGTTCAAGCGTCATTTTCTTCTTCTTCTTCTTCTTCTTCTTCTTCGTGCACATTATTTTGTTCCAGTATTTGTTGTACTTGTTGTTTGATGTTTTCTAATTCTGACTGGGGTATCCTGTTATTTTTGATTATTACATGGATCTGATTGGCTAGTCATTGTTCTGTTAAAAATTTTAATTCTGGGTATCTGGTAATAAATGTTGTGCATACTTGTGATCTGTATCCAGTTGTGTTGGTTCCTAAGTTTGTTGCTTGGTAATAACAGAACATGAGGTGTCGGTTAACTTCATCTGACCATCTCATCCTCTGTCCGTTTTCCTTCTAGTGTGGTTGCAGGAATCATATCCTGCAAAACACCTCTATTTGGATTTAAATCATTTTCCGTGTGGCTAGCAGTGTCGTTACCATTGTGGCGGGCATAGGGTTCAAGCGTTGTCCCTGACCATGACAGCGCCTGTCCGAGGCTTCATTAGTTCTGTCCTGAACCAACTAATCACACTAAAAGGGGGGTTAGCCCTATTAGTGGTTTGTTCTTTTTGTCGTCTTTTACGACTGGCAGATCATCATCATCATCATCATCATCATCATCATCATCATCATCATCATCATCATCATCATCATCATCATCATCATCATCATCATCATCATCATCATCATCATCATCATCATCATCATCATCATCATCATCATCATCATCATCATCATCATCATCATCATCATCATCATCATCATCATCATCATCATAATAATAATAATAATAATAATAATAATAATAATAATAATAATAATAATAATAATAATAATAATCTGTATCTCAGTAAGTAAATTTACAAAAGTCCTGAAATGTCTAAAATGTTCACCAGAGTAACTGAAATTTACAACTCTGATGATTAAAGTGAACCAATAGGCAACACTGTTAAGAAAGGAATAATAGCTACAAAACTATATGTTTTCTACAGCTGGTGAGAAGATTGACATACAAGAATCAGATGTTTTTAGTAATTATTCTCAAATGTTTCTGCAAACCTTTGATTTTGGTGTGTAGTGTTGCTGTGGTGTTTCTCATGGTATACACTTGAAGTCATATAGTCCTGCACCAATTTTTAATATGTCTAGAAGGTTGATTGTGTTATACAGTACAACAGCAGGTGATGGTTTAAGCTGGTTTATAAACCCGATGACAAATAATAATTTTCTATCTGCATTTAGCAAATAAAAAGCTCCACACCATCCACGCCTTCAACACAGTTGTCAGTATTCCACCCTTGATATATTATGCTTGTAATTGAACAATGTACACTGCATATGAACATTTGAATTTCTATTTTGTGATATTTCAATTTGTGATTCTGTAGAGCATTATTACAGCATGAATGATGCATTACATTAAACTGTATAAGCTTTCAACATTTATTCTATAGATAATCTATTACCTTTGTTAGCATGTAGCCTGTGAAATGTGTTGGAAGATGTTTGAATGTGTGTGCCATTATTGTTAATTTAAGACACGGTAGTCCCAGAAGAACAAGAGACTCAAGAAAATAAATAAATCATGCCATAGGTATCAATCAGAAAACGTGCCGTTATCCAGTCAATACACTACCCAAATGTTGAGGTGGGGATTCAATAACAACTTTGAGTCTTTTGTCCATAAAATAATTAAACAAAAGCTACTGCCACCACATGCAGCTCTCCACATTCGTCTATACTATGCAAGTGACTCTCTCTTCTTTAATACCGCAAGACACATCCACTAAGCTAGCTTACTTAAGGCAATCCTTGGGCTGCTGCTACAGTTTTTACCCCACAAGTTGCTTCATTTACCAAATTGGAGCAATTTCTTGATGCCACACAATGTTTTCTATCAAATGAGCCTTTCTTTTAGACAGAGTGTGTGAAATTTCTTCTCTCTGCAGTCTTATTTATTATCTCCTCATTCATTATCTGCTATATCCACATAAGAATCAGTATTATTCTGTAGGAGTGCATTTCAAAAGATTCTATTCTCTTCATGTATGCACAATTGATCATCCGTGTTCCACTTCTGTACAAGGAATTGCTCCAGATAAATACTTTCAGAGTAGGCTTTCTTAACATAAATTTACGAGGGCAGTTCAATAAGTAATGCAACACATTTTTTTTCTGAAACAGGGGTTGTTTTATTCAGCATTGAAATACACCAGGTTATTCCCCAATCTTTTAGCTACACAACACTATTTTTCAACGTAATCTTCATTCAATGCTACGGCCTTACGCCACCTTGAAATGAGGGCCTGTATGCCTGCACGGTACCATTCCACTGGTCGATGTTGGAGCCAACATCGTACTGCATCAATAACTACTTCATCATCTGCGTAGTGCCTCCCACCGATTGCGTCCTTCATTGGGCCAAACATATGGAAATCCGACGGTGCGAGATCGGGGCTGTAGGGTGCGTGAGGAAGAACAGTCCACTGAAGTTTTGTGAGCTCCTCTCGGGTGCGAAGACTTGTGTGAGGTCTTGCGTTGTCATGAAGAAGGAGAAGTTCGTTCAGATTTTTGTGCCTACGAACACGCTGAAGTCGTTTCTTCAATTTCTGAAGAGTAGCACAATACACTTCAGAGTTGATCGTTTGACCATGGGGAAGGACATCGAACAGAATAAGCCCTTCAGCGTCCCAGAAGACTGTAACCATGACTTTACCGGCTGAGGGTATGGCTTTAAACTTTTTCTTGGTAGGGGAGTGGGTGTGGCACCACTCCATTGATTGCCGTTTTGTTTCAGGTCCGAAGTGATGAACCCATGTTTCATCGCCTGTAACAATCTTTGACAAGAAATTGTCACCCTCAGCCACATGACGAGCAAGCAATTCCGCACAGATGGTTCTCCTTTGCTCTTTATGGTGTTCGGTTAGACAACGAGGGACCCAGCGGGAACAAACCTTTGAATATCCCAACTGGTGAACAATTGTGACAGCACTACCAACAGAGATGTCAAGTTGAGCACTGAGTTGTTTGATGGTGATCCGTCGATCATCTCGAACGAGTGTGTTCGCACGCTCCGCCATTGCAGGAGTCACAGCTGTGCACGGCCGGCCCGCACGCGGGAGATCAGACAGTCTTGCTTGACCTTGCGGCGATGATGACACACGCTTTGCCCAACGACTCACCATGCTTTTGTCCACTGCCAGATCACCGTAGACATTCTGCAAGCGCCTATGAATATCTGAGATGCCCTGGTTTTCCGCCAAAAGAAACTCGATCACTGCCCGTTGTTTGCAACGCACATCCATTACAGACGCCATTTTAACAGCTCCGTACAGCGCTGTCACCTGTCGGAAGTCAATGAAACTATACGAGACGAAGCGGGAATGTTTGAAAATATTCCACAAGAAATTTCCGGTGTTTTCAACCAAAATTGGCCGAGAAAAAAAATGTGTTGCATTAGTTATTGAACTGCCCTCGTATATTAGACTTTAAAATCTCTCTTTTTCAGAAAACCCTCCTTTGCTGTTGTTAGTCTGAATTTTATATTCCCCACTACTTTGGCCATCATCAGTTATTTTGCTGTCAGAATAACAAAACTGGTCTACTAATTTTGTTGTTGTTGTTCTCTTCAGTCCCGAGACTGGTTTGATGCAGCTCTCCATGCTACTCTATCTTGTGCAAGCTTCTTCATCTCCGAGTACCTACTGCAACCTACATCCTTCTGAATCTGCTTAGTGTATTCATCTCTTGGTCACCCTCTACGATTTTTACCCTCCACGCTGCCCTCCAGTACTAAATTGGTGATCCCTTGATGCCTCAGAACATGTCCTACCAACCGATCCCTTCTTTATTCTCTCATTTTCTCATTTATTTTCTCATCATCTTAATTATTTATCTTTGTTTTATTTTGTTGTTGTTCATATTGCAGTCTCTTTTGAAGTCACTATCCACTCTGTTCAACCGAACTACCAAATCCTCTTAATCATCACTTGAAAACGTGTGGTTACAATGAATTAAAATAGTTTTGTAACTGCCAACAATATTTAACTTTCTAATAATTAAGCCAGTCCGCAGTACTGACCAATCACTGCATAACAACTACTTTTTTTGTCAAACATTGTACTTTCTGTGTGAGGAGGAGTATTAATAACCCTGGTATGCAACAGATAATACCAATGTGTGTATGTTAGTGTGCTTTCATACCATTTCTCTCTTTGTATTCATCCTATTTAACAGTCACCGCTAATGTCAGCTGAATTCCAACCTGTAGTTCTAATGTGTTTACTTTATGCTTAAACTTTACACAATTACAAACTTAGGGAACATATTTAGCAATTTCTGTGGGTTTTAGACACTGATTTTGTGACAAACAATGAAAAATAAATTCAACAATCCAATGGATTAATTACAGTTTTCAAAGTGCTGGGCATGGCAAGATATCTCGTGAAGCATTAGTAAGGTCTTCTCTGAAACCTATGTAGAGCAGCTGGTTTAAAAGCCATGCCTAATAGAAATATGACAAAAATGTAGTAATGGAGGTCCTGGTAGACTGTAAAAAATTTAGAGCACAAAGGATACCACTCAACAAATAATCCAGCTTTCAGACAAAATCATCCACAAAACCAGTAAGTTTTCACCCTTTTTTTGTGCACTTGTTGAAGACCTAATGGCAATGACCTCTTTGAGGTGGTCTATATTGCAACTTGTGTTAGTGACCATGAGGTAGTTGAAGCAACAGTGATTATTTAGTGTAGCTAAAACAAGTACTAAGATTTACATGTTCGGTACAGCAGCTGAAGTGGCAGCTTTGTCATATCTCAAAGAGAAACTCCAAGGAGGATGTGCGTATATGTCTCTTGTCACGACAGATGATTTTTTCCTGTATGGCCTGGGCTGTTTACTACAGAGTTACACATCACTTCCACAGTGTTTGGAGGGCACCAACCTTGCCAACAGGCAGCATACCTTTCACAGCAGTGTGTGCTGTTAGCAGGGTACTATATTGCTATACTATATTGCTACACCAGGTCACGTGCCCTCGCAGCACCATGCAGGGTTCCATGCACTCCTGACTATTTAGGCCGCCACCAGACCATCTGAAGTCAGTAATGACACATGCCTCAAGTCAGCAGTACCAGCAGTTTCATCTAGCCACATCAGCAGTACAGTCTCAGAGCTACCAGTTAGCAGTACCGGCAGTACAGTCCCAGTGCTAAACTCCCGCATTCCCACATACCCAGACCACTGCATCCTCGTCTTCACAAGCAGAATGTCAGCAGTCGCATTCTAGCAGCACCTACCCAGTAATGTTCCAGGTCTTCACGTCACTGCCTATCATGACTCTGGGGTTCATCGTGTAGGCACATCATAGACATTGTCACAGGAGAGAGAGATTTCTGTGGATATTCATCCAAGACATTATAGTTTTGTTTTGGTTTTGTTAATAAATAGTTATTCTTTTAAAGTGCCTTCAGACACTCCTCAGTACAAGGATACTTCACATTGGGTGGACATGTAGAAGAACAGTTCATGATGGATGAGACTCTTCACAAAACACTATCACTGTGAAGAAACTTATAAGGAAATGGCAACTTGTGTACAGCAGGTGTAACACAAGGCATAGTGCTATAAATAGAAAGATGTTGAATGAAATGAGTTTGGCTATCAAGGGGGCAATGTGTGAAGCCTATATTGACTGCCACAGAAGGATCGTGTTGAAATCTTTCTCCCGAACACCAAAGAAATTCTGCTCATATGTAAAGGCTGTCAGTGGCACCAAATTGTTATCCATCTGTCACAATGATGTCACAATAACTGGAAATAATGATACCAATGCAAAAGCAGAACTCCTGAACTGTAATTTCAAATGCTCCTTTGTCAAGGGAGATGTGGAAGTAGTGTTCCAGTTGATTTCTTTCACCACTACAAAAATGAGACTATACATACTACTGCCAGTGACATTGAGAAACAGCAAAAAGTGCTAGACCTAAATATGACTCCTGGGCTTGATAGGAGCCTTATGAGATTCTGTACAGAATTTGAGGTCAAATTAGCTCCCATTTAACCATAATATACCATAAACCAGTTGAACAAAGAACTGCTTAGTGATTGGAAGAAATTACAGGCTACAGCTACCTCCAAGAAGGGTAGCAGAAATGATTCACAAAACTGCGATTCAGCCTAACTAATGTCCATATATTTTAGAACTCTTTAACACATTCTGAGCTCAGACATAATGAAGAACCTCAAACCCACCTCCTTGTCAGTGCCCACGGATTCTGAAAACATCGATCATGTGAAATGTGAAACCCAGCTTACCCTTTACTCTCGTGAAATCCGGGGCTCCATGGATGAAAGCAGTCAGGTGGATGCTGTATTTCATGAATTCCTGGTAGCCAACGAATTTTTGCTGTAGCAACATGGGTGAGTACAGGTTTGTAGAACACACCAACGTAATCCTTCTGTACGGCTAAGCTCAAGGTAATGAAACATTTGCTCATCGCCTTTATCAAGATCGTTATCCTCAACGTGCAACTCCATCGCATACCCCTTTCTTCACAGTTACGGAACAGCTTTGAGAAAATGGTATCCGAGGTGCTCTGAGGCGATGCCACACATCCAAATCTGAAGAGGTGGAGACACGGTTTGATAGGGCGTGTGTACATCATCATTCACAGGTTTGATGTGTGCACCAAACATAGCTGTTGCCACACTGAACCTTACTTTTAGTAGATCACAATGCTAACCAGTCCTGTATTCCTAACAAATATAGTGGGTGGAGTTATCTAAAGAAGATCCTATATGTTGGAGTACCAGTCAGACTGCTGCTGCATATGTAGATTAGCCGCTCTGCATTGGTTGCCCTCAACATGCCTGTGGGTTTTGCTCCTTCTTTTGATGTAATCTTTGGGGTTCCACAGATGTAGCAGAGACCACACAATTGAAATAAACCTCAAGGGTGAGAAATGGCAAACAGGAAGCAAATTCTGCACTGTTGTCATAACTAAGTTCCTTATTCTGAAGCCTCTTTCACAGTCCAATGTGCTCACAGGAAGTTTATCAACACAAACAAAAACTGGTTTCAAATTATTAGGAATTTTATGTCCACTGTTGTCTACGTAATCTCTGAAACTTTTTATTACATTTGGATTAAAAAAAAAAATCTGATCACACATTTTTCTTAGGGTTTCTTCCCCTTCTTGCCATGGGCGCACAATGTCGTAGGACCTTTGTTTACTGTCCAAAATTTCTATTCCTTTCATGAAAGATTTTGAATACTTCACTGTCATTTGAATCATCGCTTAGGCTCTGACAGAGCTGTTTCCTGTTAGTTTGCATAGCATTGTGTTTGATTCTCTTTACGGAAGCAGTGAAACGCCTTTGAAGCACCCTTTAGAAATAACTTTCTCTACTTCCTTCATGCAAGCACCTCGCATTTTCTTCAGTAGTTCAAGACCTTGTAATTGCCCTATATGATGAGGGAATGTTAACACTCTCCTTTTGGAAATACTGTGAGAGGATACTGTTGCCTTCAAGAACACCAGAAAACAGTGCAGCATTACTCACAAACCCAGGGCTTGATAGCATTTTCTGCAATTCCATGAACTTTTCCCTTGCAATTATTTTTCTAGTCATGTCATTTGAACATACATTTATTGAAGTGAGTGTGTGTGTGTGTGTGTGTGTGTGTGTGTGTGTGTGTGTGTGTGTGTGTGTGTGTGTGTGTGTGTGTCTCCTCCCTAGGTAAGTGATTAACGTGGTGCCCCACATGTTTCTGAAGTAATGCATAAATGATACACTGGGATTCAAGAAGTATGTTATGTTTCGCTTCTTGCTAAAAATCTTAAACATGAGATATTTAACCAAAATAGCATTCGTGAGTTGTATAATGAAACACTGCCTGCGTCCATTACATATTTTTTCCATGATTCATGCGATGCTTCATGGAATTTATTCTCATGATCAAGATCAAATATTTAAATTTCCATTTTACGTGCCTTTTCGGAAAATTAGGCAAAAGACCTGTCCGATTGCACAGACCATAAAAACACAAACGACATGTGAGGCAGAACAACACACATACATACCCCACATAAAATGCTTATGTAAATATTTTCTCTTGAGAATGGGAATTAATTCTCAAAACAAATCATATTAAGCATGAAAATATGTGTAACTAATGTAGTGTTTCATTATGTAAATTGTGACTGATACAGTTGCAGGCTTTCCCAAGACATTGATTATGAGAATGAAATTAAGAAATGGCAGTTCGTAAGTGAACATCTTGTATGCAGTTATGAGGGGCCACTTTCATGGGGGCAAACTGAAATGTTTTTTTCTGGAATAATTTTCATTGTTTTTTATGTCCTTGCATTGTAGCTCATGAAGCACATTCGTATGAACACTTCAAGCTCTTCCTCTTGCTGTCAACAGTTCCACCCACAGTTATCTCCATCTCTCTTTCTTTTCGAGCAATGCAGTCACTACCGACCTATGGTGTTCCCAAACAACTATGATGAAAAATTTTATGATCGTTTAATAGCTCCAGTAAAGCAGTTTGGTCAAAGTAGTTCAACGATAGTATAAAATTGGCCTCAGGCTTCACGTGTGTGTCACCTAGCAGTAACGCTACATTTCTGATGTCACAAACATGCACTGAGGCCCGATAGAAGGCCACAGCCTAGCTGGAGAGATTACCATTGGCTTGTTGACGGAACCCCGCAAATCATGCCATACCTGTGCCTGGGCATGCTCAGAACACACTGTACTCTCTCCTTCAAAGAAAATCGTCTATTGTGTTGTAGTCATGCAGCGGCACTACATAATCAAATACACTGCACCAGAGTAAAATAGTTTTGGTGAGCATCATGCAACATACGTTACCAATACAGCTCAGCTCACTGATCTTCACCCAATCAAAACAAACGACTACACACTGTGCAACAAGCCCCATGTGAAAACCTTGTTTGAAAGGTAGCAGTTCACCGTCAGTGTGTGCGACAGTCGCCTAATTGTTACTACACGGCAGTGCTCGCAACAAGTTAATCTTTCCGAGAAGGTCACCTTGACGTGCCATGCTGCAGCCAATCATCTCTCACTCCACCAGCAATGACTACTACTGGATTTCATGTCTGTGAGCACATGAATGTGATTTCCTTGTTGATTTTGAGTCTGGGGCTTCCACCACTGCAGCCTCACTTCTAAAGAACTGTGTTTTCAGCCGTGTCGCCAGCATCAGACGAACCACCTTTCAGCAGATCCAAGAGCTGACATCAACCCTTCACGATTTGACAGGAACTGCAATCACACAAAGCTGCCAGCTCATCGATCACAGTGCATTGATCCGTGATCTGGATCCTACGGTGGTCACCACCTTGCCGCCTCATATGGACATTCTCTGTTAAGAACATTGTGAAACTAGACCTAGTGATGGACTTTTTATGCCAATACCACCTCACTTCAGTTGTACGACACAGCAGACTCATGTACTTTGACACTGACCACTGCATCCCAGGACCTTTTGCCCCAGCATATACACCACTACACGGTACACTGAATGTTCAAGGCAACCACCAGGAGGAGAATCATACATCCTTGGATACACTCAAGCAGTGTGCCTCCTCTGCTGATGAGCTCTTTGTGACTCGCCAACATTATGCTGACTCCTCTGCGTCCCCGGATGCACTCCATATGGAAATCACATTGCTCCCGCAATGTAATAATGACACCCTAGTGTGTGAACAAATCTTATCCTTGGCGCACAATCTTCATGACAATGAGAATGAGAGTGCATGCATTGCCCCAGACCCACTGGTCAGGCCCATTCAATATCTGACCACACCCAGTTCCCACTCCTCCCAGCATCCACACTGTCACCGACCATGCACACACAGCAAAGCACACATGTTAGCCTCACTACCCAACTACTCAGCCACTGGTATTATTGGGCATGGCTCTCTGGCTATGGAGCACATTATCACTATGTGTCTTCTGCATGACCCTGTCATGCAGCCTGACCACTTCCCACTGCTGATCAAATGACAGCACTGACCTCACCGTCTGCTTACACCTGGTAGCAAATTTGGCTACCATGCACCCACCATAATTAGACGATGTTCCACAACGCCACATCTAGAACCCTTGATTGCAACACAGTGCTGGTCTGACCACCATCAGGTGCACAGTTTGCCTCCTCACTGACTGCAGCATCCCCTTTTGGACACAAGCTCAACCCAACAACGTTGGATTCCTTAATAACATCTCTGCCTACACTGGCTGCAACCATTGCTCAATATAGATTGGTACTCAGCATTGCTGTTCTCTCAAGGCCCTTATTCTGCCACCGAGAGTCACTGCACAGGCCACACATACCTAAGTTCACACTGGCTAATAAATTAACAGCTAACATCAATTGCGCTGCCCTCTCAACATATGCTGTCACTTGAATCATATCAGAGTCACCCTACATGCCAACATACTCACCACTGACACCCTGCCCTCTTCTTATCAGTCATACCATTGGCATTCCATGTGGATACACCAGACATTTCACGTGTCAACCACAGCGATTCCACATGTTCAGTGCTCATACCATGCCTACTGTGACTTAGAGAAATGGTCCAGTCATGTCTCAGGAAAATGCCAGCTGCAGTGTGACCAGTCATGTCTATCTGTACCTACCGCTTCCACTGTCACCGACCCCACTCTCATGTCTTCCATCCAGTGGCGTGCACTGGATGGGGGAGGGGGAGCCTCTGTGGATATATCCATCGATGGCGTGCTGTGAGTGCAGTGTCTGTGACTCGACCAGATACTTCAGTTCGTTCTAAGTGTTCATGGTGATCAGTCATGTGGTGGCTCTTACCTGTGTATATATTCATCTAATAAAGTGTAAGTCTGCCATACTGTGTTATATCTCATTTATATCGTAGCTGACTTCCACAGTTACAAAATGCCATACATAAAAACGAGATTTTTCTGGGTCTCAAAGCTACAGTTCGGGTTGTGATGGAAAGGTAGGGTCAAGTTTTTTGGATAGCTCTATGGCTAGCAATGATTTGTGTACCAATAGAAGAATCATTGTAGTGTCACTAACCTACAGCAGAGGATCAAAGTATGAATATTACACACTACTTCTTGCTTAGGAAATTGGAGCAAATTGGTTAGTTCTTTTCCCCATTTGATGTTGTTTGCAGTATGCCTTAAGGGGCTTATGGAGGCACCATTAGTTCTTGGACTGTTCCTGAGAAAACCTCAAACAAGGGATTTTTTTACCACTGGAATCCCATGTGGATACACCAGACATTTCACACCATGGCGCGGGTTGCAAGGTGGATATGCACAGTAAATGATTGAACTTTTTATTATGTTTTCCTAAGATACTGATCCCGAACAATCTTCATAATTTCCTTGAGATCTTTTTCCGTTTCCAAGATATGGAGGTTCAAAGTTCCCCTAATTGTACATGAAAAATACATACTTAAAATCCAGCGTAAGGTGAAAATATAGTTTATTAAGTGACGTAGTATGGATCCGTATCCTGTTATGTGTCTCCGCTATCATCTAAAGGGCTCTTGGAAACCCGTGTTGTTGTACTTAAACAAATGCAAAAATTTTGTGCATGTTAAATCTGGTCTCAGGCGTAAAATTAGCTTCACGTTATTTCAATTTCTCATAAGTAAACTTTCAAAATTTTGCTGATCCATGAGGTTCTGTTCATATGAGTGACCTGCTCTGCTCTGGCAGGGAAAAAGAAGGAAACCAGCAGAAAAATGCTCCTATCGGTGTACAAAAAAGGTGAATATGCTCCTGTTTAAAAGACTGACTGGAAAGTGTAATACCAGCTGTCTCATTCTACCTTCCTTAGCACCATTAAAAATTTTGCCAAGAATTTTGGCGTGCAGACATATTCATGCTTTTATGTGCTGAGAGAGGAGGCAGTAGTGATATTGGGAAAGAGATGGAAAATAATGAGTAGCGGGAGATAGTAGACTGTTTGTGGCACAGAAGGAGCGAAAGAGACAATGGCAGTGTTAGAGAGACAGATGGACACAGTAGCAGTGGAACATAGTTGACAGTGCTAGGAAAAGAGTGATTAAGACAATGTCAGCTTTTTTTTTTTTTTGGAGAGGTGGAGCTCCTCCACATCCACACCAGCATGATGGTCAACTCAGAAGGTCTACTGCCATCTCTATATAAAGGGTTAGTTTTCACTAAAGAGAGGTGTGACAGGATGTGGGTACTGTGATGTTTGCGTACGTCTGGCTAAGGTTAGCCATTTATACATGCTCATCTGGAGATAGATTGGGTCAAAAATCGAATGAAGGGTAGCGGTATTAAGGGCAGAGGGAAGAAAGTGCCAAGGCAAGCGCCAAGGGAAAAAAACCTCTGTGATAGTTAGGTTGGGTAGTTAAGAGCAGTAGCTGATGTCTTGCTGACTGCGATAGGTCATGCAAGGGTAGATTATGTTAGAAGCGGGTATCATGCGATCGGATACCATGTCATGCCAAGTGTTGTCATAAGACATCAGTCCTAGACGGTGTTGCAGCACAGAGTGCTGCAATTTGAGTTATGAGAGGCCCTACCACGCTGTCAGTGATGACATCGCATGGGCTAGGGCCCAGGTCGTCCATCGGCGTCTGGTGGGTGTGCGTCGTAGCCAAGTGCTCGGAGACGAATGACCGCGTAGCGGCACCACTTCTCGCTTATCGGCCGTGCAGAGAGGCTCAGTGAGGGCCGTGGCTGCATCTTCTCCATGTTGTGGATGACGTAGCCCAAGTCCTTGAGCATCCTTATTGCCATGCTTGCCCACTCGTCGGAGCAGAGCTGCTTGGAGCCGATGGGCTTTGGTGTTGGTGCAGCGCGTTCCATCTTCTTCCTCCTCGGTGTGTCCGCCGCGGTGTCTCCTGCCACCAGCTGCTCCACTGGGGGAGCGACGGCTGATGTCTCTTCTCCAACTGCTGCATCTGCCCGGATGTCTTGGGCCATCTGTGAGCTCAGCTGCTGCAGCAGGTTGCATGCCTTCATCGTATCTGCAGTCAGGGTGGCCTTGAAGGCCGCCCTGTCCTCTTCCATGGCGGTGTTGAAGGCCGCAATCGCCGCCTCTGCCGTGGTCGCCATCATGACACACATCTCCTGTATTTGCGGTGCCTGATCAGCCACCATCAGCGGCCAGTCCCCCGCCCCACTCTCACTGGTATGATATTCCGGCCGCCTGTTGACAGTGGGAGCAGCCTTCTCACCTTTCGGCTCAGTCTTCTTACAGCGGCGCTTGCAGCGCCTTCTTCATCGTCTCTCAGGTTGAGCCTTTTCGCCAGCACAGCCACCACCGTTCAAAGCCAGGCAACCACACCAGTTGGCCACGTGTGACCTGCCACAGCCAGCACAGGTCAGCGCTGCTTCTCTTCTTCTGTCACAGGCGCGGATGTCGTGCGCGCCAGCGCACTTCATGCACCGTGGTGAGTTGTGGCAGTATTTGGCCACATGCCCCTCGGCTTGGCACTTGAAGCACTGTGGCTTAGGGTCCATGTCCAGGGGGAGAGCTTCTGCTGTCACAGGGAAGGCTAGAAGCTTCCTTAACCCGGAGATGTCACCGCTGTCCGTCGCAGTACCCACTACGACGATGAACAACGACGGCCCCTTCCTGTTTGTCCAGTTGTGCAGCTTGATAGTTGCACCCTGGAATCCTGCTCGTGTCTGCCCTTCCTGGACTGTATCCTCATCGAAAAGCCAAGGCAGCCCCCTGATCAGGGCCTGGGATTGCTTCTCGCACTGTCTTGGCAGGGTCGTTTTCTCCATGCTGGGTGGATCCACAATGTGGGCAGCCACATCACTCTTCAGTGCACAGTGGTCGGCCGCACTTGTTGCCTGTAGTTGAATGATGACGTTGAGTCACTTGACTCAGGCGCCAATGTCTTCACTGAAGCAGCTGCCTATAACATCATATATCTCTGTCCATGACCGTCTACTGCACTGGATGTACAGAGGGGGGACAGATACATGATGCTCTTCACGCTTCCGATCTGCAATCCTACTGGGTTGCGGCATCGGCGACTTCTTCTCAACGACTGTCTTCTTCTTCTGTGCATTTCTGGCCATGCTGTGATGCTAGAGAACATGACAAATTTGCAGAGTCATAGTAACAACACACGGAAATTTGCGCTAGCTTTGCGTCACAGTCAGAGCACGGCTTTGCAGCTCTTCTTTACGTCTAGAGCAGGTAGCACGCTTCACAAGAGATGTGCGCGCCTCTGCTGCTTAGCTGCAGCTCTCTATTACTGCTGCAAAAGAGGCTCAATATGGCGTCCATCAGTGTCCAGAAGAGTCTGAAAGTGCAGTATTGCAGTATGCGCAGCAGAATGAAGCATGTTCATAGGTATGCTGCCTACCTCTCTTGATAAGATGCACTTAGATCAGCACATGTGTCAGTGTTCCCCTCGTAAACCCTGTCCTCCAGATAGCCCCACATCCACAAATCATCGGGAGTGAGATCAGGTGATTGTGCTGGCCAAACGTTTGGAAATGATCGGCTGATAATTTGATTGTTTCCGAATGGGTGTGTCGGAGGAACAGGTGAACTAAATGAGCGGCTTGCAGTAGGGCCACATCTTGCATGAAAGCTGTTGAGTTCAATGCATCTCTCTCCTGCAGAGCAGGTACAATATGGTGGCAAAGCATATTGTAATAACACTGGCCAGTCACACTGCACGTCTTTGGTCCTCGAGTGTTCAAAAAAGAATGGTCCAATGATGAACGTAGACGTGAAGCCACACCTTACACTGACACTTTCACCATACAGAGGAACTTCGTGTACAGCGACTGGAGGTGAAGATGCCCACACTCAGTGATTCTGTATGTGTACCTCACCCATCGGAGAAAAAGTAGCGTCATGTGTGTAGGATGGATCAGGGCAGTCCTCTTCAAACTTCAGTCCATGTGACAAAGTGGAGAACGAAGTAAACACGTCGTCGGGCACCTTGCGGTACAAGCTGCTGTACAATATGGGTCTTGTACAGATACAATTCGAGAATAGTTCAAATCACCTTCCGTATAATGAGTGACTGGATGTTCAACTGTCATGACATACCACGCACACTACCCAATGATCAGGAATTGTACCCAGCTTTGTCTATCATAGCAATAGAGATTTCAGTAACTACCTGCGGTGCAACAGGTTGTTGGCTTCTTCCCGGAGTGATACCCAGTTCTCCAATTGATCCAACTACTTCATCATGCCCCGCATGGCAGGTAGAGAAAGAGGGACCCTTCTGTAATTGTTTCAGCTGGTGATATTCTAGAAATGCAGCTGCAGCACTACTGTTGTTTTGGTAAAAGAGCTTCTTCCATAATGTCATGTTCCTTTTGTCCAAGCTCACGTTGACACGTCAACAAGTGCACTCCAACTGGTCAGGTGTGTGAGACTACGAATCACGGTGACTAGCTAATAGTCTTATGCAAATTAATTTATGTAATGTAGCTGATACTTCTAGTAGCTTAAACTTAAATAATGCATTAGTGTCTAGTGGTAACTGCAGTGAAGCGCTTCACATAGGTAGCTGTGCTTTTGTAGAAAGAATTCAACAATACAAACACAATTAAATGTCTAACAGTGTTCCAACGAAACAATTAGTGTATCAAAAACGAAGTGCAGCACCTTGAAGTTGAATTTCAAACCCTAAATAGCTGTGTTATATGCATCACTGAGCACTGGTGCAAGGAAAGTGAAATTGACTATGTAATTTTACTATATACTAGCATCTCCTTATTGTAGAGTTTCAATTAATGGGGGAGGGTCATGTATATATATCAAGAATGAACAGTGTAAGGTAAGAAGTGTCATTGTCTCTCTTGGTGAAGAAAAACACTTTGAAGTGTCAGCAATAGAGCTATCATCTCAAAATGTTTCCAAAAAACTTGGCATATTATGTGTATATCTTTCTCCTAGTGGTGATTTTGACATATTCTGTGCAAACTAATACAGAGTCTAGAACAGCCATCAAACACTAAAATTATCATCCTGCTATGTGGAGATCTTAAAATAAACACGGCAAAAATAGATAATGTTACTAACGCTTTTCTGAGCATTTTATGTAGCTTTGGAGTGACATCACTAGTCAGCAGCGCAACAAGGATAACGACACACCCCCCCCCCCCCCCCATACTATTGACTATTGATCATATAGCCACTGATAGTGGCACAGAAAACTTTCACTTGGCACTCAAAAATCTGGAACTTTCAGATCATCTTTGTCAAATTGCACAAATAAATGTTCCTGTGGGAAAAGCAACCAAGCTACATGCATACAAAACAATCTACTCCAAATCAGCCATGCAAAATTTTAGTGTACCGTTAAGTCATGAAACCTGGGATGATTATATAATAGAGGGAAACATTCCACATGGGAAAAATATATCTAAAAACAAAGATGATGTTACTTACCAAACGAAAGTGTTGGTATGTTGATAGAGACATTAACACACACACACACACACACACATAAGATTCAAGCTTTTGCAACCCACAGTTGCTTCATCAGGAAAGAGGGAAAGACGAAAGGATGTGGGTTTTAAGGGAGGGGGTAAGAAGTCATTCCAATCCTGGGAGCGGAAAGACTTACCTTAGGGGGAAAAAAGGGACAGGTATACACGCGCCCGCCCCCCCCCCCCTTACACACACACACACACACACACACACACACACACACACACACACACACACAGAGAGAGAGATGTGTGTGTGTGTGTGTGTGTGTGTGTGTGTGTGTGTGTGTGTGTGTGTGTGTGTGTGTGTGTGTGTGTTAAAAAGAGTGCATAGACAGCATAAAGCCCCTTTAACTGACAACATTAACCACTCTTTTAAGACTGACTGCTTCCCACACTACCTGAAACTAGCTACAATCATACCTCTTCACAAAAAAGGTAATACTGAAAACAGAAAATTACAGGCCAATTGCCCAATTCCTTTACTTTCATTATTTTCCAAAATAGTGGAGTCTTTAATGAAAAGCAGACTTATGAGCTAATTAAATAAATGTAATCTTCTGTGTAATGAAGAGCATGGCTTCAAACCGGGAAGAAGCACTGAAACCGCAATAGCTCAATTTACAAAAATTGTTCTTGAATCACTAGACAAGGACAGTTACATTACTGGAGTTTTCCTAGATCTATCAAAGGCCTTCAATACTCTTGATCATGGTATTATTCTACACAATTTGGAGTCTCTGGGAATCAGGGGCGTGGTAAACAAATGGTTCCAACCGTATCTAAATAACAGTGCTGAGAGTAGAAATTTCACATAGCATATCCAAATATGTGGTAAATCACTTATCTGACCCACAGTATGTTAATATAGGAGTCCCACAGTGAAGTGTTCTGGGCCCAATATTGTTCTTAATTTATATTAATGATTTTCCAAAATGTGTGGAGCATGGAGAAAAAGTACGTTTTGCTAATGACAGTAATATACTGATTACCAGCATGACACCTGACCTGCTATTGGAAAAAGCCAATGAAGCACTAGCAGATGTTTACAAATGGTCTACAGAGAACAGAGTAACTCTGAACATTAAGAAAACAAACAGCATGTACTTCATTCTAAACAAGAAGGCCAAGTCCATGAATTTAAAACTACACAACACTTCAATAACAGATGTAACTAACACCAAATTCCTAGGACTGCACATCAACAACCAACTAAAATGGAATGAACATGTCATGATTATCTCAAAGAGGGTCTCCACAGCATGTTATGTGCTTAAAGTTCCTGCATCAGTATGCAGTGACATCTGTGTAAGGTCAGCTTACTTTGGTTATGTGCATGCTGTCCTTAGCTATGGAATAATCTTTTGGGGAAATAGTACCCAGAATCTACAAACAGTTTTCAAATTACAAAAGAGAGCTAATGACAAAATGCAATAAATGGGTTCATTGCAAAGGATTATTTAAAAACCTTGGCATTCCGACTGTTCCTTGTGAGTATATTTTCAGACCGTAATGTGTATCAGAAAAAATCTTGACAATCATAGCTTGAAAAACATTATTCATGATCATAACACAAGGTTGAGTCATTGCCTCCATTTACATAGAAAAAATAAGCTAAAAGCTCAGAACAGTCTTTATTATTGAGGCCTGACTAACTATAATAAGCTGTCACAGAATATAAAAGAAATTAGTAGTATGTACTCTTTTAAAAAATCTGTAAAACTGTTTTGCAAGATCATTGTTTCTACACTTTGGATAAATATTTTAAATGAAAACCAAAGAATTGTTTGGAACACCTAGCATAAGTTATACCTGACATCATCATTTTTTTCCACATCAAAATACCGATGATTATTAAACAATGTAAATGGAATTTGTTAAGAAAATATTTAGACTTCATACCATAATTTTTACATTCACTGACAACAACCATACAATGTATATTATCTAAGGATGGATTAATAATAATAATTATTATAATTATAATGATGACTGATCACACCTGGTGCCCATAGTTGAAACTGGACATTGGTGCTGTGACATATGGAAATCATGCACCCCATACCCTGTATATTACTGCTACCAAGTCTGGTACTCTTACGGTAATTAGTTTCCATGTTATAATGTATTAAATAGGGAAAGTTTAATTATGACAACCTGGTATGTTTGCATTTTATTTTACCACGATTGGTTTCAACTCTTGTAGCAACATCATCATCTTGAGATGATACACAGTTTTTAGTAATTGTAGCGTTATAGGGGTCATCGGGTAGATTTATTGGCATCCATGTGTTTAATACAGGTTCACAAATCACTTTGTAAAACATGTTGATTTTTCAGCACTACAGAAGCTTTTCACTGGCAACATCTCCCACATACTTTACAGAATGCAAACAAACTAAAGACAAACTGTACCTTCTGCCACAGACTTCACACCGGTTTGCTAAATGTGTGTGTAGATGTAACTTTGGATTCAGTAACTGACTGTTTTCTGCTGGAAGGTAATCCATTGTATTGTCTTATTGATCCTTTTCATCGTTTTTGTACAAGATGCCAACTGATATAGGACAAGTCATTTGTTATGAGATGATGAGTAATTATGCAAAATACTTCAATGTGTGATTTAAACTGTATGTTTTAAGTACCAGTGTACAGACAACATATATAAGAACTGTAAGTAAATACCCTATATATGCAATGATACTAGCTTCTCATATTGAACTGATGAAATCTCAAAAACAGCTCCATCAAAGCCAAGTTTCACGCTACTGCTCTGCATATGAAAATGTAGCACTGAGAATGGTTCCCATATGCCAAGTGTGTTGCCACAATAGACAGTCTTTCGCACTGATAATACCAACACATTACGAATGGAAAGACAGTCTAATACACATGAGGTAGAGTGTTTTTGCCAATAAGTAAAAACTGTTTCATCTTATCTAGGCTCAAAATCGATTTGACTGTGAACTCATGTGGAAAAGAGTTTGATTTATTAATAATCAAATAGGAGTACTTGCTGCCAGATTCAGTCAAGTTGGTCTTTTAGTGAACCTGATGAAGGTGGAACATCAGCGGCTTTATCACTTCACATGACTATCGAGAAACCTGGCGTTGCCCAGGTATTTACATATTTATAGCTGTGCGTCCACGCTCATGCCACACGAAGTCTGGCCTCGTGCGTTATGTTTAAGACATCACATTTCCTTAACTAAATGTCGTACAAACACATAAATTTGCACTTACATTCCGTGGTATATATGTGACTGTAAGATGTCTCAGAAATGAGATCAGTAGTAAAAAAGTAATAAATTATAACGCCATGCCCCATGTGGTACTTTTAGTGCATAGATGGCAGCAAAGTAGTAAGTGATTAACATATTCCCTTTCATCATTTGTCAGTGAGAAAAAATTTCGTATTGGTTTGAAATTATGTGTAAAACTTGCTGCAAGTCAGTAACTTCTCTCGTTATCAAATGCTAGATGAATGAAGTCTGTGAAATCACACATCGTGGGCTACACTTCTTTTTCGCCTGAACCCATTTGATGGGCAGGTGGTTCTTATTCCCATTTCATTTCATTTCATTTATCATCATCCTTTGCATCATTCACATGATATAGGAATTGTCATAATACTGTTAAGAATATGCACAGCAGAATATTACAAATTTCTATCAAACACATAAAATTAACATTATGTTGAAAATTAAAACATTGCATTAAAACACAGAAATTTAACATTATAAAATATGTTCAAAATTAAAACATTGAATTAATGGGTTGTTCTTTCACATGCTCTTTTAACATGTACCATATGTGATGGGTTTATATATATTTAGTAAATTTTGGAAAACACATATTACACATAATTTAGAGTTAAAAGAGTATAAATGTGACATAGAACTGACAATGAGAACAACATGATATAGACAATAACCCTATCAGTTAGTGTTTTAAGGATTCAAAATATTCCTCTATGCTATAAAAACATTTATTTATCAGAAACTTTTTTAATTGTGACTTAAATTTTCCTTCATCTTCTGTTCCCCTCACGCAGAGTGGCAGAGCACCATAAAGCTTTATTCCATAGTGGCTCACATGTTTCTGAGTTTTTGTTTTTCTTGTTCTTTCTACATGCAGATTCTTACAGATACGTATATTGTAGTCATGGAGATCTGTATTTACACGTAAACTACTCAAGTGTGTTCTTGTATGCAATATGCTTTTTAATATGTACAAAGATGGTACTGTAAGTAAGTTTAGCTGCATTAACAAGGACTTGCAGAGAGAGAGAGAGAGTGAGAGAGAGTGAGAGAGAGTGAGAGAGAGTGAGAGAGAGTGAGAGAGAGTGAGAGAGAGTGAGAGAGAGAGAGTGAGAGAGAGAGAGAGAGTGAGAGAGAGAGAGTGAGAGAGAGAGAGTGAGAGAGAGAGAGTGAGAGAGAGAGAGTGAGAGAGAGAGAGTGAGAGAGAGAGAGTGAGAGAGAGAGAGTGAGAGAGAGAGAGTGAGAGAGAGAGAGTGAGAGAGAGAGAGTGAGAGAGAGAGAGTGAGAGAGAGTGAGAGAGAGTGAGAGAGAGTGAGAGAGAGTGAGAGAGAGTGAGAGAGAGTGAGAGAGAGTGAGAGAGAGTGAGAGAGAGTGAGAGAGAGTGAGAGAGAGTGAGAGAGAGTGAGAGAGAGTGAGAGAGAGTGAGAGAGAGTGAGAGAGAGTGAGAGAGAGTGAGAGAGAGTGAGAGAGAGTGAGAGAGAGTGAGAGAGAGTGAGAGAGAGTGAGAGAGAGTGAGAGAGAGTGAGAGAGAGTGAGAGAGAGTGAGAGAGAGAGTGAGAGAGTGAGAGAGTGAGAGAGTGTGAGAGTGAGAGAGTGTGAGAGTGTGAGAGTGTGAGAGTGTGAGAGTGTGAGAGTGTGAGAGTGTGAGAGTGTGAGAGTGTGAGAGTGTGAGAGTGTGAGAGTGTGAGAGTGTGAGAGTGTGAGAGTGTGAGTGTGAGTGTGTGTGTGTGTGAAAGTTCTAATGGCCCTATAAAACCCTCTCTCAATCAACACTTAGTTGCACCACAGAGTGTTGTTCCATAGGATATAACAGAATTGAATAAGCGATACACACTAATCTTGTACAGTCTGCACTGCAAACTCTAGAAATTATTCTCAGTGCAAAACATGCTGAATTGAGTTTTTTTGGATATGTATGTGACATGGTCTTTCCAGCCCAAGTGCTGATCAATGTAAATGCCCAAAAATTTTGTAGACCAGACTTTCTCTATCTCATGGTCACTCTATGATAAATGGTGATCATCCTTCTCATTTACTTTACTGTACTGTATGTAATTTGTTTTATTTACATTGAATGTGAACTTATTAGTGCAAAACCATTGTTGCACACTCTTCAGAACCTTTCCAGCTGTAGTGAATAAGGATTTGCTGTCATCACTTATAATTATGCTTGTATCATCTGCAAGTAACACAATTTTTGATGATCTGTTGTGCCTTTCAGTGTCATTTATATAGATTAGGACTGATAGGGGGCCAAGAACACTGCTCTGAGGGACACCTACTGCTACTTTCTTAGCATCAGATACCCACTTTATTTTTTGCTTATTCTGAGATGAGGTGAGTTCCACAACCTGAGTTCTATCTTTGAGATAAGATTCAAACCATTTCCTCCCAATTCCTCTGATGCCTATTGACTCCAGTTTGTCAAGCAGAATTTGATGATCTACTGCATCGAAAGCCTTGGAAAGATCTAGATTGATTCCTACTACACAAAAATTTTTATTGTCTAAATTTCCAGTAATTTCTTCCGTATAAGCCTGTATAGCTATTCCTGTGCTGTGATCTGTACAAAAAACATGTTGATTACAATTTAGGAGATCGAGGTGTCCATTTTCATCAGTTTTTCAAAAATTTTTTGATGAAGATGGGAGGAGGGATATAGCAATTGTCATGTGAGAGTGAGGTGCATATATATTATGTTTGGTTGAAATTGGTCCAGTGGTGTAAGAGGAGAGATGGAGGAAGAAAAAAAAATGTTTCTCTTTTGCATAGCAACAGTAGTATGCATTACTTTCATTATCGCAGCATAGTACTGTGTGTCATCAAAGAAAATGGCTTAGTGACCATAATGTTGTTAAAGATATGATGTTAACTAGAAACAAAAGTTTTCTAGAGTACATATGGGGATTGTGGTGTGTGTTTTTAACTGATGGGTGGGAGACTGTAGAATACCGACATACTGGCCAATACCAACATCATTGTTTTTTCAGTTGAGGAACACTAGTCCTTGGAAGGGCGTGCTGCAGCATAGCAACTGATGCCAGAAGCAGGGTGAGAGTGACGAGGTCTTATTGTGGAGGTTGGCTGGTCGGTTTAAAAGAGGGGAGAAGGGGCCAAACTATGAGGTCATCGGTCCCTTGTTTCTAATAAAACAATGCCACAAGTGTGAGAATAAAACAGACGAGACATATAACACAACATGGAAAGAAAGTAAAAACCACAAGAACGAAGGAAAGGCAACGAACACTAAAAGGAACTAAAGAGGACAAGAAAACAACAGAGACACTAGGCACAGAAGAGAGTAAACTAAGAAAGCAGATTACAGTGGCTGGCTGACCACAAGAATAAAAAGGAAAAGCCAGCCACTCTGCAAAACATTAAAACGTCCAGCCTAAAAGAACTAGGGTGGAGGACACAGAGGGGCAAAGGACATGCGCTAAAACTTAGATCAAATGATAAATTCCACCCTCACGAATAAAACGTAAAAATAAATCAGCTGATGAGGCGATGTCAGATAAAATGAGTGGCAACGAGTCTGATAACCCAAGATTTCATCTCTGGGCAAAGTGGGACAGTGCACCAGAATATGGGCCACTGTCAGCCAGCCGCCGCACTTACACTGAGGTTGATCTTCACGATGCAGGAGGTAACTGTGGGTCGCCCAAGCGTGGCCAATGCGGAGCCAGCAGAGGACAACTGATTCCCTGCAAGAGGCCCGCATGGAAGACTTCCACAAATTTGTAGACTCCTTAATGACACACAGTTTGTTGTGCGTGCTGTTAGGCCATTCCGTCTTCCAAAGCCAGAAAACCATGCAGTGTAAGTCAGAATGCAGGTCAGGTTCAGAGATGCCCATCTCCAGAAGCGGTTTTCACATAGACTGTTTGGCCAGCCTGTCAGCAAGTTCGTTACATGGGATGATGACGTGTCCTGGGGTACACACAAACACCACCGAACAACAGGACCTTTCCGGGAGCATAGATGGACGCCATCAAAAGATGGCAAGGGTAGCACTGGTCAATAGCTGGTAGGCTGCTCAAGAAGTCAGTACACAGAAGAAACGATTCCTTGGGGCATGAACGGATATACTGAAGTGCACGAGATATGGCCACCAGATCTGCAGTAAATACACTGCAGCCATTGGGCAAGGAATGCTGTTCAATATGGTATCTGTGGACAAAGGCGTAGCCAACATTACCCTCAGCCATCGAGCCGTGGGTGTGAACCATTTCAGAGCCCCAGAACACTTCAAGAATCAAGAGGAAGTGGCAGCGGAGAGCTGCAGGGTTAACTTAGGGCCACTCGAAAGGTCCACGCGAAGCTTTGGCCTACACCTACACAATGAAAGTGTACATAAATGGAGAGGTGGTACAAGCAAGGATCCGGTTCAGACAGAAGCGATCACACACGGACCGAACCATAAAGAACACTCACATAGTCAAAGTGGGATCGAACAAGGGGTCTGTAGGGCTGCAGCAGCGTGGAACGATATGCACCTCAATTGATGTTGCTCAGGCAACGAAGGACATTGAGGTGCTCCCAGCACTTCTGCTTAAGTTGACGAAGATGAGGGAGCAAGTCAATTGACCGTCGAAAACCAGTCCTAGGAACTGATATGTCTCCACTACAGTGAGTGGATCGTCATTAATGTGAAGTGCGGGTTCTGGATGAATGGTACGACGCCGACAGAAGTACATGACAAGACTTTGTGGCTGAAAACTGGAAGCTGCGGGCTAGAGCCCATGACTGCGCCTTGTGGATGGCGCCCTGGAGGCGCTGCTCAGCAACAACAGTACTGGAGCAGCAGTACGAAATGCTAAAGTCGTCTGCATACATAGAAGGTGAGACGGAGGGCCCGACAGCTGCTGCTAGACCATTAATGACCACTAAGAATAGAGAGACACTCAATATAGAGCCCTGCGGGACTTCATTCTCCTGTATATCGATGGAACTTTGGGAATCACCAACTTTGACATTGAAAGTACTGAGCGACAGGAAGTTTTGGATAAAAATCAGGAGCAGGCCTCAGAGACCCAATTCATACAATGTGGCAAGAATATGATGTTGCCAGGTCGTGTCATATGCTTTACATAGGTAAAAAAGATGGCAGCCAGGTGCTGGCGTCTGGAAAAGGCTATTTGGATGGAAGACTCGAGGGATACAAGATCATCAGTGGTAGAACGACCCTGGTGGAAGCTGCCCTGATATGGAGCCAGTAGGCCGCGTGACTCGAGGACCCAACCTAACCGCCGACACACCATACATTCCAGCAGCTTACAAAGAACATGGGTGAGGCTGATGGGCCGATAGTTATCCACATCAGGCGGTTTTTTCCCGGGTTTGAGCACCGGAATGATGGTGCTCTCCCACCATTGCGATGGATAGGCGCCATCACACCAGATCCGGTTATAGATAACGAGAAGATATCGGTTGCAGTCAGACAAGACATGTTTAATCATCTGACTGTGGATTCGATCTGGCCCAGAAGCTGTGTCGGGGCAATGTGCAAGGGCGCTGAGGAGCTCTCACTCTGTAAATGGGGCTTTATAGGGTTCACTGTGGCGTGTAGTGAACGAGAGGACTTTCCTTTCCATACGCCATTTGAGGGTGCAGTAGGCTGGGAGATAGTTCTCCGACGCAGAATCTCGAGCAAAGTGCTCGGAAATCGAGCGTCGATAGATAACACGCCATTTATGGTAACACCGGTAACACCTGTTACGGTCTGGTACCCGAAAACACGTTTGATCTTTGCCCAGACTTGGGAAGATGACGTGTGACACCCAATGGTCGAGACTTATCTCTCCCAGCACTCCTGCTTCCGTCGTTTGATAAGTTGGCGAACGCGGGCACATAGCCATTTAAAGGCAATGAGGTGCTCCACAGAAGGGTGCTACTTACGTCGCTGTAGAGCTCGCCGACGCTCCTTAATTGCTTCAGCGACTTCCGGCGACCACCAAAAGACTGCCTTACGCTGGGGGCACCGTGAAGAGCGAGGAATCGCGTTTTCTGCCGCAGAAACAATTGTTGTAGCCACCTGATCAACCATCACATCGATGTTACCGTGTGGAGGAGATTCAGTGGTGAAAGTTTCCCAGTCCGCCTTGTTTAAAGCCCATCTGGGCAGGTGTCCGTGGGTCTGACGCTGGGGCAGTGACAGGAAGATGGGGAAGTGGTCACTACCGCATAGGTACTCATGTGCTCTCCAGTGGATAGATGAGAGAAGTCCTGGGCTGCAAATTGATAAATCAGTGGCCGAGTAACTTCCATGAGCCACCCTGAAATGTGTGGCGGCCCCAGTATTTAAGAGGCAGAGGTCGAACTGAGACAGTAAAGTTTCGACATCTCTGCCTTGGCCAGTAAGCACAGTGCCACCCCACAATGGGTCATGGGCGTTAAAATCTCCCAAAAGTAGGAAAGGTTTTGGGAGTTGCTCAATCAGTATAGCTAATACATTAAGGGGTACTGCACCATCTGGAGGGAGATATACATTGCAGACAGGTATTTCCTGTGTCTTCCTTATTCTGACAGCCACAGCCTCCAGAGGGGTCTGAAGGGGCACATGTTCACTACAGACCGAGTTTAGGACATAAACGCATACTCCACCTGACACTGTATTATAGTCGCTATGGTTCCTGTAGTATCGCTTATAGCCGCGGAGGGCAGGGTTCTGCATTGTTGGGAACCAGGTTTCCTGGAGTGCAATGCAGATAGAAGGTGTAAAGGTTAACAGTTGCCATAGTTTAGCCAGGCGGTGGAAAAAACCGCCGCAATTCCACTGGAGGATGACGACGTCGTGATACTGGGAAGGCATTTAATATTCAGTGAGGCAATTTACGCTTCATGGTCACCTGTTGCAATCGACGTATTGCTTGAGCAGTCTTTATAAATTGTGTCCGTGTGTCTGGCGACATCTAGGTCCTCAGCAGACAGCAGAATCTGCACCCCTTACTCAGAAACAGAGCTTGTAGGTAGCGATGGTGTGGTTGCCACCGCAATTTCCTTGGTCTTAGGGGGTCTTCTTTTTGGATTTCGCTCGCTGCTCCTTGGGTTTCCCTGGCTGGGAGGACTTCACTGGCTCAGTCTTCGTGACTGCGGATGAGCCTGAATCCCCACGACCAGCTGCTTTCGAGCTCTTCAGCCACTGGTGGGTGTCATCTTTCCCACTAGCAGAAACCTGGTAAGGGAATGACCCAAGGGACCCCTTTCTAGCGAGAGAAGCCGAAGGAGACACATAGTTCTCCTGCTTAGAAGTGGGGACGGATGTCCCTGATGGTTGGAGGGGGTGTTACTCCCGAAGTAGGTGGTGTGGGAGGAACAGGGAGTGAAGTGCCCCCCCCCCCCCCATCAAGGGGGCAGGTGTAGTCTTCCGGCTCTGAGAAGTGACTGGGGGTGGCGGAGCTGGTGGGGCTAGAACTGTTTTAATGGCGGCATAAGACGATGTCATACGTACAGGGTGTAGTGGTTCAAATCTTCTCTTAGCCTCAGTGTAGGTCAGTCGGTCTAGGGTCTTTTACTCCATGATTTTCCTTTCTTTCTGGAGAATTCTGCAGTCTGGCGAGCAAGGCGAATGGTGCTCTCCACAGTTGACACAGATGGGAGGCGGGGCACAGGGAGTATTGATATGTGACGGGCGTCTGCAATCTCGACGTGACGCTGGAAGTACAGCCGGAAGACACATAGCCGAACTTCCAGCACTAAATGCACCGTATCTGGGGAAGGATATAGGGCTTTACATCACACTGGTAAACCATCACCTTGACCTTCTCGGGCAATGTATCACCCTCAGAATCCAAGATGAAGGCGCTGGTCGCAACCTGATTATCCCTCAGACCCCGGTGGACACGCTGGACGAAATGTACACCTCACTGCTCTAAATTGGCGCGCAGCCTATCGTCAGACTGCAAAAGAAGGTCCCTGTGAAATACGAAACCCTCGACCATATTTAAGCTCTTATGGGGTGTGATGGTTACAGAAACATCCCCCAGCTTGTCACAGGTGAGTAACTCCCGTGACTGGGCAGAGGATGCTGTTTTGATCAAGACTGACCCAGATCTCATTTTGGACAAGCCCTCCCCGAAGTTGTCCTCTAAATACTCAACAAAAAACTGAGGCTTCATCGTCATGAAAGATTCCCTATCAGCTCTCGAACATACAAGGTACCAGGGTGAATAAGATCCGCTACCATCTTTAGCCGGACGTTCCTCCCATGGTGTCGCCAGGGGTTGTACTTCTGTGCACTGAATTGAGCTCGTGATCGCTTGGAGACTGCTGGTTTTCACCACCAGCAAGAGATGGACTACGCTTCATCGCGTGTCATCCGCCCTGATGCCACCCCCCAGGCGCCACCCAGCCACAGCAAAAGCCACCTGGCAGGTCGGGGGGCTACAACCAACAGGGTAAACGGCGGCCCCACCACAACGGACTGGCTACCGTGCTGGATATCAGGTGCAAAGAAATCCATTGTCATCGTCGACGTAGAAAGCGACACTGCATATTGCGTGGTGGAAATGCACCCAGGAAGGTGTCCTCGGCCAAGAGATGGAGAATGAGCGGAACTAAAATGCGCCGACGAGAAAGTGCACGACGGACAGGATGTACCACGTTAGGCGCCCTTCCCCAGTTGGCTCGCTCTTCGGGAAAATTTTAAGATCCTTTTATTCGCCTCTTACGACAGGCAGGAGGAATACCTCGGGTCTATTCTTACTCCCGGACATGCAGGGGGGTCTTATTGCGGAGCTAAAAATTTATTTTTATTAAATTTCTTGTTTTATTCTTTAACTGTGGTAAGCGTTTCAATACTTTTTTAATTGTGATAACTGTAGTGCTAGTAGATAGCCAGATTTTAGTGCGTCTTATCGTGTGTTTTGTAACTTTCCAAACATTAGCAAAGCCATTAGAGTCTGGTCTCTGCCATGCTGTCCTAGTGCGGTAATATCGGCAGACGAATGTGGGGCAACATGGACAGGGTGTCGATATTTCCACGTGCTCCAAACTTCACAAGAAAGTTGTTTACACTTATGTAAGTGTCTTGTATGGGTTCAAATGGCTCTGAGCACTATGGGACTCAACTGCTGTGGTCATCTGTCCCCTAGAACTCAGAACTACTTAAACCTAACGAACCTAAGTACATCACAAACATCCATGCCCGAGGCAGGATTCGAACCTGCGACCGTAACGGTCGCGCGGTTCCAGACTGTAGCGACTAGAACCGCTCGGCCACTACGGCCGGCTTAAATGTCTTGTATCTAACTTAAGTATAGTGACGGTAGGGAAAGTATTGAACTGTTTATAATGGAGCTGAAGATACTAAAAGTCACACTTTACGATCGAGCAAAATCAATTTTAGACAAGAAACCTTTTCTGGGGAGGTGATCGGTTTTTACTCCCGACCAAGAACTATTTCAGCGATATGACTAAATCGGTAGATTTATTCTATGATATTTGTCTGGTTGAGTTGTGGGAATTGCCTATGACCTTGACAGGATCTAGGCTTTGAGCACAAATTATTAAAATTGCTGGAGAAGAATGAGTTTGTAGTTGTAAAAAGAAATCCTTAAATAAGCTTAGAAAAACCATCAACAACAAGCATTACAAGAGTTCTAGGTTTCAATAAAGCAGAAATTTGTTTTTACAAATTGAACACAATTTTCGAAGAACTTGGTCTGAATGTATTTTGATGTGTGTTAAGATAATGAAATGGGTTACTTTCTTAGAAGGTTACTTTCTTAGAGCAGGAATTTTATTCTCTCTGTATTTAATACCACGGGCATTACGCTGTAAGGGTGTGGATGTTACCGCACATGCTATGGGCAATACTGAGAGATTGCAGATTTGAGAAAACGTTTATATAGCTCCAAAGATATTCAACATTTTATTTTTATGTAGATTAATTTCAGTTATGAACGTGCTAAAAGTATGGATGCAATGAAACACAGACAAGTACCCCTAACACCCATTTAATGCAGTGTCCTAGAGCATAAACTAAGCTCGAAAATTATGATCTGCCGGCACGTAAGGTTTTCGCAAAGCATCAGATTAGGTTCGTATAAACCCAATAGTGTGAGAAACAGCTCACTATTTGCATTCCGATGTCGCAATTAGGGCAGGTAAAATAGAAATTATGAATTCCCCGACTTTAAGGTATTAAATACTGCGCAACTTTCTCAACTGATTAACAAGTTATGAACATGTGGAATACCTTCATAAATGAATGACTGATTCGGATAATTTTGGCTTGTAGAATCCAGTATAATATAGTGAATGGCGCATGTTTAGCAGAAATGAAAGCAACATGGAATGTGCCACAAGGATGTAAAATAGGACTGCTATACTTCTCCATATACATGAACAACTTATCATAAAGGGTCAAATCAGCAACACACGCAGCAGACTGTTCACTGCCTATCCTTTACATTATATGAAAGTATTGACGCATCATGCTTGTAAGAAAGTAGGCAGTACTTGTACTTGGAATACTGTATAGTAGCTCTCCTTGAACGTGGAAAATGCAAAATACGCTGTTAAACAAAAGATTTGATTACAACACTAACGATGAGCATCCAGAGCCTCGTTTAAATGCTCAGAATAATACTGCAGATCGATAAGAGATGGGGCTTACACAAGAAATCCCTAGCAGAGTACCAGTGAAGAAAACCATATGCAAGGCGCTAGTATGACCGTTTCTACAGTACATCTCTATCGTTTGGAGTCCTTATCATCATGGCAGCTGACATCAAACGATTTCAGACATTCTCTGATAGGATTGTAGAGTGTAGCTGTAGCTTGTCTAAAATTTAACGGATTCTCGGGGAACCAATCGGAATCTTTGGAAGAATGGCGGTGTTGTCCTCGCGAAATCATGTTGGATAGATTTAGAAAATCGATATCCGAGAGAGACTTCCGATTCCATCGCATTGACGAGTATGTGCTTTACGCTCAAGGAAGATAGAGGTGCGACAGCGAGACATGTAGTTACTAACATTACTGCAAAGTACTTTTCGCTGTTCAATGTACTTTCGTTGTGGAGTATACAGGACCTTTCCGGGATACCTCGCACATACAGAAAAAAAGAAAACCAAATTTAAGAATATGTGATGAGAAGTTTTATTTCTATGTTTGAAATTATTTGCTGTAACAAACTATAGCAAAGTCATGCATCAACCAGTTATTTCGTTTAATTTCGAAAACCTGACATAACCCCGAGGTATTGCATATGGTTTCTCAGCCGTCCACAATGCGGGTACGAAGACACACTCCATCGCGTACTGTGGTTCGACACACAGAAGCTTTCAAGTGCGCCAACAAATTATGTCCAGATAGGTTTTTTCTGGAGGACTGATACCAGTGATTCATTTCAATTATTCATATGTTTGTACCACGGAATTTCTTATTTGGGAAAGAAAAATCTGATTTCAATATTTCATATAATTATTGACCAAATGTAAATAAAATGAAATACTTTCACTCTAGTTATTAAGAGATCTAGCTCTGTTCTAAATGTGCAGCACCTAAGTATTACAGTTAGAAACAGTGTATGTGCCTGAAGGTAGCATAACTCACGGCGCGCAATTACAAACCAAGTTTCATCCAGTATATGGGAACGAAGGCATATGGCGACTTTCATCATATTTTACGCATAGTTTTAAATCTTTTCTAAACTTTTCTTGATTACATGCTTAACGTAAAATATTTAACACACAACCTCATTGAAGGTGTTTTGTGCAGTGGGGTCTGATTCTTTACAGAATCGTAATCGGGGGTTTGCTGGTATCTTGTTCGGATCAGGTATTTTCGAAGAAAGCATTTTGAGAGTGTCTGTCGGCACTGGTAACTTTGAAGAGTTGTAGAAAATGCGTTTGCAGGCTCCTGTAAAGATAACATTAATTCTTCTTCCACGTAAGAAGAATAATGTGTGCTTAAGGTTTTATCTTTTTCTTAAGACCTGCATACAGAGATTTGAGGTCATTAAAACGTTCCTTTTCGCTCGTGCCACGGAGCTTCCATAGTGTCGCGTGAAGTCACATGCCTAGGGCTCACTGTCATGGATCACCCTCCATTCAGTGCCGACTTGGCCCTATCGGATTTACATCTGTTTCCAAAACTTGAAGAATACGTTCGAGGACTTCCCTTGGATTGTGATTAAGTGGTGCAAGCAGAGGTGACGTTGTCGCTCCGTCAACAAAGTCTAACATGCTAAGTTACGGTATCAACAAACTCGTCTCTCGTTGGGAGAAATGTGTTCGTCGCAAGGGTGACTATGTTGAGAAATAAATATTTAGAATGTTAATAATGTTTGATTTATTTAAGAAGCTTTAAGAGTTTTCAGATAAATTCGGAGGCATTCAGCACGCCCTCTTGCCCGGGTTAGGATGAAGACTGCGACGGTCTGTGAGGCGAACGGAACAGGCGACAGGGAAAAAGGCTTACAGAGTGGAAGCAGCAGCCCTCTCTGTTGATAGTACATAGAGCTGGAGAAAGGCAGCAGTTCTGCAGCAGTTCTCCAGCAGTCACAGTTGACAGACATCGACTATGCAACCTGCAGGTGTGGTGGGAACGTCCCCAATGCCTCCTCTATTGCGATGTTGAAGGCAGTTGCATCATATCATCTTTTCATTGCAGTTTTCTCCTAAATGAAGAGTTGAATCTAACCATCCTTCGGATTGGTGTCCAAAATAACAGAAGCCATGGAGGTAAATGCACTTTACAGCATGTTGGGAAACAAACATGAAGTTGTGCGAATGGCACGAACTATGACAGCATTTAATCACACATGTGATGCGGTTCCTACTTTATGTATATGTTGGTTATTTACACCAAAGATTGAAATCCATTGAATATATAATATTTAGTCTATTTTCGGGGACTTTTTAATGTCACATTTCACCATTGGATTTGTGCTCTAAATCATAACAGGACAATGCGAAGTAAAAAAGAATTTCTATATTGTCACTAAAATTAATGCAAAAATACGAAGTTACATTCGAGAAGAATCTTTCCTTCTATTTCAAGGACCATAGACGGCTGTCCATCGCTTTCTGCTTGCTAGTAGTGCTGTTGACTTAGGTGACATCTTCGACTCTTTCTCACGAGGCAGATTTAGCTAAAATGGACTTAGGTTGGTGGGATGAAGCATAAAAGGTCCTTGAGGATCTTGCGTTTCGTGTTCTTTATCTTCGGGTGTAAATAGCTGCCACCCGGCACAAAAGAATGGCGTGCTCAAAACTCTTGTACACAGAGCTCACACCATCTCCAACAGGGACAGCCTCCAACAAGAACTGGACCATCTGAACACCGTATTTCGAAGAAGCGGTTACAAGGAAGGGAAAAGCCGGAAGGCTGTGCATCCCACACCTGCAGCACCAGCGAAAACTGAGGATGAACCTCAGGACGAGGCGGCCTCGGCTATTATTCCGTTTTGTGGGGCCTTATCCGGAAAAATTGGACGCATTTTACGTAAACACCAAGTGAAAACCATCTTCCGTCCTCCAAGCAAAACCAAGAGCCTTCTTTGCAGTGTTAAGGACAACCTTGGTCTACGTAAATCTAAGCGGCTGGTCCCGGCGGAGGTTCGAGTCCTCCCTCGGGCATGGGTGTGTATGTTTGTCCTTAGGATAATTTAGGTTAAGCAGTGTGTAAGCTTAGGGACTGATGACCTTAGCAGTTAAGTCACTTAAGATATCACACACATTTGAACATTCTATGTAAATCAGGGGTTTATCAAATACCTTGCCAATGCGGTAGTGTAAACGTATGTCAGACCATTCGTACCACTGAGGACCGATGCCGAGAACATCAACGGCACACTAGACTGCAACAGCCCAGTAAGTCGGCAATCGTTGAGCATTGCCTGTCAGAACTCCACAGCATGGATTATGACCAAACCAAAGTCCTGACACAGACTTCCAAATACTGGGACTGTGTCATCAAACAAGCCATAGAAATCAGAGTAAGGGAACCACAACTAAATCGTGACAGCGGTTACATCCTTAGCAAGGCGTGGGACTGGAGTAAGCTAGACATTATATCTCGGCGACCCCCAATAAAGCTCATACGCTTTCTTAAACCCCATTCCATGATGCAATTTGCTTGTAATTTTCTCCACAATTATGCATGGAATTCGTAATCTTCTAAAACGTTTTAAAGTACAAAGTCTTTAGCAGTAGCCATATTCATCACTTCTGACTCTCAGTGCACTGTATGAGAATTCAGCTGGACTGTGCAGTTATTTACCTAAGCCACTAAGCAAGCTTAACTTAGTTGTTCTCATGTTACACAGACCACTCACTCAACCACCCATTCCCACATACCCTCTCCCATACTTAACGCATTTACTCCTTTTCCCTCTCTCTGTCCTCCTTCATGAAACAAACTAATTTTGTCAAAACACAGTGGGGCCATTTGCTTCATTGACAAGTAATTTGATTTTTTTCAAGTCCCTAAACAAAATGTTTCCTTTTTTTATTATACATATGTATGTTTTACCATATACACTCCTGGAAATGGAAAAAAGCACACATTGACACCGGTGTGTCAGACCCACCATACTTGCTCCGGACACTGCGAGAGGGCTATACAAGCAATGATCACACGCACGGCACAGCCGACACACCAGGAACCGCGGTGTTGGCCGTCGAATGGCGCTAGCTGCGCAGCATTTGTGCACCGCCGCCGTCAGTGTCAGCCAGTTTGCCGTGGCATACGGAGCTCCATCGCAGTCTTTAACACTGGTAGCATGCCACGACAGCGTGGACGTGAACCGTATGTGCAGTTGACGGACTTTGAGCGAGGGCGTATAGTGGGCATGCGGGAGGCCGGGTGGACGTACCGCCGAATTGCTCAACACGTGGGGCGTGAGGTCTCCACAGTACATCGATGTTGTCGCCAGTGGTCGGCGGAAGGTGCACGTGCCCGTCGACCTGGGACCGGACCGCAGCGACGCACGGATGCACGCCAAGACCGTAGGATCCTACGCAGTGCCGTAGGGGACCGCACCGCCACTTCCCAGCAAATTAGGGACACTGTTGCTCCTGGGGTATCGGCGAGGACCATTCGCAACCGTCTCCATGAAGCTGGGCTACGGTCCCGCACACCGTTAGGCCGTCTTCCGCTCACGCCCCAACATCGTGCAGCCCGCCTCCAGTGGTGTCGCGACAGGCGTGAATGGAGGGACGAATGGAGACGTGTCGTCTTCAGCGATGAGAGTCGCTTCTGCCTTGGTGCCAATGATGGTCGTATGCGTGTTTGGCGCCGTGCAGGTGAGCGACACAATCAGGGTTGCATACGACCGAGGCACACAGGGCCAACACCAGGCATCATGGTGTGGGGAGCGATCTCCTACACTGGCCGTACACCACTGGTGATCGTCGAGGGGACACTGAATAGTGCACGGTACATCCAAACCGTCATCGAACCCATCGTTCTACCATTCCTAGACCGGCAAGGGAACTTGCTGTTCCAACAGGACAATGCACGTGCTCTAGAAGGTGTAAGTCAACTACCCTGGCCAGCATGATCTCCGGATCTGTCCCCCATTGAGCATGTTTGGGACTGGATGAAGCGTCGTCTCACGCGGTCTGCACGTCCAGCACGAACGCTGGTCCAACTGAGGCGCCAGGTGGAAATGGCATGGCAAGCCGTTCCACAGGACTACATCCAGCATCTCTACGATCGTCTCCATGGGAGAATAGCAGCCTGCATTGCTGCGAGAGGTGGATATACACTGTACTAGTGCCGACATTGTGCATGCTCTGTTGCCTGTGTCTATGTGCCTGTGGTTCTGTCAGTGTGACCATGTGATGTATCTGACCCCAGGAATGTGTCAATAAAGTTTCCCCTTCCTGGGACAATGAATTCACGGTGTTCTTATTTCAATTTCCAGGAGTGTATATTATTAGGCTGATTGAAATGAATGTGTGCCACATTGTACTAAAATTTGTCTCTGTTATTAATATTAATAATTCACAGTGTGCTTTTTTTCCTGTGTCTTTATCAGATCTTTAGTGTTTTCTAATCCACATGCTTGAATACAACATGTCCATGCTTCTTTTCCTCCTTTACACAGTAATAGATGTCACTAAGCCAGAAACAATGAAAATGAACAAGATATGTGTAGTCTAAAACACTTGAAGTCTAAAACACTTGAAGTCTAAAACACTTGAAGTCTAAAACACTTGAAGTCTAAAACACTTGAAGTCTAAAACACTTGAAGTCTAAAACACTTGAAGTCTAAAACACTTGAAGTCTAAAACACTTGAAGTCTAAAACACTTGAAGTCTAAAACACTTGAAGTCTAAAACACTTGAAGTCTAAAACACTTGAAGTCTAAAACACTTGAAGTCTAAAACACTTGAAGTCTAAAACACTTGAAGTCTAAAACACTTGAAGTCTAAAACACTTGAAGTCTAAAACACTTGAAGTCTAAAACACTTGAAGTCTAAAACACTTGAAGTCTAAAACACTTGAAGTCTAAAACACTTGAAGTCTAAAACACTTGAAGTCTAAAACACTTGAAGTCTAAAACACTTGAAGTCTAAAACACTTGAAGTCTAAAACACTTGAAGTCTAAAACACTTGAAGTCTAAAACACTTGAAGTCTAAAACACTTGAAGTCTAAAACACTTGAAGTCTAAAACACTTGAAGTCTAAAACACTTGAAGTCTAAAACACTTGAAGTCTAAAACACTTGAAGTCTAAAACACTTGAAGTCTAAAACACTTGAAGTCTAAAACACTTGAAGTCTAAAACACTTGAAGTCTAAAACACTTGAAGTCTAAAACACTTGAAGTCTAAAACATTTGAAGTCTAAAACATTTGAAGTCTAAAACATTTGAAGTCTAAAAAGAAACTCAAAATATTTCAATTCTTTGAGCGAAATTCATCAGCAAATAACGCAAAATCACTAAGGACAATCAAAGAGTAAAAGAGTTCTTATTAACTAAAGACATCTATAAAATTATCAAACAAAAATCAGAACTACGTCTTTTCCATTTAAAATGTGTCAAAAGTTCATGTAAACAACTGCAATTGTTAAACATCTTTAAATAAAGTTTATACACATTTCAAAAATCTCATCAGTGCTCAGATAATTTTTATTTTCCAGTCTTATCAGAATGACTTTCATCATTACTTATATTCAATTAATTGGGATAAATGCAGTTTTTTATTTATGTCTTTGTCATATCGTTTTTATCATTGTGTTAATTTTTTAATGTGATCTTATTTTATCTTCCAGTCATTCTTTTTCATTTGGAATCTTTGTTCATGTGATTTTTTAATTATTTTTATGTATTATCTTCGATTTAATTTCTTCCACTTGATCATCCTGTATTTTTGTGCATGTTGTTCATTATTTCCATTCCTCATTTTACTTGAATTTCGCTGCATGTATAATTCCTTCTTTGTTTAAATCTTCATCTGTGTTACTTTGCCCATAGTGCAGTGTGAATTTATGTTTTAGATGTGTGTGATAACCATTCAAAAAAATTTCTTCTTTCAGAATTCATTTAGGAAATCACTGCACAGCCAATTTAAATAGAATTCGTCTTTTGTCTTTCAGCGAACACACTGACAGTTTCAATTGCTTAAATGTTGTGATAAATATAGAGAACTGAAATCACATATACGAAGATTCCAAGTGCAAAAAGACTAACAGGAAGAAAAATTAGAGCAATTGAAAAATTAGTAAATTGTGACAAATGAAAAAAATTACATTTAATCTACTTAACTGAATAAAAAATTATTGCCAAAGTCATTTCGATTAAGGTAAAAAAATGAGAAATTTCACAGCACCTGACATGATTCAAAACCATAACTGACTGCATGTAATGCCTGTAACATAACCATTCTGTTAAAAACTCCTTTTTTTGAATCTGTAGAGCATCACGAGACATTCAGAAAGTTTCTCACTGACTCGCAAATGAGAGCCCAAAGAAGTGAACAGCTGCATGGTGTGATATCTGAGCCTCTAACCTAAATCTCTATAGAAAATTTCAAAAAGTCGATCCTGTCGCTCTGGGGATCTGTCCTTGCAAGACTGAGTGATGGATAATGCAAAACATTTATCCGTTTAGTGTTAATTTATGAATGTTCCTGTTGTTTTCGAATTGTGAATGTTAACTGTCAACAAATTTCGTAGTCTGTGAGGCTATAGTCAAGATGCCTATCTGTATGAAGATGCTTTTATATGTGGTTCTGGAATGGACATCAAGATAGCCCTCATTACTTGCCTCTGAAGTATTGTCCCACAGTATGATACTATCAGATCAGAGCAAATTAAAATAGGAAGAGTCAGTCGGCAATTTGATATTTTTATCACCAAAAATAGTGTGAAAAAGTTGCAGAGTTAGCTGTTTAGGTGATCTTGAATACGTGCCTTATGTTTCAAGTTCTTATCAATACAAATATCTAATAATTAAGACTATTTTGTTTAATTTGATTTACCCTTATACATTATTTCCAGTGATGTGTACACGTTTAACACTACAGAATTGCATGCAGTGCGTTTCATCTACGTTCATTGACACTCCATTTGGAAAAAAAAACTTATTAATTTTCCTGAAAAGTTTATTTCTATTTGAAGTCTTGAAATTTCTCCATTGTAATAAAAATTACATGTAGTATTAATTTCTGTCACAAGGCCTCGACCTGCTATGCTCTTAACTTTTCTTCCTTGTTCTGACAACAAAGGCCACTCATATTCGCTAAAACTCCATGTTCCCTACACCTAAACAGACTTTCATTCAGTGCTACACAACTCCATGCAACTATGAAGTCCACGTACATCCATTAAATTATAGGTGCCTCAATTATTATGATGTGTCTGCTTCGAATGCATTTGAGTTTTCTTATTATTTAGCTACTACTTCATTGTGATGTAATTTTTGCAGTGCAGAGGTTCTTTTTGGTTTTAAATAAAGAGAGAGAAAATTACATTTACTGAGTCAATGTTAACATAGAATTATGGTTTACCTTAAATGGACTGTTGTAGGACAAGAAAGCGACACCTCAACTGAGTCTCTTCCTTTCAGAAAATACATTAATCTCAAAACTCTATATCTGTTATATACTACTGAAAGACGCTGGAAAGCTCTTGTCACTGTAAGACTGGAAAGCGGAAAGCTTTAAGCATCTTTGTACAAGATGTGTGTCTGATTTAATACTTGTGTTGTGCGATACTCACCATCGAGATCATAAACTTTGAACAGGAACTTTATTTTGTCATCGGGTGACTGGCCAGCGAATTGGTGCATGGCATCGATGAACTCTTGCAGGGATATTGATCCTGAGTTGTCTTTGTCAAATATCTGGAACACCCGCTCTGTAAAGAAAGGCTAGGAAAACAAAAATACTAAATTAATAATCTGAATACAACAAAAGTCTGGTGAATTATTTCGGTATATGTGAGTTTATTATCTGTCTTCATTTCCATAGTGTTCTTGTTATATTGGATGAATGTTAAAAAAATAATCAGACACGGAACGTTGGAATGAAGATAACAGAATGTGGAAATTGTTTGTGATACGTGGCAGTCGAAAGATGGTTGGCTTTCCCATTTGAGGTCCTTGTCGACGATGTCAAGCTATTAAGTTTTCGTACCGCTTCATTGTTGCTAGAATCTTCCGATCCGACTTTTTTGGCCTTATTCCGGAACTAGCTGCAAACTGTCACACCGTCACATTACCCAGAAGAACCCAACAAATTTTAACTTCGCATCTGACGTTATGCTTAATGTAAGACAGAACGAGAGCACAACACAGAATATTCCAAGAGTAAAACTAACAACATTCTGCCTAAGTAGTAGAGTGAGATGTCACTAGAACTTATTTTTCTTCTTATGTGAAATGTAGAATTTATCCTCTTAGTCTGGCGACTCGTGCATTGTTTGGCGTGAACGAATCCTGATAGTATTTCCAGTTTTTGGCTGTCCACTCCTGCACTTTCCACTTTGTAGCTTACGAACAAGGACTAGGCAATACACACGGAAAATTTAGAGAGATACAATACAAAATTTTCACATTTTTTTTTCACGACGAAATAATCGATCTCCGCTTGGAAAATTAGGTGGAAGATAACCCCAACCCCCCCCCCCCCCCCCCCCCATCGTCCAATTTACAGAGACGGAACACCGTTTACGAGCATAAAGAAAAAATGATAAAGTAAGGTAGCTGTATTTGAGTAACAAGTTCGGCAGTAATGAGAATAATCACAAAGACAGCATTGGGGGAAAATATGGAAGACTCAAAGAAATTAATGAAATTAGAGACTAATATTTAATCATCAGATATTTTAAATATAAATTTGAAATATATGATAGGCATTAGAGAAACACAGTTTAATGTTAAATAGATGTCGTGTGGTTCTCAGTATGGTCTACTCTGTTGATTTGACGTCTCTTCAGCGGATGGTTGATAGATTGTTAGAAAGACTCAGAATTCCATCTTTTTTTATTCTTACGTAAGCCATAAGACTGACAACTTACGTTTTTTGAGACGACGATTTTTCTGAAATCATCACGGCGAATCTCTGCTCCGTCACCCACCGTCTGCCGGAAGAGCTTCTCCAGCCATTCCAGGTTACCTTGCTCAAATCCAGAGGGCCTCCTGAAAGTAGAGTCCACATAATAGAAACGTATTACAGAAATTAGATTTAAGGTTAATACTTTTGTTCACACATGCTACAAATAGTGTGTAATGTTAAGGTACTTTAAAACTATTTTGTCTCTCGCGGAGATGTGTTACTTTCCTGTTAAATCGTTCTACGTCCAGCTGTCTTTTTCCCGAGTGTTTGTTTGCCACTGCATGTCCTTGTCAATCAGTTCAATAGCGATGTTGATATGAGCTTGCAGTTCCGTTAGGTTTGTTTGTATATAAGGTGTAAACACAATCTTACACATGAGCCAGGACGTGAATTGTTATTGATCAACCTCACCCAGTGGGTGGAGTTTTTGCTCTACTCATTTTAACCTCTCACGTTTTAAAATAACTAAGCTTACAAATGACAAAATTTTTTAATATCGTTAAACAACCTGCTAGTTTAAATAAGCCTTAAGAACGAAATTCGACAATACAAGCTTGGAAATACACAGTTTACTTGGTGATTGAATGGAAATTTAACATTGGGTTTCTATCTGGTATCATCTTCATGACTGTTCAAAATATTTTGAAGTAAGTGTGAGGACGGCAATCTACAATACAGTGTTTGAAACATTATTCCGTGAATGTTGTCGGCTTCTACTTAATCCTACCATATTTTCCCCGTGAAAATACCGGGACCCCTGAAAAGCTATGATAAACTAATCAGCAGCTTCTTAAATACTGTTACATGTGTGGGCCTCAGTATATAAAACCATACAAATTAAATTTCTTGTAGAAATTTCGGGAAGTATCAAGTCAATTCTCCATTACTGTAATTAATGTGAAGGCTCTGTGGTCTTCAATATGTGAGCTTCGATTTAATAACACCCGTTTAACAAAACATGTTGATACTGGAAATGTTTTATATTTTTGAACACATGTTCACACGAAAAGAACAGAAGCAGAATATCTAATAATGTGTGAAATACACTTCACAATAGTTTAAAAATGTTATTGACTTAATTACTTAGCTACTTTTGGCAAAAAAAGAAGAAATCAACTTTAGTTTGTCTCATTTATTGTGCTACAGCCTGCACGATATCAAAGCTCCCACTCTGTGCAATTGAATAGTACGTGGCATTGCAAATTTTATATTAAACTTCGTAACTAAGCTTTTTTCTTCGAGGAAAGGTTATTTTTATTTTATGTTGGAACAAAAGGTGCATTTGCGTGTAGACATAATAGCAGTGTTCACTCAAATGACGAACACACCACAACAACCAAGAAAACTACTTTTTTTAAATTAGAAAGGCAGTGTCAAGAATATTCACAACATTTTTGCGTCCCAGCTAAAATTCCGGCGACGTGGGAAACAGAAACCAAAAAAGGGACGTCCCGTTTTCTTTACGAGACGAATTACAGCCAGCTGGTGTGCTTCTACAGTTCACTGACAACAATGAAACAGGCGACAATGACATATTATTCTGCGTTGTCGTTCTTTCATAGCACAGTTACGCCGAGCAATCCGAGTTCGTCAGTTCATCGCTCCGTGTTTAAGTGAAAATTCTTTGTGCTCGTGTGCAATGTAGTACAACTGGAACTGGATAATGTCTTTCTTTCTTTCCATTTACAAATTTTTTTTCTTTTGTTTTGACTGTTGGATGACAATTTCGTAAGTGCCTTAACATGAATAACAGTAAAAAAAGCAAACGTGCAAAATTAAGTGGGGCGGCATTTCGGAAATTATCGAAGGAAATGCGAGAACAAGAAGCCAATGTTCTAAAAACGCTTAGCAGAGTAGATAAATTTTTCGTAAAAAATGTTGCTGGTTCGATTTCAAGTAGTACGGATGATATTTCTAGCACTGCAGCCGCTGTAAAAGAAGTAAATACAGACGAAACGAAAGTTGAAAATGAAAAGCAAATTGTTCCTGATTTCGTGTTTCATGAAAAACTGAGTGTCAAGTCGAACATTACAAAAAGAAATAACCTCGTTAGTGATGATCCTGCAGAACAGTGTGTCAATGAATCAACAATTGACATTCTCTTACAAGGTGGCATTAATCAAACTTGCAATGGTGATTTTGCCAATTGAAGGAGATCAAGAGGCGATAAAACCAGATATATGAACAAAAATGTATTTTACCGTAAACTTTTAAATAGTGCATCAACTTTGCGTGATTTTCTAGTGGATTCCCGTAGCATCGGTGCTGTTTTTTGTGCACCATATAAATTGTTCGGAGGTAAGACCGCGATTGCTACTAAAGGTGTAGCAGATTGGAAAAATATTTCTAATATTTTACCTCATCATGAGAATTCACTAGAACACAAAAATTCTGAGTTGTCACTCTTAACAAGAGTCATCTGGTGATACAGAAAAAATGAACTGGCGCAGTGTGTTGAAAAGGGTGTTTGCAGTAGTGAAGAAGCTAACAAGTCGTGGACTTCCCCAAGTGGACACGTCGAAAGATTCCACTCATTACATAATGGTCAATTTATGGCGTCTCTTGAAGTTATAGCTGAGTTTGATTCTTTTCTCGCAGGGCACATTTAACGATATGGAAATCCAGGGCAGGGACATACAAGTTTTCTTTCTTCAACAATCTGTGATGAAATAACAGAGCTTCTTTCTGAACGAAAAAAAGAATTATCGTAAGCGAAATGAAAGAGGCCAAATATTTCTCTATAATAGTAGATTCTACTGCGGACATTTCACATGTTTATCAATTATCTTTCATACTACTACTAAAGTCCTGTCTACAAATTCCATTGACATTACTGACTGTAGAGCTCAGTCATATGACAACGCAAGCAATGTGTCAGGAACCTACACTGGTTTGCAGGCATGAATTAAAGAACGAAATCCAAAAGTGCATAATGTGCCTTTTGCAGCCCATTCTTTGAATTTAGTCGGCACTAGTGGCGCAAGCTGGTGTCGGGAAGCATGGTCATTTTTCAGTGTAGTGCAAAACCTTTATAATTTTTTCTCTGCTTCTACACAGCTCTGGGATAAACTATTTCATGCAACCAGGAAGCAAAACGGTAAAAAGTTGATCAAAAAGACGTTGCTCAGCAAGAGAGGAAGCGTGGGCAGGGCAGGCGTTATCAGTGCCCTCACACATATTGCTAATAACACGTTTGAAAAACCACTTGTGCAAAATGAGGCTTCAGCTTTGTTGAATCAACTCAGCAGACTAGAAACAGTATTCATGAAGACAGTATGGAAGGACATACTCCAGAGATTTAATAGTGTAAATCTGAAATTGCGAAGTATAAATATTGATACTAAAATACTGCATGAATTATATGAATGACTTGCAGGATTTATTGCATCTACTCGTGGCATGTTCGTCCTTTATGAAAATAAATCCATGGAGATTGTGATTGATATAGACTATCAATGCCGCTACAAAAGATCACGAAAACGCAAGCTTCATGATGACAAAAGAAGAGGGCTCTTAAGAACTTTTTCTGACTGGAAGGGAAAAATGTAGAGTCGAAACATTTGTCCCAGTACTCCTTAAGTTGTGCACCGAATTACTGAGGAGGAACGAAAGCTATAGAACACTGTTGGACACTCACAGTTTTCAGTAACCGTAAGAACACTTCACCTGACGATGTTGCTGAACGGGCAGCAAAACTCCGAGTGTCATATTTAGAGCCTTCCTTTCCTAGTGAATTTGTACATTTCGAGGAACTTTTGAAATCTTCATAGATTAGTGATATACCAGTCGAAATGAGTAAATTTTTACGAAAAGAGGTTACAGTCCGTGTTTCCGAATGTTGACATTGCTCTTTGAATATTTCTATGTATGGCACTTACAAATTGTTCAGTAGAGCGCTCGCTGTCGGCTCTTAAAAGACTGAAATCGTATCTACATTCTACGTTGCCTGAGAGAGATTGAACGCCTTGTCCATTCTTCACATCGAAGTCAACTTCCTAACTGATAGCCGTCCGAACCATGAAGATATGATCAACGAGCCAGTCGCAAACTTTGCTCACTGGTGAGTTTGTTTGTTTATTGATATTAGTTTTAAAAATTTAAGATTATAATGAGATTTTATTATAATCAGAGGACATTCATTGGATTTACAAAATACGTATTACCTGTTTATTTTACAACTGCCGATGGCAGAACGCGAAACTAAACCTGATTTATGTGCAGACGTGACCGAAGGCGCCCGACAATACTAAATAATACCCAAATGATCCAGGCTGCTCGGCGCTGTACTGTCAAGTCATACTGATACTATAGCATATTACAACTGATGCGTATTCTCGGCGTCTGCTAAAATGCATAGTTATCGCGGAAATATACGTTATCAGAGAGTAAGCTCAGATGAAAAAGTATTAATAAATAACGTAGTTCAGATCCATCGATAAATACGTAATAGCTTTGCTAATGCCGTTAGAAGAGCTGTGGTGAGAGCAGTAGCTGCAGCACAAAACTGTTCAGCCCTTACGTGGATTAAAGGTATTGTGTCCACTTATTATGCAGCATCTAGCTACACAGACCCTAATGCTTTACACGTTAACTATTATAAAACAAATTTGATTTTTCCGCACTAGTCTGTAAAATTATGTAATAGAAAGTCCAGTGCTGTGTTTGTTCGTCTGTATTTAGTTATTAGTTCGTGCACCGAAATCTCTATCTCATTTTCGTATCTTAGGCTTTCCTATAGATTCACGTATTATTACCGAACGTGTTTTTTATCTGCTACACATTCAAGTTATTAGATCGTAAAACGACAGTTTAATTTTAATTTTGAACACATCTCTGTAAATGTTCGTATTAATTTTTAATGTATGACACGTTCGCTTCAATTTTTAGATCGTAACACAACCTCTTTATTTTCATTTTCAACGGTTTCGCTTAAAAGAACATATTAAAATTGAATGTCTAGCAAAAATCCGTTGTCTCCTACACGCTCTGCTGTTTTAAGGCCATAAAAGGAAAGTTATTTTCCTTGTGTTCGTTTCTGTTGTCTTTCGACAGAAGAATGTGTTAACACAAGCCAGTTTTAAGTTTGTTTTATCCGCTGCCGTACACCAAGTACAGCTGAGGAACCATATGTCATTCTGTTTGAGCGCGACTAGACCGCTGACGCGTCCTTCAGAACAACAAATAGCAGAGTACAAAAACAGTTCACAGCGCTCCCACCCAAAACGGCAATTGTGAAGTGATTGGGTAATAGTTATTATTTGAAAGATTTTTTTTTTTTTTGGGCGGGGGGGGGGGGGGGGGGGGGTTAGAGGGTGCATATAATTCGGTGTGCCTGGGGTAGCAGAATTTTTAAATCCGCCGCTGACCTCACCACGACTGATTCATCGATTACTCAGTTCCCTGTTTAAGAAGTCACAATCATCATGATGGAAGTAGGGTGGAGCACCATTCCATTGGTAGGTGAAGAGCACACTGGCTGTCTCTAGTTGTGGCACGAGCCAGTTTTCAGTATGTTCTGATAAACGTGTCCTGTAAAGATCTTTTCGCAGAAAAAAGTGGAACCGTGAGATTGCACAGAACACACAACTTTTGGCGAATCACGAATGTGCTGCACGATAGCGTAGGAATTCTGTCCCCATAGATTCCCACATTGTGCCTGTTTACTGTGCCATTCACAAAGAATGTTGCTTCATCACTGAAGATAAATTTCTAACACCAGTCGTCTTCCATAAGCTGTTGCAACGTTGCCGAAGATTCAAAGCGTCAACTTCCGTCAGCAGGAGTGAAGGCTTGTCGTAACTGCAAGCGGTAAGGCTGCAGTTTGAATCGTTTCCGTACCATCTACGAAGCTGTCGGTTCTGAAATGTTCAGCTCACTGCTTGCTCTGTTCGTCAACTTTAGTGAACTGTATGCGAAACTAGGTCGCAGAGGTCAACCGTTTCCTCACTCACTGCAAGGCAACGCGTTTACCCACAGGTAACGAAAGTCATTGGGTAGCGATACGCACACGTACAGATCGAGATAGTATCGCGTGCAGAAGTTATAAAAGGGTATCGCGTAGGCGGAGCTGTCATTTGTACTCAGATGATTCATGTGAAATGTTATCCGACGTGATTGTGGACGCAAGATGGGGATTAACAGCCGTTGAACTCAGAATGGTAGTTGCATATATACACATGGGAAGTTCCATTTCGGAAATCGTTAGAGAACTCAATATTCTGAGATCAACAGTGTCAAGGGTGTACCAAAAACACAAATTTCAGCCATTACCTCTCATCACGGAGAACGCAGTGGCCGACGGCTTTCACCTAACGACCGAGAGCAGTGGCGTTTGCGTGGTCAGTCGTAACAGACAAGCAACACTGCGTGAAATAACCGCAGGTATCAATGTGGGCCGAACGACGAACATATCCGTTAGGACAGTGCGTCGAAATTTGGAGTTAATGGTTTACAGCAGCAGACGACCGACGCCGAGTGCCTTTTCTAACAGTACGACATCGCATGCAGCGCCTCTCCTGGGGTCGTGACCACATCGGTTGGATACTAGACAACTGCAAGACCATGGCCTGTTCAGATGAATCCCGATTTCAGTTGGTAAGAGTTGATGGAAGGGTTCGAGTGTGGCGCAGACGCTATGAAACCAAATTGTCAACAAATCACACTTCTGGCTTGCTGTCGCCTCATAATGATGTGGGCTGTGTTTACATGGAATGGACTGGATCCTCTGGTTTATCTGAACTGTTCAGTGACTGGAAATGGTTACGTTCGGCTACTTTCAGCCATTCATGGACTTCATGTTCCCAGACAACGAAAGAATTTTTATGGATGACAGTGCGCCATGTCACTGGGTCGCAGTTAGTCGCAATTGGCTTAAACATTCTAGATAGTTCGAGCGAATGTGTTGGGTACCAGAAGTTATCGCAATTATGGAGGGCTATAGGGGCATCATAGTTCAATATTTCTGCAAGGGCCTTCCAACGACTTGTTGAGTCCATGCCACGTCGATTTCTTTTGAGTCATTAGTCTGGTTTGATGCGGGCCGCCACGAATTCCTCTCCTGTGCCAACCACTTCATCTCAGAGGAGCACTTGCAAACTACGTCCCCAATTATCTGTTGGATGTTTTCCAATCTCTGTCTTCCTCTACTGTTTTTGCCCTCTACGCTCCCTCTAGTACCACGGAAATCATTCCCTGATGTCTTAACAGATGTCCTATCATCCTGTCCCTCCTCCTTATCAGTGTTTTCCACATACTCTTTTCCTCTCCGAGTCTGCACAGAATCTCATCATTCCATACCTTATCAATACACCTAATTTTCAACATTCGTCTGTAGCACCAGATCTCATATGCTTCGAGGCTCTTCTTTTCCAGTTTTCTCACAGCCTATGTTTCACTACCATACAATGTTATGCTCCAAATGTACATTCTCAGAAATTTCATCCTCAAATTAATGCCTACGTTTGACACTAGTAGATTTCCCTTGGCCAGGAATGCCTTTTGTCCAGTGCTAGTCTCGTTTTGATGTCGTCCTCGCTCCGTTCGTCATTGGTTATTTTGATGCCTAGGTAGCAGAATTCCTTAACTTCATCTACTTCGTGACCATCAATCCTGATGTTAAGTTTCTCGCTGTTCTCATTCCTGATACTTCTCATTACTTTCGTCTTTCTTCGATTTACTCTTAGGCCACATTCTGTACTCATTAGACTGTTGATTCCATTCAGCAAGTCTTTTAATTCGTCTTCACTTTCACTCAGGATAGCGATGCCAACAGCGAATCGAATCATTGGTAGCCTTTCACCTCGAATTGTAACTCCACTCCTGAACTCTTCTTTTATATCCATCATTGCTTCTTCGATGTACAGATTGAACAGTAGGGGACGAAGGACTACATCCCTGTTTTACACCCTTTTTAATCCAAGCACTTCTTTCTTGATATTCCACTCGTATTTTTCTCTCTTGGCTCTTGTACATGTTGTACCCGTCTCTCCTTATAGCTTACCCCTATTTTTCTCAGAATTTCGAACATCTTGCACCATTTTACATTGTCGAACGCTTTTTCCAGGTCGGCAAGTCCACTGAACGTGTTTTCATTTTTCTTCAAGTCTTGCTGCCATTATCAGCGCAACGTCAGAATTGCCTCTCTAGTGCCTTTATCTTCCCTAAAGCCAGACTGATCATCATCATTCAACATATCCTTAACTTTCTTCTTCATTCTTCTGTACATCATTCTTGCAAGCAACTTTGACGCATGAGCTGTTAAGCTGATTGTGCGATAACTCTCGCACTTGTCAGTTTTTACAGCCTTCGGAATTGTGTCTATGGTATTTTTCCGAAAGTTAGATGGTATGTCGCAAGACTCCTACATGAATAGTCGTTTTGCTGCCACTTCTCCCAATGATTTTAGAAATTCTGATGGAATGTTATCCATACCTCCTGCCTTATTTGATCTTAAGTCTTCCAAAGCTCTCTTAAATACTGATCACCCACCTTTTCTTAATAGACTCCTGTGTCGTCTTCTATCACATCAGACTAATCTTCACCCTGACAGAGGGCGTCAATGTAGTCTTTCAACCCATCCACTCTCTCCTCGCTGTCTGGTCTCCTTCCCCAGAACAACCCAACCCTATCCGCTCTCTCCTTTGCATTTTACAGTGGAATTTTTATTGCACTCTTAATGTTACCACCCTTCCCTTTAATTTCACCGAAGGCTATTTTGACTTTCGTATATGCTGAGTCAGTACTAGCGAAAATCGTTTCTTTTTCGGTTTCTTCACATTTTTCATGCAGCCATTTCATTTTAGCTTTCCTGCAACTCCTATTTATTTCATTCCTCAGCGACTTGTATTTATGTATTCCTCGTATTCCTGAGTTTCCCTGAACATTTTTGTACTTTTTTCATCGATCAGCTGAAGTATTTCTTCCGTTACCCATGGTTTCTTTACAGTTACCTCCTTTGCACCGATGTTGTTCTTTTCAGCTTCTGTGATAGCCCATTTAGAGATGTCTATTTCTGTTCAACTGTACTGCCTACTGGAATATTCTTTATTGCTGTATCTAAAGCCTTAGAGAACTTCAAACCTATCTGGTCCTTCCTCAGTACTTCCACACTTCTTTGGGTGTTGATTCTTACTGACTAATCTCTAACTTCAGTCTACTCTTTATTACTACTACATTGTGATCTGAGACTATATCTGCTCCTGGGTACGCCTTACGATCCAGAATCTGATTTCGGAATCGCTTTCTGACCAAGATGTAATCTACCTGAAATCTTCCTGTATCACCCGGCCGTTTCCAAGTATATTCCTTCTCTTGTATTAGCTATTACTAGCTGAAATTTATTGCAGAACTCTATTAGTCTTTCTCTACTCTCATACCTTATCCCATGACCATATCCTCCAGTAAACTATTCTTCTACATGTTGCCCTACAGCTGCATTCCAGTCCCCCCCATGACTATTAGATTTTCCACCTCCCTTTACGTACTGCATTAACCTTTCAATATCCCCATATAATTTCTGTCTCTCTTGATGTTCATCTTCCGACGTTGGTATGCATATCTGAACTATCATTCTCAGTGTTAGTTCGCTGTGAATTCTGATAGGAACAACTCTATCACTGAACTGTTCACATAACATACACTCTGCCCTACGTTCCTATTCATACCGAATCCTACTCCCATTACACTGTTTTCTGCTGCTGTTGATATCATCACATAGTCATCGGACCAGAAATCCTTGTCTTCTTTTCATTTCACTTCACTGACCCGTATTATATCTAGATTGTACCTTCGCATTTTCCTTTCCAAATTTTGTAGTTCCCTACCACGTTCAAGCTTTTGACATTCCACGCTTCGACTCACAGAATGTTATCCTTTCGCTGGTTATTCAATCTTTTTCATGGTCACCTCCTCCTTGGCAGCCCCCTCCCAGAGATCTGAATTTGAGACTATTTTGCCAGTGGAGAGATCATCATGGCACTGTTTCAATTACGGGCCACACGTCCCGTGGATACAGGTTGTGTGTCATTAATGCAGTGGTTTCCATTGTCTTCTGCATCCTGATGCCGTTAATCAGTGCTGATTCTTCCACCTACAGTTTCCCACCCTAAGGACAAGAGAGTGCCCCGAACCTCTGTCCACTCCTTCGCTCTCTTTGACAAGTCCGTTGGCAGACTGTGGGTGGATTCTTACGCCGGAAATTTTCGGCCTCCAATGCTGATTTTTAATCAGTATTTAAGCGGTGTCGGGTTTCGGACCCGGACCGATGTCGTTTCGATTGATAATAAAAGACGCTACCCCTAGACCACGGTGCTGTACTACGCCGGGCAAAGAGTGGCCAGACACGACTTTTCGCCTCAGCGTGTTTTCTCTTGCAGAGGCACCTTCGTGCTTGAAAGTGGGCATACCGTCACCGAATGGAATTGGTAGTTAGTGAAATGGTTCAAATGGCTCTGAGCACTATGGGACTCAACTGCTGTGGTCATAAGTCCCCTAGAACTTAGAACTACTTAAACCTAACTAACCTAAGGACATCACACACATCCATGCCCGAGGCAGGATTCGAACCTGCGACCGTAGCGGTCGTGCGGTTCCAGACTATAGCGCCTTTAACCGCTCGGCCACTCCGGCCGGCGGGTAGTTAGTGAAGCTTTGAAGTAGTTAGTTCTGAAGTGTCGATGAACTGTTAGGGCAGATTGATTTAAATTAGTAGAACTGTGTGTGAAATCTTATGGGACTTAACTGCTAAGGTCATCAGTCCCTAAGCTTACACACTACTTAACCTAAATTATCCTATGGGGTAGCGCCTAAGACCGCTCGGCTAATCACGCGCGGCGTATTAGTAGAACTGTTCATATCTTTAAAAATTTCAAGTATCTGATATATCGATATTTAAAAAGGAATATCATTATCGGTCTTCATTATATCGAAGAGAAGTATTGATATATCGACGGAATAAATATCGACGTATCTGCCTATAAAAATATCGGCTGCACATTGTAAATATACAGTCGGTTTTAGAACTGTATATTTAAGTATTGATTCATTATTAGATGTTGTGTACATCAAGTTAGCAGCCCACCTACTCCCCTTAGAGCAAGAACTGTTAGGAATACGATGCACGTTGACGGTTTGCGGTAACTAGTTTGTTAACAACGGTAACTTCATGTAAGTGACACAATAAAAGGTGTGCGATGGGTCCATCGTTCGGTTTCGCCACATATCGGATTTGTCCGGAACACATCATGTCGATTTACCGTGTTTTTTTTTTTTCCAGTTCCGCCAACGCTAGCGACCTCGCAGTTGTAGTGCGAAAATTGCGCTTTAACGCTGAAAGTTGCAATTCCTGTTGGTAGCGCCGATTACGTCAGCATTTCCCTTTTTGTTTATTATTTTCAGCAACTGTTTTTGAAGAACACCGATGTGAAGAAATAGCAAAGTAATTGCTATTGTTGGCTATTTCTTCACATGGAAATCTCTTAATTCCCTCTCCCCAGTGCAATCTGACTACAACTTTTGTGCCACGTGCACTTGCTTCACATAGTCAAAGTTGAAAGCTCAAAAAGTAGGACTCCTTCACACAGTGAAAGTGAAATTATCTTCTACTATAATTTGAAAAGAACTTCAATTATTTACCGAAAGTTGTGAAAAAATGTAATATAAAATATCGGCACTCGTAATTGCCATTTTGATATCGATATATCGAGGGAAAATATCAGACATGCCGATATTTTTGGAAAAACTATTGATATATAGATACCAATAGCCATAATGTGAATGAATTTCAAGCACAGCATACGATTTCTCAGCGTCTGTCGCCAACAGTATTACGTAAGTCCTAGACATCAGTGGCACTTTTATATGTGACGGTGACGGAAAATTACATTTCGGAAAAAATGGGGGAGGGGTAGAAAATCCGATATCGATCCGCGATTCCACGCCTGTTTAGAATGTTTCTTAGTTTGCTTTTTTAAAATTTTTTCAAGCAAACGGTGGCATCTGATATTACTGCGATGTTTTTAGTTTGACAGTACTCGGCTGTTGCGGCAGTCTTTGAATCATCTTGTTGCGCATCGCCTCTACAAAATTCGCGAGTTATTTAATATTTGTTAATAACCAGTAGATCGCGAGCAATTGCAGCGATTTAACGGTTCCGCAGCTGAACATATAATCTAAAATGCACATGCGTTGCAACATCTTGGATTGAAGGATGGATGCAGCATAAGAAATGCTCCAGAGAGACGTTCCAGTCTAATGCAGCATGTAATAAGGCAAGATTGAAAACTCGTCACGCAGGTTCATTTGCGCTCCGAAGCGATCGATCGTCTGATAAATTCATGGCGGCTGCGGTGCATACTTAATAAGGGGGAGGGAAAGATCAAGGCGCCGCAACAGGTGTGTGGGATGGTGGGTGGCCATTCCGAGTCGAGTGATGACCGTCCGCGATTGCGGACGTGGAGAGAGCATATGGTGGTATCTTAGAACTGTCTTATTCCGATATCTGTTGATCGTGGCGTCACTAGCTTTAATAAATTACATATTGTCTTCCCTTCAAGCTGTGTCATAATATTATAAGGCGAAGCAGAACTGGACGGATGCAACTTATACCTCTTAAGAATCAAGTTTTTTGCTTACAAGCCTTTCTTTCACTACTATAAACACAGCTTTACGGTCACAATTCTAAAAAGAACATTGGGTTACCTCACCTAAAGGTAAAGTCGTGTAATTCAGCTTGGTGACTGCAAATGTTGAAGTAAATATTAACAAACAGAGACAGGCGCAATGATTGCTAGTTCTACGCTCCCACACTTTTGTTTGACGTGGACGTTACAACCCAGTTCCCCGTTCCCCCACCACCCCGCCCCCCACCCCATCCATCCCCCACATGGCTGACTGGTTCGGCTGCTGAACATTTATGTTCCCGTAGCTATTTGGTGGCATCTGACGATGAAGCTTCGGGCTCGAAACCGGTCGTGCAAACAAGAAATTACAGTCAGTTGAAGTGGATTTTTTATTCTGTTACTATGTTCCTCAGTTGCGGATGTTCACCCTACCAAGTATTTTGTTCTGAGAGTAGACATTTTTCTTAATTGTGTCGCCACTGGATTCGAGAATACTATAATCAAATTTTCGTTGGGCAACAGCTGTCGTGACGAGATTTTTTTCAGTTAGTGATCGCAAAAGCACGAACTCCGTTACGTAGACAATTGTTCACAAGTAAGTTGAATGGCGAAGGAAATCGCGTTATAAACTGAACAGGGGATGAAGTGGGTTAAAGAGCACGGTCGTTCAAAAACAAAATCCATTTAAATAAAAAAATTCTGTAATGTATTATCGGCTGAAAGTGTCTGTTGCTTCTGAGTAACGATTTTCTTCTCGCGCCAGACACATTTACAAATGTGAGAGGTTCACCAAAATACTAGGTGCGTCTGAAAAGTTCAGCAATTTGTGTCAGGAAATGAGAGTTACAGACAAACAAAATACCTTTATTGGCCTTCAAAGTCACCACCATAGCTGTAACACCCTACTGACATCGGTTGTGCCCGCATCTCGTGGTCGTGCGGTAGCGTTCTCGCTTCCCACGCCCGTGTTCCCGGGTTCGATTCCCGGCGGGGTCAGGGATTTTCTCTGCCTCGTGATGGCTGGGTGTTGTGTGCTGTCCTTAGGTTAGTTAGGTTTAAGTAGTTCTAAGTTCTAGGGGACTGATGACCATAGGTGTTAAGTCCCATAGTGCTCAGAGCCATTTTGAACATCTGATGTAAAGCTGTTGGAAACCGTCAGTAAACGCTTCTTGTAGAATCGCTCGAATCATGGTGGTCACGCATTGTTGCATGTCCTAGTCATTACGGGTGTTAGACTTGATGCTACTGTTACGATCCGGGGACCAAGTGACAGAAATTGTATAGTGTTCATCGCCTCCCCCGTCTAAAAAAAACTGGCAGACAAAATCCAAGATGAGGACGATATTGATAGCCTTTTTCTACAGCAAGGACTTGATCCATAATTTCTATTCGAGATACGTTTAGAACAATCCTATCACTGAAATCACAGTAAATCACTCCCTGCCTTAGCTTCCAATTCAAGACGAATCTTTCTCACGTTACGTCATTTTCCGCTGCTATATTTGTCTGTTAATTAAATCCTTGTGTCCATTTTACTTCATTGACCCCCGTACCTAGACAGAGCCTTTGCATTTCCATTTTCAGATTTTGTAGCTTTCTACCAAATTCAGACTACTGGCGCTGCACAGCTCCGATTCTTAGTATGTTACCCTTTTGTTGCTATTCAGTGTTTACTTACAGCTTCTTCGCCCTTGGCATTTCTTCTACCTTCCGAACATCACGAAAGTTCTCCTGCGTACTTTGCGGGACAAACACTCGTGCAGTAAAGGATATTAGGAAGAATTGGCTTAGCCTAGGGGCTTCAGCATGCAGAGGATACAAGTCTAGTCAGTTGAGCTCACCAAGTTACATCAACCGAACACGTGATTCTCTACTCATGGTACCCTTGGTATGTGAGGCCCTTGTTGGCAATTACATCAGGACAGTGGAAAATGCCAGCAGGATACAAGAATGTGTAATTTGACAATTGTGAATTTGTTAAGGCTTTTGTGGCCACTTGTTGACAAACTGCCTATTGGCTTCTGTCTCGGGTTCTTCGGCCGACGTTCATCTAATGATTTTTCTGACGTTTCGCCAGCACGAGTGGCTGGCATTGTCAAAGCTTCACCCTCCATTGCCGGTGGTGAATTGGAGCCAAGCTCGTGGCCGCACTCTATATGTACCTGGCGCCCCAACGTCCGAGGGCTTCTCCGCGGTCGTTTCCGGTGCGGTTCTCCTCTTGCTACCTGCGACAGTCGTCGCTGCAGTACGGGAAGCCAGGATCCGTTTACCTTAAGGCTTTCCTCTTTCTTGTTGAAACTGTTCGCTATTTGGTTAAACGAGTCGCACAGTGGCTGTGATATGTGAGAGGTCACTTGATACCACTGGTACCAGATATTATACCTTTTGTCTGTCCATCTATAGCCATTTATAAAAGCATAAAACAAAGGTTACGTTTTCAACAAAGACATCAACATATGACGTATAATAATTCTTTGCTGAGGAGCCATCACATTTATGCTAGATTCTATTAAGCATCCCCTTCATACTCATATTTTCAATTAATAATGAGCAAGTACAATTATGAAGTATTTTGTTTTCTATTTTAAATCATTAACAGTTTTTGTAAAACACGCGAACAGTTTCAACTAGAAAGAGGAAAGCCTTAAGGTAAACGGATCCTGGCTTCCCGAACGACCGTCGCAGGTAGCAAGAGGAGAACGGCACCGGAAATGACCGCGGAGAAGCCCTCGGACGTTGGCGCGCCAGGTACATACAGTCTGCGGCCGCGAGCACGTCTCCAGTTCACCACCGGCAATGGAGGGTGAAGCTTTGACAATGCCAGCCACTCGTGCTGGCGAAACGTCAGAAAAATCATTAGATGAACGTCGGCCGAAGAACCCGAGACAGAAGCCAATAGGCAGTTTGTCAATTGTGAATTTCCTTTCACCGGATACTGGGGCTTTCCTACTGTGGTGTTTCCGACCCATTTGTAGGTGCCGCAAGTACTGTGGGACTTCCAACCGAGAAGTTTTACACTCTGGATTTTCCGACCAGTGGTATTACCGCCAGCCAGGAAGTGCCCTTGCCGGCAGCCCTTGCTACAGTACATTTTCGTAGGCCTAAGCTACTTGAGTCCCACATAATGTAATGGAAATAATATCTAGGAAGCGGAAGCAGTATCTCCTCAAGGAAAGTCGGTCATCGCTACTGGGCGCACACAAAATGTGGTGGGTATGTGAACCGCTTGTGCATGAATTCCGAATGAATAAGTGGCGAGTAAGTTCCAGAAATGTGAAGCACATCCAGTCATAGCAGTAATTTCAATATCCTTAAAACAACGAAGTTTAATAATTTACAGTGTCTAAATATTTTCACACTGAACCTTTGAATTAACAATTTGTACAATAGCCATCATTCCAAAAATCTGCTCATTGTATATTTTATATATTTGATTATGACGTTGTTGATAACTTTTTTACTACACAAATATCATTGTTTTCTCCACATTTACACAGCAAATGAATACAGCGTGAATACCTTACATGTTGTAATACTTCTGTAGTTATTTAATGAACAGTTTACTATTTTGCCAGTAACTTCACTTAAATGTTGATTGCAAGTGCTGTAAAAAAACTGCGCTCATTTAAAATCAGTCATGTGTGTTAGCGGACACCAACATTGAAAAGAGAACCAGAAGACACTACTGTCAAGTTTGTTTAAACAATATTTAACGAAAACTCATTGTCATTTATCGCCTGAGCCCTTGTGCAAGAGTACTGGCTTACCTTTTTATGGACAGACCTGTATTTATAATTATTGTGAATGGTCTGAGTGTGACCAAATGTTTATAACATTTTCTTACTTTAATATTGTTGTTATGTATTTGTTCAGTCTGGGAAGTGGTCATGGTAGTCAAACCATGCCTGTAGAGCTTAAGAACCATGTATTTTTGGCGGGTCGGCCTACAGACAGTAGCGGAACACGACGGGAGTCAAGTGAGAGACTGGGACTTTTCGAAGGAAGAGATGAAGGGGGCTATTCTGGACACTTTTACATTTGTGCTGGGAGAAGACAGACCTGCCTGTGGTAGGGTGAGAGACTCGGACACACAAGGAGTTCATTTTAACTGAAGACATTTCAATATCTCGGAAACTACACCTCAAAAAAGTTATAATTCCGATTTATTTTTTTCGGAGTGGGTCATCCAACGATGCAACATTCTACCCGGCACCCAACCCCGTGCGTGGGTGGCGGGGAACAATTTTGAAATCTTCAGTGGGAACCCCGTTTTTTAATTGCAGATTATCATTCTACGACAAAACCTACATACAATTTGTCTGAAGCATTTTCTTCGTTTCGCCACAGACGGCGCTGTAATCGGGGGAATAAAAGTGGGTACATTTATGGCATGCTACGCAATGGCTCTACAATATCCAATACCACGTGGGCAGCACCTCCATGTTCTGAGGGTAGGACAGGCCAGTATTTCATAAGTTGTAATTAGAAACGCCATTCGAAACGTTGTACTCATCCGACATAAAGAAAGGCCGACTACTACTACTACTACTACTACTACTACTACTACTGCGAACGGAGCTCACATATCCTGCAGGCGTAGAACAGTGTTTATTGCCTGCACATTTACCTATCATTTGGAGATCAGACGTGCAGTGGATGATGAATGTTGCAGCCACAGAAGAAAAAACTTAAATGATCCGGATTTATGGAGACTGTAGGAGAAATGTTGGGGTTGCTGTTGCCCTATATGCTGAACGTTTTCCAAAGAAAACTTGCGCTCGCTCGTTCTTTTACTAGGTTGTAAACGCCGTAATGTCTGATGGCAACGTCCGACAGACAAAAGGAAATGAAGCAAACGTGTTACAGGAGAAACTAATGAAATGCTGTACTAGCGGCAGTGCGCCTCAAGTCACAGATAAGCGCCCGGCAATAACACCGCGACACTGCGAATCTAGTGTGTCCATAGGTAGTATTGACACAATATTGCTTCGTCATAAGTATCACCCAAACCACGTGTTACTACATCAAGAACTTCATGGCTTCGACTTCCATAACCGGATAGTATTTTGTCAATGGGCACGTTAATAAATGCAAACGACACACACGTTCTGTGACGGGGTATTACTTTCGGATGAGTCTGCATTCACAAACAATTGTGGCGTTAACCAGCATATCATACATTACTGGGAGGTAGACAATCCCACTGGTTATGTCAAGTTGACGATCAACGTCCTTGATACGTTAATGTATGGTGTGGCATCATGGGGAACACGTTTCATCGATGGCACGTTGAATGGAAAGAAATACCGAATGTTTTTGGAAAACTAACTATCGGTAATACTGCAGGATGCTGCCCAGGACGTTCGACGTGTGTAATTTCAGCATGACCGCTGCCCAGCTCGTTATGAAGTTGAAGCACGGCAGGTGTTACACTGTGTTTACAGTGGCCTGTGGATCGGCAGAAGTGGCTTTATTAATTGACCCGTTAGGTCGTCGCATTTATTTCTGTGGAGATATTTAAAAGATAAGTTGTAGCAGCAAGTGCCAACTGGCCGTAAGGACATGGTCGACCACTTCAGAAACGCCTGTGCTGACATTCCCGCAGATATACCTCTGTTCTGTGTACGGTCACTTGAAAAGCGAATCGCTAAGACTGAGGTTGGTGGTACTATGTTTGAACATGTACATAATTGCGAAGTATAGTAGCGTTCACCTGGAGCCACGGCCACAGTGGCGCGTCGAGTAATCGCTGGTTGGATATGTCTGAGGAATACAACGTTGCGAATGGGGTGTCCAATTACAAGTTAGGAAATACTGATCTGTCCCACCCTCGCAGCATGGAGGTGCGATCCCACGTTCCATTGGGTATTCATGGGCCATAGAGTACCATATCGTAAGTTACGGTAATGTACCTACTTCCTTTCCTCCGATTACAGAGCCATCTGTGGCAAAACGAAGAAAATGCTTCAGACAAAATGTATGTAGATTTTGACGTAAAATCGTAACCTGCAATTGAAAAGGGGGTTCCTATTGAAGATTTCAAAAGTGTCCCCCGCCACAAACACACGGGGTTGGGTGGCGGGACGAGTGTGGCATCATTGGATGTCCCCCTCTAAGACAGACAGACTGGAATTATAACCTGTTTTGATCCTCCAGCTTTCGAAGACTCAGATACAGAGCGCAGAGGGTGGACGATTCGATGGGCCTCAACGTGAACAAGACAGCCACAGAAGAGTGAAGCTGCAAGCAGTAATATGCTTGAGAATCACAAGTAGCCTCCAAAAACAAAGTGCCATTGCGAAAACGTGAGCAAGATTTCACAGGGCCGCCAACTACGTCAACACCTTTCTGAATAATAAAGGGATTTACCAGAGCAAAGGACTGACATCGTTCATTACATGAAACCACGAGGAACTCTGGTACAGCTGGGAGGGTCTTTGCATCGCGAGCCTCATTCCGTTTACGTTTAGTAGACGCCGACTATGAAGATGATGATTGGTTCATTGAGAGAAAATTCCCCACACTTGCGAGCATCTCTGATGGCGCACTCCTTCCAATTGGGGCGCCCCTCAGAGGGGGCTCACCCGCCTTAGGTAACTGTTCACACCTCAGGACACACCTCCCGAACACTTGACAGGGACCAACTGACAATTTGGGAAGGTAGTAAGTAGCTCGGGCAGTCGTCCCTCCATGGGCCTGGCCTATACCAGGGGTTACATGCGAACCATATCCATCGACCCGGGGCTGGGAACTGCGCATTACCCAGTGACCTGTTATGCGTCAACACCGAAGCGGAGGAAGAATAGGAAAAGGGGAACGAAGAAAAAAAAAAGAGCGAAAAAACAGTGGAGGGACTGTCCTTACGTCAGGCTACTGAATATGCAGAAAACGTTCCCAAAAATATTCCAAATATCGTCCCCAAGGGAAGGAAAAAGAATAGCGGTAGGACGGACATGTAGCATGAAAGAGAGAAGATTCTGCAAAGGCAGGGGCTCAGTGGTAGCCAAGAACGAACCCACGAAAGAGTGGTGAGCCCCCTGGGGGGATAGGTGATGTTTAGATCTTACTCGCAGTTCGTATACAATGAAGTGTACGCTTTTATGCGCTTAGACAACGTACTTATGGAAGGCGTTGGTTGGGAGAACATCGCCGATAGGAACTGAGTTGTGATTTGTTCTCTGGTTCGTCACGATGTGTATGAACCACTGTCCCAACTGTGCGAGGCATATTTTAGTATGTTACTTAAGGCTTAAAAGTAGATACAATATGAATTTTAGGCAGTTTCTTGCTGCTAACCAACATGATACAGGCCTCGTCGAAAGCTTGAGATTTCTTCCTTATTCGACCTAGCGGGAAATAAGGAAAAAATTAATCCAAGGACTTCATCATGTACTATATCCTACAAAAATTAAAACGGTGGTCTGCATCACTATGTACTTAAACGCCTTTTCGTTTATTGTATGGATCTAATACTCAATATGGTATTTTGCTTTTTCTTGCGAAGAGCAAGACATGAATTAACTAAGGCCCACTCGCATATTCATCTCACGACAAAGCTCACTCATGGATACGCACATTGACATCAATTTCAGAGAGTCCAGAGGACCATTTAAGAAATTCTAAGTCTGGACTCAAACTGGCTAAAAAACTGTCTCGTTCGTTACTTCCGTTCGTTTACATGAGTAAGCTTCACTTCCGTAGGAACTTTCCTCTCAGTAACAAATCTGCAGTCACTTCTACTACAAGTGCAGCTTCGAAGATAAATTGTACAACGAATGGTATCAATGAGCGTAGGTCGATGAAACAACAACTTGTTACCATTAGGTGTGGGAAGTGCTAGAGATACCACACAAACCAAGCTCCTGGCAGAGGTTCGTTATTTGTCTCCCAATTGTTTTACAAACAATATCTTAGCTGTGCTTCGATATGTTTTATTAATACACGATAGTACAAAGAAAAGTCGATAGAAATCAGATACTGCTTCTTCCTTATTTGTATCGGCGATGTCTAATTGCCATCAGCGATACCTGGCTCTTCGTTTTCCAAGAGGTGAAGACAGACGAGGCCAGCGCAGTTATATGGCACCGCTCATGCTGCGTGAATGTCCATTCCAGTGTCAGCTCTTCGGAATTCCGAAGAGCACATCTCACAATTCCTGGCACGTCTTACACACGGTAGGCTTGTGCCATTGTGGGAATAGTTCCAGTTTTGCTTCATTTCAAACCTGCAACTCCGAATGGAGTTATTGATCCAGTTCTTTTCTGAGGCTTGTCTCTAGGAAAGGTAAAAACGCCTCCAGTTTTACCCTATAATTTTCTTGTTTGGAGGCACAGTATCCTGTTACGTAGTTTTGTTTTGCAGACTGTAGATTCACAACTATAATGAGAAGTCTCCTCTTCTGTACAGTATCACAAGCACACCGTTACTAACTGTCGAAAACTCTTGACACTCCTGTCACCGAAAGAAACACTATTCAATGGAGGTAGTATGTGACCTAGCTGATGATAAAACTTCAGATGTAATACTACAGACCTTGTTTACGACATTTATAACCTGCTTTGACAAGGTTGTTCGGTTTATTTATTTATTTATTTATTTATTTATTTTTTTTTTTCCTAGCGACACTTCTGTAGGATGTGGGTTTGGACTCCTTGACATGTTCTTGTCTTACGTTACAGTCTGTAATTAATGCCGTCGATTCGTGACCATATCGTTGTTCAACTTACCTTGTTTGAATTCCATTACTGTTTATTAGACAATGGTGTATTTTACCAAGTAGTTCTTTGTAAAATCTTTCATAATTTTCGTTCCCTATTTCGTAAGTTTCTACAGCTCAGAAACTAGCTAAATAATGCATACCCCATTCACTGCAATGTTTAACACAGCCAAACTTAAAAGCTGATACGATAGTGTCTGATGCTCATATCAGAGATGTGCGCAAACGGCCCGTGCTTCGTGGTTGACTAATGGGCTTCAAAATCTGATTTCTTTATTTCGTAAGTCTTATCAAAGGTTTAGTCAGACTGAATTAGGAACACGAGGTACCTCGAGGAGCTGAAGTAGCCGGCATGAAAGCGTACAAAAATGCTTCGATACCAGCGTTGGCGCAGAACGCCGCTTCTATTCTGAACTGCAGGACGGTATGCGGAGGCGAAGCGCCCTGCTCCTTCGTTGCAAGGATACTAAAAAGAGAAGTTGAGCCCTCAGAGTGAGAAGCATCAGCAATCGACAGCCGGAAATGCAGTTGTATTTGAGGCACAAAGGGGAACCGACACCTGACTGGATAATTTAAATGCTACATCACCTACAGCCGTCATATGCAACTATATTAATGGCTGTTGACGTGCTCTACGTGCACTCGTGCATTCAAGATCAAAACCTTATACTTCAGCCACATGACAGCACACGAACGGGCTAACTAGCAAACTACCGCGATTACAGTCACCTTTGTCGAAATAGATTAGGATCTTACGGTGGTGCCTATTAAAAATTATAACACATCATTAAGCTTGTAAGGACACTGAAAAGTTTGAAAATGTGCAACAAACGTCTCCTTAATCATTTTTATTGGAAGGTGATTTTCAACTTCTGATTAAAGTCTATTACTAGATGAAAGTAGGATTGCTATATTTTTGACTCTGCATCGGGAATTGTAGGGGCTATGAAGATTAGTGGGTGACCACTTCTGTGCAGCCACAGCCCCTGCAGAGCCACGTGCACTCCTCCTCCAGATGGATTCTCGCTTTTTCGCGGCCAGCGCGGCGCGCCGGAGCGGCACATAAACGTCTGCGTGACGGACGCCACGCCGCTGCCACAGAGCTGGTGGGACGCGCGCCGCATCCAGATAGTCTCCGCAGCGGAAGCTTTGCCACTTTGCCGGCTGCGAGCGCGTAAGAAGCAGCCTCACGCCGCAAGTAACGGCGCAGGGGCGTGCTGCGCAGTTTATGAATAATGTGGCGGCACTGCGGTGCTCGTCTGGGCAGAGCTGGCCTCTGAACGACTGCCACACAGGACGACGACTTCGAACTCTGTTCGTCATCTCCGCTCTTGTCCTGTGCAAGAGACAGATTCCTCAAAGTACTATAAAGAGCTTTTGTATACTGATCTGAAAATGTAGCAGTCACTGCTCTTACTGCGCAGTTGTACATACCCATCTTTCAAGAACATATTTCTATGGCACCCACGAATTTCAAGTGACAAACGTAAGAAGCAGACGTGTGCCAGCAAACCAGATTATTTTAAGAATTTTAAGTAAAACAAATAATACGCAAAGCACACCAAGAGTCGCTGGACTCTTTCATAAGCGGCTTAGAACACGACGTACACGGTAGGCAGCAAATGTACATATAGCGTCATGAAAGCCCTGAACAAGAATGAAAAGAGTACACTGCCTCCCTGAACATTACACCCAATGAAGATGGATAAATAGTTGTACAGACTTGTGGTGTGCACAGAAGGCCGAAGACGATAACGGAGGAAGTATGTACAATGAAAACAGTAGATCCAGTCACTATGGAGGAATTACAAGACGAACAGGAAAGCCACTGGAGTAGATGGAATAAATACAGAACTAATTCAATATGGAGAGTTGTCACTAGACGAAAGATTTTTACAATTAATAAATGAATATTGGACCAACTGCAAGATCCCAGAGCCCTGGAATATGCAGAAATAATCTCTTTTCAAGAAAGGGAAACGAAATGACTGTCAAAACTATTGTGGCATCAGCCTTCTAAACACTGCTGCAAACAATTCTCAAATATAACAACTTCATGAAAAATATCTCACAAGCTTCATTTCTGAAGTATAAAATCCATTTAGATAAGATCGTTCATGCACAGATAGTGGGTTTGTAATTAAAAACATTGTAGAAAAACACAGGGAATTTAGTACAGAAACTCATATTGCCTTTATCGATCTGCAGAACGCTTTTGACAGTTTGAGCCGTGATAACCCATGGAAGATCATGTCTGACAGGATGCTCTTATCATCTAACAGAGGAAGTCAAAAAGTCACCACAAAAGTACACGAATTATAGTAAACACAGGTAGGAATCGATTAGAAGAAATTATTGTTATCAAGGAAGGTGTTAGACAGTGGCGTGGACTATCACCTTCCCTTTTTAATATTTACATTGACTTCATTCTTCGTAAAAGGGACTGTAAAGTAATCAAAGAAATTAAGATAACGAATGAGAAATATCTGAATGTACTTTTATTTGCTGCTGATATCGTTATTACTCAGAAGAATGGAGATGACCGAAAGTTCTGTGTACCAGCTGAACAAATATGCAAGAAATCCAACTCTAAAATTTCTAGTATTAAAACGAAAATATGGATTCCCGAGGAAAATGTCCAGCCAGATCAAAAATGGTTTTGTATAATTCCCTTTTAGAACAAGTCTTTCAAATCTCTTATTTAGGCTGTGCTGTAAGTTTTCATTTCGACTCTGACGCCCAAAATTAAAGACACAAATTCCAAGCTGTGTGTCTGGTACCATTTGCAGAACATTGGGCCATAAACTCCAAATAGGGCAAACAGGGACATTATGAAATTCTATAAGTGATGGCAGTTCCTGTGTTACCTCATCACACACACACACACACACACACACACACACACACACACACACACGCGCACGCGCGCGCGCGCGCGCGCGACATAATTCAAACCACAGAAATGGGTTTCCTACGAAAGACGAAGGGCTGCACAAGGAAAAACAGTATTAGACATCAAGATATTAGAACAGAATCAAATATTTTCAACATGAATGAAAATATTAAAAAATACCGTTAAGATTGGAGACAACACACCGTGAGAATGCAAAGTCACAGAATTCCCCAGAAGATCGTGAACTACAAGCCGAATGGGGAAAAGACCTTGAAAAAGGTGGGAATGATTTTGTTTGAGACTTCGGAATAGGCAACAGCCTAATCCTTGAAAGAAATATTATGATGGTGAAGTAGAATATTGTGTAACTATGTAATATATCGTTCTGCCCACGCCTGTGTGCACATCTTATTCGCTATCGTGAACTTTAGTTCCCGTTTCCGGTATCCGAGCCCTAGAGAAGTTCGAGTGGCGGAAGGAGACAGCCAACTGAAAAGCCGCCTTCGGCTTCTGAAGCTGATTTGCTGAAAGTTCTGGAGCGAAATAACTTTGTCGAATTTGTAATCCTCTGCCGGCAGCCGATCAGATATAATTTTTTGAGTGAGACGAAGGGATGAGCGTAGCAAGCAGTTATCCGGATGAAGAGGTGTGCGCAGGATAGGCTAGCGTAGATAGCTGCATCAAACCAGTTTTTGGTCTAAAGGCGACGACGACAACAGGTGACTGTGTAACAACAACGCTGTGCTATTGTACATATAATAATTTTTTCTTCTGATTTTAGATAAATTAGTGTAATCGATATTCTGATTTCATTTAATTTCTTTTCTTTTCATGTCATTGTGTTGAGGAAACTATAAACAACTTTCGGTGTGAATATTAATGTTTATGTCAAATTGCAAACAATATTATAACAAAATGGAAATGTAAGAAATATTGAAACTGTTGTAATGTTAAAGTTGTAATCGTGCGCCTCGTCCATACGTAGGCAATGTATTAGTATATGTAGAATGCATAACCTTTGGTGAATACCCTGTCTGTAAGGGAGCGGTAAAAGGTGGATGGCAGGCGAGCGCGGGAAAATGCACACGGGCGCGGCACGGCATAACGGGCTCAGCAGTAGTAGTCTTGAGTTGGGCATTGGTCTGAAAACACGCTCTGGATCGAGGAGGCTCTCCTGGAAAACGTGATTTCATTGGGCCTCGGATGTGCCGTTTCCGACGACTATACAGCATGGCAAAATGCCATAGGCACTAAATGGAAAAATATTGCGACGCTATGAAGAAGTAAAGTGCCGATACATCAAGAGCCATAGCTGTGCTTGTATGTGTGCTATGCGCCTCGCCATCTCGCCGCCCGCCAACCGCCGCATCGATACGAACAGGTTGAATCTTTTAGTACTGTATTCGTGTGGACCAGTGTTACTTTTGTTTCTTACTGTTCAATAACAACTTAACTTTTATCAGAACTGTCCTATCATTTAATTATCCTCATCACTATCCTAGACAGGGTCCTTTCCACATGTTGTGCAATCCGAGTGTCCCAAAATGAAGGTTTAAAGTTTTTGTTAATAATAATTACCTGCAGACCTATCTATGTTAGAATGATGTTTAAAGAACTTTGTTGTTAATGAATATATAGTCAAATAATATAGGTCTGACAAAGTTGGAAGATAATGTTGAAATTGGTTTAGTAATGAAGTTTAATTAATTTGAGACAAAAATAATGTTAGTTAAATGAGCAGGAAATAAGCTGAAAAGAGTAATAACTCATATATTGGAAATCTTGAGTGCTTAATACTTTCAATAATCAAAATTTCAGTACAGTGATCATAACAGTTTCAGGGTCTTCCCCCCCCCCCCCCCCATTTTTCTTTTCTATTCATTTGAATTCTGAGGTGTACTGAACTTATTTTACCAGCAAAGTTAAAGTCAATATAAAACCAAAATTTATTAGTGTTTACCCTTTTCAAAATTGACATTGTATGTGTGTTTCGAAAGTGCTATTTCTAGGGTAACCTATGCCCAATTTTAATTAGATCAATAGACAGTACGAAATTTGTAGTAAACATTATAGTGTATTGTTGTGTATTTTTGGCTTGTCCATATTATTACAAAAAGTGAAATTATTAGTTCAATAGAATTTCTGTTTCAAAAATTTACCATATTATGCAGTGTTATTACGTGATGTTTTGTATGAACGTACTTCAACTTGTACTGGGAAGAAACTCAGTTAATGCCTAATTAGGCTGGCGACCGTATTATTAACAATTTGGTAGCATCTGCTGTGTTGTTTGTTGTCCATCCTAACGTGTATTTGCTCTTCAGACTTGATGTATCATTGTTGTTACTGAGTGGGTGAAAGTCTGATTTTGCCTCCATTCAGGTACACGCGGTCAATATCTACACCAAAATCCTTTCTTATATGGTGAAGCCCATCAACTTACCATAGTACAGGCTTTAATAAGTATCGTGCGTGGTAGCGTAATGTTACAAGTGGCGACCGTGACAGGACATCCAGTTGTTGTCGGTCACAAAATAATATGAATACCGAACAGTGGATGTTCAGTGGCACGAATTGTAATAATATTCAGTAAAGTAAATAGCAGTGAACGTCAAGTACAGTGGAGAGGTGTAATTGGCATTCAGTATGGACAAGAACGTAGAAACAGTAGATGTGCCAAGCGAAATGGAAAATGCGGCTAGCAATGACAGGAGTGTACGTAGCCAGATAGCAGATGGCGTTAGCGGTAGACAATTGGCGTACATACAAATCACGAACATGTTAACGAACAGATTGAAATGTCGAGATTGCCTAGAATACAGTAAGGAATAAAACAGGAAGTAGAGGGTGACTTTGTAGATGATAGTGGGTATGTGAACGAATCCACTGACATGTTTGATTCTCCACAGATAAACAAAGAATCGAAAGAAAATTTTGAGGTAGAATCGGAACGTACCGATTCCATAGAACAAAATAGTGTGAAAATTTTAAGTATGAACGATTTATTTGAACAATTAACCAAAAAAAATTCAGGACAGAGTGAACAGATCGAAACACAGAATGATCAGCTTCAAAGACAAATCGGTAATCAGGTTAGTCAACTTAAAAGACACGTTGATGAGCAGCTTAAAACTCAAAGTAATCAGCTCAAAACTCAGAATGATCAGCTTAAAGCACACGTTGATGAGCAGCTTAAAACACAAGTTGGTCAGAATAAAGCACAGGTCGAAGAACAAGGAATTAAAATTAGTAAACAAGTAGAACAGGTAGAACAAAAAGTGGGTAATTTAAGCTCTGTAGTAAACACTATGAAATTTGAAATTGAAACAATTAATAAAAATATGGATACTATGCAAGGGGAAATTGATAACATTAATAGTAGGTTCGATGTTGAAATTCTCATCATCCAAGAGAAAGTAGAGCCTCTAGTTGAAACAAAAGTAGGCGAAACAGTTTTCGGTCTTAAAACTGAGATCGTAAACGAATGTAAACACGGAATCTCACAGTTGAAAAAGGCAGTTTCAGACACTGAAAGAGATTTAGGTGAGAAAGTTACCGGATGTGTACAAAATTGTGAACAAAGTACTTCGAAAATTCAAGGCAAAATTTTCGATCTTGAGAGTAAAATTAAAGATAGACCTAGTGTTGTCTATAGTGGCACACCACTTACGAAGCTGTTAGAAGGTGAAGCCCGTCAACTTACCATAGTACAGGCTTTAATAAGTATCGTACGCAGTAGCGTAGGGTTACAACTGTTGTTGTTTTGTGAGTGCACGTGATCGGTAGCGGTGGGCAGAGACCTTATGTCTCGTCGCAGATTCGGGCGCTTGGTAGAGACGGTGTAAAATTAACGAAGTAGAATCTTAATTGAAACCAATAATTTCCATTTGGTTGTGTTGCTTTTGTGTGAGTTTTTTCACAATGACTTGAAATCGTGATAACTGAATATTCCGTCGGTTCTTGCTAGAACAACATTATAATAAATGAAAAACGCTAGTTTGCTTTCGTTCTAAAGTATTACTTTTGTCGTCTTAACCGGTTTCGGCTTACAGGGCTTTACTTTTTTTTGTTATGATTTTAGGGTGCAAAACTGCTACGGTCATTAGCGCCAGGTCTGTGACTGAGGAAAAGGTAAAAAAAAAAAAAAACGAAACTGGAAACCAGCAGCAAAGGGAACGAAACTCAAAAACTGGAGAAACTAAAAACAGAAGGAAAGCTTACAAAACCACTATAAAAGGGGGTTGGTTGTCCCCAAAAAGAGCTTCAAATGACTGACGTCATCTCACTGGCACTAATAAACTCGAGAATGCGACCGGCTGAGCGCGTGTCATCTGCTAAAATGGAAGATACATCAGGCGACAGCTGTAGACGGGCGCGTAACGGAGTAAAATAGGGGCACTCTAGTAAAAGGTGTCTTACCGTCCACAGCTGAGAGCAGTGGGGACAGAGTGGGGGAGGATCGCCACTTAAAAGATGTCGATGGCTAAAAAGACAGTGCCCTATACGGAGTCTAGTTAAAATTACCTCCTCCCGACGACGCGTTCGGGAGGAAGAGGTCCAAGCACAGGGAAGTGCTTTCACGTCCCGCAATTTATTATTGGGAAGTGTCGACCAATGTGCGTGCCATAAAAGAGCAACACGACGACATAAAACACTCCGTAGATCGACGTAGGGAATCATGCGAGTAGCTGGCTGAAGAAGAGAGACAGCAGCCTTGGCCGCTATATCGGCCGCCTCATTTCCACAGATACCAACGTGTCCTGAGATCCAGAGGAACGCCACAGAGACGCCCCCCAAGTGGAGCATGTGGAGGCAGTCCTGAATCCGGTGGACCAGTGGGTGGACAGGGTCGAGAGCTTGGAGACTGGGGAGAGAGCTGAGAGAATCTGAACAGATAACATACTGTATCCGCTGATGGCGACGGATGTATTGGACAGCCTGGAGAACAGCGTAAAGCTTCGCCGTATAAACCGAACACTGGTCGGGAAGCCGAAATCTATTTGGGGTGTCGCCAACAATATAGGCACTCCCTACACCAAACGATGTTTTTGAGCCATCAGTGTAAATAAATGTGGCTTCCTTCATTCGTGCACATAGAGCAGCAAATGCCCGACGATAAACAAGTGAAGGTGTACCATCCTTGGGAAACTGAAAGGTCACGGAGCAGGCAGGTCCGGGGACGGAGCCAAGGCGGTGCTGTACCCCAAGTTGTCAAGAAAGTTTTAGGAAAGCGGAAGGAAAGAGAATGGAGCAGTTGGCGGAAGCGGACTCCAGGTGGTGGTAGTAGGGAGGAAGGGCGGCCTGCATACCCTAAATCCAAGGAGGCGTCGAAAAAAATGTCGTGGGCCGGATTAGCAGGCATGGAAGACAGATGGCTAGCATAACGACTCAGAAGGACAGCTCGCCGACTGGACAGCGGAGGTTCAGCAGTCTCAGCATAAAGGCTTTCCATAGGGCTGGTGTAAAAAGTTCCAGACACTAAACGTAATCCACGGTGGTGGATAGAGTCGAGACGCCGAAGAATAGACGGCCGAGCAGAGGAGTAAACTATGCTTCCATAGTCCAATTTCGAGCGCAATAAGGCGCGATAGAGGCGGAGAAGGACCACTCGGTCCGCTCCCCAGGAGGTCCAATTCAGGACACGGAGGGTGTTGAGGGATCGCAGACAACGAGCCGAAAGATAGGAAACGTGGGAGGACCAGCACAGTTTTCTGTCAAACATAAGACCCAAGAATTTAGTGACGTTCGAAAACGGAAGGTTGACAGGTCCTAGATGTAAGGAAGGTGGAAGAAACTCCGTACGACGCCAAAAATTAACACAAACGGTCTTACTGGGAGAAAAGCGGAAGCCTGTTTCGATGCTCCAAGAGTGGAGGCGATCGAGACAACCTTGAAGACGTCGTTCAAGAAGGCTGGTCCGTTGAGAGCTGTAGTAGATAGCAAAATCGTCCACAAAGAGGGAGCCCGAGAGATCAGGAAGGAGACAATCCATAATTGGATTTATGGCAATTGCCAACAGTACAACACTTAGCACGGAGCCCTGGGGTACCCCGTTTTCTTGGGAGGAAGTACGGGAGAGAGTAGTGTTCACCCACAATCTAAATGTGCGCTCTGACATAAATTCGCGAAGAAAAAGGGGCAGCCGTCCTCGAAAGCCCCAAGAGAACAGTGTTCGGAGGATGCCTGTCCTCCAACAGGTATCGTATGCTCTCTCCAGATCAAAAAATATTGCTACTGTTTGGTGTTTCCGGAGAAATTTGTTCACGATATAAGTGGAGAGATCAACAAGATGGTCAATTGCAGAACGATGCTTTCGGAAACCGCATTGGGCAGGTGTTAAAAGACTGCGGAACTCCAGCCACCAAGCTAAACGGCAATTCACCATACGCTCCAAAACTTTACATACACTTCTCGTGAGAGAAATGGGGCGATAGCTAGAGGGGAGATGTTTGTCCTTTCCAGGTTTCGGAACAGGAACGACGATAGCTTCCCGACATCGTCTGGAAAAGTACTGTCGGTCCAAATTCGATTATAAAGGCGAGAGGAGGTAACGCAGACTATGGTATGATAAATGCAGCAACATTTGGATGTGGACACCATCCGGTCCTGGGGCGGAGGAGCGAGAAGAAGAGACTGCATGTTGGAGTTCCCGCATGGAGAAAACAGTACTATAGCTTTCGCGATTTTGAGAGGAGAAAGCAAGAGGTTGCACTTCCGCTGCACGTTTCTTCGGGAGAAACGCTGACGGGTAATTTGAAGAGCTCGAAATCTCAGCAAAGTGTTGACCCAGTGAGTTAGAAATTGCGACGGGGTCGGGGGCCACTAATGTATCATGCGCGACAGTGAGCCCAGAGACCGGGGAGAAACCAGACGCGCCAGATAACCGTCGAATCCGACTCCAAACTTCCGAGGAGGGAGTGATGGTGTTAAATGAGCTAGTAAAGAAGTCCCAGCTTGCCTTCTTGCTATTGCAGATGACGCGACGGCATCGCGCATGGAACTGCTTACAGCGGATACAGTTGGCCAGAGTAGGATGGTGTCTGAAAACGCGAAGAGCACGTCGCCGCTCACGTATTGCGTCACGGCAAGCCTCGTTCCACCAAGGAACTGGGAGGGCGCTGGGGCAATTCGGAGGTGCGAAGTATTGAACGTTCCGCAGCTGTAAGAATAACGTCTGTAATATGAGTGACCTCATCGTCGACGCTAGGAAAGTGACGGTCATCGAATGTCGCTAGAGACGAGAAAAGTGTCCAATCAGCTTGGGCAAACTTCCAGTGTCACGGGCGCATATATGGCAGTTGTGGCTGCAATCGAAGGACACATGGAAAGTGGTCACTCGAGTGTGTATCAGCAAGGGCGAACCATTCGAAGCGCCGAGCTAGCGGAACAGTACCGACCGAAAGGTCCAAATGAGAGAAATTTGTCGTGGAGGCAGACAAAAATGTAGGGTCCCCAGTGTTGAGGCAAACAAGATCCGCTCGGTGGAAGACGTCTATCAATAGTGAGCCATGCGGACAAGGATGTGGAGACCCCAAAGCGGGTGATGGGCATTGAAGTCCCCAACAAGCTAATAGGGGGGGGGGTGGAAGCTGACCAAGAAGATGAAGGAGATCAGCTCGTGCCACTGGTGTGGACGATGGAATGTATACAGTACAAAGAGAGAAGGTGTATCCAGAAAGGGAAAGACGGACAGCGACAGCTTGGAAGGAAGTGTTTAAGGGGATTGGGTGATAATGGAGACTATCATGGAGAAGAATCATGAGTCCTCCATGTGCTGGAGTGCCTTCAACAGAGGGGAGATCAAATCGGACTGACTGAAAATGGGAGAAAACAAAGCAGTCGTGCGGACACAGCTCTGTTTCCTGAAGACAGAAGATGACCGGCTAGTAGGATCGTAAGAGGATCGACAATTCATCCCGAATGGCTCGAATGCCGCGGATATTCCAATGGATAATGGACATAGGGTGGACAGAAAATGGAAGAATAGGACCAAGGTTGCCCTCAACTCAACAAATGCTCAGAGCTTGCGACCGACAGCGTGGAACGGCATTCGGCCGAAGACAGGAGATCCTGATCCATAGGTTGTTCAGGAGCAGCTTCCGCCACCAGCAATCGGCCAGTTGATCGGCCGCCAGCAGTGCGCCTCGGCGACACAGAGGACAGCCGAGGGCGGCTACCGCCAGGTGGTGCTGTAGATGAGACACGCCGTGGCGGAGGAGGAGAGGAACTGGGTTTCTTATTAGCCTTCTTGGAAACAGGATGTTTAGATGAAGGAGGAGCCGATGGTTGTGAAGTTGGGGTATGTAAAAAATCTTCACGAGTAGGCTCTTTTTTGGAAGTCCGGGTGTCTGATTTTGGGGCTCGAGATTTAGCAGAACCCGATGAAGGGTGAGCCATAGAGTGAGCAGGCGAGAGTGGGGAGGTTGAATGGGCGATCTTTGCGCTGGCCGATCTGACGACCGTGGCACTAAAGGTGAGATCAGAAGTCTGCGTGGCTGCCTCCTTTGATGGGCGAGGAGAGGCAAGGACAGTGCTGTATTTACCTGCCTGAGGCACAGTGGGCTTTCGACTGGCGAATAATTTTCGAGCAGCAATGGGCGACACCTTTTCCTTCACTCTGATTTCCTGAATGAGCTTTTTGTCTTTAAAAATGGGGCAATCTCTACAGGAAGCAGCGTGATCACCCACACAGTTGATGCAATGAGGGGATGGAGGTGGAAAAGCACCCTCATGGGCATCCTTGCCACACATAACACATTTGGCTGGATTGGAACAGGACTGGCTGGTATGATTGAGCCACTGACACCGATAGCAATGCGTAGGGTTTGGCACGTAAGGGTGAACGGAAATTATCTCATAGCCCGCTTTTATGTCAATGGGAGTTGAACTCTGTCAAATGTCAAGAAGACAGTACAGGTTGAAAAGATGTTCGTGTCAACCCTTTTCATGACTCGATGAACAGCCATTACGCCCTGGTCAGACAGGTAGTGTTGAATTTCCTCGTCAGACAATCCGTCGAGGGAGCGTGTATATATGATGCCACGTGAGGAATTTAAAGTGCAGTGCACTTCCACCTGGACAGGGAAGGTGTGTAGCAGGGAAGTACGCAGCAATTTTTGTGTCTGGAGGGCACTGACTGTTTCTAACAACAAGGTGCCATTTCGTAATCTGGAACACGACTTTACAGGACCTGCAGTTGCGTCGACACCTTTCTGAATAATGAAAGGGTTGACCGTGGAGAAGTCGTGACCTTCGTCAGACCGAGAAACAAGGAACTGTGGCAACGATGGAAGGACTGTCTGTGGCTGAGACTCATTGAACTTACACTTGTGAGCAGACAGTAGAAGATGAGGAAACCATTGCGGAAGTATCCCCCATGTTTACCGGCGTCTCGGATGGCGCGCTCCTCCCTCGTGGGGGCCTTCTCTGAGGGCACTCCCACCTTAGGTGATTGTTCACACCTCAGGTCACACCTCCCGAGAAACGGACGGAGGGACCAATCGGCACTTTCGGAAAGTATCAGCTCGGGTAATCACCCCTCCCTGGGCCTGGCCGTTACCAGGGGGTACGTACGTGTCCTACCTGTCTACCCGAGGTGGGGAATTACGCATTACCCCGTCACTGGCTATGCATGGAAATGCGTGGGTCGGCCTTCAGACACGCACAGGGAGGAAAAAACCGAAAGGGAAAAACAAAGAAAGGGAAAGGAAAGAAGAAGGGTCTCAAACGCCACAGCAGAGAAAAGGGTGAAGAGAAGAGGTAATGAAAAGAGAAGGACAAAGGAAGGACGAAGACTTGCAAGCAGAGAAAGTGAAGAATGTGTTACATTTTCGAGCGTCCGTCTCCGGACGTAGGCACAAAACATACTCCCAGTGAGGGAGAAAGGGAAGGAAAGAGGTGGTGGTGAGGGGGGAGGGGCGAAGATGGGGGATGGGGAAGAATGCGGAAAAGGAAGGTATGCAGTCTGGAAAGGAAGGAGGGCCACATTAGCTCGGGGTCCCGTGCTCGCTACACACGTATCCACAAAAGAGTTTTGGACCCCCCTGGGGGCAGAGGGCTTTACTGACTGTTGTCGCCAAGGAAGTCACAATGTTTGTAAATGACATTGGTAAAGAAGCTACACATATAGGTTGAATCAGAAACGTACAGTCTACATCTACATCTATACTCTGCAAATCACATGAAGTGCCTGTCAGGGATTTAATCGAACCACATTCACAGTAATTCTCTATTATTCCAATCACTAACAGCGCGTGGAGAAAACTGACACCTCTATCTTTCCGTGCGAGCTCTAATTATCCTTATTTTGTCATGATAATCGTTTCTCCCTATGTAGGTTGGTGTCAACAAAATATTTTCGTTTTCAGAGGAGAAGGTTGGTGACTGAAATTTCGTAGGCTTCCGCCGCAAAGAAAAACGTCTTTGTTGTAATGATGTACACACCAAATCGTATATCCTATCAGTGGCATTCTCTCTCCTATTTCGCGATAGTAAAAAACGAGCTGCCCTTTTTTTGAATTTTCTGGGTGTGCTCCGTTAATCCTATCTGATAAGGATCCCACAATGTGCAGCAGTTCTCTAAAAGAGGACGAACAAGCGTATTGCAGGCAGTCTCTTCAGCAGATTTGTTACATTTTCTAAGTGTCCTGCCAATACAACGCTGTCTTTGGTTTGCCTTTCCCACAACATTTTCTTTGGTGCTCTCCAATTTAGGATGTTCGTAATTTTAATGTCTAGGTATTTAGTTGAATTTACTGCCTTTAGATTTGACTGATTTATGGTGTAATCCAAGTTTAACGGGTTCCTTTTAGCATTCATGTCGATGACCTCACACTTCTCGTTACTTAGGGTCAATTGCCAATTTTTGGCACCATAAGGATATCTTTTCTAAATCATATCGCAATTTATTTTGATCTTCTGATGACTTTGCTGGACGATAAAAGACAGCATCAGCTGCTAACCTAAGACGGCTGCTCAGATTGTCTCAGAAATCGTTTTTATAGATAGGGAACCGAAGAGGGAACTTTGGGGAACGCCAGAAATCACTTCTGTTTTACTCTATGACTTTCCATCAGTTACTACGAACTGTGACAATTCTGACAGGAAATCACGGTTCCAGTCACATAACGGAGACTATATTCCGTAAAATCATGCAATTTCACTACAAGCCGCTTGTGTGGAACAGTATTAGAAGCCTTCTGGAAATCTTGAAATACGGAATCCCTTGTCAATAGCACTCAACACTTCGCATGAGTAAAGTGCTTGTTGTGTTTCACAAGAACGATGTTTTCTAAATCCGTATCGACTTTGCGTCAATAGATCGGTCTCTTCGAGGTAGTTCGTAGTTTTCGAGCACAACGTACGTTCCAAAATCCTGCTGCATATCGACGTTAATGATATGGGCCTGTACTTCAGTGAATTACTCCTACTACCTTTCTTGAATATTGATTGAGACCTGTGCAACTTTCTCATCTTTGGGTACGGATCTCTCGTCGAGCGAGCTGTTGTATATGATTGTTACGTATGGAGCTATTGCATCAGCATACTCTGAAAGAAACCTGACTGATATACAGTCTGGACCGAAGACTTGCTTTTATTGAGTGATTTAAGTCGCTCCACTACTCCGAGGATATCTACTGATAAGTTACTAACGTTGGCAGCTACTCTTGACTAATTCAGAAATACTTACTTCGTCTTCTTTGGTGAAGGAATTTCGGAAAGCTTCGTTTAGTAACTCTGCTGTGGGAGCATTGTCGTCGATAGTATTTCCATTGCAGTCGCGCACAGAAGGCAATGATTGTGTCTTGCCGCTAGCATAGTTTACACATGTCTGACAGTTTATTGATAATGCAATGTAAAAAGCAAAAAGTTGAGCAGTAAATAAATATGAAGGGAGTAAACAGAAAGAACTTTAACAAAACTGGAACAAGGATCCTACATGGCCGGCCGAAGTGGCCGCGCGGTTCTGGCGCTGCAGTCTGGAACCGCGAGACCGCTACGGTCGCAGGTTCGAATCCTGCCTCGGGCATGGATGTGTGTGATGTCCTTAGGTTAGTTAGGTTTAACTAGTTCTAAGTTCTAGGGGACTAATGACCTCAGCAGTTGAGTCCCATAGTGCTCAGAGCCATTTGAACCATTTTTGATCCTACATGTGTTTATTAATATAAACAAAACCAATAAAATTAAATTAATACTTGACAAGGCTACTTCAGGAGGTAAATAAAATTGGTACATGAGAAGGTTGCTTCAGGAGGTATTAAACATGGGCGAATGATACACAAACCAATTAAAACAAAGAATTATAAATTTTTCATATTGGTTTGTGTATCATTCTCTGTGTTTTATACCTCCTGAAGTAGCCTTGTCAAGTACTAATTTTATTTTATTAGTTTTGTTTATATAAATAAACTTTATGTAGGCTTGCTGTTCCAGTTTTGTGTTCAAGTTCTTCCTGTTTAGTCCCTTCATATTTATTTACTGTTCAAGTTTTTACTTTTTACGTTGCATTCCCACCACACTGTCAAAGATGTTAGTTACCGTATTTTTCTACTTCAATCTAGACGTGTAACTTCATTTCAAATGTCGTTTACAAACACTGTAACTTCTTTGACGACTCCCGTCAGAAGAATGTCTGAAGATGGCCTTGTAAGCTGAAAACAGGTTAACGCAATAACAGTAATGCTGTAGAAGAAAAGCAATTTAGCGCTATTCATTAATTTTAAATTGTGATTTTTGTTGTTGAGATTATGGGTAAAAGTTGCTAGGAGCCAGCCAGAGGCGGTGTATGAACTATGTGCTATGTGCATTTCCAATCCAGCAGTCCGGCATCTGAAAGTCATTGGACAGCCGAGATCATGGTATCACGAAAAAATCGAGGAGGCGCCAGCACCAGCCAAAAGGAACAAAAAAATTTTGAGGATGGCTTTAACATAAACCGAAACTGGTAAATAAATAATATTTCGATCTCGACTGCTGATTTTGACTTAAATGTAGCACACATCGCTGTACTCCACGGACAATGTTGTCTAAATTTATGTACAGGTCTTTAATTGTTGATTTTGTACTAGTGAGAAGATTAACACTTTCCACTGAATCGAAGCGACGCTAGTGACCCTAATTTAGACTGATATAACGGTGCATCAATGCAGACGAATAGTCCACGTGTGTAAATAACCGACAGCTGTGATAAGGACTTCGGGCAACGCCACAAACGCTCCGAGGACGGGTAAAGGGAACGTTTCACCGTGACCCGTGGTGCTATATTCTTACAAAACACTATTTTTTTATTTTTATGATAGCTTTGTGGGCCGCATTTTTGGTGCAATATCAAATTTTATATCGACCTAATCCCCTTTTTTCTGTGAAGATATTTCATTCCTGAAATATGATTCTGAGAAGGCTGCCGTAGTCTCATTAGGCTCAGTCCGTTTCAAAGCCTCTAATTTCTTTAGGTATGGAATAAAATCATGCCTGAGCCAAACTGATCTGGAGATTGGTTACTCCGACATCCGTCTTCCTATTCCTCAGTTTTGTGGCTGCCGAAACACATACATGAACGATGTGCTGTTACTGAAATACAGCGTGTCTACTTCGGTAGAATTGATTAGCAAAGCGACATCTAAACAATTACTTCACGGGCGACGACTTGCATGTTCCTAATCCATCTAGTTATCCAACCGGCTTTATGATGATGTTGATTGGTTTATGGAGCGCTCAACTCCGTGGTTATCAGCGCCCGCACAAATTCCCAACCTTTTGCTCAGTCCAATCTCGCCACTTTCAGGAATGATGATGAAATGATGAGCACAAACACCCAGTCATCTAGGTGCAGGTGAAAATCCCTGACCCCGTCGGGAATCGAACCCGGGACCCCGACAACTGACTTTAGAGGGGACCTACAGTTTAACGTGGAATCCGAACTGCATGGCATTCTTGGCGAATCTTCACTTCATGAAGAGAGATTAAAGAGAGATTAATAATTTCCGTTGTCTGGGTTGTATTTGATCCCGCGACCCCTCTGTTCCAGGCAGGTGCTTTACCACAAAGTCCGATTTCAATGCTAGAAACATCGTTTTCACAATATACGCAATTGAATTACCATTTTTTATTATTTGTTTTGACTTATTAATTTTGGGAAAGTGGTAATTTGTATTTTTAAATATTACCCAAGCAGTATTATTGTAACCCAAGTTGCTAAAATAATTATCTCGTGATTTCATACCAAAAGAACTTGCATTCTGTACAGACAATATAAAATTTTACTATATTTACTTGTGTTTGAATCTACTCGTCAGCCAACAAAAATGTTACAAATGGCGATCAAAAAGTTCCCGTTAGAAGGCCGATCAGTCCAAAATCGGTATGCCAACCAGCAAAAACCACCATGACCTCTGAGGCAGTCATACCACGAACAGTCCAGGTTGAAGACACCCATTTGGTAACACCGTGTCCTGCTGCGTGAAGAACTCCATAACTCTCTGCTGCACATCCTCGTCCGACAGGAATCGCTAACCCTTCGAAGCATTTTTGAAGGACCGAAAGCGTTATGATCGTATGGGGAGCGATCAGGGCTTTGAAAAGGGTGCTCGAGTGTGTGTCTCGACATTTGCGATGTTGGGACGTACGTTATCACGAAGCAGTGGCACCCCTTATCGCTGTTTTCATTGCACAGCTGTGGTTTTCGACAGACAGACATCCTGCCCCCATACAGGTTCTTAAGTCTCCGACGGATTTCTACCGGTGTTCGTTCTTTGAGAAACAAGAAAAGAATAGAAGCATGTTGGTCCTATTTGAACGCATTTGTCAACAATGTCGCCGTAGTTAACATTTCAGCATTTACCGCACGCACGGAAAGACACGAATGTCGCACTAATTCCTTGCCTACATGTCGCTGCTTGTACCCTGCCACGGCGTCGTGCTATGGTTCGATGTTGCATATTTAAAATTGAATTTCACTACAGTTATCAAGTACGTAGTTCTGTTTTTCAATATAACTACTTCAGGCAGGAAAATCAGTTATTGCTGATCTCTATTATGAAGCAGACATGTCTCTAATGGATAATTTTTGTAGGAATTCTAGGCTGGCAACATGTTGGACGCAGTGGCCTGAGTGATGTTTTAGGTTCTTTACGAAACTGATATGTAATAAGTAGATTGGTTGGTTGGTTGGTTTAAAAGAGGGCTGAGAGACCAAACTGCAAGGTCATCAGTCCCTCGTTCCGATTTAAAAAATTCCACAAGGGTGGCAGTAAAATAAGAGACATACAAAACACAGCTGGAAGAAAGGAGAAAACCACAAGAATGACAGAAGGGCAGCAAACACTAAAATGGACAAAATCGGACAAGAAAACCACAGAGAGACGCAAGAAACATGTAGAACAGATCAAAACAAGAGAGAAGATTACCATGGCTGGTTGACCATGAGAATAAGAAGCCAGCCGCTATGCAACACATTAAAACCACCACCCTAAAAGCACTAGGGTGAAGGACATAGAGGGACAAAGGACATGCGCTAAAACTTAGATCAAATGATAAAACCCACCATCACGAATAAAATGTAAAACTGAAGATTCTGTTGAGGCATTGTCGCCCAAAACCGAAGGTAGGGTGCTGGAAAAGTTAAAAGTCCATTGCAGAGCGGCTAAAAGTGGGCAGTCCAGCAAGAGGTGGACGTCCGTCGTTGGTGAGCCACAGTGACACAGAGATGGGTCCATGCATTAGCCATGTGTGGCCAATGCGGAGACGGCAGAGGACAACTGATTCCCTGCGAGAGGACCCCATGGGAGACTTTCACACATTCGTAGTCTCCTTAATGACATGCAGTTTCTTGTGCGCACTGTTATGCCATTCCGTCTCGCAAAGCTGAAAAACCCTGCGGCATAAGACAGAATGCAGGTCAGTTTCAGAGATGCCCATTTCCAGAAGCGGTTTCCGCGACGCCTGTTTGGTCGGCATGCCGGCAAGTTCGTTGCCTGGGATTGCGACGTGTCCTAGGGTCCACACAAACACCACTGAACGATGGGACCGTTCCAGGGCATAGATGTTCTCCTGGATGGACACTACCAAAGGATGGCGAGGGTAGAACTGGTCGATAGCTTGCAGGCTGCTCAAGGAGTCAGTACACAGAATAAATGACTCGTCAGGGCATGAGCGGATGTGCTCAAGAGCACGAGATATGGCCAACAGCTCTGCAGTGAAAACACTGCAGCCATCTGGCAAGGAGTGCTGTTCAATTTGTCCTCCATGAACATACGCAAAGCCTACGTGACCATCAGCCATCGAGCCATCGGTGTAAACCACTTCATGGCCTCGGTACATATCTAGAGTCGAGAGGAAGTGATAGGGGAGATCTACAGGGTTAACGGAGTCCTTAGGGCCATGCGAAAGATCCAGAAGAATCTGCGGCCTAGGTGTGTACCATGGAGGTGTACGTGAATCGACCTCGGGGAGATGTGGTAACGGGAAGGACTCCAGTTCAGACAAAAGGGAACTGACGTGAACCACAATCGTAAGCCCTGACCTGGACTGCCGATGCGGAGATGAACCGCTGTGGTTGTGAAAAGGAGACAGTAATTCGGATGCACTGGAGAACTACAAGTGTGTGCAACGTAACTGGCGAGCAGTAGTGAGCGCCTAACCTTCAATGGAGGGACTCTGGCTTCTACCAAGACACAGGTCACCAGACTCGTTCTAAAAGCTCCCGTCGCTAGGCGAACGCCAAAGTGGTGCACTGTGTCGAGGAAAAGCAACGCTGAGGGCATCGCCGAACCGTAAACCAGACTCCCACAGTCAAGGTGGATTGAACAATGGCTCTGTAGAGCTGCAGCAGCATAGAGCGATCTGCACCGCAATTGGTGTTGCTCAGGCAGCGGAGGGCATTCAGGTGCTGCATGCACTTCCGCTTAAGTTGACGAAGATGAGGAAGCCAAGTCAATCGGGCGTCGAAAACGAACCGAAGAATCGGTATGTCTCCGCTACAGTGAGTGGATCGTCATTAAGGTAAAGTTCTGGTTCCGGATGATCGGTACGACACCAACAGAAATGCATGACATACGACTGTACGGATGAAAACGGGAAGCTGTGGGCTAGAGCCCATGACTGCACCCTGTGAATGGTTCCCTGTAGGCGCCACTCTGCAACACCAGTGCTGGAGGAGCAGTACGAAATGCTGAAGTCATCTGCATACAGAGAAGGTGAGACCGACGGCCCTACACCTGCTACTAGACCGTTAATAGGCTCTAAAAACAGACACTCAATATAGAGCCCTGCGTAACGCCATTCTCCCCAATATTGGGGAAACTATGGGAGGCACCAACTTGGGCACGGAAAGTATGGAGCAACAGGAAGTTTTGGATAAAAATCGGGATCTGGCCCCTGGGACCTCACTCATAGAATGTGGCAAGGATACGATGTAGCCAGGTCGTTTGTAAGCTTTACGTATGTCAAAAAAGATGGCAGCCAGATGTTGGCGTCTAGAAAAGGCTGTTCAGATGGCAGACTCGAGGGACACAAGATTATCAGTGGTAGAGCGACCCCGATGGAAGCCGCCCTGACATGGAGCCAGTAGGCTATGTGACTCCAGGACCCAATCCACCCGCCGACAAACCATATGTTCCAGCAGGTTACAGAGGGAGTGGGTGAGGCTGATGGGCCAGTAGCTATCCACATCAAGCTGGTTTTGACCGGGTTTGAGTACCAAACCGATGGTGCACTCCGGCCATTGCAATGGATAGACGCCATCACACCAGATCCAGTTATAGACGACGAGGAGATTTCGCTTGCAGTCAGAAAAGACATGTTTAATCATCTGACTATGGATCTGATCCAGCCTAGGAGCTGTGTCGGGGCAATGTGCAAGGGCGCTGAGGAACTCCCACTCTCTGAATGGGGGGTTATAGGGTTCACTGTGGCATGTAGTGAACGAGAGGACTATCGTTTCCATCCGCCGTTTGATGGTGCGAAAGACTGGGGGGGGGGGCAGGGGGGGGGGGGGGGGAAGGTAGTTGCTCGATGCAGAGGCTCGAGCCTAGTAAGCAGCCAAGTGCTCGCTAATCGCGTTTGTGTCGGTAGATAACACGCCATTGATGTTAATACCAGGGAGCCAGGGACACCTGTTCGGGTCTAGTACCCAAAAAAGAAGTCTGATCTTTGTCCAGGCTTGGGAAGGTGACGTATGGCACCTATTGGTCGACACATATCTCTCCAAGCACTTCTGTTTCCGTCGTTTTATAAGCTGGTGAACGTGAGCACGGAGCCACTTAAAAGCTATTATGTGCTCTGGGGAAAGGTGCCGCTTATGTGGCTGTAAAGCTCGCCATGGCTCTTTAATGGCCTCAGCGACTTCCGAGGACCACCAAGGATCTATCCTTCGCTGGGGCACCCTAAAGAACGAGAGAGAGCGTTTTCTGCCGCAGAAACGATCGTTGTAGTGACCTGCTCAACGGCAACACCAATGGACCATGTGGGGGTTTCAGCGGTGACAACAGTCTGGCTTGTTTAAAGCCCATCTGGGTAGGTGTCCATGTGCATGACGCCGGAGGAGTGACAGCAAGATGGGGAAGTGGTCACTACCACACAGGTCGTCATGTGCTCTTCAGTGGATAGGTGGGCGAAGGCCAGGAATGTAAACCGAGAGATCAATGGCCGAATATGTGAAACACTGAAATGTGTTGAGGACCTGTATTTGACAGGCAGAGGTAGAGTTATGACACCAAATTTTTGACCTCCCTGCCTCGGCCAGCAAGTGTGGCGCCACCCCACAAGGGATTATGCCCATTATCATCTCCTGAAAGTAGAAAAGATTTAGGGAGTTGATCACTCAGTACAGGCAATACGTTCAGGGGTACTGCACCATTTGGAGGAAGATATACATTTCAGATAGTTTCCTGTGTCGTCCCAGTCCTGACATTCACAGCTTCAAGAGGGGTTTGAAGGGGGCACAGGTTCACTACATACTGAGTTCAGGACACAGACGCAAACTCCACCTGACACACTACTATAGTCGCTACGGTTCCTGTAATATCCCTTATAGCCGTGGAGGCAGAAGTCCGCATTCCCGGGAACTGTGTTTCCTGGAGGGCAATGCAGAAAGAGGGGGTAAAGCTTAACAGTTGCCATAGCTCAGCTAGGTAGTGGAAAAAACCGCCGCAATTCCACTGGATGATTACGTGCTCGTGAGACTGTGAAGGCATGAAACTCTCAATGAGGCCGTCTACGCCTCAGGGTCTCCTGCTGCCACCAGACGATTACTTCTGCGACAACCATTGTGTCTGAATTCGTAGCAAGATCTAGGTCCTCAGCAGACGCCAGAATCTCCACCTCATCCTCAGGCACAGAGCTTGTAGGTAGTGGTGGAGTGGGTGCTACCACAGTGCCTTGGTTCTTCGGTGCCTTTTTCTTTTTAGGTTTCTCTCATTGCTCCGTGGGTTTGTCCAGATGGGAGGGCATCACTGATTCAGTCTCAGGGACTGAAGAGGACTGTGAAGCCCTATGACCAGCTACCTGTGGTTTGCTTCAGCCACTGGCGGGTGTCAGCTTTGCCAGTGGTAGGGACCTGGGAAGGGAATGACCCACGGGATCTCTTCCTGGCGAGAGAAGCCAAAGAAGACTTATCCTTCTCCGGATGAGACGTGGGGTCTGATGTCCTCGATGGTTGGGGGGAAGGTGTTGCTCCTGAACTCGTAGGTTGCGCAGGAGCAGCAACAGGGAGGGAAGTGCCCTCCCATCATCAACGGGGCAGGTGAAGTCTGACGGCTCTGAGAGCCAACTGTATCGGGTGCAACGGAAGATGGTAAAACCGTTGTCATAGCGGTGGCGTAGGTTGACGTCATATGCACAGGATGTAGCCTTTCGTATAATCTCTTAGCCTCAGTATAGGTCAGTCAGTCCATGGTCTTGTATTCCATTACTTTCCTTTCTTTCTGGAGAATCCTGCGGTCTGGCGAGCAAGACGAATGGTGCTCACTGCAGTTGACACAGATGGGAGGCGAGGCACAGGTAGTATTGGGATATTGGGATGTGATGCGCATTCGCAACCCCGACATGTGACGCTGGAAGTACAACGGGAAGACGTATGGCCGAACTTGCAGCATTTAAAACACTGCATCAGGGGAGGGATATATGGCTTAACCTCACAGCAGTAGACCCTCACCTTGACCTTCTCGGGTAATGTTTCTCCCTCAAAGGCGAACATGAAGGTATCGGTGGCAATCTGATTATCCCCCGGACCCCGGTGGACGTGCTGGACGAAATGGACACCTTGCTGCTTTAAATTGGCGCGCAGTTCATCGTCAGACTGCAAAAGAAGATCCCTGTGAAATAAGATAACCTGGACCATATTTAAGCTCCTATAGGGTGTGATGGAAACAAACATCCCCTCGCCTGTCACAGGCGAGTAATGCCCGTGACTGGGCAGAGGATGCTGTTTTGATCAAGATGGACCTTTTCCGCATTTTGGACAAGCCCTCCACCTCCCCAAACTTGTCATTTAAATATTTTCCACAAAAAAAGAGGTTTCATTGACAAAGATTCGCCATCAACTCATGAACATATGAGATACTGGGGTGAATAAGCTTCATTGCCTTTCTTAGCCTGGCGTTCCTCCTATGGTGTGGCCAGGGTGGGAAGGGGGGGGGACGATTTGGTGTCTTATTTCTTTGCATTGAAGTTACACCTTGATTGCTTGGAGACTGCTGGTGTTTGACCACCAGCAAGAGATCAAGAGATGATGTACTACACTTTGTGGTGTGTCATCCGTCATGATGCCACCCACTCCGACCAAGGGCCCTCCCCAAGGGCGCCACCCGCAGCAAAGGCCACCTGGGAGGATTACCATTGCAGGGGTCCTGATGCCCCAGGGGGACGGGCATCTGCCTCTTAGCATATGTGGGGAGTTAACAGCGCAGGCATCAACAGAGCAATCCCAGTGTGGTGAGGTGGCTACAACCAGCAGGGTACATGGCGGCCCCACCACAACGGATTGGCTACTGTGCTGGATATCAGGTGCAAAGAAGTCCATGGTCATCGTCGACGCTGAAAGCGACACTGCATAGTGCATGGTGGAAAACGCATCCAGGAAGGTGTCTTCGCCCGTGAGATGGAGAATAGGCGGGACAAATGCGACGACGAGGAAATACGCTCAAGATCTCAGTGCACGGTGGACACGATGCACCTTTCCCCAGTTGGCTCGCTTTTCGGGAAAATTTTGAAAAATGGAGGTCAAAGCCTATAGGGGACCATCACATAAAGGCTGAACGTTGGGAGACTCGTTTTAGTCGCCTCTTACGACAGACAGGAATACCTCAGGCCTATTCTAACCCCCAGACCCACGAGGGGGATAATAAGTAGACAGTTCTTCTCTGAGCCTATGAGTGAACACCCAACGTACTAGCAATTCTGAAACTATAAATCTGTATACTCATAACCCTGGACTCTGCAATCTAGCACAAATAGAAGTATTTTCAACTACTTTGCAGACAGATGTTACTGCAGTTGAGGCTTTTACCAGATATGCATCTACACGAACCTAAAAACCTGTGGGGTCTGATAAGGAACGCATCTACATACGTTATCGTTGTAAGGCGCGGTTCTTAATTAAAAGGCTCTGAGGCGGAGCCGCTCCAAAATATATATCAAGATAAATTTCTCAGTAAGGTATTACAGTATTTGAATTATCAGAACGCATTTCGCATATTTCGCACAAGGATTTTAATAATGCTGGTCAACGTTTTTGGAAATTGATATGTGTGCTTTAGAACAGGTAGGAAGTAGCTAGTTTGCTGCGCCTTGAAATGCCACTTAGCTGCAGTAAATGTAGCAGAGGATTGGGGGCGTGGCTTCCTCGCAGTACAGCTGTTACGGGGGTTCCAAAGGCTCTGGTGTTGCAGCCTAAGGGTGTCTGCCAGCCTGCACAAAACATTCATGGTCCAGTGCACGCACCAAAAGGTAATAAAAAGAGTTGATGAAAATTTGCTATCGAATCCTTGTGTCTTTATATCTCTACTATGCTTTGATGCGTCATTAATCGACGTTTAATGTTGTTGTTTTCATAATGTTTCAGACTTTTTGTTTCTGCCATTGGTTATTCTATCCACCGTTGGTATAAGTTTGCAGATGTCTCGCAGGAGCGCACTACAGTACGGTAACATAAGTATCACCACGTAGTGAGTGTCTCACAAATTAGTGGAATAGGGCGCGAAATACAGCCCGCGCGCGAAATATGTCCTGTTAATTTAGTTTCCTTGCTTTCTCACTGCGGGTATTTTGCGTTATAATAAGTTTCTTTTTGTGAGTGTGTTACGCACCAGTATAGTGAGTTTTGGTTTCTTGCGAAAGACAGCAGCAAACCACGAGTTCAAGATCAACACAGTATGGATTCAGTGCGCAATTTATCAGGTGAAATTTTGGAACATGCGGTTAAGATGTAAACATAAATCAAGAACAAAACCAGTGCAAGGCTAGGCATGGATATACACCCAATTTTAACAGAACTGTGTACAATGCAGCTGAGTGGTTGTGTACGCCATATCGTTTATAATGCGTATTTTCGTAATACACAACTATAAATACAACAAAATTGCCATGACGGTTGCTCATAACCAGCCAATCACGGCACTATGCGCGTAATGTCATGGAAACATAACTGTTTCGTCACGCGAACTAAAAAATGCTGCAGTTTTAGCGCAGAAAACGTTAACCGTCTGATTTTTAGAAACGAAAACACCAAAAACATTAAGCACACATCGATGTTAACATACAGCGCTTCTTTTAGTACGAATTGTTGTGGTAAACTGTTGGTAAATGTGACGTTGGGGGATGAATAAGGTACTTATAGATTTTATCTTGGAGGAGGAGGAGGAGGAGGAGGAGGAGGAGGAAGAGGAGGGGGGGGGGAGGAGTACATTAGTGTTTAATGTCCCGTCGACAACGAGGTCGTTGGAGACTGAGCACAAGCTCGGATTAGGAAAGGAAGGAGAAGGAAAGCGGCCGTGTCCTTCCGAAGGAACAATCTCGGCCTTTACCTTAAACAATTGAGGGAATTCACGGGATACCTGAATCAGGATGGCCAGACGCGTGTTTGAACTGTCGTCCTCCCGCTTGAGAGTCCAGTGTGCTAACCACGGCGCCACCTCGATCGGTTTTTATCTCAGAGTTAGTTTATGATATTATTTAGTAGTCAGTTATGAAACGGAAATAAGATACAGTAGCTAGAGTGTGGTGTTATCCCCATCCCCCTCCTTTAAGCTTGGTTTTGGGAACAGACTGAATTGTAGCGTAGCCCGACGTCTAGGTTAATTCAGATCGATAAATGTCGCAGCCCATGATCGTGATGGAAGTCTTGTGCAAGTCACACTGTTTCATTCAAATGCTTAAGTAGATCTGTGTAGGACTTGTCAGTTTCCGCTTGTGTGTGTGTGTGATAGTTAACTTCCACTCTCTCATCAAGCACAGGTTAAGCACGTCACATATGCACGACTATTCTCTCTTCAATTAATTAAGTTCCTTATTAGACATTATCTGTTGCTGACTCATTGCAGAACGTTGTCATCCCATACTCGCTGAAACACCCTGCTGAAACACCCTGCTGAAACACCCTGCTGAAACACCCTGCTGAAACACCCTGCTGAAACACCCTGCTGAAACACCCTGCTGAAACACCCTGCTGAAACACCCTGCTGAAACACCCTGCTGAAACACCCTGCTGAAACACCCTGCTGAAACACCCTGCTGAAACACCCTGCTGAAACACCCTGCTGAAACACCCTGCTGAAACACCCTGCTGAAACACCCTGCTGAAACACCCTGCTGAAACACCCTGCTGAAACACCCTGCTGAAACACCCTGCTGAAACACCCTGCTGAAACACCCTGCTGAAACACCCTGCTGAAACACCCTGCTGAAACACCCTGCTGAAACACCCTGCTGAAACACCCTGCTGAAACACCCTGCTGAAACACCCTGCTGAAACACCCTGCTGAAACACCCTGCTGAAACACCCTGCTGAAACACCCTGCTGAAACACCCTGCTGAAACACCCTGCTGAAACACCCTGCTGAAACACCCTGCTGAAACACCCTGCTGAAACACCCTGCTGAAACACCCTGCTGAAACACCCTGCTGAAACATCACATTTTAATTATTTCGTTTTTATCTTTCATTATCCATGTTTCGCACCGATGTAGAGCTGTGTTCCAGTTGTTCGAATTTTAAGTACACTATGTGATGAAAAGTATCTGGACACCTGGCTGAAAATGACTAACAAATTCATGGCGCCCTCCATCGGTAATGCTGGAATTCAGTATGGTGTTGACCCACCCTTAGCCTATATAAGAGCTTCTGCTCTCGTAGGCATATGTTGAATCAGGTGCTGGAAAGTTTCGTGGAGAATGGCAGCCCATTGTTCATGGAGTGCTGCACTGAGGAGAGGTGTCGATGTCGAGGCCTGGCACGAAGTCGGCGTTCCAAAACATCCCAATGGTTTTCTATAGGATTCAGGTCAGAAATCTGTGCAGACCAGTCCATTACAGGGATGTTGTTGTCGTGTAACCACTCCGCCACAGGCCGTGCATTATGAACAGGTGCTCGATCATGTTAAAAGATGCAATGCCATCCCCGAATTGCTCTTCAACAGTGGGAAGCAAGAAGGTGCTTAAAACATCAATGTAGACATGTGCTGTGATAGTGCCACGCAAAACAAGGGGTACAAGCCCCCTCCATGAAAAGCACGACCACACCATGACACCACCGCCTCCGAATTTTACTGTTAGCACTACATACACTAGCAGATGACGTTCACCGGGCATTCGCCATACCCACTCCCTGCTATCGGATCGCCACATTGTGTACCATGGTTTGTCACTCCACACAATGTTTTTCCAGTGCTCAGTCGTCCAATTTTTACGCTGTTTACATCAAGTGAGGTGTCGTTTGGCATTTACCGGCGTGATGTGTGGCTTAAAGCAGCCGCTCGACCTTGGAATCCAAGTTTTCTCACCTTCAGCCTAACTGTCATAGAAGTTGCAGTGGATCCTGATGCAGTCTGGAATTCCTGTGTGTTGGTCTGGATAGATGTCTGCCTACTACAAATTACGACTGCCTTCAACTGCCGGTGGTCTGTGTCAGTCAACAGACGAGGTCGGCCTGCAGACTATCGTGCTGTACGTGTTCCTTCACGTATCCACTTCACTATCACTTCGGAAACAGTGCACCTCCGGATGTTTAGTACTGTGGAAATCTCACGTAAGAGGTATGACAAGTGACACCCAATCATCTGACCACGTTAGAAGTCTGAGTTCCGCGGAGCGTCCCATTCTGCTCTCATACAATGTCTAGTGACTACTGAGGTCGCTGATACGGAGTACCTGGCAGTAGGTGGCAGCACAATGCACCTAATATGAAAAACGTATGTTGTTGGGGAGGGTGTCCGGATACATTTGATCTAATAGTGTATATATTGAATGTAATTGCTGATGAACCTGACATACCAAGGATTCTTGAATAACGAATCCTCTTTGCTGATTGTCAAATTGAGACTTTTTCCCATGAATACATGCAAGAAGGAGTGTTGCACTTTGACTCTGATGAACGTACGCGAATCTGGTAGTTCTGTACGACAATCCGAGATTCAGATTGTTATGAACGAACATGCTCTACAGAATTATATTATTAAAAGCTACTGTGAAGTAATTTTGCTGACACCGTCCTACACAGGGAGAAACGATCACCACGATAAAATAAGGGAAATCAGAGCTCGTACGGAAAGATATAGGTGTTCGTTCTCTCCGCGTGCTAAACGAGATTGGAATAATAGAGAATTATGAAGGTGGTTCGATGAACCCTCTGCCAGGCACTTAAATGTGATTTGCAGTGTATCCATGTTGATGCAGATAAAATTGTTTCAATACCACTTTATTAATAGACTGTACCGAGCTAGAGATACTGCTTTGTCTGTAATAGCACGACTTTTACACGTAGGTGCTTTGTGGTCTAGCATTTCACTTATATTAGAAACGTTTCCAGTCAAATGTAGAACCGGGAAAAGAAATCAAGTCTAGCCACGGAAACTAATTTCGAGATAGTTAAAGAAGTACATCTGAAGAAAAAAATGTAAGTATCCGCGAATTATAATGAATCTTCATCCTACGAGTCTTGATTGTACAAACCGTCATTAGTCGTTTCAGTCACAGTAAGATGCCGTTCAATCTGTACATAACTGCAGAACAGCAAACTGATAATCAGAACTTAGTACATAAAATTAGAATATTGTTTAAAAAGCTCAACGTCTGAATTTTATGTATTAAGTTCGAATGCCCAGTTTGCGATTTTGACGTTCAGTAGAATGGAATTCAACGATATGTAACCATCTACAAAGATATTGTGGTAGGTGTGAAACTTTCATATCAGCTGCTGTGGTACTATATGATTTTCGAAAGGCATCAGCACAGAAAGCATTTAGAAATGTCATGTTTTGGAATGACTTACCTGGCGTTCGTGATATTAGCGAGGAACTCCATCACCTTTTCTGTGGTGACAACGCCGTCTCCGTCTTGGTCTATAAGGCGGAATAATTTGTCGACGATCTGCAACAAATTCAATACATATATGGTAGTTTGAATCACTAATTGGAAAAATAGCTATTGCGATCAGCAATTTCAGTATTATAACACCATTTTCTAGTTACTAATACATAAAATATATATCAAGTAGAAACGAAAATAATGAGGCCCTGGAATACTTATATTTATTTCTGTCTGCTTAGTTCTCAACTTATGTGGGTACACATTCGTACATTTTTATATGTGATGAAGGTAAAGTTATCCCTATTACGACAAATCTAAATTCGAGTCACGTATTTTATACGAGTTATTCATCATATTCACTTTTTATAGTTAATACGAAGTAGTTTCATAGTCTTTTAAGCCAAAAAAGCGGTACTTTTCTTCATCGTACCACATAGAGTAGTTTCATTTCACCTTAGGCCTGTACCTCATTTTTCATTATCTTCTTACGAAGAGAGCTAAAGACTGAAATTTGCCGTTAATTTAACGCTGTTTAAACTAACTACAATATTTCCTCTCTTAAACTTATTTTGGCAACTTAGTTAACGAGACTAAGTTTAAAGCGTGGATTTGAATTTTAATATGCGGCAAAATAAGTTACTAATGTTTCTTTATGTAGCCCTTGAGGAAGGCTACTTAACATCATTGTGGCGATGAGGTATAACATTCTGAGAGGGCAGCCATTGTGGCCAATGTGAGGTATAGCTGACACAGGCTTGAACTTTCCTTGCTGTACACAATGTTGCCTGTACGGTATCAAAGTGTGCTTTCTTCTTATATCACGAAGGTGACAAGTACGTCGTCGTTTGCTCAATTATCCTGCCAACTCTGGGAAAATGCCGTTACGAAAGTGACTCAGTTGATTGGTGTAGTAGTAGTAGTAGTAGAACGTGTATAACTGTTACTCTCTGGGGATAAAGCGCATCTTTTTACATGAAGTATTCCAGATTCACAGTAAAACTCGTAAAAAAATTGTAAAATCAAGTTGATATCTAGACAAAATTACTATGTCCCCATTTCGTTTCCTCCAGAAAGCTGCCAAAATCTCTTTTTTCCTCTTTAAAATTATTTCAAGTTATTGGAATGTGAAATCGCTGAAAAATATAGGCGAATATCCATTTTTACATTAAATGAAACATTTGTCGAAAGTACGCCAGCAGCTCCAATATGTACTTGGACGCCCTTACTCTGTAAATGAGTAGGGCTACAAAATGGAGCGACTGAAGATGTGTACTGTTCTTAGCAACCGACGAATAATATTCTTCTGTGGCTTTGCAGTGGAAACAACGCGAGGTTTACCTTTCAGTTTGTGATGAAATGGTAGACATTAAGGCGATGTACTTGCAGGGCTTCCTTTGTCTCAGAATGTTTTAAGTTAATTCAACGACTCACTAACGACCGTGCGCTAAATTCGATTGAATGAAACGCAGAGCACTAGTACTGTATAATCCAGATAGAAATTGTTACTGTTTCTAAGGGAATTTACTTGCTAATATACAAACACCTCTTATCTTCGACATCTCATTAGACCGAAGGAAACTTACCGAACTATGAAGTGGAACATATCAAAGAAATATAAAATATACTCCATCTCTTTCATGAAGATCGACTTAGTCTTTCATGCAAAATACATTAACATCTAATGCAATAATTGTATAATAACATGTATTACACAATTGCATTAACGAAGAGCCAAGCTTGCTTACGTCGGCAGAACTGTGCTCACAAAACGCAGGTCAGAAACATGGCATGAGAAACAGTTTACACATTCTCTCTGGCGGTGTTAGCATTATTCCAAACAAGAAGAACAAAGGCCTCCTGTCTGTGGTGTTTTTGTTTGGAATAACCAGCGTCATGCGTTTGTTTGTAGACATAAATCTGGTTTGTTGAAACTGGGCCGTGTGCAGTCTTGCCACGAGCAGAATGCTTTGTATTTGGACACAGTCTTTAGACAGACAAACGGCTTCTTTGAGGTGAGTGCGAAGTACCGACTGGAAGCTGTTTGATTTTTCTTCATTAGAGAAACAAAATGTCTTTCCGCTGTTAACAAGTGGGAAACTTTATTCAAATTACTGAGCCGTAATGTGATAGTTTCAATTTTTCGTGAAAACCGGAAGCCTTGAGGAGAACGCGCAAAACAGATCGCTGAGGAAGTATGCCGCAGATCGATTCAGCGTACAGATATGCATGCTTTTCAGACGGGTTTTCACATTCATTTTGTTCAGTGCAGAACTGTTTCTTCAGTTGTGTCTCTCAAGCAGAATATGGATATACCTAGAATACAAAAGCAAAGCAGAAAATTTGTAAGTATCCCAGAAAGATGGCGTAGAGAAACTTGCTGTATATATTGGAAGAGTAATTCGAATTTAGAATTTAGTTCTGCCTCTTCCATTTATTTTCCAGTTGTTCATTACTGTGGTACTGCTGTTAAACTACTCGGTGAGAAAACAAGTTCTCGAAGGAAATGGCAAACTGTTTTCAATTAGAGGAACATAATCCATTCTTTACGTTTGGAAAGAAGTGAAATACCTCAGTTACTTCGGGCAAAAGACGTGGTGCGGAGGTGGGAGGATTGATGTGCGGAAGATGGATGGCAATACAAAATTTTTTTTTCCTCATTAATAATTTTTCTAGTTATTCCAATACTAATGGCCGAAGTATTAATGTTTACCACCAGGCTACTCTAAAGTAATGGAAGGAACAGTATTTGTAACATACAACACGATTAATAATTGTGGGGATACTGTTCACATTCAGGATGGATTTTCCCGTCTTTAATGGGAAAAACTTCTTAGTATACAACATTTAAAACGGACTGGTAACCTGTCAGTATCAGTAACTATCGTTTGCAGCACACTACAGTGGCACTCTTATGTTTAGGAGACGACCCGTCTGGTACAATTAAGTTCCCATGGTTATACGTCCGCATTCCTGCTGGAAAATCTATGGCAGAGAAATCACATAACCAAAATGACGATGGACATGGTTTCTCAGGTATACAATAGGGCTAAGGTTCAGAGAATTTGCGAGTCCAAGAAGTTATTTGAAATTTTGAGTGACTCTTCTGGTCATCTATACATCATTGTGTAGAAAAATCTCGTTCTTCACTGGAAAGAATCATTACATAATGAGAGAGATCCTCAAGGATTGGTTCTTAACCAAACTGGCCATGTGGAACGTAAACAAAATGGTACTGTTACCATCCACAGAACAGAGACGCTTTCGGCATCTTAATTTTATTGGTGTAGTAGTTGCATACTACTCGGGCTCCTCCGTTTCTTACGGACACGGCGACGTCCATCCCACTATGATTCACTTTCGATACTGTTGACCAAATTAAATTCTTTTTTCCGTTGATGCACCATCAATAGTGTGGTTGTAGAAGCCATCCATCTGCTTTGAAATCCATACGCAGCAAAACATTTTCCAACATGTGGCAGGGCTGGTGCAGCACCCAGTAACGTATTGTGAAGGAACAGTCTTGCGTGCAGAGATGTAATTGTTTTTGATTTACCAGTGACACGTTTCGCCTGATTCAGCCATTTTTAGATTGGCTGAATATTTGATGGTGTTGGACACACAGTACACCGAGAGTACAGAACGTCCCAGTAAATAACTGCCCTCGTCAAATATTCGGAAACATTGCGCGGTGTCCTCCTTGAGGTATGCAAAATAACCCAAGAAATGCAAAACAGAATCAGGCTTACATACATCTGTCACCATGCAAACATATCGGTCTGTACATGTATTACTATTATCAAACGCACCATTTGAAGTACAACAACACATTATGTTCCCGCTAAGTTCTCTTTGGGGCCAAAATCAATGGTACAAACCTCGACGTGTGATTCCCCTGTGTGCACAACTCTACAGTCATAAAATGACTTTTTGTTTACAAACCGTAAATCAGTATCACCCATTGTGGGACACCAAGTGTAAGTTACTTGTACTGTGGCACTCACGTTTTCCTCTTCATAGTAGCTTAACTCCGAACGCCCAGTCATGCTAATAAAGTTTGCTTCTTAGTATCTGGCAAAAGCATTATTAATTAATTCATACCGACTGTGGCAGCAAACGTAAGGTAATTAATTTGCTGCCATATTAACTTAAGTAGAGAGTGCAAGTTTTTTTATGTATTTCTAAGCCTATCAACCACTCTTCGCAGTCTCGTTGTACATGTTATTTCGTCTGTTCTGTAGGTGGAGAGAGTCTAATATTCGTATTGGATTGTGGTTTATCACTGTCACTGCATTCGTAGTACTGCTGTTTAAGCCTTGTTTATTTATTTGCTTATCACTCAAATTGCGAATAGTGTGTCACGTATACAACCTTTGACAGTGTGGCAAATGTTCTTTTGATTGTTCTTATTTGCTAACAGGCTTTGAGGCTACAACATATAGCTTTGGGATACATCGACTGCGTACCATTTTCACAAGTTAAATTAGAAAGTGCCGTTTCAGTGTTTTACGAACAGAAGGCAGAAGGAATTTGATAGTGATCTATGTGGAGGAACGACTAAGAAATTGAAACTTTGAGACGTGGTGAACCGTGTTCGAATGATTCAATGGACTGAGCACAGCCTACGAAAGGCAGACGTCTAGGTTCAAAATGGCTCTGAGCACTATGAGACTTAACATCTCAGGTCATCAGTCCCCTAGAACTTAGAACTACTTAAACCTAACCAACCTAAGGACATCACACACATCCATGCCCGAGGCAGGATTCGAACCTGCGACCGTAGCGATCGCGTGGTTCGAGACTGAAGCGCCTAGAACCGCTCGGCCACACCGGCTGGCGCAGACGTCTAGGTCCCGCAGATGTTTCGACTAAGTTCACTGTAAGCCCAAGATAAAGATAAGTCAGTATTATGCTCGGCGTCGATCGTCGTTTGTGATCAGTACGATGTCCTTGTTCTGAAATTCATCACTGTTTATTCTTCTGGTCCGCCGAAGAAACAATTTCTCCCCCGTTATGATTAGCCTTGTGACAATTCAACATTACTTTCTAAATAGAATGTGACTTTCACATTACTTTCTTACTAAAAGATCGTGTTTGCCTCAAAAACGAAAGTTTTGTTAGGGGATTGTTCTCTTCAGTAACTTTAACCTTCTGGATAACTCGAAGTTCAGGATTTCTGTAGTGTATCGATTGAGCCTCAGGGTGGTAGACCTTATCCGAAAGCAAGAACTGAACACACAATAGAATAAAATGACATAAAATCTGGATGCTATTCTTTCCTTACGAATAATAACTGTCGTAGCCTATAAGAGCGCAGTATCTGAGGATAATAGACTTTTGCTAAGTAGGTTCAACTGTTTCGTATGTGTGCTTTTCCGGACAGTTCTTGTGTGGGATAACGCATCGATTTTGATACGGGCATTGTCGAGCGCTTTGAACAATGAGATCAGCTGTCCAGAATGGTCACGTACATAGTATGCGACAATGTAATAAGATGTACGTCGCCTGTTTGAAGGAGTGTTTAACTAAGTCTTAAAGATTGATGCCCGCACAACAAGGGAGTATAATATCTGAGTAGTAAAAGGAAAGTAATACGTATCTAAAGACAAGCGTATGAGCATAAGTAGTGCAATTCGTTACGGGACTTCAGTAAACACATAGTACAAACATGTATTAAACATTTTATAGAATTTGACATGCACCAGAATGAAAGGAGAAATATGTAAAGATTTGACATTCCGAATAATAAAAATTACTGTTGAGCTAAACAGTGAACTGAGTGAATGAAGCGTTGGAATAAATAGTTTTAGTTGCACAAAATCCGTTATCTGTTAAGTAATAACATGAATCATCAAAACTGGCACCTCCTTGTGTACGTCAAAAGCTTTTAATACCCAAGAAAACGTGACATACATTCAGTTCAGATCTGTCATTATAAGAGTTTAATGCCTATTTTGAGTCCATATGATCAGTAAATCAGATTATAGGGTTACAAGATCCAAGACAATAGCTCCAGTTCAGTGGCGATACATTGACTTGCGACACATGTCTAAAGGTTCGAGAAGACACAGCGTAAAATTATTGAACTATTTCGCCCAAATTCAGTATCTTCCAGCGTCTTAATTACATCAGACCGCCCTTTCTTTTCCCTGAGCACCACTGTTTGCAGCTTACATTTCACGTTATGTACGGTTCCGTCCAAAGTTGCTCACTGGTATGCGCTTCAGTGCTGTAAGGAAGATTTGCCTGCCATTCTTCCCTTCCTCACTAAGCTGCTGTTAGTCCCAGCAGTAAGAAGCTAAACTACTGGGCACGACTCACAGACGAAAGATTTAATTGTACCTTGGAGTGACGTGCTGTATGTTAAGTCTGAATTTAAAGCGCTGTGTTTATAGGATTAAAATTAATTACTCTGCTCGCCGCCCACTGATTTGGACGCACAGTATCATTTGTCCCGGTCGTAAGTAATGCGTAACTTCGCACAGAGATGTGCTCACGTCAGTTGGTAACTATAATTAAGCGCAGTTACTCGGCTGACGGCGGGGTGCACACACGGGCATAGTGTTTGGGGCGTAATTTACAAACGCAGCCTGTAATAGGCCGACCGCGCGGTAGCCGTGATTTATGCAACCGCGCACAACGCGGCGGGCAGACACTGAGCAGCAGCCGCGGGCTTGCTGAGGAGGCAGGCAGGACAGCTAACTGGCTGCAGCTGCGCCCAGGACCGATCTCCTCGTTGATAACGCGCGCTGAATCACAACACCGCAAAAACTGACGGACTCTTCTCTTGGAGTGAGGACTAAAGAGCTGTGACGTTCCTCTTCCCTAGGCTTGTGGCTCGCGGTGGGCCTGAAGGCTAACAGGCGCCAAGAACCAGCCCATCATTGTTATGACGGATGCTCCCACTTTCTGACTGGAGGGCCACTCGGCGTAATCGGTCTCTTCAACCGCGAGAAGATGAAAGAGCAGAATTAGCGTGTTTGTAAAGGCCTGATCAGTATAAAGTAAACTAACGATATTGTAAAGAATCAACCTTCCATGTACGAAACGGTTTCTGATTGCGAGTGAGTTAATGTGTTACATGTTTAACTAACGATGTAAGTGAGCAAAAGTTTAAGGAAGGTTTCAAATTACGTTTGCAGCTTGCTGGAAGTCGCAAAGTGCTCTCATTGTGAAACACCTAATGACCTTAGTTCAGGTAATTCGCGCTTCGCTTTAGGCAAAAGCTAGTTTTTCACGCATATCTATGTTCTTTAGATGTCTCCTGCACTACGTGTCGTACGGTGATCTAATTTTTGCGGTACATATAGTGGTACATGTGGATATATCCACAAATATGTTGTGAGTAGAGTTAATACTGACGTAAAAGAACGTCATACTTGATGCCGCAGTTCTGCTGCGTGCATGGACAGTGGAAATACAGTAAGCGATAAACTTTTTTTTCTTTCATCGTTTTGCGGTGGATGTCAGCAAGAGAAAGTTTCTTAAAGGTTTAAAATTGCGTGTAAGGTTTGTAGAAAGTCACTAAATACTCATTCTCAAATACTCGATGAATATAGTATTTGCGCGTTATGGGTTATGCCAAGAAAATAAACACACTAACACAAAATAAATTAGGAAACGACGCACCTCGCAGGAATTATACGAATGGGACGAAAATCGACAGATGTGACGTACAGTTTTAGAAAGAGCTTCACAGATTGAGCAAGTCAATAAGGCGTTGGTTCACCTCTGGCCGTTATACAAGCAGTATTCGGTTTGGCTTTGATAGAGTTGTTCGATACTGTCCTGATGCATATCGTGCCAAATTCTGTTCGACTGACGACTTACATTGTCAAAGTCCCCAAATGGTTGGAGGGCGCTGCCCACAATGCTCCTAACGTCTCAATAGAGAAGAGATCCGGCGACCTTGCTGGCCAAGATAGGTTTTGACAAGCACAAAGGCAAGCCGTAGAAACTCTCACAATGTGCGTGCGGGCATTATCTTCCTGAAATATAAGCCCAGGATGGCTTGCCATGAATGGGAACAAAACGGGGCGTAGAATATCCTCGACGTACCGCTGTGCCGTAAGGGTGCCGCGGATGACTTCCACTGGGGGGTCCCGCTATGAAAACAAATGGCACCCAGATCATCATTCCTTGTTTTCGGGCCATATGGCAGGCGTCTGGCAGGTTGGTATCCCACCACTGTCTGGGGCACCTACAGACAGGTCTTCGCTGGTCACCTGTGCCCAGTTCGAAACGGGACTCATCGCTGATGACGATTCTATTCCAGTTAATGAGATTCCAGACCCTGTTGACCAGCGAAGGCGTGTCTGAAGACGACGCGGGGGCCTGTCTGTCACCCACCTTACGGGCTGACAACCGTGAGTGATTATATGGGGTGCCATTTCTTTTCATAGCAATACTTCTTTGGTAGTCATCCTCTTCATCCTTTCAGCACAGCGGTAATCGACGATATTCTACGCCCCATTTTGTTGCTCTTCATGGCAACCCATCCTGGGCTTATATTTCAGCAAGATAATGCCAGCCCGCACATGGTGAGAGTTTCTACTGCTTGTCTTCATGCTTGCCAAACCCTATGTTGGCGACAACGTTGCCAGATCTCTCCCCAGGTGAGAATGTTTGTAGCATAGTGGGCATGTCTCTCCAACCAGCTCGTGATTTTACGACCTAACGCGCCAACTGGAGAGAATCTGGTACGCTATCCGTCAGTAGGGCATCCGACAACTTGTCAATCAATGCCAAGCCGAACAACTGCATACATAAGGGCCACAGGTAGGCCAACGCGTTATTGGCTTGCACAATTTGTGAAGCTCTTTTTCTTGAATAAATCATCCAGTTTCTATGAAACTGTAATGATTTGGTTTTCTGTACATGTACGTCTCATCTACAGATTTTCGTCCCATTCGTTCTGTGATGCGCTGTATTGTGTGGTTTCTGTCTTAAGAGTACACACACAGTTTCAAACTTTAATACTTGCCTTACTGTTTACATCTTTAATATAAGATTGCACTTCTTTATGAACAGATTATGACAGCGTTTTACATTTTTTAAATTCAGACAATAGGTATGTGATATATTTAAAATCATTATCGTTGTCCGTGGGAGTCGTGGATAGGCAACTTGCAATTGGCATTGTGCACGTGAATCATGAACAGAATAGCCGTTTAGTAACAAATTTCACAACTTGTGACGGAACTAAGGTACGACAGTTGGGATACATGCCCTTGGCACATTTTAGTTGGAGCGCACCCTTGAGATGGACGAAAAACAAGGGCAAAAGAAAAGGACGAGTTGAGTATGGGGAAGAAGGAGCAAGAAGAAGAAAAGAAGAAAATCAAAAGAAGGGAGGAAGGACTGGATGGCACTAAAACGAGAAAGAAGCGGAGATTTACAAACGGAAATAATTGTAGATTCTAATTGGACAGTGTAGAGCAACAGTTCGAGAGACATACCACTCCCCTGTATGGACACACTATTCTTGTTTTTGCATACTAGACGGAGCCACTCATTTGTCAAGGGAACCAACACATGTAAGAGGTGTATTTTGCGATACTTTTGTTTGCTATGGCTTTGTGCTGACCAGTAATAATGTACCAGTGAGAAAGGACTTGCGTTATTCTTGCAAGCGACTCGTCTTTGGACTGTCTTGTTCTTTTGAATTTTGCCACAAGAAAGAATGATGGAAATGTGTACTTTTACTTCATTATTAAGTCCTAATATCAATAAACGAATAGACAGGCCAAGCTGCGATGGGAATTTAACAAAGTAATGTTATGTCGGAAGGAGGAAAGAATGGAGGAAGGGCAAAGGCGAAGTTTCCATTGTTACAGTACTGTTCAGACCCTTCTAGCGCTGAAAGAAATAAGCGATGGCCTCTTCCTACAGGTAACCAGCCGAAAGTGGTAAGTGTTGAAGTGATTCAGAGGAGCTAGATTTAGGAGTACCCAAGTGGTATCCTATGGGAGTAGTTGAACAGGGTGGTTATAATTAAATTGCAGCTATTCACAGTGAGGGCTGAGGTAACTTTCGCTGGCGTACGATGATTATAACCTACACTTGACCGTGAATAGCTGCACTTTTATAGTAACTACCCATTGCAATTCACGTAGAAATGGGGAATATAAGTTGGAAGGAAGTTCACCGTAGGATGAGCAGAAAGTTTTAGTACCCTTACTCGCAATGCTTTAGTCAGAATGAACTCTCAAAAGTTTTAGAAATGAGTGCATCTGAACTTTCTCATTTTGTGTATTTCGTTGTTTCTTACACGCTTGCATAAAAGCAACAGACACTAATTCATCATGATCCCTTTCCATTTCTCTGCTGATGCTCATTTCCGAATATAATATTACGGAACAATATAAGTTAACGCAAAAAGTAATGTACGATGTAACAGGTTGGAACGCATGGCGTGGAAAATTTTGTACTAAAAGATACAATCCGCTTATAAATGAAATTTATGGTTTGATTTTTATGCAGATTTGAAGACACGGGAGCAACAGAATACAAGTGACTGCGAGATAGCCATGTTTGGCAACGTCTCTAAAAGCGAGAGCGGAACAGCAGAGCAAGCAGCAGGGTCGCTGAGGTGGGCAGGGATAAAGTGGCTTCTCGGACCACCTAGATTATAGAAGATTGGCGCGTGGATACGCTTTCGGCGAGACCAGAAATTGGGGGGGGGGGGAGGGGGGAGAGATATCCCTTGGGAACACAAGAACTGACTCGTTCCTGTCCCTGAATTGGGGGAAGTACTAAATATACATACTAAAATTATCGTAATTGTTGGACCGAGTGGGTATAACTGTTCATCACATTCATACCTGATAAAAATATATTTTCTTTGGAAAGTGGCATATCTGAGTACACAATCAGGCAAAAGTTTACAAATCCATTATTTGAAGCGGTTCATGATGAAGGTTGGTCGAGTGCATGTAATGTCACTGGTGGTGGTCTATTCTTAGTGGAGCAATAACGTCAACTTCAAATAACGTGTGGAAATGCGTGTCATTTTCAAGGCAAGCCTGCAGCAAGTACACACACACACACACACACACACACACACACACACACACACACATCGTTAAGTTAACAGTGTAAATAACAACACATCTACACTGCGCTGCTAACCACCACCAGCACCACCACCACCACCACCGACATAAAAATGACTTCATAGTGGGTTAAAAACTATGACGTTACTAACGTGTTGCCTTAGAGGAGTCAGACACTTTATAATTAGTGTAGACTTTTAACTAACAGCGGCAAATTCGAGTAGAGGCATTTATACAGAGAGGTATTTAGCGTTGAAAGAGACAGGCTCAATATATCGCTAAATTGCAGTATAAGCATTTTTTCTTATTTGTGCTGCTACTGCCACCATTGGCACTGGATACGAACGGTAGAGTTATGCACTTCATTTAAAAGAAACAAAAAATATCTTTCATTATCCACTGCTCCTTGTCGCACCATAATGTGCATCTGAGACGTTCATCAGCCAAACTAACAATATCCCAAAGGCCCGTAAAGCTGTAACCTGGCCTTTGGCCACACCGCCCAGTCGCATCCCACACACCTGAAATGAGTTCGGCAGACCGCTAATATAGGTATGTGGGCGGAATGTTATCGGAAGCAGCTTTCCTGAGAGCCAGCAGCCTGCAACTCGCAGATCGCAGAGAGAAAATCTGGTCTATATTATGTGGATTAATACATTAGTTCTGTTTCATGTCTTTCTCATATCTGAGAATATTTCCAGTAATGAGTGGTTCATAAAATTATTAGATCACAAGTAGGCAAACATCTAACAGTGCACTATTCGTTATTTTCCTGTAGTGAAACTCATTACAGAAGTACAAACTAATAACCTATGATTTCGGCGTGTCAGCGGTGAATCACTAACAACTATGATGGAATCATTATTTATGCATTGTGTTTACATGTACTATAGTAAGCCATGATTGCTGTATCTATTGAGGCGTCCAACGACAAAGCAATTAATAATATAACACAAGTAATTATGGAAGATGCGTCCTCATGGTGGTTCCTACAGGGTAATACTGTGAGTCACTGTGTTACTTTTTCCTTCTTTCATGTACTGGGGTCTTAGATAGGATGGACCGTTGTGAAACACTTTCACTACAGACAATTCTGGGCGAATTGGGAACAGGTCGTTCCCAGTTTGGAGGGGGAAAGAGATTCACACGGGCCTGTGTAAGTAGTGGTAGCCTACGTCTAAAATTGCGTGGTATTATTTACCAATCATTTTAAGTGCTCTTTTTCATAATTCCTCGTCACCTGCTATGCTTTGCTTCTTACGCAAACACTAGTGTAATACGCAAAAGTAACAACTTTTCTAAATGCATTTATAAATTACTTCATGATTCCAAAGGACTCATGTATGGTGTAGCAAGCACCCATAAATAATACACAAAAAACGAAGGTGAAAATCGGAAATTTAGGTAGGTCCGGATGGGTAATCCTAGATATTTCACAGATGCTGACTTTCCCGGCGGCTTATTGCCGACAGTGTTGTGGGACTGTAAAACATTATGACATTTTGTAACACACAACGATGTCCGCATTAGTAAGGAAGGGACAAGTTTCTTCCTGTGTAATGTCTACTTGATATGTAGCAATAGCTCATTTGTTTAAATAATGCACTATGGTACTTGTTAAAGATTAAAGGTCTCATATTAACGCTCGTCTTTGGATTAGGATCTTGAAAAGTGTGTTTGGATTACAGGGGCACGGAGTAATTGGCCAATAAATGTAACAAAATACCTTGAAGGCGTAAATTGCAATAAGAGGTGGTCATACGTTGGAGTGCTTGCAGAAAATGCCTTAAGGTCAGGAAATTGTGATTCATCGAAGAGGACAATGTGGCCCTTCGAATATCCCTTAATTTTTTAAGTTACACACTGATGTCACAGTGTCTTATGTAATTTTGGTTCATAAATTAAGATGATAATTCCTGCCATTTTTAATTAGAGTAACTCCGTTGCTGAAGGTTCATGATCCTGTCACTACTATTTATAGAGCACACACACAATTGATTCAGTTACAGAAGGGATGAGGAAGAGGCAGGTATATTTTCCCGCCATTTTTAAGTCATACATTTGGCCTAGATCAATTGGGAGGGAGGGGGGAGGGGGAAATATGTTGAGTTTGGTTCCGGTACTGGAACAGTGGATGGGTGACCTTGATTTTGGTCCTCGTGCTGGCGCAGTGGACGGGAATGACGTATGACAGATACAGGTTACATCATGACCTTGAATTTGGGCCATGAACCCATCTTGCCACACTACTAACCTACATCTGTAATTCTATTTGAGAAAGGGAATCTGTTGTTTAACATGGAATCCAAACCACGTGATTTCCCTGCCTAATCTTCACGTCTTTGGGAGATGAAAAAGAACATTCCGTGGTTCGACTGGATTCGATGCTGTGACCTTTTAGTTTCAAGGCACGCGCTTTACCACTAAACCACAATGACCAACGGATAAACTCTCTTGGAAAAAAATGAACCAGTAGGAGAGTAAAGCGATCCGTGACGTTACAGCTTTATATAAGACCGAACTACCTCTTATCTCAAGATATCGTTACAAGGTTTAGAGCGAATTATATTGTGCAGAGGGGAACATTATGTTATACTGGACGCACTTATCTCTCTTTTAATCAGAGGTGTTGCAGCAAGTTCGGTTTTCCTTTTAAGAAATAGAATCGAATACTACTATAACGATAGTCGAATGGTCCTGAAAAATGATACAACAGATGTTAGTTTAGCGTTAAAACTTTTGCAAAATTGTTTGAGAAATGTGAAAGAATTGGGGCAAGATGACCAAATCAGCTAGTGCGATGTGAATACTGCCAAGCGGAGCTCTCATGCCTGGTTCCATCATTACAAAAATCCTTTCGGTTGTTTACTTTTCTGCTCTGCAAAACTAACAAAGTCAGTTAACCTTGCAGCTTCTGTCATTTGGCAGGCCAGTCCTGCTTCTACGTTTCTTGCACGCTTGCGGAGATGTTGGATAACATACTTATAAATTGTGATTGCCATAGATGTGCTATCCGAATAAGACGATGGATTAAGGGTAGTTATCCTCATTGCCAGTGTCCAATGACCGAAGTTCGTACAAGCATTATGGCACTAGAGCAATGGTTCCCAACCAGTTATAAGTACCTCTTGGGGTAACATGAAATTTTCTGAAGAGGAAAAACGAAAGAGTTGAACTGCATTTCGATCATGAAACTAAATTATTTTTTAAAGTATCATTATTTCGTAAGGCTGTAATATTGATTACATAAGTTTCCAATACTTACATTTTTTATTTCAAATATTGAGAACAAAATGGTGACTCCACTGCAATATATTTTGAGTTACAGAGCAATCGGCGTTGCCTATGAGCAGTAAAACATAGTAAACCACGAAAAAAGCGCCAATTTCACTCAACGTATATAGGGGTCATGCTTCATGGTAAACGCCAGTGGCTGCCTGCCGCGGGAACATAATGGCAACCGGTAGGCAAAACGGCTAAGAGGGACCTGTGTACATTTTCTGACAGTCATGGCAAGAGGTCATCATCAGTTGCCTAGAACTTAGAACTAATTAAACCTAACTAACCTAAGGACATCACACACATCCATGCCCAAGGCAGGATTCGAACCTGCGACGTAGCGGCCGCTCGATTCCAGACTAGCGCCTATAACCGCACGGCCACTCCGGCCGGCTTATAGTCATGTTTGACGAGTTGCAAGAAAAGGAAGACATACTTAGGGATCCTTATATCTCCGACCAGAATCCTGACTACATTCTCTATAGCTCAGACGAATGAGAGGTACGTAAAATTGCAAATTTACTGCACGTAGTACGTGTCATGAACATAACGGCAAGTGCATGTAAAAATCATTATGTTCCTGAAATGCGTGACATACGGTGTTATTGAACGTCTGCTGTTGAAGCTTTACGGTATGTATATGCATATTTCTTAATTTGTATTCGTACAGGTACATAATAAAAACCACAACAATAATAATGATGACAACAGTTATAATCTTTGTTGCTATTCAGGTAATCTACGAAGGATTTCGAAATGTTCTTAATACTGAGCAGCCTGCAACTGTCTCAGATACCTAGCGTGAAGGGGCAGAAGAACAGACGGAGGTCTTCTCAGAAACGTTGACTTTAATCTTAAAACGAAAGTTTAAGCGGAAGTGGAGTAACACAGGCTAAGAATACGTATCTCGTTTTGGAAAAACTGTGGGTAAAAAGGATGTGGGACTTAACTGCCTCTGTCCTTGTAAATGTTATGAGAAAGTAGGTTTGATGTGAGGCAAACGTTCAAAAAATTGTGCGAAATTGATGACTTTGATGTTCAGGATGCATCTGCCTGTCAAATAATGTATGCAGATGAAATGTCTTCTGAATTCCCATAATATTTATTCATCACTTAGACATTAAGCCATGACATCTGCGCAAAGGAAGTGTCAGGGAAAGTGGGAGGTAAAATCCAGTTCTTATTCTCCGATTAAAATTGATGGAATCAGACTCAATGAAAAGAATAAATCTGCTGACGTTCTGTCCCTCCTACATGACATCCCTTCTGTTCATCATGGATTTTTCTTGTCACTCCAACCAACTTTTGGACAGTGGCCACATTTGAGTAGTGGGTGATGAATAAAACAATTACAAACACAAAATATCCTCTATCTTCCATCATTTTAAAGGTAAAGATGTTCAAAGAAAACTTTTTCATTCTTAACTATAGTTTGGTGCTTATATCGATGGTGATTGATGGTAGACAGACGGCGGCGGTGGGTGGGGGGGACAGGGGGGACAGAAATTTGATATGTCACCGTGGAAACCCTTATTTCACTCAGGGTAATGGTGTCTGAAAGGTTGGGAACCACTGCACTAGAACGTAAGGGCTTCTTTACAGCTAAGGCATGGTAAGGAAGAACAGCAATTGACGACGCAAATGGTGGCACGAGGTTTGCGCCAAGAAATAAGCTATTATCCAAATCCTAGCATTCATATCTTGCATCGGTATAAATTTTACCCTTTTCACCTTTCATATGTGAGGCGTTCAGAGGTCAGTAATCGGGAGTTTAGAATTTTATTGTTTGCTTTCGAACGCTTGAGAGGCGAAACTACGTTTTTGAAACGCATGCTCATCATTTAAGCAATGTCTGCTACCCAAAGGTGAGTTAAATTTACATAACATGCAGTACTGAGCAGCATCAAACCATGCAGGCATCGTCAGTAACAGCAGCTATGGTAGTGGAGCGTAAACGTATGGTGCGCCATTGTAGGAAATCCATTGCGGATCTTAAGGTTAAATGGAAAACACGTACCCACGCTATCTTGCAAATATTGTTTCTGTAGTTTTAGAAGAGATACCACTGCATAAATGACAGTGTATAAGATTTGAACATGACCACCCAATTTACTCTTTCCGTGTTTAATGCAAATATTGAATAAAAAGTTCCCTGATAATTGGATCTTACTGAATTTTGGCATTCTAGTTTGTTCTGTTTGACTGCTCTTTATTTTCTTTAATGGAGGACGATTGGGCGACGTTCCTATTTTCAGCGGTGCTAAGTAATCAACCGATAGCTACCACGTAGGCGAAAGTGGAGCAGTACTTAATAATAATAATAATAATAATAATAATAATAATAATAATAATAATAATAATAGAGATATTTACACAAAAAATGGTTCTTTTATTTAAAAAAGACTTAGTTCACGCTGGATGTCTATCACATGAAGTAGGGCTGTGAGTAGCAGTGGACTATCTTACTGCTGCGTGTAACGTCCGAACCTATCATTACAGCCCTGCTCGACGGTCCTTACACCTCAGTAGTGGAGTTTGGCCGGCGTGCTTCACAGAACGTCTTCCAGCACTTTTGCAAAAAGTTTCGTCTCCATCAGTAACACAATCGATGGTCTTGTCTTTCAAGTGTTTTCAAATGTCACTGAAGTGCACAGTTCCCTCGATCCAAGGGTAGTTCATTCAGGATTAGGATCCTTGAAGTCTTCTGATGATGAAAGTATGTAGGAGCAGTAAGACCGAGGTATTGAAGGCAGTACTGATGCCAGAACAGAGACAGAATTTACGGAGAAGTGTATGGATAAGGCCGGTACGTAGATCAGATCAGAAGAGCAGTCTCCCAGGACCCATCTAATGGCGAGAAAAACCCCACCCCGCTTCCTAACCCCGCCAGCCTGATGAAGAATGAAGCCAATTACAGAGCAAAGAATGTCTTCTAGTCAGCAGATTGAGAACAGTCAAAATAAGAAGGTTAAAAATGTAATGAACATTAGTTGGACGGAAGTCAACAGAAAAAAAGAGGAAGGAAATAGATAAGGCATAAGATGGGCTGTACATGCGATGGGACTCTTCTCTCCCACAGCTGTTCCACTTCTATTCCAGTGTAGCCAAGCCATTAAAGAGCATCCACTGTTCAACAGAGTGCTATCTCTAAAATAGAAAATAGGACGCAGCAGAAAATTAGACATACCGCATCTAAAAGCAATGAAAACAGAGTAAGAGGCAGGTGAAAGAGAACTGATCAAGGAGGTACGGTCGAGGATCCACCAGACTCAGCACGCAGCAGGAGACGCCTCAGCCCCAACCACAACTCGCTTTGTCTGGAGGCAACATAAAACGTTGTTGTTGTAGTCTTCAGTCCTGAGACTGGTTTGATGCAGCTCTCCTTGCTACTATATCCTGTGCAAGCTTCTTCATCTCCCAGTACTTACTTAAACCTACATCCTTCTGAATCTGCTTAGTGTATTCATCTCTTGGTCTCCCTCTACAATTTTTACCCTCCACGCTGCCCTCCAATGCTAAACTTGTGATCCCTTGATGCCTCAGAACGTGTCCCACCAACCGAGCCCTTCTTCTTGTCAAGTTGTGCCACAAATTCTTGTTCTCCCCAGTTCTATTCAATACCTCCTTATTAGTTACGTGATCTACCCATCTAATCTTCAGAATTCTTCTGTAGCACCACATTTCAAAAGCTTCTATTCTCTTCTTGTCCAAACTATTTATCGTTCATGTTTCACTTCCATACATGGCTACACTCCATACAAATACTTTCAGAAACGACTTCCTGACACTTAAATCTATACTCGATGTTAACAAATTTCTCTTCTTGAGAAACGCTTTCCTTGCCATTGCCAGTCTACATTTTATATCCTCTCTGCTTCGACCATCATCAGTTACTTTGCTCCCCAAACAGCAAAACTCCTTTACTACTTTAAGTGTCTCATTTCCTAACCTAATTCCCTCAGCATCACCCGACTTAATTCGACTACATTCCATTATCCCCGTTTTGCTTTTGTTGATGTTCATCGTGTATCCTCCTTTCAAGACACTGTCCATTGCGTTCAATTGCTCTTCCAAGTCCTTTCCTGTCTGACAGAATTAAGTCATCGGCGAACCTCAACGTTTTTATTTCTTCTCCATGGATTTTAATACCTACTCCGAATTTTTCTTTTGTTTCCTTTACTGCTTGCTCAATATACAGATCGAATAGCATCGGGGACAGGCTACAACCCTGTCTATTCCCTTCCCAACCGCTGCTTCCCTTTCATGCCCCTGACTCATAACTGCCATCTGGTTTCTTATATATGAAAATGAAAACCACTTTCACGGACAAAATGGAGAACCAGTTAGCCATTCGTGAATCTTAAGACAAAGAATTCGGAAGCCCATGCTTAACATGGAGGTCCAGAAGAAAGGGCATCGCGCTAAGACATGAGTTACTGTCTGTAAGGCTCCAAAAACTACTACAATGTGAGTAAAACAAAACTATGGGTTAGCCTGGCATGACCAGTGCGCAGGTGACGTAGGACGGTGGCTTCATTCTAGGAGGAATGGAGGCAAGAGCGCCATGCAGAAATAGTCTCATTGACAGTGCATAGTTAATTAGAGGGGACAGTAGCCAACTAGATGTCATTCCATCTCAGAGTGAGCGGATGACGTATTTGCAGCTGGGATCGGTAAAGAGAATAAGGGGAGAAAAATCTGTACTCTAGCGAAATGGTCGGCCAGCTCACTACCTGGGATACTCTCATGACTTGGGACCCACAGAAAGACAACCTAACTGTCAGTATAATCAAGTTCAGCGAGGAGGTTATGAATAGCAGAGCACACAAAGCGAGAAGAAAAACATTGGTGAATGGTTTGAAGACTCAATAAGCAGTCATTGTGTACTAAAACGCCATGTAGGGAGGCCCGTTTAAGAAAGTGGAGTGCTCTGTTAAAGGCTCCACTGTAAAAACGCTGAATGTTCTTGGCAATCAATGACGTTCCTGCTCAGCAGGGAGAGTAAAAGAATATCCCGTCTTACCGTGGTTGGTGTAAAAGATGGTAGCACCCTGGAACTCCTGAAAAACGGAACGTAACAGTCACCAAAAGGTCGTTGAACGACAGATTTTAGGATCCTGAAATAGATCGGTCCTAATTCGTGTCTTGGGCATGAACCAAGGGATGTGTGCGAAAAAACGGAGTAGATTCCAGGGTGAAGATGCGGAGATCTTGGTGGAGTGCTGCGAGGCGCATTCCAGCTAGTAATCCCACACGACGGGCGTCAGAGGGTGGTGCGCAGAAAGAATAGGAATTATTGGATGATCAGAGAATTGTCGAAAGGCGATAGTAGAGGAGACCAAGAGTTCGTACCAGCAAAACTGAAAAGGTAAGATCCCTGATTCGGTAAGGAGACTGTCAATGGGACTAGTCTGGAAGGCACAAATGGCCAGACGAATTTCACGATAATAGACTGGGTCTGACAGTTTCGAAAAGGAAGCGCCGCCGAGCCATTAACCTGGCAACCATAGTCCAGTAGGGATGACACCAGAGCCCTATAAATATGGAAACGAGTATCAAGATCCGCACACCAAGAAGTGTGGGCAAGGAAACAGAGAGCGTTAAGCTTCTACAAGCAGATAGTCCTTAGCTGACCAATACGAGATAGCCAAGTTAGCTTTTTATCAAAAAGGAGGGCCAAAAACTGGACTGTGCAGCAACTACCGAGTGACAGGTATCCAAGTAGAGTTCTGAATCAGGATGGACGGTAGTATGACGACCATGCATGAGGCATATTTTTGCAGGAGAGAATTGGAAGCTGCGGGAAAGGATCCACACAGAGGACCGTCGGATGGCGCCTTAGAACTGGTATTAAGCTGGGGCTACTGGGTGAGAGCTGTACCCTATACAAAAGTATTTGGCATTCAGTGCAGGTATGACTAGCGACCCGACAGAGATCGCTAGCCCCTGATGCCGATGAGTAGTAGTGTGACACTCCTTTTAGAGACCTGTCGGACGCCGTTCCCTTGGACACATGGAGACCTGAGTGAAGTTCCAAATCTAACTCTGAACAACCGGTGTGATAAAAACTGGCGAATAAAAATCGGCATAGAGCCTCAAAAGCACCATTCATGGAGGTTAAATAAAATGTGATGGCGCCAAGTTACATTGTATGCCTTATTTACGCTAAAAAATTGCAATGAGGTGTTGGCGTGTAGAATAATTCTGTCGGATTGCTATTTCCAACCGGACCAGATGGTCGGTTGCGAATCGTTCCTCCCGGAAACGACACAGATCGGGGCAAAGGGCTGCATGAACCGAGAAGGCAACATAATCTGCTAGCGACAATCATCTCCAACGTTTGCAGAGCACGTTGGTGAGACCAAGATGTTGGGCTTTTGATATCTGTTTTTCTTTTGGTTTTCTGTAAGTATGCTATGCTTGGTGAGTCTGAGATTTTGAAAAATCCTAACAAAAATCTGATGAATCCGAGTTGGTACGGGAGTGTCAAGTTGTGCCATTTCTCATAGTGATCAAACACTTCTGTTCTAAAATCTGCCTTTAGGACCTTGTCAATTGTCTTGTTGCTCTTTTCATATGCGAGTTTCAATCGGTTGAGACTAGGACGTATTATTTACATATGCTACGTAATAAATCTGTTGTAAGAAGCTCATAACAGTTAAGCAAATGATATCTACAGTGCTAGAAGAGAAAAAAATCAAGATATTTTAGATCAATAACAGGAAACAGTAGATGAGTTGTGTGATAGATAACCAGAGAAACTAAATTGATTGTTCTCGAAAATTTACTTTATTCATTTTTATTTAGACACTTTTGTATGTAATCGGACTAACACTATTTTCCTGTTATATACCTATCAGACAGTCACAACATGTAGATATAAATGAATTATATTAAATAACCTGCAAATTTACTGTAAATCATTGCAATACGTCTTACAGATAATCTGCAGACGTGAAACTAGTTATGTATCACCATTATTCATGCCTTTTCTGTCACATTAAGAATACTTTAAAGCTTCACATCTCAGTTTAATAAGCTATATAGACATATAATGTTCTTTTGTTTTCTTATGCAGACTTTCATCATTGAATAATGTTTGAAAACTGCTGAACGTTGTTTGTAACTATTCAGTAAGCGTTTTTCTTTTACAGATACCTTGTACAGGTCAGTGCTCTAACACTTGTTAATCCTGCTGCTGTTCATTTACCAGTGTGTGCTTTAACATCCTGTTTTGACAGTTATGGCCGCCCGCTGGGGTTGTGTAATAAGCTGAGCGACCTGGTTTGTTTACTGTGATCCTGGGCGACTGGGTCCCACTGGCCATGTGTCAAGCGGAAAGTAGACCGTGTTAATGAACTGGGTTCACTTTACATATGCCAGATCTAGGACGATAACAGTCGATCTATTTTGTGTCACAGTTTCTCTCTTGTTTTTCTTTTGTGAGCGTCCTCCATGGTTGAAAACGTGTTATGTTACTGTTCAGCCAACGATTCAACATGGGTCACCGTTGGTTCCGTGAACAATAACTAAGATTTCCTACATATTAAACTTACTTATATTAAGATTAAATTTTGTAGGCACTGTAACAGCGACTGTATTCTGCTACGAAATGGTCAGACTTCGTTCTAAATGTGTTACTGTTATTAAAATCTTATATCTAAAAGATAAGCTTGAAAACAGACGATATTTGTTATATTGATGAAAAATCGACAGGAAATTGATTGAAAATGGACGAACGTTATTTTATTCCATATTTAGTGTGAGTAGGTGCTTACGTCATTATGAGACGTATGAAAAATAGTCTGTTTCTCTGAAACTCCACTTTTATTCTAAAGGATTTCTTAATTTATTTAGCAATATTTGGACAGCGTCGTCATTAGTTACTTTCTAAGAAGCATAATTTATCACGTTAGTCTGTCGAAATGTTCCCACTCTTGTTCTGTCTGTCTTAAAATGATACGTCAGATTACGTCGTTCCAGAGACTGAAGCGGAAGCCTAAATAGTGTGTATTATAGCAGTACCTTTGTGTTACTTAACGTGTGAATCATATCCGAACAGTTAGTAATTTAACTTGTAAACAAAGCTACAGGACAATGAGTACTAGTTTCCGGTTCAATATAAGTTTAATTATAACAAGGATGTTGTCGGAATCAATATTAGTATTGAAATTATCGTCCATGAATTACAGTCAAGTGATTTGAGTGGAGGAAAAGAGTAGGGTTCGATTTTAAGAAGCAGTCGATATCAAAGTCTTTAGATAAGCTACACTCGCTCGGATTAGGCGAAGGTAAGGCAGAATTTCGACCGTAGTGTTTTTGAAGGAACCACCCCTGTTTTGCAAGAAGAACGGGAAATCAAATTCGTGGCAGATTATCCTGCTGGCCAAACTGTCTCCCTAGTAATACGAGTCGGAGTTGAATGTTATTAAGCATGGAATAGAATAAATTAGGGAATAATGCAAGTTTACAAGAGTGTATATGCTACTGTGGGAGAAAAACTTCTGTCTGAACCAGTGGTCGTAAAACATTTTTGCTCAAGAGACTGACATTTTGGGGCGGCACCTTGGGCGGCTTATGCACGTATGTTATGAGCCCAATAGACTATCTATAGTAAGTGCCAGAATAGATGACCCCCCCCCCTTCAATGCTGGTCATTGAAAGTTGGCACCTTTCCGAACACTTCGTATCGACTGGTCTCTACTTCAGGTTGCTGCCAGCGTCAGCGACCTCAGAGTTGTAGCAAAATTGCCTGACGAAGTGTTTTCTGCGTGATCGGATAATCAACTGATTAATAAATTTTAAATGCATTATGTAATGTTAGACAAGCACAAATGTTTACTATTTGTTTTAAATTTCATTCTCCTTCTACTAATTGCTTGTCATTACAACAGCCTTAATCTGAGTTCGTATTACATCTGAAGATGTCCGTCTCCTTAATGCTCATCACGAAGCCATATTACTTCTGTTTGAAATTTACACTATAGCAGCTGATCGGCACGAGTTCCGCACACCCGTGAGTTGTTAATGGAAAACCAACAAAAGATTCCCCCCCCCCCTCACATCCTCTAGCCTCGCCGTGTCCGATTTACCCCAATATCCCTGGGGTAAGTGGCCCCGCAAAATCCACCAACGTCAATTAAACTTAGGCATATCTTAAAATATTGCTGTCTCTCTAATATTTTTGTTTGTTACCAAGCAGGAAAAATGCACCCCTAAGAAGTCTTAACGTTATGTGCCGTTTTTAGATTCGGCTGCTAGTTTTTTTCCCCGATGCATATTATTATAAAATATGGCTGAGAACCTCGGGCCGCACGAATACCTCACTCGGGCACAAGTGATCCGCTATCCACAGTTTGACAGTCATTGGTGTAATCTCTGACCAACTACAAGACAAATTTGAGTGTTCAGAATTATATTAACATCACAGGAACACACCCTATGAGTTTACAAACCAAAAATACAGTTCCTGAGTCTCCACGATGAGTTTCACTTTGCAGCGGTTTGTACGCTGATTTGAAACTTCCGGGCAGATTAAAACTGCGTGAAAATTCACTCTAGAAACATTCCCAGTCTGTGACTAAACCGTGCTTCCACAAGATCTTTTCTTCCAGAAGGTTGCAGGAGAGCTTTTTTTTTTAAAGTTCGGAAGACAGGAGATGAGGCACTGACGGAAACAGAGCTGCGAGGACGGGTCATTTGTCGGGCTTGGGTAGCACTGTCGGTAAAGCACTTGCCGGTGAAAGGCAAAGGTTACGTCCAGCACACAGTTTTAATGTGCTAGAAAGTTTTAATTCCTGAGTTTCCTGTCATATTTAACCTGTCTGGGAATGAAGTGCTCTACTTTGCAACAAAATATTTGTAATAACTGGCCAAGAGCAGAAAGTGTAGTATAAGCAAATTTAGTTTTACTGCAAGTAATGACGGTTTATGTTCCATTAGTGTCCATTGCATCATCTTTCTTGTGAAGTAGGCTCTGTCGGCTCGTCACAGACGGCGATTACGTTTTTTGCTTGCATCTTTCCTGGAGGCTGGCTACTCGTGCTCACAGACCTTTCATCTCTGGCCGCTCTAATTAGTCTCGCATTGTTTGCTCTATCTACGGTAACGTTCCGGTCTTGTTTTGTCGTCCTTTCCGATCTCGTCTTACTTCTTATGTCGCTGGCTGTGCTCTTGCCAGGTGTTCCTTCAGATATACGTGAATCGCCTCGTAGAACAACGTTGAATAAAAAGTGTTCTGCTCAGGCCGTTAAAGTCCTTTATTGAAAGGTCAAGATCGATTTCGTATTATTAAAATGCATCATCAGGTGATATGTACATTGGAGGAATAACATATTTACACTTCGGAATAATAAAATTTTAAAAATAAGTGATCATAATCATATGAGGCCGCTAGGGATAGGATACTTACATTATCTTTAAAATCATCGTAGCATACAAAGAAAGCTATAGGTCAATTCCATCGTTCAAGCAATAAAAATAAGTAACTCACGGTAAAGCGGTTGTCTAAGTTAAAATGACTGAGCCCGAAAAGCAACCTGTAAAATAAGGGCATATCTCATAAGTATGAAAAACGGAAAATCGTAAAAGGTATCTGTATGGTGTGAAAATTGGCAACTGATCCTAAATAATCAAAAGTGTGAGGTCATCCACATGAGTGCTAAAAGGAATACGTTAAACCTCGGTTACACGATAAATCAATCAAATCTAAAGCCTGTAAATTAAATACCTAGGAACTACAGTTACGAACACCTTAAACTGAAAAACTCATAGAAAATAATGTGGACAAAGCGAACCAAAGACTGCGTTTTATTGTCAGAATACTTAGAAGATTCAACAGATCTAAAGAAACTGCCTGCATACGTTTATCCGTCCTCTTTTTGAGTTCTACTGCGCGGTGTTCAAATGGCTCTAAGCACTATGAAACTTAACATTTGAGGTACGGCGTGGTGTAGGGTCCTTACTAGATGGGATTAGTGGAGTACGTCGAGAAAATTCAGAGGAGGACCGTAGCTTTTGTATTGTCGAGAAAAAGGGGAGAGTCTCACGGACATGATAAAGATTTAGGGGCGGAAATCATTAAAACAAATGCATTTCTCCTTGTGGAAGGAACTTCTCAGGAAATTTCAATCACCAAGTTTCTCCTCCGAATGCGAAAATATTTTGTTGACGCCGACCTATACAGGGATAAACTCAAATGGTTCAAATGGCTCTGGGCACTATGGGACTTCACATCTGAGGTCATCAGTCCCCTATAACTTAGAACTACTTAAACCTAACTAACCTAAGGACATCGCACACATCCATGCCCGAGGCAGGATTCGAACCTACGACCGTAGCGGTCGCGCGGTTCCAGACTGAAGCGCCAAGAACCGCTCAGCCACACCGGCAGGCCACAGCGATAAACTATCATCACAACTAAATAAGGTAAATTGGGGCTCGCATGGAGAGTTATAGGTATTCGTTCTTTACCGCACGCTCTTCGAGAGTGGAATAATAAAGAATTACTGTGAAGGTGATTCGATGAATCCTCTGCCAGACACTTACGTGTCGTTTGCAGAGCATGCATGTAGATGTAGGATGAAGCATAGGTTCTGTAAGAACATCCGAACGAAGTCAAATAAACGTAGCCTAACTTCAAGTAGGAACCAGATAAGAAAGAAACAAGGCTGACCAGATACCTTATCCGTAAACTACTCAGGGAGGTAGGACGACATCAGAGTGAGCTGAACTGGCAGAACGCTGTTGCGAGACCGCGCGGAAAACAGCGCATACGTAGAGTTACGGAAAGGCCGAATCTTGTATATCGACGAGAAGGATGGAAAGTGGCTGTACATTGTTACGGAACCAAAACTTCAACAAGGATGGGGGTGGATATACTGACCTCTGAAGGCCATGCTTAAAGAATATACTTGTAGTAACCAATGAACAACTAATTTAAGCTCTCAAGATTAGCCAAAAGGTTTCTATGGGTAAATCCGTCTGTACATTAAGTATTGCTTCACGAATTTTTTTTAATAAGCGATAAAATTCCGTTTCTTTCATAATATTAAGTGTATTACCTTTACCTTCTCGATGCAGTATCTGAAGATTATACGGGTCTGACCGATATACCATGAACTACACTTACCGCATGTAATGCAGTGTACTCCAAGAAATTTATAATCTTCAAATCTGGACTTTTCCATGTCTCTGGGCTTCTGACCATTATTTCTGGGAATGGAGTAGGCTACAACTGTGTTTTTAGAACTGAAATGTTTGCCTCTCCTCCTGGAAACGTTACCATTGTAATATATTCTGCAATAAACCTAATCATTCCCGTGAAGTACAGCTCTCGGCCCTTCTCCAACTTTGCACATGCGCCATTTCCGTTGCTCTCTCAACTGACATATTAACTCACAGATTCACAAATTTGGTCTGCGAGACGCCACACGCTTTTTATTTCGAGAAATTTCGTTAACTTAAGTGAAGGCAGTATTTACAATTTCTATAACCTTAGTGTGTAGTAGTTTTTAATTTCGGAGGATCCAGAGGGCTCTAAGTGGATAAGTGATTGCATTTATTAGCTCGAACCCGATAAGCTTTTAAATTTACATCTGCAACAGCACTCGCACCGTTTTGTCGGATCATGAACTCTCAAGTCCTCAAATGATGTTGAAAAGTAGGCAAGTTTTCATAATGTTAATAAAGCTTCTCTCCATTTGGAATATCCGACATATATTCTAATTCTCTTATGGAATGCGGAACAGAAAAAAAGCGTATGAGGATTTATTCAAACCTCGATTCATTGGTAATACTGTTTCTGTTGAAAGAACAACTGAAAGAGTATTGCAAGATGTTTTGCAAACCTACGTTCTCTTCCACAACGGTAGTAAGCGTTGACGGATTACTGAAGCTTGAGTACATATAGACAGTTTTAAATTTAAAACAGAGAGGGAAAACTTTAACGTAACCTCACACATTCACTATCATGATGTAGCATTGATAGCATTTCTTATGTCAATGCTAAATGGGTCTCTAGAAATGAAATGGCAACTAATTGTTCAAAAATTATCAACTTCCCCACATATTTAATACGTTTGGCTATTAAATGTAACTTTCTGAGTTGATTAAAATAAGGCAGTATAATATCTATGCCGGCCGGTGTGGCTGAACGGTTCTAGGCGCTTCAGTCTGGAACCGCGCGACCACTACGGTCGCAGGTTCGAATCCTGCCTTGGGTATGGATATGTGTGATGTCCTTAGGTTACTTAGGTTGAAGTAGTTCTAAGTTATAGGGGACTGATGATCTCAGATGTTGAGTCCCATTGTGCTCAGAGCCATTTTTTAGAATATCTACTATACTCCTATATTCCAGTTCTTCTCAGACAGAACCATTACTTAAGTCACTAGAGGACGCGCAGTGCTAACAGATTTCGCAGGAGAGGATTTATGTAATAATGCCTATATATGCAATCTAATAAGATATGGTGGATGTGTCTCACTTCGCGTTATGTACTCAGCGGGAATAGTTTGAACTCAGAGAGCTGCAGTCTGTTATTGAAGATCCTTAAACATGGATAGTCATCACACTAACAACGCACGGGGATTTAAGTGTATATTTGTATGAAAGCTCTTCCACTACTTCTGGATAATTCCACCGGGCAAATTTGGTGGCAAAGACATCACCGTGAGTTCACCTATGTTCCTCAACCGATGTAGTACATTTTTCGCCTTGTTACATGGATAATTATCCTGCTAGAAGATGTCATTGCCGTCGGGAAAGACCTCCAACGTTAATTTTCGTAGGTCGTCCCCAGTAATGTTCAGGTACCTTTGATTAATGCCACAGGTCCCCGTGCATGACTATCGAGCTGGTGTAACAAACGTGACTCATCTAATTAGGTTTCAGGTTTCTGTAGTCTAGTATCGATGACCTCGTGCCCATTGTAGTCGTATATGATGATGATGATGATGATGATGGGGCCGTCTACTGCGGAGCTCAATATTCAACAGTGTGTGCTGAACAGTGAGCTCCCAAAAACTTCTGCCTGCACCAATACTTATCTGTAGATAGATCTGCAACAACCTATCCGTCTACAGAGTGGACAAGCCTCCATCCTCCAGGTTCTGTGTTGAGGCGTGAACGTTCAAGAATGGTTCAAATGGCTCTGAGCACTATGGGACTTAACATCTGAGGTCATCAGTCCCCTAGACTTAGAACTACTTAAACCTAACTAACCCAAGGACAAAGGACATCACACGCATCCATGCCCAAGGCAGGATTCGAACCTGCGACCGTAGCAGCAGCGCGGTTCCGAATTGAAGCGCCTAGAACCGCTCGGCCACAGCAGCCGGCGTTCATCGTTGGCAGAAATGTATCCAATTGGCTGGTGATTATCTGGAAAAGTGGATATTGGTAGTTAAAGATCACATTCTAAGGATTATTTCTGCGTTTGATTTATTCAAATAGTACCGTCCAAAGCCAATTAAAGGTGAGGCATTACTTTTCATTCAACCCTTTTAGAGGGCTTACGCATTGATTTGAAGGTGTTGCGTCATGGCATCCTGACTATTAAGTAGTATCATGGATAAAACTGACCACTGTGGAAGACCTCTACTCGTCACATTGGGCGTGTGATTATTTTGCATTCTTATAATGCATGTTTTGCCATAGAGCATTTAGAAGCTTGTTTACAAGGGAGAGATATGCATACGTTGCCATTTGCAATCAGCTATGACGGGGGCACTCTTAGAAGGTATCCTTTTGCACTGTGTGTAAACAATGACATTCTTCCGTCATTTGTTCCGTAAGCCTCCCGGAAGCTTAATTCGTTGCCATGGTCTTTGACCAACACTCCAATATGCACCTTCTTATCCTTTCCAAGACATCGAGGATGTAGATTAGCAGGTTATAGGCCTGTAACTGAGAATACTGAATTACCGCCTGGAGATTTCCCACGCTTTCTTCTAGTGTGGCATGTCAGTTCTGTCTTGGAATTGGAAGGTGCAACAACATGGGCGAGAGGGGGGAATGCCTTGGAGCTAAATACGGTTAAGCACCTGGAGGAGATATTGTTGAGGAATACTGAGGTGTTGAAGCAATTGGCTTTTGAATCAGGCTCAGGAGCTGTGTTGTGGGAAGAAGAGAGGACCAGAAGAAGCTCCCATTCAGTGAAATGTTCATTATAGGATTCCGCTTGACAAGGGATAAAATATAAGCGGGAAGCTTTAGTCCACTGTTTTCGAAGCAGGAAGGCAGCTGGATAGAAGGCTGAAGTAGTCAGAAAATAGGCCCCAAGGTGTTCCGCGAGAGCTGATGGATCGGTTCAAAAGCCACCTGGAAGGGCAAGACCCAGAATAGAGAACTGCCGCTCGCAATCTTGGAGGGTGACAGAAGAACCTAGAGAGGATACCAAGTGTTCCCAATACACCCATTTTATCTGTTTAAGCAACGGGCTTTAGCACGAAGACATTTAAAAGTAATAAGACTGGCAGAGGACGCGTGTCACTTAAGACGTTGCAAGGCGTGACGATAATCACGGATAGCGTGCCAATGGCCGTGCTGTACCGTGGATCTGGCCGACGTCGAACAGGGCCGGCAATGCCGGCAGCGGAAATTATGTTATCTGACAGATCATGGGCGACATCATCAATATAACTCGACAAAGAAGGTAGAAAGACGAGCAGGGAGGAATATAGAGGCCAGTCAGGATGATGAAAAGCCCAGTCAGGTAACCTGATTACCGGTAGGCGGAAATGGATCGAGAAAATCAATGGGAAACAGTAACTATCACACGGGTCATAGTAAGGCGACAAGTGTAAGAAGGAAGGAGGGAGGGAAATAAGGTTCAAAATGGTTCAAAATGGCTCTGAGCACTATGGGACTTAACATCTATGGTCATCAGTCCCCCAGAACTTAGAACTACTTAAGCCTAACTAACCTAAGGACAGCACACAACACCCAGCCATCACGAGGCAGAGAAAATCCCTGACCCCGCCGGGAATCGAACCCGGGAACCCGGGCGTGGGAAGCGAGAACGCTACCGCACGACCACGAGATGCGGGCAAGGGAAATAAGGAGAGCGAGAGATTAGTAGTAGAGAGAGTGCCATATGTAGCACTAAAATGAGAAGGGAAACCATCATTAAGAGGGCACAGGTAATAGTCTACCAGAAATTGGTGAATGAGGCGCTCCAGACCAGACGAGAAAGCGCTACCCCACAGAGGGCGATGGGCATTAAAATCCAAGGAGTGGGGAGGGAAGGAGGGTAGCTAAAGGAGAGCAGTTACGGCAGCAATGCTGGTGGACTGTCAGGAGGGAGATAGAGATTGCAAACTGACCACAGAGTGCAAGAGGACCTGGACAGCAAATGCTTCCAGTTGGGTAAGAAGTGGGATCCATGTACTAACAATATCCATATGGACCAGAGCGCAAACGCCACCGGAAGCCCTCAAAGGGCCGACCTTGTTCTGACAGAAGGCATGGAACCCACGAAAGGTCAGTGACTGAGCATCAGTAAAATGAGATTTAAAGAGAACACAAGCTGCCAAGGAAAACGCAATAAGGGATCGCAACTGTGGGATGTGAGTAGTATCCATTACAGTTCCATTGAAAAACCATGACATGGGTATCCAAATTGAGCTGGAGCCCCCGGGATGGAGCCCCACCACTGCCAGGCGCCAAAGAAGGGTGGTACTTTTTTGGCTGGGGAGGAGAGTGGCACGTAGAAGAGAGGACTTGGAAACTGTAGGGAATGGGGAGAGGAGAAGGGGATGGGATTGTGCTAAGGAAAATGGAGGAGGAGGAAAGGGTGTAACAAAGGCAAAAGTAGAAGTCATTGACACAGTATGAAATCGGTGAAATTTATGACAAGCCCCAGTGTAAGACAAACGATCCAGCGACTCATTCTCTTATCTTTTCTTCCTACAAGCTGGGCAACTGGTGGACGTGGAGTGACAATCATGACCGATAACTCACCTGAGTGGTGGAACATAGGAGTGGGTATCCACAGTCACCACAGAGGGTCTGCCATACATTGGGAGGTTATGTGCTCGAAATGCAAGCACTGAGAATATCTCTTAGGTGCTGGGTCATACGGCTTCACATGGCAACAACAACACATCACCTTAACCTTATCTGGGAGGGTATCTCCTTCGAATGCCAGAATAAAGGCACCATTACTGGTGCGATTGTCCCTACGACCATTCTGCACGTGATGATCGAAATGAGTACCCTGTCATCTCCCGATTGGTCCAGAGTTCATCATTTTGAAGAATGAAGCCCCTATGAAAAATGGCTTCCTGGACCATATTCGAAGATTGGTGAGGTGTAATGGACACTGGGACGTCGCCAAGATGATCACAAGCATGAAGAGCTGCAGACTGGGCAGCTCAAGTTTTGGTCAGTAGGGAACTCAACCCCATATTACTAAGAGTCTCCATTTCGCCAAACATGTCTTCGTCCTAGTACAGACCAGGTAACAGGGAAAGTGTTTCACCCCAAGTCGGCGAGCCTGGCTCTCCTCTCGGGGTTTAGCCAGGGAATGGAAGGCCACAGGGTCACAAGAAGCAGGATTCATTGATCTGTTGCCACTTGAAGAGATGGCCATAGAAAAGAAGCTAGATTTTTGGAGCTTAATATGTTTCATATGCAAAGCATCCGCCTCTTACCACCCCCTCCACATGGGCGCCACCCAGACCACTAAGGGCTGTGTGGTACAATGGCCCCTGCCTGTGTTCCGATGCTTCAGAATAACAAGCAACCAATCCTGAGCATACATAAGGAGGCAACAGCTCAGGTATCAGAAGTGTGATCCTTGTGTTGTCACAGGGGGCTCAGCGAGATGAGTACAGGAGCCCCACCACAGGGACGGGCTATACGTGCTGCTAACCTAGCAGGGCGGAGGGGGGCTATGGCGGGGGAGGAAGAGAGGAGAGGAATCCACGCCGTAAACGCTAAGGAGGGAGTTCTTCCACAGAGGCTCACACTACAGACAGAAAATTTAGCATTGTAGCTCGAACACCAAAGGTGACCAAGAACGCCAAAGAATAAGGATGAAAAAGAAAATGCAAGGGGAACAAAACAGTAAGAAATACAAGAAACCGGGTGGATAACCAGGTCGACATAAGTAAGAATACCGAGAGAGTGGAAGGAGAGGGCAGTGGGGAAGGAACGAGGATGGGGAGGGAGGGGCACCGGGAAGAAAGGAATAATGAGCTGCAATAATTCGTTGCCCCGTGGGCGCCAGCACGAACTCACGAAAGAACCGTGAGACCCTTGGAGTGGACAGTTAGTGGCCAGTTGTTTTGGTAGTAGGATTTTCGAAACTTTTTGAGTAAGCAGTGTATACGAGAGTAGTGGCACGTTTCAATACACATTATTTGCTATCAGATTGGCAATTGGGCTTCAGGGAAGGAGTAGCCACAGAAAATGCATTCGCTTCTTCATTATATGGTGGACTAGCAGAGAGAAACGAAAAATTTATGACAATTATAGTTTGTTTGGCTCTTTCCTCGTTTAAACTTCATAGAAACGATCAGAACTGATCATTTTATGGGATTTTATACCAAAAGTGGGTGGGGGGCATAAGAGAATAATTATCAGAGCTTCGTTTAGGGAACAGTCTTTAATACTTTCGTGAAACACTGAGGACATAGTTTGTGAAGATTGACATAGAATGTTTCCAGATACTTTCAAATACAATCTACGGTCATAAGAAATGTTGTCCCAAGTGCTCGCTGTGAAGTAAATGTTAAAATGATGAAGGATAACATGAAGTAAAGCCTAGCCTATTTAGTGCTTGTTGTTGTCAGAAAGCTATATTCAGTCTCTAAACTTTACGATTGATTAAGGTAGAAGTATCACACTGACAAATAGCTATGAATCTGAGACCAGAATAATTTCATGTGGAAACCTGGAAAGAATAACTCGTTTCAGTCATCGTCATCCAGAATCTCTCTTATACTGCTTAGCATCCGTTGTGCAAATCCATCGCCATTTCTGAAAATACGTTTACCACTTCATGAATGATAAATGAAGTGGATGACAAGAGATGCTTGTCATATGAATTAGAGTCTCTTAGTATTGTGACGTAAGTCCCACTTCCTAATCTGCTTTTCAAAAACAAAAAAGAACCTTAATCAAAACACTCCTATAAAAAGCCTGTTCTGCGTAGCAATCTCTCAGCAATAAATAATAACGACCAGAATTTACATAGTAATAGGTGTATACTATAAATGTGAGGCACGAGGAAACAGTTTAAGTACGACAGAATAAATTTAAAAATGAAAGGCAAAATACTGAATAAAGGTTAGACAAGGTAGCCTGTCCCCGGAGTCGGAGTACCAGGCTGCCGAACTGACGTATGTCTCTGCGCGGCGTGCTGTCTGAGCCTGCAGTTTCGCACTGAGTAGTCAAGTTGTCCTATAGGTTTTTTTCCCATTACGTCAGCTGCGATAGATTAATGAAAAGAATCGGAAGCGAACATGAAATTTGTTTCCAGACGGCAAAGTGACTACGTCATATAATTGCTTCTGTCATTACACTTGTATAAGTGAGGACCGTCCGTTATGTCCATTTAGTAATGTACACGCTAAGAAAATAAAATAAAATAGAAGTTGACTTTAATGTAAATACGATAAATTTGAAATACCAATAGAGAGACTTCATGAAACTAAATTTGGCAATGTGTGACAATCCCTTCCATGTACGTGAGATGAGCGTAGATGAAAGGATGAAAGAGCCCTGCCGAATGAGGTTGAAGGTATCCACTGCAGTAAACACACACACACACACACACACACACACACACACACACACACACACACACACACACACACCATCACTCGCTTCTTAGACCGCGCCAATCCTGGGAGGACTACGAATGCTGCCTCCATCTCACCCCATCCCTTTCTCCTCCATGCTCCCCCCTTACCACACTACAAGCTATATTTTTGGAAGTTGTTTCATCTCCTTTTACCGCCCCGTCCGTAAAAACCATCTACCTGCAATGCTTTTTCCAAACCCATTTTATTATTTTGTATTGAATGTAATAAATATATACTCTTCAAAGTAGCACTTTAATGAACTATCGATACGAACACACGTACAGAGCAAATGTAATTTATCACTATAGTAAATAAATTACAAATTGTCCATTCATACTTTCTGTATAACAGGAAGTAAAACAATCTTTTGCATCCCCTTTATGGCCACGCAGCGCAGTTGGCGTGGGCACTCTCGACGTCGTCTTAGAATGGTCCGTATTGCAAGACAGACTATGCAGTTTCTTACTATTTTTGGTAGTAATGTTAGCTATTCCAGCCACAGATGCCACACTTTTCACTGCTGCATTTTTATATTTCATATCTCTCAAAGGTGTGCTTACCTACCAGTTAGATTCATATATACATCACTATTCCTTATAGTAGGACGGCACCCTTCGGATACTAAAGCTACATGATTGAACTGACTTTTTCCTTGCATTATCCATCCTTTAAGAACAGACGTAGAGCAAAATGCATCATTGTACTTAAACGTATGTATCTCTCAAAAATATTACAGCTAAAATAGTGAGACTTATGTACAACAGAATACTTCAGATTCTGCGCAACTTCTGTTTGAAAATGCTCATCGACATACATTTTTTAGGGATTTGAATTTTTAATTAACATTGTTTCTTTTCTCGTAAACTGCAATACAACTGGAATTTCACAGTTTACAGCTGCGTAAGAGGCTAATAAAACTTGTGGAACAGATTTTTGTTTAAGGTCATAGTTGATTTGAAATTAATTTTCAGTTTTGTGTTACTCTTGACTGCTCTATTTTTCTCTAATTTTAAAGGAGAATTTTACCAAGAGACAAGATAACGGGAAAGTGCTACACACGATTATTCAAGAAGTAATTCTTAAGAACTATGCAAAATTTCAGAATGTTAGCTTTTGCTGTTCCTGATGAAAAGTACATTACAGCTAAAAAAATCAGTTTATGGCAATTCACTTCACAGTTTTTATACGAGTTTGACAATATTGGTATATACCTCTATTGACTAATATTGTCCATAACCATGACCTTTATTCTCTTCTGCGTCTACCTGGAGTAACATTAGTTCTATCCACATAGTGAGAAATAAAAGACCAAAGGCATAGCTATTTTTAAAAGGGTTTCCGTAAACAGTAAAAAGCTACAGAAAAAATAAATAATATGGATCTTTTTCATCGAGAGCCTGTTACAATCATTCAGCAACGTGAAATAGTACACCTGTTATCGGCAAATGGACTCGACATCGCTAGGCAATTAGGTGAAAACTAGAACCGCTTTATTAGTGAGTATCGGTTTACATAGGTTGTTAGAACGAATAGCAAATACACTGAGAGCTCATGAAACCTCTTCACACGTCTCGAGGAGGGGAAGAAAGAGGTGTCAGAACTTCCGGCACTAGGATACACAACGAAACATTAGAATTATGATTTGCATAAGACATTGTGCAACAAATAAAAAATTCACCACTTTACGGAATTATGGGAGATTCGACGACGGACGTGGCTGGCAAGGAGCGAATTAAACTTTGTGTACGTTGCGTCAACCTTGGGACACTCGAAGTAAAAGAAGTTACTGTGTGTGTTTACAGTCCGCCGGCCTCTAGAGCAGAAACGCAGGCAACGAACACATCTAAGACTTTCTCTATGAACTGAGTTTCTACGTGCCCATAGTTTCGATGGTATGGTGTGAAAAATCCTTCCAGACCAGCCAAAGAGCTGTTACATCTGCTGCAGTAATTATTGTTTGGATCTTGCACTATATGAACTTTACAGAAGCTGTGATCCATTCTGCGATGTCTTGGCAACTGTGTAAGACGTCGCAAATTTAATGCTAGGCTCCACAAAAAGAGAAAAACATATGTATATATTTGCAACCATCTGGAGTCAACGAGATTAATCCAAATCTGAAAGTTTAACAGATGATACCAACCTTTCAGACCCAATGACCTGAAGGGGTTAATCCCTTTGAAACATTTCAGGGAAAGCTATGACCGGTCTCGGCAAACATTAGAAGAAATACTGAATGCCTAGAGCTCAATTAGAGACGACAGACTGTCACTCCTGCGGGGCTACGCCGACCAACTCAAAAAGTGTGAGCTACTTTTCACATGACAATCGCTATTGAAGGATTTGGACTACGCGAAGAAGTGGCCAGATCTTTATACGAGTAGAATATAAATTCTAATGTAGTTGGAGTGAAACGTTCTGTAAACGCTCTCTAAGCAGCTCTTGCTATTTTTAGATCTGCAGAAGTGTTTGATAAGCTGCTAGAGAAAGCCAAACATTGTTCTATGAACCAAAATCTGAAAGACTCAAATATATCATGACCAAGAAAAATACCAGCGAGACAAACACGCTATAACATTGTCTATTCTCGACGGGTTCTTCTGAACGCAGATTTATGAAAGGTGTGTTTAGAATTCTTGATCTCTTTCTGAATGAGACTGATCGAAGGTTCAACCACGACGGTCTAAAGCTTTTATTCCATCTTTTAAGAAATATTTGGTGCGTCGTCCCAAATAAATCCTCCGTCTATATGACGTCTGAACAGCTGCTCTTAATACACAAACAACAGACTAACTAGTAAACCTGTGATGCACAGCTCGGAATGCTGAGAACCATGTTTCCCCTATTGGAAGGCAACTGATTACTGATCGTGATATGGTTAAAGAATTGTTTCAGGATGTTATTCGCCTAATCACTCTGTCGTCAGCATCCTATGAGAGGTCATTCAGGGCCCTAAATCTTGCCTCAAATCAAAGACACAGTCGAGTCTCACCCAGATACTCCATGTTCATCTTAATCAAGGCAGGGCTGGAAAAATCTTATGCATATCATGAGAGAGTTTGTTTCATGCGTTACGGACAGGAGAGCTACTTTCGGAAGTTGTATATAAAAGTTCTAGAGTTTTAAAAAGAAACGAATGACATTAGGATTTTCTTTTTTTCCATTAAGATTTGATACACAGTGTTTCTAAAATCTAAAGTAACAGAAAAAACAACAAAAACACCAACAGTAGAATATAATAATAAAAATAATAATAAGAGCAGCAGCAGCAGCAGCAGCAGCAGCAAGAGGTGTGTCAGTGGCCGACTGTTATTGTTGTCTACCGTATATCTGAACTTCTGATCGTTGGAGCTTAGGGCCACTCAACGCTGAATTTCTGTTCGTAAGCAGCCTCAGGGGAAAGTAGGGCTAATGGCTTCCCACCTATGTGATGACTTTCAAGAAAATTAAGGGAATAAGATTTCGAAACAGCAGGACCTATAATATTCAGTTCAAATTTACGAATTTTGATATTAAGTCAATAGTTACTCTTTGCAAAGGAAGATGGTACTGACTGCCTAAACGTCACACCATTGACATACATGTTAGCCTAACGGTTTTTCTGAAACACGTATGTCTCACCTTAGACGAAAATAGGGAATAGGTTGGCTTCCCTCCCCCTTTCCCTTCTCCCCACCCCAAATGCTTCCAACAATCAGTGAATAGGTTTACTTGCCCCCCTACAAAAATGGGTGAAAGAGTTTGCTTCTGCGGTAACTAGAAAGATAGTTGGAACGCCAGTGATCCGACGAGTATTACTGCACATATACGGTACATAATCTAAGGCAAATTCGGAGTGGGATGTGGAACGTTGAGTACTACCGAACTGTTAGCCAAAGCTTAGACCAATACAGCCTGATCGGAATCTGATCCCACACCACTGTTCACAGCCTATGTTTTAAAGACAGGTGCGTAGATGCTTCTGTTCATGCAGATGTATTACTGTACCACGACATTATTGCTCCTGGTCTCCCGTGGCCCTTTTCGGAAAGACAACTGGGTAAGTTCCAAGAGTGTTTGCCTATCGAAGCGGCGGGTTCCAAACGATAGATATCGAACGTGTAATTCTAAATCGATCACGCGACGTATGGCGGGCGTTATGATAAATTATTTGTGAGATGCTAGGAAAACAAACGATTTATGGAGATAGTGAGTGGCATGTCTGGTATTGTAGACGTTTATTCGGCCGATTGCCTCACTTGGAAGAATGTAATTCCATGCTTGTGCAATGTAGAAAATTTTTTGAATTTTTGTCGGAAATGTGACACTACCCACGCATTGGATTGACATTGGCAGAGTCTACCCAGGTTACAGCTAAAAGGGAATGCTTCCCGTAGCATACACATCAAATGGATTTTCTGACGACGACAACGTCGACGACGAGTGAGGTAAGTCGTTTCCTTTGTAATTCCTATTTCATTAACGCTCTTTTGTCGTTGATGTAGTGACCACTATAAACATGCTCATAACATCAGACACCACAGTCGCGTGATCGATTTAGAATCCCACGTTAGATATCTATCGTTTGGAGACCGCGGCTTCGATAGGCATACGTTCTTGGAAATTACTCACGAGTGTACGTTACAGTAAACAAGTACCATAGTGTCTAAGGAAAACGCATCGCACTGTGAATTATTGCAAGATAGTTGTGCGTATACTACTGAGTGGTTCAGAGAGGTCTCGTAAAATATCAAGACGCTAAGCCGACTGAAGCGCCCTCGCTCCTAAGTGCAATACTACTGTCGTCGATTAACATTTGTAATGTGTTCTGCAGGCAGTGAATGCTGGTCACACACTGACAAAACATAGTTAAATAGCAGGCAGGCGTGGTACTTACCCCCTTGGCTCTGAATATCTGGCAGAACTTGTCCTGCGTGACGGGGTCCTCGGCGCACAGCACGAAGGCGACGCTCTCCAGCTGCTCGGCGAAGTCTATCTGCTTCTCGTCCCTGCCGGACAGACAACACAAGGCACCGGTCACAACACGCCACGCACTGAGGCGGTCCGCGCCACGGCCGCCGCAGCAGGCGCCGCCTACCGGAGGCCGGCGCGGCTTCAGCCGCCGCGCGGCGCGCTCGCTACATATGGGCATATCGTATCGCTCCTCTAGAAGGCCTGCCTGCCCTCAATGTCCTACGCTCGGCCAGGCGTGTAAAGTGGCGAAGGGAACTCGTTTAGTGCGGGTTCGCCAAGCTGCGACCGAGCAAAAACCCCACGTTCTAGGCTAAAACTGACCCCACGCGAGTAAGCTAATGGCACCTTTCCCTCGTTGCGCGTCTTGTCTGCAGTGAGGCCGTTACTGGCACTGCAATGGCGGCAGGGAGACACGACCTCATTGCAGCCTCTCGTGCCTGCTAGTTTCAGGTTCAGTGCTATTAACGTCATTGTCAGAAGAATACAGAAAAAATTGTCCTCTCGGACGTCACAGTCCTCTTTCTGACACACTATCAGTACAAAAATTTCGCCCTATGCACATTTTCGGTAGAAAATGGATTTTAAACAATGAAAACTTTATAACAGCGTAATAACATGCACGAGAAGTATCTTCATGCAACAAATCAGTTAGCAGAAATTGTAGATTGCTTAGTTAGAATACTCGAGATGCAGAGATTGATATTTACTTTCAAATTCGTATTTGTTGTTACTTAAGGAAGTGAGTTGAGTTGGCTCTTTTTTGCTTTGAGGTTAAGGGTGCAACTGAAAATGGACGGAGCAGATGCTGACAATGGACTGAAAACACAGAGGAGTACAGTGCGTGGTGAGAGTGCAGAGTAAATGCACAAAGACAAAATGCGGAATAGAAACGGATATACTGTCAGTATTATGTGGCCGAGCGGTTCTAGGCGCTTCAGTCTGGAACCGCGCGACCGCTACGGTCGCAGGTTCGAATCCTGCCTCGGGCATTGATGTGTGTGATGTCCTTAGGTTAGTTAGGTTTAAGTAGTTCTAAGTTCTAGGGGATTGATGACCTCAGACGTTAAGTCCCATAGTGCTCAGAGCCATTTGAACCATTCTTTACTAAGTAACTACAAGTGTTTTTGTAGCAAAACTGCGGTAATTGCTGTACGAAGATTTAGAATCCAGTTTCCATGGCACACAGATTAAAATTAACAAATGAGAACAGGTAAGCGTATTCTCGCAATCGAACCTTTAACGTCGTCAGATGAACCCAACCTTCTAACCATTACACACTGCACGTCGTACTGAATGAAGATAGTGTTGTACATGTGTTTCCAGTGTAGCCAAATTTCCATTTTATATCTAAAATATGCACAGGATGATACTATTATAGACATTTATATATTTCTGGCGCGCATGAATGGTGTTGTGAAGACCGAGTTGGTGAAATTTTTTTTTTTTTCCATGCGTGTACTTCAAAAATTATTGAGCACTGCTACCAGCATTGACAGAGCTATTATCCGGAATTCTTTCACGCAACAATATAAAACACAGAAAGTCATCATTACACATTTAATTCTAGTGTACAGGGTGAGTCACTACTATTGCCACCAAGAAAAGCTCCGAAAGTATGATAGGAGCTGAAAAGTTTGTGGGACAAATGTTGCATGGGACAACGGGGGCCATAATATGATGTTGGTCTTTTGTTGTTACGTCGGGTCGCCTCAGAGATATACAGGTCACTATTGCTTTTTTAAATGGGATGCTATAGTTTGGTACTCATTTTCTGTTAGCAGCTATCGAGACGAATCCAATGATGTGTAACCATAAGGTCTTTGAAGGTGAACGAAGGTCACAAAGGCGGCATGAACTTCCATTTACAAAAGGTGTTCGAAGTGATGGCGATTGGTATCAATGCAGTGCTGAAATCTTCTTTTCATGGATTGAGTGGTATTCCTTATCACATCGGCACTTATCGAAGCACGTGCTCTGATATTTCTTTCTCGTATATCGTGCAAATCGTTAATATTCGTCGAATACGGCGTATCCATCTAACGTGCCATTGACGTGTAAACACCATTCGACGGTTTCGCAATACAACACTAATAGGAACGGTAAGACTAGTATCGTCGAATCAAGCGAATGTGAATTATGTATTCCTTCGAAGAACAAGTCGATATGCTTCTCATTTACGGAGAATGTCAACGAAATTCAGTGAGAATTAGAGACTTATACGCTGAAAGATTTCCTCAACGTACTCATCCTACGCGTCGTACATTTAAATATGTGTATGATAAATTGAGAACAACTGAATCTTTAACGCATCGGAAACATATCCGGCAAAGGAAAGTTACTAACGAAGAAACGGAAACAGGTACTATTGCCACTGTGGTTCGAGATCCTAGTATTAGTTCGCGTCAAATCGCAAGGGAATCTGACAGAGTAGTGTTGTTCGTGTTCTGCATCGCCATGAATATCATCCTTACCATATCAGTGTCCACCAAGAATTAACTGGTACGGGTTGTATGCGTCGCATTGAATTCTGCCGATGATCTCAACTTCAGATTCAGAGGAATGACCCATTTATTAATTTGATTTTATTTACTGACGAGGCTACATTCGCGAACCCTGGAAATGTTAATTTGCATAACATGCATTACTGAGCAACTGAAAAAGCATGTTTGCTGCGACAAGTTGTATACCAAAACCCGTGGTCGGTGAACGTATAATGTATGGTGTGGGATTCTGGAGGACAGAATTATAGGCCCCTATTTCATCGAAGGAAATCTTAACGGTAGGAAGTACACTACATTCCTGTAACAAACATTAGGTCTGTTATTGGAAGAAATATCTTTAGGAACAAGGAACAAAAAGTGGTATTAACACGATGGGTGTCTGGCACAAGTTTCACTGATGGCTAGATATATATATGGCGTGTGACGAGGGCCTCCCGTCGGGTAGACCGCTCGCCTGGTGCAAGTCTTTCGATTTGACGCCACTTCGGCGACTTGCGCGTCGATGGGGATAAAATGATGATGATTAGGCCAACACAACACCCAGTCCCTGAGCGGAGAAAATCTCCGACCCAGCCGGGAATCGAACCCGGGCCCTTAGGATTGACAGTCCGTCGCGCTGACCACTCAGCTACCGGGTGCGGACTGATGGCTAGAAATGAGTTGCGGAGACGATTCCCAAATCGTTGGACTGCACGCGGAGGAGATGTATCGTAGCTGGCTCGTTCACCAGACTTGACTCTTCTGAATCTTTTCTTGTAGGGAATCGTAAAAGACATTTTTATAAAGACGTTCCAACTACACCTGAAGATATGCGAGAGAGAATTGTCAGACCATGTGCTTCGATAAGTGCCGAAGTGATGAGGAATACCACTCAATACATGATAAGAAGATTACAGCACTGCATTGATACCAATGATCATCACTTCGAACACCTTCTGTAAATGGACGTTCATGTCACCTTTGTGACCTTCGTTGACCTTCAAGGACCTTACTGTTACACATATCACTGGATTCGTCTCGATAGCCGCTATCATAAAATCAGTACCAAACTATTGCATCCCACTAAAAAAAAGTTAATCTTCATATCTCTGAAGCGACCCCACCTAGCAACGAAAAACCAACGTTATATTATGGTCCCTGTTGTCCCATGCAACTTTTGTCCCACAAACTTTTCAAACTATCACACTTTCGGAGTTATTCTTGGTGGCAATAGTTAGTACCTCACCCTCCGTAAGCATTTTCTTTAACGCACATCAGCGGCCTCTGACCAGTTTCCAAGGATGTTAGTTGAGCTCTCGATCAGGCGAACAATAAAAAACTTGTACCCATATTACAGGATCATTGTATAAGTCTTAATCTTGCATCAAACATATATCAAATGTACTTCACCAATCTTGTTGAAAAACCAGTAAGGAGCGAGGAAATGGACTTGAGTGGACAGTCAAAACTAGTCAATTCTATCATGAAGGTAGTCGTAGAGAAAACAGATTGGAGAAAGGATTGACTAGCACTGAATACGTAGCATAGATTTAAATCTGTGCCGTAGGGCCATAGGTGTAGTCATGGTCGAACTAATTAAAAGATTTTTGAGAGAAAAGGAGAAATAACTACATACTGTTAAGGCTCAGAATTGTTACTATCCATGTTAACTTTAAATCTGCCCTTGGCAAATTTTAAGAATGGCCTTCCCGTCTTAAAATGTAAAAATCATTATTTTATAAACCGTTAATGCTAAGTTGACTAGGTGTCAGAAATGTTACCTATGATGGGAAGGGATCATTCATGGCTTCATTGTGGAAAGTAAAGATGACATGCTGTTAACAGTAGTTTGCGAATAGTTCTAGTATTTTACCACATGTCTTTTGCATTTACGATAACTGGTATATGAATAGTAAATTGAATGTTTCAAATAAGAAACAAAACGCTGTAAAATGTACGACAATGTCTCGGTCATTTCGGCTACAGCATCATATGTTATTGTTAAGCCCTTCCGATGCTGTGAACAAGACGCAGAGAAAATCTCCACTCTCTATTTAATTTTGGTTCATATCATGTCAACACGTTCGTTACTGGCGGTCACACACACAAAAAAAAAGAAAACTCTCCGTCCCAACATGCATGGGAAGGCCCAACGGTACCGACCGGCCGCCGTGTCATCCTCACACACAGGCGTCACTGGATGCGGATAGAGGGCCATGTGGTCAGCACACCGCTCTCACGGCCGTATGTCAGTTTACGAGACCGGAGCCGCTACTTCTCAATCAAGTATCTCCTCAGCTTGCCATACAAGGTCTGAGTGCACCCCGATTGCCAATAGCGCTCGGCAGACTGGATGGTCACGCATACAAGTGCTAGCCTAGCCCGACAGCGCTTAACTTCGAGGATCTGACGGGAACCGGTGTTACCACTGCGGTAAGGCCGTTGGCGTCATACAACAGAAGAAAAATTATTGATCATTTCGCAGACAGCTGTTTGCCGATCTCCAAATACCAACTTTTAATGAGAAATGTATGAATAGAGATAATTTTAATTAAACTTCCAGTTCTTAAACAACAGTAAGATAGAGACTTTAAACTCCGCAAGAATAATGTTCACATTGCTGAACGAATCGTTAACTCTGCAGCGGAGTGTGCTCTGTGTTGGAGATTCTTGGCAGAATAAAACTGTGTGTCAGATTGAAACCCGAACTCGAAACCTTTCCTTTCACGGACTGTCCTCTTATCAACTTACACTGTAGTTTCAAGGTCTTCATGATCAATAGAATCAGTAACTGCTGTGCTAGACAATCTGTGTCCACAGTTACAGATAGCCTCATTACCAGTAACTGTGCGTTCTTGAAGACTCAACTCGGGTTTAGACAATAACACAGGGAGTTACTTGTCACATATTATAATTGAGCATCACTACAGCGCATGTTCAAACTGTCGCTACAGCTAACGGAAGGCATAGAAGCGGGAGGCCTGTTACACCATAGCTGACTGAGTTAGCAGGGTTTGCTAAGGCGGAAAAGGCTGAATGCTATTGTCAGGCATAAAGCAATGCGACAGTTGTGTCATGACAGGTGAACATTCCTAAGGCCGCTGTGTGGAAGAAAGGTTGGATCATAACGTTCTTTGAACGTCGAGTTCATAAAAAAAGGAGCTTAAGTTCCAATTCGATAAGAAAGCGATAGGGGACAGACCAAAGCTAGATTTTAACTAATCATTCTAGCATTCGCTTTGAGTTATACAGAAGAAAAAACAACGAAAAATTAAGACGTTTTTATTTATTAGTCTTTTACATTCCCGCTATTGGGAACGTCCTATCTACTGAGTTACAGCTACTGTTTAAAAACAATTTACATGCATTGTGTATCTACATGATAAAAAAACTGATAATGAGGAGGGTGTTACAATGGGGTGTTGGGACTCAGGTTTACGGGAGAAAATTGAAGTGGTTCTTGTTTTTGTAGCTGAGTGCGTTGTTAATGAGATGGTGTAGGATATGGCTGGGAGACGGTGGCTGAATCAGAACTGTTGCACGGCTTTTTGAACCTTCGCTCCGAATCGAGTTTCTTAACCGCTTCACTTTATCTCACTATTCTAAAGGTGCTTCGAAACATTCTGAAACTGTATCTGTACAAGATTCATCTCGCACAACATCTTAAACAACAGACGGCACATCATTTTAACGATTTTGTTTTTCTCTTCTTCGCGAGGATTGACAATGACTTTCCTCGTGCAGTCATTTCATGAAAGACACCGGAAATGTTTGGAAAAAATAGTTCAAATGGCTCTAAGCACTATGGGACTTAACATCTGAGGTCATCAGTCCCCTAGACTTAGAACGACTTAAACCTAACCAACCAAAGGACATCACACACATCCATGCCCGAGGCAGGATTCGAACCTCCGACCTTAGCAGCAGCGTGGTCCCGGGCTGAAGCACCTAGAACCGCTCGGCCACATCGGACGGCGGAAATGTTTGAAACTTAATCTGCCAGGGCTCTCCCGAAAGAAGATTACATTTTCGCCTGCAGCAACAATAGCGGGGTTAGAACGGCCATATTGTTTGTCTGAGCGTTTGTCCGTTCAGTCGGCATTCGTTGTGCCAGCGTGAGATTCGTGTCGTTTCCACTCATTTCACAATAAAAATGTGTGCCTCAACTGAAAATCCCACGAGTTGTGAACTGCGGTCAGTAATAAGGTTTCTGATCGCAAAAGACTATAAACCGATTGAAATTTTTGGGCAACGTGCACGGAAACAACATAATCACTGAAGGTGGAGTCCACCAGATGAAGAGGTGGGTAGACGACCAAGCATTGTGACTGATGAACTGGTTTCAAAAGTCATGAGAAGATTCACATTGTGACTGATTGACTGGTCGCAAAAGTCATGAGAAGATTCAAGAAAACCTCCGATTCACAACGACGAAGCTCTCGTTTAGTTTGTCGCTAATTTCACGAAGTTTATTGCATCAGATCGTTGCACAGAAGCTAGGCTATCACAGATTTTGTGCAAGATGGGTATCAAAAATATTCACAGAAAACCGCAAGAATGAGCGTGTGTGGCTGCATCATTGACATTTCTGGACTCTTATGAAAAATATGGCGACTCGTTATTTGATGAAATCGTAACTGGAGACGAGATTTTGGTCAAACATGTGACCTGGGAAACGAAATTACAGTATATGGAGTGGCACACAAAAATCCCTCCGAAAGACCAAAAAAAAGTTTGCGAACATACTCTGGGAAAAAAACATTATGGTGACTGCTTTTTGGGATTTTTTGAGCGCGGCAGAACAATAAACGAGGCGAGGTATATTCAAACTCTGGAAAACTTAAGAAGAGCAATTCAGAATGAGCCTAGAGGGAAGTTGACCTTAGAAAAGTTGCTCTTGCACGACAACGCTCGATCACACACGGCAAATCACTCTCGGGAAGCATTCGATGCTTTTAAGTGGGAGGTGTTTCCTCATCCGCCGGACATCCCGGATCTTGCATCCAGTGACCACCTCCTGTTTCCAGCGTTGAAGACTGGTTCGCAATGCGGTACTCTGACGACGACGCGGAACTGCGGGAGAACGTGACTAACTGGTTGAAGTCTCAGGCGGCAGAATTTTATGAAATGAATTTCAAAGTTTGTTTGCCGCTATGATAAGTGTTTAAATTTGTGTGTAGACTATGTTGAAAAGTAGTATTTAAGTGTCGCTTGCAAATGAATAAAACCGAGCGAGTTGGCGCAGTGGGTAGCACACACTCGACTTGCATTCGGGAGGACGACGGTTCAAACCCGTGACCGGCCATCCTGATTAAGATTTTCCGTGATTTCCCTAAATCGTTTAGGTAAATGCTGGGATGATTTCTTTGACAGGACGCGACCGACTTCCTTCCCCATAGTTCCCCAATCCGATGGGACCGATGACCTCGCTGTTTGGTCTCCTCCCCCAAATCAACCGACCAACCAAATGAATGAAACATCGTTTTATCTATACATTTTTTCTCTATTTTAATGCCAAAACATAATCTACCTGCTGGATGACCCTCGTATATCCATGACTTACTTCCTTGTGATCGGAATACGACATTGCTATTTCTTATTCACCGCACGTACAAATTTTGTCTGAAGGATTTCAACTGTTTCGAAACAGTGAGAGCATATGCAAACCCGAAAATAATGAAATGTTTTCTCAAATGCTCCGTATAACACTACAACTTCAGTCGTCCTCAAACGTACTTAAACTCACTTAAACTTATTTAACTATACATTTTCAATTTGATGTAAACTATACCATATGTGTATGCATTTGTTTTAAGTAATTTACCAGATGCAGTTAAGTTATCGAACAGAAAATCGAGATGTTTTGAATTACTGTAGTTAATAACTGAAGAAACCGACTGTGTAGTGGAAGTGAACTAGAGAACCAACCAGAGAGCACATCAGTTTAGTCTCTTCTAATTATTTGCTCCTGACATCTTGTTGTCTGTTTCTTTTATATTTGTGCAATTGTAGTCAGTATTCATTCGTTCATTTAGCTTTCTCTCCAAATACGTGTTGCTGCAAGTTCTTTTCCTCATCCAGTCTCAGCAGGAACATTTCTCCGTAATATCCATAGCTGCAACTTTGGTCGCAAACTTTGCACTGACTCGAAGGAGACGTGCAATTCTTCATCAGCAGAATGTGCGTATGTTTGATGGAGAAACGAACTTCTTATGTGCCGCTATTTGGAAGGCATATGCTATGTGCTGTATGTCATCCACTTTCTTCCTTCTACATGGCTGGCCGGTGTGGCCGAGCGGATCTAGGCGCTTCAGTCTGGAACCGCGCGACCGCTACGGTCGCAGGTTCGAATCCTGCCTCGGGCGTGGATGTGTGTGATGTCCTTAGGTTAATTAGGTTTAAGTAGTTCTAAGTTCTAGGGGACTGAAGACCTCAGATGTTAAGTCCATTAGTGCTCAGAGCCATTTGAACCATTTGAACCTTCTACATACCCACTCTACAATAATATAAACACAACACAACAGGTCACACCAAATTTCATTGACAGATTGGAGAAATACCACAGCAAACAAATATTAAGACATTGGATCCGGAGAATTGAAATTCCCAGCTATAAATTTTGATTTAGATTTATAACGGTTGCCAGCAACAGCTTTCAGCGAATTATGGGATCTTTCTACGTTTAATCCAAGCATTTTCTTCGCTCCTAATGACCGCAACGCCAGTATGAAAACACTAACAGTCCATGACTTTTTTCGAGAGATAGGAAAAAAAAATTGTAGGAAATTGTCCACGCAACCTGTAAGTAGAGTTCAAAACATTACTACTTAATAGGAAATACCAACCACCGGAACTGTTTATAACTTACAGGCACAATGACAAAAATGTAAATAAAATAGCTAACATATGTACATATTTCAGGCCACTGATGATGCCTTGCAGAAAATAAAGGCGAAACGCGTATGGCACTAAAATTGTGTTTTATTCAGTTGCTGTCAGACGGTCCATAAGTAAAAATTATTAATATACCGTAATATTACACGCAACTGAGGAGGACAGGACTATAAAAGTTGAAGGAAAAAGAAGGTCTGTTCAGGTGATCTATTGGTGCAAATACTTGCGAGAACGCTTCCTGCGACTGACTTATGTGATCACTGATAGCCTATAACTGTTTCCGATTTTTTTAAGCATTGCGTGAGCATGTATTATTAAATTAACTCTACCTTGAGGAGTAATTAAGAAAAATGAAATTATGTTCTTTTTTGTAATAATAAGAGACACAACTATTTGGTTTTGTAATTTGGCTTTCATTGGTAGTGAAAGTCAAAGCAAAACCGTATAAAGAGAGTTTTGCAAGATGAGGAAATAATCGGCGGAAAACTTTAGATGAAAGACGGTAAGTATCATAAACTTCCAATGAGATTGATTAAGTGATTGTGAATAGTGAATGAGACATGTTACGATGAAAGTTACTCAGTGTGTTATCTGACAGCAGCTACGGCTGGCTACAGGCCTCAAGGATGATTGTGAGGCAGATTTTATCACTGTTGGAAATGTGTCTAATTAAAGTCAATTTGTGTAGAGGTCCCCGTCGGATAGCGAGGCAGGACGGAGCGGCTCTTTCGCCAGCTGCGCCAGGGGAGCTATTAATTGGCCGCGGCGGTGCACCGTTTTTCCTCGAGGTGGGACGATTTGCGCTGGAGTTCCCTTCGGCGGGACGCCGCGTAAAAAAACTTGAGTGGCGAGGCAAGCGTGTACTGCCATCCGTGGCCGCAAACGCACGTGCGTTTCCACTGCGGTTCGTCGCCACGGGTCACAAAACCGACCTCAAATACTGTTGAGAACTCTAAAGCAAGCATGATTCATTAACCGTATTAATTTCTTAATAACTTATTTATCTTTGTTTGCCAACTCAGTCAGAGACTTATGAGTAATATGCATAAACTTCTTTTCTACGTCGACGTAAATATCCCTCAAGCCATGCTGGAGGGCGTGGTGGGGAAATGCATCCAATTTATCTGTCCAACCACTTCCGATTCGACTGGTTAATGGAAAGCAGAAAATTTCCCTGTGGCTCAACACGCAGCCTTATATTTCTTATCCTGTTACATTCAGCGGGATACCACCAACGCTGTACTCAAAAGCTACCGGATCTCTTTTCCAGTACGGTTTTTTAAAGCAAGATTCCACATGGTACACCAAACAAAACATACAGGGGCTCTTCTCCGTCCTGATGAATAGCGGCCGTACACCGATTCCATTGCATATTGTGAATTGCAATGTAGATTTTATCTGCAACTCTCTTCGCTGTTACTAGAGAAGAGCATCACAATTCTTATACAAGTACCTAATACATCGTTATCCTCATTTGTAGCAAATATTGTGAGAAAAATTAAGTTCTTTATTTTCGTTAATACGAAAAACGAAGCACTGAAATTTGCTCTCTATCTTGGAAACAAAGAGCAATCAGTTGACTACATAAACTCAGCTGATTTCTGAAAGACTAAAAACTGTCTATACCATAAACTTCCTTTTTTTCTAGTTTTCTTCTTCTTTTTCTTGACTGTCAGTTATCGCTGCTACCACTCCTCTCAGTTTTATATTGTTCTCCCCATTTCTTGTTATGGCATTCAGCAAATCTTATATTTTCGTACCATGGCAACCCACAGCCTTCCTTACACAATAGTTACTGAGACTTTAGACTGTTCTGAAACTATAATGTGCTATGGCTGCACTGCACTGTTACTGCGTTCTAACCAGCGATGTTCCGTGGATTTTAATTTGGTTGATTTTTCTAAATAGTGTTTAAGGGAGTCTATGCTCACACTTTCTGATTATAGCATTTGGTCAGGCCTATCATGGTAGTCTGGGCTTTTGTTCCCGGCCGACTGTATTGCCTTGATCAAGTATTGGGTTACAAGGAAACTTGCAAGTGGGCACACCTGGTATGCCTACAGATTCCCGCCAATGGCCACAAATTTGCTTCAAGGGTGCTATAGGGTAATTTGTCTCTTTAATGTCCTACACCTGTCACGTGTTAAAAAAATTAACAAATAAAAACCTCTTTGGTTGGTGCTGCATACATCATATTTTACCGCAGCGAGCATATGCACTGGGTGTCAATTGTTACGGTGCAACTTTTTGGCAGTGCATGCCATATGTGAGCTGTACATCTGTTTTAATCGTACTTAAGTGCTTTAGTTGAAGCCTGAGTACTGAAGACTAATGAACCCTTTTGCAGGCTCTCATTTTAAGGGTGTGACTTTTTTCTATATTCATTTTTGTCATATCAAGATTTTGAAGTTTAAATTCTGTTGTACACGCACATTTTTTTTTTAAGGTTTTCATTTTGAACTTATTGCCTAGCGTGCCTGTTGTAATTTTTCATCAGACATGGAGTATTTTCTGTAGTAATAATTAATATAATTTTAATAGTTGTTCAATTCGTTAAACGTGAATGCAAATGGTGCAGATGAGCAAAATTATCGACTTTCATGTCCTACTTGCCAAAAAAAAAAAAAAAAAAAAAAAAAAGTTCAAATGGCTCTGAGCACTATGGGACTTAACTTCTGAGATCATCAGTCCCCTAGAACTTAGAAATAACCTAAGGACATCACACACATCCATGCCCGAGGCAGGATTCGAACCTGCGACCGTAGCGGTCGCGCGGTTCCAGACTGCAGCGCCTAGAACCGCTCGGCCACAATGGCCGGCACTCGCCAAAAGAGATATTGTATGTAAGCTGAGAAGCACCATATAGCACTGATGGACTGTAAGCCCTCTGAACGGTTTTAGTTAGAACGTTCAAATTGCACGGTTGGCCGCGGGCCATCATGGAAATTAGTATGCGCAATATTGTTTGGTTTAGCGACGAAGCGCACTTTCATTTGGATTGGTTCGTCAATAAGCAAAAGTGGCTCATTTGAGGGACTGTGAAAGCGTATTTCGCGATCAAGAAGTCTCTTCACCTTCATCGAGTGACTGTGTGATGTACGACGTTCAATCATGGAATAATCGGTGCGATATTCCTTGATGGTACAGTGACTGCCGTTTGGTACGTGAAGGTTTTGGAAGATGATTTCATCCCCATTATCCAAAGTGATCCTGGTTTCGACAAGATGTGGTTCTTGCAAGACGGAGCTCGACACCATCGAAGCAGGAGTGTGTCAGATGTCCTGGATGAGCACTTTAGGGACAGCATTCCGTCTCTGGGGTACCCAGAGGCCACTGGCATGGGCCTCGATTGGTCGCCATATTCTCCGGATCTGAACACATGCGACTCCTTTTTGCGGGGCTATATTAAAGACAAGGTGTACAGCAATAACCTCAAAACCATTGCCAAGCTCAAAAGAGCCATTAAGGAGGTCATCGACAGCGTCGATATTCCGACACTTCAGCGGGTCGGGCAGAATTTTACTATTCGTCTGCGCCACATCATCGTCAATGATGGCAGGCATATCGAACGTGTCATAACCTAAATCCGAATATCTGCAGTGACGTTTAAATGTTGAATAAAGTGTGTGCATGCTGTAGTTTGTAACTAATTAACGTTTCTTTCATGTAGTTCAATAATTGCCACCCTGTATGTCAATATATAGATATATGTATGAGCGGCAACGATATTACTGAATGAAGGCAGCTTGCGACGGACAGTTGTTAAAAAAGGTATTAAATCTAAATAAGCAGCTAAAAATTTTATCTTATTCTTCTTCTCTTGTTCAATGGATTTCATTATATCTACGATCGTATTTGCATTGCCTCTGAGCGTTGCGTATCTTGTTAAAAGTCCCCAGCTTTCACAGCTTGTCAACTGTCACCAGTTTTTGCAGCCGGATAACGTTTTAAACTTCTTTCTCCATCCCAGAATGAGCACATTTATTACTTCAAATTACGACATATCCTTCTGGAAATATGGGATGGAACGGTTCGGTTACCTTGGCTTCTGATCATACAAGGCGATTATGGCGTGTCCTACGACTGTAGATCTGTTACTAAAATAAATATTTGCCTGCAACAGGAAAATAGTAGTTACGTAGATTTATGTAGAGGAAACTACTTAGTCGTCATATTTTCTTTCGAAGCAGACTCTATTGAAGGAAAGTCTAACTGGGTTCCTAAACGTTTCCGTTACAAGGTTTTATTCGAGTGTGCTCGTAAGAATGTACTAACGGGTAGAACAGCTACTGAGTGAGGATGCGTGTTGTAACACGAATACCTCTCTACACGACGAAAGACCAGGATCATACATACTTTACGCTGCGCATTTTCTTTGAGAAGTAGTTGTATTACTTTTCTCTCTCTCTCCTTAATATCAATTTCTTCCTCTTTTTATAATTTGTCTGTCTTGAATGTTCGGCATCCACTGATTGCATAAATTTGGTTTTTACATCTACATGACTCCACAATAAAGTGCCTGGCAGGCGTTTGTTCGATGAACCACCTTCAACCTATTTCTCTGCCATTTCACTCTCGAACAGCGCGCGGGAGAAACGAATCTTAAATCTTACCGTGCAAGCTATGATTTCTCTTATTTTAATACGATGATGATTTCTTCTTATGCAGGGTGGCGCCAACAAAATATTTTCGCAATCGGAGAAAGAAGTTAGTGATTGAGATTTCGTGAGAAAATCTCGCCGCAGCGATAAACCCCTTGTTCGATGAGGTTTCGGGATTGCACCCGAATCATGTTTACTTCTTGCCACGATATTTCGACTGGCAAGCGTCCAGCCATCTTCAGGCGAGTGTCCTCCCTGTTCCAAGAGTCGAAAAAGAACGAGTCTAACAACATTTTGCAGATACCGAGTACTTGTTAGTGTCCCCTCCAGGAACACCAAAGGTGGATGAGAGTTGCAGCCTATCGCACGCCAGACCATAGAGCCTGCGGTGCGAGCAGTGGAGTTTGGATAAATGCAGTCTTCGAGAAATTGATCACCACGTCTATGTCGTACGCGTAAACGGCCATCACTTGCATCCAGGCAGAGTCTGCTTTCATCGCTGAAGACCACGGCACGCCGTACCATCTTCCAAGTGATCTACTGACGGCACTAATCGAGCCGTGCAAGTCGATGCTGTGCCGTGAGTGGAAGGCGTGTTAGAGGTGCGCGTTCCCGTTGTCCCGCTGCAAATAATCGGTTTGCAACAGTTTGCGCTGACACGTCTGGTCTCACGAACCCTCTTATCTGTACTTCGGTAGCTGTACGATCTGCGACTGCTGCCTTTACAATACGACGATCCCGGTTGGCGTCTGTGCTGCGTGGACGTCCAGAACCTCGTCTACGTGTGTGAGAGTGTTCACGTGACCACTGATAACATCAGCACGTTCAGGTTATGTGGCACTTTTATGAAAGGACCATCCCGCCAGTCGGAAGGCCACAATTTGACACTTGCGAATTCGCTCGGTTGGCTCTACGAAGCAAGGCTGCGTCTCCATGGCACTGTTACCTTCTTGCTTCACATGTTTGCACCACATTGAGCCTTCTGGCTGTGAGCATTCCCTATTAAAGGGTAGACACAATTGATAGTCTGGTAGCTATCTGGTTGAAGAACACGTTGAAGCGATTTTCAGTACATCTACTATCCCCCCAGGTGGCATATGCCGTCATCGGATCAAAATCACCGTCGTCTTCCCATGTGTACCAATTTTTATCCGTCAGTGTACTGATGCAGTAGAGTGAAGGAATATGGAAATGTCGAAGATGATATGGGAACTTTAACGAGTAAAGGCTTATTATATCAGGTGAAGAAGAGTATGAAAAGGAGGATGAAGTATATTGAGCACCATAATCTTTTTGCCTACGTCATTGGTAAATATAACATAGTTCATACAGCCGGGAATCTGGAAAGCTAACTGGTGAAGTGACGTACAGCTATGAAAGAGTGTTTCTTGCACAAATGCAGAGTAGACTACGCACTCGCGCGTACAATTACCGTGATGTGTACGTACTCCGAGAGCCAGCCGTGTAGCATTAAAGCGTGCACGCGAGTCACTCGCTTCCGTGAGACGGAGTAGTAACATGCAAATGAAGCGGTTCGGAGCCGCATGGTAATGTTCGTAGAACCAGTGCAGTTTCTCTGTCGTTGCGGAACACAGCGTAAATCTGCAGAGCCTAACAAGGAAACTACTTCCAAACAAAGCATATTACGCTTGATTTACAAACAGTTTAGTTAGAACTATACGTAATAGAAAAATCAATGGTGTGTGAATAAGAGTGATTTTGTTTGATGTTCTGGTACCGTAGAAGAATATTGTTGGTATAACGGTCGTTTCACTTCAGTTAATGACCCCTTCTCAAAAGGCTGTTTGACGCTTTTCTTGATGCCCTCATTTCTAGAAAAGTTTCAGGGCTTCGCTATTTTATTGTAGCCTTCAGGAACTGAAACTGGGATCAGTTTGGTTTATGTACCTAAAGAAGTCAAGATGAATATTGGTTAGGAATTCACAGAAGTCAGAAGAAAGGAGAGAGAAACACTACCTCCACCTCTAGCACAGCTGTATATTAGAGCAAATCAGTCCTCGATTGTGACTGCTTTACCTCACACATTTACGCTCTACACTCTCTTTTAATGCCCTGCTGCAGTTTCGCTTTGTTAACCACTGCATGTGACTTTATTGGCTGCATCGAACGTCATAGATGATCTGCACTGTCAGCTCTGCCACAAACTTTTTTTTTCGTCTGTCACCACACTAGATCAATTACTTCCAGATGCGACCGTGGAACATCTTCTTATGCTGTTGCTGCATGCATCTCCTATTATTTTTTTACACCCGTTTCACTTTGTATCAGTTTTGTCCACTTTATTCTTAACATGCTTACATCCTTTCAAGACTATTCCTTGTGCCTTTACGTTCCTCAAAGTACACAGTCCCTCGAAGTCAACGTGCCGGCCGGAGTGGCCGAGCGGTTCTAGGCGCTACAGTCTGGAACCGCGCGACCGCTACGGTCGCAGGTTCGAATCCTGCCTCGGGCATGGATGTGTGTGATGTCCTTAGGTTAGTTAGTTTTAAGTAGTTCTAAGTTCTAGGGGACTGATGACCTCAGCAGTTAAGTCCCATAGTGCTGAGAGCCATTTGAACCATTTTGAAGTCAACGTTTTACTTACAAGGAAAAATACGTTGACAAAATTCAGTTGCATAGTTTGAGAAACAGCTTCTTTAATTTCAGGTCGATAGTTGCCTGAAGAATCCTTCATTCTCCTTTGTTTATTATCTATTTAATCTTTCTGAATTCGTACATATTGGGTTAGCCTGCTTCATAAGCAGCAGATTCTGTTACTTCCTGTGTATACCGTCTTCCGGTTTGGTATTTAGTTGATTGCTAATACTGATCTTATTACTCTTCGTTACTTTGAAGATAATTTTTTATACTTGAACGAAATTCTATAATACGCAGCGTACCTATTCCCTTTGGAATATGCAGATGAGCCAGGAAAACAACACTACATCTGAATCTCAGTTCTTTTATTCCTGTTTTAAACCATCCTCAAGCACTTCAAAATGTTCAAATGTGTGTGAATTCCTAAGGAACCAAACTGCTGAGCTCGTCGGTCCTTCGACGTACACACTATTTAAACTAACTTAACCTAATTTACGATAATGACATCACAGGCACTCATGCCCGAGGGAGGACTCGAACCTCTCGTGGGAGGGGCCGCTCAAGCACTTCTTAAACTGCAGTTGTTCAAATGGTTCAAATGGCTCTGAGCACTATGGGGACTTAACAGCTGTGGTCATCAGTCCCCTAGAACTTAGAACTACTTAAACCTAACTAACCTAAGGACATCACACACATCCATGCCCAAGGCAGGATTCGAACCTGCGACCGTAGCTGTCGCGCGGTTCCAGTATGTAGCGCCTAGAACCGCTCGACCACTCCAGCCGGCCTATTTATTTGGCTCTGATGGTATCTCATATTGTCAGCTGTCTAGTACTGATCTTAATTCTCGAAGATCTTTATTAGCTCCATATTATACGTGATAATGGCCTAATATTTTAAAAATTTCCTTCTTCCATTAACAAGCAGATGAGGTTCATATTCAGCGTACCATTACCTTTCCTGAGTCGTCCATCATCTTTTTAATTTTTCTTTCCTTTATTCAGTTTATTGCTGTTGTTAGTAATTTCGAAACGCGAGTCGATTCTGCGTCTTTCCAAGAGCATCTTGTTCCGTTAAGGAAATTAACAAGTGACAGATCTATTATTATACTTTCTGTTCCGGCGTAACGTCAAGTGGCGACACGTCGGCCAGGAACGCTGCAACAGAGAGGGCCGTGAGAAGACGTCAGCCAGTAGCATGCTGACTGACGTCTCTCCAGTTCTACAACGAGACGGTAGCGCCGTCTACACGAAGAGGACATAAGCGCCGCGCCGCCTGGCGGCCGCCCGGTCCAACTCCACCAGATCTACGAGCGCTACAGCAGTGACTTAGGACGGTATTACTGGACTTGTATTGGAGTTGTATATTCTGAAGAGATTGCTTATGTTTCATGTCCCCGTTTTGCTTACGACATCTCGTTGTACATTTCTCAAAGTCAAGTATTGTCATTTATCTTACTGTAATAAAAATTCATTAGTACGATTTGTTTGTCTGTTGTCTAGCGATCCGAGAAGCAGATTTCCTAGGCACCTTATATCAGACGAGTGGGCAGAACACAACACTTTCAGCAGACAGAGATTTATAGGTACAATTCTTATTCTCCTGTGTACAAGTATGTCACCTTGTGCGTGTTCATTATAAAAACTGTGCGTTATTCACACAAAGAGACCGCAGCGTGGGCCGTTTGGAACACCCCTTGATATATCCATTCAGCCTGATGTCTTGTTTATGACTTCAACAGATGATAGTCCTTCTGCACGATGAACGCATAATCGAATGAGGTGGCGCACATGTTAGAACACTGTACAGGTATTTCGGAATAATGGATATCAAAATTCAAGTAGGTTAATTTATTTGTGTTTTCGTGGTTGCCCTATATCATATGTGATTGTTAGTGTGGCTATCTAAGGCCACAACAGTTTTCTTCTCCATGTGAACTAAAGAAATTTTTATAACGACCAAGGTATCGATGTGACACTATACTTCTCCTTCGGAGAAAATATCCATTTAACACGCCGTATGCACGACTTTTCTTTCTAGTTTATACATCTGCGCCCGTTGTAGGTTAATAATTTGCACTATGCTCCATTCACCACTTCATGTATGTTTAAATGACAATGAACATTATTTGCTTGTGGGTAGAAGGCAGTTTTAATAAAAACAAACCACCATTCATGACGTTTAAAAGTGGAAAAATTATATCAATGATCAATGTTTGTAGCTGTGATCCAGGAAACGAGGTTTCAATGTAACTTGCAGCATCGTCTCTATTTTTTTCTTTCTTTCTTTATGTGTGTGTGTGTGTGTGTGTTTGTGTGTGTGTGTGTGTGTGTGTGTGTGAGAGAGAGAGAGAGAGAGAGAGAGAGAGTGTTTAAACGACGCAGGAGCCTTTGTTCGTTCTCGCTGTGTTTAACTCCGCACCTTAGCGCTTAACAACTCGCTCCTCTCATAGCAGCAGTCTACTGTAGGTCGCTGGAGGAGCAAAGCGGCTCCAGTGGTCGGAAAAAAAAGCACAAGTCATTCCCGCTTGCAAGAAAGGCTGTCGAACAGACGTGCAAAAATGTGTCTATGTTGCTAACGTAGGTTGGAACATAATTTGTGCTCGCGTGTTATGGCATTTCTACAGACCGAAAATCTCGTCTGCGACACTCAACATGCGTTTCAAAGACAATGATCGTCTGAATGCCAGACTGTTCACCCACGAGATGCAGAAAGCTGTAGATACCGGCGCCTAGGTTGTGCTGTGTTTCTTATCTTCCAGAAGACGTCCGACACAGTTCCATATTCCTGCCTAATGAACTAAATACGACCGCACAGATTAGCTGTGTGATTGGATTGAAGAGTATCTAGCAAATAGAACACAGAACAGACCGGAAGTTTCAAACGTAAAAGTAACTTCGGGCGAGATCCTTAGGGAGTGTTATATGACCATTACATTTTACAGTATATACACTGAAGAGCCAAGGAAATGGTACACCTGCCTAATATCGTGTAGGGCACCCAAGAACACGCAGCAATGCCGCAACACGGCACTCTAATAATGTCTGAAGTAGTGTTGGAGAACTGACACCATGAATCCTTCAGGGATGTCCATAAATTCGTAAGAGTACGAGGGGGTGGAGATCTCTTCTGAACAGTACGTTGCAAGGCATCCCAGGTATGCCCAGTAATGTTCGTGACTGGAGAGTTTGGTGGCCACTAAAAGTGTTTAAACTCAGAAGTGTGTTCCTGGAGGCATTCTGTGGCAATTCTGGACGTGTGGAGTGCGCATTGCCCTGCTGGAATTGCCCAAATCGGTCGAATGCACAATGGACATCAATGGATGCAGGTGATCAGACATAATGCTTAAGTACCTGTGACCTGTTAGAGTCGTTCAAAATGGTTCAAATGGCTCTGAGCACTATGGGACTTAACTTCAGAGGTCATCAGTCCCCTAGAACTTAGAACTACTTAAACCCAACTAACCTAAGGACGTCACACACATCCATGCCCGGGGCAGGATTCGAACTGTTAGAGTCGTATCTAGACGTATCATTTGTCCCATATCACTCCAACTGCACACGCCCCACACCATTACAGAGCCCCCACCAGTTTGAACATACCCCTGTTGAGATGCAGGGTCCATGGATTCACGAGGTTGTCTCCATACCCGTACACGTCCATCCGCTCGATACAATTTGAAACGATACTCGTACAACCAGGCGACATGTTTCCAGTCATCAACAGTTCAATGTGGGTGTTCACGGGCTCAGGCGAGGCGTAAAGCTTTGTGTCGTGCAGTCTTAAAGTGTACACGAGTGGGTGGGCCTTCGGCTCCGAAAGCCCATATCAGTAATGTTTGTTGAATGGTTCGCATGCTGACTCTTGTTGACGGCCCAGCACTGAAATATGCGTAAGGGTGGCAGATCTGTCACGTTGAAGGATTCTGTTAAGTTGTCGTTGCTCCCGTTCTTCCAGGATATTTTCCCGGCCGCAGCTATTTCGGAGATTTGATTTTTTACCGGATTCCCGATATTGACGGTACACTCGTGAAATGGTCGTACGGGAAAATCCCCACTTCATCGCTGCCTCGGAGATACTGTGTCCCATCGCTCATGCGCCTACTGTAACACCACGTTCAACCTCATTTAAATCTTGATAACCTGCCTTGATAACCTCTATAAATGAGACATCAGGCTGAATGGAAATATCAAAGGGTGTTGCAAATGGCCACTGCTACAGTGTCTTAGTGAGAATAACAACGCTTAGTTTTGTAGCAGCAGTAACCGATCTAACAACTGCGCCAGACACTCGTCTTATACAGGCATTGCCGACCGCAGCGTTCTGCCTGTTTACATATCTTTGTGTTTGAATACTCATGCCTGTATCAGTATCTCTGGCGCTTGAATGTATAAAAGACCTAGTGGATAACGTCAGACGTTCCATGAGGCTTCCGCTGATGACGGGTTGCACACAGAGAAATAGCAAAGCTTAAACATTCCAACGAAATGCGGGAAGATCTACAAGGCTCGACGCTTGGTGCAGGAAGTGGCAGTTGACCCTCAGCATAAATAAATGTAACATACTACGCATAAATAGACTCGTTATTAAGCGAGTACATAACTGCAGAACAAACACTGGAAGCAGTCATCTTATCAATATCTAAGAGTATGCGTGCAGAGCGGTCGCATAAAACAAATCGCAGGTAATGTAAATTTCAGAAAGATTCATTGGAAGAATCCTCAGAAAATGGAGTCCACCTACCACCCACAAAGAAAGAAGTTCAGAAAACCATCGTTCGATCAGTACTTGCTTATTACTCGTTAACCTGTGATCCGCAGCAGATAGTATTGGTAGAGGGAATGAATAAGATCCAAAGAAGAGCAGCGCATTTCGTTGCAGGTTCACTCAGAATACACGAAAGCGTGAGGGAGACGCTCAGCAAATTCCTTTGACAGACGCACAAGATATACGTTCTGCATCACGATGTGCTGTAGTGTTAAGACTCCGAGAGTGTAGGTCCTAGAAGAGTTAACCAATATAATGCTTGCTCTCATCCGTATTTCGCGAAAAGATCACCAAGGTAATATTAGATAGATTCGAGCTCACACGGAGGCTTACTAACAATCGTTGTTCCTGTGGCGATAAAGACATAATATATTTTTTTAGCATTGCTGAATAAAACAACGTTTCTCAGCCTTTTTCTGAAGGAGTATTTATTTTCTGAGGCAATTCAGTCGTAATCTCAATTAGTTAGTCAAAGGACATATTTCTGTTTCTTGCAGTTAAGTTTAGCTGCTTTACTGAATCGTCCAACTGTAGGGTCTGTTAATAAATAAAGATGGTAATTCCAACGTACACAGTTTACAAAGGAGAATAAGCGTTGTTGAGAAGCTGTTGTTAAAAATGTATAGAAGTCACAGTGAACAAAATTTCAGGATGTGTTAACATGTTTTTTGCTTCAGTCTCATTATAAGTCGAGACTTTTATAGTAATGCAGGCTTTAAATTGAGTCTAACACTAACAATTACATCTCAAAAAACTGAAAGATATTTACTAATGTGGTAGCATGTAACACTAGTAAACAACCATTTTGCATCTGGATGTGATACATCAAGTAGTATGTATTTTGGTGTGTAGAATCCGAATATACCTTTCAAAATGTTCTAGCACGTACCATTTTTGAGTTTTTAAAGGTCTTTAATTTTTCGTATTCAGTATTTTGCTTAATGCTGTTCTTCTGTTTTTATGTTTAATTGTTTGTCTTTGATTTGCAGAGGAGAACTAGGAGATGTACAAATCGTTGGGTTGGGTTGATTTGGGGGAAGGAGACCAAACTGCGAGGTCATCTGTCTCATCGGATTAGGGAAGGATGGGGAAGGAAGTCAGCCGTGCCCTTTCAAAGGAATCATCCCGGAATTTGCCTGAGGCGATTTAGGGAAATCACAGAAAACCTAAATCAGGATGGCCGGACGCAGGATTGAACCGTCGTCCTCCTGAATGCTAGTCCAGTGTGCTAACCACTGCGCCACTTCGCTCGGTCAAAAATTTGGAAATTTGTAGTAAGTTCCTATGGGACCAAACTGCTAATGTCATCGGTCCCTAGACTTACGCACTACTTAACGTAACTTAAACTAACTTACGCTAAGAACAACACACACACCCACGCCCGATGAAGGACTCAAACCTCCGACGGGGGTAACCGCGCGAACCGTGGTAAGGCGCCCGAGACCGAACGACTATCTCGCGCGGCTCTACAAATCGTCAGTAAATGGTTTGTGTGGTAATCCAGTGGTGTGAAAGAGATCCTCAGTGAGTGTTTCCCGAGAAAGATAGTGCAAACTTTTTGTGTTTAAAACTTACACTAAGAAAAAAGGCAACTTGTTAATCTCGTTGCTGCCTAAATCACCCCGACAAGTTTTGTTATGTGTGTGGGAAATTCACTCCAAAAACCCAAAGAAAACCAATCACTGATTTGGTTAAGAAGGCATATAAATTGTATTTTGGTTGTCTTGTTGGGGATGAAGATAACAATTTTCCACCTCATATTGCCTGCATAATCTGTATTACAACCTTAACGGAGTGGTTGAAAGGAAAACGCCAAGCTATGCCATTCGCTGTTCTGATGGTGTGGTGTGAGCCTAATGACCATTATTCAGACTGTTACTTCTGTCTTACAAATATTTCGAGACATTCAAGCAAAACTAGACATAAAATAAAGTATCAAATGTATCTTCAGCGCATTTGCCTGTGCCCCTTGATGAGGGGTTGCCTGTTCCTGTCTGTGACTTAAAAGCCACGGAACCAGACACCATGTCAAGTGAATCAGAAATTACTGAACATGTAGAAGAGTACTGCCCTCAGTATCACGACACTTCGCCCTCTTTAATCAAACGAAATTGAAAGATTTGGTTCGCGATCTAAGACTTTCGAAACTGCAAGCTAAACTCTTGGGGTCGAGACTGCAACAACGGAACCATCTACTCCAGTGACAAAAATTTCCTGTTTCAGATCAAGAGGTGCTTCCTTCGCTCAATATTTCGATATGCAGAATTCAATGTATGTAGAGATTTCAATGGTCTGATGATGCAGCTAGGTGTACAAAGTAATCCACAAAAGTGGTGACTATTTATTGACTCCAGTAAAACCAGCTTGAAAGCAGTATTACTGCATCATGGCAATGCATTTCAATCGGTACCTTTGGCTTACGCAGTAGACACGAAAGAAACTTATGAAACCATTGCTTTGCTGCTAGAGGCAATCAAATATAACGATCATGAATGGCAGCTTTGCTGTGACTTAAAAGTTGTTGCACACCTTACAGGTTTACAGACTGGATTCACAAAACACTGCCGCGTTTTGTGCCTTTGGGACAGCCGTGACACCAAGAATCAGTATACAGTCAAGGAATGGCCAACAAGGAAGTCAGATTTTCCTGGAAACGTAAATGTGAACAATACCCCATTGGTTGAGCCCGATAAAATCATTTTGCCTCCCCTTCATGTCAAATTGTGCCTTATCAAGTACTTTGCAAAAGCACTGGATAAAGAAGGCGTGGCCTTCAATCATTTAAAAGAAAGGTTTCCCAAATTAAGTGAGCCAAACCTGAAAGAGGGTATATTCGTTGGACCACAAATAAGAAAATTTCTGAAATATCCAGCTTTTGATACCAAATTCACAGATGTCCGATTAGCTGCTAGGTCTTCTTTTAAAGCAATTGTGAAGGGCTTTTTGGGTAACAGAAAAGACAAAATCTATGTTACCATTGTGAATGATCTGCTGGACAACTATAAGAACACGTGGTGTAGAATGTCGCTTAATATTCACCTTGATTTCTTCCCGGAAAATTTGAGAGCCGTAAGCGATGAGCATGGTGAACGCTTTCACCAAGACATTCTTATCATGGAACACCGTTACCAAGGCCATTGGAACTCTTCGATGATGGGTGACTACTGCTGGGGTCTTCTTAGGAAGAGTGATGAAACGGCAAACAAAAGAAGAGCCCCGTCGTCGCATTTTTCAAAAACCAAATCGATTAAAGGTGAAAATATCTTCTGAACTAATTTGGACCTTTTATCGGATCATGGCCTTATATACATACAAAATAGTATTGACTTCAAACGTTCTGAATATGTATTTTTGTCTGACTTAATTGTGTCAATTTTCGCTATTACCATTTTTTATTCTGCTGTGTATCTAGGAAATGTGACGTCATAGAGAAAAATTGATTTTACCAGTGTATTCAGCACCCCAGAATTAGGTAAATCCACCCATTTACAAACCAGATACAGAAAAAAGTTTAAATTTGTTAACTAATGTTAGTAGATATTATCAACGTAAGATTCTTCGTCCAAAGTCACAACCTCACTTATTCTGAACATCGAAGGAGAAACGACAGCAGTGTGCCTCTCTGAGACGTTGCAAAAGCAATTAACTCTGCTGTACTTAAAATGAAGATGTAAAAAGGCCGTAAAGGTATTGTAATGACCATGTCTTGTACAATTTTCCTTTTGCTAGTAGACTATCTCAGAGGCTGTAAATGTAGCTCCGAGTAATTACTCTCTCCAAAGAAAAAAAATGTTTGAAATTACGGCGTACTGCATTTCTGATGTTCTACATCTACATCTACGTGATTACTCTGCTATTTACAATCAAGTGCCTGGCAGAGGGTTCAATGAACCACCTTCATGCTGTCTCTCTACCGCTCCACTCTCGAACGGCACGCGGGAAAAACTAGCACTTAAATTTTTCCGTGCGAGCCCTGGTTTCTCTTATTTTATCGTGCCAACATAATGTTTTTGCAATCGGGGGAGAAAACTGGTGATTGAAATTTCATGAGAAGATCCCGTCCCAACGAAAAACGCCTTTGTTTTAATGATTGCCACTCCAATTCACGTATCATGTCTGTGACACTATCTCCCCTATTTCGCGATAATACAGAACGAGCTGCCCTTCTTTGTACTTTTTCAATGTCATCCATCAGTCCACCTGATGCGGATCCAACACCGCACAGCAGTACTCCAGAATAGGGCGGACAAGCGTAGTGTAAGCAGTCTCTTTTGTAGACCTGTTGCACCTTGTAAGTGTTCTGCCAATGAATCGCACTTTGGTTTGCTCTACCGACAATATTATCTATGTGATCGTTCTAATTTAGGTTATTTGTAATTGTAATCCCTAAGTATTTAGTTTAATTTACAGCCCTCAGATTTGTGTGACCTATCGCGTAATCGAAATTTAGCTGTTAAGTCTTACTCCCGGCCATATTGCCGGTCCGTGACCGTGCGAATGTATAGGTTCCTGTTTTCTGTTTGGCACATCGCTTTGCTAAAACATCTTATACAATGGAGGGAGATACAGTATAAGTATCGCAGCTATCAGTATTAATTGCGTTGTTTCTCAGCGATCTGAGTATATAGAGATTTATCCTGAAAATTGGTGCTTAGTTCAGAACAACGTTTGTAGCATTGTCTCATTTGTGAGCCTGCTATCGAATTTCTCATAATGCAAATGTTCAGTCAATAACTGAGCAGTCATGGTGTGACAATTCTGACCACATCCGTATCTTTTTAGGTTTTCTTATCTTACTATGTTGCCAATTTTAGTCATATTCTGAACCAGTGAAGTTACTTCTTAGAAGCACTTGACGCTAGTGCAGACAAACTGAGAGAACACGATTAACCACTTTCATCCTTGTTTCTTACAATTATATTGTATATCTCTGGTAAGTTGAAAATTAAGTGAATTCAATATACGTATTCAAAATGAAGCCTAAGGCTAGAGTAGTCTGACGAGATGATTAACTGTACAATTACACTTGCTGTTGGAGTTAATCGTGTTCCAGATATGTGTTCATACAACACGGATCTTATAGGTAATGTTAACCCTTTAATAGCTAACTTCAACAGAGCTTCATTTCCATTGTAAATGACTTACGGAACATTGTGATCCAAATACGTGGTTATTTAGTGCCATCCCTGGCTCGTTCGAAGAATCCGCACAGGTTTTACGCTTTTTGTTTAATTTAAAGCTTTACTAAACTAAACGCCAGCTACATCGTTGAATAAGACACCATAATCTATCAGGAAGATAAGTTTACTGAGAACTGTTCGAACTCACGTGGATTCTAAGGCTATGAGTTTGAAGAAATACAGTGTGGTTTCGAAGAAAGGACCACTTCGAAGTACAGCCAAGATTGATTTACAGGCCGGAGTTGTAGTCTTGTGCAGCAGATGGGAACTTAGAAATTTCTAAGTAAAATTTTATTATTACATATTTATAGGAGCTCTGTAAATGCATGTATACGGTTTTTTAGTATTAATTTAACCCACTCAGGTAACAAAATCGTGATTTGTAATTTTTTTACAGTTATTTGCGTTTTATTTTTACAGTTGATATAATTTGCAGTTCGAAGTAAAAACTATTTTTAATTGGACGAAACCCATCCGATAATACGCTATAATCATGCTTACATTTCTTCATTAAACATTTCTTAATGGCTGGAGGGGCTTGTTCGTGTCACGACAGTTATCAGGATTGACCGCCTTAGATCTCTGTCAGTGGTGATTTTTGGAAAAAGATGCGTATTAGTCCCCTGGTTTACATAGGTCTGTTCACACGCGTGATACATTCAGCGTGTGGCAGGATTGCTTATATACAGTCCTCGCTGCAGTCGTGCTCACTTATCATACAAGGCCATAGCGTCTGTACACTGATTAACTTGATTATTGTTAGAGTTTCCAGATCTGACTCTGGCTGAACAGTCCAATGCCAGGATGATATACCTCGGCATACCTCCAGCAGCTGAAATTCGCGTCACAGTGAGTTGCATCGGTGTTGTGAATTAGTTTCCGCTTCAGCTTGCCTAACCAAGGTAGTCGGGCCTTCGCATTGCACCACAGTAGCCAACTAGTGCCGCTGTTTACATGCTACAGATGAGTTTTATTCCTAGCTGGTACTTTTCTTTTCAAAGCTTAGCATGTCACATCTGAAGAGCCATTGGGGCGCTATCAGCTCTAAGAGATCTGTAAACATTCTAAGTAGAAGTATTGGAGGGAATAATATGGACGACCCCCTAATATGATGTAGGCTAATCATGGACATTCGTAACAGCATAGAACTATCTATATAGACAAAGAATACCTGTGGACAACCGAATGAACGTTCCTGCCTATTGTTTTGTATGAGTAGTTCAATGTTGTCCCTGTTTATACAAACGCAAATTAAGTTGAGTAATCACATTTTTGGCTTTGATCTTCTTAGTATACCGGTCTGTTGCCAAGCGGGGTGAACTCAGCCCTTGTGAGGCAAACTGATGAGCTACTTGACTGAGAAGTAGCGATTCCGGTCTCGGAAACACACGCGGCCGGGAGAGCGGTGTGTTGACCATATGCCCCTCTATATCCACATCCAGTGACGCCTATGGGTTGAGAATGACACCGCGGCCGGTCGGTACCGTTGGGCCTTCATGGCCTGTTCGTGAGGAGTTTAGTTTAGTCTTCTTAGTATAGAAAAAACTTGGTTAATGCTCTCTAACCTATATTAATATTTAGTTTCCCAGCCCCTAATGAGTTTGAATGAAGCTCCTTTCCTACTAAACATTTGTGCTGCCTAGAGAGTATATTGGTCACAGCGATAATTGTTTACAACGTACCAAGTGGTGCAAAGGAAGTCGAGACGAACATTTTGATGGAGGACACTTGTGGTCTACCAAATCTGGAAACTGCCACAAACTGGCCCACAAAAGACACCTACGCTACAGGGCATGCGCTTCTCGCAAGATTTTCAATGTTCTATCGCTATCTTCGCGCAAACTGTTATTGCTAGAGATAATGACTAGGACCTAGTTATGAGAAATTTAATTTAGTTTAATTCTGTTGTACTGAGATCATTTCCGCAAGAAGTCACGGTTTTTGAGTTATTCAAGAAAAACATGCAGAAGTGACCTTCAAACGAACGCACCTCCCCCCCCCCCCCCAAGAAAAATCATACTCATACACCATCCCCCTCCCTCTCCCCCCCCCCCCCCCCATACACACACACACCTGACATGATTTTAATATGTCGTTCATGGCACTCTCTCCTACAAGTAGACGAAAATTTGCGACTATACGAATTGTTTCCCATATTTGACCTTTCATTGAAAGAGCTATTATTACGCCACCGGCTTAGTCGTGCACTTGCAAACTGTAAAATTGTTTGTGTAGTTTTTACCTCACAATTTTTCGAATTACAGCTGCATAAACTAAACAATTAAATCGTTTTGTTTGCCTTGCCTTCTTACTGCGAAACTGCTGTGCTTGTAAGAGTGAAATTTAGATTGAGTTCTACAGTGATAGGTTTTACTTAACGTGTACAAAAGTCTTTTTTCTTTCATTACTCTCACGGGAAAGCTTAAATTCATAATGTTAATGAAATGGCCGATGCTGTCATAACCCAATCACTGTAGAACAAAAAATTTGAAATATGGCAAATATTTCGTGTAGTCCCAGATTTTCGTAAAGTGTTAGGTGGAAGTGCCAGGAATAACATACTGAAAATCATGACCGGTGGGAGTGATGGTGTGGATGGGGCTGCGTTTGAAGGTAACTTTTGTACGTTTTCTTGAATAACTCGAAAATCACCATCTCTAGTGAAAACATATCTCAGTACAAAATTATACTGCATTACATTTCATACACAGAGATACTACTCTTTTTTCTCTAGGACTAACAGTTGGCACGAAGGGAGAGAGAGAATAATGAAAATCTTGCCTGACACGCATTCGCTGTAGCTAAAGTGGTTTTTGTAGGCCAGTTTTTCGTAGTTTCCCGGCTTGATAGACCACATGTGTCTTACGTCAAATTGTTCGTCTCGATTACACAGGTGATCAGTGAATTTAGGGTAACTTTATGACCCTGAATTCGAATATGCCACTTGTTTTGCTAGATTGACTCTATTCATTGTGGTAACGTGCAATATGTAGGTAAACAAAGAACAAAAATTCAAAATATTGAGATACATTGTGTACATAGTCAAGTGAAAATGAGAAAAACCTTTGAGAAAGATCACAAAAATGCAGTTTCATTGTTGATTCAGCATGTAATATAAGCAGAAAGTAAAAACAAACAGCCTTTTAAAAACATTACAATTAGCATATGAAAAAATTCCGCCTGTGTGATTTTCTCTTGTGTTGATCGTCAGGACAGTCACGTTGAAGATTCCAGAAGTAGTCTGCCATCATGTGCTTGTCCCATCTATCTTGATATCGTTCTTAGATCACCTGTAAATCTTCATGGAAACTTTCACCTTGTTCCTCGCTGTAGTCACCAAGATTGGCCCGAAATCAATGAAGATGGCTGTGGAGGTAGTGAATCTTAATGCTCATACTAGCCCCCAAGCTTTTGAAGTTTTGAGCAAGGTTTGCACCAGTTCCTCATAATTATGTGCCTTTTGGTTACCCAAAACAGAGATAAAACTGTTCCAGGCAGATGCACAATTCATAACTTTAATGAATTCCAAATCATGTATAAGCTTCCGAATTTGGGGACCATCAAATATATCAGCTTTCAATCTTTCATTACTGAGTCTAGGAAATGATTTGCATATATATTTGAAACAGTCACTATTTTTGTCCAATGCTTTCACAAATTGCATCATTAGACCAAGCCTGTTATGAAGTATTGGAAGAATGCTTTTGTCCCTGTCAACTAATGGTTCTTTTAGGATATCAGCTGCTCCTACAGTAAAACTATCTGTTGATGGCCATGAAACTTTTTCCCAGTGATTATGCTTTGCTCTGCTGTCCCACGTGCAAATAAAGCAAGGGAATTTTATGTATCCACTTTGTTGTCCAAGCAAAAAGTTAACTGCTACGGTCGCAGGTTCGAATCCTGCCTCGGGCATGGATGTGTGAGATGTCATTAGGTTAGTTAAGTTTAAGCAGTTCTAAGTTCTAGGGGACTGATGACCTCGGATATTAAGTCCCATAGTGCTCAGAGCTATTTAAACCATTTTTTGGAGACTGTTTAGAAAGACCGAGGTCTCTTATCAAATCGTTAAGCTCTTCCTGACTGAAGAGCTGATGTCTTGTAGAACTTCCTTCGTATTCAGATTCACTACTACTAGTGTTCAAGTCTCGCAAATCATCATAATCTGAAGGAAGTAGTTTTGGCAGAGTGGGGAACACTGGTACAGGAATGTCATCGCTATGTGGCACAGGTCGCCTTGCTGATTCTAAATGGGGATATTCCCACTTTTGCTTCTTGTAGCGACTGAAACCTTTTACATTGACAGCGCAAAAATAACAATCATTATGGTGGTTTTTTGGCTCTCGCCACACCATTGGCACTCCAGAGTTTAAACCCCTTCGTTTACCATTAGTCTACAGTCGTAAAGACTTGAAGCAGCTTTTGTAAACATTATGAGCAGCCCAATGTTTATATTGGTCTCCCAGTTTAATCCCCAAAATACGCAAGACTGGCCAGTTTCTCAAAGTCAGTAATGTTCTTCCGTTTTTCTTGCAGAGTGTATTCTTCACAAATATAGCAGAACACGTCAGGAGAGTTGAAACAACCTCTACACGAAGAAATCTATGAAAAGAATAAAGTAAAATAAAAATTATATTTGCAAAAGTATATTTGCAAAAGTATATTGTTATAAACATGATGAGGCGGAACTAATAGGACAATATAAATTACAATATGATCTGTAACTTACTTTTAACTAACAATAATGTGATAACTATCGTGACAAACGTTTTTCTTCATACAATGACCGAGAAATTCCTCTCTAACAAAAGCTTTTAACAGCTATTACACAAATCGCGTCCTCTCACACACTCGTTCCTCGCTCGGCTGCCGCTCTGAGCTCAAACAAGGGGGTGGGGGACCCTGACCTTCAAAGCAGCACTGTGACCAGCTGACTCTTCTTGAAATGTGAGACACAAGAGGGTGTCTCAAATTACCACCACGTCCCATAATCTCATCTTCTCCTCTATAACGTGTAACACATACGATATTACATTCGTTCATTGGCAGTCACTAATATAAAATGAATAGGCATACAGAATTATGGAATTCGCAACAAAGTTACTGATAATTTAACGCTTAAACACTACATGTCAGAAATAGCCTGTATCTAAGAAACTAGAACCAACTGGGGAGCCGGCCGTGGTGGCCGTGCGGTTCTAGGCGCTGCAGTCCGGAACCGCGGGACTTCTACGGTCGCAGGTTCGAATCCTGCCTCGGGCATGGATGTGTGTGATGTCCTTAGGTTAGTTAGGTTTAAGTAGTTTTACGAGGTGCGACAATAAAGTAATGGGACTAATCTGAAAAAAAATGTTGCTTACCGTTTTAGTCAAGTTTAGTGTTGTCTCCTTCAAAGTAGTTCCCTTCTGGTTGCACACACTTTTTCCAGCGCTTCTGCCATTGATGGTTACATTTCTAGAACTCATCTTCTGTAATATCCTCCAAGACACTCGTCACAGCTTTTTGGACATCTGGGTGTTGTGTGAAAAAGGGGTCTCTTGACCGCCGTTTTGACTCTTGGAAATAAAAAAAAGTCGCACGGAGCGATATCTGGTGAATAGGGTGGCTGTGGTAGTACTGAAATTTGTTTTGAGGTTAAAAATTGCTGTACTGACAGAGCAGTATGGGATGGCGGATTATCGTGATGCAGAATCCAATCTTTCTCATACCAATATCTTCTGTTATTATTAGACGAACCGTTTCTCGATTGATGTTCAGTTCTTCCGCAATCATTTTCACGGAAAATCTTAGATCAGATCGTAAATGTTCACGCACTCTGGCCCTGTTGACATCCCTCCGTGAGGTTGATGGTCGTCCACTGCGGTCTTCATCTCCAACATTCGTTCTGCCTTCAGTAAACATTAACGCCAACAAAAAACTTGAGCTCTTGACATAACCTCCTCTGCAAAAGCCTTCTGAAGCTTACAGTAAGTTGTCGTCACGTTTTCACCCAATTTAACGCAAAAAGAAATGGCATACCGTTGCACAATATTATGCGTTTCCATTTCCGTGATGAGAGACACAAGCACGTGTTAACTTATTACAGCACAACTCACGACTGAGCAGTTGCATCGATGTGCCACTTGGTCTAGAAGCAGCTTATAGAGCAAGGTCAAAGATATTGTGCCTATGCAAGCCTGCAGGGTTGCCACATCTTGCAAAGAAAATCAGTCTCATTACTTTATTGTCGCACCTCGTACGTCTAGGGGACTGATGACCTCAGATGTTAAGTCCCATAGTGCTTAGAGCCATTTGAACCATCTAGATATCCTGAGTGCATTTGAATTTGTGTCAGAGACTCTTCAAGTAAGTGGGTGCCGAGAACTGACCCGTGACTTGAGTTTTGAGATGTTGCAGTTACTGCATGGTAACCACCAATTACTTCCTTGTGGCTCATTATATGTATTTCCAGAGATGTTAAAGAACGAAAAAGATTCAGAAGCTGACAGGGCGCTACACTTCTGTGGTAACGCATGTTCCTCTATTCATCTGCATGAGTCGTACTTGAATGAGAACAATGGCGTCGAGATAGGAGCTTTTGATAATTCCTGGACCTTCTGCGAATTTTTCGAGTCCTCGAACTAAGACGGATTACAAACACCTTTCTGGTTTTTGCAGATGTACGAATCGAATTAGACAGTTACGAATGCGAGACGAGGAGAGGATTCTGCGAGGTGCTGGTCAGGTCTTTTTGCCAGCCAGGCGCTGCAGCGGCTATCAGATAGATGCTGCGCCGCCGCTGCCGCAGCCGCCACCGCCGTCGGCGGCCTTTGAGCCGGCGTGCCGCGTTAACTGGCATCGTGTCTCCGCCAGATGCTTTCCCTCCAGTACCCGCCTGCTCTCTGGGCTCGGCCATTTAGGAGCGGTCGCAGCTGTTGCTGTACCTCGGTAGCTTTCCGCCTTTTCAGTAAACTCGCGTGGGAAACGCTTGTGCCCTAGCAGATGCGTAATACCTCGAAACTCGGACAAACATCCGGGTCCCAAAATATGCCATATGACGCCCAGTCAGAAGCGACTGAGTTATCACATCTATTCTGGGCAGGTGTTTCGAATACGCAAGATAATTAATGCGGCCACATGGTGTACAAACATAGTTACAAGAATAATTCGAGGCTGGGCAAGAAACTTTCTCCTAAAATCCACGAATAACGGAGGCATAGTAAAAGGTCGTGACATAACCTTTCTTCATTCGCCATGAGGAATTTGTAGCATGTGCAGCAGTTGGCATTGTAAATCTAGGCTATGACACTGCGACAAACGTCTACGCTTGTGAAATGAGGAGAAAATCCTAATAAATTATACAGTAAGATGTACCTTAGGCTATTCTCATTATAGTGATCCACGTAGTACAATACAGAAGTAGATGAAAAAAAATTAGTATGTAGCATTTAGTCAATATAAAATATAGGTTTCATTATGCTCATCACTGTATGCAAGGAGTCAACAGTTTTACGGCGTGACTGAGTTGATGATAGTGTAACAACACCTTTAAAACATAATTATACTGATTTTTACGGGAACTATAACAATTAATCAAGTAGGTTATCGCACAAGCAATAAGTCATTAAAAAAGCTGGATTGTTTTTGGTAATGTCTCTGCATGACAAGCTCGTAGCTGCATTCGAGTATATCAGCACAGTAGCCAAAATGCGAAGATAACGTGACTTTATGATTTTGAGAGTCTGGCTTTAGCCACCAGCCTCTCTCATTTCTCAATCTTACTTTGTGTCGCTTAAGGACCATAACGTAAGACATTTACAGAAAGCAATCATTGTAGAACAACGTCTTGTAGTGTTTTAAATCAGCACATTTATTCCAAGCCAAGCTCTGAAATGCTTTGGTGCTTTCTGGTGTAGCATACCTCCAGAGAAAATATAAAATAATTTGGTAAGGATTGAATCGTTATTGTAGTAGTGTATTACAGATTACTCTACATGTGTGTGTGTGTGTGTGTGTGTGTTTGTATGTGTGTGTGTGCGTGCCAAATCTGTTTTGCAGAAATACCATTCAGTAGTTCACTCGTAGAAAAGCAAGTAGTGATCAGAAGGAACTCTTCATCTTGACGTTGAAACTTTTCTGTCCGTGTTTGCTTACAAATAAATTTGTTTTTGGATAGCATCCTTCTTGAGCAAAACACAGTTTTTTCCTTCTTTCACCGAGACAAGTTTCACTGAAGTCAAAGCATCATCACTGGATTTTTGTTTCACTGTTGCATACACACACACACACACACACACACACACACACACACACACACACAGTTCTGTGTGGTTGCAGATGACAATCTTTGCAAGGAAAGCAACTGTACTGCACAACACAAAAAGCTAGAAAAATCACAGCGCTTTGTAACAAAGTATACATAAAAATCTTGTCTGTCTTGGAACTTATAAACACTTACTTAAAAACTCGAATTTATATATGTATATGTATCAGAAGAGCATGTTTCCTGTTTTTTAATGGAAAGAAAAGAAAAACCCATTAATGGTGCTGTAACTTCAGCGAAACGTATGTGGGTAACAGAAGGAAAATATTGTGTTTCGCTCAAGGCGGACACGTAAAAATAAGTAAGAAGGAACTCAGTTTGATTTCCAGTATCTTTCTTTTTTCTGTACACTTACACTGTGAACCGTCAGCGATGTGTGTCTGAAACGAAGCTCCGCATAAATAGACTGCAGCTTCATTCTCTATGCGAGGGCGTGCTGAAAAGTAATGCTTTCGGGTTTTTTATGTGAAAACTCTTGAAGCTTTTTAAACAAAACAAACGTTATTAACACTCTACATCTTTATTCGTCATTCCTACGCTAGAGGACTCCACAGCCCTCTGCCGCTAGAGAACTTCGAATTGTAGCGTGTAACGTGTCGCTGGCAACGGAAGTACGTCGGCGCGGTGGAAAGAACGTGTCGTAATCGAGTTTCGAATTGGAAGAGTTGGTCCACACATGGAGAGCCCTCTTCTTTTGTATGACAATGCCAGACTACTCACGAGCGCCGCGAGATCTCCAACAATCCGACGCCATGGCTACACTGTCATCGATCTCCCTCCATACAGTCCCGACTTGGCTCCATTCGATTTTCTTCTGTTTCCAAAACTGAAAGTACACCTTCGAGGAGTTCACCTTGATAGCATTGAAGCATTGCAAGCTGGGGGTGAGGTTGTGGCTCCGTCAACATAGTGAGATGTTCTACAGTGACGGTATCAACAAACTGGTCTCCCGTTGGATGAACTCTTTCCTTTTCATGTTATTTGTTCATTTTCAGTCCTAGCAATAATTTGATAAACGACGACATTGATGACACATCATCGTCACAACTACTGTACCAATGTCAAAGTGTCAAGGAGACAGGGTACTTACAAATGGTGGAAAAATCGAAATTTTTTTATGACTTTATTAAATTCTATAGTCTTTCCTGATTACATTGATACATACATTATAGGGTTTCAAATGAAAAATCACACACACACACACACACACACACACACACACACACACACTCACACACACTCACACAAATTTTAAAGTTACTGTCTTTTATGCCGCCATGCTCTCTTTATTTCTGTTACAGAAACCAGTATTATTTCGAAAAGAATTGTGAAGTTTCTGTTTCCAGCGACTATACGTATGATACATTGTATATGTTGGTAACAGTGTATATGTTGGTAACAGTGCAGGTTTCTAGCGTCTGTAAATGATTATCTGTGCTAGTATTTACTTTTGTTTCGCTTAAGCAGTTTGTTCACGTGTTACTGAGTGTCTGTTGCTCAAGTGCTACATATATTTGTGGAAGTACATATCCTTTAGTGTGGAATAAAAACAAACTATGCCACGCATCAAGAAATTCAATAAAAGGAATATCCGTGGTAAGCAGTTCACAAACAAAGCAAGCCACAGTGTTGAAAGTAACCTATGTATGAGTTCCTTGGGGAACGAACTCCCACATTGTAATGTCTCTTGCAGCGGTATCTACGCGATATTTTCAGAAATTTTATAAATTATATAACTCAGTACATATCTCGAAATATCTCTTCTTATCTTACCGATTATCAATGCAAAGTAGTTTCAAGCCCAATTATTCCTTGGAGCGTCCATTTACTCCATGGAATAGCTTCTCTGCTATCTATGTTTTCTCTTAAAAAAAGAATGAAGGACTTCTTGCCGATTAGTCGTGAAAGAAGGAGGATGTATATGTACGTATTGTTGAGCTAGACGCCATCTTGATCAGATTCTGTATGAGAAGGAATTTAATACATGAACTAAACTAAAGTAAGTGTGTTCGCGTATTATTTAACTGATTATTATTGACAGTGTCTGCTTACTACGCTGTGTTGCACGGGATCAGTGGGGAACGTATGATTTACACTGGACGAACCTGCCGTTTTGTATGCACAAGATATCCAGTTACTTCAAATAAATAGGCTAACACGGTCTTACCAGCAGATCTCCGGTCTTCCCCATGTGATCACCGAAAGTTAATAATTATTACAAATGTTTGCAGGAGATCGACTGACAATTTTCGTCGCACCGAGACTTCGAAATTGCTTCACTGCCTTATGGAATTTAAGTTAAGCTCAATTTAATCAGGATAGAACAGTATTGAACTGTGTGAGTGTGATAAGGCTGCTTTATGAATGAAAATTCCCTTAACATACGCATGTTTTTACTATCCTGATCAGTGAAGCTAAATCAGGCCGGTGTGAGAGAGGTTTTTAAATTTTAGATCCCACACAAAAAATATTAAATTTGGCGACCGTGACAGGACACATTTTAGACCATTACTTAAACTTTGTGTGAATTTTATGTTGCATGTGCACGAGAGAAAAGAAGACGAGGTCTGTTCCAGAAGTCACAATTTCGCCACAACCTACGAGAACGTCGTTCAGGCCAGACAATATACAATTAAATTTTTGTAGATAGAAATTTAGAATAACTATTTAAATGTCTATCGGTTTGAATCAGATTGATTAAGTGAATGTTGGGTTGAAATTTAGACAGGAAGTGTTTATTATAAGTGAGTATTATGCAAAGTTTAGGTCAGTGACATTATTAACTCAGATGCGAGTGACTTTATATATTTGTTGTTCTGTGTATTAATGGTTCTTACTAGGGCGGCTTATAAAATGGCAATGCAACAGCAGAGCGAACCACAACAGCCCTCAGCTGTTTCTGAGGTTACTGAAACATTAGAAGCTAGCTTAAATGAAGTAGTGCCTAGCGGCAGCATAAGTCAGGCCCCACAACAAAGCTTAAGTGTCTCGATGTCATCTGAGCAGGACGAAATAAACCAATTGACCGTAATCATGCAGCAGTTAACACTGTTAGCCAAAAATGTAACAGACGTAACTAAAGCGCAAATAGAGACTAAAAGGGAATTGAATGAACAATTAGCAGCCAATCAAGTGCAATTAGAAGCAATTAGAAGCTAATCAAGCGGAATTAAATAATAAATTAGTAGAAAGTTTTCAGAAACTTGATGATAAATTAAATAAAACAGCGGAAGAATTGAAAATTCAGAATGAAAAGGCAGAATTAAAATTAGCTGCTCAAATTGAGCAAGTCACTCAGCAGTGTAATGGAAATGCAAAGAAGTTACGCCTAGAGCTAACCGAGTATGTTGCTACTAAGCTTGATACTATTAAAGAGCAGGTCGAGTCAATCCCACAGATAGTTCAAGCACAAGAACAGATGCAATGTTCTATGGCGGTAATTCCGGTATTAGTTGAAGTTCAAGATGAATTAAAGCAACAAGTATATGAGATGTCAGCAGATTTGCAGGATTTGAGACAATCACAAGACAAGATCCCGAAGGACATCCAAAATTTGGATAAATCCATAAATAACATAAAGGAGAGACAAGACGAGGTTGATCATAAGGTAAACATTCTCGCGGGAAAATTCTCGCAGTTAAGTTTGGAAAAGCAAAGCATTCCTTCAGACAATATCGAACATGTACAGACAGGGACATTAATGCACACGTTCGTTTTTGCAATCAACATCAATCACAACACTATGAGGGTAGTCATACTGACTGTAATTGTCAAAGCATAATGCACACGTTCGTTTTTGCAATCAACATCAATCACAACACTATGAGGGTAGTCATACTGACTGTAATTGTAAAAGCAATACTGAGGAGAAAATGCTGAAACCCATAACAAGATCTATCAACGAAGCTACATTATTTAACCGATCAAGTACAGACAGAGACATTAATGCACACGTTCGTTTTTGCAATCAACATCAATCACAACTCTATGAGGGTAGTCATAATGACTGTAATTGTAAAAGCAATACTGAGGAGAAAATGCTGAAGCAACGTCAATTCCAGATCTACAACCCAGACAAGAAAAATGTTCATCCCGTAGTGTTTATAGGAAGTTTTAGGGGAGTATTGCCAAAAATTGGAGTGAGTGGCAAAAGGTTAGTTTCATGACCGGTTATATTCAGGGGTCAGGAGCTATGTAGGCATCTGATATGATATCAACTTGGGACACATATGAAGATTTTGGACGAGCATTTTTATCCAAATACTGGTCCGAAGGAGTACAAGAACGCTTAAGGCAGGAGGTATTATACCCGGAACCTTTTTCCTTTTCACGTGGTTCTTTAAAGAAATACTTTGAGAAATATATAAACAAATCGCGGTATTGGGATAAGCCTATGCCTCTACAAGACGTGATTGGCATATTAAAATCTCGACTTCCGGCCAGCATCAGAAATAGAATGCTGTATATATGACCCTGACTCTTTCATGACGCTTGACACTATAGATATGATCGAGGAAGATGAACATCGGCCAAGACAACCGGTTACGCAGAGGAGAGCGATTGAGGCGCCAAACGCAAACCGGAACGGAAACGGATTTAATAATTATTATACTAGGAATAGTCAGAGATTCAACGGAAACAATTGCAACGGAAATTGAAATTTCAATAACAGTGCTGCGAGGGGCAGATTCAGAGACAACCGAACAGGTCGCAGATACAACCCAATGTTTGGAAATGCAAGAGATTATCAGAACCAGCAGTTTTCAAATAATAATCATGCGTACAGAAATTCTGACCCTCGATTTGAAGCAAATAACACAACCAGTGATCAACAACAACCAGTCATAACAGAAGTAGTAGATGATTCAAGAGGAAATAATAATCGACACTTAAACTGAAGAGGGCCGCTTTATGCTCCGTAAAGTCGGCCGGGGAATACAAAAGAGGCAAACCTGTTTTAAACGAAATTAATTCCGTGGCAATGTTGAGATATAATGAAGGCGAATTAATGACAGATGAATTGACGAGAGACTTATAGGCCTGTGTAGTCGAAGATAAAAGGGTTCCTGTGTCTGAGATCATCACAGAAGTGGGAGGAATTTTAACCAATGTTGTATTGGACACAGCTTCATCTACAGACGTAGTATCCGGAACTTTGTTTCGCAGAATTAGTAAAATTAAGAAAATCCCTGTCCTACCAGTACAAAATTGCCGAGTTATAGGTGCAGTGGGAGCAAAATCCCGGAACGTCGAGATACAAACGCTTATAGAGATAATATTGGGAAATGTAGCTACACAATGCACATTCCTTGTAGTGGAAAAGTTGTTAGTAGATTGTTTTCTTGGCATTGGAACTTTGCAAGCCTGCAATTGCAATTGGACTTGGTAGAATGAAAGGTGCATTTTAAAATCGAAGATCAATTTGTTACACTGATCTTACTGAGAAAGGAGGCAGTGTATGAGCGATATTTCCGTGGTGCTGCTGTGCAGTTGATTTGTGCAGAAAATAATAATATGTACCGACTGCCGATCAAGTCTATTCAAGTAGGGGATTTCAGACAAACAGTCGAACAGAAGATTGCTGAGTCAGATTGCCTAACGGATAGTCAGAGGGAACAATTATTCAATATATTAACAGAATATGAGTCAGTTTTCGATGAAAAGCCCGGAATTATTAGAGGATATGTTTGTACATTGCAGATTAAGCCCCATTAGACATTTTGCCGCACACACTATCCCACTCCCTGGCGATTAAAACAACCAGTTCAGGAAGAGATACAAAAAAATGTTAAACTGGAATCTTATTGAACCGTCGAACAGCCCATATTGTTATTCGGAAGGACGACGGTTCAATCCCGTCTCCGGCCATCCTGATTTAGGTTTTCCGTGATTTCCCTAAATCGTTTCAGGCAAATGCCGGGATGGTTCCTTTGAAAGGGCACGGCCGATTTCCTTCCCAATCCTTCCCTAACCCGAGCTTGCGCTCCGTCTCTGATGACCTCGTTGTCGACGGGACGTTAAACACTAACTACCACCACCACCAGCCCATATTGTTCTCCGTTGCTTGTTGTACCAAAGCCAGGAGGAAAAGTTCGATTGGTATTAGATGCAAGGGAAATTAACAAAATTATAGTACCTGGGCGCACACATCCGGAGAACATCGATGAGGTAATATAGAAATTTCAAGATGTATCTCCTATTTAACCAGAACTGATTTGAGAAGTTCGTTCTGGCAAGTCCAGTTAGACAAGGACTAAAGAAAATATACTGCTTTTATATATGGAGGGAGAAGCTATCAGTTCAAGGTCGTTTCGTTTGGTCTCAATATCAGCTCTGGAGTTTTTATTTCTGCGTTGGACTATGCCCTAGGACCAGAACTACGTAGTCGAATAACAATTTTTGTGGACGATCTATTAATTGTCTCTATAACTTGGGAGGAACATGTACAACTTATTAGAAGGATTTTTGCTGTGTTCAAACAAACTGGTATAACTGCAAATCTAAAAAAAATCCCAATTTTCTCTCCAGAGAATTAAATTCTTAGGACATATGATTAATGAAAAAGGCATTCTTCCCACAGAAGCGAAGATTAGTGCGATAAAAAATTTTCCAACACCAAGAAACAGAAGACAACTGAAAGGCTTTATAGGCTTGGCTTAATTTTTTCGTCGATTTATTAAAACTCAAGCAATGAACCCTGAAGCACTAAACCGGCTCCTGAGGAAAGATGTACCATGGCAATGGTCTAATGATTGTGAAACGGCTTTATGTGAAATTAAGGATCAACTGATAAATGCTCCGTTATTATACCACCCTGATATGAATGTCGGATTCTGTTTAGCCACTGATTCATCAGATGTGGGATTAGGATCTTGTTTATTTCTAATTAGGCACATCGATGGTGTAAAAACCTTTTGTCCAATTGCATTTGCTAGCAGAGTTTTATCCACCTGTGAAAGAGCATATACCACTACGGAACTGGAAGCTTTAGCAGCTATTTGGTCGTTGAAAAGGTTTAATTATTATGTATATGGCTCAAGGATAGCCGTTTATTGTGACCACCAATCACAAGCCTTTTTTACAAACTTGTAAGTTGCTGCATCCTCGCTTGTCAAGGTGGACGCTGGCGCTGCAAGAATATCAGTTCCAAATTGTTCATGTAGCCGGAAAAGAAAATATTATAGCTGACGCGTTGTCAAGATCTCCAGAAGGAATAACACCTGAACTGGATGTAAATAATAAGGCAGAATTTCCAGTGCTTCTTCTTCAAGAAAATAATTACAAGTTATATTATATTCATTTATGTAAGACAATGGCTCAGCTTCAGAAGAAGGATCGACGATGGAATGCTATAATACGACAATTCAATCAACAAAATCCTATGGTCAATTTGGAATACTACTGACTTGTGAATAATATTTTATTTTTTAAATCTGGGAAGGCTGAGAATCCAAAGTGGTGTGTCTGCATACCCGAAGAATATGAAGAACGATTAATTTGGTTTACACATTTGACCTGGGGTCATGTTGGTGTTGTAAAGTGTGCTAATAAGATTAGATATTATTGTCACTTCCCAAATATAAGGCGAAAAGTGCACAAAGTCATACAGAAATGTGTTCTCTGTCAAAAGGCTAAGCCGGACAACAAGGGAAGTAAAATTGCGCTTCACTCAATAATACCTGAAGCACCAAGATCACTTATATCATGTGATATTTGTGGACCACTTCCTAGAGCCAGAGGTGGTGTTAAGTACATTATTGGATTCTGTGATGTGTTTACAAAATATGTTAAACTATATCCTATAAAATCAGCAACTGCAAGAGCTTCCGCAGTAAAGTTTGTAAATGACTAAATTCCTCATGCAGGCATTCCAAAATCTATAATCTCTGACAATGGGAAGATATTTACTAGATATTTATGGAGAAAATTAGTATCACAACTAGGAATAAAACAGATATTTACATCTTGCTATCATCCACAAGGGAATTTAATTGAACGGGTTTTTCGAGAACTAAACAGATTCATGAGAACGTACTGTCATGATAAACAAACTACCTCGATAAACTATTTGACCGAGTTTGAGCAGATTTATAATAATTTACCTCATAGTTCTACAAACTTTACCCCGAATGAACTGATGTTCAGAGATAACGAAAGAAACTTTTGGGTAGATAACTCGCCTAAGCTCGAGGACACTAAAATGTCATGGGAAGAAAAAATTCGCAATGCTCTCATTAATATTACGGAGAAAGCAAGAAAGCGAAAGGAAATCCATGACAGAAACATCAAACGGATTCAGACTTTCAATATCGGACAGAAAATTCTTTTAAGAAGACACATCAAGTCATCAAGGTTGAAGAAGACCATCAGAAAATGGAATCTAATTTATACAGGTCCATATATAATAGTTGATATATCGAATCCTGGTGCGTATTTATTAGCATATCCGGATTCTGGAAGAATAAAAGGATTATTTCCCCATGTAGACCTAAAGAGGTACTTTTAAGGAAAGTGTTTCAAATTAAATGAAAAGTCTGTATGAAGTATTTGGGTGTTGAAAAGAAAAATTAAAGTGCGAAGGACAGTATGCCTCAGCTACTGTGATAGGTTAAATGACAGCATGCCAAGCATCTGTGATAGTTTAATGAACAGTAAGCGATTACTTCTGTGATAGTATAGGAATATTTAGAAAAGTAAGTGGAACTGTAGCTATTGCTGCTGTGAAGACTTACGGATTATCTGTCTACACGATGATCACCAAAGAGGCTTGTGCGTGTGAAATAATGTACATTCAGGGAGTGTTAATCTCCAGAGAATAAGTTTACTGAAACTATCTGATCGAATATGGCGCTTGCGTGTGAAGATAGTGTTTGTAAACTGACAGTTCACAGGAGAACAAATGAACCGCGTTAGGAAATTAGAATCGATTGCTACTGTCCACAGATACAAAGAGTCGCTGTTCTTTTTTTTTTTTTTTTTTTTTTTGCGCGAGCTAAATTCTATTCAAGAGAATTTAATTAACTAGCTTATTGTGTGTTTATAAAATTAGAGTTAATAAGAAAGTTCTTCATTGAATTTATAATAATGTGTCATTTTCCAGTTGGATTTGTTTATTGTTATATTGAATTCATATATGTTCATGAGAAAATGTGGCAATCGGAGTATAAAAGAGAAAAACTTGATCGTCAATCAATAATAACAAAGATTAATTTCAGCTGGAGAGGTCATGCAGCAAGACTTAATTAAACATTCTCCTTCAGCAAAATTTAATTTTAATCATGTATGAGTAAAATATAATTTTTTTTTGAAAATTGTCTCAAATAATAAAGTTTTTAACATTCTGACATGCTATCCGCATTCGTACTTGAAACCAAATTAGGAAAGATTCAGATATACTTCCACCTGGAAAAGCCAACGAAAAAATAAATAAATAAATAAATAATTAAAACCAGGATTAGAACCTTTCGGCTTATTCAAGAAGATGGATGAAATTATCCATTATTTCAAAACTGTTTTCCGATCTGGAGTTGTGATATTGTGCAACCACAGTATCGATTAAGACACCTAGGTATGGAAAGTATAAGACGAATGGACGAAAACTGACTCATATTCTGTTAATATATTGAATAATTGTTCCCTCTGACTATCCGTTAGGCAATCTGACTCAGCAATCTTCTGTTCGACTGTTTGTCTGAAATCCTCTACTTGAATTGACTTGATTGGTAGTTCGTACATATTATTAATTTCTGCACAAATCAACTGCACAGCAGCACCACGGAAATATCGCTCATACACTGCCTCCTTTCTCAGCAAGATCAGCGTAACAAGCTGATCTTCGATTTTAAAATGCACCTTTCCTTTTACCAAGTCCAACTTGCAACCTGTCACGGTCACCAAATTTAATATTTTTTTTTTGTGGAATCTAAAATTTAAAAAAATCTCTCTCACACCGGCCTGATTTAGCTTCACTGATCAGGATAGTAAAAACATGCGTACGTTAAGGGAATTTTCATTCACAAAGCAGGCTTATCACACTCACACAGTTCAATACTGTTCTATCCTGATTAAATTGAGCTTAACTTAAATTCCATAAGGCAGTAAAGCAATTTCAAAGTCTCGGTGCGACGAAAATTGTCAGTCGATCTCCTGCAAACATTTGTAATAATTATTAACTTTCGGTGATCACATGGGGAAGACCGGAGATCTGCTGGTAAGACCGTGTTAGCCTATTTATTTGAAGTAACTGGATATCTTGAGCATACAAAACGGCAGGTTCGTCCAGTTTAAATCAGACGTTCCCCACTGATCCCGTGCAACACAGCGTAGTAAGCAGAAACTGTCAATAATAATCAGTTAAATAATACGCGAACGCACTTACTTTAGTTTAGTTCATGAATTAAATTCCTTCTCATACAGAATCTCATCAAGATGGCGACTGGCTCAACAATACATACATATACATCCTCCTTCCTTCACGACTAATTGGCAAGACATCGATGAAGAAAATTTTTCAGAAGACTGTAAAAAATTTGCATCTGTAAAGATCTTTTTTTGGCTATGAGGCAGATTTTATCTTTCCTATGAATTCTAGAATATCTCTCAAATTTCTAAATTATTCTGTCTTTCCTATCATCTGTGATACCTAGTTGGGGTCTAAGCGTCCAGGTTTTCCGGGGTTTCCCTGTGAAGGCCAGTTCCTGAATAGGTAGACCTGATTAACAACTATATAAGTCCATCTTCCCTGGTTGTGTACGTGGGATGCGGGTATGCCCCAGTACACGTGAAAGCAACAACTAGATATCTAGGTAACGAAGATACCAAATCTCTTTCAATTCTTGTAATAAAAAAAAAATCTTACTAACTTCTTATAATTTATAGGAACGTATGTTCCACAAATTCTAACGAGTTAGCTAAGCCAATAGTTAGCTCGCAAAGTGGATACATATCAACTTTGCTCGCTGCGAGGGGCGATGTAATGTCTCTTGCAGCGGTCTCTACGCGATATTTTCAGAAATTTTATAAATTATATAACTCAGTACATATCTCGAAATATCTCTTCTTATCTTACCGATTATCAATGCAAAGTAGTTTCAAGCCTAATTATTCCTTGGAGCGTCCATTTACTCCATGGAATAGCTTCTCTGCTATCTATGTTTTCTCTTAAAAAAAGAATGAAGGACTTCTTGCCGATTAGTCGTGAAAGAAGGAGGATGTATATGTATGTATTGTTGAGCTAGTCGCCATCTTGATGAGATTCTGTATGAGAAGGAATTTAATACATGAACTAAAGTAAGTGTGTTCGCGTATCATTTAACTGATTATTATCGACAGTGTCTGCTTATCTTGCTTCCCACGCCCGGGTTCCCGGGTTCGATTCCCGGCGGGGTCAGGGATATTCTCTGCCTCGTGATGGCTGGGTGTTGTGTGATGTCCTTAGGTTAGTTAGGTTTAAGTAGTTCTAAGTTCTAGGGGACTGATGTCCATAGCTGTTAAGTCCCATAGTGCTCAGAGCCAGAGCCACAGTGTCTGCTTACTACGCTGTGTTGCATGGGATCAGTGGGGAACGTCTGATTTACACTGGACGAACCTGCCGTTTTGTATGCTCAAGATATCCAGTTACTTCAAATAAATAGGCTAACACGGTCCTACCAGCAGATCTCCGGTCTTCCCATCACCGAAAGTTAATAAATATTACAAATGTTTGCAGGAGATCGACTGACAATTTTCGTCGCACCGAGGCTTCGAAATTGCTTCACTGCCTTATGGAATTTAAGTTAAGCTCAATTTAATCAGGATAGAACAGTATTGAACTGTGTGAATGTGATAAGCCTGAGTTGTGAATGAAAATTCCCTTAACATACGCATGTTTTTACTATTCTGATCAGAGAAGCTAAATCAGGCCGGTGTGAGAGAGGTTTTTAAATTTTAGATCCCACACAAAATATATTAAAACATGACACGCCTCCTGGTGTTTCAAATTTTTGGTTAACAATTATGCTGTTTGAGGTGCATTTGTTGTTGTTGATGTGGGCATCTTATCTTCTTTGATAAAGGAAGCGGCGAAATGTAAATGTGATGGTGTAGGCTGTCTGGAAATAACTGAACAACAACGTTGCAGGAAGGGTTTAACGTCAAAATTTGGTGTTCTGTGTAGATTCTGCAATAAATCTACCTGGAAAATGAGTTCGAACATTGTGCATGATTCATATGATGTGAATTTGAAGTTAGTGTATACAATGCGTTCAACAGGAAAAGAAAAAAAAAAGCTGCCCAAACGTTTTGTGGTTTGGTGGACCTTCCTCTTCCACCAAATAGGTTCAGCAAGTACAAAGGTGCCTTGATGATCGTGTATTGGGAATCTATGAAACGTGAAGTAGAAAAAACTGTAAATATTAGTGGAACCAGGGACATTCCTGTTGCACTTGATGGGACATGGCAAAGTCGAGGTAATCGTTCATTGAATGGTGGTGTAAGTGCTACTTTTCTGGAGAATGGAAATGTTGTTGATGTTGAGTGCTTATGTAAGTACTGCCACACCTGCCTTGGTAACACTGAAGGACAAATTGAACGTCAGTGTTCTAAGAATTATGATGGTTACAGTGGAGGTATGGAGTGTGATGGAGCTCTAAAAATATTTCAGAGGTAGGTGCCCGTTTATAATGTTAGATATACGAAGTACCTAGGCGATGGGGGGACTAAAGATTTCAATAAAATTAGTGAGTTCAGTGTTTATGGAGTGTTGTGGACATGTGCAAAAGAGGATGGGTGCTAGATTGAAGAAACTACGAAGAGAAATGAGAGGAAAGTTGCTATCCGATGGAAATTTTCTGTCTGTCCGAGGCAGATTGACAGAAACTGAAATAGACTTTCTTCAGAGTTATTATGGACTGGCCATCAGACAAATTGCACCTCTGAATGATGTTACAGCAATGAGAAAAGCTGTATGAGCCACCAACTTTCATAAGTTGTCCACAGATGACCACCTTGTTCACAGACTTGGCTCTAAAGGAGCAGATTCTTGGTGTGGTTGCCAACAAGCAAAAGAAAGTGGTCAAATTCACCATTTTAAGCATTGCCTTCCTTAGGCTGTTATGAATGAAATAAAACCAATTTTTGGAGACCTGAGTGACCCTGATTTGTTTAGCAAATGCCTTCGTGGGGGCACTCAGAATACAAATGAAAGTTTCAACCATTGCATTTGGGAAATATTACCCAAGAATGTCTTTATAGGACTTAATATATTAAACGTTGGTGTACTAGATACAGTGATATATTTCAATGATGGAGCGATAGGAAGGTTGGAAGTCCTGAGAAATTTAGGCATGAAATGTGGCTCTAATATGGAAGATCAATTGCTTGTGTGTGACACACAGTGGGTGCTTGAAGCTGACAGATTCACTCTTCGATTTACCAAATAACCAAGAAGTGCTAACGGGAATGCCAAGAGGAAGCTTGAATATGAAGAAATGCTGCAGAATGAAGATTATGCTTCAGGAATGTTAAGAGGGACATTTTAATTGGTCTCATATCTTCATTCGCCATTTCCCGCAAGTTGTATTATTCAGAATTCGGGTACAAATATTTCCTAAAGTTTATAAAACATTGTTCTCATTTTTTCTGTAACTTGTAATAGTCCGTACTTATGTAGCAGACCTAAGCTTTATTGCAGAATCAACTAAATTGTAGAAAAAATAACATTAGTATTAGGAAAAAAATTATAAAAATTAAAATGTAAGATGTGATTTTTTTATCCTTGTAATATAACAATAGGTGGAATTAAAATAGATCTGGTACCTCAGTCAACATGTCATGCATATCTGGTAAAATTTTGGTCTCCTTCAAATGTATAACATTGGATTGAATGGTACCTCAATTTTAGGAAGCATTTTGGAAAAATTGCATCAATTTCTTTGTAATTTTTTTAAATAACGCCAATCAGGTTCAAAAATATTCAAAATACTTCTGATTTGTTGATAAAGCGTGCTGCATTACCTGATATCAACAAAAAATCTGTAAAACATATACATTATGAACAGTGCCTGAAAGAAACAGGTGTTGATTTTTACATAATATTGAGCCGGAAAAGTATCCTGTATCATTAAGCCGATTAGTAGGTAGACTAAGACTGGCCATCTCGTATCGGGTGTAAGACAAGCTGTCCCAGATAATTTCCCAAAAATGCATTTAGCACGATTTCGCACAATTCGCTGCCCAGTTTTGCAGCGTCAGATTTGCAAATCTCGCTATCAGTTAACAGCAAACTGAAATCTCCTGCTTTTACTACAATGTGATTAGTGAAAAAGGCATGATATCATAAAAATGTTCTCAGCGATTTACTACTTCGACCTAGAAACTAACTGAATCGCCCAGTGTCTACTGTGGCTTGAACAGTCAATTTCATTCTCATTATTTTGTATTCTAAATCTACGCAGACCCATGAGAATATATAATAGGAACTGCAACATTTTCTGCGCAACGTTAAGTACAATAGTAGATATCGCAGTGATACCCTTGTCACTGTTTATGCTGTGATACCAAAGAAAATATTTCCTTTATCTGAAACATCGTTCCCCACGTAACTCAAATCCCACATATATTCCCTTACGAATATTTCAACCACATACTGCACCACATAAATACTCCGACGTAGCTGTTTTATTATGAATCTAGCAGTTCTGTTAAGCTGGTCTGTGCATTCTCAGCGAAAACGTCGCAAGTGTCCCATTTGAATTTGATGTTAATTTTATTTTCAGAATCACATGTTTCTCGGCATTCTATTACTACAGAGCTACCACTCCCTGGGCAGAAAATACAGGGTTGTGTCTATTACAACTACGTATCTGCTTCTCAGAGGCTATTTCGAAACATTTAAACTATGTTGCTTATCTAATGGTGCCGTTACAATTAGTCCGGAAAATGTATGATTACATTGCAGAGGTCATCGTAGTTCTGTTGCCATGGTTTGCGACGAGTGTGGTGCCATGATAATTAAGGTAACTGCAGATCCCCCTCACAATAATTCCTAATTTAATAGGGCATAGCTGATTCTTTCGCCATTCCTTCTACGACAGAGATAGACTCCGTCTCAAACTAACAACTAATTACTTTCCCTCAGTGGTATTCTACATTAGTTATCCTTACAACCTACAACTTACACGGTAAAACTAACAATGACGTGGGAAGAAGTGTCGAGCACAGACTTCAGTGTTCTTCCTATAAAAGTCTAGACAAAAACAATGGCAACTGGAGCGCGACTGATATCCCCTTGCCTTGGATGATGCTATGTTCGAAAGTTTAGGTTTGGTTTGTAAGGTTAATGGGTAATGAGGTGATACGTACATTCCTTTGTCCAAAAAGGTGTTTTCTTAGTTTATTTATTCCACGTATTTATTTATTTACTTCTTTGAATGCAAGCTTCCTTAGTATTCTTACAACTGCGAAATATTCTCTGACGAAAGTTTGAAAAATAAATTCTCCAGTCTACAATTTTTCGATATTTTCCTATCGTCGAAACTTCAGTCCACAGAGGCTTAGCAACGTGCTTTCGAGTAATTCTCTTTCTTCCATTCTTTACTTTCCACTTAAGAAACTATGACTATATGTCATGTATCACTGAAATTGTCAAAACCAACAACTCTGGCAAGCTAGTTGCGGGCTTATTCTGTTAAAACCCAACTCGCACGTTTCCTTAACCGCGTTCTGTAGCAGAATGTGGGCCTTGGAAGAATCCATTCTCTTCATGGGAACACAGAAGTTATTTCCATTGTTAGCGGAAAATTACTGATTGCATTCAGAAGGTATTGTGTGCAGGCGTTACGTAAATGATAACAGCTGGGAAGAAGATAAATGATGTTCATATAGTTTTGTTTGTTAGGCACTGTCGGGCTTGGCTAACACTTGGATGGGTGACGGTCAGATCTTCCGAGCTCTGTTGGCAAGCGGGGTGTACTCAGCCCTTGTGACGCCAGTTGAGAAGCTACCTGATTGGGAAGCAGCGGCTCCGGTCACGAAAACCGACAACAGCCGGGAGAGCGGTGTGCTGACCACATGCCCCTCCATATCTGCATTCAGTGACTCCTGTGGGCTGAGGATGACACGGCGGTCGTCGGTACCGTTCGGCCTTCAAAGCTTGTTCGGACGAAGTTTGGTTTTATTTTAAAAAGTATAAAAGAAGGAAAAATATCAAAAATATCAACTACATGATATCTGTTTTTAAGACAAATCGCTTTTAGTGTAGATAGTTGTTCACTGTTCCATTTACGCTGCTCGCTAATAAAACTGCAACACCAGGAAGGACGAAATTTCTCTTAATCTGGTGTATACATTTTACTAGGAAGAATTCATGATTAAATTTGTAGGTGTTTTGAGGGAGCATAGGGTGCGAAATTTAGTATACAGAGCTGTTGCCTCCGACAGGTATCATAATTCTAACCCGGGTGGACGTAAAATTAACTGGGCCTGCGTGACAGTTACAAGTACTGTATGCCACAGTTCATCAATCGTAGTGGCTGGCGGGTGGTAGCATACCAGTCTCTCGGCAATCTATCACCAGATGTCTCCGGTGTGAGATCTGAAGACTGTTGTGTCCAGGGCAACAGCCGAACAACTTTTCTATCGAGGTAATCTCGGCAGTACGGGCAACAAGCGATCATTCTTTATCTTGTTGAAAGATTACGGATACATCGAAGATAAGGCACAGTCTCTGGACTCAGTCGTCATAAATGTAAGAGCTGCTATCCAAATTAATGTCTATGAAACTCAGAGGTGGTCGATTTTTGTACCCAGTGACACATTAGCTGCTGGATCCATACGACGATGAACAATGCAATATGACATCGTTCGTCCTGCTCTAAGCAGTTACATACTGAAACGACCATCGAGATGCGTAAGCAGTGGCTACTGGCTCCTTTCTCTGTTGTCGTGTGAAGGAAAGTCGGAACAATGATCGTCCCACTGACAGAACGTAGTGCTCCAAACGCTGCCTCACTGTTCGTTGCAATACTTATCTAGCTGCAAGCTAACCTATTTTCTGACTGAAGGTACGTGACGTGGCTGTGCTATCATTCCCGGCCGAAAGAACAGTATGTCTGTCTGTATGTGGCGTCTGTTCTTTCGGACATGCGCCAAGGAACAGACACCATTTCGACCCAGCAGCCATTACGAATTAAGACACAAAGGAATTCTAGCCATTGGCTGCGAGCAGGCATTGATTGAAATCAATGGGGAAAGTTGAAAATTTGTGCTGTACCGGGATTCGAACCGGAGTATATGTTTACTAAGGCAGATGCTCTGACCACTAATCCATCCGGACACTAAGGTCATCGGAACTTCACTGTGTCCGGATGCCTTAGTGGTCTGAGCATCTGCCTAGTAAGTGTGAGACCCAGGTTCGAATCCCGGTCCAGCACAAATTTTCAACTTTTCCCATTGACTTCAATCATTGGCCGCTCGCAGCCAATGTCTGGAATTCCTTTGTGTCTTAATACGTCTGTCCTCTCGGGCGCTAGACGCATGGGGTTGCTGAACGTCTTGATGTCGTTTTCGCTCTCCTGAATCCTTATGTTCGATATATATTCCTGACCACCGCGAGCAACAATATCGTGGAATGATAAACCGCAGTCTCTATATAACGCTTGTTTTTCTTTGGACAAGGTATAACACGTTCCCACAACACAGTCAACTAATATTCGAATTACTTTCTGAATGATAAATCCACTGTATAATTTTACCTTATGTGAATAATGAAAATGGCGTCGCATCTACCGAAATTTGTGTGGTTGCACTAAAATGCTAATCTTTTACAAATCACTTCATGCCAGTTTTAATTTTGTTCATTGCCATCTTCATGGTGTTGCAATTTTAGCGTCCAGCAGTGTATTTAGGGCAAAATCACCGAAGCGCCGTCTCTGAGATTGAATATCGTGTTCAAGCTGAACTTTAACACCTTTGGTTATCCTTAGATGTGGAACGAGTTCAAATGCTGGTGCGTTGAAATTAACAAACGGAAAATTTTTGAATAAGTGACACCAACCAGCTACACATGTTTGAATGAAGTTTCAGAAAATTATTTACTTTGTTACCGTTTTGTCTATTTTTGCACGTTTATTTGGCATGTATTAGTTATAGCGGACGAGTTTGTAATTTTGACGTCCGTCATCAATTTGCACAGCGAAAGCTTCACAGTGAACATGGAGCATTTTTCATACCACTGATTTGCTAAACTGGCTGATACGCTTGCCGCTTTTGGGTATTTGCATCGCAGACTACGAGAAACTGTCTTTTGCTGTTATACTTCTTTCAGATATTTGCTTTATATTTAGAGGTTTGCAGTCATTTATATTTTGTCAACACAAAAAATTATATGCTTAAGAACACAAAACTGACTTCAGAGAGCACATTAGCTTTGTGTCTCTAGTATCCGTTTGCACATCCAGATTTGCTAAGCTTTGTGTAGCAATATTACGAACTCATAATACAGACGTTTTTATGAAAGTTGAGTATTTTTAGAAAAAGTTGCTTGTGACTAAAATGACCTTCATACCGGTTGATAATACGAAAAGAATTATGACCACGCAACTGCAAACGGTCTCTACCCGTAAACCTTCAATATTCTGCTTTCACGTGATTTGTATGGTAGTTTCCAAAATATCAAACTAAAACCCCCCTTACGTAACGACTACTGTTCGCATTGTTCTCACTACTTTGATATTGCACCTTGAATACGATGGTGACTATATCATCAAACTAGTCCTTGTCTATTAAGCCCCTCAGCATTGGAGAATGACACAATGTGTTCACTGCACAAGCGTCTAATGTGTTTTCTATAATGACCTCGTCGTCGACTGGACGTTAAACACTAGTCTTCCTTTCTCCTTCCTTCTTCCTAATGTAAGTGCAGCCGTCTCTGTTGGAGAAGCTAAAGAGTGATTCGTTCAGAAATCTTACATTTTAAAATCAGCAAGCCAGTGCCTATTGTACCAAACAGTTGGTGACTGTGAAGTCACGGGCTAACCTCTCGAAAAGACACACTCAGTCTTCATTCAAATTAACTACCTGATTACTGACGTCTTTGATTTCTCGAGAAGAGTGCTACTGAACTAGTATTTCAAATTGTCTCCAGATAGTGAAACACGCTTCGTAATTAATAAATATTAAAGTATAGTGACAGGTTGCAAAGTTTATGGTGTAAGCTTACTCTCGAGTAAGCAACCTGCGTAAATATGTTCATGTGTAAAACGTATGTTGTTGCTGGCAGTCTTCTGGAGAGTGTTACAGTCGCGATAATGTTAAGTCTCCTTCAGAGCTTTACAGTCATGATAACGACAACTTAAGACTGATTTTCCCTATATTATCTTCTCGTGAGCTGCGGCTGTTGTCACTGGTTTGTTGACTGTTGCTCTAGATACGACAAACTTATCACACGGCAAGTATCCATACCTATCTACAGCCAAGTTCACGACGAGAGTGTCATAAACGTGCAAGAGAACGACAGTCTACGTTAAGATAACAAATGATAAAAGAAGGTAAAACAGTGTAACCTCTTGTCGTCGACAAGGTCGGTAGAGATGAAATACTGTTGTAGTTGTAGAGAAACCATACTATAAAATCACAATGCTCCCCATTTTAGTCTGCACGGATACGTAACTTTTAACGCAGCTTGTCTCTGTTCTTGGTACGGTTAGACTACAGTGGACTCTGTGGCTTAATGCTACCTCGCAAAACGTTTGTGAGCAAAAATAGTTTTTTCTGTTGTAATAAACATCTGTATTCGAAATAGCCCAGTTTGTAGTGCAGTACTTTTTATATCTCTGACCGGTCGGGACTGGTTTCTTGCATCAGTGTTAGCTCAGCATGATATACGACGTCATTCTGCGTGGACCAATTTCGTAATAGGTCCTCGAGCAAACATTGATTTTTTACACTGCTAGTGGAGCGGTGGTAAAGCAATCTAAGCGTGCTCGAGTACGGTCAATTTGCGGTGACGCCATGGCGTCTCCCTTTGTAATTACGCCCAGCGAAATTGGGCACAAAGAACGCAAGTCAACAACGTTAGTCACTGCAGGTGGGGAAAAAAAAGATCGGCGTCTGTTGGTAACCGCAGCGGTTTTCTGACGACCGCGATCATGTGTAACTTGACATCAGTATGCGGCAGCGGCTTTGGCGGCGGCTAAATGTTGGAATTATTTATGCAGGATCAGTATACAAGTTGGAGAGGTCGTAGACAAGCGGCTTCCGTGATAACATCGTTTAGTGGAAGTGTAGCAACTTTTCTTGTCGATGTTTTCGAATGAATAACTTTCGTGGTTGCCGCTTCCGACAACAGTAAACCGTTGTCTGTGGTCTGACACAGGTCAGTAATCACCGTGGCAGTTGATAAATGTTGAACCTTCTTGCAGGCTAGCCTGACAGCACCGGTTCAAAGACGCACATTGATGTATATATACACTATATATCGGTATATACCGACGTATTGACCAACGAATAGCTAGAAAACAGATTCAGTGTCCCACGAGAGGTGCTCACACGAAGCGTGCAGAAGAAAACAACTTATTTGGTTCGTAAGATTTAACATCATCGTTACAGTCGTAGTATTGCGCGGAGAAGTTCTAACACGTTTGAAGAAATCGTGAAGAATAAAATACCGTGATTGCCAATTTTTTTTCATAAAGACAGCTACGACAAAAAATGTTTACATTTTATCATTGTACGCGATTAAATCGTCACTCTCAGGATTTAAGACTTATTATCGCTCGTAGAGATGTGGACATACAGCTTCACTTAGTTGTCTAGTGTTTTATTAACGGGTTTGTTTTGTAACAATACTGTGTAACCTACACGTCTCATGAAAACATTTTCCTGCTTTCATGATTCATATCAGTGGCAAAATGATTACTGCATCGTTTAATGGGCACAACGATGACACAATCCAAAACATTTCGTCAGGTATTATTACAGATTCCAACATCACAAAATAGACGTATTTAATTTTCAGTCCGGAACCGCGCAGCTGCTACGGTCGCAGGTTCGAATCCTGCCTCGGGCATGGATGTGTGTGATGTCCTTAGGTTAATTAGGGACTGATGACCTCAGATGTTAAGTCCCATAGTGCTCAGAGCCATTTTAACCATTTGAAGAGTTCAGCAGCGGCCGCTAGAGGAAGAGACAACGGCTTGCGCCTCGCAATTGCTGGGCTCGGCAGTGTCACGTCTCTGCCGGAATCGTCACCATATAATCACAGCCGCGTGGTCTAGGGCGCCTTGAAACGGTTCACTCGGCCCCACCCGTCGGAGGTTCAAGTCCAACCTCGGGCATGGGTGTGTGTGTTGTCCTTAGCGTAAGTTGGTTTAAGTTAGATTAAGTAGTGTGTAGGCCTATGGACCGATGACCTCAGCAGTTTGGTTCCATAGGAATTTACCACAAATTTCCAAAATTTTACAGAATTACAAACCAAGTATATAGGAGGCCACCGATAGCGCTCCTAGAGAGAGTTTATCGGGAGCACCGTTATCGCGTGGACAGCAGGCAAGTGAAAACACAATTACTGACACTGACACCTACAAGGGGTGTTGGTTGGGTTGGGTTGGGTTGTTTTGGGGGGAAGAGACCAAACTGCGAGGTCATCGGTCTCATCGGATTAGGGAAGGACGGGGAAGGAAGCCGGCCGTGCCCTTTCAGGGGAACCATCACTGACACCTACATCTAACTAATAATATCTGTCCGGAGTTCACATGTCCCTAGTTTACTCCTGACCGCAGTTCACATATTTAAGAGAGGACTGTCTGCAGTTCACAAGTTGTTGTTATCGGTAACATGTGGTGACTTTACGGCGAACAAGTACAGTGGTGACTAAGGAAAACGCATCGCACTGTGAATGCTTTCAGGACACTTTTGCGTATACTATCAAGTGGTTCTGCGTGTCCACGTGAAATATCACGACTAGCCGACAGAAGCCCCCTCACTTCCAGGTGCAATAATATTGTGGTCGACTAATGCTATTGTTTCTTCGTATGTTTGTGAGTCAAGCGAGATATTGAGTGTGGTCGTCGCTCAGGTAAATGTCGCTGTCTTTTATGGTTGACTTCTCTTAGAGTAATTTATGATAAGATTCAGTGAAGAGAGATTTTACGTCAAAAATGAAGAGGAGTAACTTCAGTCGTAGCATTATTTTTTTTACTATTTTCTGAGAAAGGTAACATACTTTTTGATGAATGACCCTAAAGAAATAAAAATGAGCTAAGAAAATCAGCAAGAAAATTAATTACCATTTTTTACAGGAACGCGTTGATAAGAGTCAGTCGTGAGGTGTATGTTGTATGGAAACCATAAACCGTACTAACAAGCCGTCTACACGACGCCGCCATTGTCCTTTCACACTGTCAGAGTGAGGTAATGCCTCATTGTCACGCCTGAAAATACCGGCGGTCCGTCACGCGGTGGTCCCACTTTTTCCAGTAATTGCGCCAGGTGTGAAATGGCCGCGTCAGCAGAGGAGACAGGCAATCCCTGTAGCTCGTCTCGGCTTCGCTGAGGTTCTAGCTGCTGTGCCTTACCCAGAGGTAGTTCATCTACTCGAGTTAACTGCTCTTATGACAGTTACCTAGTACGATGAGCTGTGGTGTAGACAGCGCATTCGTGTTTGTGTGCTGGGTTCGGTTCCAGTCTGTTTGTCCAGATGTATACCGCGGCCAAACATCGTGGGAAAGCGCTGGATCTACACGGAGTACTCTATGGCACTGGCACTTTACTTAGCTTGCACTTACCACAAATCTCCTGCCTAGAGCGAAGTCCCAAACGCCTGGAAAAGAGGACCAGTGACCCCTGTGTTGCAGCTCCGCAAAATTACACACCAATATCTTTACTATCTGCTGCAGAATTATTGAAAATATTCTCGAGTCGAATACAGTCCCTTGAGATAAAAATCCTCTATCCAGAAATCAGCATGGATTTGGAAAGCAAAACTCAGTTTGCCCCTTTCTCGCACGATATCCCTCGAACCATGGATGAAGGAGAACAGGCACATTTCATTTTCCTAGATTTCGGGAAAGCGTTTGACATGGTGTCCCACTGCAGGCTGTTAATGTAGGTAAGAACATACGGAACAGGTTCTAGATATGTGAGTAGCTCGTACACTTCTTATGTAATAGATCCCAACACATTTTCCTTGATGGCGAGTGTTCATCAGAAACAAGGCTATCGTTAGGGGTGCACCAGGGAAGTGTGATAGGATAGCTCTTGTTTTCTATACACATAAATGACGTGGTAGGCGGGATGGGCAACAATTTGCGGTTGTTTGCTGACGATGCTGTGGTGTGCGGGAAGGTGTCTTCGTTGAATGACTGTAGGAGGATGCAAGATGACATAGACAAAATTCGTAGCTGGTGTGATAATGGCAGCTAGGTCTAAATGTAGAAAAATGTAAGTTAATGTAGAAGAGTGGGAAAAACAATAATGTTTTAATGCAGCATTAATAGTATGCTGCTTGACACAGTCACGTCCAGCAAATTCGTAGGGTTAACGGTGCAAAACGATATGAAGTGGATCGAGCACGCAGGGACTGAAGTAGGGAAGGCGAAGCGTCGACTTCGGTTTATTGGCAGAATTCTAGGAAAACGTGATTCATCTGTAAAGGAGACCCCATATAGAACACTAGTGCGACCCATTCTTGAGTATTGTTCGAGTGTTTGGATTAAATCAGGTAGGATTAAAGGAAGACATCGGTGCAACTCAGAGGCGGGCTGCTAGATTTGTTACCGGTAGAGTCGATCAACATGCGCTTGTTAAGGAGATGCTTCGGGAATTCAAATGGGAATCCCTGGAGGGAAGTCGACTTTCTTTTCACGAAACAAAATTGAGAATATTTAGAGAACCAGGATTTGAAGTTGACTGCAGAAGGATTCTACTGCCACCAACGCAAATTTCGCGTGAGGACCACGAAGACAAGACAAATTAGGACTCGCACTGAGACATATAGACAGTAGTTCTTCCCACACTCTATTTGCAAGTGGAACAAGAAAGGTTATGGCGTATGCATCTACATGTAGATGTAGATTAAATTAACCGCGAATCACTCTGCTACGAACCTTCAAAATTGCTGTAACACGTCGAGAGATGGTCTCTGAGAGGTGTCGGAATCGTTCTGAAGAGATGTTGAGCCACGCATCTTCCAGTGCCACCTGCCATGTTTCTTGTGCAGCGACTGTGTTCATCGAGCGCCCACGACAACCCATAATTGCTCGATTGGGTTAAGACCGGGTTATTTAGCCAAAAAGAGTGTGTTTAAGTCTCCTGTATGCAACCAAAGAGCTCTTGCGTGATCAAATTTTCCTCCTGAAAGATGGCATCTCCATCAGGGGACTGTACTGATAGAAAGTGAAACAAGGAAGAGAAAAAGTCTACACAAAATGCACCTGTCAATGATCACTGCAGCCAGTCAATATGGCCTAACTGGGACCATGTAAATACATCCCAAATCATATCTGAGCCAACTCCTGAATGAAAACAACCCTGTTGATATGCAAGATCCAGAGCTTCACGGGATCTTCGCCACATTATCACTCGCGAATCAGTTCAATAAACTGAAAGCGGGATTCATCGGACCATGCTAAACGCCGCCACTGTTCCATGGCCCAGTGACGATGTACGCAGGCCCATCGATCATAATGAAACCTGTGCGTTGGACTTGTCTCCGTACAGAAGTGGGTTTCCGACGCCCCATATTCAAGCCGGCGGCGATCTGAATCACGGAGATCGTCAATCGCCCCGAATGGATCTGCAGAGACGACGAGACGTCCGTTCGTCAAACACTTGTGGCCGTCCTGCGCAGGAGTATGGAGTCATTGTCTCTGAAATTTGAAGAGTCACCAGTCACCCGAAACACTGTTGACATCGGGAGCCATAAAACCTGTGTGATCCCCGGTTTGCCATGATCCATGTGTCTTGCACCGATCAACAGCCTGTGTTCAGAGTTGGTTAACACGCGACTTGCTGCCCTGTTCACTATACACCTGTATGCAGGAGACCGTCAAATATTGTTTTTACACTCGCACTACACGCCACAACATTTGGGCGTTATACATGTTACGTCTTCAAATAGGAGAGCTTTCGTGTGGCTTCTAGTCAATCAGTTTAGGATTTCTGTAGTCTGCTTCAAAATAATGCCACAGCGACTCCTTCAAAAGACTGTTGCCGAATAGTTCCCTTTTCATAGCCCAGTCGTGACTGTGACCTTGATTTCTATGAGCGTTAAGTTTTTTTAAAAAGTGCTCGCAAAGATTAAAAATGTATACGATGTGTAAGCACTTACTAGTATTTACGTACGACTCACGATTAAATAAATGGAACGCTAATTCCCCTCAATCTACGCTGATCGTGCGAGTACACACCGAGCTGATCGTGCGTGACTCCCCAGAAGACAAGAACTTCAACTGGAATACCTGCTTTTTACGGAAATTATGGAACAAAGCGTGGAATTCGAATAGGTCTCAGAATCGATTAAAAGCTTCATCTTGATTCACGCTTATCTAAGTTCCGCAGAGGCTGCTTCGAAATGCTATGAGATTAGTACCTCTGCTTGGGACGAAGTGCAGTGAATGAGAACGGAAAAAATATGTGAATTTCTATAAAAAATATAGTTTTTACTGTCATGCCGCCAACTTTCCACCTCGATCTCTTGTTACCTAACTGCTTCTAAGAGTGACATTAATTTTCTTGTAATATTATATTAAATAGATTAAGCATCATCTGAAATTTATGTTCTGTTATGAGAATATACCATATTTGTCTTGATACTGTATTTTATTACACTGGGGTGAAAAAAGCAATGGGATACCTCCTGACATTGTTTGGGACCTCCTTTTACCCGGCGTAGTGCAGCATACGAGTATCTACGTGGCATATACTCAACAAGTCGCCGGAGGTTCCATTCAGAAATATTGATACACATTATCTGTATAGCCGTCCATAATTGAGAAAATGTTGCCAGTGCAGCATGTTCTTCACGAACTGACCTGTGGATTATGTTACATAAATGTTCGATGGGATTCATGTCGAGCGATCCGTGTGCCCGGATCATTCGCCTGGATTGTCCAGAATGTTCATCGAAACAATCGCAAACAGTTGTGACCCGGTGACATGATATCGTTGTTTGGGAACATGAAGTCTACAAATGGCTGCAGACCGTCTCCAAGTAACCTAACACAACCATTTCCAGTCCATGATCGGTTTAGTTGGGCCAGAGGACTCAGTCCATTCCAAGTGATCACAGCCCACACCATGATAGAGCCAACAGCTTGCACACTGCCTTGTAGACAGCTTGAGTTCACAGCTTTGCGGGATCTGTGCCACACTCGAACGCTACCATCAGCGCTTATCAACTGAAATCGGGCGTCATCTGATCATGACACAGTTTTCCAGTTGTGTAGAGTTCAAACGATATGGTCAGGAATCCAGGAGAGGAGCTGCAGGCAATAACATGCTGTTAGCAAAGCCATGCCAAATTTTGCCGGACTGTCTTAACGGATACATTCGTCGTACGCCCCACAACTGATTTCTGTGGTTATTTCACGCAGGGTTGGTTGTCTGTTAGCGCTGGCAACTCTGTAAAAACGCCATTGCTCTCGGTCGTTAGAGATCGTAATGTCCAGAAAGTTGCTGCACGTCTTGCAGAACACATTGAATTTGAAACATGTTCAAATGTGTGTGAAATCTTATGGGACTTAACTGCTAAGGTCATCAGTCCCTAAGCTTACCCACTACTTAACCTAAATTATCCTAAGGACAAACACACACACCCATGCCCGAGGGAGGACTCGAAAACTCCGCCGGGCCAGCCGCACAGTCCATGACTGCAGCGCCTCAGACCGCTCGGCTAATCCCGCGCGGCACATTGAATTTTGCAGGCAGTGTGTAGTCGAGGGGAGCACTATCCTGCTGGAATGTCACATCACTTTCCTGTTGCAATAACGGCAAAAGAACGGTTCTAACAACATTCTGCACGTGCCGAGCGCTGGTTAGGATGCCATTCAGAAACACCAAAGTCGAGCGAGAGTTACAGCTTATCGCACCCTACACGATAGGGCCTGCGATGGAGCCAGTATGTCTTGGGCGAATTTACTCTACGAGACAGCGCTCAAGATGTCTGTGTCGTACAGACAAACGACTATCACTTGCGTGTGTGCAGAATCTGCTTTCATCACTGAAGATCACGGCGCGCCATTCCAAGTGTTCCTGTGTGGCAATAATGGAGCCGCGCACGTCGATGCTGTGGCGTAAATGGAAGATGGGCTAGAAGTGTGCATGCCCGTAGTCCCACCGCCAATAACTGATTCACAGCAGTTCATATTTGGGCTCACAGAACCTTTATCTGTGTTGCGGTAGCCGTACGATCTGCCAGTGTGAAACACCCCCGTTTTTGCCCTTTATTGGGTTTTGTGTGATTTACCAAAGCCGACAAACAGTTAATTATTAATAATATATGACCGTGTGCTTAAATGGATGAAAGGCTATCGGTTTTTCAGCCATGGTTTCGGGGGTATTTCAACCGATTGCGACTGTTCTGAGGCGGAATAGTTAATGACTGAAAGTTTGTCTATTATTAAAGACCATAATGGTTACGATGTACAAACTGATATGTATTTTCAACTAACACACAATTCTGAGGCAGTTGCTACATTCACTTTACACTTTTAATTACTGTTATGTCTTTTATTGGTTGCTGATTTTAAGTACTTCGTTACTCGCAATGATGATGGTTAACATTCACAACAATCCTCACTGCAATCCATGGTTGTTGCTGGCCGACGCTGTTGACGCGAATCACGTCGAAGGCGAAGCCAACAGGCTAATACTTCGATCACAGCAGGAAACCAGGAATTTCCAGCCACCAGACTGCTGCGCGCGAATCACGTAATTCGGCACTTGTCACTTTTGGTTTCATATCACTCGCGAATCGGTATCGATGAGGGTCAACCCCACGACGATCAGGGTGAGGCGCTCATTTGTCATACTCCGGTGTATTTACCGTTTACTACTCACTAGACCACCGTTCTTGCCCGTCTCTCCAGTACTAATGCTCACTCGACACTCATCTCGCTGCTTCCTGCAGCGCTCGACAATCGACTCCTGTCTGCTATCGACCTGGGTGTCGGATACTAGTATGTATGTTCGTGGGATCACGGATCCCTTACAAGTGCTGCCCTTACAATACGAAGATCCTCGTGAGCGTCTCTGCTATATGAAGCCCGTCTACCAGTGTGAGAATGTTCACGAGACCACTGATACCGCCTTCGTTGGGCAGCTCACGCAGCACGTCCAACTTGTGTGGCAATTCTCCGAAAGAACCATCCCCCCACTCGGAAGGTCACAATCTGACCCCTGTCAAACTCGCTCATTTGGCTGTGAGAAGCACGAGTGCGTCTCCGTGGCATGGTTGCTTTCTTGCTTCACACATTTTCACAACTCTGAGCCTTCTGGCTGTGACCACTGCCTATTAAAGGGTAAACACAGACGACACTCTGGTAGCTTCACTACTAAGTTGCCCCCCCCCCCCCCCCAGAAATCATCAACTATCCCACTGGTGGCATAATCCGTCATCGGATCCATATCACCGTCGTCTTTCCACGTGTACTATTTTTTTTTCCTGGAGTGTGTATAAGCGGCTGTCACCAACAAGTCGTGTATGGAAGTCTGTAAGAGCCACCACGACGGTACGTCAGTATGCCCACCTCAACGATCGCTGTCGTCGTGGTGGCTGTACAAGAGCAAAGTGTGTTGCAGATGAATCAGAAAACAAGACATGATTTGTTCGCGTACTGTGTTCAAAGAAGATTGAGAAACCCCTATGGTAATTCACAGTTAGAGAAGCGTACTAGGCTCTAGTGAAGACGTGGACCAAAAGTGCAGCCTACGAGCAACCGATAGTAGCGGTGAAACGCAGTGTTTGGTGCTGCAGGTTTCCTGACTTTCCTAGGATACGGCGACACGACGCTGCCGCAGTACCGCCGCCCAGGCAAGGGCACGCGTGGCATAGCACGCCGGCCACTTTTCTTGCGTCGTGGGCGGCGAAGCGGCGCGGCCACCGCAGGCGGTCGACGGGTGCGGCGACAGCAGGCGCAGCGTTAATTAGCAGCCGCCCTGGGCGGTCCGGCGGGCGGAGCTGGGGCAGCCCTGGCAATCCCCACGGTGCGCGAGCCTTCGACATGTCATCTTCCACGCTCAGCAGGCGGCTTCACTGCAATCTCGCTCGGTACACACTTCACGGCAGACAGCTGTTTCGAACGAGGCGTCGGATTTTCCCCGCACCACGAGCCAAAGAATTGAGGTTCTTGTATAGCGGATTGAAGGGATGGCGTGAAACGTGGAATATTGTCACTTAATAACTTTAATTTTCCGTTCATTTTCGTGACTAATTTATACAGGGTGTTCGGAAATTCCCGTTACAAACTTCTAGGATTTGTAGAGGAGGATGAATACATAATAGATACGAATATAATATTCTGAACAGGACTCACGTCCGGAAACGTCATCCAACGACGCTACAGAGCGTCAAAGTTATAGGTGCCGGCGGCTGTAAATAAGTGTATATAAAGGCTGCTCCCGTGATGAAGTTACAGAGTTTCGCGGATGTGGAGACGGATAAATTTATCAGATTGACGTAATTGTCCCTGTACGGGAAACGAACGAGTCGAAATTTATAAGCAATAACCGTTCTGACATGTCTAACAGTGGAGTACATGTACCAGTACTGCCGGCCGGAGTGGACGAGCGGTTCTAGGCGCTACAGTCTGAAACCGCGCAACCGCTACGGTCGCAGGTTCGAATCCTGCCTCGGGCATGGATGTGTGTGATGTCCTTAGGTTAGTTAGGTTTAAGTAGTTCTGAGTTCTAGGGGACTGATGACCTCAGAAGTTAAGTCCCACAGTGCTCGGAGCCATTTTTTGTACCAGTACTGCTGTTGCTAAAGTTGTAGCGAAGGAAAATCGTCAAAGGTGTTAGAACGGACCAAAACAAAACCAAAAAGAGTCTAGTAAATGTGGGATCTAAAACGCATACCTTAAGAGCGAAGGTGAATAACTGCTCATAACTCCTCAGGTATGTATTTTAAAGGCCATGTTTACTGTACATTTTTTCTTATTTTGGTACATACTGCTCCCTGTGAAAGTTGCAGACCCTACATTCAAGCAACAATAGTACCGCTACATGTATTCCACTGAGAGAGGTATCCGAATGACTTTCGCTTGTAACTTTCGATTCTTTCTTTACCCAACCAGGGACCGTTATCTCAAATTCAGACATTTATCCGTCTCTATCATCCTTGAAAGTTTGCAACATCATCACGGAATACCCTGCACGTATGTACTCACTCCCCTCTACAAGTCCTAGAAGTTTGTAACAGATATTTCCGAACGCCTTGAATAAATAATAATTCTACGTTTTTTTTATTTCTGAGTCTACCACGACTGCAACAATCAGGTTAAGAAATGTGGTACTAAAAGCCTAGTCCTAGCATTATAAGTTTATATTTTTATCGGCATTCCACGCGTTTTGGTGTATAAAGACCACGCTTAACAATTATTTTCTGATGTTTGATGGTAAATGTATACCAGTTTTCTGCTTGGAAATCAGGAAATAAAATGGCTATTAGTTTCACGAAAATGGCTCATACATAATCACGTGCACGTAACTACATATTGACGATGATGATAGTGATGTTTGGTTTGTGGGGCGCTCAACTGCGCGGTTATCAGCGCCCGTACAAAGTCCCAACAATTGCTCAGTCCAATCTCGACACTTTCATGAATGATGATGAAATGATGAGGACAACACAAACACCCAGTCATCTTGAGGCAGGTGAAAATTCCTGACCCCGTCGGGAATCGAACCCGGCACCCCGTGCTAGGAAAGTGAGAACGCGACCGCGAGAAACTACATACTGAGCAAGTCACCAACCATATACTGGGTGTCTATCGTCAGGCCCATTTTTTGTGCTGTTTCGGCAAATACTTGCAATTTATTTTTTGCAAAGTGTAGCTGCTGTCAGCCCAGACGGATGACATGTTTAAAGCGACGCCAAGCGATAACGCAGTGCGTCAGTTTGTTTCTCGTTTCAAACAAAATGATTTTTAAATTGGAATGTTTCGTGCCCATTCGATAGAGCGCTGCCAGATTAGTCTAGCGCGATATTAATTTTACCGGTACGTATTAACAGGAAAAGTTAAACACGAGGAAGAAGCGGTGTTCCAGCAGCCACTGAGCAGCGCCTCTGCAGAGCGGTGCTGTCGCTACTGGAGTACTAGATTATTCCTGGTGGTTTACTGTCCCTGTTAATACACATCGGTGAAATTAATATCGCACTAGATAATACTGGACACGTAAAATACCACCGTAAAAATCATTTTGTTTGTAAAGGGAAACAAACCGACACTTTCCATCGACACTGGGGGTTGAATGAAAGACATGATGAGTAGCATATGTTTGAGCTGATTCCAGCTACACGTTGCAATGGCGAGGTGATTAAAGACAGTCTTAAAATACAAACATAAAGGTAGACACTGAGGCAATGAGTACTTTGCACATTTCAAAACACGAGTGTTATTTAGCTATATCTTTATAAGTGTGACGAGAATGTACAAAGTATACATGCGTGCGAAATACGAGGGTTGGAACTTAAATAGTGGCAACTACACTCCTGGAAATTGAAATAAGAACACCGTGAATTCATTGTCCCAGGAAGAGGAAACTTTATTGACACATTCCTGGGGTCAGATACATCACATGATCACACTGACAGAACCACAGGCACATAGACACAGGCAACAGAGCATGCACAATGTCGGCACTAGTACAGTGTATATCCACCTTTCGCAGCAATGCAGGCTGCTATTCTCCCATGGAGACGATCGTAGAGATGCTGGATGTAGTCCTGTGGAACGGCTTGCCATGCCATTTCCACCTGGCGCCTCAGTTGGACCAGCGTTCGTGCTGGACGTGCAGACCGCGTGAGACGACGCTTCATCCAGTCCCAAACATGCTCAATGGGGGACAGATCCGGAGATCTTGCTGGCCAGGGTAGTTGACTTACACCTTCGAGAGCGCGTTTGGTGGCACGGGATACATGCGGACGTGCATTGTCCTGTTGGAACAGCAAGTTCCCTTGCCGGTCTAGGAATGGTAGAACGATGGGTTCGATGACGGTTTGGATGTACCGTGCACTATTCAGTGTCCCCTCGACGATCACCAGTGGTGTACGGCCAGTGTAGGAGATCGCTCCCCACACCATGATGCCGGGTGTTGGCCCTGTGTGCCTCGGTCGTATGCAGTCCTGATTGTGGCGCTCACCTGCACGGCGCCAAACACGCATACGACAATCATTGGCACCAAGGCAGAAGCGACTCTCATCGCTGAAGACGACACGTCTCCATTCGTCCCTACATTCACGCCTGTCGCGACACCACTGGAGGCGGGCTGCACGATGTTGGGGCGTGAGCGGAAGACGGCCTAACGGTGTGCGGGACCGTAGCCCAGCTTCATGGAGACGGTTGCGAATGGTCCTCGCCGATACCCCAGGAGCAACAGTGTCCCTAATTTGCTGGGAAGTGGCGGTGCGGTCCCCTACGGCATTGCGTAGGATCCTACGGTCTTGGCGTGCATCCGTGCGTCGCTGCGGTCCGGTCCCAGGTCGACGGTCACGTGCACCTTCCGCCGACCACTGGCGACAACATCGATGTACTGTGGAGACCTCACGCTCCACGTGTTGAGCAATTCGGCGGTACGTCCACCCGGCCTCCCGCATGCCCACTATACGCCCTCACTCAAAGTCCGTCAACTGCTCATACGGTTCACGTCCACGCTGCCGCGGCATGCTACCAGTGTTGAAGACTGCGATGGAGCTCCGTATGCCATGGCAAACTGGCTGACACTGACGGCGGCGGTGCACAAATGCTGCGCAGCTAGCGCCATTCGACGGCCAACACCGCGGTTCCTGGTGTGTCCGCTGTGCCGTCCGTGTGATCATTGCTTGTACAGCCCTCTCGCAGAGTCCGGAGCAAGTATGGTGGGTCTGACACACCGGTGTCAATGTGTTCTTTTTTCCATTTCCAGGAGTGTATTTATTCACAACCGATACGAAAGAGTTACACGTTTGCACCTTTTACTATCCTTCAGAGTAGTCACCAGCGTTGTGTACAATCCGTTGCCAGCGATGTGGAAGGCGTAGTATACCGTTAGCAGAGCCTGTTCTGTCGATGGTGCGAATGGACCGGTCTACTGCCTGTCGATCTCTGGAACAGTTCTGAAGAGAATGCCACGAAGTGGTTCCTTCATCTTCGGACTCAAATCAAAGTCACAAGGACTTAAATCAGGGGAGTATGGTTGATGGTACAGTACTTCCCAGTTCCATCGACCGAACAGAGCAGCCGCAGCTTGCGCTGTATGCGCCCGCGCATTGCCGCACAAAATGATGGGTGGGTTGCGCAGAAAGTGTCGCCGCTTCTTTCGCAAAGCTGGTCGCAGGTGATGCTGAAAAAACGAACAGTAATACTGTGGATTACGGTCTGCCGTGGGGGAACGTATTGCGTTAAGATAACGTCATCGCTGGCAACGGGTTCTACACAACACTGGTGACTACTTTGAAAGCCAGTGCCAGGTGCAAACGTGTAACTCTTTTGTATCGGCTGTGAATTAATAGTTGCCACTATTTAAGTTCCAACCCTCGCAAATGGAGTACACTCACGTTTGCACGCCGTGTCGATGTTTCCTTTTGACAGAGAAGGAATTCGTGCATCATTGGAGATTTCCCTATGTGAAGCCGGATTAGAATACATTGATTCCAAAGTACTGACGGAAAGGCAATATCCCACTGGCACCTGGTGAATTTCACTAATATTTGCTGTTATATATTCCTTGGCACTCTACCGCTCACTAACCCACCAATCTGCTGCATCAGCGATATCAATGAGTGCAAAGGTACAGCACATTGTCACAGTATCTTTACTATTTAGCTGCATCATGTGCATATTTATATTGATCCAAGGGATTCTGAATATTTTGGAGTTCCTTATATGTTGCGGACAAGTCCTTGCATCCATTCAGGGCGTAACAGCACATGAGCAATTATAGTACAGAACGAGCAATTATAGTACAGAACTCAGTGCTCTCGAGGTCGACGAAATACCTATCAAAGATGATAGAATTGCATTGAAAATATGTTGAAGACATCTCACGGGCAGGCGCTTCACTGCTTAGACCAGTCAGAATAAATAACAAACCGTGTGAAACATCGATTTAGAAGCACAGATTCCGTTTAATAATTTCTTTTATTAGAATTATCCAACAATTGCCACCGGCTTTTGAAGGATTCGAGGTTGAAAATAATTGGAAAAATCGGAAAGTGCCTCGAAGACATGCCGCGCGTTTGTCTCAAACGACGTGATTGCTCGCGAATAATTTCTGAAACTTCGCTCATTTAGTTTTACAGAAAGGTTAACTGAAGCAAATTCGGAACAATTGTAACAAGAGACCAGTCGGCGGACTTTGCCGCGATGCTGGGCATTAAGGGCGCTTCAATGCGAGCAGTGTTTATGATTTTAATGAATAAATACATTTATGAGCCATACATCGTGAACTACGACGGCATGCTGAAAAGTGTCAAACATATTATTCGGTCAACGTTCCCGCTTCGCTGGCACAAGTTGGCCGGCCGCGGTGGCCGTGCGGTTCTAGGCGCTTCAGTCCGGACCCGCGCGACTGCTACGGTCGCAGGTTCGAATCCTGCCTCGGGCATGGGTGTTTGTGACGTCCTTAGGTTAGTTAGGTTTAACTAGTTCTAAGTTCTAGGGGACTGATGACCTCAGTCCCATAGCGCTCAGAGCCATTTGACACAAGTTGCAACTCTCTGCCGCTAGAGGGCTCCGAACTGTATCTTGCAACATGGCGGTGTATAACGTAACGTAGTCGGTGCGTGACAAACGGCGTGCTGTAAGCCCTCAGAAAAATGAAAGTACGAGTTCGGAAAGTTCGTCCACATATGGAGTACCTCCTCCTTCAGCACGACAATGTCAGATCACACACGAGCGCTGCGTTATCTGTGACAATCCGGCGACTTGGGTTCGTTGTCATTGACCATCCTTGGCCCCATCCGATTGTCGTCTTTCACCCACGAAGACTTCATTTTGATAGTAATGAATTGATGCAGCAGAGGTGAAACTGTCTCTCCGTCAACAAAGTCAAACATTCTACAGTGAAGACATCAACAAACTGATCCCCCGTTGGGAGAAATGTGTTCGTCGCCTCTGTCACTACGTGTGTAGAGATGAAGACTGAACCTGTCGAATATTAATTAAAAATGCCTTAAGAGTTTTCACATAAAAAATTCGGAGGCATTACTTTTCAGCACATCCACGTACATTGAAGCCAGTGCTGCGCAGAGGATTTGTACACTCGGACCAGTCGTGCTCTGCTTTCTTTCATATACGTGCTAAGGACTGTTTTGGAGTGTAATGTTTCGAGCACTCATGCCATTACATTTGTTAAGGTTTGGAAATCAAGTTCACTTGTCATCGAGCAAACAAGGCCGAACCCTGGTGCGAGTTTTCAAACTATGATCAGCGTCGCCTTACCCACATTCCTAGCTGATTAACAACAGAAAAAGCATAGTTCACATCAGTAAAAATAGTCTCCCTTAGGTGAATCTGTAACATATGCTTTTGTCCATTCCACAGGTCAGTTTAACTGACATGTTGGCTCAGAAAATAATTAACACTGTATTACACTCCTTACTGAGAATTTTGTTTCTTTACTAGCTCATACCTACACCGGTGTCAGTACAGTAAGTGAGAAATTGGGAAGTTCGGACGCGCTGTATAAGAATGTCTAGACGTCCACAAAAACATCAGTTATGAATTTGCCGGAAAATATTTTGTCTCTATATACAGTTATAGTCTTATTGCGTTACGACCTAGCGGAGGTTTCTCCATAGTTTCCAGCGGATCAAGATGTCGAATGTAGAGCGAGATCTCATGGGCTCCTCGTGTAATTCTGGAGATAAGATTGTATTGTTTTATATTACTGAGAACATCTCTTATGCGACATGTATAGTCAATCGCTGGATCGGTAAGTAATGTGGTTTTTCATGGGAGAAAAAATATTTTCAAGGCTGATGAACACGAACACGGAGAATTCCGGAGTGACAGGACGGTGAGAGGCGACAGAACGAGAACGTCATCACAGGAAAGCCGGCCACGACCTCGAGCCGCGTTGCTATCAAAGCGCTCGGGATTAGTGGCTGACGCTGAGCTCGGCGGATCCATGTCACGGCCGCTGCGATGCCGAGCCGAGCTGAAGTGAGCTGCTCCGGCGTGAAACCTCGCGCCCGCCGGCTGCACGCGTTGCGACATCTGCCGATCCGCCGCGTTTTGTCGCGTTTCGTTCCGGCCTTCGCCTCATCACCGCTCACGTCGCGCGCGACCTCTGCACTTGAGACTCGGGAAACACTTTCGCTCATCTCAGAACAGTTTCCATATTGACGTTATTTTATCTGTGCGGGATCTTTTCGAACTCCGTGCAGTTATTCGATAGAAGACTGTTGAGGGAGACCGCTGCCAGCCACAAATTATGAAATAAAATCTTTATTTTAGTGCCAAACCGGTTTCTGGCCATTATGCTCATCTACACATGACTGCACTTGTTTCGTTAGACTGGCACCCGCTAGTCGTTTGTTCCAGTACCGAAAGAATATCTATGCAATTAGTGCCACAATGTGTTTATCAGTTACTAATACAATATTTCAGTCTTTGCAAATGTGCATGCGCTAACTGCCTTGCCGCTGTGGTAACACTGATTACCGTCATGTCATCGATGTTAAGCGCTGTCGGACTTGGTTAGCAGCTGGATGGGTGATCGTTGTGATCTGCCGAGTGCTGTTGGCAAGAGGGGTGCACTCAGCCTTTGTGAGGCCAGTTGAGGGGTTGATTGACCGATAAGTAGCGGCTCCACTCACGAAAACTGACAACGGTCTCGAGAGCGGTGTGCTGACCACAAGCCCTCCCACATCAGCTTACACTGGCGCCTATCGGCTGAGAATGACACGGCAGTTGGACGGTACCGCTGGGCCCTCCGAGGCCTGTTCGCCCGGAGTTTAGTTTAGTTTTTGATGTACATAGAATTGAAACTATAGAAATTGAATGAGTTGTGTACACTTACCGCTCAACAATTATTTTCATATTGTCTTTGAACTAAGAAGCATTATTACCGTGTGAAGTAATCATCTGGAGTGAACAACAGTTTATACACAATAACATACCAAATATTTGACCTTCGCCCCCCACAGAAACTACAGTACTGTGTCTACCCTATTCCTGTAATGGGATCTTGTACAGGTAATGTATTTATGCTGAAGAGGCGCCGAATGAAAATAAACTCGAGATCGTCGCTCGAATTGTAGGACCTATTTCTACTATCCCTCTTTTTAAATTCTGAATTTGCAGTTATGCTGTCTCATTTACTTCCTCCTGCTTGTGTGCCACATAGTGCCACTTAGATCGGCTAATGGAGAGCTATTCAAACTTTGCATTAGCTGCTTTCAGTGTATCAAATTATGCGTTTGCAATCCATTAAATATCGGGCATGCAGCCGTGAAAATTCTCCACAGATATTTCATCCGCCTATCTTCTGCTCATCCTTGGAGCGAGCCAATAGAAGGCGAAACGACCTCATCATGTGCTCCACTGCTGAAGCATTGCGCATTTGTGTCGGCACCACAGATGCTCTGTGTCACCCAAGAGTTACTTTGCAGATGCGCATTCTGCGGTAGGTGGAAAAGCGGGTCAGATGATTGAGTCATCACTCGATGTGTCTTCGACGACGGGAATTTCGTGATCACTTCTATGCTCTGCGATTTAATTTTATCAGGGGCTGGAAGATGTGATTAAACTACAATCGCGATTTAGTAAAAGATCAGCTGACTGGATTTCCACATCTTCCTTAAACACTGGGCCCCAAAACGATGAGACAGAATTTAAAAGCTTCACGTTACTGTAGCCCCCAGAGTGACCCTATCTCTGGCGTGTTCCACAACTTTCTGGTTGCTATTCAACACATCATCCACGAGAAGGTCCTGTTGTTTGGCCTTTGTGTGAAATGCCACAGCTCGTACAAATAATCTGGAACACATCTTCCGAAGCAACAGATCATTCTGCATACAACAGAGTAGGACAACTGTTTTCATAGGAGGGCAGAAGATCATTTTGCGGTGTTTCTCGAGGATCCGACCTGTCTGCTAGGAAAGCTCACCTGTATAGGTGCTTAAGTACTTCTTTGAAGCAAGGGCTTTATTCTTTGACCTTTGACCTTCCCCTTCTCGTTTCATAGATGATCAAAAAGGATTTTCTCTGGTGGTTCGGTATTCTGCATTGACACTATATCTCCTGTAAATTGTCCCCTCCCCCTCCCCCGGTAGCTAAGTAGTAAGCGCGACAGAATGTCACTCTCAAGGGCCCGGGTTCGATTCCCGGCTGGGTCGGAGATTCTCTTCGCTCAGGGACTGGGTATTGTGTTGTCCTACTCATCATTATTTTTCCCCATCGACGCGAAAGTCACCGAAGTGGCGTCAAATCGAAAGACTTGCACCCGGCGAACGGTCTCCCCTACGGGAGGCCCTAGTTACACGACATTTACATTTTCCTGTAAATTTAGAGAATTTGTAAGCACTATATTCATAGTATCTCGAATCATTTTTTCTTCATAGTGAAATTCCTCACGTAATCATTCAAGTAAAGAGAGGTGATTCAGCTAGGAGGTGCACTAGTTGAGACACAGCAGGCGCAATAATGAGGTGCCAGCCACCTAGATCTACGTTTCACGTAGTTTACCCACATCGATCGAAGCGTTGTTCGGGAGGACATGGCTAATTTCTTTCCCTATAGTTATCTAGTCCAGCTTATGCTACGCCTTCCGTGGCGTAAGTGACAGGAGTAGGGAACAGAACAGCCCTATATGCAGAGACTTTCGTACATAAGTGTTAAACTTGAGAGAGGGTGGCACGTCGACGTGTTTGAATGCACGCAGCAAGGACTTAGAAGCACCAGCTGCAATTTCCGTATAACTAACATCATCATTTGATTAAGACTTCGCACACTGTAATAAGATTTTACGTATCTTCAAAGGCAGTCAGAATAGCATATGTGTGTTTGTATTGTATACGTAAGCCTTTTGTAATAGAATTTACCGCAATCCAAAATTTTCATGCTAACGATTAGGCGCAATCTAATCGAGAGTTATCCATTGACTGGTAGCGGAATGCCATTAATAAACAGCTAACCAAAAAAACCTTGACAGTTTTAAATAGGCATCGTATCTGTTGTGTAAACACCCCCGAAAATTCCTTGAACATGCACTAGTGATTTTGTCTTGCTGTACTGTAGGTCACGAATATCTGGAAGGAAGGGTACTACTTCAGCACTGCAATGGTGTCGCGGACACTGTACCTAGGCAGGCAGCATCAGCCATATTACCCACAATATCTCAGATCATCATGCAAGACGTTCGTCCGTTATTATGCTGGAGAATGGATTATACAAGACGCAATTTGTAGAGCACTTCGATCTTGAAAAGAAGAGTCTCACGCAGAAAGCAAAATAAATCTACACCAGTGGGGTCTGGCTGGATCTTAAATTCAAGACCTGTCTGTACCATGCCAACGGCCTTGCCGCAGTGGTAACACAGGTTCCCGTCAGATCACCGAAGTTAAGCGCTGTCGAGCTGAACTAGCACGTGGATGGGTGACCATCCGGTCTGCCGAGCGCTGTTGACAAGCGGGGTGCACTCAGCCCTTGTGAGGCAAACTGAGGAGCTACTTGATTGAGAAGTACCGGCTCTGAACTCGTAAACTGACAAAACGGCCGGGAGAGCGGTGTGCTGACCACATGCCCCTCCATATCCGCATCCAGTGACGTCCGTGGGCTGAGGATGACACGGTGACCGGTCTGTATCGTTGGGAATTCATGGCCTGTTCGGGTGGAGTTTAGTCTAGTTTTATCTGTACCATTGTACCACTACACTGTGTATGCTGAAGTAAATGTAAAGAGAAGATGAGACGTATGCTGATTTTCTGAGTTATAGTAATGATAATGATAATGATTTCCGAGATAAAGGAAGGAAATTCAGGTTTTAACCTGGCGTCAAGAACATGCTCATTACAGACGGAACACTAACTGGGATTGGGGAAGGAATTCGGCAATGGCAATTTCAAAGCAAGTTTCATCTTAAGCGACATATGGAAACCAGAAGAACGTAAATCTGAATGACCATACAGGGATTTGAGCAGTCGTCCTCTCGACTGGGAGTCCAGTACAAATGTGCCATCTGGCTTCGTTGTGTGAAATCAGGAGCTCTAACACGAAGTCCTATTCCGTAACGTATTATCTTACTTTCGAAAGAGAACTTGTAAAATATTACCCTCATGCAACGTGAACATAACGCTGGTAAATGACGTCCAAGGAACTGATGGAAACAAATAAATAATAATAGTTTAACAAAATGCATAACACTGTGCTGTCTGTGATAATGTTATTTACTCTGCTACCGGTTTCGGTTCTAAACCATCACCAACGGCAGCTGTAGAACATAGAAAAGTGGACAATGTGACAATGCCAAACGAAATAAGAAAAAAACCAGGAAAAACTGTTAAATCGATCGAAATACAAAAATTATCACAGATCACGCGCTTTGACGTAAGTTACCACTGAAAATTGGCAATTACGATTGACTATCGCCTAAGCAAGATGTTCAAATAATAAAAGGTTACATACATACTGTAGATATAGCATGGACGCTCAGCGAGTTTATAAAAACGTATTGAAACTTTTCGAAAGAATTTCATTCCTGGTTCATAATAAATAATATGACGTCGAGGACGTGCACTAATCTTTTCGGATAAATATTTTCCCACAACATAACTGTGAGAGAAACAACCGTTCAACTGGTCAGTACAAGTGCATATAAATTGGTTCAGTTATAAATTGGACATTGGTGATACGTCATACCCTTGAAACTTGCAGGATGCATACAAAATTACTAAAAAAGGAGACAAGAATTTTACTGAGGATTGTCAATGAGTATTTGTGTGACAACAGTATTTTTGCCAGTGATGAAAGACCTGAGTAGCTACATTTGGTAACTAATATCTAAACAGCCCCGGGGCTTTCAGGCCAGCATGGATAGATCACAGTGTTTTTGACTGCACTCTACTTCTGGCATAAAATTATTTGTGCAGAAAAGGCAGATTCTTTGTTGATAATACATTTCACTATCGCTGCATTGATTGCTGATTCACCATGAGTGCTCAGCCTGGAGAATCGATTTCTAGAACAGCGGCAAAAGATGATGGTCACCGGGCAGATTGCAGAGGACGTCAGCTTTATAGGCTCGTCTGCGAGCGGCAGCCGGCGAGCAGCTAGAAGCAGCTTCCGCCCATTAGCAGGTCCTCTGCCTTCTGTCACAGCGCTGCCGGCCGAGGCGTGCTCTTCCCGTCTGACACTCGGCTCCGCTGGAGAACGCCGCACCAGATGCGAGCTTCCGTCGCTGAATATGTATGAAGCTGTCGCGTCTTTCTGTGGGTCCGATACAAATATGATATATGTGAAGGGTGACGTCTGCCACTCCATCCGACTAATCTCTCGATTCATCTTCAGGGAATAATTCAATCTGACTTTGCTCTAAAATGCCCGAGGAGGGTGACTGATGAGCTAGCTATTCTGAGTGGTTGTCGATCACTTCTCTGTTCATTATACTTTACTCGAGAATGTGTAGCTCGTTTTGCACAGCGATGAAAGCAGATTTTTAGCATTTATAATTACAAATGGTTCAAATGGCTCTGAGCACTATGGGACTTAACTACTGAGGTCATCAGTCCCCTAGAACTTAGAACTGCTTAAACCTAACTAACCTAAGGACATCACACACATCCATGCCCGAGGCAGGATTCGAACCTGCGACCGTAGCGGTCACGCGGTTCCAAACTGACGCGCTTAGAACCGCACGGCCACACCGGCCGGCTTATAATTACAGATTCCATATGGCTCACAAGTAGACAGTGAAGAGCACGGCGACAGTTCAATGCATCTGTAACGATCTCACTGTCTACGTTCGAAGAATATACGTTTTTAATTAATTTTATACAAACATATCACTCTTTAATGGAAGATTCCACCATTGTTCCAAAAACACAGTCATTACGGTAGGATAAAGCACTGGCGTCATTTTGAAAGAAACAGTTGATTTATGTAGCAGTCTTGGCAATAACTAAACAATTATACGCCCTGTAACTTCTTACTGCGATGAACGCTCGGCATTAAGTAGAACCGTAATTATTTTGACGCGTACGCTTTACCTCAGTATTGTGTCAAGTGGTTTAAATTCTACCAGCGACTCAGTTTGAAGATGGCTATAAGGTTGCCAGTCGAAATACTGGAAGAAGGAATCATGCCGTCCCGAAAGATGATGGCATATTCTGTTCCCCCCGGAAAACTTAAAAAAAACACGTGATTAATTAATGTTTGTAAATATTTGCCTTCTTCAGAACTTATAACTACGATTAGAAGTTTCGAATTTTCAATGGTTAAATCCTAGAAGAAATATGAGTTTAGACTCAATTTGGACTGCATGTAACACATTAATTCAAATATATTTAGTACATATTTTATTCGTCCGTGGGATTATTTCACATCGCGGACTATGAGCCAAGCAATATCTTGCTTGTCTACTGGGTGATATTTCCGAAATAAAGAAATATGTTATGTGTTAACCATTAGTTCTCCTTCCCACTTATACAGGGTAGGGCAAATAAAAGTGGTCCGGAGAAGAGAGTTCGAGGTTAGAAAGAAACACAGCAGAAGAATGGAAATCGAGTACTAACCAGGCTGTAGCAGATGTTGGAGGTGACTATCATTCATTCTTGGCACTTTTGGGCCTGGTCAACAAGTTGCTGAAGGCAGATCGAATCTGGACTCCTGGACTGGCTGCAGTCTCATCCGAAATGTTTTGCTGAAGTTGTTGGAGACTATGAGGGTTGTTGCGATACACCTCAGACTTGAGGGATCCCCACACAAAGTAATCGCACACTGACAGATTAGGTGACCTGCGTCGCCAGCTAGGGCCACGACCAGACTGACTTCTGCTAATAGCTCTGTCAGACGTGAAGATTGTGTAAATGTGTTACTTCTCCACCCCGTTGGAAGTAACTGTACGTCTTTGCTTCCTCTGTTACTGCTGTCACAAATGATTTCAAAACGTTCGGGCCACTTTTATTTGCCCCAAACTGTACAATAATACTGAGGTTACTGTTTACTTTCAGTTCGTTGTTTTGATGTCTTAATAGCTGGCGTGTTAAAAGATAGCTGTTAACTCTTGTCTTATACGGCAGAAATCACTTTTAAACATTTTCAGTGTTACTACTTAAGTAGTAATGAATATTTATGCCAGTCCGTCTTTTGTGCTGTTCAGCAGCAGTTCACTTAACCATCAGGCTATCTGAACAGGCCTCCAAATTTTAATTTTCACTCTTTATCTCCTGTTATTTTCTAAACTACAAAGGTGGTTCTCTCTTCTGGAATAGTAATACCAAAGAAACGGATGGGATGGAGGGCTATGCTTTACCCTACCACAAGGAATGTATTCCGATTGAACCAAACCCAGGTTCAATTCCTGGTCTCCCACAAATGTCCGTTAGTCACAATACATTCATTAGATTGAAATTCAGCATTCTGAGTGTTGCTCTAGCGATATCATTCCGTATCATAACTGATTTCATCTGCACTGAGCCCATTCATTTCATGTTACTGAAATTAATTCAACTGATAGCTGCCTGATGCAGAATTCATTGAACCAGTACAACACCCACTGGACGTTTAAAGTTAAATATTTTATAAGCACTATATCCTAGCAACAACGTACTTAGTTGGAGGAAATCCTCCTCGTCCCTTGTCTAGAGATTTTGTTACTCCGTGTTGTACTCTTCCAAACAGAATGATGCTGACCTAAGTTTCGGATTAAGATTGAACTGATTATTTTCCGTATTAGTTAACGCAAGGCATTCGGAATGTGTGACTTCGTGAATTTCTCGAAAAGAGCCGAACCATCGATTCAAAAGTACACTGTTCAATTCTTGCTCTTCATGCTGATTTTTTGTAGTGATAACATTGCTTTCGTCTTGATAAATACATTTCGCATGAGAAAAGTCTACGTTCTAAACATTAAATTGTTTCTCCCCTAGAACTGACCGGATAAACTGATTCCTGGTTCAGAGAAAGCGAAGGTCAAGCATAACATCTGTAACAGGAACATGCTTGGGCTTAATGTGGTTTTCAAGTGAGTCTCCCCATTTATGGGCAAACTTTTTGACAGTTTAACCAAAAACAGTTCCAGTACCAAGCGAGGTGGGGCAGTGGTTAGCACGCTGGACTCACATTCGGAGGACGACAGTTCAATACCTCGTCCGGCTATCCAGATTTAAATTTTCCGTGACTTCCCTAAATCTCTTGAGACAAATCGCGGGTGATTTTCTTTTCTCCGTCCTTCCATGATTCGAGCTTGTTCTCCGTCCATTATGACGTCACTGTCTACGGGACATTAACCACTGACCTTCCTTCCTTCAGTTACAGTACTGTCTCAGCTGAACTGCAGTTTATAGCACGACTATGAAGACAAAGACAGTAGTTAATAAAATTCTTATAGACCCCGTGGACAACTGTAAGTACCTGGTTTTTCTTTAGTTGCAGAAAACATTAATTAGGAATAAAATGATAAATATGTCTGTGTGCTTTACAAGATAACCCACTCGTCCGCGTATGTTTTTCTGCTCATATGTGGATCAGTCGGCGAGTAAAAGAACTTTCCTAAAAATTGAGTTATATAGGGTTCTCTGCAATTCAGATGTATGCTGTTTGCAAGTATGATCTTGCTGTCTTGTTTTTATTGTACCCTCTCTGTTGCAGAAATAGGACGGCCTCGTTTTCTACACGTACATCACCTATTGTAATGAGGTATTAGAGACTGATTTAAAAGTCTGGCGGAAGAGAGAACAAAGACGGCAGATTTACCTTTGCTATCTACTTTCGTAGCTGCAGCAAAAAGTTTAGCCGTGTAGCATCAAAAGCTTTGCCCGTCGACCCCACCCACCCGTCCACTGTAGTGCGGACCTTTTAAGCTGGGCGTTATGCCAAACTGCGTCGCAATTTGGCAACTATTAAATTTAATACTCTCGTTTATTACCTTAAACTGCTTATAATAAGCGATTATGTATTCATGAAGTCTATTTGCCGATCATGCTGGCATGACTATGGGCAAACAAGAGGCTCTGTAAATTTTTAACGCAAGACCACTGCAATTTTTCGGATGTGCTAATTTTTTGAATGCATGAGTTGAATAAATAATCGCTTAATTATTGGCAAATCTTCTTCCATTCTAACCGCGTTCAAGCTGTCTTCGTAACATCTTCAACAATGCACCATGTTTAAACGCTCGCGCTTGCGCCTTTCATTTAGGCATCCAATATCCATTGTTCGCTGTGCAAGTAGCCTAGCTCTCAGGATGAACCTGTCTGCCAGGAAATTCTTTCTGTTACAGTAATTTTCCTTGAGAAGTGTGATTTAATAATGCTTTGAAATGGCCTGCAGGAGCATTAAATATGTCGGATCATTACACAATAAACTACTGATAAGTGAACTCAGTTTCAAAAAATTAAGTTCCTTGAAACCTGTGTTAGATCACTAGATCCAAATGAGAGACTGCATAAAGGAAGAGCATAAAGAGGTCGTCTTCATGTAAGTTTGAGATTTTTTACATTAATTTTAATTTACTTAATCTCTACAAACATTAATGACTAGAGCTTTATACTATTGTATTTTTAACATCCTTTCGTGAAAACGTACCTATCGATATTTCCTTTCTTTTTCCTTATTATTTACATATATGGCCATTTATTGTCGCAATATATCCATTACATGGTGCCTCGACGATCGCTGAAGTAAATGAAACGCAGAATTCACTCATTTAGAACTGTTTTACGGAAAAAGTTGTGGTTTTCTGTGTTAGTTAAGGGTCTTCACAATAACGGTATGATCGACGAAAACGATACTAATAGTATTTATATGGGTGCACGAAGTAATATCATCGGGCAGAAAATTAATAAAAGTTCCAAACTACGAAAATAATAACACGAAATACATTCTTCGTCTATCAAAATGGCGTGAGTAGATCAGTGACACTGAAAATAGGTACTAAAAAAAGTAAATATGTTTAAAAAATATCTGTAGTGATGAACACTACCTTGTGTAGCCAAGTGCATGAAACGCATACTTATGCGCTGACGTTTAACGCGGATGTAGCCGGTTCGAATCCTAGTGGTGGATGAAGTTTTCACTGCCAGTATTTGGTCGGCAAAGGCAAGGGGGTGGTGCCGTAAAGTTTTTGATTGCCAGACTTTGCGCCTATGTTCCCTGCGAAGTGTCTCACGTAGTGAGGGCATGTGACACTACTGATGGTGATCGGTGCGTCGGATTGGAAGGTTAAGCCCGGCAGTGTTCTTGGTGCTGTTCGAGAAGGGTAGGCTTATGCTGGCATCGGGTTTCACCCTCGCTCTTCTCTCATCATCATACAACACAAACATGACACCACACTGTACACACATACTCATTACAGTCAGTTATAGTCAACGGATACACTTAAGACTCAGCTCAGATAAATCAGGTCGAAAATGGTCATGGTGGGCCGAGGGAACAAAGCCTTTCCGTTTAGGCGACTGATTATAGTCATAATCGTCGCCGAACCAGCAATGTCATACGGCTCAGTTTAGTAAAAATAGTCATATGGCACATATTTCTTTTTCGTGGTAATAATTTCCATAAAAAAGATGGAAATGATCGTATGACATCAGTGGCCGGGAGTTTCCAGTCGGGAAGTTCGGCCGCCAAGTGCAAATCGTACTGAGTGTGACACCACATTGGCGACTTGCGCGTCGACAATGGGGGTGACATGATGAAGAGGACAGCACGACACCTAGTCCCTGAGGGGAGAAAATCTCCCTCCCCAGCCGGGAATCGAACCCGGGCCCCTGTGCGTGGCAATCCAACGCGCTGACCATTCAGCTAGTGGGGCGGGAATTTCCATAACAATCCTGGGTGTACAGTGCCAAATCTTTTACGTGCATTTAGATAACGGTTGAGATGAGTTAGTCTATGGCCTTCATAAGTACAGGTCACACTTCTGTTAACAAATTATTCACGAAGTCAGATCAAGTACGTTTGGCTTAACTTCATACCTACGATGTTGGGGACTTTCGTAGAAACCTGTAGAAGACACCTGGTAGAAATGTTCACTATATAGCGAAGTTTACTTGTCGATGATAAATATTCCGGTTAACAGGTATAATATTCTATAATCTGAATTTTTGAATTTCATTCGACTGTTGTCAACAGAGGACAACAGTTGAAGTCTAGCTGATCCGATCGCTACATTAATTTCGTTCTATGGATTGCTAACAGTAATACGTCTTATTGAACCCGATTGCGTGCAGTGATTCTTTGGAAGCACCTGTACATCTCAGCCCAACATTTTATTTACTGACTTTTGACTGTCATTCAGACCTGTGCAGAAGATTTCACAGACGAAAAATAGATGAAAAATCATCGTCATCATGACTTAACTGGAAAAAATATCTGTCCCTGTGCTTAGGCCGCATCTACAGCTCTTCTGACTCCTGGCTGATAGTTTTCGACTGTTTTCGATTTGTCGTCGATGCGTTTGCTGTGAGAGGAGTTTCAGCCTTAATATGTGTGCACGCTGTTCCGCTTATAATCATTTGTAACGAGATCTTGGTTTTCGACAGACATACTGCCCCACACACATTCTTTCTCCGGTGGATCTCTATAGGTGCTTGCCAATGGGAGGCTAGGAAAAGAGAACAGCGCTTCGGTCCTTTATGGATGCATTTGGTAATAACGTCGCCACAGTTCACGTTTCCGCATTCAGCCACTACATGTCGGAGAGGCACGAACACCACTCCAATCCCTTGCGTACAGGCGCATCTGAGTCGCGCTACATTGCATATACGCTGCAGCAACGCCCTCAGACGAAGAAAAAGTTCAAAGCCCCACCCTCTGCTGGGAAATTTTGATCACCTCTTATTTGTGCCATTAATTGCGTTGTTCAAAGGGCTTTCAGTAAGTAAGTAACATTTTTTTTGTCGGTCAAATTCGGTTGAAAAAAATGCAGAATTTGTTGTGGGTCATCGTGGAATATTTCTCCTTCAGCATCTATAGTTTCATGAAGTTCCAGTAGGTGACGGTGCTGTAAGTGGCCTTCAAAATGGTGTCTTTAACGGAGGTGGGTCCCAAGTCGAGAGCTGCCATTGAGCTTCTTTCGGCTGAAAACCAAAGCTTCGCATATGTTCGTAGGCACCTACAGAATGTCTGCAGAGACATGGCCGCGAACAAACACTCGGTGAATCGTAGGGCGAGGCATCTGTCACCATCGCAACAAGGTCGCGCGGAACAGTCCGACTCACGCGTGCCGCCCGTCCGTACACAGCTGCAACTCCTTCAAGGTTGGAACGTGCGGACACTCTCACTCGAGGTGATCGACGGATCACAGTCAAACACCTTACTGCTCAACTGGACGTCTCTGTGGTAATACTGACACAGTTGTCCACCAGTAGGGTTGCTCAAAGGTCTGTGCCGGCCGGTGTGGCCACGCGGTTCTAGGCGCTTCAGTCTGGAACCGCGCAACCGCTACGGTCGCAGGTTCGAATCCTGCCTCGGGCATGGATGTGTGTGATGTCCTTAGGTTAGTTAGGTTTAAGTAGTTCTACGTTCTAGGGGACTGAAGACCTCAGATGTTAAGTCCCATAGTGCTCAGAGCCATTTGAACCATTTTTCAACGGTCTGTGCCCGCTGGGTTCCTCGAGACCTAACAGAAGACCATAAGGAACAACTAATTCCATCTATGCGGAATTGCTTGTGCGTTACGAGACTGACCGTGACAATTTTTTGTCGAATACCATCACAGGCGATGAGACAAGGTTCATCACTTCGAACCAGAAACAAAATAGCAATTCATGGATCTTAGCCACACCATCTATCCTTCGAAGAAAAAGTTCAAAGCCCCACCCTCTGCTGGGTAGGTCATAGCGACGGTCTTTTGGGACTTTGAAGGCTAGCCCTGATTTTGCACCTTCTGACTTCCACGCGTTTTGCCCAACGAAGGATGCACTCGGCGGGAAGCAGCACGCGTACGAAGGGGAGATTATTGATGCACCAAACTATTGGCTCCGATGTCGAACAGTAGAATGGTACCAAGCGGGCATGCAGGCCTTCTCAGTCAGATAGAGTAAAAACGTACTAGTGAACGGAAATTATGTTGAAAAATACGGTTTGTAGCCAAAAGAGTGGGGAATAATATGGTGTGTTGGAATCCTAAATAGAACTAACCTACTTTCAGAAAAAAAATGTGTTGCATTAGTTATTGAACGCCCCTCGTATGTTACAAGGCAGTCCGTGAAATTTAAAACGTTATAGTTATTCAGTTACTCAATTCGTAATCACTCAGCTATTTTCACTACGAACTGTTCAAGTTCTAGTGTAAAGGACTACATTAGGACGTCGCGAACATTTTTTTAATAATATCCTAAAACAATGCCGACAGTAAGAATTGTGAAGACTCGGGAAGATTATGATTAATCAGTGAAGATAGATTGAAAACAAATCTTCTGAAGATTTGGAATTTCATCAGAACAGATCCTGCGTACAAAATGAGAAGATTTTTATGTGATGTCGGACGTGAAAATAAAAATGTTTGACGAGGAAATGTCGAACGTGGACATTTAATTAGCTTCTACAAAGAATAAATAATGCGGAGAGTTGACAGTTGGAAAAACTACGCCTAAGATAACACGCCTCATAAAGCTAGAGTCCTTCATCAGACTCGACACAGCTTTGTTACTCAAGACGTGGTTGGAAATTTGCGTGGTCAGCTGTGAGAAATGATTATTTGTGCTAGAATGATTCCCGCATAATACCTTTTACCTTTCCATTACTTCCTGCTCTCGCTTGTGCCATGCCCTTGTCTCACAATTATTGAAAAAGTGACAGACGCGTATCTGTGTGTGTGTGTGTGTGTTAGTGATATTTATAGTGATCCCCTCCAAAAAATATTGTTACGTATTAACTGTTTATTTGTTTGCAGGTCGGCCTACATGTCTGCAGTAGTGGTACACATTGAAATCCTCACGCCACAGCACCGTGGCACACCACCAGAGCAGTGAAAACAAAATGGAGTAGCCCATTGATAAAATGGAGTGTCGTGCGATAATTCGGTTTCTGCATTTGAAGGGGAGAAACGCTGCAACAGTCCGTGCTTGGTTAAAGAGTAGAGCAGCAAGGCACCATTATAAGACACAGTGGTTAGGTGGCACAGACCCTTCCGCTGATGTCAGTGAAGTATGAATGACAAAGTATGAACAGGCAAACCTTCTTTAAAACACCGGGGAATGCAAGAGGTGTGGATGCCCTAGTGCTTGAGACCTGTATGTCATAATCGAAGTGATAGTGAAAAAGTGAAATCAGTCATGGATCAGGTCAAAACATCCTGTATGGCATTTTAAATATGACAAAGGTCGACGTCCGTTGTCTTCCGCAACTGCTCACACCCATTCAAAACGCCCACCGAACGGAGGCGGCAACGGAAAAGTTAGAGCTGTGTCAGGACGAGCACTGGGTGTGTCCTTATGATCCTGACATAAAGAAGCGAAGCAAGAAGTTGTAACATGGGGCATTAGCATCGCTGGAGATGGTGAAGACCTAACCATCATCGAGCAAGGTGACGGTGTGCCTTTTCGGAAGTGTCATAGTGTGGTATAACAACAGATCATGTTCGTAAGCGGCAAAACGTCACAGGAGCATTCACTTGAAATTTCCTGACGACGTTACAGGAACCCGACAAGACGAAGTGCCGCGGCTAGCTACCCAAAGCAGTGCGTTTGCTTCACAACAACGTCCCAGCTCACTTTGCACCGAATAATGTCACGCGTGCAGCTGATTTTGGTTATTAAATTTAACACCAAGCTTGGTATTCTCATGACTTAGCACCCAGTGATTCCTTCCCGTTTCCTCGAGTGTACGCGCGGGTAGCATACATTTCCTGAATGACGAGTGGGTGATTTTCGAAATGGAACGTTTTCTACATAGCCAAAATTATGACTTTTACTACCAAGATCTTCGCCAAGTCGCCCATAGTTGGGAAAAGTGTTTTATATTGAATAGCGAGTATGCAGAGAGGGACTAAGACCATCGGCAACTCCCGTGATCGAAGCTTGATTTTGTAGAGGTAATAATTCAAGCTTTACGACAGACCCGTCTGGACAGAGGCGTGCTTTGTCACGCCGCTTCCGGGATTTAGGGTGATGCACAGGCCCCTGATGGAAGCCACCCGGCTCATTAACGACGAGGTCTGGTGTGCCGAGTCTAGGATTGGCGGTTATCGCTGAACCAACCAGTTGTATCGGTTTTCTTTAACCTCAGTTCAAGCAGACTGTTAACCGGCTTCTGAAATAGCGGCTTTTCGGATTCTTCTTCCTATTATTTCTCGTAAATAAATGTAGAATTAGAACAAATACTGAAAAATTCTGACTCTCTCAGTTTCAAGATACATAAAATCAAAATATTAAACTGAGTAGGCAAATAAAAGGAAGCCTATGCTCTGATCGCCGCTTTTCTCGAAAAGTTGAACACTACAGAAAAAAACCAGTATTCTCCTATTGTTTTCATTTTTTAAGCTCTGCTCAAGCATTACGAATAGTCAGTAGTAAATAGTGGCAATCGAGGTTGGAGAATCCCATTTTTCATGTTAATTTGTCCGTTTTCAAGGGCTACAAGCAGATAGACACAGACAGCAAATCAGGTACTTCCTATTTTATTGTCCACTATGAATGAATTATCGTTAAGTTTTAGGTTTATTACTATTACCATAATTCCCTTTCTCTTTTATTATTTCATAGAAATAGTAAATAAATCTCTAATATTTTAAAGCAATGAAGCATTGTACTCCATTTCTACGTCACTTCACAAAAATATTTCCAGATGGTATTGTTCCCATTCCGCAATACGACGGATGTCCTGCGACGACAGCGAAAAACAACCATATAGATAAGGTGGGGGCAAATCTTGCACACTGCACGTACATGCGTACCTTAAGCCACGACACACTCCAACTGAGACATTATTGTCTTAGTAACGCTGTACCAATTCTTATGTCATGTGTTCGTTGCTCTTTTATGTCGGCACTGTCAATAAGACAGCACTGATCGCTTTCCACATTTTATATAATAACGAAGTGTTTCAAAAACATGCAAATTTAACGAATAAAAGTTATTTATTTTTAAAAATTTTTTATTTAAAGACGAGAAATTTTAGCACTACTACTATGGCTAATCGATATTTCTTTGCCAGCTGGAGTGGCCGAGCGGTTCTAGGCGCTTCAGTCTGGCACCGTGCGACCGCTACGGTCGCAGGTTCGAATCCTGCCTCGGGCATGGATGTGTGTGATGTCCTTAGGTTAGTTAGGTTTAAGTAGTTCAAAGTTCTAGGGGACTTATGACCTCAGAAGTTAAGTCCCGTAGTGGTCAGAGCCATTTGAACCATTTGATTTGATATTTCGGTATTTTACTACGTTGTTAGTAAAAAAAGTAAAAAGAACACCTGTTATAACCGATACCAAACAAATTCCGAAAAATATCTGTTATTCAGAATTAAAATACCGGTATCAGTTTTTGACTGGTCGATTTCCCCCCTGCTTGGTGCCAATTAGGCAGTGGCCTTGACGCAGTGGTAACACCGGTTCGCATCAGATTAGGCGTACCGAAGTTAATCCTGTGGTGCATGAATTTCACTGCAGGCGACATCTTTTAATGGTCAATTCTCTGGCGTTTTCAATCAGTCATGAGGCTGAAAATGCATGCAGGACACAACACCAGTAGGGAGTGCCCACTGCAATGAACTTGTGCACTTGCAGCCTCAGGACTGATTGAAAATGCGAAAGAAACGACTACAAACAATTGTCCATTGTAGTGGACGCTGTGTGCCACAGGGTTAAGCGCTGTCGAGCTTGTCTAGCAGTTGGATGGGTCACCATCCCGGTCTGCCTAGCGCTTCTGACAAGCGGGGTGCAGTCAGCCTTTGTGAGGTCAATCGAGGGGCCACTCGACCGAGAAGAAGCAGCTCCGGTCACGGAAACTGACAACGGCTGGGAGAACGGAATGCTGACCACATGTCCCTCGATATCCGCATTCAGTGACTCCTATCGGATGAGGATGACGCGGTATTCTGTCGGTTCCTTTGGGAATTCCGATGCCTATTGGGAAGGAATTTAGATAGTTTAGTGCCGACTAGCCTAAATGCCGGTTTTAGGCGATTGCCTACATCGAGCTAGGTAAATACCGAGCTGCTACCCACGTCCCACCTCAGTTACACTATTCGCAAACATTTCGGAATCGTTCACAACTTTCCCATGGATAACACTAGGCGCAGACAGATGGGGTGTACAAACGTCTCTCAGGAGGGGTGTGTCTGTGTGGGGGAAGGGGGGGGGAGGATGGCACAGAAAGGTCATCCGACCTCCTTCTACCAGAAATATTGCCATAGCCAGATTAACACGTCGACGCGGTGGGGACACGGGATAAGGCCAGAAAAAGAGAAGAATTGAAACTTCGTACTTCCTCCGATATGGCTTGGAGGACGGAGAGAAGGCGAGGAAGACTCTTTGGAAAAGTGTGGAGCGGCGGCCCGGCTTTTGAGAGCGCCGAGCAGCGCGTGGCGTGGCGTGGCGCGGCGCAGTGCGGCCCACTTTCGCAGGCAACGCTGGGCTGTGCGGCTCGCGACCGCTCAAGGCCCCACCGCGGCGGTGATTTAGAGGTGTCGTAAGGCGGCAGAGGTGTGGGCCGCCGCAGCACCGACCTGGCTAATCGCCGCGTTTCCCCGAGATTCGCGTTGGCCAATGCGCCGCTGCGGCCACCTGCGCGCCGCCGCCGTTTCCACCGACTACACTCGCGCGCGGCTCGTCGGCTGTGAGACTGTGAAAGGATTCCGGCGTGCCCAGTTAGACCTTTGCGATGTCGACATTTAATGAATGCGTAACTGTTTTTCAAATGTGGATATCAAGTACCCTACAAAGGACATCCATTCATATTACAATAATCTATTTATGTATTTACCACATTTCGACCTAAACTAGTGGACCGATCTCGACGAAATTCGGTACACGTATCAATTACTGTCTGGAAAGACTCGCTGTCGGGGTAAGAACCACCTAGTTACCAAAGGTTTGGGCTGGAGATGAAGAAGAAGCGTAGCTGACGACGTGCAAATTACACAGACTACATTCACCCAGTATTTGAGAATGAGAGCATTTAGTGACCTGCAACAAACTTTACACATACTTTCAAACCTGTACAAAGCTTTCTTGCTGACAACCCCCAAAAATGATGAGAGGAAATAAAATCATACCTTACTAAATTTCCTCTATTCATGTAGTAAAACTGCAGCATCAGGCATGATGGTTTAATGTAATACTTCCGTACTACTTACTATATGGCGATACATTTTGCGGTATTCTCATATACCACTGAATCTACCTGCAATATTATATCTTTGTAACGACACATTGTTCAGTACATTTGACGTTACCAACATTGAGCTGTGTGAAAACGAAACTGCAGGGGAAATTCCCTAGAGATACAGGTGAAGCATGTGTATAAATACTTGTGAAAGCCGGCCGCGGTGGTCTAGCGGTGCTAGGCGCTCAGTCCGGAGCCGCGCGACTGCTACGGTCGCAGGTTCGAATCCTGCCTCGGGCATGGATGTGTGTGATGTCCTTAGGTTAGTTAGGTTTAAGTAGTTCTAAGTTCTAGGGGACTGATGACCATAGATGTTAAGTCCCATAGTGCTCAGAGCCATTTGAACCATTTTTACGTGTGAAATACGACAAATATGTGCGACATGTGTGTACGCGGGCAATGTGACAGATAAAAACTGCTCCTAAACCCCTGTATCGATTACAACCGAACTCGGTACACATTACGTACTATCTGGAAAGAAATACTGTGGGGGTATGAACCAGCAACCTGCAGTTGGGTCGGGTGATAGCGCGGACGGAGAAAGAGGGATTAAGAGATGGCCAGACAAAGTGGGAGAAGGAGGAGATGGACTGATAAAGGGGGGTGGGGGGGGTGGGGAGGGAGGAGGAGGAGGAGATGTACAGATAGGGAGAAAGAGGACATAGACAGAGAGAGAGGAAAGGAGGACATGGACACACAGGAATGGTATAAAATACCGGGCAACGCCGGGTAATTGGCTAGTGGTGTTGTGTAAATGTATTAATAAGGGATTCACTTTAAGGATCGCCCTGTCTCCATGATGACGCCAAATATTCGTTGCTGCATGGTACATCGGGCTGCCACGCCCATGGCTCCCAGATATCCTTATAGAAATAAGCGAGGTTGCTTCCAAGATGTACAGTGCCGAGAGCATAGCAGATTTGTTTAAAAGAACGGAGCTCAGATTATCTGAAGGGTGAGGAAAACATAAGTACGTCTATGGAACGTTCATCCAACCACAGTAACAAGTTTAAACAAAGAACTGCTACAAGATTTACATTATATGGCTAAATGTTCATTTTTACAGATGGACTCCATGATCTGTGGTTTAGTAACCTGTGACGCTGACGTACTTCACCACCATACCCCCTTTCGTAGTGAAGGCTGCTCTCTTCGCCCATAATGGATAAAGACTGGATGGAGATGAATGGGATAGCGGTCAGCTCGGTGACTTGTCAGTACTATTTTCACAAGGTTTCACTACCTCTTTCATCACCACCAACAACAGCACCACAAACTACAAGCTTCTTTTAAAACGCGATCAGTCCAATAGGTGCAGAAGAAGAAAACCTTTCCGATTTAGGGGACCGAATCCCGTGCCAACATCCCAAACAAACTTGCATTTTCGACGGTCTTACCATGTCACCTGTTTCCATTATTCAAGCATCTAATGGTGGTATTACTGTGCCCATGCTTAAAGATGCAATTACCGTATATACTTCTCTGCTTATATTGTGCTCCATACCGTAAGCGAAAGTCACGCAGGTTGGCAGAACTAAGTTACATGCCATCCTTAAGCACACTTTTAGAAGAGGTGACAATGTCTTGGACTCGACATTAGCTCTGATTCTATCCTTGATTAGACAAAAGAATAAATTCAGTCAAAATCTGCACTCATGAGGGGTTGAGACTTATACTCTTTACACACACACACACACACACACACACACACACACACACACACACACGCGCGCGCGCAGACAGACAGAGAGAGAGAGAGAGAGCTCCAATCACTAGGATGGATGGAGTAGTTAGGTGTGATACAGGACTGGGATGTCACCAGATATTACACGTATCATGGATGTGATAGCTGAGCTCAGGAACGGAAGACTCTTGACGAATGCTTTTCATCACTGTGTATGATGCTCCTTATCCGACGTCTTTCAGAAACTGGGTTTTCCACGTGCCATTGCCTCAAGAGGACACAGTGAATACCTCAACCGGGGGGAAACCGGCACCACCAGTGTGCAATGCCGGCGTAGACAGCGTGTCGATGATAGCGGTCGTCATCCACCGTCGTCGACTGAAACAGGTGATAACGATGCAGCAAATCAGGTGCAAATTCGACAAAAGCTAGAGCACTACGTTTAATGACCTCGTTGTCGACAGAAGTGATACTATGTCGTCTAGCTTTTTGGCTGTATTAGACTTAATTGTTATTACCATTAGTCAGTTTTAGTGATTTCGGTACAGAATTTGTAATTTTTGTACAAAATACTTTATTTCGTGTCTGTGGACAATGAAAGCCTTAACAAATGGATACATAGAGTCACATTCTACCGTTATAAGTACTCGTTAATACTGTGTACGAATCCATGCCACTTGACAAACGGCGACGCACAGCCAGCTTAAGACGTCGTCGAAGCAGATAGAGAACTTCCACTCGGGAGGAGTGAGATTCGAATCGCAGTCTGGCTGTTTAAACTTAACTTTTCAGTGACTTACCTAAATTAAAAAAATGCGAATGCTAGGATAGTTCCTTTGAAAACGATTTCCTACCGAATTCTTGTTCTCTTCGGGAGTGTGATCTCGTTCTCATGACCTCGTCCTTGAGGGTACATTAAAACTTAGGCTTCCTTCCTCTCTCCCGGCCCCTGTCCCCTGCACTCTTCTTCCTCTCAGTTTTCTCTTTCCTGGCCGTCAGTACCGTTACCAACACGCAGGAAGCAATCATCCAGTTTTGGTTTCAGGTAGAAATGATCGCCTTCGAAATACGCGGACAAAGCACTGAATAGCGGTGATGTTGCAGAAGACGTTTATTTCAGGATATGCTTTGCCTTGGACTTTTATGCGTCATAAAAGTCCAACAACAGTTAGGCTTAATATGGCTTAGAGCAGTGACCATATAATCGTCTCTCTAAGAGGACGCAGCTGTAACGAGAAGAGCCCTTTGCTTAATCAGGAATATGAAAAAGAGAGAAAGAAATGAGAAAAAATACTGCCATTTGCAGAACATTTTCGAAGCAAGAAAGTCGTAAGGAGACTAGTACATGTGAAGAGAGTTTTACTTACTTACTTATTTATACTGGCCACACAAACCGCAGCCGGTTCTTGCCCTCACTCAGTCCCGCCTTCCACACTTTCCTGTCATCTGCATCTTCGTGTCCCAGACCCAGTGTCTACATGTCTCCCATGGTATTATCCTTCCATCTCATTCTCAGCCGTCCCAGTGGTCTCTTTCCCTCAGCTTCTCCATCCATTACAGCCTTTATTACCGTGTTCTCCCCTCTCCTCCTCTCTTGTCCGTATCATCTTAGTCTCTTAATTTTCACACTCGCTACGACGTCAGGCTGCGTGTATAGTTGTCAGAGTTCTCTGTTTTTCCTTATTCTCCACTGTTGATTTTCTTTCACTGGTCCATATATTTTTCTCAGTACTTTATTTTCAAAAGTGGTGAGTTTTTCTCTGTTTTCTTTGTCAGGGTCCATGTCTCATTTGCATAGAACATTGTTGGCTTGATAATGGTCTGATATTCTTATTTTTGCCTGCCTAGATAGTAACATCGATCTTATAATGTTGTGCATAGCTCCTAGAAATCTTCCCCCAGCTTGAATTCTTGTTACTATCTCTTGTTTTATAAGGTTTTGCTGGAAATTTGTGGTAAGGACTTATGGGACCAAAACCCTGAGGTCATCGGTCCCTAAGCTTACGCACTACTTCATCTAACTTAAACTAACTTACGCTAAGGACAACACACACACCCATGCCTGACGGAGGACTCGAACCTCTGACATGAGCGGAGCGGGGGGGGGGGGGGGGGGGAGGGGGGGAGGAGGGGGGGGGGGCGCACGGACCGTGACAAGAGGCGCATCAGACCTCGCGGCTACCCCACGCAGCAAGGTTTTGCTGGTCGATGTTGACAGCGAGGTACGTGAATGTTCTTACTACCATGTACTTTGTTTTGCTTAGACCTACTTTCTTAGCTTCTTCCATTAGAAGAAGAGAGTTTTACAGAAAATCTAATTTTTAGTTCTTACATTATGTGTCGTAGCGGAAGGAGAATATTCTACGAACGTGCTTGAGCAATGTGTGAACCGTAAATACCAGATAATCCTTTAACTAGAAATATTTGAAATAAAAAGGAAAAATGGAATATAGGGTTGAACGTACCGTCGACGACGACATCTTTATAAACAAAGCACTAATTGGCACTGGGGAAATAAGGAACATAAATCAGCCATAACCTTTTTCAGAGTAACCAACCAGGCATATGCCTTCAGCTACTTGTGAAAACCAGGGAAAATCTAAATCTGAACATCTGAATCAGGATTTGAATCACCATCCTCCCAAATGCCAATCCAGTGTCTTGACACTCCGTCACCTCACTCGGTGTTTTCGAGATAACCGGCAGTTAAATGAACGTGCGAAGTGGTATTAAACAGGACAGACGAGAACAACTGAAACTATAGCGGCTGCGAAACATGCTAAACGAACACGACGAGGCGTGAGGGTAAACGTTTGCTTAGGGACTGCCGCATATGGCTCGATTATTCATTAAGTGCAATTGTCTCTCTGCATCTCAGCTTGTATCTAACGGGTTCTAAGTACCGAAAACTGGAGTTCGAGTTTAGTGCAAACGTGTCTAACGTTGTATAGGAAGAACTGACTAGCCGACTGTACAACTTTGATAGTAGCTAAATAACTGTACACTTCTGTTTGTGGTAACATCAACGCCGGGAAGAAATACAAACAAAGAGAGTGTGCACGTGTGTTACCAGTAAGTGATTTTGGCTGCAGAGAGATGGCTAACACTTAAGACCAACAGCAGCTTTCTTGTATGACTAGAAAGTAAATGTTTCACTGAGTTCAACCAAAGAAGAACCGTCAAACGAAGTACAAACGAGAAAGCAAATTCCAAGGATGAAAATTACCGTACATCGTACTAGACCACATAATGGATTGATCACCACACGTCTTTATATCAGGGCCCTCATTGTTGACTCTACGCTTCAGCAATGTAGCAGATGTGCAGCGGTCTGCGTCGACGGTTCTGCCTAATGCCTCGCATGTCATTTGCATTGTATTTCGTTGTGAAGATACCTTTCACACTCCTGAGGCAGTGAGTATTGGAACGCCCTTGCTGGCGGGCCGGAGGCCAAAACTAGTGTTTCCAAGCGAGACGAACTTATTCTGCCATATAGAGGTAGCGGCATAGGTGACAGACACTACCACAGTGATAGCAATCTGTCGCTCTGCATTGTACACAAGACAAACTTAAAGTGTGATGGTTAGATACCTGATGACAGACAACATGTGATCTCGACAGTCCTCTACGACGCTACGACAAGAAAGGGGGTTCTGTTGCTCGAAGTACTGCATATCCTGTAGGCAACACCGCATGCTTGGATTGACGCCATGTTTCGTGACTTCTAAGAAGCCTTCGATTCAGTTTCACGCCGTCACGTAGTAAACAAAATACACACATCCGCGATACCCGAATAGATATCAGATTCACCCAAAGACTTCTTGCGAAATATAACTCTGTAGTTCTATATGGCGAGACTTCATCAGGATGGAAGGTAGCGATGTTAGAGGGCCATTGGTGCTCGTGATGTATATAAACAACCTGACGGATAACGTTGCGGCTGATCGCAAAAGATGCAGTTGTGTACTGGAAGGAGGCCTCGTAAAAAACTTGTTATCAGTTGCTGAGAAGCTTGCGAATGATAGGCGGCTGTGTGATGATACGAGGCTAGAACTAAATGTCATATAATGCGTGTAAATATTCGAAATCATTCTATACCGTTTAAATGCGTGATTGGCGATGAGTCACTGGAGTCAGCCAAACTTTCAACTGTCTAGCAATTTCTCTCCGGAGTGATTTAAGCTGGAACGATTACGTAAATATGGCTGTGGGGAAGGCAATTCACACAGTCTCATTTGAAGAATCGCAAAGAACTGTGATTAGAGCAGGCAAAAAGTCAGTTACAATACACTGATTCGACTAATCATTGAGTGCTGTTCGTCTGCCTGGCACCCTTATTGGATTGGAGTAACGTCAAAGAAGAGCTGCACGATTTGCCATGGAGTTGTTCAGTCAGTGCGAGAGTGATACAGATATCCTCATCAAACAATTTTTGGGTGCGTTACACGAAAGACGTCGTGAATTACCTAGAGCCTCACTCGCAAAATTCCGAGAACTTCGGGTTGACAGTGAGAGTTACTCGTAGTCTTGATTTGTGTATACCAGCTGCTAATACAACAGGATGGGATTGAGGAGGAGGGGGGGGGGGAGCCATACTTGTACGTGGTATAGAGTTCAGTTAACATGTATATGCCAGGAGCGGAATGTGTCAGCTCGCTTTCGAGGTTACCTGGTGTCACTGCTTCACTGACCTACATACAGTTTCGTTCGACGTGTTGCGAATGTAGCATTACTGTCATTTGCAAACCGATAATGGTTCAAATGGCTCTGAGCACTATGGGACTCAACTGCTGAGGTCATCAGTCCCCTAGAACTTAGAACTAGTTAAACCTAACTAACCTAAGGACATCACAAACATCCATGCCCGAGGCAGGATTCGAACCTGCGACCGTAGCGGTCGCGCGGTTCCTGACTGAAGCGCCTTTAACCGCACGGCCACTTCGGCCGGCTGCAAACCGATAACTTACCCTCATCGTCTTCCAGTATCCACCGCCGATGCTTTCTGATTTTGCATTCATACTGCGTGTGGAATAACTCTGGAGGCTACAGAATCCCTGTTATTTTATTACCAGCACGTTAGTCATAGATTGTTCCAGATGTGTGAATGGGGCGTTTATTTCCTTGCTGCCTGTAGTCGCCTACGACGAAGGACGCCCGACGTAGGAAACAGCGTACAAGTACACTCGCTGGACCACGTTGTGCGTTTCCATTGATTGCTGTCGAGATTTACAACTCCGTTCACTAACGAAGCCTGGTGATGCGCTTGTTGAGGCTAGGCTGCTGGGGAACCCAGTGCGAGAATGTGCTCTCACGAGAGTAGCGTTAACAAAACAGGATGCAGTGCTACTTGTCACTCAGCCGTAGCCGCACAAATTGTGGCTGGCGAGAAAGGAGAAGGCGGCGAAGTGGCTCGCCTGGCAGGATTTCTCGGCGGTCGGCCGTTATCTCCGTAACGACGAACGCAAAATACGAGTGCGGTGGCGAGCACTGAGGCTACCTGTTTGAAATTTAGATCGCGCCCTGGCCGTGGTCATAGGATGCATAAGGGCCGCATTAGGAGGCCCTAATTGTATTCATGGGCGGGCGGTAACAATGGCTGCTAATGAGCAGTCGTGCTCTTTGCAGAACAGTGGTCGTTAGCGGTCGAGGCCCGACCGCGGCCAGCGGCCGGCTGTGAGGGAGGTCGCCAGCACTGGACACTCGCCAAGCCACGCCTCCATCTGCAGGGTCACTCATTACAGGTGGCCACTGCAGCCGGCAACGGACTCACTCACAAGTGCGAAACAGTGAATTGCACGTGCAGTTAATAGTGTCAATTTGTTCTATTTTTGAAAAAAAACGTATTTTTATCTCATGTTTGCAATCTCTATTGGATATACGAGGATGTAATTACAGAAATATCGGCCTTACGTATCTATTGCTTTGATTTGAACGCATGAATTACGGACAGTCTGTAAAGGAAATTTATATTGTGCTGCACTCGCCAATGTAGTCCGTGATTAGTGACGATGGAAAACGTAAGTGCACTGGACAAAAGATTCGTCATCCCCAGGAACAATCACGCTAATAGCGCGTGTATCACCGCCTCTAGATTAGATATGGACTCAATTCACCGAGGAAGAGACCCCTGACGTTGCTTCACGTGCGAGGGACGTTCGATAAGTAATGCAACGCATTTTTTTCTCGGCCCACTTCAGTTGAAAAAAATAGGGTAGTAAATTGTGGAATATTGCAGCTGCAGCTCCTATAGTTTCATGAAGTTTCCTTGGGTGGCGGCGCTTTACCTAGTCTGGAAGGCTTCTGTAACTGAGATGCGTTCCGATTAGAGAGCTGTTATTGAGCCTCTTTTGGTGGCAAAACAAAGCATCGCAGACATTCGTAGGCGCTTACAGAATGTCTACGGACGCCTGGCGGTGAAAAGAAAAGCACGGTGGGTCGTTGGACGAGGCGTCTGTTATCATCACAACGAAGTCGCCCCAACCTGTCCGATCTCCCACGTGCCGGCCGGCCGCACACAGCTGTGACTCCTCCAGTGTTGGACTGAAGCATCTTCGTCGTCACAAAAATGGAAACAAATTCCTCCTTCTCCAAGACAACGCAAGGCCACATGCAAGTCGCTCATCTGAGAGGAGCTCACAGAACATTATTGGACTGTTCTTCCTCATCCACCCTATACTTTCAGACTCCCATCTGTTTGGCCCAATGAAGAATGCACTCCGCGGGGAGCAGTACATGGGTCATGGTGAAGTTACTAATGGAGCAAGATGTTGAGTCCCACGTTGACTATTAGAGTGGTACCACGCGGCCATGTAGACCCTCCCAGTAAGGTGGCGCATAGCCGTCGCGTTGAAAGGAAAGTATGTTAATAATAGGGTTTTGTAGCCCAAAGGGTGTGAATAATGTGGGGTATAGAAATCCTGAATAAAAGCCACCTACTTTCATAAAGAAAATGTGTTGCATTACGTACTAAACGCCCCTCGCATACAATATTCAGCTCAATACGCCCATTGACTGTAAGATCTCGTAGAATTACCAAATTGCGGGGATGTCGATTGACGCGCTTCACTCGCTGTTTCAAATAATCCTAGACATTTTCGATTGGATTAAGAGCGGGTAATTTGGCGAGCCAGTCCAGGTGCAGTAAGGTACCTGAGTGTTCGTCGAGACTGGAAGGTATGCTTTGAATCTTGTGAACACTCATGCTGACATCTCTGAAGACGGGACTGTGTACATCATAGTAAGCATGAAGATATAGAAGAAAGGGCAACGCCTTGTCACCGACAGTGTTAAAGTAAACATCCTGATTCATATTCAGGGTAACACGTGAATGAGTGTGTCAAAGTCAGGGTACAGCCCAGAGCCCCCCCTGCCCCCCCCCCCCCCCCCCCCGCTCCAAAATATCAAAGAACAACATCTGGCCTGAATCGCCACCTCACAGAGGTAAACGCCTTATGAAGCCGTCGGTGCACTCGACATTATGCATCATTAAAATCAGCAAATTACGACTCGTCATCTGCTGTACATTTTGTGCGTTGTTAGAACCATTGAAAACTAGCAGCTTTATGTGCCAGTTTTAGCCGTGGCCTTCTGCAAGGTATCGCATTCCAAATATCTGTTTCATGCACTTCCATCCGCGTTGATACTGACTGAGATTGACTAAACACTGACAGTCACAATATCTGTTGTGTTTGAACTCAATTGCCATTGACAAGGCGTGACACTCGAGTCTGATACCTGTTGGTTAAGCTCTTTTTACGACATTTTACAGAACTACAAGTATTAATCTATTCCTCGTAGACACATTGACAGTTCACGTTGATACACCAACAAATCTGGTAAATTCATTCGCCCTGTGATCATGGGCATACCCAAACACCATAGCCCTTTACGATTAAAATTGTAATGGGAGTTGTATCCTATCATAGTATAAAACACTTTAATGACTAGCCTATTATATTCTGCGGCCAATCAAGTTTCAAAAATGCGACGTATTGACCCCGATTATCTGCAATAAATAGAGTCACCTTGTCTCCACCAAAACCAGTCGTACCCTCAGCTAGGCCGTTGTAACACGGTCGAAACGTTGGATTTATGTTTAAAATTAAAGTATTTTATACGAAGACGCTTTCTAACACCCAGAAGAATCTTAGTAATCAAGACACCGGCCGCGGAAGTCAACATAGTTACGTGTTACCATGGCTCCTGTCTTCCATTGTGCCACGTCTTCAAGTCGATCCATCGTACTGCTCTGACCCCATACAGCTGTCAGGCACATACAAACGACTTCACTGCCATGACTTGCGTCGTTTGGGAGAGAGGCGCATCACCCTGTGGCACCAGTTACACATAGTGTACAACGCTCCAAAGCGACTGAAGTGCTCTTCTAAAGAGCTTAACTAAAATTTTCGCTGGTGAGCCCATCTACGCTAAAAGCAACATTTTCCAGAATTCTTCATTATCTTTTCTCATAGCCGACAGTGCGTAGTAAGATACCATCGCTTTTCAGTTAGACTGTATCAACAGTGGTAGAAGTGTTCGTGTCGCAATGATTTAGTTTGGTACACGACCGTTCACAGCAAAAGACTTCATTTAGTTCTCACGACACATTTTCGTCATATACGTCTGAAAGTTGATACAGCTGATTGATTCTTCATTTAAACACCCACATTTGAACCTCAGTTAGTACCCAACTTCCTCTTGCTCTTAAAGAAAATTCAGAATTTTGAAGAGTAGGGAAACAAAAGTAACGATGTCCTTGGAACGTATGGAAGTTTTACCGGCGTCACTTTTACTTGAACGTGAATTGATTATTGAAATTTATACTAATGCTTTAAGTAAATGTCAATTATAATTTTCATAGGTAACTTTCGTACCATAGTCGTCATAACTAAAAAATGGGAAAACATTTTAACAAATAGAAGTGTAAGGTCAATAATACCTATGTAGTTCAGTATACTTATTTTGCAGTTTCAGATTTAAGCCGCCAAATTGACTAAATGCCCTTTATTTGACCTATGAAAGATTTCATCAGGTTGCTCATACATATGTAATGGCATTAAAGCAGTCGATAAGATTTGAGATAGCGGAATCTCTTCGATCGACTGATGCTTGCAACCTTTTATAATTTATTGGACAGATTGTTCTTCATATATTATGTATTCAAAAGTTGTACACCACCAGCAGGAAGGCCTTCAGCTACCTAGCTCAGAAATAATCAAGAAGTAGTCATTATATTTTGATAAACTGCTGGTGACTTGACGCGAGTGTGAACTTATAAATAAATATGTAGCTAGGCCATTTACTTTGCATTGAACTAATTTGGAATAGTGGCAAGATAGATTAGTGTGCATAAGAAGCAAACTACTTTTATTCATTTTCTTAAATAAATCTTTATGATTTGACTTCTTCAGATGCAGTTTATAACGAATATCGAAAGATTACATCACGGGATGATACATTTTCAAATTTTCAGACAGACATCGGTTGTTAGAAATGCCTTTGTGGTTATATATGAAATGATCATCTCACCTCGCCCGAATGGACAGTACCTTCACGGCTATACTATGTGCTGCTATGTCGATCACTTAGCAATAGACGAAGGGGTAACCTGTCTGATATGGGAATGATTTATTAAGGACCTCAGTTGAGCTACTGTATGACTTCATGCCTTCACAGAAGGAAGTTACAGTTGATGCAGTCTAGCGATGTCGTAAATATTCTTAAAATCAAAATAGTTCCTCAGTGAGTTTAGATTACAGTATTTCATTCACTTGACCACCCATGATCAGCTTGCACGTTTGCGATATCGTTTTAAAAAGGATGCTGATTTGAAGCATCAATTACAAGATGTGCACCTTCTCAAATTTGTTGCGTATTCGCTTTAAATTCCACATAAAGCTAGTTTTCCGTATCATATTCATTCATTAATGTCTAATATTATTGTTTTCGTTGACTGCTTGTACAATAACCATTGTGAGAACTGCAAATATACCATTAAAATACACTGGCCAATTATGTCACGGTCGAATATGTTTCTTTGGTCTCATCATCAGAATCTGGGAGAAGCTAGTGTCACTTGAAATTTACTCTGAAGTGATTTCAAAATGAAGTGTCTAAACTCGATGCGAACACAAAACTCTATAGCAGACGACGAATGAAGAACTTTGGAGATGCCATATTGGGTTTCGTCGTGTTTCATTGTTTTCGTGTTTATAACTTGCTTGTTATGACAGTATGCCGTTTCAAGGGAATGGCGCATTGGATATTTATCACAAACACATCACTCTTGGAACCATTTACTGTAGTATAAAATGAATGACACGTTTGTTGAATGTTGTATGAGTCTGCTGTAATGTTGTGGTTAGAGCCGTTGAGTTGGAAAGTCGACATAAGTACGTTCGTATTCTACTATATTCGAATATTGTTTGTAAATAATCGCATTTGTAAAAGATTGTGGGACTTTCTCACTTAGTTAACAGAAATATATTCTTTATTCAATGTCATTTACATATAAGAGAGCCCTCTGTCACGGGTTGGTTTGTTTGATTTTGTGACTTCAATCTGCTTAAAAAACGAAGATCAAGTTGCTGCAAGTCAAACGAGCAGCATGACGTTTATAATCTTACTTGTCACAAATATTTGGCTGTTTATTTATGAATATATCGAGATTTCTGAGCATGTGGTTAGGCAGGAACATAGGAGCACAGTTGAACTGTTGCGAGTGAAATGAGCAACAATGCCGTTTATATCTCTGCTTATCACAAATATTTAATTGTTTGTACATCGATAAGTCACGATCTCAAAGGGTCCACTCATACACCTTACTTCCGCAAAACTCGATTCGGCCACGAAAGTCGAAAGCAGTCTCAAAATCTGCTGGACTTTATTGCGACGTCACTTTCCAGTAGGCTTCGAGCGAATTTACCTTTTGCCACAAAATTCATTTGAGAACGCCATAACAGTCATGTAAGTTTTAGTGATTATAACACTTCAGGAGTTAAAGCTTACAGTTTGTAATTAAATATTTAACATAAGGTTATACTCGTATTTGTTCATGTTGATAAGCTTTCTTCTTATTGGTGCATTACCAGATGACAACTGGTAATAAGACCTCTAAGAAAACAGCGTGCAGGCAGTCAAATATAAAAATTGAAATACTACAATCAGAAGTTCATAGAAATGTTCCATATTAATGTTCGACTACGGACACATAACTTAAGCTACATCTAAAATATCATCCCCAAGCATTACTTCTCCAATACACATTGATCACATAAACTGTAAAGAACTCCCAAGTAACATGGAGATGAGTATACGAAACGGTGCAAAAATTATACATGTCCTACGGATAAAAAGTTATCGTTCGACTGATTTCGAGAACTGACGAAGTGAGATGATATAGAAAAGGCTACAAGGGAGATTGGGGTTTAAGATCACCTCAACGACTAGGTTATTAGAGATGAAACACAAACTCGGATTAGTGAAGGATGTGGAAGAAAATCGGTCGTGTAATTTTAGACAGGAACCATCGCGGCATTCACCTCATGCAATTTAGGGGTATCACGGGACACCTTACACTGGATGGTGTGTTTGAACAGCCGTCGCCGCGTGACTTACTACTGCTTCAACTAACTCGGTTCAAGCAAAGTTTTTGGTACCCCAGCGCCTGAGAGCTTTGATTATGACGGACAATTGAGCCTCGTCGGTTGTACAAGTGCTCTCGTCTTTGATAACCATGTGGATATAGGAGGGCTATTCGGAAAGTTAGGTCCGATCGGTCGCTAAATGGAAACCACATTGAAAATAAAAAAAAAATGTCTTATTTCCAACTTCCAGCTACTTCTCTACACAGTCACCCCTTCGACTTAGACATTGGCGTAGCGTTGTAACAACTTTCCAATCCCTTCGTCATAGAAGGCAGCTGCCTGTAGTTTGCACCAATTCTCTAAGCTGGTCAATAATTCGTTGTGCCGAAATGTTGTCTTCACAGCCAGCGATTCATGTGAGCAAAGATGAAACTCAGGCGGAGCCAACTACGGGCTGTATACACTTCCTCATCAGCCCTTATTCTCGGAAAAGCCCACGAATAACGTTAAATATACGAATATTATTACTCTGTAAGGTATAGTAAATTGCGCGATGCGAACAATGAAGGATGTCTCGACTGTCTCACACTGACGAAATAACCTGCCACGATTCGTGCAGCTCTTTCATTAATCTTTTGTTAATTCAGTACTGATTGACAACACTCAAGAATCTCAGCCTCTTCCAATGAGTCTCAATCTGGCATGTGCTCTCCTCATGTGTAGATTTACGCTAATGAGCCAAAACATTATTAGCATTAAAAAAATGGCTCTGAGCACTATGGGACTTAACATCTGTGGTCATCAGTCCCCTAGAACTTAGAACTACTTAAACCTAATTAACCTATTGACATCACACACATCCATGCCCGAGGGAGGATTCGAACCTGCGACCGTAGCGGTCTCGCGGTTCCAGACTGAGCGCCTAGAACCGCTAGACCACCGCGGCAGGCTCATTATTAGCATAGTCCGCCGCGAAATTCAGTACCTTCTGGTGGCGCTGCGGGAATATGACGTAATAAGTTGATTATTCAGGGTGAGTCAGGAGGGGAGGTACATGCTCTGTGGGGTGACAGTGTTAGTGTTTCTGAGCAAAAAAACCTCCTATGAACATATCTCGTGTTCTTAACAGTTTCCGAGGTAACTAATGAAAACCGTGGGGAACAGAACAAATGCACGTGATAGTAAATGAAACATTGCGATCTAATGTTTTGTTTAATTGTGTACATTTCCTCACAAAAGATGTCCAGAAATACACCGTCAACTGAATGCATTTTGCACCTTTTGCAGATAGCTGCTGTGTTGTTGGTCTGAACTCATTTGTATGGTACTTTACTTAAGCACACGCACGTAAAATAAGAGCGAGAAGTTCCATGTAGTAAGGAATACCTTGCCTGTTCTCTCCGTCAAAATGTCCGAAAACTAGAGTATCATCAGCCCAAGTGGTGTATAACTCGATTTCCGTGAAGACATATCGGAATACTAATGCTGGAAACAGCGGGCCCCTAAGTCAATGTGTACGTGTGAAAAAAACTTGTGGTTATATAAAAGTGACCTATTGTCAGTAACGGCAACACTACATAACCTATTGTCGCTTTGGTTGTATTCTCATGTGAGTGGTGGTGAAGGAGGATATGGGACTATCGCCAGCGGTTTTCAGGAAGCTGTGTGTCAGATACGATTAAGAAAAAGGGGATATGTTCATTAGACATTTTGTGTTCGAAATTACCAGTACTACACCCCTCAAAGCATGTACCTTTCCTTCTGAATCACCCTGCAGAAGCGGGAGAGAAACGAATGGAAAATCGTTCTAGTGAAGTCGTGAAATGCAATGACATAAGCGACTTTGGAAAAGGGCAGACTGTTATGGCACGGCGCCAGGTAAAGAATATGTAGGAAATGGGAAGCCGCTCGGCTGTTCACGTGCTATTCAATCACCTTTTGAAGGTGATTGAATGACAGTGAATCTATTGGTGTTGGACGTTCGCGGGTCATGGGCAGGTCGGAGGACAGAGTAGTGTGCAATACTGGTGCAGGCATAAGTGCTTCGGGCCGCTCACTACACATTGTTGAACACGGGGCTCCACAGCAGACGGTAATAACAGTACATTCCAGGCACTGGAACACAGATAATTTTACTTTCTTTTAATTTATTATATAATTTGCTTTGACTTATCGCAATATATGCGCCAGTCTGTTGTAAATGGTTCAAATGGTTCTGAGCACTATGGGACTTAACTTCTGAGGTCATCAGTCCCCTAGAACTTAGAACTACTTAATCCTAACCAACCAAATGACATCACACACATCCATGCCCGAGGCAGGATTCGAACCTGCGACCGTAGCGGTCTCGCGGTTCCAGACTGTAGCGCCTAGAACCGCACGGCCACTCCGGCCGGCCCTATTGTAAATCACTGCCGCCCTTTAGTGGTGTGTGAAATTATTTCATTTTTGTACTGTCAGCGCAAAATTGTATTTTTACCTATTTATTATTATTTTTAGATGATACTTTTAAACACAATACCGCAGTATCTGGATTTTACAGAGTTTGTGAAGGGCGCCGTAATGATCCTTCGGGCATGCATACCTGCGGACATGCAAGCATCTCCGAAGAAACATACCACTGCTGATGATCGAAGTGCGTGTTCGAAGGAACATTTCATCGAACTATGCAGAAACTGTAAAATACAGACGCTTCCGTACTGTATTTCAAGCCACACCAAGACGTCCAACGAGCAAAACAGCGTCTCTCCTTTCGAGGGTATGATAAGATTTGTATACGAGTAGTAGGATACGTAGACGCTAGGGCATTTGGAAGTTTGGTTCGATCCTGGAGGCATACTCGGGTGGCGATCTCTCGCGTAAAGCGAGAAATCGGGTTCGAGTCCCTGTCCGACACAAATTTCCGTATGTTTCTAGTAAGTCGTATAGCGGTTTTACAATTTTATTCGCAGTTTTCGAATGCATTTCACATTGATATATTTAAAATTATTGTGTTCAACATTTAAACGATTGATGATGAGGTCCCATACTCCAGGGAGTGTAGGAGAGGATGCAGGAAACCCGCACCGCCGTATTAGGCAAGGTCCTAGCGGAGGTGGTTTGCCATTGCCTTCCTCCGACTGTAAGGGGTGAATGATGATGAAGACGACACAACAACACCCAGTCATCTTGAGGCAGGGAAAATCCATGACCCCGCCGGGAATCGGACCCGGGACCCCGTCGCGGGAAGCGAGAACGCTACCGCAAGATCACGAGCTGCGCACTTCAAACGATTAGGCAGTAGCAGAATGTGTTGTATCAAAATTATAAGCATTTGAGAAAGAACTGCACTACACATATCACAAACATTATTTTTCTTGAGTGATGCAGTCAGTGACGAGTAGTGCCTCTGACGGCGTTGTGTGTGACCTTGGTGCCCGTCAGAAGAAATGTGGCTCGACGTTATCAAAAGAGCCATTTTATTGAGAGGATGGAGGGATCCGTTAAATGCCATGTAGTATTAACCACAAAATTACACTGCAGGCACAGCGCGAGAGAGGAAAGATACAGTCCGCCATTAAAAGTACGACACCTATTTCGGCAATGTGTATAGCAAGCACCACAGATAAGCGATACAAACTTTACAAAGTACACCACTCGACATTTCCTGAAGGTTCAGAAAAAGACAATGCTGAGTTATTTCATAGTTTTGGCGATTATTTAACGCACCTTGATTAAATTAAATTTGTTGTGAAATACTGAAAGTCATTGAAAGAACTGATTATTGTACTGATGTGAGCTTAATACAGTGAATACCGCCATTTACATTCATTGATACTACTTGGTCCCAAAATTCATTTTTAAAGACTATTTTTGCTTCACGTAGTAGAGTGTATTATGTACTGAAAACTCATCATAGTCATTTCCTAGTATCGTACCAGTTGCTCCGTAGTTTCACTACTAGTAATGTTGTTTTCTGCATTTTCAATATTATTTTCGTGCATATATTAAGCACGCACAATGGAGCATGGGCCATTAAAGTGGGCTTCCATGATACCCGTGGCAATAATCGAAGGGTTCTTTGACAGCTGTGAATTGCTAGAGCCGGAGGGTCCCTTCTGGCCAAAATTGCGCTGGCGAGTAGTGTTGGAAAAGGCACAAGTGTTTCGGAGCACACTATTTAGCGCACTTTACTGCTACAATGTCGCTCCGAAGCACTATGCATGTGTTCCGCCAGTACCAACCACAGTATGCACGGATACGACGAGGTCGTTTTAAAGAGCAGTGAGGATGAGAAACTTAATCAGACGATGTACACTACCTGTTCGTCATGTCGAGGGTGGCTAACGATTCACCACCTGTAAAGAAGGTCCTATATGACAAATGCGTAGCTGGTTGGACACAATATTATGCTATAGGGACATCACCTATTGCTTCTTGGGTGCAACAATGCAAGGTGTATATGACTTTAATATTGTTGCTGGCTACTCGCAACTTCGTGCTTTCCATTGTCTGACCAGATGATCCAGTCGTAAATCGTGTTCCTAAATCTGAGAAATCGCAGGGTCGAATCCCAGTCGGGCCTGTGAAAGTTTCGGTCCACCTGTAATGTATCCTTCACCTTCTCGAGGGCGTCACGAGTTGCCAGGAGTCGTGGTTCAGATGCTACATTAAACTGTAGGTCCGCTTACTCCACTTGGATAACTGGGGTAGTTTAGGGACACGCAAGTCGCCGAAGTGGAGTGCAATTCACAGACATGCACTCGGCCATTGAGAAACTCGAAATTAATTATTATTATTATTAACTGGCGTTGCAACTTTCAGCAGGACAATTGTTAGCAGCAAAGTGTGTATCATTTTCCCTGAGACAGCAATAAACAAAAGTACTATCTTTTGTTTGATATGTAACTTTTTAGTTCCTTAAAAAAATGACTCTCGGAAAGACCTCACCACAACTGTGTCCAGTTCTAGGTTTTATTTTTTATGTTTATTTTACTTTTCCGTATTATTCTCTACATGTATTCCTATCGTGGTATTTATGAGATGATGCGGTATGTAATTACATCGCAATATTATCTGTTGTGAAGCCATCGTACAACTGTTTCATGAATCCCTCACGAAACCGTACTGAAAATGTTACGCATCAATTGCCAAATGTGGGATGTATTTACCAAAAAATGTTTCAGGACGACGTTCATGTGCCATCCTTCTCATCTCAGAGTAGCACTTGTAACCTACGTCCTGAATTATTTTCTGGGTGGATTCCAGTCTCTGTATTCCTCTACAGCTCCCTCTAGTACCACGGAAGTTATTTCCTGATGTCTTGCCTCGGGCATCGATGTGTGTGATGTCCTTAGGTTAGTTAGGTTTAATTAGTTCTGAGTTCTAGGCGACTGATGACTCAGAAGTTAAGTCGCATAGTGCTCAGAACCATTTTTTGAACCTGATGTCTTACCAGATGTACTACCATCCTATACCTTCCTCTTGTCAGTGTTTTCCATATATTCCTTTCCGGCCGCAGTGGCCGAGCGGTTCAAGGCGCTTGAGTCCGGAACCACGCTGCTGCTACGGTCGCAGGTTCGAATCCTGCCTAGGGCATGGATGTGTGTGATGTCCTTAGGTTAGTTAGGTTTAAGTAATTCTAAGTTCTAGAGGACTGATGACCTCAGATGTAAAGTCCCATAGTGGCCAGAGTCATTTGAACCACATATTCCTTACCTCCCGACTTTTCGGAGAACTTCCTCATTGCATACCTTAACAGCTCACCTAATTATCAACATTCTTCTCGTAGCACCACATCTCAGATTCTTTGACTCTCTTCTATTCCGGTTTCCGCAAAGTCCATGTATCACTACGCTGTCGCACTATAAGACAAGGAAATGTAAGCACACAGTGCAGTGTAGTTTTTAGGATTTACTAGGTCTTCACATATTGTTCAAAGATTTTACGGTAGACAGCAGCATAGTTGGAAGCTGTGATGTATACGTTACAGAACAGTACTGTGTTTGGCAGATTTTAGTTTTCAGCTCAGTACTGTGAGAGCATGACGCTGCGACATGAGATGTTCATGGAAGAGTTTTGTGGTTGACGATGCGTCTTTGCTGCCGGCTTTTGTACTTTCGACGGTGCTTACGGTATACAGACTTTTAGGTATTTGATGTTGCAGAACAATACAGATATTTACATGGTTGGCGGTGTGTAGTATTGTAATGTGTTTCAAATGGTTCAAATGGCTCTGAGCACTATGGGACTTAACATCTGAGATCATCAGTCCCATACACATAGAATTACATAAACCTAACTAACCTAAGGACATCTCACACATCCATGCCCGAGGCAGGATGCGAACCTGCGACCGCAGCAGCAGCGCGGTTCCGGATTGAAGCGCCTAGAACCGCTCGGCCACAGCGGCCGGCTTGACTTTTCCATTATGAGTGTTGTTACCACCTCATAAGTACCTCTCATTAGTAATACATCACAGAAAATATCGGAAAACTAAACTAAATTTTAATATCTCAGTTTTGTGAGTCCTAGTATGCTGTTTTCCTTAGTTAGTAGCGTAGCTACTTACTTCCGAAGTAAAAACATTTTAATGACGAGAAGAAACAGCAAGTACACCAAGCGCAATTGCATTTAGAATACATGCTGCTAAACGTCGTGACCGGTAACAGCTATTACATTTGCTTCTTCTCGAACTACCAATTATCTTTGTGAACGCGCAGTTATAACAGACGGAATGACGTGACACTTAGTGCACTTGCAAACTGAAGGAATGCTTTCCTCTATGTAATAAGAGCTCATTTCATTTCTGTAACTGCAGTTGAAACAAATAATACATCTAGCAGTCGTCGTCTACTCGCAGGTTATTATGTTTTTAATGATAGTACTACGTCCATCTCGGAGCACTATATGATGTGGAAGCTACTGGCTTGTAAAAAATAAGCAAGGAAAACTAGTACTTTCTATTTTAAAGACTTAACGGCTTAAGGACTTCGCAAATGTAAGAAAGGGTTGCTGAAATTAAGAAAGAAGCACTTTTCCCAAGGACTACGTGCATGTGTTTTGTCTCAAATGTGAATTCCAGGCCGGCCGGATTGGCCGAGCGGTTCTAGGCTCTCCAGTCTGGAACCGCGCGACCGCTACAGTCGCAGGTTCGAATCCTGCCTTGGGCATGGATGTGTGTGGTGTCCTTAGGTTTGTTAGGTTTAAGTAGTTCTAAGTTCCAGGGGACTGATGACCTCAGAAGTTAAGTCCCGTAGTGCCCACGTTCCACGGTATTTAGGCCGCTTTTCGACGTCCGACTCATCAGTCGGCAAGACTTAGCGCAAACAGGAGACTTCCGAAGATGTTGAACGTAGCCTTGGACGAAACGTCAGGAATAGAAGAGTTCCATGGATATAACCCGGAAGAATTCACAGCAGCTGAAACATCCGGTCGTGAAAGCCTTCATTGTATGAAAATTTACACTATTTACAGACAAATGGCGCACGTAACTTCTCTCCCTCAAGTCAAATGACGACTGAAGCAACCTGTCTCAAATTCTGAGCAAAACAGATTTCACAAATCATGGTTCAAATGGCTCTGAGCACTATGGGACTCAACTGCTGAGGTCATTAGTCCCCTAGAACTTAGAACTAGTTAAACCTAACTAACCTATGGACATCACAAACATCCATGCCCGAGGCAGGATTCGAACCTGCGACCGTAGCGGTCTTGCGGTTCCAGACTGCAGCGCCTTTAACCGCACGGCCACTTCGGCCGGCTTCACAAATCATGAAAAACAGCGGATCCATTATGTCGAGTTGAAAGCAAGGAAAGAGAGAGAGCACAAAGAAATGTCACTGGAAGAGCCACATATCTCAGTTCTGCCTGAAATCTGTGTAAGTGCAAATAGAGTCGAGCTTGAATATTATAAATTCTGCCGCCGCATGTTAAACCATACTTGTTTATGATGTGTGCAACGGCTTGAAATACACACAAGTAGACTGAAACTACTGTGCTTCTTCAGGAAGACTATGATCAGCTAGAGAATAGTCTGAAGACCAATAATAGCCGGATTCTGATTTTCCGAAATTCTAGCAAAGTGGAAAAAATTGGATTCAAGAACTACTTGCGTATGTTAGCTGCTAAAAGAGTTTTAAGAATCTTGTACCTCGTAGCAGTATCGTAGAAAAGTGGTAGACAAAGAAACTCCAAGGGAATTAAAGATAGTATTACTTAAGTACAATATACTTTTATTTTTCGATTTAATCCCGTCGTAAGTCAAATGCTTGTGTAAACGTTTGTTACATTCCATCCCGGAAACGCAATTATGGAAGGTCTGGAAATACACATCTGTGTCTGCCGTAACATCTTTTTGGGACTCTAGCGTTTTCCAGCCACAAATGAATCGAGACGTGGAAGCAGATGGAATTCAGAGACTATCAGTACTGGTACATTAAGCAGGTATTCCAAAAATACATATTTCAGACTTCGCAGCTTTTCCACCGTCATAGCACTTTAGTGAGCTTTCAGGTCCGTACAATTAGGCAGTTTCGCGAGCTGCTGTTTCACATTTTGCGAAATGAGAAAAATACAGCACAAAAGCAATAAAGGTAAATGTTATTCCGATTCTCATGCTACTAGCTTCATGCTGTTACTGTCTTAATGTATACATTCCCGCTACCATTTTGAAAATAACATAGATAAATCATTACTATTTGCACTGTTCCATCTGCTTTTTACTCTTTTGATATGACGCTTCTAATACCTACGAAGTCTAACTTTGAGATACACAACTAGCAGCGCGTCTTTAATTTTCCTTTCCATCTCCTTCTTTACATGACTGCTCAAATTATTATAGTGATGAAAATAATTCATTTACTTTCGACCGTCCATAAATTGGGTACCAACATGTTTCCCATTTTTGCGCTACTATCTCTGTTCGTACCTCGAATTCGAAACGCCTGCACAGATCCTGTTTGTTTTATTTTATTAAATTCATCTGTAGACGATCGTTTGAGAATTTAATTTGTTTTTGGAATATGTAGTAATTTTTGTTCTTGGACCAGCTAAAGTAAAATGGTTTGCCAAACAACTTATATCACATCTATTTCTACACTGAGGTGGCAAAAGTGACGGAACAGCGATGTGTACATTTACAATCGTGCACACGAGGTATAAAAGGGCAGTGCATTGGCGGAGCTTCCATTTGTACTCGGGTGATTCATAACAGACAAGCAACACTGTGTGAAATAACAGCAGAAATCAATGTGGGACTCACGAAGCACGATATCGTTAGGACACTGCGGCGAAATATGACGTTAGCGGGCTACGGTAGCAGATAACCGACGCGAGTGCCTTTGTTAACAGCTCTACATCGCTTGCTGCACCTCTCCTGGACTTGTGACCATACCGGTTGGATCCTAAACGGTTGGAAAACCGTGTCATGGTCATATGAGTCAATTTCACTTGGAAAGAGCTGATGGTAAGATTCAAGTGTGGCGCAGAAGCCATTGATCCAAGTTGTCAACAAGGAGCTGTCCAGATTGATGGTGGCTCCATAATGGTGTGGGCTGCGTTTACATAAAATGGACTGGAACCTCTGGCCCAACTCAACCGACCATTGACTGGAACTGGTTATGTTAGGCTACTTGGAGACTATTTGCATTCTTCGGCTTCATATTCCGAAACAACGATGCCACTGGACCACAATTGTTCGCGATTGGTTTCAAGAACATTCGAACGAATGATCTGGCTACCCAGATTGCCCGACATGAACCCCATCTAACATTTATGGTACACGATCGAGAGGTCACTTTGTACACAAAATCCTATTAGGGACGGCTGTAGAGTCAGCATGGTACAACATTTCTGCAGGGAACTTCCAGTGACTTGTGGAGTCTACGCCACGCCGTGTTGCTGCGTTACGCCGGGTGACACGATATTAGGAGGTAACCCATGACTTTTGCCACCTGATATTAGTGTACAGTTCGTGTGATGGGATCTAACTCGGCTTTGTCTTGCTGAAGATTGTACGCATATACGCAAGTATAGGTCACTACGTAAGACCAAATAGTTAGTCTGCGATCGGAGACTGAGCATGTATGACAGGAAGCCCATCATTGGAGCATAAAACGTTTTGACAATATTCACAGAAAAATTAACGATACTTAGTCGAAGGATTCATATTATTATGCCAAACCAAGACATCTGAACCTTCACAATTTCCACCGGCTTGATGCTCTTTTCTTTCCCTTCGATATTCTCAATGTAAGTAATGTAATGTAATCGAAGAAACACTTGTAAATTGTCGCATGGAGTTCCAGTATAGCGTATTACATCGAATTAAAATCAATTTGCGTCATAAATAGGATTCGTTTCTGCAAAAACAGAGGATTTACAAATTGGTGAAGACTCTCGAACGAACATAATCAATAAGGAATTGCATAACCGTAAGAGGTTGCAGCGGCGATTCATTACGAAACGGATGCATGTAATACAGCCTATACATTGTTCCAGGTAATTTCTAAGGCCTTCGTCGTGCAGTAAAGCAGTTATATTTATCAATGACTAGAAACAGTGCGAGCTACACTCTAAAAACCACGCAAAATATTCAGTAATGATCAAATCGGATACACATTCCTGGCGATATACTGCAAAGATGTTTGGAGTAACCTAGGACATTAGCGTGTAGTTAGAACTTAGCTGCCCTATAAATCTATACTTCGATACCAGTGACGAACTATTCTTTTACCACTGGCATTTGAATTGTCTGCCTCCGTGACAAGCGAGCGTGCGCTAGTGAGCTAACTTCGCTGTGCAGTTGGTGAGGATGCAGTTGGTTACCTAATACGTTCGGATAAAACCTCTTTGACTTCGCAGTTCGTGTGTAGTAGTTAGTGGTTACTGCATCTAGATCGTGGGGTCCCAGGTTCGATTCTTGGGTGGGTCAGAGAATTTCTTCATTCAGGGCGTGGATGTTGGTGTTGTCCCACTCATTTCATCTCATGTTCATGAATGCACAAGTCGCCGAATTGGCGTCAGATAGTAAGACTTGCACCAGGCGGTCGACCAACCCCAGACGGGCTGTCCCTGCCAATAAAGCCATCTGTTCTCCTCAGTTTAGCAGTGTGACTGCCAGAATATCACTAACTGGAACCGTGGTCCACATAATCATGGGCCTACGTTGATGGATGAGAGTAACGTAAACGCATGAGCAACTTTATGCGTGCTCCGTGAATTAAACCGGGCATGCCCCAGCAATCATGACAAGCGTGTCGTATTGGGCACATCACATCATTCCCTTGAATCGTGAGGCCCTATAGATCTAATGTTCTTTGGCAGAATCGTTTTCAGTGATCGACAGTGCTACTGATTCCCTCCCGTTGTTGCTCTCCGCTGAGGCTGTTTTGCCACGGGTCATTTATATCACCGTTATCTTCCTTATGTTACCGTCATCGAACGTATCGCAGAAAAGTATCATAAATAATCTGTTCTTCTTGTAAGTCAGATAGTTCTCGTGTCTTATCAGCTGCACGGATAAGTCACGTATGATAATAAATTATAAGTTCTTTCTACACCTACATCTACATATGCACACCGCAAACCATCGTGCTGTGCATGGCAAGAGGGTATGTTGTACCTTTGCGAGACTTTCCCTTAACTTCGCGATTGCGAATTCTTGTCACCTCACAAAAATTTTGTGATCTGAAACAGGGATAGTGAATTTTTCATGATACATCTACAAGTGTTTCGTAAACGCCTCAAAGTTCAATTTGAAGTTATTTAGAGCTTGCGTAACCGGATATGGTATATTATGTAAGGTGATAGTTTTCGAAAGCACATTGTTTTCAATAGTATTACTGTAATTTCCTTCTCACTTCCTAGACGCTTTTGATCTTCCACAAATATTCATACTCAACTTCAACATCACATCCATATGTGACACCATTTGTAACTGCTTCAATTTTACGAACAAACACCGCCGCTTCATCAGACACCGCCGCTTCGTCAGACAAGATCTAACTGGAACAACTGTGGGCCGATACCGCGGAATTAACATTAACAGGCATAGTACAAAATGAATATGGAACAGAGCCGTGTGTGATTTAAGACGGATAAGAATAATTAGTCTCCGTATTCGGCTACTAGATAGTAGATAACGGGCGCCCCACGAATTATCTGAACCCGATCAGCTCCCGTAACCCCCTTGCCTCAAAAGGCGCAGCCTACTTTACAATAGGAGACAGTACGAGCCGCGGGCCTTTATCTGCGCGTATGTAATGTGCCATTAGCAACCTCCTTCGAGGAATACGGACACACACACACACACACACACACACACACGGGCGTGATTCTAAGAGGGGCAGACGGACATAGAGTGGCAGGCCCTTTCACTCGCAACTTGCAGGATCAGAGGCGTTTCCAAACCAGCGTTCACCTCGACCCCTTTCCCCCACCAGCTAGTGTGGCTCGCGGCACGAGTGCCGAATAAATCTGCCGCGACCGAGGAGTTTTGGGAGACACGCCGGCTGGACCTTGCCACCGTGACTAACTGAACGTGCGCACTCGATCTTGATCAATTAGAAGTGAATTATGCGCCGTTTCTGTGCCTCCCTGTCCGCTGCCCGCCACCCGCCAGCTATCGACAATGAGGTACTAATTTAAGTGGTGGACGCCCAGCGTCCTTGCCCCAGTTGGAGCGACGGCAGCGGAGCGGTCAGCTCTTCTGCGGGCCGGCCTTCGCCGCTAAGGAACGCCCACCACCCGCCGGACAGCAGGTATGCTCCCGGCCGGAGCTGGTTTCGCCAGACTGATGCGTGCCGCTGCTACGACTAATTCCAACTCACCTTGCTCCACTATCGAAATTCGGGACGCAGCGGATTGGCGGTTTCCACGCATTGTCCGTGCCTGTCTGCGGAGCAGGTGTGATCGGGTGTTTTGTGGGGGGAGAAAATATCAAGAGTCACCGACACTGAGCACGAAGGAAATGAAATGGATCAGCCGGAGCGATACAAGGTGCAATTCACGATCCGGACTGTAGTCTCCCAAGTAATCGCGACTACATTACGTGCTGCCTCTTTTCGGAGACTCCAAGGACCAATAGAAAGGCAGCCGTCAGCATCGAGCAGATCATATCAATAAGACTGTTGCAGATGGTAGGAAACATTTTTCAGGAAAACAATACTGTGTGTGTGTGTGTGTGTGTGTGTGTGTGTGTGTGTGTGTGTGTGTGTGTGAATGATTATCCAGGGTTGTCACATGTGCCTCTGAATAAAGGGTTACCATTTTGGCAGCACATCCATGACGATAAGGTCATCACTATCCCAATAAATTGTCCTCACGACTTTCCCACCATTGAATTTCTTCTTTTTTGATGGTGCTACTCCAGTGACCGCCTTTTTGCTTTCAGTTCAGAGTGATGCATTCAGGTTTTATCACTCGTAACGATTCGTGCCAGAAAGTACTCTCTGTTGTCCTCAACCAACCCCATTAATTTGGATGAAATAGCTTTTCGTTGAAGCATTCGTGGAACCCATCTTGAGCACACCTTTAAAATCCAAGAGCCTTAACCGTTACCCATGCACTTCGGTTGCTCATCGGTAGAAGTAGAGTGATTTATCGAGTTGAATTGCGCCGGTGTGCACGGGTATGCCATTCGCACGATTCACCATGTCGGGAGCAGTGGCTGTGACAGGACCTCTAGAACATGGCCGGAGCGACCTGAAGCGTAACGACCACATAAATTAGGGAAAGTGGACGCCAAGTTGAGGTTCATTCTCAAAATCGTAAGTAAATGTAATTCATCTACGAAAGCAGTGATTTACAGGACACTTGTTCAGCAGATCCTTGAGTACTGTTCGTCACTCTGCGACCCTTATAACTAGGAATAATGAAAGACATAGAGAAGATCCAAAGAAGAGCGACGCGTTTCTTCACGGGATCGTTTACTCGGCATTATGGAGATGCTCAACATATCCAGTGGCACACACTACAGAAAGACGTTGTGTAGCACGGAGAAACGGTGAAATCCAGAAAGCGTACGTTTCAGATAGTGTCGGACAATATATTACTTGCTTCCACGGATGTCTCGCGAAATGATACCGGCGAGAACTCAGAGAAATCAGAGCTCATACGGAAGTTTACCGATGACCATTCATCCCATGCGCTATTTGTGTATGGAACTTGAAAAGGGGGAGTGACAGTAGCACCAGCACATACCGTAAGGTGGCCTGCGGAGTATAGACATGGATGTGGAAACAATGCGTAACATTTTCACAGCAACATAGAACTATGGCTAAGTAAGTGCAATTATCGACATGCACAGACAAGATAGATGCCCATATTGTTCGATGTGTCAACAAAGTTTTGCGACAGTTCGAAGGGTGATCGAAGAGCTTTAATTATCTTGTCGAAAAAATAAAGTTACGTAATTAATTTGATTTGTTTGTATGTTAATGTCTACACTCCTGGTATTCACTAAACTCCACAAGTCACAGTTTCGTAGTGCGCCGCAAGCTGCATGAAAATGCACAAACGATTAATGAACTGGATTATCATGCAGTAACTTAATTTCTTCATTTGAAGGGGAACTACGTTGCAACAGTCTGCGCAAAGTTGGTTAAAGCGTACGGTGACAACGCACCAGTGTTACATTACTCTTGCACTACCATGATTTCGGTTTCAAAGTGCCATTATCAAGTGTTTTAAGTGTTATAAATTGCCATCTTATTGTTATAAATTGCCTGAGCTGGCAATTTATAGCACTTAAAACACTTGATAATTGCACTTTAAAGCCGAAATCATGATTGTGCAAGAGTAATGTAACACTGTAAATAAACAACAGTCTAATGACGGTACTGACTTTAAAGAAGTAGTTATCCCTTGTTGGAAGAAATATGTCGCATTGAAGTTTCATGATCGAAGCTTGACATTTTCGAACACATAATGAGAACTATACGACTAATCCTCCTAAGTGACTCTGGATGCGACTAAATTGCTCACTTATTCATCCAAGGCCATCACCTAGTTATCAGTTGTTGGGGAAAATGTCCCACATTGAAGTTTCATGATCGCAGATTGACTTTTTCGAACTGATAACACTACATGACTAGTCCTCGTACGTGTCTCTAGCTGTGAGCAGCCGAGGTATTAAGTGAGGCAGGCGTCTATCTGTTAAAGATGCTTAGCGCTGAGGGCGGCGGTAGCTGCCGCAGACGGTCAATTTTTCTTCGTGGCCAACCCGCGGGCGGTGGCCCATCAGCGCCGCGCCTCGACTCGCCGTGATGGACCAGGCAGGTACGTAGCACCCTCCATCGCCGTCTCCCAGTCAGCATCTGTAATTGCTTTGGTAACGAGCTCGGCGGTGAAGCATCACAGAAGGCGCTTCCGCGGCGCTCCGGCGTGCTATGTCGGACAGCAGGGAAACTACAGCATCAGTACCTCCTCTTCCTTTTAGGAACTTGAGTCTGCAGTTTGCTACCACCTGCGGTGCTGTTAGTTAGAACGACGCTTCCAGAAAAGCTGCTCCTTCACGGAGATGGACCTCGTGCTCGTTTGTCTCAATCGTAAACCAAGTTAACATTGCTGGTTCACGTTTAATAGTTGGCTCCTTATGTAATACGCCGTGTGAGCGGCCGTAATTAATCCTCTAAAACCTGAATCTGGTTGCGTGACTAAGGTAAAGGTGCCACGCGCAGCATGGATTATGTCGGGAAGCTCGTTTTCTTTTTCTTTATATACCTGGCTCACTGGACCCTTCCTCTTGTAACTGACGGCTGTTTTGTGAAACACACGCAAGTTAATGTTGTATTATGTATTTGTCGTGCACTAACTTGAAACCAATAGTGAGGGCAAGTTTTAAACGGAGATATTTTTTAGTTATATTAAGCACTGAGGTATAATGCGTCTGATGCATATAAGCTGTCTTCCGTTCTCAATCGATAGGGGAATGAAATAGGATAGAACCAATAATGTTGGAATGAACTGTCTTCCACCATACACTGTTCAGTAGCTTTCTAAGTATATGTGTAGATCACAAGTTTGTTGGAATGGCCACTTTCCACAGCAGCTACATATTTTGTATGATGCAAATGATTGTATTCAGTCGTCTAGACAAGTTTCGCCTTTATTAACAACACGTATACATTTCAACGGAAGACGCAGAGGTAATTGCATTTAAATGGTACTTGCAGATTTGGACGAGTGTGACTATATTAACTGTCATTTATGAAAAACTGCTGCTGATTCAATTTCAGGGGAAGATAATTTCGTAGTCGAGAACATATTTTAATCATCTTCGACGTTGACCCTAGAAAACCTGCTTTATTCTCAATATAGAAACCCTGTATTGGTAAACTTGTATAATGAAATGGTGTCTTTCACGGCCGGTACTTACAATATTGCTGATATTTGTATTAATTTTCAAATGTCTTGATCTCTGCACGTTGTCGCTAAAAGGATGGCGCTGGTGGGACACTTCAGCTCCTCGTAGTATCGACTCACCGCTGATCCTGAATATACGAGTAAATTACAACCTTCCGGGAACTATCCTAACATGACGACATAATCACTTCAGTTACGGCTGGCACAATCCGTTGTTTTATATGGCTTGTTACATCTAAAATCTGAACCCATCGAATGCATTTACCCTGTAGGCAACTTAGCGTTTAATTGAAATGACACAAAAAGAATAAGAAATGATTCTTGCGTGTGAGAAAACGGCTGAACCCTGTAGTATTTTTAGATCGACATGTTAACGTATTCATTAATGTAAAAGCTTGAAACAGGTAACAGTGTTAATAAGTGCTGTTGTGTCACTTACGTTTTACTCGAGCTTCATACTATTAACGAAACTATACTAAAGATGTTCGTGAAGTACCAGAAAATGTACAAAAAAGCTTTGTATAATTGCCGAGTATTAGTGCAGTCGCGCATTGTGCATTCCTCGTCTAGTCCAAAAAGTTAGCATTTTATATGAAACCCATTAAATGGTCGGCAGACGTGTTAGAAGCGAAAGGAGCGTGAAGCTGCCGGAGAGTGGTGATTACGGTGGCGGCCTCTTACACACACCGCTAATCTTGTTTCGCCTATTATCGCGCCGTAGCGCGGCAGCCTTGGCTCACTCCGGCTGAACTGGGATGACGGGGTGGAATTTCACAGAACCTTGTAGTTTTCCTCCGGCGACGAACAGAGACCCCGTCAGTCCCTCGCACCTACATTCTACTGTAAATACGTTAAACGTAGTTTAATTTAGTAAATCAATCCTCCGATTAATTACAATACTAGCACTTTGCCATTGTTTCTGTAAATTTATATAGGGACGTACAGCGTAAATTACCTAAAAGTGGTGTAAAGGTTACCGTGGCTTCCAAAACGAAATAGTACAACGTCGGTTTCTTTAAAAATGGACGTCCAGTAGTTACGCCACATTTCCACCGATTGTCGGATGCAAATGTACACTATTTTAATAGAACAGACTTTACTGTGAATGAATTGCAGAATGAATCTTCAGTGACTTGGCTGCTATTGTATTTGCCCAAGAATCAGAAAGGTACTCTTTATGGATTCAATGTACGGTAGTTATTCAACAAGCTCTGAGAAGATCCTGTTAATGGATATCGAATATTATGCGTTGTCTCGTATGAAGCACTATTGGAAATGGATTGATACCTGCAAGGATGTCAATGGGACACCATATATCTGGCTACGTTTTATTTGTCCATAAAGGTCTACATAACATGCTCGAATCTTTCCTCCTCCTATTTGCTCTCTTAGGATATTTGCATGTAAACTCCAGCATCAATGCCTTGGATACGTGAAGTAAAAGTTTGCACAAGTCAAAGAATGGTTTGATCATAGTGTTGCGTTATTAGGCATAGTCATGTAGGATGTTGTTTTTGCCTTGCTCTAGCGGACCTACAGTGTAACGTGGATTTCGAAGCATCGGGGAAACTGACTTTTTCACATCAACAAATGACTTTCAGACGTAAAATAAATGACTAATACCGCCCGAAGATTTAACACCAGAACTTCGTGTTTGCAGCATTAACTACTGTAATATAAGAGATCGAGACCCACATACTGTCGAACACCGTACTTCAGTTTACTAAACAACACAATACCCTTCAAATACCATTACTCACGCAAATGTATTTGAAAACAGATAATTTTTTGCTTACACTAATTGTTGTTCAACTTATAATTTAGAAGTTTCACACCATCTTTTCTCAATTTTTGTAAAATCAAATATATATGAGTAATTGCTTGTCGCACATACTCATGTAGTAATTTTAATATTTTATGCAAATTGAAGTAAATAATGAAGGAAATGGCGCAAGTTAAGGCAAGTGTAAGACCAATATAATTATGTATAAAATTACAGCTTGTAATATCGCTGTTAAAAGCGCTCGCGATGAGAGTTTTGGTTTGCAGAATACGCGAATCCATTAAATCTTTACATTCATATATTGGAAATCGAATGCCGTTATACACCAACAGGAAGGACTTAGCACTTTTTGTAGCAAGCAGATGTGAACGAAAGATGTGAACATACAAATATGGAACGAATGAACTTTTTTTATAATTCACTGTCGCGAAAATATTTTGAGCAGGGATGTTAAGCCATCTAGATAATCGAAGTAAAATTGTTCACTGTTTCAGAAAACGGCTCACTCAACTATTCCTAAGGAGCCACCTGCTCCAAAATGTCCCAACAGGATTCTGCAAGGCTGCTCTTATACGAAACCTATCTTAGTAGTCCCATTCTGAAAACGTCTGAGTATTGTGGATGTTTTCCGGAGAAACAGTTTGAGTGTGTCAGCTCAGTTGCCTAAAACTCGTGCACAGACGTTATAGAGCGCCAGTTCGCTTCGATCGACTGACGTTAACAAATTCGACTTCAGCCCGCCCGGCTAGCCGCGCGGTCTAGCGCGCTTCTACCACAGTGGGAAGGCCTGCAGGTCCCCGGCACGAATCCGACCAGCGGATTAGAATCGAGGGCCGGTGTGCCGGCCAGCCTGTAGATGGTTTTTAGGCCTTTTTCATCTGCTTTGGCGAATGCGGGCTGGTTCCCCTTACACCGCCCCAGTTACACTATATCGGCGATTGCTGCGCAGTCTCCACGTACGCGTACACCATAATTACTCTACCACGCAAACGTTTGGGGTACACTCGTCTGGTATGAGACGTTCCCAGGGCCGAACCGCACAGTAACCCTGGGTTTGGTGTGGGGTGGGTGGAGTGCTGTGGCCTGTTGTGAGGTTGTGAACCACTGAGGGCTACGGCGGGACGAAGCCTCTCCGTCGTTTCTAGGTCCCCGGTTCAATACACAATACACACACAAACTGGACTTCTACTTTTATGTGCATTTCACAAGTGCAGTTCATGAAATACCACAGCAGTTAGGAAAGAACGTAGTTGGCTGGGTACACCAAATCCTTGCATCTTCGAATAAGTCAGTCATTGGTAGACAGGTGTAGGGCATATTACTACACGATGGGATTTCGGAAACTTTCTATAATTCGGTTTATTACTTTTTGAGTAGCTACTACTATTTGTTCAAATACACTGTCCAGTCGCGTTAATGTGACCACCTGTCAAAAGCCTGAATAAGCACCTTTTGCAGCGCGGACCACTGCGAGACGTGCAGGAAGAGAGTCAGTGATGTTCTGAAACGTACCCAAAGGAAAGTGAAGTCTTGCCGGCTGCAATGCCGTTGCCACTGCGCTGTCTCTCTCGCTTGACCATCCGTGGCACGAACAGTCCGATTAAGGTGGTACCGTAGACTCACGGTTGGGTTTAAATCCGGGGAGTCTAGTTGCCAGGAGAGTACGGTAAACTCATCCTGGTGCTGTTCGAACCAAGCATGTATACTGCGAGCTGTGTGAAATCTTCCATTTACCTGCTGGTAGATGCCATCGTCCTGAGGAAAAACAAACTGCATACAGGGATGGACATGGTCCCCAAGTATAGATGCATACTTCTGATGAACTATTGTGCCTTCCCAAATGACGAGATCACCGAGGGAATGCCGCGAAAACATTCCCCGTACCGTAACGCTCCTTCCTCCAGCCTGGACCCTTCCGGCAGCCTGTCGCCACTTAGGGGACGTCTAGTTGCCTTCGTCGTCGATGAACGGGAGTCATCATTGGTGCGTGAACCAGGCGCCTGCTGCAGAGGCTCATATGCAGTAACGTTCGCTGAAAGATCGTTGAGGAGACAGAGTTCGTAACACCTTGGTTCATCTGTGTGGTCGGTTGTACGTCTTTTCAGCCGTAAAGATCTGGGCAGCCGTGGTTCAGCACTATTATCTACAGCTCTTCGTGTAACACTGTTGTCTCAACGCCATTTCAAATGGTTCAGATGGCTCTAAGCCTATGGGACTTAACATCTGAGGTCATCAGTCCCCTAGACTTAGAACTACTTAAACCTAATTAACCTAAGGACATCATACACATCCATGCCTGAGGCAGGATTGGAACCTGCGACAGTAGAAGCAGCGCGGTTCCGGACTGAAGAGCCTAGAATCGCTCGGCCACATCGGCCGGCGGCGCCATTTCAGATAGCGCCATTTTGCCATGCACGGTTTACTTTAACCACAGTGGCACGCGAACAGTAGACGAACTTTCCGGACATGTTTCCAGCCTTGTCCCGAAAGCCAGTGATCTTGCTCTTTTGGACGTCATAAGAATCGCTCTGTTTCAGCGTTAAAATCACTGCAATGTTTCTAGTGTCCCCTCCGTACGCTTTATATACCCTCCACTGTGCTGCTACCTGCTATTGTGAATGGTTATTGCACGTGACGCTGAACACAGCGGTAGTCACACTAATGTTACTGGAACGTGTATATTGTGTGAATTTTTCAACCTTTTATTTGTGTGGTGGAGAATCTCCTTGTTACACCCAAGGTATAGTTTTCTTTTTCTTTTGTGGGGTGAAGTGAGTGGGTCGGGACTCTTCCACAGTAACAAGTCAACGTACGCTATCAGAGCAAAAGTGTCCGGACACCACTATGTAATGCGAAAATCACTAGATGTCACGAGAGGCGGACTGGAAAGTGTCCGGACACCACTATGTAATGCGAAAATCGCTAGATGTCACGAGAGGCGGACTGGACATTATCAAAGAGGCGAGGGACCCTGCGTTGTCAATAGAAGAACAGTAACGCCAGAATGGATCTGTCAGGAGCGCTCAGTGACGTCGGACATGGAATAGTCACTGGACGTTACCAGAGAAACAAATCTATCAGGACTATTTCAAGCCTTCTAAAGCCACCTAGTCGACTGTTGAACCAGTGATTGTGGAATGGGAGCGCGAAGGAACAGCCAGCCGCCTCATGTACTAACGGACAGGGTGTTGTAAAAAATCGGATGCAATCTGCGGAAGGTGTCACTCGCAAGTTGCAAAGTGCTTCCAGTCGTCCAGTCAGCACAATAATTGTACGTAAAGAGCTAACAGTGGAAGAATATGAACACATTTTGCAGTATTGTGTACTGCTACAGTACAGGAACACTTACGAAACGGTGAACTCCTTTGTGATGACTTACATCGACATCGTTTCAGCCCCAGCGTCGAACATCACTACCTTCTATGGTTTGAGGAAGGGTGGGCTGCCATTTCTACAGACATTCAGACATGCAATTAAAAGTATCCCTAGGAGAGTTCAAACTTTCTGGATACTTTTCATCAGATAGCTTTTAAATAAAGGGTTTCCTGCTTTTTCCCCTGAAAACCGAAACATTACTGGAGCATTCGCTTCCTCATTTTCTTTTTGTTATCATGTAAGTATTGGTGCAACCATTTTGTACAAAGAATTATCGTAGTTCCGTATTCGTGTTAATTAAAAAAGATCTTCTGATACGGCAAAGGCGTCAAATATTTGACACTTCTCTAATTACTCGGCATGCAGTACCATTTTTCGGGATGCTTTTCACGTGAATAATCTTCGAGAACGGCACGCACACTATTGAATTAAACCATCTACTTCTTTACTGATAATATAAAGGAACTGACTCCTCAAACATCTTCACTATGTTTGGATAAATTTTCGTTAATGATAAGGTACCTAGTTCAGCGGAGACTTCTATTTTATACATTTGAACGAAAGCATAAAACACGACTGTTTTAAAAATCCTCGTAAGTAAAATATTCAGCAGGTCGAACACAAATTCGAGTCACAGGTTTGTGCAGTGTGAAACAAATAAATGAAAAGGTCACTAATGTTAGTGCCATATCCTTACCAAGCTGCTTTCAGTATGTCCTCATACACCACTCATCTATAAAGTTCCGAGAGTGATTTTATTTATGCCGTTAGGCGACATCATTGTAATAATTACAATGGGAGTTTGAACGAAGAACTGTAACAACAGATTTGCATTCGACCAGTCAGTGAGCAGACGATGTTAAGTAGTGGACGTGCGGCCGTGGTGTGTCAACGTTATTGTGACACAAATCGTAATGGAGCAACATCATTCAATCAAGTGCGGTTTGCCGTGGTTGTACGAACTTTAGTGCGCTGTACTTGTCTAGGGGAAGACGATATAGAATACATGAAGCATTAAAACCACCATATCATCTTTTCTCTACCTTTTATTGATGTTGTCTTGAAAATTTTTGGACTGACAGGATATATCCACAGCTCTCCCGTATGTGTGTCTTGGCATTCTTTCTGGAAGTTGATCTGTTAGTTATGTAATAGCTTTTAAGTATGTCGTGATATTATAGCTACCTGCCTCTTCAGTATAAGATAGGGACACTAAAGTGCGCGTCATTTATGACGGCGGCCGAGTTTAGGTTCGTTCTGCGCATCTGACGTCACAAAACACAGTCAGCCAATGAACAGAGAACGACGTTGCCAGAGCTCGACTGCAGTGCAGAGCACAGACGAGTGTCTTCAGTTTTAGAAACGTTCAGTCATAAATAAAGTAATTGAGCAAAAGCAATGTCTTGTAGCAGACTTTCTTTTATAGAAAGTTTTAAAAAAGCATTCTTTATACCAATTGCTTCATATTCTATTAATTAATTAAACCAAACAAGCAATAAGCTTCCTAATTCAGACGATAGGAAGGAAAGGTGTTTGTATCATTCTCACTAACCGCTTTTTCGCAATAAAGAACAGCGGTAATTGTTTATTTCCTACTGTACTTCGACATAACATGAGTAATTCATAATCATACCAACAGTGTTTGTCGGTATTTTGCGTGATATTTTAAAGTGCTCCGGGAGACATATTGAATGCAGAGTTGCGTTAGCGTAATGATTAAAGTGTGTAGCTGCTAAGTGAAAGTTTCTGAGTTCAATCCTAGGTCAGTGCTTAATATTTTCGAAGTCTCTTACTTCATGAATTTTATTCGTTTGAATAAAATTTTTTGAAATTTCTAGTGGCAAATAAAATCGACCATACAGAAAGTATACGCTATGGACTTTCACCTCTGCAAACTCTTCAAAATTTCGTGCAATGGTTTACTACATCTAATGCTGCACGATAACTGCGTGGAACATCGAAACAAAATTAAGTCATTTGATGGGGGAAGGTATCAGTCAAGAAGATGTGTAAAAATCAAATTTTTGGGCCAAATAGTTTTTGTGAAATCGAATGATAAAGTGTGTCAAGGCAGTCGAAACACCATCTGTCTGCACAGGCGAGCAGCGCAATGATGACAAAATCGCGCACATCGCGGAATGCGGTGAGGACGTCTCTGTAGCAGCGGAAGGGTTAATGCGGCCGTGGTGGCTTTACTTCATAAACTGCGAGCTCCCCCCTAAACGTAAGTTTGCGAACTATACTATACTATGGCGCTGCTTCTCTTGGCGTGTACAACTGGCAACACAGCAATCTCCCGCATCTGGGCGGGCATGCGCGAACCGCCAAGATAAAAGAATTGAACTATAGTCAACAAGCCGGAGGTTTCTGTAGTTTCAGTATCGTGGCGGGTAACTGCTTTCAGAAGACTAGGGTAGGCCTGTGTTTCGGAGGCGTCACAAAGGTTCCGTTCAGCTGTGATCGATTTTGCTCTGTTCGCTCTGCCAACAGTTCTAGGTTCTGGCCACCTGCATGCGCCACAATACGAGTGGGCGGTGCGCCGAGAGGCAGGCAACCCGCGGCACACCGGGTCCCCAGCAGCTGGTGTGTGAGTAGCGAGTAGCGGCCACCGGGGCCGCGGCAGCGCGCTCCTCCGCGGCTACACGAGGCGTAACAAGCGAGAAGCCGGCCTCCCGCGGCTCGCCATCATTCGCGGGCTGAGTGACGGACGCTACCCCGCACCGGGCTGTTGCCCCCGACGAGCAGCGCGTTCGCAGGAAGTCCCCGTTGTAAATGCAAATGTGGCAAATCGGATTCATTAGGGCGGCAAGTGGCAGACACGTGTGAGCCTTGTCAGACAGCACGACAAGTGGCCGCTGCGGGCACAGCTGGGGTCGGTGTGAAGCGCGCGTAGTTAACCTTTAGCTCGCGGCAGGCAGTTACATTCATTTCGGATCCCACCGAGAGCTAGCATGCAAAACGAACACTATGTGTTCTTCTTGATTCGTGAGGAGGATATCGCAGATAAATGGGAATTTAACGATAGACGTCTTCCGATGGCGCCAGTGCATTGATCTGGGCGCAATCTGGCTACTGATAACTGCGACCTAAAGTTAATTCAGCAGTGAATTTTGATTAGCCACTAGTCTTCTTTCAACACTTACGGATACCGTTCATTATGTGGCATTTATTTTCTATTTGAAATGCACGTCTCACAGCCTCGCGCCGGTATGAGAGCTCCACTCAGGAGTTGCCTATTACAGAAATCTGCGAAGAGAGGGCGGGAAAGAAACTGACAGTATCCACATCTTAGCTGCCTAATAAGAATGTAACGTACAAGTTTCCAGCTCCTATGACACGTGGGCTTCACTTGTAACTTCATTAAGTCACCAAGAATCGACATGCTACTTAAATTAGAGTTTAATTTTGCTAATACGTTGCTTGCAATCCTCATGCGTTACAGACTACGTGGTGAACAATGTCCGTAGTCCAGAAATAAAAATGTTCCCGTACATCACATGCTGTGGATAACTTCAGTAATGATTCTCCTACTTCTTTACAAAAATGGCACCACACTGTGATTCCGTATGCGATCAAGGAAGGGATAACACCCATACTTATTCAGCAGACAAAACAGCAGATATTATCACTGCCTGCCCTATCTGATGGCACACGGCGAACAGGAAACATAATTCGTTCGTAAGCTATAGAAAAATAATCTCATAATTGAATAGTAACGCTGCACGATCGCATTTCTGCTATGATCAATCTGAGCATATACCGTCTCAAGCAACTATAGTTTCTGATAAGATTCAATACACAGCACCCTATAATCTGTTTAGACATCTTTGCCGTTCTTTGGTATTTAATCTATTTTCCTTTGTGTGATAACTATAAGGCGTGAGAGCACGTAATGCGAACTCAGTATGCGTATTACTTTAAAAATACATGTACCTTTTAGCATCAATGTTTACCATCAGCTACCAATAAAAGAAGGGAAGTGGGAATTTAAAATGGCCGTAATGAATTTTATCATGTTTTTCAGTGATCAGCGAATCACGACCTAAGATAACAGAGACTCATATTTCGCGCTTCAAGCTCCTATAAACGTTGATGTTATCCTTAACAAAGATCAGAGGCAACCTTAATTACTAATATCTCTCTGCTTGTATTACAACGGCACCGTGTCGCGTATGCGGATCGGAGAACCGACTGAATAGCGATATAGTTTAAGGTGTCGGTTACCTAAACCAAAAACCGATCACCCTGGTGGCCTCGTTCACGAAATACCGTCATCGGAGAGCGGACAAGATGAATTTGCAGTCCATTACAATGAATTCAGGTTTCGTATCGGTAAGAAAGCAGTGCGTTTATGATTTCATGTAATACACTAATTTTTATTTTTTCTCTGCGTCGATCGAAGGTAACGGAGAAAACCGCAGCTTTTTCCGTAGACGCTAGTTGGTGACTAGAAAATGGACAGATAAAAGATCAGTATTTTATAATCTTAATTAAATAGGTCCTGAAAAATAAATGCTAATGGCAAGGCGTTCTTCATTTGTTGCAGCAAAAAATAGTTTAACAATGTTTCCATGGCGATTATGAGCCTATAGTCCGCCCCTGATAGCTGAGTGGCCAGCGCGACGGAATGTCATACCTAACGGCCCGGGTTCGATTCCGGGTTGGGTCAGAGGTTTTCTCCGCTTAGGTACTGAGTGTTGTGTTGTCCTTATCAGCATCATTTCATGCCCTTCGACACGCAAGTCGCCGAAGTGGAGTCAACTCGATAGACTTGCACCAGGCGAACGGTCTACCCGACGGCAGGCCCTAGCCGCACGGCATTTCTATTATGAGCCTACAGTTTTTTTTAAAATCGTATCATAAGAAATGAAGCTGTATTTACCTATGGCGTGTCCCATGTGAAATCAATTGTATTTTATCTCTTGTCAACCGTTTTGTAACCAACATACTGAAGTAAGTTATCAGTTCTTATCAACAGTAATAACACAGAAAAATTAAGGCGAATAACAAAATTGACTTTTAACCAGAATCAAAAAGCCTGCTACATAGAAACCCGATATTATTTTAACTGTTTAGAAAATTCACGTTGTCCTCGTTCTGAGGCCGACATCTCCCAAGACGAAGGTGCGCCAGGACGAAAATCTTTAGGGTGAGATAGGTGGCACCTAATACTACATCTGTTTTCAGACTGTTCTCCGACAGTTTTTCTTGTTACAATGAATGAACACACCGTTGGTGTGCAAAACATAAGGATGAAAGTAACTTTCGCATGCTTTGTCACTGTTCGGTGAAATGTGGACCATACATAGAAACAACTGAAACACTATAGTACAGAAGGTAATGAGACGAACAGAAGCAACACTTTTATTCAAAGACATTAGTTACAGTAAATTCAGCGCAATTCGTAATGGTTCCTGGGGCACTAAAAATGGCGGGACATGGTTGTTAATAGGGTATTTGATTACCACGGACGGCAGCGCATGTTCTCCCGTGTTGGCCACAAGGTTGGTAAGGAGTTGAAGTGGTGGGGTGTTACATCCCTCCAGTACCGCGGTTGACAACTGATAGACGGTCATTGGTCTATGTGGACGTATTGCAATACGTCTCCCGAACGCATCCCACACGTACTCTATGGGAATCAAGTCATGGGAACGGGGAGGTCAGTCCTTCTGACGAATAACCTCGTGTTCTAAATGCTCCTTCACCTGCGATGTTGGATGCGGTCGCGGACTGTCATCGATAAAAATGCAGTCTTCCGAATGCACCACTGAATACACAGTGGGGAAGGAGAATCGTGTTATAATAATGTTGACTGGTGACTGTACCGAGTTAAAAGATTTGAAAGTCGGTAATCTCATGAAACATTATGCCACGCCATATCACCTGGACCACCAAAACGATCATATTCGACAGTGCTAGGCATACTCTTGTACCGTGAGAGGTGGAAATACGTAATTCATGGAAACACGTAATGCACCCAGGAGTATTGTCGATCATGGTCCTTTTGGTGGACCAGAGGTTATGGTGTGATGCGCATCGAACAGCGCAGCTGGAGGAGCTCTTCGAACGAGAGGATATTGTGCGAATGGACTGACCTGCACGTACCCCCGACTTAAATCCAATGGATGATTAGGGAGATGTATTGCAGCATGTCCACATGCGCCAACGACCGTCCAGCAGGTGTAAACCGCTATTCTAGAGGGATGGAACGCTCCAACACTTGAACTACTTACCAAACTGGTGGCCACACCGCTACTAAGAGCCATGTCCCGCCACTTCTAATGTCCAGGGGACCATCAGGAATCGCTGTGATTTCAGAGCAATTATTGTCTTTGAATAAAAGTGTCATTTTTGTTCGTCTGTTTGAGTATGTCTTCCATCTACATTCTGTGCTACACCTCGTGAGGTTTTTCTGTGTATGGTCCAAGTTTCAACGAGGTATGTTACTTGGCAGAGACACAAGTTTCTTTCACCCTTAAGTTTTGCACACAGGTTTATTTATTCTCCAAATGACTGCATTTATTGATTATAGCTTTTTTGGATCGATTTCAGACCACAAAGGCGCATAGATTTCAGACCAAAAAAGGTGCACTGATTAGTAATTGATATATTACATATCCGCTAGAGTATCAGGTAGAAAAATGGAGGTGGTCCTAAATGAAACGTGAAGTACGCTTTTATGGATGCTTTTCTGGACTCTTGCTCTATGTCACAAAATGAAGCAATATCCAGTGTTTCAGTTACTGAGACACATGGCCTCCTTTTCACACCTCATCAAGGTGCAGGTGTATAATATATGGGGTGATTCAGCTGCCCCTTCCGCTGGGTTTTCTGCAGCCCACAACATCTTCATACGACACGCACAATATTTTCGTATTTTCTCGCTCGCTGCTTGCAAATTATTAGTCCTACAGAAAAAATGAACAGCACCTTTTTGTATGAAATTTATTGTAGTGTAGTTTTGAACTGGGATACGTTTTCGCTGGAGGCCACAGTTTTCTATTTATTCAAGAAAACGAGTTTGAAAATCACAATTGTATGTTAATCTTGAAAAACTGAAAAACGCAGCACAAAATTTAACTACATTAAACTTCCTACAATAGGTCCTGTTCACTTTTTCTGTAAGACTAATAATTTGTGCGTAGTGAGCGAGAGAATATGAAAATGTTGGCATGGTATCTGAAAGTGTTGCGCGTTGCATAAAACCCAGTGGTAGGGGCAGTTGAAGCACAGTGTACAGATTACCAAGACATGTTCCTGAAGATGATGCATTTTTTGCTTTGAAACTGATCTCAAATATTCACAATCAAGAATAGAGCTGGTTGGAGATATAAATAATAATAAAAGGCAATAAATGGTTTTCGTACTTCGTAACTGATAATTAGCGCTGATGTTCCCGTCTCATCTAGTACTTTGTAAGCAACAAGATCTTTTAATTATGCTGTGTATATGTACCTCCTCTGGAGAGAGTATCGCAGACGAGTGAAGCATGTCATTACAGACAATTTTTATTTTGGCTGAGTACAGCAGTACTAACAAAGCGTTGGTCTAATTGCCAGGTACAATCTTTGCTTGTTCGCACTGTGCCTAAAAAAATGACTGATAGTGTACTTGTGCGATGCTATGTTTGTGTTATTGTGAAACACAGTAGAGGTCGACTGCAAATACTGGGTGACTTAAAGGAACGGGAAATTTTAGAATGGAAATTAATTGATGAGTACAATTACCTATCACATATTTACTTATGTCAATGTATAGTACAAAATATGCCATTATTGAATGTCACAGGCGTTTCTTGAATATTACAGCCGACAAACGAACTCCCCCTCGGTGCTCACATTTCGGCAGCCTGATAGGCCTCGTTATGCATGGGCGACCCAACATTTCAATAGGAATCCTGGAGATTTCCTCTCGTATTCTTGCTTTAAGTTCTTCCGTGGTAGCAGGTCGAGTACGGTAAACCGCGCTGTTACTGTGGACCTGCAAGAAAAAATCAAATGCTGTCACGTCAGGCGATCTTGGGGCCACGCAGTGTTACCGTGCCTTGAAATGACACGGTTACCAAACAATCGTCGCAGAGCTCCCATTGGTATCAGTGCCGTATGTGCCGTTGGTCCGTCATGTTGAAACCAACTGTTGGCAGGAAAATGGAGCAGCTCACGCAGAGCAAAACTTTCCGTCGTGGCAACATACCGAACAGGCGTTACAATTGTTGCTCACTCATCACAATCTTCAAAAAAGTAGAGACCTGTAACGCACCATGCAGTAACCTAGCTGCTGTGCAATGCACGCTCGTTTAGCTGACGTGGATTCTGCTGTGACCAATAGCTAAAGTTGGCAAAACCATTGAGGTGGAAGTGAGCTTCGTCCGACATCCACAGATTGTTAATAAAACTGTCTTTGTATACTTTTGCTAACACGTTCTGCGTATTGTCTACGCGTTAGCTTATCGTTAGCTTGAAGTTTCTGAACGACCTGCAACTTTTACGGATGGAACTTTAAATCCACTTTCAGTATTCGTTGAACACTCGAACGATGCTACTGTAGAGACTGTGCATGATGTGGAACAGAGTGCTGTGGGATTCTTATCAAAGCAGTTCGCACAGCCCTGATATTGTCTCCCATACGAGGGGTTTGGTGTCTCCCTGCAGATTTCTTCTGCAGTGCAGAATCCGTGGCTTCAGAACTGACTGTATGCGCTGGGGGAACACGAGAGTGTCGTCTGATGTTGAAATGACGCCGAAATTCTCGACGCGCGGCCTCCACACTTTCATTCTTGTAACAGGTTTTTATCACAGAGACACGCTGGACGCTGTTCCATTGCTCCATGTTTGCAGGACAGTGAGAGCTGCACTCGATATGTCATTCGGTGGCACCTATCCCGCAGCGTTGACACAACGCGTTCCAAAATTTCCCATTCTTTTGAGTCACCCTGTATATACCACCTAGAGGATCATAAAACTAAACATCAATATCCCAGAATTACCCTAAGATGTTGGCAAACGACCTGATGATCATAAACTGTACGCCATGACTTCATGCCTCCTTGCATGTCTTATGATTACGATAATTTTCCGTTCACGACCGACTACCTGCCAGAATAGCGATCATAAACTGTACGCCATGACTTCATGTCTCCTTGCATGTCATATGTACATCGTATGGCAACTGAAGCTAAGCTCAGCTCGTAAGAGGCAAAACAGCTTCGTTTACAAACGACAGCTAGGTATTGTGTGATTGCGTGCGCGTAAAACGTAAATCGTGTGAATCCAGTGAGAAACGGAATTAGGCTGTTTATTATTCGCAGCATAATGGGCTATTGAGGATGCGGCGCGCGCAGAATGAGGAGCGGACGCGCCAGCCGTGCGTGGAGGCAGCGGCCCGCGACGCCTGTTAGGCGGCCGTTTGTAGTCCCGCCTGCACAAAAACACGCGACCGCTTCGCGAGGCGAATCGAACCAGATACAGAGCAGGGCAGAGCAAAGCAGGCCGCCGGGGCAGCGCCTGACGCCTCCGGCAGAAGCTGCAGACACGAGACTCCAGTGGCAGCTCCAGAATCGAATGTTACGTGCTGTTCTCCAGCGCCAGCAAACAGGAAACGACCATAAATGTGGTATAAAATGGCGGAGGTGTGACGGGGAGTTTTGTTGATGATCTACAGCTTACGCTAGATTTTGCATTCTAATGCACCCGTTTTTTTCCACGACATCATTTCAGCCCAAGTTTGTCAGTAAAATGTATTACAGTATCATAATTAAGGATGAAATGTAAGTCCGTTTTCACATTGCTCTTAATCCGCTGGAACGAGAGTAAATGACATCATATTCAGAATTTCAGTTGAGAAGATAGTACAAAGTTAAAATAATTCTGTAGAGTTTTCCACATTGTAACGGTTTTAGGCATCTTCCACTTCACGGTAAATGATGACAGCCAAGACAGTTGCAGGATAAAGATTTATTAAAATTCTTGACGACGGTTTTGGTATATTTAAATATAGCTTCATCAGAAGTAAAATACCTAAAATTACATCCTGCAATGGAGATTAATAAAACGATTGTGCCAAAGGCGTAGTCAGTAGTTAAAACATCATCTTCATTTATAATGTATATATGGAAATGATGTTTTAACTACTGACAACATTATAAATGGAGATGATGTTTTAACTACTGACGACGGCTTTGGCGCAATTGTTTTATTAATATCCATTGCAGGATGTAATTTTAGGTATTTTACTTCTGATGAAGGTATATTTATATATATCGAAACCGTGGTCAAGAATTTTAATAAATCTTTATCCTGCAACTGTTTTGGCTGTCATCATTTGCCGTGAAGAATTTCAACAGTTGCTGTTTCAGCCATGTTTAAAATCTTGAAACATCTTCCACTTCTTTAAACTGCATCCCTTTCGTCCACTTACCAGCAGACGCCAGACAGTGTTATCTTAACGGTTAAAATAGTTCTTGTAGGTTCACGTAAAACGCAGTATTCCAGAGAAAATGCAGCCGCTGAAGTTTAGGAGGAAAAAATAGATGTGGAACATTCTGTAAATTGGAACATTCTGTAAATCAAGATCCGACGAAAAAAATTAATGGAAAATAAAAAAAATTTGTTAACAAATGGTTCAAATGGCACTAAGCACTGTGGGACTTAACACCTGAGGTCATCAGTGCCCTAGAATTAGAACTACTTAAACCCAACTAGCCTAAGGACATCACACATATCCATGCCCGAGGCAGGATTCGAACTTGCGACCGTAGCGGTCGCGCGGTTCTAGACTGAAGCGCCTAGAACCGCTCGGCAACCAGCGGCCGGTTTTTGTTAACACAAGTCTGGCATCGTTGAGTATGTGGTTATAAGAAAAGAGACAAAAATTGTGTACTTTAACTCATGCGTTATCCGGAATAGAAAGATGCCTTGTTCCAATAAGCATCGAATATATAGGTAGTGGATGGAAATTGAGAAACATCAAAACAGCAACACATTGCCTTGCCTAATACGGTATAGAAAAACCATTGACGTTCAAATCAGCTTCCAGTCGCTTCGGAATGTGTAATTGCAGGTCCTGTATGGTTTCCAATGCCTGCTTATATCATTCTTCCTGCAAAATAGTGGGAAGTTCAGGTAACGGTGATGGAGGCTGTTAGCGATCATGTAGCCTTGTGTCCAAAGTAGACCATAAAGGCTGAATAATGTTGAGATCTGGTGTCTGGGGTGGCCAGGGGAGATGCGACACTTGATCGTCGTGCTCCCAAAACGAGTCCTGGTGGATGCGAGCTTCGTGAACTGGGTCCCCGTCGCCTTGGGACGCAGCACCACCATTGGGGAACAAACATTGTACCATGGAATGGACTTGATCAGCCAGAATGGTCAGATAATCCTTGACAGTAAAGCGACCTTGCAGGTTGACCGCGGCTGCCCAAATCACCACCGAACCCCGTTGTGTTTCGCTCTTGGGACGTGAACTCGGCCAGAAGTTGGAAACAGTATGAAACAAGACTCATCCGATGGAATTACTTTCTGCCATTGCTCCATAGTCCAGATTTTATGGCTTTGTTCAAAAGTTCAAAATGTTCAAATGTGTGTGAAATCTTATGGGACTTAAATCCTAAAGTCATCAGTCCGTAAGCTTATACACTACTTAACCTAAATTATCCTAAGGACAAACACACAGACCCATGCCCGAGGGAGGACTCGAACCTGCGTCGGGACCAGCCGCACAGTCCATGACTGCAGCGCCTTAGACCGCAAAGTATGGCTTTGTCACCAAGCTTTCCTGTTACAGCCATTTGCATCACTGATGTGTGGTTTTGGAATTCCAGCTCGCCATTCAGTTCCCAGCTTATCCCTTTGTGTTGTTTTGATGCTGACAGGGTTGGCGTATGCAACAAACTGTTCTGCAGTGTCTTTTGCACCTTCAGTCTTCTTGTTTTGTGTCACAATCCTCTTAAATGACCGTCCGTCACGGTAACTCAAAACGCACTTTAGTCTGCATTGTGACTTGGCTGATGATGTTTGACTGCTTTCTCTGTACACTTAGTAAATCGTCGACACGGTGCCTCTTTTAACACTAAACAATTCGGCTCCCTTGGCTACGGAAGTATCCACCATACGACAACCAACAATTTGACAACCTTCAAATTCATTTAACTCTGACATAATGTTATCACAACTACACAGAACGCTGTTGCGAGCACGACTTATGCTTGCAACGCATTGAGGAAACTGTACAGACGCATTTCGTGATCAAATAGAAGAACACCACCTGGAACCTTGGCGATCATCTCATTTATAATCAGGCACACATTTCTCGTAGAGCTTCCATGTTTTTGAAACTTCCTGGCAGATTAAAACTGTGTGCCCGACCGAGACTCGAACTCGGGACCTTTGCCTTTCGCGGGCAAGTGCTCTACCATCTGAGCTACCGAAGCACGACACGACCGGTACTCACAGCTTTATTTCTGCCAGTATCTCGTCTCCGACCTTCGAAACTTTACAGAAGCTCTCCTACGAACCTTGCAGAACTAGCACTCCTGAAAGAAAGGATACTGCGGAGACATGGCTTAGCCACAGCCTGGGGGATGTTTCCAGAATGAGTTTTTCACTCTGCAGCGGAGTGTGCGCTGATCGTTTACGTACATGGAGGACAAGAGCAGTCCTATCACACTTCCTGGACCAGCCATCACGATATCCTTGCCTCTCATAACCACTCACCGTCCCGGACAACGTACTAAGTTCTATTATTTAAGATTTCTTCAAGCCACTAACAATATGAAAACCTATTCCTACCCTTGGACCTCCGTTAACAGTCTGCAGTGCGGCACTGTATCAAACGCATTCCAGTAATCTAGGAATACGGAATCTGCGCACACTCCGCTGCAGAGTGAAAATCTCATTCCATGTTTTTGTCCAACCCTTGTACAGTTGTCGCCTCTCCTTTAAGATACTAAGATTTTTTAAGAAATCGTTAAATGATTACGAAATAAGTAACGTCGAATAAAATAAAATTAAAGACAGATGCAGAGCTGGATCGTACCCCTCTGAATTTTATACAGAAACTGTGTACTGTTTTCTCCACTGGCCCTGAAACTGATTCTTTGCTTTGAAACTTTGTGGCAGATTAGAACTGTACGCCGCAAGGGTAGTCAAACTAAGACCTTTCGGTACGTGGACAAATTCTCTGACGACTAAGCTACTCACCCACGACACACGACCCACAATCCGTTCTCACAGTTGTGGATACGCCAATACCACTTTTCCTATGTACCAAGCTACAGAAGATTTCATCTATACCCTCTGGGCGTGGCACTCCTGGAAGCAAGTTAGCGTCGATAGCACAGTCAGTAGAGCAATCGCTCACGAAAGCAAGGATCCCAGATTCGAGTCCCGGTGTGACACACAGTTTTAACCTCCAAGAAAGTTGCAAAACAGTAAAATCTCTGCAGCAGAGTGAAAGTCATTCTGGAATATTTTATGTTGCTCGCTTTCATCTGCTACGTGCCATGGAAGTGAAACATCAGTGATCACATCACACACATCACACATATCCATGCCCGAGGCAGGATTCGAACCTGCGACCGTAGCGCTCGCGCGGTTCCAAACTGAAGCGCCTAGAATCGCTTGGCCACGGCGGCCGGCTGTGTGATGTCCTTAGGTTAGTTAGGTTTAAGTAGTTCTAAGTTCTAGGGGACTGATGACCTCAGTAGCTAAGTCCCATAGTGCTCAGAGCCATTTAAACCATTTGATGTACAATTTTGTGGGCAGGATGAGTGGGATAACCACGAGAGAGATGCTGCTGTTATACGAAATAGCACCCCAGACTATAGCTCGAGGTATAAATCCAGTGCGTCTAGCACGCTGATAGGTTGGTTGCAGGTCCTCAACTGGCCTCCTCCTAACCAACACACAAACATCCCTGGCACCGAGGCAGAACCAGCTTTCATCAGAAAATACAACAGACCTCCATCCTGCCCACAAATGAGCTGTTGCGTGACACCACTGAAGTCGCAAATGGCGGTGATGTGGGATCAGTGGAACGCACGCGACGCTACGCTTAGGTATTTAATCGACGTGGCAGTGTCGAGGAGTATACCATTAATACTTCATTCGAACATTAAGTGATTGTTTTCCTCGCTCATCCGCATTAACTTACTATTTCCTAGATTTAGAGCTAGAATAGAAATTCTGTTTGCCATCCTGTACCCTCCTACAGTCACTCAATGACGACTCTTTCGCGCACACTACAGCGTTATATGTAAAGAGTCGCAGATTGCTGCTCACCCTATCCGTCAGATCGTTTACGTACGTGGAGGACAAGAGCAGTCCTATCACACTTCCTGGGCCAGCCATCACGATATCCTTGCCTCTGATAACCACCCACTGTCCCGGACAACGTACTGAGTTCTATTATTTAAGATTTCTTCAAGCCACTAACAATCTGAGAACCTATTCCTACCCTCGGACCTCCATTAACAGTCTGCAGTGCGGCACTGTATCAAACGCATTCCAGTAATCTAGGAATACGGAATCTGCCTGATGCCTTTCGTCCATGGCGCAGGACATCGTACGAGAAAAGGGCAAGCTGTGTTGAATAATCCGAAGGGTCTGTTTATCAATGCGACAGCGCCTTTGAAATGTCAGTAAGACGGTAGAAAAAAAGTGAACCGCGGAAAGGTGTCTTCTTACGTTTCGGAGAGTGAGGTTTTCAGATGAGTCAAGAAACAGCTCCCGCCCCACAGACGTATTAAAAATAGTGACAGAGAGAGTTAAAATAATTATATTCTGGATTTGACAGAGAAGTACCGACTATAGATTTTTCGTTTATCATTTACGAGTGAGAATGGAAGATGCGATTATTGAAGGACACAACATACATTCCGCTACACAGTTAGTGGAGAGCTGTTACAAACGATGACCTGGAAGGCGGTTCTCAGCAACGCAGTGAGAACAGATGAACCTGATTGGTACTGAAATGGTACCACAAGTGATACACACTAATAATGCTACTAACCACTGACCTCCTCAGCGCAATCAAGTGTAAAGACATGAAAATTCTTGGGAAATGAAAACTGGGAGCTTGACCGTGACTTCAACCAATCCGTAATTTTGCCTTTAGAAGTTTTCCAGGCTCGACATGATCCGCCATCACAGCTTCAGTTCTATCTGAACTTCTCTGATACTTCCCAAACTTCACAGAAGGGTCATTCGAGAAGATGGTTTAGCCACTATCTACGAGTTGTTTCGAGAAAGCGTTGTATTGAATATTAGTGGCAAATTAAGGTTGCGCTCTGGAGCAGGACTCTAACATGGAACCCTGCCTTTTGAGTTTCTGAGACAGAGTTTTATCTGCAAGAAAATGTCAAAGTTACGCACGATCTGCCGCAGACAGAGAAATTCATTATGGAAAAATGTAGTGAATTTTGAGGTTTTCTCTGGTGTTGTAGATAAGCGGATGTTTGTGGGTATCCAGCAGAGCTATTCATTGTACTTCGACGACTGGCCCAAGTGTCTTCCATCAGGTGCTGCCAGAGATCATCTTACGTGTGTGCTCGCAGTATCTGTCGAGGACGAAAAGGTCAGTCGAAATATTTTCCTCAAAAAAGGAACTGCCAGCCGGGGTGCAGTCTGTAAAAAACACCGTCTCAATTAAATGATTCCACAAACTGGGAAGTCGATGGGAACAAGCCATGCGGAAAACGAGAACATTAATGACGACTTACTCAAGAACCTGTAATCTGGCATGCGTCTGAAAATTTCATTCCCACGATCCTAAGCACTCCGTAGTGATTAATCAACCCAGAACACGGTCTTAATACGCGCCTGCAGTGATGCATTATCCTTCCCTCCCGGTCACGTTAGTTTAAAGCGTGGCACTTGTGGTTTCTGTATGTTTCAGACATGGGCTCCTCGCGAACACTCGCAATTAACTGACGGTCAGTCTTCGCGTGAATTGAGAATAAACTAATAACATCGCGTCAAACTTACTGCCGTTGTAAACGGGCTAACGGGCAATAGCTCAAGTGCGAAAGGGCCATACGTCTTGCAGATTGTGTCTTGTCGGCGTGCGAGGCGCCAACAAGTACGCTGGGAAGGATTGCGAGCGCGAGATGGAGGCCGGGCAGAGTAATGGCGTCCTGCCCGCGCAAAGCGGCCGTTATCTGCTGCGTGCTTTCAGCGCCTTCCCGGCCTCGCCGCTGCCTGCGGGAACGTCTTCGACTGGAGAGTCTTTATACCTTACTTCAAATTTACTTTTCATCTGCCAGCGATAAATAAGCGAGGGAGGAATCCCTGGTTTTGTCAGAATCCCTTACATTCACTTTCAATTGGGAGACGTACCATCTCTTGATTTCAATGCAATGTCGATTATGGGATATAAAAACGAGGAGAAAACTAGTATGAAGGCTTTCACGACCGGATGAAATATCTTCTGGTAAACCTTGCGGGATGTAAGGTCGTGGTCCATGAAACTCTTCAGCTCCTAACGTTTTGTCCAGTGCTTCGCTGGACATCTTCAGAGGGGTGCAAGACTCACCGGAGGAGAAACACCCCTGTGAAGATGTCCAGCGAAGCACTGGACGAAACGTTAGGAGCTGAAGAGTTTCATGGACCACGACCTTACATCCCGCAAGGTTTACCAGAAGAGGAGAAAACTGCCAGACTTGACAGTGAATTACTGCCGTTGATTAGCTTTTAAAAGTAATGGTTATATTTTGCTTTATTAAAACTGATTACCGTTTTCGGATATCCACCCATCAACATACCTACTGCAGAAACACGTGTACAGATGACGTGCCTGTGTGTCACTGAGGTATTTTTCGGAACTGATGTACGCAGAAATATTATTGCAAGCCTTCAAGAATAGCACTTCAGGGATGGAAACAATTTGCAGGAAATGCGGCACTCATTTTCCACAAAGCTTTCTCATGATTAATTCTTCATGTAACATGCATGATATCTCTCCTCTTTTTTGATTTCGGTAGAGCTCTTGGGTATTAGTATTTGTGCAAAATGGTGCATTAAAATTTGAAATCTCACTATATAAGTTTCTTGATGTATTTCAGCACGGAACTGTAACTGCTGGCATTTGTAGTCTGTTAACTATTATTCTCAGCACATTGTCTATAATTTTATAACTCTCACACTTATTTTAAATAACTATTTGATAGAGTGGACTGTAATTGCTCAGGTTTGTGGAACAGTAGTTCTTACAGATATCTTCTTCAGTCTGAATTTATGACATTTACGGAAATTTTTCGTAACTGGGATTTTAATTCCTCTCCTGCGGTGACAGAATTTCAGATCGATGCCTCCTTGCAGGCAATCCCCTTCCGCACGTGAGGATATCAAACAGGTTCTCCACATAATCCACAGCTGCGAATGTGTTATCTGCATAATCCAAGTCCGCCCATGCCGGTATTAGGTTACAAATGATCGTAATGTATTCTCGGAGTGTCTGGTCAGTACTAGGAACCAGAGGCTTAAGGAGACTTTATACATGCGATTCAGTATTATAACAGTCTTTAGACAGCTGCCATTTAATCAAAGTGCGTTAATCACCACGCCGACATCAAAGGGAAAAATGTGTAATGAAGCTACTAAATAAGAGGACGGGAGGAGTTATGTTTAATTAGCATTCCTTCCGTGCGGACCGCCGGGACAAAGAAATATCGCCGGCCAGTCGTTCCTCAGGGGCCGTCATAGCTTGAGTAATATAAAACCATGACAGTTACTCGAGACACTCATACTCTGAGAGTTATTCTCGACGGCGTTTGAGTTGCTGCATTAAGATCAACGCGGTGTCAGTCGGTAACATCTGAGACGCTGTTCGTCCTACGCAAAGCAAATAAATTACTCGCTAACTACGGGGTATATAAACTGATTGAAGTATCCTGTAATTTCATAAAATGATCTCCATTATACAGACAATGACTATTTTTTACACTGTCAGTGAGTTCTTTTTAAGATACTGCTGCTTCTTTGCACGATGTGGGTTCTGAGCCACGATTGTTGCTAGAGCACTTGAAGCTATCAGAATTGTCTAACGTTGGGGTAAATGCGGCGCTCCTAGTCAGTTGCTTCCAGACCTCAAAATGACACTTGGTAGCATTGTAATGTGTGAGCTGAACTGATGGGCAGTGTCAAACCTTGTAATTGCGAGCAAGAAATTTAAAACTAACACGGGTCATTAGGTGGGCCTACATAACTATGCAAATTCGTTACTGATACACCTTGATAACCCAAGAGTATTTCCTCTAGCGTTGTCGTTTCGCTGTAGTTTAAAAGCGGAACGGAGTGTAAATGGACTTGCTCCTGCAGCGACGGCTTAGACGAGATCGTTAACGTATCTTAATGGTCAATCGTGTTGATGGGAACGAATTTTATCCGAGTTGTTGACTCGGAGAAGATGAGGGAAACAAGTTCTGTACCTCTCCTAACGACATAATGTGGAGAAACACTTGCATCCGTGATAATCCTCTCCTTCATGACTGCTGGGCCAGTTAAATATTTCAGCAGTATGTTGCATATGCTGCTGTCTTGACTTTTATCACAGGTAGAAAACAGAGCCAAAATTACCTAAACACCCTCAGGTTGTTAGCTTTCCCAACACTGAAACATGTGAAACAGAATGACGTACTAAAAGTTGTTTTCTTTCTTTGAAATCGTGTATTACGTCAGTTATTTAAGAGTCAACTACTGCAATAAAGACTCCCTGGCAAAAAACGTGATGCATCCAGAAATTATCGCCAGATTTCAATGTAATTTCCTACACATGCGTCCCACCGGCGTTTATGTAAATGATTAGATTTGTAATTCTCTGTCACAGGTAGAGCGGCCACGAGAGTGCATTAATGTTGTTCGTGTTTATCGTTGTTACCAGGCGTGGTAGGATGCATAAGAGGCGTAAAAAGCGCCATTGTGAACGATAAGCAGATGGCACGTACTCACGTGAGCAGCCTATCCAGCGCCTGCTAGTGTTTGAAAGAGGACTCAGCATGAGTCTCCGGCGAGCGAAATCGCGCAAATATCCAGATTTGTGGGGTATTTGCATGTGACAGTGGCTTGATGTTGGACTGCATAGGAACGTGAGCCGTCGTCAAGCAACCGGTCTACCACGTCTGACCACCCTATGGGAGGATCGCCACGTTCGGCATCAAACACATAGTAATCACTTCACATCTGCGCCTGCTATCCGAGAACAAGTAACGAACTTCGTGCTACAATCTACACTCGTGCTCATAAATTAAGAATAATGCTGATACATGGTGAAACAACCCTCTGGTGGGCGGTTTGTGGGTTTAAATCATCTCGGGGTATGACCATGCGGTGCATTTGACTTGCGGTTGTCGCACGGTGGCGCTGGCAGCAGCCCACATACGCAGAGGTGTGTTGGTGCATGTCAGAGTACGGTGCAGCGAGCAAGTGTGCAGACGTTTTTAGACGTGCTAATGGTGACTGTGTGTTGAAAATGGCTCAAAGAACACATGTTGATGACGTTATGAGGGGTAGAATACTTGGGCGACTGGAGGCTGGTCAAACACAGCAGGTCGTAGCACGGGCCCTCCGCGTGCCACAAAATGTGTTCTCAAGATAATGGCAACGATTCCAGCAGACAGGAAACGTGTCCAGGCGCTACAGTACGGGACATCCACAGCGTACAACACCACAAGAAGACCGATATCTCACCATCAGTGCCCGCAGACGGCAACGGAATGCTGCAGGTAGCCTTGCTCGGGACCTTACCCCAGCCGCTGGAACAGTTGTCTCCAGACACACAGTCTACAGACGACTGAACAGACATGGTTTACTCGCCCAGAGACCTGAAAGGTGCATTCCACTGACCCCTGGTCACAGGAGAGCCCGAGAAACCTGGTCTCAAAAACACAGTACATGGTCATTGGAACAGTGGTCCCAGGTTATGTTCACGGACGAGTCCAGGTATAGTCTGAACAGTGATTCTCGCCGGGTTTTCATCTGGCGTGAACCAGGAACCAATTCATTAATGTCCTTGAAAGGGACCTATATGGAGGTCGTGATTTGATGGTGTGGGGTGGGATTATGATTGGTGCACGTACACCCCTGCATGTCTTTGGCAGAGGAACTGTAACAGGTCAGGTGTATCTGGACTTATTTTGCACCAGTATGTCTACCGTTTCAGGGGTGCAGTGGGTCCCACATTCCTCTTGATGGATGATAACGCACGGTCCCACCGAGCTGCCATTTTGGAGGAGTACCTTGAAACAGATGAGGCGAATGGAGTGGCCTGCCTGTTCTCCAGACCTAAACCGCATCAAGCACTTCTGGGATGCTCTCGGTTGATGTATCGTTGCAAGTCTTCAAACCCCTACGACACTTCAGGAGTTGCGACAGACACTGGTGCAAGAATGGGAGGCTATACCCCAGCAGCTGCTCGACCGCGTGATCCAGAGTACGCCAGCTCGTTGTGCGACCTGTATACGTGTGCATGGTGATCATATCCCATATTGATGTCGGGGTACATGAGCAGGAAACAGTGGCGTTTTGTAGCACATGTGTTTCGGGACGGTTTTCTCAACTTATCACCAATACCGTGGACTTACAGATCTGTGTCGTGTGTGTTCCCTAGGTGCCTATGCTGTTAGCGCCAGTTTTGTGTAGTTCCATGCTGTGTGGCACCACATTCTGCAATTATCCTTAATTTATGAGCATGAGTGTATATCATCGAGAATCATTGAGTGGTAGCTAACAGCAGGCGCACTAGGGGAATTCCATCCCATGCGTAAGTTGCACGCAAAGGGATACTTCTTGATCGGTAGAGTGATCCGGTAGCATGGACTGTTGATTAATAGCGTCCTAAAGTGTTCAGCGATGAATTGCTGTTCTGCACTACCCAGAATGACAATCGTCGGCGAGTATGACGGCGACTTAGGGACGGCTTCCATTCTCCCAATGTCTGGGAGAGACAGCGGTCTTACTGTTGGCGTCATGGTGTGGCGAGCGATCGGTTATGACTTCAGATCACGGCTGGCAGTATTTGAGGGGAGTCTAATGGCACGTTATGGACATCGTGCGTCCTCCTGTTTTACCTCTCAAGCGAAAGTATCGTGGTGCCATTTTTCAGCGGGACAGTGCAATTCCACTCATAGCACCTGTCTTTATGAACTGTTTGCGTGATGTTATGGTATTCCCATATTCCGTAAGATCCCCAGATCTCTCCCCGATAGAAAACGTGTGGGACCAGCTCGGTCGTATCCATGATACCATATATTATGGGCCAGCTTACCTCAGGCGAGGGGGGGGGGGGCTTATACTACAAGTTCTTTGTGAAACTGAGTCGATTTTTTAATCACCATAATAACATCCCATAGCCTCCCAACCGATGAAATTTCATTTCGTTTCCTCCTCACCTTATGGGTGGTTGACCTTTTTTTTGTGTTTTATATTTTAGTGAATAGCATCGGCCCACCTACATAACACAGGATACAATATTTCATTCTCTCGATCGATACGCAGGTTCATCACGTTCACAAACTGTACCTGAACAATAGTTTTGTTTAAAAAATTAATTTTGCTTCTGCCAGTCACGCTATACTTTTATTTATTTCTTGCAGGATGCGTTTCGGGAAACGAGTCTCGTTTTCAAGTTCGTTTTTCGTCTACAGTGTAGTGTACACGTTGAAAACAACAAACTATCACAAAGATCATTGCGACTTTTTATTACTATATGTTGCTATTTTCAGGGTCTACTGTGCTCTGTAAATTGTGTGAGTGATGTTTGATGATTAAATTTCTGAATAAAGCGTAAAGGCAACAACATGATTCAGCAGCTCACACCTCGTAAAATGATCACGAATAAACGCCAAAATACACAAAAAACTAATTTGAAAATGGCAATCATTTCCCGAAACGCGTAATGCGTGAAATAAATAAAAGAAACTCGTGACTGGCAACAGAAAAAGATATTTTATAAGCAAAACCATTGTATTTACAGTCGTAGTGTTTCCCCATCCATTTGTAATGGATAAAATGAAAAAAAAGTACCTGAACAAGACAATGGGTAATGTTAGTGTCACTACATACATCAAATACAACAACAGCAGTAAAATACATCGTCAAAGCACTCTCATGCACATTTACATTTATTCTGAACTGCTCTAGCCCCATTTTTAGTACACAGCATTTATATAAACATGATCATACGTGATAATGCAGAGTCTTTAGAAGTCAAGATCGATGTGATGCTCAGCGACTGAAGAAAAGACAACTATGACAATATAATTATTTTTAGCTTGAAAAAATAGCATAATGTAAGCAATTTTTGCAAGAGATGTGTAAGTGATAGGAAAATAAAGTCCTGCAAGAATGAGAACTGCTTGAATGTGACTAGGTGTGAAACTATCAGATTACTGAAATATTAGGTTGGGATAGCAATTTAAAGAACACACAAAATCAAATAACCGCTGCATTCTGTATGCTCTAACTCTTTTTCTAGAGTGGACAAATGAACTAGATGAGATCTGATTCAAAGATACGACTGTAGGTTCAAACCACAACTCTGGCCGAAAGTAATATTAAGATGAACAAATATAATGGACAGCTTATATTTGGATTAAGGATTAAAGAAGCATAAAAGAGAAAGATATAAAGGTGGAGAAACGAGGACAACGATTTGATAATCGTTAATATAGGGAAAGTCCAAGAATACTGCTGCCTAACTATCTATGAGCATATAGAACAAGATGCCTAAAGCAACGGAGAAACCAAAAGAGGTTTTGTTGACTTTAGGAAAAGAAAAAGAGTTGAACAACAGTCGAAGATTTCCATTGAAAGATAACGCTTTTCAAACTGTGCCTCTGGCACAAAACTTGGTTTGAAAGTGGAACGAGTGCGAAGAAAAATAAGAAGCGAATAGTCTGCAAATATTTTGAATGGAGGGCTTATAAGAGAGAACAAGCGAGAAAAGTTGCAGTTTCTCACATGCGGAAAAGTGAACACGGGCTGATACCCACGTCCCACCTTAGTTACTAGATTTGTAAACATTTAGAAAAATGTTCGAACACTTTCATGTGGGACACAACTGGAAGCAGACAGTCCCGCCGGACCCAGTTTTCGTACCGATAGAGGAGCGAGGGAGGGGGGGGGGGGGGGGAAGGGGGCGAATGGCGGTGACAGGAAGGGCATCCGGTCAATCTGTACCACTAATATTCCCAAATCCAGATCAACATGTCGACCCTGTGAAGACACGGAATAAAGGCCAGGAGAAACAAGACAAAAAGCGAGGACTGTCAATGGAAGACTTTTATTAGTATTACGGACAGCTTAATGTGAGAGGAATTCAGGTGCAGTTTACTTGTCACTAGAAAGAGAAATAAAGCGCAAAAATAGTATTAGTAGTATTAGCTGACAAATATAAGAGCATCTAAATGAAGTGAAAGAGAGCGTTCACTGCAGAAGTTATTTCCAGATAAAAGGATTCACACAAAACAAGACAGAGAACGGCATAGCCGGCCGGTGTGGCCGAGCGGTTCTAGGTGCTTCAGTCTGAAACCGCGAGACCACTACGGTCGCAGGTTCGAATCCTGCCTCGGACATGGATGTGTGTGATGTCCTTAGGTTAGTTAGGTTTAAGTAGTTCTAAGTTCTAGGGGACTGATGACCTCAGATGTTGAGTCCCATAGAGCTCAGAGCCATTTGAACCATTTGAAGAACGGCATAAAACCGCACAGCAGACTCATTACTTAATGATTGAAGATCGACAGGGAGAACGCTGCTGGTTAAGATTGGGACAATTTTCTACAGAATAAAAATTATTTAAAGAAGAGTATGAATGTCACTTGTAAGCAGACGATATAGTACATTATAGAAAAGATTCGCAATGCATTCAACTCCAGAGGACTCATGTTTCACAGGAAGATCGCAGCAGTCTTTCTTCGGTTGCAGAACAAACATTACACCACTTTTTGTATACTGCTGAAATATATTCACTCAGCAAGACTGGGAAACTACTCTTAGAACGCTCTCCGTCCCGGTGCATCTGTTAACCGGATCTGTTAAAGCATGTGATGTAAACAACTGAACGTACTTTCTGTCGTGCCGTTGTCATGACATCAAAATAGCTACACTGGAACGCTTCCCTGTCTTAATGTATGCCGGTCTGTGTTCGTATAAATAGAGAAACTTGGCGAAACAATGGGGAGGAAATTCGTGCTCTACAACGTGACGGCACGTGCAGCATTCGTGACTGCCGACGTCTTGGGATGCAGTGAGCAGCTCGGCGAGTCTGGAATTCTTACTCGATACGCAACAGCTTCACCAGCCAAGTGAAGCGGACGCTGACACGGCCAGATTTAATGCCATATTTTTTCACGGTGGACTGTGAAATTCGAGTTAATTGTAGAAGAATGTGTACGGTTCCAGAATGACCTTTTCATTCGCGAAGAGAACAGGGCGACTGCCATAACCCAATTTCTCAGGAACTTCGCTCAGTGGAACAGGGGTGAAAATAAGCCAACGCGTGTCTTGTGTTGTAAGCAGATGCCTGACCTTTTCAGAGAAAACGACGATCAAAGTTTATGATAATCCACCTGAAGCGGTGGTGCAATGGCTAACTTTGCGGATTCACACTTTTGCGCCCTGTGTTCGAAACCTGGTAATTGTTTTTGTTTCTCGTTTTTGTTTTTAATTTGTTCACTTCTCAGGACCGTTGAAGATTAGTACACGAATGCTTTACAGAGTGTACTGAAAAGACATTGTCATTATTCGCCTGCTAATTACACTCCTGGAAATTGAAATAAGAACACCGTGAATTCATTGTCCCAGGAAGGGGAAACTTTATTGACACATTCCTGGGGTCAGATACATCACATGATCACACTGACAGAACCACAGGCACATAGACACAGGCAACAGAGCATGCACAATGTCGGCACTAGTACAGTGTATATCCACCTTAAGCAGCAATGCAGGCTGCTATTCTCCCATGGAGACGATCGTAGAGATGCTGGATGTAGTCCTGTGGAACGGCTTGCCATGCCATTTCCACCTGGCGCCTCAGTTGGACCAGCGTTCGTGCTGAACGTGCAGACCGCGTGAGACGACGCTTCATCCAGTTCCAAACATGCTCAATAGGGGACAGATCCGGAGATCTTGCTGGCCAGGGTAGTTGACTTACACCTTCTAGAGCACGTTGGGTGGCACGGGATACATGCGGACGTGCATTGTCCTGTTGGAACAGCAAGTTCCCTTGCCGGTCTAGGAATGGTAGAACGATGGGTTCGATGACGGTTTGGATGTACCGTGCACTATTCAGTGTCCCCTCGACGATCACCAGTGGTGTACGGCCAGTGTAAGAGATCGCTCCCCACACCATGATGCCGGGTGTTGGCCCTGTGTGCCTGGTCGTATGCAGTCCTGATTGTGGCGCTCACCTGCACGGCGCCAAACACGCATACGACCATCATTGGCACCAAGGCAGAAGCGACTCTCATCGCTGAAGACGACACGTCTCCATTCGTCCCTCCATTCACGCCTGTCGCGACACCACTGGAGGCGGGCTGCACGATGTTGGGGCGTGAGCGGAAGACGGCCTAACGGTGTGCGGGACCGTAGCCCAGCTTCATGGAGACGGTTGCGAATGGTCCTCGCCGATACCCCAGGAGCAACAGTGTCCCTAATTTGCTGGGAAGTGGCGGTGCGGTCCCCTACGGCACTGCGTAGGATCCTACGGTCTTGGCGTGCATCCGTGCGTCGCTGCGGTCCGGTCCCAGGTCGACGGGCACGTGCACCTTCCGCCGACCACTGGCGACAACATCGATGTACGGTGGAGACCTCACGCCCCACGTGTTGAGCAATTCGGCGGTACGTCCACCCGGCCTCCCGCATGCCCACTATACGCCCTCGCTCAAAGTCCGTCAACTGCACATACGGTTCACGTCCACGCTGTCGCGGCATGCTACCAGTGTTAAAGACTGCGATGGAGCTCCGTATGCCACGGCAAACTGGCTGACACTGACGGCGGCGGTGCACAAATGCTGCGCAGCTAGCGCCATTCGACGGCCAACACCGCGGTTCCTGGTGTGTCCGATGTGCCGTGCGTGTGATCATTGCTTGTACAGCCCTCTCGCAGTGTCCGGAGCAAGTATGGTGGGTCTGACACACCGGTGTCAATGTGTTCTTTTTTCCATTTCCAGGAGTGTATATGCCTGGTGAATGAAACTGTTTCATTGAAATTCCTGTAGTGTATCTTGATTCATAATCAATTTCAAGCGCCAGTTTTCGGAAAAGTGATCGATTATGCGTAGTTTTCCGTGACATTACACGTGAAAACTTCAGAAACGTTAACGACGTTTCTTCATACGAAGAAATGTCGCTGCGGCAAACCTGCCTTCATACGAAACTCGTGATTACCGGAATTTCTATGTGTAGAATGTTTCTACGATCGGTATCATTCAAATATTCCTGAAGAATAAGCATAAGAATAAAATGTAAGAATTAGTAGTTTATATCAGAATAAAATATAATATTATGACAATTTAAAAAGATTGCAAGCCGTGAAAATATAATATACACATTTATTTTGTAGTAAATGTGTGACACTTATTCTGACACGCAACTGTAATTTTACAGTTATCCCTAATTGTTAAGAAACATTCGTGAGTAGTAATCTTCTAAGGGAATGGGTATATAACTGAAAAAAAACCAGAATAAAATAAAATAAATATAAATAACAATCGGGTGTCGAATACGAGACACAATCTTGAGACACCGTGACGTTAGCCACTATGCCATTAGTTTACGCTGAGCTTATAGCAGGGTAATGACATCTAAATTACGTCGAAAACTATGACGGGCGTTTCCTCAGAAACGATCGAGTACCTACGGATAAGCCGAGACACGTATTTTTGTTCCTCTTCCACAGATCGAAGGTTCTGGGAAATCGGATGTTCTCCTGGCCAAACGGAACCTGAACGCGGACCTTTGTGTTCTGTGAGTAATGCTCTCATCAACTGAGCTATGCAGGCGGAATACACAGGGTGATCAAAAAACGTCTGAAACGCTTATAGGGATGTTGCAGGGCAGGTTGTACTCAGACATAAATGTTAAGAAAAAAATTCGGTACGCTGCGCCGTTTCTGAAGTATTTAGGATTGAAATTAACCAATCACGGCGTCGCGCTCTCACATTCAAGCGACCTGGCTGGGGCGATGTTACCCAACGAGTGCTTTGTTTGGTTAGCTTAAACATGAATTTACGGGCACGACAACTTCATGGCTAACTTCAGTGCTAAATATCTCGGAAACGGTGCAACGTTTCGAGTTTTTTCTTAACGTTTATGTTTCAGTAAATGTGCCCTGCAACATCACTACAAGCGTTTCAGACATTTTCTGATCATGTAGATGTGCATTATTACGAATGAACACAACTCGACGACACAGCTATACACATCATTGGCTCTGAAAATAAAGAGAGAAAGATGAAACTTTAACGCCCCATTGGTGTTTAACGAGCAGTAGAGGTAACTAATTAACAGATGTAGCCCACGTTGTTCATGATGCCTTCAATGGCAAATATACGTTCGAAGATAGCCCCTGTATATGTCACATTACCAGCCTGTCGGTGTTCTCAAATACATGTGTCGAGGACATTATCCCTTCATACCACTGCACAAACATCTTTGCGATGATTGATCTGACTGTGGTGTTCCTTCAATTGTTACATGGTTAATGCACTTTGATCTGATGTCCAATGAAGTCAGCACTAAGGACGTCTACAACTGGATACGCAGAAGGAGCCATTTGCGAAATCACAATTGCAATGACGTGTGGTTAAGTTCATGATCTGAATCATACGCACTTACCCCACTCTCTTTCCTAATGCCGCCTTAGACTGCCACCTATTTTATAGATTAGCACCCACGGTCTTTCACATTTACATCTTCATTATACAAGCCACTTTACGGGATGTGGCGGCTGAGAAACATACATCTAACTCTTTGACTACTAATTGACAACTTGCATATCAGCGGGATTAGATATTCTCAAGACACGGACTTGACAGAATGATTTATCTACATCCCTATGTCCAGTTATACCATTTTCGTATAGAATCGTTTTTTAGTGTTATTTTATTGCTGTTCAGTGTTATTTCTGCTGCAGTGATATCAACTGAAAGCCACAATGTGGCCATCCGTATCCATGTTAATAGTTATTACCAAATTTCACTCTTGTGGTGAGAAATTGAAGAGCAAAGGAAGGAAGAATAAGGTTTAGTGTCCTGCTGAAGACGTCATTTGGAGGGGGGGGGGGGGGGGGCGGGCACGAGGGAAATCGCGGAAAGCTTCAGTCTGGATACTGAAAGGGGATTTGAGCTTCATGTCTCCCGAAAGCGAGTACCTCCACCACACCACCACCTCTCTCGGAAGATGAGAATTCCTCATAAGTTTGATTGTATTGAGCTAACTAATTATTTTTATTAATAATAATCTCGGTGTGCTAGTACTTCTTTTTCTTGTGCCTTCGTCCAGCATCATCGGAGGGCCGGCATGGTTATTAAAGAATTTGGCGTGATTAATATAGGGGTGGTTAGATGCATTTCCTCTTCTGCGTGTAATGTTATTCATATGAAAGCGAGAAAAGGTTTTCTAAATCTTTTTTGAATCGTGCAGCTGAGGCCGGACTTGGGCATCAGACTGGTATTCACTACCTGATATTCACATAGTGGGATGTCGGACACTGTCTGAAAACCACATCGGCTGGCCAGTTCACCGATCCCGGTCGTTAATTCGACGCACGAATTCGATCCAGTGCTAGGGCATCTCCCTAACTCGAAGCGGCACTTTAACACACACGGCTATCCAAGCGAGTTTGGAGTGCTAGTACCGGATGGAGATTATTGTTACCTCTCTTCAACAGTTTTGTATGACAGTAGTCTCGGCGCTGCAAATGCTGGCGTTGCCGATTCAAGTTTCAAAGTAGTTAATACACCGGATTCGAGTTCACAAGGAACGTTGAAAGACAAATCCTGCCATTCACCACAGCGACTTCCTTTCCCAACGACAGCGGCGTCATCTTTTCACGTTATGCAAGCTCTCCAGACACACAAAATCTAGGATCGAACTGTACAGATAACATAACCTTTCACTGGCTTCAAATGGCGCAGAGCACTATGGGACTTAACATCTATGGTCATCAGTCCCCTAGAACTTAGAACTACTTAAACCTAACTAACCTAAGGACAGCAACAACACCCAGTCATCACGAGGCAGAGAAAATCCCTGACCCCGCCGGGAATCGAACCCGGGAACCCGGGCGTGGGAAGCGAGAGCGCTACCGCATAACCTTTCACTATCACAAGGTAATTATATTCCATCGAAACAGTCTACTGAGATTTCGGTATTAAATACTGGCATAAAAAAACACATATCGAATTTTTCAGGGCTAACGAATGCTAGCCGCGAGGGATTAGCCGAGCGGTCTAAGGCGCTGCAGTCATGGACTATGCGGCTGGTCCCGGCAGAGGTTCGAGTCCTCCCTCGGGCATGGGTGTGTGTGTTTGTCCTTAGGATAATTTAGGTTAAGTAGTGTGTAAGCTTAGGGAGTGATGACCTTAGCAGTTAAGTCCCATAAGATTTCACACACATTTTTGAACGAATGCTACTTGGCTCAGTCGTCTCGGGTAGTGACAGGCTAAGGATCGCGTTTCGTCAGTAGCGTGCTTTTGTGTCGCGTCGAGATTCAGGATGCAGCTGTTAATCAGCAGCGATATGCAATCAAATTTTGCATTAAACTTGAAAAAATCGGACTCTGTGACGGTAGGCCTGATTCAGGAAACCTACGGAGAGGAAGCTACGTCCCAGAAAAGAATTCACGAGTAGCACAAGATGTTCCAAATACGCGGAGAAAACGTCGACGACAACAAGCACTTCATGCGTCTTTTATGACCCCAAAAGTACGAAAATGTGGAGAAAGTACCAAAAGTTTTGAACAGGGGTCTACTCCTGAGATAATAGCAGAGGATTTTAATATGTCAAAATCGAATGTTTATCTCATTTTGGAAGGCGAAGTAGTGATGAGAGAGGTGTGCCCAAACACGGTCCCAAAAATTGTGACCGATGAACAAGTGGAAAAAATGGTTCAAATGGCTCTGAGCACTATGGGACTTAACATCTGAGGTCATCAATCCCCTAGAACTTAGAACTACTTAAACCTAACTAACCTAAGGACATCACACACATCCATGCCCGAGGCAGGATTCGAACCTGCGACCGTAGCGGTCACGCGGTTCCAAACTGAAGCGCCTAGAACCGCACGGCCACACCGGCCGGCGAACAAGTGGAAATCCGTGAAGTGACGCGGGAAGTGAACGTTGCGAAAGTTACTCTAATTTTTGGGACAGAGTAGTGACAGGCAACGAGACGTGGATTTTCTAGTACGACCCTGAAACACAGGTCGTTGGAGTGGGCAAGAGGCTTCGGTGCGCTGCCTTATTGAGGTCCGGATGACGCACTCCAAGAAGGCTATGGCGACTGGACTAAGGGGTGAGAAAGGTGCATGGATTCGGAAGGAATGTACTTTCAATATTTTTAAGGTTTTGTACATTAAAAAGCAATAAATTCCTTCAAAAGAAGTTATTGTTACAGCTTTTGGGACAGAACCTGTACAGAAGAAGGAAATACACAGTCATTGGTTCGGAAACGCTTTAGTCACATATTAGAACCATTTTTCTACACCTCCTCACGCAGCATTTTTCATAGTAAGCATAAAGGAACAGAAGGTACTAGCTACGGCAAGAACTTCTTTCTTACATGAAATGTTCAAAACGCCCTATCATTTACTCACAAGAACACAACATACAACAATACGACATGAAGCTATGTTCACGATGGCCTCTCGGTTACGTCTGGTTGAGTTTATTTAGATTCGGCACCAGTGTTTTGTTGTTCATTTCATGAAAGTGATGTTGACATGCGATACATGGTATCACGTTACTTATAGCAAGCATCAACTGTTTAAGTAGTCTCTACGAATTTGGCGAACACAGCACTGTTTACTAATGTTCATCTTGGATTCCGTGGCAGATGTATAGGAAGAACTGGATCAAGTTCCCTTTGGACATAAATCCTCTAGACTATTAGTGGGAATATTTATAAATTTCTGTGTATCAAATACAACTATCAGCAACAGTGTCCTCGATTTCATATTTTGGAAGTCATCGAAACCACACGTAATAGTGCAGCGATACATCAACACATCCGTGGTTTAATGCGGCTGCTGGTTGATGCACTTAACATTCAACATAGGGCATTTTGACATTTCACTTAAGAATGACTTTCTTGTCGTATGCCGGTACCTTCCGTTCCTCTATGTTTTCTGTTACTGAACATGTGTATCAAATCATTTCTAACATTGTAATAAAGATTTTTCGGACCGAACACCATACAACATACTTTTTCTGTCTGACGAACATGTCCTGAAACTTTTACTGTGTCCTTAAACACTGACGAACGTGCTAAATTGATTATTCCCCATGAAGATCAGTAACATTGGATGCTTTTACCTGGTTTAAATGTTTTAATATGTTATTCCGTTTTTTCGGCATATGTTTATGGTCGTGGTTACTGAAACATCTCAGTACGAAGAAGCTCGACCCGGAAATATCAAGCACGAAATCCAGTTGCAAAAGACAGTTACTGTGATTTCGCCAACCCAGAGGAGACGTGGTGTTGGCATATGCTTCTTAATAAACATATTTCACCCTCGTATCCTAGGCTGAATTCCTAACTTTCCCGTAGTGTCTCATGCAGTATTGGCATGTGACGCTATAGTTGGTAACCCGTTCGAACGGATTAGGTCGTTAATTTCGGCGGCCCTCCAACGCTCTGCGAGAAAAGTAGTCTGTATGCCAGTATCGTGTTCCACCTTGTACTTTCATCTCAACATCACACGCACTCATTACGTTAATGTTCACTGAAACATAGACTTAAGAGATATATCACGAGGGAAACGTGCCAGTGTGGGCTAAGGATGGAACCTTTTCCAGTTAGGTGGGCGAAGAACCCTCTGTGTCCCTCAGCCAAAAATGACGACTATTTCTTTAGTTTCTTCGAATAGAAAAGATGAGCTCCTCGACAATAACACAGCAACACCAAGTTGCAAGAATTGAACATTTTCATCTCGAAACCGAGAGATTCACGCAGTTTCCACTTGGTTCTATTACGGTATGCAGGACAGACGTGCAGTTGTCATGTATTTGTAAACAAATACTGGTACTCACGTCAATCGCTCTTTCAGAAATTCTATCCAGTCGTCCTGCCGAAGGACTCCATCTCTGTCCAGATCGAACAGCTTGAATACTCGTTCCAGCAACTCCTGCAACCAAAAAGACAGTCGTATTGGTATCTGATTACAGAACATCGACAGTCAACATGTAGAGGAAAAGTTATTGCTAAACTGTAAATTTAAAATTAAATGGACACGTAGCATCTTCGCAATCATTCAGCCCAAGGAACGTCAGAAACAGCAAAGGTTATAATGACAAGAACAGGAAAACGTCAGATGCCACTGGAAGCCTTATGAGTAGCATTCCGTTGCAATCACTAATTTTTTTAGAAAAGGTAAAAATATAAAGCTTTAGCGGCTCTATGCATGTATATTAGCTCAAAAATTGACATTACGTGGAAACATTGTCATGAAAAATGCAAGAAGATTGTAATTTATTAGGTGCTTTAGTGAAACTTCCTTCTGAGTCTAAAAAATGACATCAAACGAGGGGGCGCAATGATTACCAAACTTACTTCGTACTCGGCAGGGCACCGGATTATATCTCCGACCGGATATCCTGATTTAAGTTTTCCGTCGTTTCCGTAAAACGCATAAGATAACAGTTGGGATATTTCCTTCCGCCAATTCAGCTTGTATTCCGTCTCCAGTGACGTCGTCAACAGAACATTAAAACTTTAAACTCATTCTGTTTTCTTTAAAAAAAAAAATCACCCAGATCTGTCGGCTCTTCCGCATAGTATCGTTTTAAGTATTGCAAATTTTAATTACGGAGTTTTAAGTGCTACGTTTGTAGAAACTAACGTATGCGTATCATCACTCACACAATTCACTGTCCCGCGTGTTTGTTCTTCAGTGAAATTACCAAAATGCTGTACGATCTCGAAGATATCAAGCATATCATTTAAATTTTCAAATGTAATGGAAAGTAAAAACAGTAACTTGACAATCGTAATAATTACCGAAGTGCTCCGTGTGCAGCCTGAATTAAACAAATGGAAACGTGACTGCCAGAAACAAATGTTTTGATAGTAAAAACGGACCCATTTCCTTTACCATCGCAGACATTTTCAACCATTCAAGAAGAAGAAAATAAAAGGTAATACAATGATCCGTGAGATGAGGAAATATGAATGTAATGTGAGTGATAGAAGAATATATGTATATGTACCTGACGTTTGTCTGACTTCCTTGGTATTTGAGACGTGGGAACAAAATCTTCAGGTTGATCGAAGCCACGACAAACTATTTCTTACGTAAACAGATACTTTCATTATGCTGGTTTTAGCACTCATTGCCTGACAAAGAGATCGTAACAGAAATGTGAACGAGTTTTGAGTTTCGGCAGGCAATCCTTTTGCATTGGACTCAGCTACTGTTTGTAATATCACTCAGAAATGCCCCATAATCTACCCACTCGTTCGCTAGTGTTTATGACACAGAACAACGAACCAGTTCTAAATTCCGAGTGGGTGCCCCGCACGCAACCTTATTTACATATTAAACGAGCAATAATTAACGTATGAAATCAGATTCTGTTTGATCAGTCGAACTGTCTGCTCTCAATAACTTGTAAGCTGTTATAATCCTTTAGAGATATCGTAATATAATGGAACTGAGAGGTAAATCAAAAATCTAACTTATCTTTTAAGGACAGAGTATATCTAATACCCTCAATTATTGATCATTCACTGAAGCAAAAGTACATCTACATCTACATACATACTCCGCAAGCCAAAGTACATAATCATAAGAGAATAGCAGTCACTCGCTTGAGAAACAAGAGCAACTATCAGAAGTATAAATTTCATTAAAATAAACTATTACTGAAGGAAAGAAACTCCTTATAGCAGTCCGCAGTCATTATGTAAGCCTATATTATTATTAAGTTGTGCGTGGTCTCTCATTTGAATTTCAGCTCTGTATGTTTGTGAGCAAAGACTTCCTTCAATAGATGGCATCAGCCGAAGCATGTAATGAACAGTAATAAATTTATTTTGTAATCGAGGCCGATAGTTCAATCTAAAAGGAGCCTATCTCTGTTTTCTTCTTTGGTTCCTATTGCTGACTGATGCAGTTTGAGAACCAACAGTGAAAGCGGACGACGAAAGGAGGACATAAAGAGCAGATCATTGCAGGAAAGAGGGCTTTCCTTCCCAGAGGAAATCTGCTAATATCAAACATAGGGCTTAATCTGAGGAAGACATTTCTGAGGACGTAAGTTTGGCTCACGGCAGTGTATGGATTGTGGGAAATCCGGAAAGAAGAGAATCGAAGCTTTCGAGATGTGGTGCTATAGGAGGATGTAGAAAATTTGAGGAATGATAAGGTAAGGAAAGAGGAGGTTCTTAACAGAATCGGCGAAGGGAGGAACGTACGAAAAACAGAGACAGGTACGAGAAAGAGGATGAGAAGATACATATTAAAGCGTCAGAGTATTGGAGAGAGCTGTAATGGACGAAAACTGTAGGGGAATACAGAGACTGGAATACATTCAACAAATAACTTTGACCAAAGTGCTACTCCGCGATGAAAAGGTTGTCACAATGGAGGATTCATGGCGGGCCGCAACAGGCTAGTTAGAAGACGGATAACCAATACCTCTTGAGTGGAAACGGAGACAAATGTTTATTACAGTAAATACGCTGATATCTGGACAACTGTTTAAAGTTCGAGACTAGAATCAGCAATCTATAAATATTATGGTTGTTGGCTACTAGACCACTGTTGTATTGTCACATGTTTCCGAGCATGTAATCGTGGTTGTCATTAATGGAAAAAAAAATCAGCTTCAAATGAGACTCGTTGCGCTTGTCGCGTTAATTCGTATTTCAGTGTCACTATTTTAATGTTCACTCTGTAGTATGTGTCGTTTTGCTCACAGTGCTTAACGACAACCACTATCATACTGTAATCGACATATGTGCATCCAAGTGGAGAAAACATAATGTGACCATTATATAAACTGCGGCCTAAATGGAAATTTCGGATGGACTCTCAGAAAAACAGCAGCTCAATGCAATTACTGTAGTCGGATCGTGAAAACAGAAATTAGATTTGCTGTCTTACTATCGCGACTACCAGAAAGACACGCAAAAATAATACTAAAGAAAAACTCATCTGTAGTGTGCTAAAAAACTTACAAGATATGACATAACCGAAGAGATCTTACGCTACCACTCTTCTATCTCTCTCCACGTCAATTTCCCACGTAAACAATATACCTTACAAGGATTTACTAATTATTTCTTAATCTGTATCGTATTTAAATTACTTGTTCATTAGTGACAAGAAACTAGATACGTAATTTAACAAGGTAATGACAACACTGAATTAGGGAAACATTCGTACTGACTAGCTTCATCACCAATTAGGACAACAAGCAGCAACGGCAGCGGCAGCCATCCGACGTCCTATGTCGGATAAAAGGCCTCCTCCACACTTTTGCATGCACTGTGGTCAGTAGTACCTATCCTTGCTGCTGCTGAATGTTTTATAATGCTATCCCATCAGTCGTCTATTAGATATTCTCGCTCTTTTTATTATCTCTAGGAATTCAGTCAATATCATCTTTGGGCTGTTTACTATCCATTCATTCGGATCAGTGGTTCCCAAACTTTTCCTCTGACGGAACACTTCGAGAATCCAGGTACTTTGACGGAACACATCGTTAATTTTGAAGTTTAATAAAACTTTAATGCATCACACAAAAATTGTTTTATTTACTGGTTACTTCAGGTATAAAATAATTAATAACGTAGAAATTATAATAACGTTTTAAAAAATTAGTATTGTCAAAATGTCGAAAAAGGAAAAAAGCCATGTTATTATTAGTTTTTTTGCGGGGAACTTATTCTCTTCTCGCGGAACACCAGCGTTCCGCGGAACACATTGTGGGAAACGCTGGTATAGACGCATGATGTGCAGCCCATCTTCACTTTATTTTTGTAAGTTAAACCTCCTTTTTTGACGTCCTTCAATTCCTTGATCCAACTGTTTATTTCAGTAGCTGCCCTAGCATAAAGACACAAGAGATTGATTATTGTTTGACTGTACTATTTAAATGAAGCACTGGAAATAGTAGGAGTCTAAAAACCCTAGGAGTAACAGTAGGGAACTACATAAGGTGGAATGACCACGTCTAAATAGCGTTGGAAAATCAGATTGCAAGTCTGAGTCTCATTAGAGGAATCTTAAGGAAACGTAATTCATTCGCGAAAGAAATATCTTACAAAACACTCGTTCAACCGATTCTTGAATGTTGTTAATCAGTCTATCGTTCGACCGAGTCTTGAGTGTTGTTAGCCAGTCTAGATTCTATACCAGACTGGATTAATAACCCTTACTTGTTTGGTTTAGTAGAAGAGATAGGAAAGGTCCAACGAAGAGCACCGCGACTCATTACGGGCTCGTTTAGTAAGCAGAAGAGTTCAGCGACGAATTTCATACCGACGCTTACCGATACATCATTCATCCCACACACCATTCGCAATTTGAACAGGGAAATAGGTAGGATGGAACTGTCCACCACACATCGTAAGGTGGTTTGCGTGCTGTAGATTTAGATGTAGCTGTGTTGTTACGAAAGTGACGTGTTTGCGTGCGAAACCAGTGTATGGAAAATGGTGGCACACAAGTGGTCTAGACCAGCAGCAGCGAATTAGCTCACGTGACCGTAACGGTCAGTACAACTTTGTCCTTGCTGTTGGCTTGGCGGACGGGCAGTACAGTGGGAATGGGCCTGAATGCGCCTATTGTCTGCTCTACTTGGGGCACCCTTGCCTTTGAGTCGGCTTCCACTGCACATAAACCACAAACACCTCATACCGTAGCAAACCTGTCCCTCATTAATGGAAGTATAAACGCTATAATCATGACGAAAATCAAGCTGTTTATATTACTGAGCAGCATAGTGAACAAACACGGACTGTAGATATTTGTGACAGCATAAGATATACAACTTGCATCTTGATTTCTACTTATTCAGGTCACTCAGAACAAAACACTAATTGCTAGGAAGTTTGAGAAATCGAAATACTGTCCTTTGTTCAGGCAACTTTACGTGCCATATTTCAACAAAATAATGCTAGCTTTCTTATAACTGTGAGTATGCTTACCGCACCTTTCTGACTTACGTGTCGAAAATATGTCGTACATCGAATATGTATACTACAGTGTTTGTTGTGGTCCTTTGGTAACCACTGTTGGTACTGTATAGACTGCACAGTATCGTGTGGAGCTACATTTTCAGGAACATGTCATAAACCTTATAGATTTTGTATCACGACGGGGCTCTGACAGCAATAGAGTCGATTTTACACCATCCTGTTTCTGAAATACATTTGTCGTCATTGAAATTTCGATTGGAGGAACGGTTCATATGTGTTGGTTTTTTGGCATACTCTGTATACCTTTCAAAATGTTTTAGCACATACCATTTTCGACTTTTTAAAGTTTTTTTATTTTTCGTATTCATTATTTCACTTTTTGCTGTTCTTCTCCTTTTAATGTTTAATAGTATGTTTTTGATTTGCAAAAATGTTCAAATGTGTGTGAAATCTTATGGGACTTAACTGCTAAGGTCATCAGTCCCTAAGCTTAGACACTACTTAACCTAAATTATCCTAAGGACAAACACACACACCCATGTCCGAGGGAGGACTCAAACCTCCGCCGGGATCAGCCGTAAAGTCCATGACTGCAGCGCCTAAGACCGCTCGGCTAATCCCGCGCGGCTTTTGATTTGCAGAGCAGAGCTAGAAGATCTGCAAATCGTCAGTAAATGGTTGGTATGGTAATCCAGTGGTGTGAAAGAGATCCTCATATAGTGTTTTCTTCGAAAGATAGTGCAAACTTTTTGTGTTTGAAAGTTACACTAAGAAAAATGGCAACTAGTAAATCTTGTTGCTGTCTAAAGCACCCCGACAGCTTTTGTTATGTGTGTGGGAAATTCACTCCAAAAGCTCAAAGAAAACCAATCACTGATTTGGTTAAGAAGGCATATAAATTGTATTTCGATTGTCCTGTTGGTTATCAAGATAAAAATTTTGCACCTCATATTGCCTGCATCACCTGTACTATAAACTTAACCGAATGGTTGAAAGGAAAACGCCTAGCCATGTCATTCGCTGTTACGATTGTGCGGTGTGAGCCAAATGACCATTATTGAGACTCTTACTTCTGTCTTGCAAATATTTCGGGACATTCAAGCAAAACTAGACATAAAATGATCCAAACGTATCTTCAATGCAGTTGCCTGTGCCCCATGATGAGGGGTCTCCTGTTCCTGTCTGTAACTTGAAAATGGTTCAAATGCCTCTGAGCACTATGGGACTTAACTTCTAACGTCATCAGTCCCCTAGAACTTAGAACTACTTAAACCTAACTAACCTAAGGACATCACACACATCCATGCCCGAGGCAGGATTCGAACCTGCGACCGTAGCGGTCGCGCGGTTCCCGACTGTAGCGCCTTTAACCGCTTGACCACCCGGCCGGCTGTAACTTGAAAGTCACGGAACCAGACACCATGTCAAGTGAATCAGAAATTACTGAACATATAGAAGAGTACTGCCCTAATATCATGACCCTTCGCCTCAGCCGTTAAATCAAAAGGAATTGAACGATTTTGTTCGCGGTCTTAAACTTTCAAAACAGCAAGCTGAACTCTTGGGGTCGAGACTGCAACAATGGAACCTTCAACTCCAGTGACAAAAATCTCCTGTTTCAGATTAAGAGGTGCTTCCTTCGCCCAGTATTTCGATATGCAGAATTCAATTTGTATATGGCGAGATGTCAATGGTCTGATGATTCAGATAGGTGTACAACGTAATCCGCAGGATATGTTCCTGGAAACGTAAATGTGAACCATACCCCATTGGCTGAGCTCGATAAAATTATTTTGACTCCCCTTCATATCAATTTGTGCCTTATCAAGAACTTTGTAAAAGATCTGGATAAGGAAGGTGAGGCCTTCAATTACTTAAAAGAAAAGTTTCCCACTTTAAGTGAGTCAAAGCTAAAAGAGTGTATATTTGTTGGACCACAAATAAGAAAATTGCTGAAAGATCCAACCTTTGATACCAAACTCACAGATATCCAGTTAGCCGCTTGGTCTTCTTTTAAAGAAATTGTGAAGGGCTTTTTGGGTAACAGAAAAGACAAAAACTATGTTACCACTGTGAATGATCTGTTGGACAACTATAAGAACATAGGGTATAGAATGTCACTTAAAGTTCACTTTTTACATTCTCACCTTGAATTCTTCCCGGAAAATTTGGGAGCCGTAAGCGATGAGCATGGTGAACGCTATCACGAAGACATTCTTACCGTGGAACACCGTTACCAAGGCCACTGGAACCCTTCGATGATTATTTCTGGGGTCTTGTTAGCGAGAGTGATGAAGCGGTAAACAAAAGAAGAGCTCTGTCGTCGTATTTTTCAAAACCCATAAACGATTAAAGGTGAAAGTATCTTCTGAATTAATTTGGACCTTTTATTGGATCATGGCCATATATAGATACAAAATAGTATATATTTCAAACATTCTGAATGTGTATTTTTGTTTGACTTAATTGTATCAATTTTCGCTATTACCTTTTTTTATTCTTCTGTGTATCTAGGAATAGTGACATCATAGAGAAAAACTGATTTTACCAGTGTATTCAGCATCCCAAAATTAGGTAAATCCACCCATTTACAAACCAGATGCAGAAAAAAGTTTAAATTTGTTAACTAGAGTTATCCAACCATCTTCAGGTCGAGCATTTGTAGTGTTTGTCCGCAACGTGAGACAAAGCAATACTGTCCACGTCACAGTTATCTTTCGTACAAGAGACATGGAACAATAAAATAGTGGCACATCACTTTAAGGCAAAACATGAAGTGTGCAAGACCATTCTTATTAGACCACACTGATATACAATATTAGGTCTGCAATCTCGTTACAACTGTAACTTGTCAACAACATACAGTATGTAGCCATTCAGAGACATCTGCATGCATCTCTGACGCTTAAGATGGTGCAAAGAGCGAGGCAACTGTATAGTGGATAACTAGAAACAAATGATTTGAAGTGATGAACCTCCCTATACCCTGTGGCAATCCGATGGAAGTGTTTGGGTTTGGTGATTAATGTATTAACGTGGAACGTTACCTGCCATCAAGTGCAGTGCCAACAGTGAAGCACAGAGGGGATAATGTTACGGTATGGGAGATGTTTTTTGTCGTAAGTGTGTGGTCCCCATATTGCCCTTAAGAAAACGCCAAAAGCGGAAGTATGTTAACAAGTTTTAGACCACTGTGTACTGCACACAGTAGAGGAACGGCTCGCAGACGGTGACTGTTTATGCCAGCATGACAGTGCATCGTGTTCTGAAATAGCATTTGTGAGGTAACTGTTAGTGGACAACATTCCTCAAACGGCCTGACATGGTTGGAGTCCGAGCACGCCGTACGAATATTAGCGATTTTCTGTCTTATTCCATTCGCATATACAGCTAATGGAGGAAAATGGCTGTCTGTGTACGCACAGAATCTCTCAGGCGAGATATACAGTGGTGGGCGCTCAGTTTTTAAATTAACGCTACACACTTTCACCACAACTATTTCGCCATTCTTCAAATTATCGGCATTTTAATTCCTCGAGCACTTCTGTTACACTTTGGTATGGGCTGTCACTAATCTAGTAGCGCTGCGTTTCCGTTTTTCGACCTACATAACAAAGACTCCATATCCTGGTGCAACACAGTAGAATTAGCGAACTACACCCTGCATGCCATTTCCTTTACGGATGAACTGCACTTTCCTAAGAACTCTTCCAACAAATCTAAGTTTTCCTTGTGATTTCTTCAATTCATTACACCAAGTTGAAATACTGACCAAGTCTTTCTGCCCTTAATTACGATCGTCTAACGACGGTATGTTTCTGAAGGCAACAGCAACGGCAGCGAATCTTACGCGGTCCTGATCCTGTTTGAGTAGTCCTTGAAACAGAATGAGATCATCAGTGGTCCTATTACGCATCCGTTGGTCTCGCTCAATGTTACTTTCCTTCCTGCTTGACATTCGTCTTCCAGTATATGCTGGGTGTTATTACAGGAATAGTGTATTCATCGATTCAGTGGCATGGCTATGAAGACACTCCTTCAGTGGCGAAGAACAGCCCGATTTTAAACAAGGTGAATTAAGAAAAATTGAATAGGTTATATGCAGAGGGAGTACATGTCGTGTGTGTAGAATAATGCGACAGTCCAAATTAACGGAAAATTTTTATTATTGACAGCATCGGGGCATACCTGTTGACGCATGACGTAACATATGTAGTTAATTGTGCAGTAAAGCAGACGTGTCCAGAAAACCTGATGGTAGATTCAGAGCAGAGACCCAAACACTTAACGGCTGGTTTATGTCTGAGAAACACGAACCTGTCTGGCACACACGCCGGTGTATTTATGCCTGTGGCTGGCTGCTGAAAGGACACGTCTCTACATCCAGACGAAGAGAATTGGTTCAAATCAGTTTTCGACTTCCCCAACGTCTTGATAGCACGCATATCTAACTTAAGAAATAAGAGAAAAACACTGACTTGTGGCGGCTGAATCCTCTTCATTTAGTTATTAATACCTAAAAAAACTCCATGACATAAGAGTGATTTAATAGGCCGCACCATCCACATTTCGTGTTAGTACCTGTTGAACAGTTCTGTGACTATAAATAATGGAAAATGTGGGGTCATCTTGATGAGTACTAAAAGGAATCCGTTCAGTTGCGGTTACACGATAAGTCACCCAAATCTAAAGGCTGTCAGTTTTGCTAAATAGCTAGGGATTACCATTATGAAAAACTAAAATAGGAACGATCATCTAGAAAACGTTGTGGTGAGGGCGAACTAATGAGTTCGTTTTATTGGCAGAACACTTACTACATGCAACAGGTATACTAAAGAGACAGCCTACAGTACGCTTGCGCATCCTCTTTTGAACTGCTGTTTCACAGTATCAGATCCTTACCAGACAGCATTGACGGAGGACATTGAAAAAGTTCGAAGAAGGGCGGCTCGTTTTGCATTATCGCGAAATGGGGGAGAGAGTTTAACGGATATGATACCCGAGTTACGGTGGCAGTTTTTCCTTGAGGTGAGATCGTCTCACGAAATTTCAATCACCAACTTTCTCCTCCGAATACAAAAATTTCTGTTGACGCCCGCCGCCCCCCCCCCCCTCCTACATAGGAATAAATGATCATTGTACCAAAAGAATAGGAATCAGAGCTCGCACGGAAAAATGTAAGTATTCGTTTTTCCAGCATGCTTTTTGGGGGGCGGAATTGTAGGAAAATAGTTTGAAGGTGGTTCGAAAAACCCTCTGCCAGGAACTTAAGTGTGAATTATAGAGTATACATGTAGATCTAGATATATAGCTGTGAGGGTGATTAAGCAGAAGACAGGTACAGTATTCTCTTTGCACTAAACGTAGAGCCACGAAAGTCATTCTCTTTACTAGAGTCCCGATTTCTTACTTTTGCATGTTTGGATTGCAACATTCTTCTACTTCAGCAGTGATGTCTATCCTTCTAGGATCTGCCACACAATTATTTTGAGAAAATGTCAAAGATGTGAACTCAACGACATACTCTCTAAGATAATTAGCTAAGCAAAACATCAACAATCAAGTCAAGGTGTTTTATTAAAATGGAGGTATTTAGGCAACTGACCCGCTCCTTTCGTAGTGATCTACTTTCTGTAGAAGCTTTACACGGTGAAAGTTACACTTACGAACACATGAAGTAGAGGTAACGACATGTCGGATAGAGAGTTCTTCTATCGCGACAACGAAGTTCAGTTTTGTGAATTAGGTGACTGGGATGACATTTGAGCGCAGGGAGATCAAGAGACTATATCAATACGAGCGATGATGACGACGACGATGATGATGTTTGGTTTGTGGGGCGCTCAACTGCGCGGTCATCAGCGCCCGTACAAATTCCCAATCTGTACACAGGCCAATCCTGCCAATTTCACGAATGATGATGGAATGATGAGGACAACACAAACATCCAGTTCCCCGGGCAGTGAAGATCCCCAACCCGGTATCAATACGAGTGATCGCGGACAAATCGTGTGCGCCCGACGCACGGGCTCTCCAAGCTCGTAGGGCGCTAGGTTCTTCATGAGCACTGTGTCAAAGGTGCCCAATGACGGCCTATAGTCGGAATTAACCGTGGACACCGATCTCCTGGACGACGACGTCCTGATGAGAAGGATTACCGCCGGTCGTCGACAGACAGGCGGACCACAGAGCAGCAAGTCACTCGAAAATTCAGTTGTGAGCAACTGCCCAGAATCTTCTCCTCATTATGCCTTATGCAAACCACTGCTTCTACAAGTGCTTTGCTCATCTCAGGTCCAACAGCACAGCCTTTATCTTGAGTGCAGGACACCGCCTTGGGATGCTCTAAGCACAAGAGACAAGCGTAGCGACACAGTTAGAAACACGCCGCCATCAGAGTGCAAGTGCGTAGGAAATCAGATGACAGTATATAATAATTCATTCCAACAGTGGAGATGTTATCCTGCCGGAGATGTTTACATGGGATGAAACAGAACCACTGAATGTTCGTTACCGTCTCCCATGGGTGAACGATTGAGGTACCTAATGTCAGACTATGCAAATCAAAGGAAGGAAGGAAAATCAGCATTTACTTCCCGTCGAAATGCTTATCAGTATCGCTTACAGCATTCCCCATATGCCTATACTTTCAACAAATCACTTCATCATCTCATTGCTTCCTAATTGCGTCAGAGTGGTTTACTGATCCACTTCGCCAATCCTGTTCACCACGACGATAAATTAGCATCCCTTTTACCCAGATTCGATCAATTTAAGAGATCTGTGGGCACTTTTGTGGGGATCTTGAATTCGAATGGCTCCTCATGTCTCCTGAAGTCCATGCCATGTTGAATCACCACCATCAATACTTACGAAAAATCAAGAAAACAAGTTGTTCGAAATTCTCACAAAATTACGTATAATCTGCAGATCGGTGATACACAATATGTACAAAAATCAAAAGGAAACAATAAGCATGGTAGGTCAAGAGAGAAGTGCTCGGTTTAATAAGGGCGTAAAGTAGAGATACCGTCTTTCTCTCTTACTGTTCAACCTGTACGTCGAAGAAACAATGAGATACATGAAAGGAAGGTTCAGGAGTGGGATTAAAATTCATTCTGACAGGATATCAAGAAGATTCGTTGATTATATTTCTATACTCATGGAAAGCGAGGAATAATTACAAGACCTGATGGAATGAAGTCTAATGAACACAGTCTGGGAACGAAGAGTAGAGAAAGACGTAAGTAATGCGTACCAGCAGTAATAAGATTAGCGGTAAAAGTAACTTCCAAATTAGAGACAACGAAGTAAACGAAGATGAGAAATTCTTTCACCCTGGTAGTAAAATTGCGATAGACGAAGCAAGGAGGATATAGAAGTCACAGGTAAAGAGGAAATTTCTCTCTAAAAACTCAGATATGAAATGATGAAGTCCTCCACTGAATTGGCGAGGAAAGAAGTTTGTGGTAAAATCTGACTCGAGGAAGGAACAGGACGACTGGACGCGTGTTAAAACGTTATCAGCCGTAGAGAGCAAAAACTGTAAGAGAAGCAGGAACATGCCCAACAAATAACCGAGGGCATTTCATGTAAGTGCTACTATGAAACAAAGAGATTAGCATAGGACTGGAAGTCGTGGTGGGCTACAGCAAACCAATCAAATAACAGGAAACTATAATACCTCTAATTCATTTTCTTGCGAATACATATCGCGATGGACATCATGCTTTTCCTCAGTGTCGAGCGTAAATCACATGACGAATGCAATCAGGTCATCTTTCCTTCCTTTTAAGGTGGCTTGCAGGTCACCACGGTACGTAAAATAAAACGCAAAACTAAACATTGGTAAAGTTCTACTGACACAAGTACAAATTTACATACGACACAGACACACACACTTATAAAGTTCTCTTATGCTACTTACGCTATGTTATTTCTGAGGCTGAAATAGAAACGGAAATTGAAAAAGAAGTTTGGTTGGCATATACAGAAACGAAAAAAATAGTGCTTATTGAAACTATGGATGTAAGTAAAACATAAGTGACAACAGTAATTCCTGAAGTGTGACACTATTTTGCGCAGTAAATGAAGAATTGTGGCGTAGACGCGAGAGCGCAGGTTATGGTATAACAGAAACCAGTTCAGGTCGTACTGCCGTGTATGCAACCAAGTGAAAGATGCGGCCTTAAAGTTTAGAACGATGTGCATACGGCTGCATTAAGTTTTCGTGGACACGATACTCGTTTGTTAGTACTCGTTTGTTAGCTATGTCTGTGCAAGAACTTTGAAAATATATGTCGTGAGCAAAAGACGGCTCTGATTTAACTTACGTGTGGAGTACATTAGTAGATTTATCTAATGCGCTTTCAGTGTCTGGCTTCCTTTCACTGGAGGTTTCGCTAACGAGACCATAGAAACTGCATAAGATATTGGCACTGTTACGGTTCGTAATAACTTTGTATCTCACACTCCGCTGTAAGCTGAGTACATGCAAAAGCAGTTCCAGTCACTAGCATTAACCGAATTTATTATCTTATTCGGACATCTATGCGCGTAGTACTCTCCGCTCCAGATTAAAGAAAATGATGACAAGTGTGTTCCTGCGTTTTCCTCTGGCTTAGCTAATGCTACCTTCGAAGTTCCTTTTCAATCAAATCAGCCTTTCTTAAAATTTATAAATTTGTTTCGAGCAGTTTCGTCGTAGAGTTCAGTCATTTGCAGTGGTATCCTGTCATGCTATCTATGACCAAACATGAGGCAGTAGTGAAAAGGGATTATTATTTTTGCCTAATGATTGGAATTATTTTATAGGTTATAGTCTTGATGTTCTTCCTGTCTCCTGAAATATTGTCTGCAGTGGTCATGGAAGTGACTCATGAAAATGAATGGGAGTTGCAAGGTAGCGACATTTATTGTCCTGTAGCAGTTCGAGTGACGTTCATTACAGGGTCACCGATACTAGCTTCCTACGCCAAATGGTCCACCTGCTCATTGTGTCGAAGGGACGTTAAACACTAATCTTCCTTCCTTCCTTGGTGATTGTGAAACAAATCTACGTGAGCAACTATCGCAGTACGGATACATGTATATATCTTCTTTTGTTCTCTAGTGTGTCTTCATAAAATTTCGAGAATTTTTATGTTAATTTCAGTGCCCCACTTCAAGTTTTCGATTGATAGTAATGTTATACTGGCACAATAAATAGGTTCTAGATCCACGAATGACGATAAAATTTGTGAAATAATCGTTACCGCTTCCGCATAAAAAAATAGAACAATTTGAAAGCATCTGTAATGCATCTTGAGAGCAAAGGATGCAAACTATGCTTCTGAAGTGTTTAACTGTCGAGATCTATCAGTAAATACGCGAAAAAATGTGGTCGGTAAAGGTAAACATAAATTCTGAATTAATTGCATTTAAGTCATTTTCTTAAAACTGTGTTGTTGAATGTCGAGGTTCTCCATCTATTTTACAATGGAATCCCAAACTGGGATGTGGCTGTCCTATTGAATCCCACGGCCGTTGGTACTCACGCAGTCCAGTTCTGCGATAGCAGAGGGCAAAAATTGCGCGTTTCTGATGTGGATCTTATGAACAGAAAGTTGTTTCTCATTTCTCACAGGAAGATGATTAATGTACTATTAGTCTGCTGAATTTTGCGGTAGTCAAATCTTGTCACCGAATACTAACGTCGAACATTCAACGATTGTTCTACAGTACCTGCTAGTGAGATGTTCGCCTCTGTTAGTTGTAATATCGGACGATCAAATTGAAGACCAAGTTCTCTGGTTGTTGCTAAGTCGGTACGCCGTTCGCAACTACGACTGGAACATCACAGGACGGTTATTGGCGTAAGTGAGGAGCATTTGGCAGACTGAGCACTGACCGAAGGGATTGGCGATTCACAAATCGCTCATCCTATGAACTTGTCCACTGTGAGCCAACCAAGTACTTTGTCTATCGATGTACTGCAACTAATTTCAAGACGAAAATATCAGAATTTCTGTCTATAAGTTTGAGAAAACAATGCAATAGTTTCGGAACACATTACGAAGTTAGTACGAAAGCAGAATATGTTGCTTTAGAAGTAATGTTACCGATAGCCGCTTGTGTCGCCCGTACAATGCAGAAATTGTACTGTTGGGAGTGGGGCAACGGTTGGTACTGTGAGAACGAGCGAAGGCAGCTCAGCCAGGTTGCTCGTAAGGCGCCGAGGCGTGATAGATAAAATACGATGGAGGGTCAATTACAGTTTGGAATCAAATGAGGCTCAACAGACTTTTTCAGGTGGTTAAATAACGTATTTTCAGAGACTACTTCATCAATGTGTGTTCTGAAATTCAGAATCCGGAGGTTTACTGACAGATTAAGATGTGCGCCGATGTCATATTTCGTTTTCTACTATGCACGCGGAGGAATAGGACCGCTTTTACATCTCAATTAGCGTTTATTACAGGCGGAAACGATTTCTGTTTAAATGGCATCGTCTACGTCGGGTTGTAGAATTACGGAAGAGTGGTACCTCGCGGAGTAGTGTCGGCTTATCTTGCCACACAACCGCCTTCCAGTGAGCCAGTGTCTATATCGCGGATGCACAGATTTCAGGGCGTTTCCACATGGGACTGTAACTGCGGCGGTTTATCGAGGCGACGTCTTTTATGCTTACGGACGGTCTCATATGGATGCATTACATCAAACTTCATCCTATAACGCAATATGACGTGATGGAAAGTGGCTCGTCTTGTGGACGAATTATTTTCGTCAGGAAAGTGACACATGAAGAAGTGCGAGCTTAGCGCATGTTTGCAATGTTCTTGGGAAGCGTGATGCTGCTGTTAGTCCTCTTGGGGGGCGGCGGATAATACTTAAATGGTCGTTATGTCGTTATGAAAAGATCCGTAAATTGTCTGCCCGTGCTTTGCACCTACCTTCGCCGTCTACAAGAGCCTGGTAACTATTTTTGCGTTCGGCCAGAAAGCGATGGACGACATACTGACCATTTTGTGCTCACTAAGAGAAAATGTTCCTATTTGCTATTTACTCAACCGGAGCAGGAACTGCGACTATACTCAAAAGTTTTGAGTTTTAACTGACTAATATATCTACAAAAGTGCACACGCAGAAAATGTAGCTCTTAGTATTGTAACTAATATCCATATCGGAAACAGGATCTTTAACACTTCATAGGCAAACTCTACAGGAATTCCAAGTACAATGGTTTAACGCCCTGGCTCCTAATTACCAAAAGTTAATTGCTTACCTTAAAAGTGGAAAATAAATTCGCCACTTGTCAGTTGGTTTTGTCAACATTACGGGCAGCCACAACCAGTTACTTCCGTGAACGGTGCCCAGTCCTCGCGAGTTCTCTCTCTACTTTTACCGAAAACGCATTCAAGTCGGCCCATATCTGACGTCATCCGAGGCAAACTCAAGCAGGTAAATGACGTGGACAGTTTGATATTTCGATAATGCAGTGTCCGCGTCATTCTGATTGCGATGCAAAGTTCCTTTGAATAAGCATCCCTAGGAACAGGCACTGCGGCGACCACAGCCGATAACAAACACATCAAGTGAATTTGCAATTGCGAATAAGGACTACCATCAGCTGTAAAATGGAATGACGGCAATGAAAATTTGAGCCGGACCGTTACTCAAACCCGGATTTCCCACTCATCGCGAGTGTACACGGCTCACGACCAGACCCAAACTTCCGTATGTCGTTAGCCATGCGTCTACGGCATGTTCCCGTACATCCATTACGTATATTCCATAATACATGCCAGACGTTAGTTGAAAGTCACTTGTTCGGTATCGGCAGATCGCTAGATGGTAAGGCTACCGCTCGCAATAAGCGGGAAATCCGGGTTCGAGTCCCGGCTTGGCACAAATTTTCATTGTCGTCATTCCATTCTACAGCTGATGGTAGTCCTTATTCCCAATTGCAAATTCACTTGATGTGTTTGATATCTCAGTGCAAAGTGTCTCCTAACGCTGCTTCTCTGACTGTATTTATATGGGGCGCAGCGGGCTGCCAAACGGAACATCTGATATCAACCGCCTTAGCAAAGGAAGCAATATCTAAATGGTCGCTTTCTCGGATACGTACCACTTAACTGCTCTGTCATTTAACGATTTGTAATTCCTTACGTCTTATAGAAACAGAGTTAAGTTTGCTTTAGGTTTGTCAGCTAAAATTTTTAGAGTGGAACCTCTTTAAGATACCTTGCAACCATTTTTATTTACAATACAGACTTGAAACTTGATACAGCTGTATTATTTGGGAGATGTAATCGAGTGTTGTGATTAGAACTTTCTATTACAAATACAAATGACAGTTAATCTACTACGAATAAGGTCGTTTTCGTTCCAAATTTGGTTTTTAGTGAATAACTTGAAAACTAATAGAGGTCGCTTATTGGTTTCACGTATTTAATGTTTTTACACGAAACTTACGCTACATACGGATTTTAAGCTTTCTGAGTCTAATATTTAGCTGCTTCAATTTTTCGCAAAAACGCCGACTTTTAAACAAAATATTGCTCCGATCAAGTTGAGAATTTTAACTTTTGATTGGGACATACATTTGCATATTCTGATCAATTTTTAGCTTTCTAGTTATGTTATTCAGCGTCACTTATTTTTTTTAAGTTCGTATATTTTGCCTAACATATTCAATTGATCATTCTGAGATTTTGCAATGTACACATTAATATACTGAAGTACACACTGTCAAAAGTTATATTAATTTTATATTCCATCTTAAATTATGGTGCAATCCTTTGTATGCTTGAGCACTTAGATGACGTGGCGCTGGTATTAGAGAACCGGGGTAAGTCCCGGCACACTCGCTCCCCTCTGTACTTCTTACAGTGATACAGCGCGTGTTTCGCATCACTCTCCACACGTTTGCCATGATTAGGCCACATATGAAGAAAAATTACGTTTACGTTATATGGAGTTAAGCGTCATCGTTGATGGTACCCCATTTTACTGCTTTGCTGTTCGGGAAATGACAGTTCGTATTGATACTATTAAACTGATATATTTACTCAGACATTTGAAACATATTTGAATCAGGAACATAAGTTATTCGTTAGTATTTTCAAATATTGATCTTTCCCTCATTTGAAAAGCAATGCTACTGGCGGAACGGAACAGAAAATCGACAGGGTGCCGGTTCGGGAATGGTATTTTCAAAAGAGCCAATCTAGATTCCACTGAAATACTTTTGGGACGCCAGGGGCTACCTTAATTGAAATAGCATGCAAGATTATCAGCCCTAAGGCTTCATAATAAGTGTGTGCTCCATAGTAAGTGTTTATAGTGTAATCGAATCTCAGTCGAACAAAAGTAAAATAATCGTGAGCGTCCCATGTCGTGGGACAGTGTTAATTTGAGCGGAAGGCTATAAAAAGCTATTATTCCATGAATGGGGAAAAACAAAATCCCCTGACGTCTGAAAGCATTATGTACACTTCTATAGATGGGTTTATACTTGGAAATATGGAGCCTGACGAGGCTCGCTCTGATTACAGCAATGTAGGACTTGGTGGAGAATTACTCTTCATTTAGACTTGAAGTTGAGGTTTTCGATTCTTTACTCGCTGATGCTCACAGAACCTTATAGAAATTTTGTAATAAAGAACTATGATCTTAGTGGACCTAAAAAAGTCGTCCAAATTAAATTTGATAACTATAAGAAACAATTTAGTTTTGATGCACAAGTAAGGACCTTCTATTTGCGTTAGTCCTCTCTTAGTCATTTAAGCATCTTGATGAAAATTTTTCCGAGTGTGATACATGAAGCAGGGACAACAATTAGTTCATCATGTGAGCATTACAACATCGATTTATCGTTTTATTAGTGGCTGTGATAAAAGTTACGTATTATTGGAACTGGGAGCCAAGTTGTTAAGAGTTCTCGGTGTTAACGAAGGAACGTAGACTTGGTTGCCCATAACAGCATTCTTCCGTGGGCGGAGGATATCTGTGAATGACACAAAGAGTAGTTACATCCGATTCGGCCAACGCTTAACATTCCAGAAATTTGAGGTCCCTTACCGTAATACCTGTTTTCAAGCAGCATTATGCACAGTCCAGTAAGATTAGTATGACCACCGCATAAGTTCGACATCAACGTGCAATAACCAATCACAAATGGCGGTTGGCAGCACTAGTAGTGAAAGGTATATAAAGCGTGCCTTGTAGGGGTGGGGGAGGGGAGGGGGCAGGTGGAGGAAAGTTCCTAGGGGTCATCGGCCCCTAGGCTTACGCTTAATGTAACTTATACTAACTTACGCCAAGGACAACGCACACACCCATGCCCGAGGGAGGACTCGGACCTCAGACGGAGCGAGCCGCGCGAACCGTGGCAAGGCGCCCTAAGACCACGCGGCGGTGGTGGTGGTGGTGGTGAGGGGGGACGGGGACGCGGATAACAATGCAAAGCAATTGTCGTAATGCGGGAGCGGAGCGATTTATCTACTATCCAAACGACTTTCGGACCAAGGCTGGAAGCATTTCGTAAACGGTTAGTTTTGCAAACTGTTCGCGTGCCGCTGTGGCTGAAATATACTGTGCTTAGCAAAATGTCGCTATCCCAAACCGGCGCCGAGGCAACTGTAGCACAACAAGGGCCATAGATGACAGGGGTGAACAACGTCTGCGTAGAGGCGCACAGGCGAATAGAGGTGCAGCTGTTGAGCGACGGACCACCCAAATGAACCAAGGGGTCACCGACAGTGTTTCCTCAACGACTGTTCAGCGAAAGTTGCTGAATATGGGGCATCGTAGCAGGCGCCTGGTTCATACACCCATGCTGACTGCTGTTCATAGGCCACGTAGACTGGAATTTGCTCGCCAGTACCGCAACTGCACTTTCACAGAGTGGCGACAGGCGGCCTTTTCGGATGAATCGCGTTTTGTGCTCCATCGGACAGATGGCCGTTGGCGTGTACCGTGTTAAACGCCTGAAAGCAAAGACATGCGATAATCGTCGGAAGGGTCTGGAGAATGTTTTCACGCCGTTCCCTGGATGATGTCTTTGTTCTGGAGGGCACAACGGATCAACACAAGTATTCATCTATCCTCTGATACTATTTCTAACCCTGTAGGAGTTTGTTTTTCGTTGGCACGATGACATCTACCAACAGGACAATGCAACATGTCTCGTAGCTCTTTGTGTAAGTGCGCGGTTCAAAATGCAACGGTATGAGTTTACCACACTCCTCTGGTCATCAGATTCCCCGGATTTAAAGCCAATGATGAATCAGTGGTACACCTCGATCGGCCTGTCCGCGCCACGGATCTTCAAGCGAGAAACCTAGCGTAGCTGGCCCGGCACTGCAGTCACCATGGCTGGCATTCCTGTCGGCACTATCCAGAACCTCGCTGACTCTCTTCCTGCGTGTCTCGGAGCGGTCCGCGCAGCAAAAGGTGGTTACTCAGGCTTATGACAGGTTTTCACGTTACGTGCCTGGACAGTGTATATGTTACAAGTAGTAAAGTGATTCGAAAATTTGAAAATATGAAGACAGAGTGCATTGGAGTGAACGCTGTTGTCAAACTCCGTGGCAGGATGAAACAGTGTACCGAATCGAGGTTTATAATTCGAACCTTGCCCTTCGTGATTTTCTAAAAAGTTTATAGAGTGGCTGGCATAACTGAAGCTGTGAAGGTGTGATATACGTGGATACAGCCGGATTTGAGTTCCTGTAAGGCATAGAGTTTTGAATGTGGAGTACATTTATCGCGAAGCAGACAATTGCGTATGGGATTAAGGAAACAGTATGAGTGTTCCTGCATAGAACGTAGATTTTAGCCTCTTTCTCAGCTCAATATATTTTCCCTGCTTCACGTGCAAGCTAGTTAAAGCTACATAAACATGGTCGTCAAGATTGGGATTGAATCTTCTACATATACTTACGAATTATTTCTTGGTGGAACATACGACGTCAGTCGTTTGAAAGCACTGAAATAAATTACAATAATGGGTATCTGAACACAATTTTAAGTTCAAAGCGCGCTGGAAAAAAAGACTATAAACCAAACAATCTTAAGACTAACACAGAAGCTTATTAATAATACTTAAATTTATGTCGCTCATTAATCGTGACAACTTACAGTTTGTTAACCGAGCGCTACGCTTCCCTGAACAAACTGGGACGAACGAATTTCGCAGTACTAATCGTGCTGTTAATTATCAAAATTATGTGTGCCACGTCGTAAAAAAGTCAGGTAACGGCCGTCGTTTGTGGCGACCGGCCGCACTTAGCGCGGCGCCGCGGCGCGCACAGAAGGCGCCGTCCTGTAATTACGGCCCGCCTGCGGTGAGTTCTCCATTTCGGGAAGAACCGCCAGCGTCTCCTCGCCGGCGCGTTAATTGAAATGGCAGGTCGCCAGCACCGGCAACAGTCCGGCCACTAATGGCTGCCCCAGCGACAGGGTCGCTGCTGCACGGCCCGTCCTGGCAGTCCTCTGCAAGGAGGTATGCGGTCCGCAAAGCATGTATGCGACCTCCGTTTTATATTGCACTTCGGATGGTGATAGGAAAGTTCGTTTTGCTGCTGCGGGCTACACCACCTACCTGAAGCTCTAGCATAAAGTACTGCTTCCTCTGTTGTACTGTCGTTTGTAGGAATGCTGGAACGCTTCAGTGCTGTACGGAAGTTCGACGCGGAGGGAATGGGTGCAATTATGCCAGTTACACTAAGGTGACAAAAGCCATGGGATACCTGCTTGTACTGTGTCGGACCTCCTTAGTGCAACAACTCAACGTGGCAGGTAGTCAACAAGTCGTTGGAAGTCCCCTGCAGAAATATTGAGCCACGCTGCCTCTATAGCCGCCGTAACTACGAATTGTTGCCATTGCAGGATTTTATGCACGAACCGACCTCTCGATTATGTCCCATAAATGTTCGATGGGATACGTGGTGGGCGATCTATGTGGGCAAATCATTTAGTCGAACTGTCCAGAATGTTTTTCAAACCAATCGCGAACAATTGTGGCCTCTTAACATGGACTGCGTGAAGAGTTTGACAGAGCACTGAAAGACCTGAGTCGAAACAAAGCTCCGGGAGTAGACAACATTCCATTAGAATTACTGACAGTCTTGGGAGAGCCAGTCCTGACAAAACTCTACCATCTGGTGAGCAAGGTATATGAGACAGGCGAAATACCCTCAGACTTCAAGAAAAATATAATAATTCCAATCCCAAAGAAAGCAGGTGTTCACAGATGCGACAATTACCGAGCTATCAGTTTAATAAGTCACGGCTGCAAAATACTAACGCGAAGTCTTTACAGACGAATGGAGAAACTAGTAGAAACCAATTTCGGGGAAGATTTGTTTGGATTCCGTAGAAATAATGGAAGACGTGAGGCAGTACTGACCCTACGAGTTATCTTAGAAGCTAGATTAAGGAAAGGCAAACCTACGTTTCTAGCATTTGTAGACTTAGAGAAAGCTTTTGACAATGTTGACTGGAATACTCTCTTTCAAATTCTGAAGGTGGCAGGGGTAAAATACAGGGAGCGAAAGGCTATTTACAATTTGTACAGAAACCAGATGGCAGTTATAAGATTCGAGGGACATGAAAGGGAAGGAATGGTTGGGAAGGGAGTGAGACAGGGTTTTAGCCTCTCCCCGATGTTATTCAATCTGTATATTGAGCAAGCAGTGAAGGAAACAAAAGAAAAAATTGGAGTAGGTATTAAAATCCATGGAGAAGAAATAAAAACTTTGAGGTTCGCCGATGACACTGTAATTCTGTCAGAGACAGCAAAGGACTTGGAAGAGCAGCTGAACGGAATGGATAGTGTCTTGAAAGGGGGATATAAGATGAACGTCAACAAAAGCACAACGAGGATAATGGAATGTAGTCGAATTAAGTCGGGTGATGCTGAGGCAATTAGATTGGGTAATCAGACACTTAAAATAGCAAAGGAGTTTTGCTATTTGGGGAGCAAAATAATTAATGATGGTCGAAGTAGAGAGGATATAAAATGTAGACTGTCAATGGCAAGGAAAGCGTTTGTGAAGAAGAGAAATTTGTTAACATCGAGTATAGATTTAAGTCTCAGGAAGTCGTTTCTGAAAGTATTTGTATGGAGTGTACCCGTGTATGGAAGTGAAAAATGGACCATAAATAGTTTAGACAAGAAGAGAATAGAAGCTTTTGAAATGTGGTGCTAAGGAAGAATGCTGAAGATTAGATGGGTAGATCACGTAACTAATGGGGAGGTATTGAATAGGATTGTGGAGAAGAGAAGTTTGCGGCACCACTTGACTAGAAGAAGGGATCGGTTGGTAGGGCATGTTCTGAAGCATCAAGGGATAACCAGTTTAGTATTGGAGGGCAGCGTGGAGGGTAAAAATCGCAGAGGGAGACCAAGAGATCAATACACTAAGCAGATTCAGAAGGATGTAGGTTGCAGTAGTTACTGGGAGATGAAGAAGCTTGCACAGGATAGAGTAGCATGGAGAGCTGCATCAAACCAGTCTCAGGACTGGAGACTACAACAACAACAACAAACGTGGAGTACAGTCATCTATAAAAGTTCCATCGATATCTGGGAACATGATGTCCTCCAATTAGCCGAACATGAACATGTCCACTCAAAGATCAGTTCAGTTGCACCAGGGGACCCAGTCCATTCCGTGTAAATACAGCCCACACTATTATGGAGTCACTACCAGCTTGCACAGTGCCTTGTTGACAACTTGGATCCATAACTCGTGGGGTCTGCGCCACTCTGGAACCCCACCATCAACTCTTACCAACTGAAATCGGGACTCATCTGACCAGGTCACGGTTTTCCAGTCCCGTAGGGTCCAACCGATATGGTAACGAGCCAGGAGAACCACTGCAGGCGATATTGTGCTGTTAGAAAAGGCACTCGCGTCGATCATCTGCTGCCATAGCCCATAAGCGCCACATTTCATCGCAATGTCCTACCGGAAAAGTTCCTCGTACGTCGCACATTAATCTTTGCGGTTATTTCACGCAGTGTTGCTTGTCTCTAACACTGACGACTCTACACGAACGCCTTTGCTCTTGGTCGTTAAGTGAAGGGCGTCAACGACAACTTTGTCCATGGTGAGAGACAATGTCTGAAATTTGGTATTCTCGGATCACTCTTGACAATGTGGATATCAGAGTACTGAATTCTCTAACGATTTCCGAAACGGAATCTCCCATGCGTCCAGCTTCAACTTCCATTCCGCATTAAAAATCTATTAATTACCGACTGAAAACTCTTGATGTGAATCATCTGTGTGCATATGACAGCTCGGCCAATGCACTGCCCTTTCACCCTTGTGTTAATTTTAATTTGTGGTAAGTTTCTATGGGACCAACTGCTGAGGTCATCGGTCCCTAGGTTTACACACTACTTAATCTAACTTAAACCATCTAAGGACAACACACACAACCATGCCCCAGGGAGGACTCGAATCTCCGACGAGGGGAGCCACGTGGACCGTGGCGACGTGCCTCAGACCGCGGGGCTACCCCGCGTGGCAATTATACTTTGTCTACCGCCATCTGCATATGCGCATACCGATATCCCACGGCTTTTGTCACCTCACTGTAAGGTAACATAATTCTGGTAAAAAGAGCTCCTTTCTTAAAGATACGATTTTCAGGTTCAGTCAACGGGGCACGACAGATATATACGAGTTTGTTGTGCACTGAATGTATCGTTTGCATTAATAATCTGCTCACTCCTAAATGCGCCTTTTACCACACAAATAGACGTTTTAACTTCAGGTGTCGCTGTGTGCTCCAACGAACGAACCACGCTTCCATTATGTATAGCATATTTTAAAATAACACTTACAAACTTCGACGGGATGTAGAAGGTGTCTTGAGGAACCAAATGTTGAAGGAGCCCTTTTCTGGAAACATCATCCGACGACGCTACAGAGCGTCAAAATTATAGGCGCCGGCACCTGCGACAGGGCTCCCCTCCGTCAGCAGGCGTCAGTTTGAACGCGAACACACTGCGGGCAGAACGTCTCGCAGTGTACCTGACGGCAGTCTAGACGTTAGGTGGCGCTGAACGCGGCCATGCCTTTCACTTGAAAAATTGAGAGACCGCTAACGGCGGTAGCGGCAGAGGAGAACGACAAAAATATGTGGCACCCTCCAAATTGCTGAGTGGGAGCTCTGCGTTGCGTCTGCTATAGCGCGGGTGCTTGCGGATGGGTCTGCGTCGAATCTCTCTACTACGTCCTCCGCAGATTGTGTCGTGCATACACTTCGCCCGCCCTCTGTCATGTTCACGGCCTGTGAAGCCATCCTTTTAACCCAGTGAAACCACCCGTTTCGCCCAGACGTCGATGGATAGCTGCAAACGTGGTGAGTGCGGCTGACGCCTATTGGTATATCATTGCCCATGGATGCGTAACACTGTGTGGCCATTGCATCTCGCCTCACCACACGCGAAATAAATGTCGCGCTGCTCGGCCCAGGTGAACGTGTTCGTGATGCGACACACCAGCACGTGAAAACACTACAGCTGAGCGCTGAGCTCGTGCTGTCTACGTTTGTCGCTCCCCCCCTGTCGCTACAGTTCTCGTGTGACAGGCGTCGCCGCGTCCAGCGCCATCTAATGGCCAGACTGCTGTCAGGTACATTGCGAGACGTTCTGCCCACGGTCTGTTCGCGTACTAAGTCACACCTGCTGCCGGTGGCGGGGGGGGGGGGGGGCTAACAGCAGGAGCCGGCGCCTGTAACTTCGACGCTCTGTAGCATCATTGGATGACGTTTCCAGACATGGGTTCCCATCCTAATTTAGTCACTCTAGATACCTTCTATGTATCTTCAGAGTTTGTCGGAGTATTTTTGAAACACCCTGCTTAAGAGGACCCCAGTGCTTCCTCTTTTCACTGCAACTGCCAGTGATTGCACGCCGATGAAAGAAATGCGACGCTAACGGCGGACTGTCGATACTTGCAACGATATACAGCTACAAAGCACAACGGACATAAACTAGTACCCCACTAGACATTGCGCTAATGCCTTGTAACACTGTCTCTAGTTCTGAATATAGCAATTTAACGAGGAAGCGAATCCGCAAGTATCTTATGTATGCCATATTCAGGTGAAGTTACCGAGTTGTGCGTATGTCGGTTGCTGCGTTTCAGCTGCTGTTTCAGATAGTCTCAGAGCTTCCTGTGAGATTAAGCTCGAGTGGCTTAACGGGAAATAGGATTTTCAATGCCTGAGTGTACGTTAAACCAGGGAAATATGCATACTGTCCTGTGAAGACGGCTGTTGTCATCCTGAATTACGGTACTGTCCATACGAAGATGTAGAAGTGAGGGTAACACTTGGTCACGGGAAGTGTTGAAATAAACATCCTGGTTCACGGTCCCCGTAACCTGAATGAGTGGTCCCAAGTCATGGTGCGAACACCCGCAGCACATCACAGGATCACCTCCACCCTGAAATACATTGTCCAACATACCGCGGGTGAAACACCGTAATGGTCCGTCAGTACACTCATCGCTTTGCATCATTCGCAGAGGGAAGAAATCACAATTCGCTGGACCACACAACAAGCCTCTAGTCAGTTGATGTCGTTTCTGTGTTCTTTGGCCCATTGAAGACGTGCAGCTTTATGTGTCGCTGTAAACAATACCTAATTCAAAATCTTCTTTACATGCAGCTACCTCCGTAATACTCGCTGGGAAAGAGGTTCATATTGCCCTGCATTGACTGACAGCAGCAAGGTGAGACACTCGTTTCCGATCCCTATCGGTTAGGATATTTCTATCACTGTTGCCTGGCTGCGAGTGGTACACCGTTCCTTGTAGACGCACTGGACAGTCCATATGCGACGCTAACGGCGGACTGTCGATACTTACAACGATATACAGCTACAAAGCACAACGGACATAAACTAGAACCCCACGAGACATTGCGCTAATGCCTTGTAACACTGTCTCTAGTTCTGAATATAGCAATTTAACTAGGAAGCGAATCAGCAAGTATCTTATGCATGCCATATTCAGCTGAACAAATCAGGCATCTCATTCGCTGTGTGGCCACTGTCTTGTTCAATCACGACAGGTCTTTCTGCTGTTGTGTCACATTTACGCGTCAACCCAACTTTTTGCGGTGACTCCACACAACTGACTGGGACTTAACCACTACTTGACTTCCTTCACTTAGGTCAACAATGGAGAGTCAGATGACCTCTAGACAAGTTCTACACTGTCTGCAACGTACCAGAGAGACCAGAATCTGATTGTTAGCGTGACTTACTCTAATTCGCTGCTAGTGGTCATTAGCGAAGTTATATACTAGAGGAAGCAATATGTTTCTTGACGTGTACTTCGACGTAGGCGGTCATAAATTACGTTTAGTGTTTTCCACTGCAATTTCTTAAAGATTACTTTCACACTGCGTAAAAGTAGCCGTAATGAATCACGCCGCTGTTCTCTGACGTTTCCTTATCTCTTCCGTCCATGGAGCTTGCTGGCGATGATCCCATACTAGTCACTAAAACTCAAGAATAGGTCAAAGGATGGTTGCGTAAGTTACCTCATTGGTGAGGTAATAACACTTCCTTATGGTTCTTCCGATAAATCTCTGTCTGGAAGTACTCTTCGCAACTATATCAACGTGGTATTTCCCGTCGTACATTGTCCCGAACAGATACACATAAAAATGGCGGTTGTCACTCATCACCAAACAAAAGTAGTCAAACGATAAAGGGGCTTTTCGTCTATTTATTCTGCATCCATTAGATTTGTGTTTGCCGAGGGTTACCTACAAGTATTTGCACAATAGATCTATTTTGTTTCTTTTTGCGTGTCGGATCAAGTTTTCTGACAGCAGTATCTTCCGCGAAAAGCCCCAAAGAGCTATGGAAGTTATGTAGCATATCATTATCAGTGGAAAAATGCTCCTATTTGAACACAAAAAGACAATCATGCTCCTGTTACCTGGGGTACCAGCTGCTTCATTCTACATTTCTCAGCAGCTTTAAAAATTTCCCTAAAATACTTGGCATCCGCAATGTAACGTTACGCGTATGTAGGCGAGTGATTTGGGCGCCTGAAAGTGGTCTGAGGGGAGGTGACATTGTGCCCTGTCAGGTCTCTGGCGCGCCACAGCAGATCCGGCTAGGTGACCGGTACGGGCAAGTCCAGGTACAAAGACAAGCAACGTCGCGGGAAATGGATAGGTTCCAAAGCTGGGATTTTGAATGCCTGTTACTCACGTGGCATTTGTGCAGGAGACAATGCTTCAAGAAACGGCGGTGTGTCAGACAAGTTCAAAGAGGTGTTCTTACACTTCTTCAAGAACCTATAATAATTCACCATTAAGTATTAAAGCAAATCTGAACAAATCTGCAGTCTCAGAAAAATGAGGCGCACCCAATGACACAACAATATTTCAATATCTGTAAAACCACAGAAATTAATATACAATGAATAAACATTTTCACAACGAACCTCTGAATTAACAACTTTTAAACACTTCATGCTATTTCAACATATGACAGCATTTCACTGTAGCTCTGAAAGCTATGCATCTATATTCAGTTTATTTCTTGATTTATTACGTGTTTCATATCTCTCCAATCTGTAAATGTTTCGCGAGACCGCTACGGTCGCAGGTTCGAATCCTGCCTCGGGCATGGATGTGTGTGATGTCCTTAGGTTAGTTAGGTTTAACTAGTTCTAAGTTCTAGGGGACTACTGACCTCAGCAGTTGAGTCCCATAGTGCTCAGAGCAATTTGAACCATTTTTTTTTTTGTAAATGTTTGTCAGAATATCGTATTCTCCACAATTACACAGCAAATAAATATAGCATGAATACTGTACCTCATGTTTCGTCATATTTGTGTAGTGGTTTAATGAACAGTTCACTGTTTTAACAGTAACTTTATTTAAATATTAATTACAATTGGTAATACAAAATTATAGTAATTAAAGAAGTAGCCAAAGCATTTATTTGCTGTCACCACCCTTGTAAAAGAGCGTCAAAAGACGCTTCTGACAAGTAGGTCCAAATAATTGATTAAACAATATTCAATGATAATCTGTTGATATTTATCGATAGTGCGCTTGAGTAAGAACACTGTATTATTTATTTAAGGACAAACCTTTATTTATATTTATTGTGAATGGTCTTATTGTGACCCGAATGTTTGTAACATTTATTTATTTAAATATTGCCGGCCGCGGTGGTCTAGCTGTTCTAGGCGCGCAGTCCGGAACCGCGCAACAGCTACGGTCGCAGGTTCGAATCCTGCCTCGGGCATGGATGTGTGTGATGTCCTTAGGTTAGTTAGGTTTAAGTAGTTCTAAGTTCTAGGGGACTGATGACCTCAGATGTTAAGTCCCATAGTGCTCAGAGCCATTTTGAAATATTGTTGTAATACATTAGTTTAGACGATGAAATGGTTAACTCGAGTCACATCATGTCTGTAGACCTTAAGGATTATGTATTTTCGGTGGGGACAGCCTTCAGCCAAAGGAAAAGCAAACAGCACGTAACAATACAGGAGCCAAGTGAGGACTGGGTCTTTTCGGTGAAGAGTTCATGGGAGCGATTCCGGACTATTTACGTTTGTGCTTTAAAAAGGCAGACCTGCCTGTGATGTAGTGCTTTATTCAGTCTTGTGGTTGGCAGATTCTGGGCCATGAACGGCCGCTACGAAACTTTTAATTTCTCAAGGGAATTTATATTTCGAGAGGTCTGACTGTACTCCAGAGTAGGTCTAACTTTTTCGTTACTATTATGTAAGAGAGGATAAACAGAGTGTGAGTTTCTACTCGTCATCTCGCGTGTGTTAATTTGTATTTAGTAAACACAGAAAGATATCAAGAAAATTTTCAAGGTTGTTCGCGATCGTATCTTACGAATGTATCATAAAAATTAGAGGCATTTGCTGTCCATAGCCGTCTTGGAATCCCCGGCTCGGTTTTTTTTCCCAAAAACCATGTTTTTTGTGTTGTGTCCTGCCTATTCGTCGAATATGGGGTGCCTAGGAAACCTGCTTTCTCGGATCGCTTGACAACAATTCAAGCAATCGTATTAATGAATTTTCATTACAGTAAGATAAATGACAATACTTATCTTTGAGAATTTACAGTTACAGGTCGCAAGCTATGGGCGACAGACAAAATAAGAAATCTCATGAGTATAGACAATGCCTAATACATGTGAAATTATACAGTTCCTAACTCGCTGCTGTAAAGTTCGTAGAATGGCTAGTCTTCAACGGGGACGCGGCGCTTATGTCCTCTTCGCCTAGAGGCCGCTGCTGTCTCGTTGTCGTCCTGGAGAGGGGTCGGTCAGCGTACTATTGGCTGACGTCTTGTCACAGCCCTCTCTGCTTTAACGTTCCTTACCGACGTGCCGGCGCCTGACTTTACGTCGGTACATTCTGGTTTTTCTCGGGAACCGCCCACGAACTTAATGATACTTCCATAAGCGCCTTAAGGGCGCCCCGAAGACCACATCTAATGCCAAATGAACCAACCGATTTGCTCCACTTGCTTAAGCTGGAGGAAGTGTATAACATTTAAACTTTTATCCAATACTGTAAGATAGTTACCGTGAGACTATCCTTCTGTTGGGTGCATAAAAGGGCCCTAGCTATCGGAAATACTCGGCTCTACTTTTCTACCACCAGTAGAATCGGAGGTACGAGCCCCGGAAAAATACCATTTTTATGCGCGGCATTTTGGAATGTATTATGTTGCGTATGCTCTCCCATGCGTGTCGATAACGCAACGGTTGTACCGAGCGAAGTGGCGCAGTGGTTAGCGCAATGAAATCGCGTTCCGGAGGACGATCTAATTCTCGTCTGGTCGTACAGATTTACCCTAAATCGCTTAAGGCAAATGCCATGATGGTTTCTTTGAATGGGCACGCCAGATTTCCTTCCCCATCTTTCCATAATCCGAGCTTGTGCTCCATGTGTAAGACCTTGATGTTGATGGGACTTTCTCTTATAGAGTGGAACAACGTATGTTTCTTCCCATCCACGTGGGTCGTTGTAGTGTTGAGCATCCTACGAAAGATTGTGTTTCAGAACAGCCTGTTCTTCCACATGTTCTGTATGGAATGTAACGATTACGCTAGCAGGTCCATGGAAGATCTTGAGTGCTTCTCAACTCGGCGCACAATTGTTTCCGTCCATATCAATCAGAAACAGTGCTGTCTTGCGTTCCAGGGCGTACCAACGCGCTATTAACCACGTGGTCATAATGTTTTGATTCATCAGTCTTTATTAAAGTTCTATGTAACCACAGTTACAAATTAACAATGAAATTGTAAATGACTATACTAACTGGATACCCAGGAAAACAGAAAAAGAAAATAAACGTCGTGGACGGTTTATATGAGCAAAATCAAGTTTTCAGATCGAAGGCTATAATGTTTCTGTAACACACAGAATACAGCCAGTATGTCTTGATCTAAATGTAAACGACCGTCTTCTGAACAGAAATGTCAATGCACTGTTTCATTATTTTTGTCCATGTTCTTCCCGGACTTTTGATTATCCCTTACTACAGGAATTTATGTAGATGGTGATGATAATTATAAAAATAGATTATAATGATAATGATGACAATAATAATGATGTCTAGTCGACGTTGGACTATGTAGTATCGTCCAGAGATTGCGGTGCCGCACCCTAACCGGCAGCGTTTATCGATACCACAGATAACAGCGACGGAGCGCTTCAGTCCCCAACAATTGATGGGAGGGAGGGGGGAGGGGGATGGGGGGAACTCGAGAAGACCTCGCACCCTCTCAGGATAGCAGTGCCCTCTTGTACTGTTGTATATGTTGTACCTCGAGAGATCAGTTTGTTACTTTATGAATCAAGTGATGCTTTCTTACTCAATGATAGTTGTAAATTATCCAGTACTCTTGTGGCAAAGAAGTGTGCCAGAGTTAAGTAAATCTTTTATTCATTTATGTAACAAAGTGAACTAATATTTCTAGTCTGATGAGCCTTCTCCCAGAGCAATCAAAGAACCCACAATTATGGCCGGACGATAGCAGTTTCTTCTGATCACAACACATTATCTGGTAGTCATCTCTGAATTTCAAAATGGCACATTCTCCCCCGTGAAGAATATCTTGCAATTTACTTTTATTCGTTTAGTGCTAACCGCTGTAGAGTTGTCGATAGCATTAAACGCGATTTATACTACCGCTGTCGACCTGTCCCGGATTTTTCTATCTACATAAATGATCTTTTGGATAGGGTGGATAGCAATGTGCGGCTGTTTGCTGATGATGCTGTGGTCTACGGGAAGATGTCGTCGTTGAGTGACTGTAGGAGGATACAAGATGACTTGGACAGGATTTGTGATTGGTGTAAAGAATAACAGCTAATTCTAAATATAGATAAAAGTAAATTAATGCAGATGAATAGGAAAAAGAATCCTGTAATGTTTGAATACTCCATTAGTAGTGTAGCGCTTGACATAGTCACGTCGATTAAATATTTGGACGTAACACTGCAGAGCGATATGAAGTGGGACAAGCATGTAATGGCAGTTGTGGGGAAGGCGGATAGTCGTCTTCTGTTCATTGGTAGAATTTTTGGAAGCTGTGCTTCATCTGTAAAGGAGACCGCTTATAAAACACTAATATGACCTATTCTTGAGTACTGCTCGAGCGTTTGGGATCCCTATCAGGTCGGATTGAGGGAGGACATAGAAGCAATTCAGAGGCGGGCTGCTACATTTGTTACTGGTAGGTTTGATCATCACGCGAGTGTTACGGAAATGCTTCAGCAACTCGGGCGGGAGTCTCCAGAGGAAAGAAGGCGTTCTTTTCGTGAATCGCTACTGAGGAAATTTAGAGAACCAGCATTTGAGGCTGACTGTAGTACAATTTTACTGCCGCCAACTTACATTTCGCGGAAAGACCACATACAGAGGCATATGGGCAGTCATTTTTCCCTCGTTCTGTTTGGGAGTGGAACAGGGAGAGAAGATGCTACTTGTGGTACAAGGCGCCCTCCGCCACGCACCATATGGTGGATTGCGGAGTATGTATGTAGATGTAGATTTTTCCTCGACGCAGTTCTTTGGTCATCAGATTCGTAGCGCTAAGCAGTTTCCGAGAATAAATCGGGAGCCGAATACTTTACTGATGTGACGAGGATGCCACAGTGCGTGCTGTTCAGTTCACACATCTCTCATCTCTGCCGAGGAGGGTCTTCTCGCGGCAGCCGCAGTTTCGGAAGCCGGCTGATGCGTTATCTGTGGCGCGCCGCCCGGAGCACGCGCTGGCGCCTATCTGACGGCTCAATCACGCCGCCGCCGGCTAATGGCCGCAACGCGCCGCCCGCCGCGGCTTTCCCTCGACCCACCACTTTGTATCGCCCTGCGCATCGCAGCTGAGGGCCGCTTCTGTTCTGACGGTGCCGGCCAACGCGGCCTGTGGAGCCCCAGGCTGCAGTCAGTGGAGGCCGAAAACGTGCGACGATACGGAAGGCTACAACCTTGCTATCAGAAATCTATATATTTTAGAGGCTGGAGCTTCTACAAGGGACATACGCAAAAGGAGGCGAGTTAAGACATTCAAGATGTGCTTCTGACGGCCAGGATAGTCATAAGACCGTGAGACTACTATGATTTCGAAAGACGACGGAAACGCAGTTAACTCGCCTGGAGCCTAGAATATAAGACGGTGGTGCAACAAGCCTCAGCTTGCATTCCGACTTATTTCTTGTTTTAGTTATCAGCTGCCTGACTGTAGACACACCAATAGGCCAGTTTTGACAAAGTTGTGGCAAATTATCGGCATCATTATTGCTGAAGAAATCTTGGTTCAAATGGCTCTGAGCACTATGGGACTTAACATCTATGGTCATCAGTCCCATAGAACATAGAACTACTTAAACCAAACTAACCTAAGGCCACCACACAACACCCAGTCATCACGAGGCAGAGAAAACCCCTGACCCCGCCGAGAATCGAACCCGGGAACCCGGGCGCGGGAAGCGAGAACGCTACCGCACGACCACGAGCTGCGTACCAAGAAATCTTCGTGGACTTGATTGGCATGATGTGGAAGCCTTTAACCAAAATAAAGAAATCTAAATATCGACGTGACTGCGTCTTGATGCGAGTCTAAACGCTTCTAACAATTATAAATGTTTGATGTCAGTGTCGAGGAAGCTTCTCAAAATTTCAACAGTGATTTGAAGATTCCAGATGAAATGGTTTTGAGAGTGTCTGAGCAGTAAACAAATCTTATAGGAAAATATTTACCGAGAGCAAAGAAGAGGCCTCTGTAGGAGCTAGTGAGAAGAAAGAGAGAGCGGGAGAGGCATTGGCATTAGCCTAAATTGATTTACCAACACCACCGAAAATACTCATATGGATAGCCCGACGGATACTTGAAGCACACCATTCTCCATTGTCGGTTCAGTTCCTTTCCCCCTTGCTCAGCGCAATGGATGTATCATCAATGATAAGATCGGCTACAGTTGTAAAAATTTATTTATTTTTTTTTAAAGGAAATCGAACACTTTTACGGAGCCTCTGTCCCATCTTCAGGTGCATATAAAATGTGAGTCCATAAAAGTCGAGTTGCAGAGGTTGAGAGTTTTTTAATATCAACAGTTGTGGATGTCCCGTCAAGAGAAGCATGTGTTTTCATCAGTGATACGGTCCACTAAAATGGATCTCGCTGTAAATTAAATGCAGCGGCTGCAGTGGCTTGGAGGTAGCACAGACGGACTTTACATGTCTGTTGGCCATTCCACACGTGATGTCTGCACCAATCTGCAATCAAGTTGACTGTTCAGATCGATGTTCGCCGTGTAATCGGACTACGTCGAACGCTGTAAAACAGGCCACTCAGTCATGAGTGCGGCATGATATGGTGGCACAAAGCTTTGATTCTCACCTTTTTCAAAAGAACAGTCGACCTAAAAGACTCACGTCTTGTGGTATCTGTATCATCCGGGTATGGTATTGACGGTAAAGTAGAAAGAAAAGGGTGTGGAAAGGGCAGGAACGACTTTAATTATCTAGATATAGATCCAGAATTTATTCACCCTCCCTCTCCCGGGACAACATGCGAATTAGTAAAGAAAGAACAAAAAACTGTAAAATTGTAACTCGTAAAATGTATATTGTACTAAGAATATCGATGTCCAGGCATCCAGTAAGTTGGCAGTTTTCTTCAGACCACACAGCTGTCAGTGCCTTGTGCAGGAAAATAAGATCGACAATTGGGACACTCAGAAATATATCTTCTACTTGCTAGCACACATGGAAATTCTTATAAATCATAATTCTATGCTTAAATAATTTCCATACTGTGTATGTGGGTCGTTGCACTAAATCTATTTGAGTTGTTTGCAGGTACGAACTGTCTTGCGGTCGACACATTGCAAAGAGCCTCTTCGGCCTACGAAATTGACGATGACGACACTGGCGTCAAGTGGCTGAAGTAAGCGTCAGCTGCGTTACCTGCCACTTTTTTTTCCGCTGGGATTCGCGAGCCGCTAATATTAATTGGACACACGTGTGAGAAGATGGCTCCGTGTTGGCTGTTAACAGCGACAAGACTCCCAGTCCTCTCCCAGTCCCGAGGAAAAGAAAACAGATTACGTTCGCTTAAAAGACATACATCCTGGAAAGGTTCTGGTCTTGGACACTACGTCAGCTTCGAGCACACGGGAGAGCCGTACATGCCTTTTTCGTTACTGAGAAAAATAAGAAAGCATGACCAACAAAGTGAAAAGAGTTACGGCAGGGCATTTCCGCTGGATTTTGCAATGGAGATGAGCTGGGAGCCGGTGGCTGCAGAGGTGGACGCCGTTGGACTTCACAAATCCCGTCCGTCTCTCCGAAGACCGGACGTCTGCCCAAGACAGGACTGCAACCACAGGCAGCCTTAAAGTTCCCGCACCACGGCTTGCACTGGAAACTTAGCAGAAGGCATTTTTTCATGTTATAGGCAGGGAGCCAGAAAACCGGAACACGTGTTGGTACAGTCTCTCGATCTAATCGGTACAGACTTCTATGTAAATCATATACACAGTCCAGTCACATTAATGTGATCAACGTCTTTGTTCGACGTCAACGTGCAATAACCACTCACAGACTGCAGGTGGCAGCACTATCAGTGGAGGGTAAATGAACGGTGTCGAGGGTGGGGAGGGGGGAGTGACGTGGAGGACAGTACAGTTGTTTTTGTATTGTGGAATCGGAGAGGTTTATCTGACGTCTAAAGGGGCATGATCATTGGCTTTCGGGCCAATGGTGGAACAATTTGCAAAACGGATAAGTCTGTAGACCGTTCACGTGCCGCTGTGGTTAAAGTACACAGCGCATGAAAAAATGACGCTATCCAATACGGCGCCGAGGCAATTGTGGTGCACCACGAACTACATGTGACAGGGCGAACAATGGCTGCGGGTATGTGTGCTGGCGAACAGACGTGCAAGTGTTGAGAAACTGACCACCTAGATGAACCAAGGGGTACCAACAGTGTCTCCTCAATGACCCTTCAGCGAACGTTGCTGTGTATGGGCTTCAGCAGCAGGTGTCTGGTTCATGCACCCATGCTGACTGCTGATCATCTACGACGAAGATTGGAATCTGCACACCAGCACTGCAACTAGACTTTCACTGATTGGAAACAGCTGGCCTATTTGGAAGAATCATGTTTTATGCTCCATCGGACGGATGGCTTTCGTCATGTACGGCGTGAAACGTCTGGAAGAATGTGGTCGAGGTCGCACGAGGGAGCGTTACGGTTTGTGAAATGTTTTCGTGGTATTTCCTGTGTATCTCTTCATTCAGGAAGGCACAATGGATCAACGCAGGTATGAATCTATCGTTGGGGACCATGCAGTCGGTTTCTCCTCGGAACTACTACGGGACAATGCAACATGTCACACAGGTCGCAGTTTACGTTCGTATGAATTAGTCTACCGTACTCCCCTGGCCACCAAATTCCCCGAATTTAGACCGAATCGAGAATTGTGGTGCCACCTCGATCGGGCTGTTCGCGGCATGAATCCTCAACCGAAAAACCTAGTGCAGCTGGCCACAGCACTGGCGCCGGGTTGGTTCCACATCCCTGTCAGTACCTTCCAGAACCATTCCAGAACCTCTCGTAATCGTCCGCGGTGCAAAATGTAGTCAATCTTTTGACAGGTGGTCACATTATTATGACTGGACATTCTAATACGTGACGTAAAACGAATGCGACGGCGGATGACATAGAGGATACATTCTACAACGAGGTAAAACCATTACAGTTCTTCATTGATATGAATATGACTCTAGACAATGGATAAAAGTACTATGATACTGAAGATCTAAGTTTGTCTTGCGTTCGGAAGGTAACATATCTTCAAGACATACCAAGTAACTATCACAACTCTTGAATTCCCCAAGAGTGCGAGTGGCTCCGAAGTATTTTGGTGAGTGAAGCGACGAATAATCCATAATAATCCATGGCTGTATCTACGTAATGTTTTCCGTAAGCGAAGGAAGAGAGAGCAGCACCTAATAACGGGGAGAAACGGCGAGCAATGTGTTGAAACGCTGACCTGATCAGGATCTGGCTCTGAGCACTATGGGACTTAACATCAATGGTCATCAGTCCCTGACCTGAGCAACTTGCAACGGACTACTATTGCCGATAGTAAGAAGCAACTAATATTTATAAAAACTAGAAGGATTTTGTCAGTTCACGATTTGATCGGACTGCCAATAGCGAACTATCAAGATCAGATGACTACAAACTTGAAAACGTCTACGGAAGTATAAAATGGCACCAGTAACTCGACTACAAAGTCGGGAAAAGTGGTGTTAAAATATCCGTCTGGTCTTCCTCATCCGGGATTACCGTGATTCCAGTAAATCAGTTGGGGGTAGGACCTTTGATAATGTAACGGCCTATTTCTTCTCTTGTACACGATCTAGAGCTTCGTCTCTGGCATGAAATCTTTCCCTTTTTGCTGCAGAAATCTAGCAGAACGAACGAGGCCACAATACCAGTAGTGGGACTCAGCATGGTCCGGATGCTGCAGCATTACGGACACGGGGGTACGTATTGCGATTGATGGATCACTCTAGGTATTGAGTATGTATGTTTATAGTATTATTTTTGTTATTAAAGCACAGTAATCAATTACTGTGCCCAAAGAAATCATTTCACTCTGTTTTCTTTTCCTCCTACGTCCTTCCTTTTCTCCATTTTAATCTCAATCTGCGATGCAGCTGAGCATTAATTAACACTGCTGTGTAACACACGTCTAGGAAAATGATGGTGTTAAGTTTTGAGAGGTGCGTTGGCTCTACTGATACGATATCACCTGCTTAAATGTAGTTTTCATTACCAGCAGCTTAATCCCATAGATTACTCCGGAACAGAGCGAATTTCGGTAATATTACACTACTGGGCATTAAAATTGCTACACCACAAAGATGACGTGCTACAGACGCGAAATTTAACCGACAGGAAGATGATGCTGTGATAAGCAAATGATTAGCTTTTCAGAGCATTCACACAAGGTTGGCGCCGGTGGCAACACCTACAACGTGCTGACATGAGGTAAGTTTCTCACCGATTTCTCGTACACAAACAGCACTTGACCGGCGTTGTCTGGTGAAACGTTGTTGTGATGCCTCGGGTAAGGAGGAGAAATGCTTACCATCACGTTTCCGACTTTGATAAAGGTCGGATTGTAGCCTATCGCGATTGCGGTTTATTGTATCGCGACATTGCTGCTCGCGTTGATCGAGATCCAATGACTGTTAGCAGAATATGGAATCGGTGGGTTCAGGAGGGTAATACGGAACGCCGTGCTGGATCCCAACGGCCTCGTATGACTAGCAGTGGAGATTACAGGCATCTTATCCGCATCTCGATCCCTAAGTCAACAGATGGGGACGTTTGCAAGACAACAACCATCTGCACGAACAGTTCGACGACGTTTGCAGCAGCATGGACTATCAGCTCGAAGACTATGGCTGCGGTTACGCTTGACGCTGCATCACAGACAGAAGCGCCTGCAATGGTGTACTCAACGACGAACCTGGGAGCACGAATGGCAAAACGTCATTTTTTCGGATGAATCCAGGTTCTGTTTACAGCATCATGATGGTCACATCCGTGTTTGGCGACATCGTGGTGAACGCAAAAAAATGGCTCTGAGCACAATGGGACTTAACTACTGAGGTCATCAGTCACCTAGAACTTAGAACTACTTAAACCTAACTAACCTAAGGACATCACACATATCTATGCCCGAGGCAGGATTCGAACCTGCGACCGTAGCGGTCACGCGGTTTCAAACTGACGCGCTTAGAGCCGCACGGCCATAACGGCCGGCGCGTGGTGAACGCACATTGTAAGCGTGTATTCGTCATCGCCATACTGGCGTATCACCCGGCGTGATAGTATGGGGTGCCATTCGTTACACGCCTCGGTCACCTCTTGTTCGCATTTACGGCACTTTGAACAATGGACGTTACATTTCAGATGTGTTGCGAGCCGTGGCTCTACCCTTCATTTGATTCCTGCGAAACCCTACATTTCAGCAGGAGAATGCACGACCGCATGTTGCAGGTCATGTAGGGGCCTTTCTGGATACAGAAAATGTTCGACTGCTGCCCTGGCCAGCACATTCTCCAGATCTCTCACCAATAGAAAACGTGTGGTCAGTGGTGGCCGAGTAACTGGTTCGTCAGAATACGCCAGTCTCTACTCTTGATGAACTGTGGTATCATGTTGAAGCTGCATGGGCAGCTGTACCTGTACGCGGCATCCAATCTCTGTTTGACTCAATGCCCAGGCGTATGAAGGCCGTTATTATGGCCAGAGGTGGTTGTTTTGGGTACTGATTTCTCAGGATCTATGCACCCAAATTGCGTGAAAATGTAATCACGTGTCAGTTCTAGTATAATATATTTGTCCAATGGATACCCGTTTATCATCTGCATTTCTTCTTCGTACAGCAGTTTTAATGGCCAGTAGTGTATATCTCTGTAGAGATATAAGATCACAGAAAGTTCCTAGACAAGCAATAGTTTTCTGTATGTTACTCAGTAAAAGCTAACAGTATCTCGTTGTAATCAATGATGCTAATACCAAGTTGAAGCAACAATGAAAACATAATCCCGGTCTCGTTCTAGATCTTTTAAAATTAATTAGTGTTTATTTTTAAACGCATTTCGTATTTAATCGTTCGCACTGTAGTTTTTAGAGTAGAAGGTATTTCGTTTCCTTACTGATTGCAATCTTCTTTGAGTTTTAACCTCTCTACCTATCAGTTCGTAAAATATGATTTGGAAAAACAAGGTTATATTTTTGTCTTAGCCAGATTTGTTTCATTATGGTATGGTACAATTAGTAGGTATTTTTTTCTTTTTTGATTATATTTTGTGTTTTATACATCTGTCATACATTTCAGTCACATATCTGTTATAAATGCAGCAAACCGTTGTTGATGTGGAGAACTCACACTGCGCCTTGTGAGATGCCATCTGATTTTCATTTCTGCTCATATAACCTGCTGGCTATGATGAGACAACGTTTAGGCCCAGATAACGAGCTGCAGTCCAGCGTAGAAAATTGTCGGAAAGTACAGGAGGCTGCCTTCTGTGACGAGGGTACTGGAAAGGTGGTACAACTTTACGACAGATGTCTAAATCGGGGCGGCGAGTGTGTAGAGAAGCGGTTGGAAGGCGTAGCTAGCCGTTGTAAATAAAACAGTTTTGATTTTCGCTGTGGTTTCCATCTCGTGACTGATCGTTCCTTACTTTTCTAATAATCGTCGAACATCATAAATGTCTGAGGCTTGAAGAGGTCGCTGGAATCACATAGTTTTATGTGACTAGAAATTTGTAATAACGGTTCCTAAAAAACAGAAGTAAACTTCATGTACGTTTTTAATGTTCTCTGGAGGCAGCGACTTATAGTATGTTAGCAGAGCAAGTAGCTCCTGATTACCAAGAGGGCGCGCACCTGCAAAGATCCAATTTTCCCGCCACAAGTGGCTGGGAAGCTAATTATCAACTAAGACTGATACTGCTTGTTCCATTGCATTCGGAATTATTCACGGAACTGTTAGCGGTAGACAGCTTAAATAAGCTCCCTCAAATATGGATGAAGTTCGTATTGCAAGTATGTAATGTGCAACAAGAAATGAAATGAGACGACCAAGTTGAGTCTGCGTTTCATAACTGTATGTAGAGTACCAAATGCAATTTAAATTCATTGGGCTGTGTCTAACCGGCAAACGATTGGGTAATGTTGACTCTTAACATGACTCGTATGCGATGCAAGCGACATTAGCGCTACTGAATCGTGAGCAGTAGATTTGAATGCTGTTTAATAGGATTCTTCACTTGAATATCAGCACAGTAAATCAACTACATTAAGTTTGACAGATGGACTCTCTGAATTAATTACTCCATCATACGAATGGAATGGATAACGGAAACATACCAAAACCTAAATCAAGATTTTAGGACACATGAAATAGTGATATGTCTGCGTGTGCCATAATACGTACTGTTTATTGCACTACCTATTGTGTTACGACAATCATAATATTTACACGGAAAGTGACAGGATGTGACGGTGAGGCGGAGAGTAGGAGAGTAATTTACTAAGATGGTTGTGACATTTGTATTCGACGGTTCAAGAGCGGCATTTGGATACGAGAGCAAAGATTGAGTCTCCAAACCTATCCGTTTAACTATCTTCCTGGTGTAACGCAAGTCACTGGCTCGTGAAAGAAGAGGTCGTGTATTCGAATCCCACCTCGTGCCGGTGCTAAGCTATGCGTATATCGATCCCATCTGGTGTTGTTCGGCTGCCTGCTGTAAGTCTTTCTATTTGACGTCACGCCGTCGACTTTCGCGTCTCTTTGATGAGGATGAGATGTAACGCAAGTCACTGAGGGAAATGAGTATGACTACATAAAGATCCAGTCCGCGAGGGAAGAATGTCTTCCATACAACCACGAATTTTGCAGATAAGCTACCCGCCAACTATGACCGGATCCTGCAATGGCAAGTGTAAACCATGAATGTACACGCGTCATCAGTCGAGTCTTTTATCAACGCATAACAATCACTTTTGCTCAGATGGCGACGATGAAATGTCGTAGTATCAATTTCACAACAGACTGCTGGGGAGCCAGTCGAGTGCATGACCACGAAATCACCTTCCACGAAACCCAGAGACAGTATGCAGTGTACGCACATCTGCCTTTGTAGTGTTATCGATGGTCCGGTGTAGAGGAAGCACGGAGGAAGTACACAAGAATCCTCATGCCAGTGGAGTATTCTCGAAACCGTTCTGACATAATTCAGGATTGATGGGTACAGTAGGTAGATTCTCGTATCGTTACATTGGGCAGTGAGAAACGGTGGCAGTATAAACATACACCCCCTCCCCCCCCCCCCCCCACACACGCACACACGAGAATACTTCAATCACATTGAAAGGTGCCTGTATGATGAAAAGTAACTGTAGTTTTTGTGATATTTGCCGCAGCGAGACTGGTACCTTGGCGCATGGCTGGAGTAGATCTCTTTGTCATTGAAGTTTATGTTCCTAGTAGATGAGGGCACTTGCTTCTTGCTGGACAAGGTCGTTACATTGTACTGTTGACGGTTTCAGTGAGTAGAGAATGATTTTCAGGACGCGTTCTTTACATGTCTGTATATGCTCAGAGAGGTAACGTGCACCATATCTTTTGCATTTGCTGCGATCGATAATATTAGCGTGACATGATTAGGGCTGATCATTTATGTGAAGACTACATTCATGAATAGCAAAAATTTATCTGGGAAAATATTTACATGCTCAGGAAATTGCATCCCAATTTAAATGGATTTTGTGTGGGGATTTGTTTAACTGACAGTGCGTAGCAGCGCATCGCACAGACGACGTAATTTATTTCAGGTACACTTGTAGCTACGTGATTTATTTCAGGTGTTGTTGCAGAGCATAGTATATCTTCGTTGGTCAGGCAAAGTTTAAGTTTGGGGCCATGCCGAATCATTCTTAAGTATGTTTGGGGAGCAGAGAACATTGATCAGTTTCTGTGTAATTTGAAAGCAACATCAGCAACTGCACGCGATTGTTGCATACGACAGTTTACGTTGCAAAGTCTTGATTACTGAAGGCCAAGTTGGTGAATAATGTGTTTCACAGGTCATTACTTCCGATGATTAAATTCTTAATTATTAAACCCGTTGCAGATATTGCAAATTAAGTTTTTCAGTTCCACGTGATAAGTAGAGAGTTAGTAAGTCAGCTATACTAGTTTCAGTATATGCAGCAAATGAGCAGCAATCGTTAATAAGGTTTCGCACGAACGAGTTACAGCTACTAGCTTTCCTTTCACAGTCGCTGTCACATTTCACATTCCATTCAGAGCACTGCGTTTAGAAAATTCAGTACCATTCCAGAACATTACATAGAAAATTAGAATCTAGGAATTATATGCACCTAAACGTACCAAAAAAATGGTTCAAATGGCTCTGAGCACTATGGGACTTAACTTCTGAGGTCATCAGTCCCCTAGAACTTAGAACTACTTAAGCCTAACCAACCTAAGGACATGACACACATCCATGCCTGAGGCAGGATTCGAACCTGCGTAAACGTAACACATTTGGGAGATTAAGCACAAACATAGTTACACAAAAACGTTACGGGGAGGGGGGGGGGGGGGGGTTCCCTCCGTCCCTCTCTCTCTCTCTTTCACACACACATGCACACGCACACACACACACACACACACACACACATACATACACGGAGATATCGTACATCTTACCGATTTGTGCTTGATTGTCTCCCTGATGGCCGGCCGGAGTGGCCGAGCGGTTAAAGGCGCTACAGTCTGGAACCGCACGAGCGCTACGGTCGCAGGTTCGAATCCTGCCTCGGGCATGGATGTGTGTGATGTCCTTAGGTTGGTTAGGTTTAAGTAGTTCTAAGTTCTAGGGGACTTATGACCACAGCAGTAGAGTCCCATAGTGCTCAGAGCCATTTGACCCATTTTCTCCCTGATGACCAGTACGCTCTCTGACCATAGCACAAACACTTGCCGCACGCAACCTTTTCATTCACAGTGGCAAAGTGTGTACTCTCTCCCCAATGAAACAGCTAGCTCTAGTTCAATTACTCATAAGTTTATTAATTGCGTTAGCTAAGTACTTTTCGAAACATAGCTGAATGTCGTCCTCACATCACCCAGACGTCCCCCCCCACCCCCCCCCCCACCCCTTCCCCAATCTCAAACTACTGTTTCACTGTGTTAGTCTTGTGCATTTAGATGTCTGTATTTTTTGAAACTGGAGATTCCGTATGTTTGATTACACAGTTGCTACAAACTATATGAGTGTGATTAAATTTACCAAGTGTTTGCGTCTTCCGTAGAGGACTATTCCTAAACTAGCACACCCTGTTGTACTCATCTCTCACATGAACAAGAATGTCATCGCTAAATGGAAAAAATAACAGATAACATTACTGATGTTCTGTGTCGTTTCCTTACTATTACCACGCAAAGAATATTCACACATCGCATTGTGCTCTGAACGTGTTATACTCGTAACAAAAGATATGTTCATTTCAATCGTCCAAAATATTTGCAGAAATCCAGACGTTTAATCTTTTGGCGCTGGCCTCTACGCAATCGCCATTTCATCGTAGCGATTTCTTCAGCGACAGAGATGCGTTACTCTTAACGGAAAATATTACGTGTGTCTCGATGAACTGGTGCAAGTCAAGTGACGTCACGTTGGCAATTTACGTGCTCCAAACCTACCCTGGTCGTCCAATCGGGGAAAAGAAACCTGCATTTTAACGTGCCAACTGAACCACATGTCGTTTCTAGCGATTCCCCACTTCGCTGATAGGTGAAGGCGTGTTTCCAGGCATGCATTGTACCGATAGACCACCTTTTCTTCCTTCTTTTCTCTATCTGTTTCTTCGTCGCCTTTCTTCATAGAAGAGATCGCTTTTCTGTTGACATCGCATGAAGTCTTCTCAACCTCTATCGATGATTTTTTATTACAGACAGTCGTCAGCCCCTGACCGAACGCGCTGATCTACTGCTCCGGCTCTCCATCAGTCTGTAATGCGTTATTATAAATTACGTATGTCAGGTCCTTTTACGTTTGACGATCTTGCGTATGTACAAGTAATTGAACTGCGAATGATATGACATGGTGTTAATTACACTTTACTTGTTTTCCTGAGGTTGGCGTTCAAAGGTCATCGTCATTTATGTTTACCATGGTTCCCCTTAGTTCAGAATAATTCCAGGATATATGAATGCAAGATTTCGCGGAGGTATTACTGAATAAAATTTTCTCTGGCTTCCAGCCATGTCAAGCTTTCTTTCCTGTACTCCTCAGCTATCGTCTATCGGTAACCGCCGTATTGTTGTTAGTCACGTCCTTAAATAGGTATGGAACTGGCTGTGACTTCACTGGTACTTAGTTCATTGCCGTATAATGTCATGTTTTGATCGTCTGCGGCACCGCTTAACCTCGTGATGGCTGGACTGTGCTCTGTATTCAGCTCCACACCACCGTCATCAGTGATGGTGTTATCAGATACTTTGATCTGTGTAGATTCTTTTATTACATTATCTCATAAACTGATAGCCTTAATGATGAGGGACGTATCGTTGAATGCAATTATGTGTACACTTCCGAAACATACTCAGCTACAGCCGAATTCTCTGGATAGCCTAACTACAGAAACATGTTCAGTCCAGCGTTATTCTGTCGTTGTAAGTAGGCTGTTTAGGTTTTTATATTTTTAACGCCACGTAGCGCTCTGTATGAAAATCACTCGCTGTGCTGTGTGCAGTCTCTGGCTGGTTTGCATTGTTGTTGGCTATTGTAGTGTTGTAAGGATGTAAGGATGTAGAGGCTTATCTCACTAGGGGTAAGATAGATACTGCCTACAGGAAAATTAAAGAGACCTTTGGAGAAAAGAGAGCCACTTCTATGAATATCAAGGGCTCCGATGGAAACCCAGTCCTAACCAAAGAATGGAAAGCAGAAAGGTGGAAGGAGTATATAGAGGGTCTATACAAGGGTGATGTTCTTGAGGACAATATTATAGAAATGGAAGAGAATGTAGATGAAGATGAAATGGGAGATACGATACTGCGTGAAGAGTTTGACAGAGCGCTGAAAGACCTGAGCCGAAACAAGGCCCCGGGAGTAGACAACATTCCATTAGAATTACTGACGGCCTTGGGAGAGCCAGTCCTGACAAAACTCTACCATCTCGTGGGCAAGATGTATGAGACAGGCGAAGTATCCTCAGACTTCAAGAAGAATATAATAATTCCAATCCCAAAGAAAGCAGGTGTTGACAGATGTGAAAATTACCGAACTATCAGTTTAATAAGTCACATCTGCAAAATACTAACAGACGAATGGAAAAACTGGTAGAAGCCAACCTCGGAGAAGATCAGTTTAGATTTCGTAGAAATATTGGAACACGTGAGGCAATACTGACCTTACGACTTATCTTAGAAGAAAGATTAAGGAAAGGCAAACTTACGTTTCTAGCATTTGTAGACTTAGAGAAAGCTTTTGACAATGTTGACTGGAATACTCTCTTTCAAATTCTAAGGGTGGCAGGGGTAAAATACAGGGAGCGAAAGGCTATTTACAATTTGTACAGAAACCAGATGGCAGTTATAAGAGTCGAGGGGCATGAAAGGGAAGCAGTGGTTGGGAAGGGAGTGAGACAGGGTTGTAGCCTCTCCCCAATGTTACTCAATCTGTATATTGAGCAAGCAGTAAAGGCAACAAAAGAAAAATTCGGAGTAGGTATTAAAATCCATGGAGAAGAAATAAAAACTCTGAGGTTCGCCGATGACATTGTAATTCTGTCAGAGACAGCAAAGGACTTCTGAAGAGCAGTTGAACGGAATGGACAGTGTCTTGAAAGGAGGATGTAAGATGAACATCAACAAAACCAAAACGAGGATAATGGAATGTAGTCGAATTAAATCGGGTGATGCTGAGGGAATTAGATTAGGAAATGAGACGCATAAAGTAGTAAAGGAGTTTTGCTATTTGGGGAGCAAAATAATTAATGATGGTCGAAGTAGAGAGGATATAAAATGTAGTCTGGCAATGGCAAGGAAAGCGTTTGTGAAGAAGAGAAATTTGTTAACATCGAGTATAGATTTAAGTGTCAGGAAGTCGTTTCTGAAACTATTTGTATGGAGTGTAGCCATGTATGGAAGTGAAACATGGACAATAAATAGTTTGGACAGGAAGAGAGTAGAAGCTTTCGAAATGAGGTGCTACAGAATAATGTTGAAGATTAGATGGGTAGATCACATAACTAATGAGGAGGTGTTGAATAGAATTGGGGAAAAGAGGAGTTTGTGGCACAACTTGACGAGAAGGGACCGGTTGGTAGGACATGTTCTGAGGCATCAAGGAATCACAAATTTAGCATTGGAGGGCAGCGTGGAGGGTAAAAATCGTAGAGGGAGACCAAGAGGTGAATACACTAAGCAGATTCAGAAGGATGTAGGTTGCAGTAGGTACTGGGAGATGAAGAAACTTGCACAGGATAGGTTAGCATGGAGAGCTGCATCAAACCAGTCTCAGGACTGAAGACCACAACTACAGCAACATTGCAGTGTTGGGCAGTTGGCTGTTAACAGCGCGTAGCGTTGCGCAGCTGGAGATGAGCCGCCAGCAGTAGTGGGGAAGTGAGATGGCGGATTTTTGAGAGCGGATGATCTGGATCCATCAGAAACAGTACATTTGTAAGAATGGATGTCATGAACAGCTATACATATATATATTATGACTTTTGAACACTATTAAGGTAAATACATTGTTTGTTCTCTATCAAAATCTTTCATCTGCTGACTATGCCTATCAGTAGTTGGTGCCTTCAGTAGTTTGAATCTTTTATTTAGCTGGTAGTAGTGCCGCTCGCTGTATTGCAGCAGTTCGAGTAACGAAGATTTTTGTGAGGTAAGTGATTTGTGAAAGGTATAGGTTAATGTTAGTCAGGGCCATTGTTTTGTAGGGATTTTTGAAAGTCAGATTGCGTTGCGCTCAAAATATTGTGTGTCACTTTAAGCACAGTCATGTATAGTTTTTCTAAGGGGACGCTTCAGTCGTGCCCCCAGCCTGCCGACGTCATATTGTCCGCACTCACTCCGTATTTTGTAAATGCCGTTAGTTCTGAGACCGACATTCTCCTTTACAGACCTAGGAATTTACGTTTTATAACTGCAGGGCTGTAGAGGGTCGTGACGTTATGTCTCTTCAGGAGCATAGTTAACACTCCTTGTCACTTTACCACTTAACGTAAAGGACGCAAGTTCTTTCCTTTTCGGTGGTGTTCTGCCTGCAGATACCTTCGCAAATAACTTGCGATTTTTATTTGTGGTTACAGTCATTCTCACTGATGGCCTTTCGTAGGTAGTTCTTGTATCAAATTTTCGACATCAGAGGCGGCTTTCGCTCAATGAACCAAGCTCCTCAACTTTTGGGGCGTAAGGTGAGGTATTCGCAAATATAATTTTCTCATATACAATTCGACTCACAGACTAACAAAAGTCGTACTTCAGTGTTGTTTTCCTGATTCTGTACTCAACTGCAACAGTCAAGTTCAAATTTTTAATTAAGTACTGATTGATTAGTATTTAACTTGTTCATTCACCAGTGAACGCTGGGGAGACCACTACATAATTACTTCGCTGCGTTGAACTGCGACGTTTAAAAATTCTATCGCTACACAGTTAGCTTCTCTACGTGAAGCTAACTGCATATAACAACATTAATTATGCCTAGATCTGTAATGATACACAAAGAATATAACTTCATAGCATACGTGGGCTTTATGCACAGGCACCTATATCTTTAGCTATACAATGTCAACTGCACAAAATTCATGTCTTTAGGCAAGAAATTTCTGGGAATTTCATAAATGACTTACATAACGGTGGTAAATGCCGTGTTTACCACCACTCATAATGAAGAATTTGTCGGCGAAATTATTAAAACCCTTATGCTAGCATTATTACTACTGCACTGGTTACTTGATACCTACAATCTTAAAAGTAGTAGGAAACGGAGTATTCATAGGATGTTAACTACATGCCGTAAAATAAGCTAACAGTCATACTGTGCTGCAGTGGGATCCAACTTTGTGACCTTTGTAACGAACCAATCCAACACGAACCGTCGAAGATTTTGGGAATTTGTATCCTGATTGTCTAAAAGAAAATGTGCCTTGAGTTCTTTTTCCTCCCAGTCATTGTGGGTCAACTTGTACTACAATTTACTTAATAACATTCGGCAGTATCTCTAAAAATCATTTAATGTGACTAGCACAAGAATACGTATATCCATTTCTGAAGGGCAGAGGGCTCTATTCCATCTCTCTCACCAGAAAGAAAGGGATCATGATGAGTGTGGCGAAATTTTTCGAAAGTGTAAAATAATGAAATATGTGTTTTAATTTCGTATATACTGAAGGAAAATGAGAAAGAAGACTTCACGAAACAGTGGCCTACATCTATGACATTTGTTGACATAAAATGCTCACAAATTTTGGATAACCTCTTTACTTGCATAGCTTCTTTTTTTTCCATCACCAGCCTCTTCGGTCAATTCTCTTTTAAACGAAAAATAGCTATGTACAGGAACGTGAGTAATGGAGATAAAAAGAAATCTGCGTTCCGAGCTCTGTTCAGTAGAGCACGGGGTGATTACAATCGTGAACGGGGCGGTGCGGCTCTTGCACACGATTTGTCTGCGAATATGCCTCGAGATATCATTTCAAGCGTAAAGCGAGCGCGCAGTCTCGCTTTATGGTAAGAATGGTCGTCAGCGCGGGAAGCTGCTTCTCAATTTGGCGTACAGCTCAGCGACATCTTTCTAGCATTCGGCCACTATTGTGAGTCACGGAACTCTGGATCGCAGCTTCGGGGTAGCCGCGCACTGTCAATAACAACAGCCGATAACCTCTACTTGCTAAGCATGGGTCATAGGTTCCTGGAACAGAACTGCGTGATGACAGGATCGGAATCTTAACCAATGGTGAAAAGTTCTCTTCGCTTACCAGAGTCGGACTTGTCCATTCCCCTACGACCGCCGTAGAGCTGTGTAGCGGCGGGCCCGTGTCAGGCATGTTTTCCTACTGGTTAAGATTCTAGGAATATATGCTCATGGTGCGTATGGACGCGCTGCAACACGTCCCCCCAACGCATACCACGCGTAGCAGAAGGGATTTATGTCGGGGAGACGGGCAAACCAGCCTATTCGCCGAGTATGAGAAGATTATATTTGCGAATGCCTGACCTTCCGCCCCAAAAGTTGAGGAGCTTGGTTCATTGAGCGAAAGCCGCCTCTGATGTCGAAAATTTTATGCAAGAACTGAACTACCTATGAAAAGTCGTCAGTAAGAATGACTGTAACCACAAATAAGGCAAATTTTATTTTCGACAATCAGGACACAAATTCTCAAGATCTTCGATGGTTGGTCTTTGATTGGTTCGTTACAAAGGTCACAAAGTTGGTTCCCACTGCAGCACAGTCTATCTGTTAGTTCTATATCAGCTTATTTTACGGCATGTAGTTAACATCCTATGAATATTGCCTTTCCCACGAATATTTGAGATCGTAGCCATCAAGAAACCAGAGCGGTAGTAATAATGCTAGCATAAAGGTTTTAATATATGGCTGTCAAATTCTTCATTATGAGTGGTTGTAAATGCTGTTATGTAAGTCATTTATGAAATTCCCAGAAATTTCTTACCTAAAGACACGAATTTTGTCCATTTAACATTGTACAGCTAAAGACATCGATGCCTGTGCATAAAGCGCACGTATGCTAGGAAGTTACATTCCAAGAGCTGCTCCATCTGCGCTGTTTGATGCGGTCGCGCAGGCCTGTGTCCCTACGAGTATCTGCAACCCGCAATCCCATTGTGGAGAAAGTGACCAGAAGCTAGCCACCGGTCAGACTATACAGTATATTTATCAACACTGAGACAGTCAATATAGGCTGTGTTATGATTACTGAATTACCTGCCAGAGGTTGTACTGTGTCTGCATCCCTTTTGTGTTTTAACGAATTCTCTACTATTTTTTCCTTCGTGGTATAGGTAATTCAAAAGGCTCTGAGCACTATGGGACTTAACTTGTGAGGTCATCAGTCCTCTAGAACTTAGAACTACTTAAACCTAACTAACCTAAGGACATCACACACATCCATGCCCGAGGCAGGGTTCGAACCTGCGACCGTAGCGGTCGCGTGGTTCCAGGCTGAAGCACCTAGAACCGCTCGGCCAGACTGGCCGGCCCCACCGATTCCATATTCTGCTAACAGTCATTGGATCTCGTCGGCGGTATTGGTAGTTTTTTGACACAAGTGTAACGTACCTAACATCTAATTACACACTATTTTCACCTAAATTAGGCGACTCCAAGAATGGAAGCTGCACATTTTCTTTAGGGAACATTTCCCTCCCTGGTTCCGTGCTGTAGGATACGCAATGACACATTAACATAGTCACTCATCTAGATGTACTTACCTACAGGAAGCATGCGAGCGACAATACAACGAGACGTCCTCTCACTGGAGCACTGTGAGAGGGATGCTGAACACTCCCGCGTCCGTGATCGACGGAGGCGACGCGTAGACTGCGCTACTGGAGAGAGGTACGCAGCGACTCGACTAAAAAAAGCTGCCGGCGTTGCTAACCCGGTCGGCTGGAGGACAACGAGGGGTCATGAATTACAAAGTTCCGCGGCCGCCGCCCAGGCAACAGGTGGCCGACGATACTCACAGTCCGAGCCGGAGGCGGAAATCGAAGGCTGGGCGACGACGGAGAGTTGCCGTGCAGCCCCGGCGCCGAGATTTGTGGTAATTGCCAGGGCGCGGTAGAGCACGGGGCACGCTCGCTGCATCACGCGCCCCTGATTACAGTAATTGTCCCGTCGCGCGTGTGTCAGGGACGTCCTAGATACCGCCGTCAGCGCGGCTGCCGAGGACGGCCGCCCCGGCACGAAAACACGACGCGGAGGCGCTGCTCGCTGTGACGACATTAATTACTCCTCCGGCTAATCGAGTCACGACCTGTCAGGGGCTTCGGGCACTCTCATAATTAAAACGTCTGCCGGCTACGGGAAACGCCTCTTATTCCACACGCTATGCGTGTTATTCTCCCACGCGCTGTGCAGGAAACTCAAGGTGTACGAGATGCGGAGGCTGATCACCTAGAACGATCACAGAGGATGCAGGTCAGAAATTTAATATGGAATTAAAATTACAGCACAAGAAAAAAATAACAATTACGAAAGCTTAGTGTGCGTTTACAGTAAACTAGTCTACTGGCCATTAAAATTGCTACACCATGAAGATGATATTCTACAGACGCGAAATTAAACCGGCAGGAAGAAGATGCTGTGATATGCAAATGATTAGCTTTTCAGAGAATTCACACAAGATTGGCGCCGGTGACGACACCTACATCGTGCTGACATGAGGAAAGTTTCCAACCGATTTCTCATACACAAACAGCAATTGACCGGCGTTGCCTGGTGAAACGTTGTTGTGATGCCTCGTGTAAGGGGTAGAAATGCGCACCATCATGTTTCCGACTTTGATAAAGGTCGGATTGTAGCCTATCGCGATTGCGGTTTATCGGATCGCGACATTGCTGCTCGCGTTGGTCGAGATCGAATGACTGTTAGCAGAATATGGAATCGGTGAGTTCAGGAGGGTAACACGGAACCCCGTGCTGGATCCCAACGGCCTCGTATCACTAGCAGTCGAGATGACAGCCATCTTATCCGCATGGCTGTAACGGATGTGCAGCCGCGTCTCGATCCCTGAGTCAACAGATGGGGACGTTTGTAAGACAACAACCATCTGCACGAACAGTTCGACGACGTTTGCAGCAGCATGGACTATCAGCTCGGAGACTATGGCTGCGGTTACCCTTGACGCTGCATCACAGACAGGAGCGCCTGCGATGGTGTACTCAACGACGATCCTGGGAGCGCGAATGGCAAAACGTCATTTTTTCGGATGAATCCAGGTTCTGTTTACAGCATCATGATGGTCACATCCGTGTTTGGCGACATCGCGGTGAACGCACATTGGAAGCGTGTATTCGTCATCGCCATACTGGCGTATCACCCGGCGTGATGGTATGGGGTGCCATTGGTTACACGTCTCGGTCACCTCTTGTTCGCATTGACGGCACTTTGAACGGTGGACGTTACATTTCAGATGTGTTACGACCCGTGGCTCTACCCTTCATTCGATCCCTGCGAAACCCTACATTTCAGCAGGATAATGGACGACCGCATGTTGCAGGTCCTGTACGGGCCTTTCTGGATACAGAAAATGTTCGACTGCTGCCCTGGCCAGCACATTCTCCAGATCTCTCACCAATGGAAAACGTATGGTCAATGGTGGCCGAGCAGTTGGCTAGTCACAATACGCCAGTCACTACTCTTGATGATCTGTGGTATCGTGTTGTAGCTGCATGGGCAGCTATACCTGTACACGCCATCCAAGCTCTGTTTGACTCAATGCCCAGGCGTACCAAGGCCGTTATTACGGCCAGAGGTGGTTGTTCTGGGTACCTTCTCAGGATCTATGCACCCAAATTGCGTGAAAATGTAAACACATGTCAGTACTAGTATAATATATTTGTCCAATGAATACCCGTTTATCATCTGCGTTTCTTCTTCGTGTAGCAATTTCAGTGGCCAGTAGTGTAAAAAGGATATATGATTAAATTTGTAGCTTGAGCGTCTGCAGAAAATTATACAAGACGGAGAAAGATTCTAAAATTGTCGTTTTCAATACGCTGGTAGCCGGTACAATCAGTCTGAAAACGTGTCCAGTCTTGAGAACTAAATATGGCAAGAAATATACAAAACTTACTGCATCTAAACCACTTAGTATTTTTAAGGTAAATTACTAAGATCTTGAAAGGATGTGTATGCTTGAATGATAGCCACAAAGAAGACATTTTTATTGTGGTGTTACCGCCACACACCACACTTGCTAGGTGGTAGCCTTTAAATCGGCCGCGGTCCGTTAGTATACGTCGGACCCGCGTGTCGCCACTGTCAGTGATTGAAGACCGAGCGCCGCCACACGGCAGGTCTAGAGAGACTTCCTAGCACTCGCCCCAGTTGTACAGCCGACTTTGCTAGCGATAGTTCACTGACAAATTACGCTCTCATTTGCCGAGACGATAGTTAGCATAGCCTTCAGCTACGTCATTTGCTACGACCTAGCAAGCCGCCATTATCATTTGCTATTTATCTTGTGATGCATGTACCGTCAGACCGATGTTCACCAATTATGGATTAAAGTTAAGTATTCCAGAAGCTACGTACCTTTTTTGCTAGTATAATTACTTTAACTGTTCCAGACCTCACGCCAGCCTGCGTGAGCTTAAACGCATGCCTTTAGGCTATCTCCTAGTGGATTGGCTGTCTTGTCAGTCCACAAAATTTATGTTATTGATATGAATATATATGCCACGTTTCTGATTCAACAACGTGAAATTTTATACTCTTATGATTAAATCCAGGATATCCAACGAGTTATGAAATATGCCGAGACAATATTCACAAAAGATGAATATTGTTAATTAAAACGGTTGGGCAAAGAGTAACTCGGCGCCAGTATGCGACCAAGTCAATGCGGGAAACCTTTAATTTTGCTGTGTAGAATGGAATTTCAGCTCCCTAGGACTAAACCAAGCCAGTATTTTTCTGTTCTTATTCTGTATCCATGCCAACGGGACTGCAGAATTTGTGGCTCTGAGACTGCATGTGGCGCCGTGTTACATCCCATAGAGATTGTGAAAGTCCCAATTCATAGAGAGGACATCTTTCCGATTTTGAATATTCACACTCTCTTTTCTCTTCTAGGACAGAAAATGGTAGTTTCTTTTTTCAGTTGACGCATTTGCCTCCATACATCAAGTAAAGATGTACGACTCTACAAGACAGTATTCTTTAAAGTACACCACAATAAACCTTCCGTGAAAAACTGAATTTATGGTCAACAAACCGTAAGGGATCTTCTTCGTCCAAAGATAAGCGTTGCACAGAAAACGCAGAGGACGTCGATGGGAATCGGCGACATATGACGGGCACCTACACTGCTGCGAAATTTATGTTGTGCTAAGGATTATCGTCGGAATCTGTGAACCAGGGTGTTCGATCGGCCCCGTTCGAAATCTCGATATGGACTATAAGAGGAAGCGGCAGAAAAAAGATGGAGGACATTTTTTCGGCACAGTTCTGGAAAGTTCACATCATTCTTTACTGCGGAATAGCGCCGAAGCCTCCACCGCATCAAGCAATCGGCATAATTTCCGATGAACAGTGTGACAGTCAGAAAGTCGAAGACGTATAAGGGATTTCTATGGTAACAATATATCCCGTGACGTCCGGCAGTTTTCGAGTCTGCAGTCTGTAAGTTCACTGACAATCATTGATAGAAATGGAAGAGATTTGCCTAATGAGTTGAAAGGCTGTACTCAGGCTTCAGGAAAGGGTAAATGTCCCTTGCTGCGTCCTGCTGGCAACCCCCCCTCCCTCCCTCCCCACCCAATTACGAACGCATGTAGATCGGGGGAAAATGAAGTGCGAATTCAGTACTTAGAGCAGCCACGTCTGGCAGCAACAATGTATCCAATACGGGTGGATATCGAGCCGTACTGAGCTTGGATGACGGTGGTCAGTGATACTTCAACTGTCTGCCACAGTCCAACAAAAGAAGTATTGGTCTCTCAGTAACCCCTACCAATGTATTATCAATGACTAAGATATACGGAGACCGTGATCATCAGGGAAACATTCGATCACGCTCTGTATCTGTGAATAATGGGGTTGGAATGAATGGAAAGTAAACGGTATAGGAAAGGTTTAGGAAGGAAATAATAATTTCCAGTTGCACAGGGCGTTGCGGCAAAGCAACGGCCAGAGTTGTAGAGTTGTGGTCCTCCGGGACTCGAACCCAGATGCTCCGCTTCTTTGGAGCGATTCACTTAATCGCCTCGGCCGTCCGGATACGCTTTCCTGAGACCCAAAGTTCCAACTTCCCGCTCGCCGCACCGCCGCGCCTTCCGCACTCGCAGATTTCTGATTCCCATAGGTGTTTAGACGTTGGTTGTACATCCGCACTGAAACTTTTCATCGGACAGCCGTCGAGCCCATAGAATTAAATATATGAGTGGTGTATGTTCAGTCAGACAAGTCCTACAGAAAAGACACCACTTATATATATATATATATATATATATATATATATATATATATATATATACCACTTCGTATCGAGATATCTCTGGAAAGCCGGGGAAAGTGCGGTTTCATGTCATGGTATCAGGTGAAACTTGAGTTTCTTCCGCGGATATTTCCACTGCTGGGCACTCTTACACTCTGTCATTTTCATGCAACGAAAGAGCGCTGTGCAAGTAAATTTAAAATCTCACACTTGAGGCGTATGCTGAGATATAAAATACACACACAGAGGCAAAACACTAGCTCCGCCAGACAACTAAAGATGACCAGTGTATACGGTGCCGATTAATTTAATATTGTAATTTTTCATCAGAATAACGCAGCTACTCATTTAGGTACTTTGGTAAAGAAAAACCTGGGGTATCTGAGGTATCAGTTTTTGTAATTCAGATATATTACACTTGTCTCCACATATAAAGAAATTTGTGGCTGAAAAATGTGCGATCAGTGTAGACGTTACAGCATGTTGCAGTTCTGCAGATCTCCGAGAGTAACACTTCAGAACTACTCTCTGGAGGACGTAAGACAAGGTGCATTGACAGACAAGCAAACTATGTCGAAAAATAGGTACATTTTCCAAAAAATCGCATTTCTACCTGTGCAGTCCTGGTCGTACTACTGGAGAAAAAACCTACACACGCTCAGTTCTGCCTTTGAAGGACCGTTGACACAAATCCAGAGAAATACATATAACTATACACATTTATTCAACAATAAATTACCAACAGATAACAGTCTGAATATTTTACGAAATTTTTAAATGACAGTGACGCTGGCACGCAACGAATTGGATAGGCTCCAAACAAATAGCCCCTACGGCCTTGCTGAAAGCTGCCTTCAAAGTATACATAGACAAATTTCGGGTAAAGGCAAAGTCTAAAACATACATGTATCAAAATAACTGCAAATCGTACACTAGCAGATAAGCATTCAACATAATCGTAAGGAAATTTGCTTGACACTTATGCAGCCAATCTTGGGGCGGAAATCAAGTTAAATTAAGTGAGCTGAAAAATCCAGTAACAACACTTAGTGTTAACTAAAGAGATTATGCCCAGGAGTGCCAAACGAAAATATTTAATAGACGGTTTTAACTATTGCAATTAATGTAATCTCAGTTTCGCCTCCGTACAATCAGCTGACATGGCATTACAAGCTAGCTGTAATCTCTTGTAACTTGCTTCAAGCACCATAACCGTTTAAATTCAAAATGAACTACAGAAAGTTTAACGGCACTAAAATACGTGGACCAGTACAATAAGAACGTTTAAAGGGTATTGTCTCAACAAACGCGTAATGAATTTTAAACAATTTAACCCTTATTTTTAAAAAAAAAACAATTTCTTACCAACACGAAAAGCCTTAGGGCCAGGCAAATACAGGCACTCCAAAGCCCAGACACACACCCGAAGGTTCAGTGCGCAAATGAGCCTCCTGTCCTAATTTCAGTGAAAAACCAATTGCATGCTAACGTAACGCTTACGATAACTGAAGTGGTGCTTTGTTCTCCATCAGCAAAAACAACTCGAGAAGCATCCACAGCAGATTACTAATCACTTCCATTAATAGGCCGTATGTGGCAACCGTCCACTGTGGCTACATCGGTTGCTCCGTGCAAGGTGCGCTAAGTGGTCAAGGAACGACACCGCGCATCCAACTGCCAGAGCGCCGCCGCACAACTCCCGCACGGTATTCTCTCAACTCAGAACGACCGACTCGGCGGTGCAGACGCTACTCGTCCTGCGTCGTGCAGAATATTGCTCGCAGACAGGAGCTAGAGACAGCCGGGCAGTGCGTTATCCTAAATTTCGCAGAGTTGCAACTCTATCGCATCTCAGCGAGGCGGAAGGGTAAAGCCGTCGGCACACGGACCGTGCTGTCGAACGTCAACGTTGAGCGTGCTAAGTTCAACGTGCTGCTGAACCTCAGAAACGATTAGACTTGTGCATACGGTACGTGGGCCCCAACGTACTATACCCGATCACAACGCACTCCGGCGGCAGTTGCGGGAAGTTTCTAGTTCGTAAAACACACTGTTTACTAAACGGGCGCGCGTAAAATTCCCACGTTAGCTCTATTAAAACGCACATTTCCGCTATTGTCCACGAAAAGGAAAGTACCATTCCAATCAATAAGGACACAGGCTTATAAAAGTTCCATTACAAACAGTGCGATATAAATTTGCAGTACTTCTTCACATAAGATAAACATTATTTCATCATTCTCACATTTTAGTAAAACTCTAAGGTCAGTGTTACTTGATCACTGTTCCTACCCAGTAGCGGAATCTTCGCAACACGTGAATTACGAAGCGTAAAAGAAAAAGGAGCAATATAGCTTTACACAAGTAGCGCAAGGTGTCCTGTACATCAAGCCAATCGAACACCCAAGGAAAGGTGAACTTCTATTTAAATAACATCAAAAATTATAGTATATACTTATATTAAACTAACAATAAAGTAACAGAACCTAATAAAAACACAAATGTTAGGAAAAAAGAATTTACGTACTGGCGAGTCGCGAATAACCGCCCAAACATAAAAATTTCACTTAATACTCACGCTACTCACCACGCTAAACCAACAACTTAACGTTAATTGCCATTCCTAGGATCTTACCAGTGGTAGGACTTGCTGAAAGCTTTAATGGTAACTATGTTACTAACTGAAATTTAATTATAACAAGTTGTACCAAGAACAATGCGTTTTGGGTGCATCCTCAGTGTATTGCTGCCTTAAAATAGCATACTCTCATAATACGCAAGTTGCAATTATTCTTTTGCCACGAATATGATGTTTCTCATTATTTTATTGCAACGGGTCACACAGTTAACAACGGGTTTTCCAGTGATTCTCAATTTGCTGGTGCTCAGAAACGGCATATATATGTGTAGGCTTGAAATGAATGCCAATATGGCGCCTCACAACTTTGTGCTGAAGGGAGATGGCGTGCATGTGACGTAGGTTGTGCCATCTCATTGGTCAACGCTCAGACGCACGTTCAGTATATCTGACATGCTAGATATTACTCTGCACGTTCGGTAAGACTCCCGAACGTGCTATTCCACGCTTTGACGTCAGAAATTCGGCACGCTCAACGCTCAACGGTCGGATGCACGGTTCGTGTGCCGACGGCTTAACCCTCCTCTAGCTCGGTGTGCGATCTTTGACAGTCGATCACGGACCGGCTCACTACCAAACTGAGAGGTTTTCTCCTTTAACTGCTGCTCCCGATTCTCTTAGTTTCCTAAAAGAAGTTTCTTCTCTCACACTTGGCGTCGCACGGGAGCCGCAGCTCAATGGCAACGGCTGGTCGCGCCGCTCCTCCGCCTGCTCCACCCCCACTCGCCCACAGTTGCGAGCGCGGGGCCATAAAGTAAGCGGGCTATACTTAGAGCCGGCATTACGGCCGCCCGACAGGCGCGGGTTCAGACCCCGGCGCGACCCCGGCACTGGAGGGCGCCATCCCGCTTCTGTAAAGAGCCGCTGCCGGTACTCCCGCGTGCAGTTAAGACAGAGCGCATTTTACAGCCTGCTGTAGCGCTACTAAACCATCTGTGAACGTCGTACATATGAAGCAATGAGCCGCGAACTCGCTCACAATCGAGTTCTATCGTCGCCGACTGGGCCGTACATGTTTTTATTCGTCGTCGAGGAGTTCTTTTGTCAGGCTGGCTAGCGGTTCTTACACATAATGGACACGTGGTTACTCCAGCACTAGAGAATCTGGTTTCCGTCTTACATTTGTGATCCGTGGAAGTCTTTGTTCATAAAGAGTAAGATTTTTACTCTACTTTATTAACATAAGCCAAATGCCCAAACTTCCTACGATATAACATCGTTTAATGTCCAGACAGTACAAATCTACTGCACGGTCACGGAGCCATTCGAGAATAACTGTGTGAACGAGCCCATCATTGGAAAGTCTCTATCCTTCAGATATCCTTTCAGTTTCCCGAAAAGATAGAAATCACATGCTGCAAGATGGAAATCACATGGTGTATGATCTCGACTTCCCGTTAAGCATCTGTGCGATCACAGCCAAATTTCTGGCACCATTTCGCCACGGTTGGACGCGACGTTGGATTTGACCCATATACCGCCAGAATTCAATTGTGAATGTGCATGTAATTTAGAAATTTCGCCCACAAGACTCGTACTAACCCGCGAACTTCAACTTTGCACCACTAAGTTTCCAGTTGCCACGCCACTTCAGTCGCACAATACTGAGTTTGCAGGGAACACGGATCACATGCTGTATTCTGATAATGCGTCACTGTTGTTGCGCAATGGTGTTGGCGTGGGAAGACATGTGTAACTTACTTTCTGAAGTCTCAATTTGTAAGAAGCGTCACAGAATGATCAAACGCATAGCACATAAGGAAACAGTAACCTTACTGTGCAATGTATTCAAATGCGTGTAGTTTGATTTTATAATTTACTTTCTTAGTATTTTACTGCAACCCTTTTCTTACTTTTTAAACACATCAACTGATGATGACTTGCTAAGAAGTCGAAAACAGCAATGGTATCAATTGTGAAGTATTTACACCGCCTGACAGAAAAACGGAAGGATCCGGAAAACAAGGTCGACTGTCAGTGCAAAGTCGTGTATGCACACCCTGAGCCGTGCGCGGCTCGCGCTCATGCCGTTTATTGCTCTTCATCATCTTTTTATGGTTCTGTCGCCTCATTTTTCTTTTAATTCGATCTACTGGCGTCGCTAGGTTGCAGGTTTGCTTACCCGTGAGTGGCAGCAGCAGCGCATATCGATAAGTCCCTTCATAACGTCCAAGAAGTTACATTATAATGTATCAGGTTTCTTCGGCGTGATTGGTGTGGCTGTAGTCCAGGCAGCGAGAACACGTATCAGTACACTCACTGCAAATATTGTGCATAAAATGGAAACGTCAATTCGATTGGACTTCCGGAATTGCACCATTAGGTATACTGCGCTTAGAAGCTGGCTTTATAGACACCTGCAAAAAACATACAGTGGTTTTTCCGTTAAATGGAGTGGCCGTGCAGTGAACTGCAGGGCGTCCTAGTCACCTGGATGCGGGGCAGAATACCCGTCTTCAATTAAAGCTAATCGCATTTTACGGCTGTCCACTGAAGCGTGCTATCAGCAGGCATTACTCATCTGAAACGGCCGACCGCACAGCGGAGAGCGGTCAAGCGTTACGGTCGCCAACCAAGCGATCTGACCTCACGGAGACTTAATGCCGCTGATCAGAACGTGTTCGTGCCGTCAGACCGTAGTAATGGTTTTGTAATACTTACTAGTGCTAGGATCTACTTGGCTAAACCCGTTTCCGAGAATTTGTAAGTAAAAGGCCATAACCTATATAAAGTATTACGCATTACTTACACCAGATGCTGTACTACCAGAAAGAGCAGTTAAAGTACTTCTCTTATTAGACAGACATTAACCTCTTAGCAAAATAATGGTAATGTACTCACTGGAAAGAAACTGATTATACACATTTTAACGTATTCGATGGTACATAGGATTGGACGTAAAAATTAATTGCGAAAAATGAGTGGTATAACACATTTTTCTGCACCACCTATTAAGATATCTACAAGATATAAACATATATCTGTTGGATTTGAGCGTTCGCAACATTACAGTACTGAAAGGGACTAGTATTCCGCATTGTGACTAATGCTCTTGAAGATATTTGTCTACCCATACAGCGAAGTAATAGCGCAGAAAACTCTACTACTTAATGACACTGAATAGCTTTTGGAAAGAGCATTATAGTTACATTATGATCATCATCAACATCATCATCATCAATCCTTCTCCAGACTTCTTCATTCTTTACGGTTTTGGTATAAATGGGTCCCTACGGTCGCAGGTTCGAATCCTGCCTCGGGCATGGATGTGTGTGATGTCCTTAGGTTAGTTAGGTTTAAGTAGTTCTAAGCTCTAGGGGACTGATGACATCAGAAGTTGAGTCCCATAGTGCTCAGAGCCATTTGAACCAATTTTTATAAATGGGTTCACGTTACTCCTTTTTGTTTTCGTTATCTACTCACTTTCCATGTATAGAGATATCGTTTCTTATCTCTCATAATCCATAGAGGGACGATTAAAGAACTTTTCTTTGGTGCTCTGACACAAATTCATCTGGTAACATGAGCTATCCATTTGCACACTCATGATTATGAGTGTAATGAAAATGAAATGGAGGGCCTTTGTATATTTAGCCAGGGAAATCTCTTCTTCGCTATCAGCATTATCACGTTTATCTGATTCCCACCTTTCTTGCAGCATGTGTTGTTGCAATACCAACCAGGCGCTATATCGCTATACTTACTTTTCCGAGATCTCTAAAATGCAGTTACAGAAAGGGTATTGTGCAACTAAAGGCACATAGTTTAACATGTTGACGTATAAAATTGTAATAATACCAATAACAATAATATAGAAAATTATTTATATTTTGCTCACCTTGTCGAAAGTCTCTTTTCGGTATCCAGATTTTTCCTAGGATATCTTGAGATCAAATGTACGTTAGAGTCCATCGACATAGTGATATTTCTTTTCATTTTCGTGTTTCTTATTTCAAATGGTAATAATACGACTCAGGCTAAGAAGTTCCACACATGTGTTGTTAACGTATATGCGTCAGCGTTTGTTTGCATCTACAGCAACTGGTGAAGTAATGCATGAGATTTTATCTCAAATCTGATCATGGACGTAGTGGTAAAGCCTTAAGTTTCCTACAGAAATAGCTTTACGCTGATGTTAAAAGTATTAAATTTTTAATGAGACTATAATGAAGGAAAGACGAGTATTGTTACATATTTCGGTAGATGTGAACAGTATTTAGTAGGAAAAAAGTTCGTTCCGACCTGCTGCCAAGATAATCACGTTGTGAATGCGAATAATCTACAAAGAATATTACAGAGAAATGAAAATTTCCAAACGTGTGTTTATAAGTACACATCTGTTATTCCTGAAAAAGCGGCATTACAGTAACTTCTGGAACAATTTAAATGGTCGTATTTTCGAAACACAAAGACTCAAATCGCTTGAATGTGTACACCTTAATGCTCGATAATGCATATGATTTCGTATATTTGGGCACCAACTACGTTTTTAACGAATTATTGATCATTGCTTTTATCGGAGCGTTCTAATACATTAGACTGGAGATGGAGACGCTATTTTCTGAAAACTAAGTCACCATATTTAGTAATTTTACAAATGGTGTAGAAGTAATTAAATGCACTTGGCATGACTGCTGATCGCCTGTGACATCAGTCGAATAGCTTCTGGTTACCTGACTTGATGTGAGAGCTTATTGCTACCCAACCCAATCTAAGCGCGCTCTGTCTCACCATTTAACGAAGATGCCGTGGAAGTTTCATAGTTTTGTCGAACACCATTGTCAAATATTCCTACAATGTTATTAAAGTAATCTACCTTAAGAGATTTTCAGTAACCGTTTATTTGTTAATTTTTTAAAGGATTTTTAGGATATCTCGCAGTTACCAAAGCGTTTCGCCTTCTGCCTTAGTACCGTCATCGTATACCTCTGTAAGTTTTTAGCAACAACAAATTGGTGGGAGCATACCAGCACATTAACAGAAATGTCACTGCATACGGGAGGTTGGTTAGGAGGAATACATCCAACGTTGGCTTAACAAGTGCACTCCCAAAACGATCAAGCCATGCTGGGGGAGCCTAGCAATACGAAACGAATTTTATGCTTACTCGTATAAGCTCACTCATGTCACGAAGCAAACACTGCGCAGTGTTTTAATTAGAGTGCAAAATGGTCCTGTGACAAAGAAAAGTGTTATACATCACGCAAAATAGAGACTGGTTGTGCAGATTGAAGACAGGTGACCTAACGAACAATCTTGAAAAGAAACCTTCACACTGATATTCTTCTTCCAGCAACAGTCATGAATAATTGAGGTAGCTGAGCTGCAAAGTTACCTATTGCTTTGTGAGAGTATCCTCAATCCTAGAAAACTGATATCCCAATCATGTCACCATTTTAAGGTAGTTGAATACCATCCTTAAAAGATAACGTATAGGAATCGTATTGCTAACGGTATGCTAGCAGTAATGTCTATTTGTGCTAGTGAGGTGATGGGCGCTCTTGTGTATGATAAGCATGTAGCACAATAAGGGGTCTGACTAGCTCGTTCCTGAACTTCCATTCTGATAAGGGCCTCTTTAGAGTAACATGAATGTTTTATTGAGTCTCGCCCACAGCATCACTCTGCCACGTTATTTTGAGATATCTCGCGCACAAACTCCAGACTGTATAACATCTCGCATTCTCTTGACATTTAATTTCGTTCATTGTCAGATGAGTCGGAAAAAAAACTACACCATCGATACGCCTCCATCAACAGTGGGCACTTTCTCGAAGATGCTTATGGACATTTTGGATCCATACTGCGAGTCCTCTTGCTGTTTGCAGGACTCTCTGTGACTTAGTGCACTTTGTGACGGATCTCAGTGGATCTCCAATAAGAGGTGAAATATCTCTTTTAGTCGTTCGCCAGTGCTGAAATAGTCTTTCGAATGTCTCCAGTTCCTATAAAGCCCCACGATCTCTACGTTTTTGAAAGTCCATAGTCTAAAATTGGACTTTAATCTGAGTTACCAGTTATCTGACTTGTTTGCTGCAGCCCGCCACGAGTTTCTCTCTTGTGACAAACTTTTTGTTTCGAATAGCTCTTACAGCCACCGTCCTCAGTTACTTTTCGGGTATATTCCTCTCTCGCCTTCCCCTGCAGTTTTTACCCCTACAACTTTCTCTAGTAACATGAAAGCTATTTCCTGATGTCTAAATAGATGTTCTATCATCCTATTCTCGACCATGTTTTCCACATACTTGTATCCACGTCGATTCTGCGGAGAATCTCCAATTTCTTATTAGTCTACCTAATTTTCAGCATGCTTCTATAGCACCACGATTTTATTCTCTTCGGTTTCCGTCACAGTTCACCGGACCTAGGGTAAGTTAACATGGAGTTTACTGCATCATGTTGAGAAGGATTCAGTTCTTCCAAACCGCCCCGCTCATTCAGGTCGACCATTCCACTGATATAGTGCTGGACATTACTCCTGCGGAAGTAGACTCGGTTACCTGACACCGAAGAGCTCTGGAGTTCCGGTAATTGAACAATGCGCCACATATCAGTATGGTTCCCTAGTTGTCATGTATATGTTGTGTGTGGTGGGTGGGGGGCGCTTTTCTTTCCTTGTGGCAACATAAATTTCACTGGGTGCCATTTACCGGTGTTCATGAATGGTAACTAAGGCGGATGTGGTTGTTTATTGAACTCAGTAAAATAAGCGCATTACCAATTTTTCCTAATGCTTTAAGACGGAGCAACTTACATAAACAATGCAAGATTTCTTTAACTTTGCCAAGATTTCGGCAGCCTCAGACACCATTGATACACTAGTCTGCATCTAATTGTTTTTACTTTTACAGCTTCATTAACAGATCTCGTATTAAAATGTAAATTTTTTTTATAAAGGATTAATTTAGAATCATTATCTCTGTGTTTCTGCGTTGTGTTATGTTTAGTATGTCCAAGTCTTGCACAAGTACAATAAACCTCCACTCTTCCCGATGACATGTTTCAAATTTACCCTTATCACACAAAACGCGACGACACGTTCACCGAGTTTGCCTATGATCTAAGCTCAGAACTGCTTTACAAAATGTTCATTGTGTGTGAAATCTCATCCACCGAACCTCGTTCTGCTCAGGCAGCATCTACTAAGACTCTAAATTTGTCTTCAGTGCAAAGATGTACCAATCACCCCGAATGAAAATGCGACAATTATTAAATAAATAGAAAGAATCGTATCACAATAACTGTCGTATACTTAGTCCACCATCCAAATGACTGTCTGTAGTCTAATTAATAACTACAAGTCAATGAATGTCTGTAGCATAATATACAGGGTGTATCCTAATTAATGGCGTAAACGCATACAGCTAAAGTACATGATACTGGGAACAAAAAAGTTTCAATAAACACGGACGCTAAAATGCGTACCAAAGGAGCTGCTAGCACCTTTTCACTAGAAAAAATGTTACACAGTAACGAAGGTGAAGAAGTGTTCATACTTTTTAAAGTAAGCGTTTTAGGAGCCCATGTTTATTGAGACTTCTTGCTTCTGTTATCGTATACTTTCAACTGTATGCGTTTACATCATTAATTGTGATTCATCCTGTAGATAAAAAAAACAGGAACTCTGGTTCATGAAAACGAGCTTGTTTCAAGCCGAAACTGTGTTTTTTAACCTTTTTGTGTAAATTCGACAAATAGGAAGCATTCAGTTACTATTCAGTGTATACAGGGTGAGTCAGGAGGAAAGGTACGTGTTTTGACGAGTGATAGCATTACTGATTCTGAACAAAAAACTTGATATGGACATATACCCTATTCCGAATATTATTCGAAACTTATTTATTTATTTAATTTAATCGTATGGCTAGGGCCCCCGTCGGGCAGACCGTTGGCCGGGTACCGGTGTTTCAATCTGACGCCACTTCAGAGACCTGCAGTCTATGAGGATGATAGGACGATGATGAGGACAGCACACCACCCAGTCCCTGGGCGGAGAAAATTGCCCAGCCCAGCCGGGAATCAAACCCGGGTCCAGAGGACTGAGAACCTGTCACGCTAACCATTCAGCTACCGGGGGCGGACTTTTTCGAAATACAGCACTTTAAATGCACATTTCTATATATATTTTCTGTATTATTCATTCTAGGCGCGCAGTCTGGAACCGTGCGACTGCTACGGTCGCAGGTTCGAATCCTGCCTCGAGCATGGATGTGTGTGATGTCCTTAGGTTAGTTAGGTTTAAGTAGTTCTAAGTTCTAGGGGACTGATGACCACAGCTGTTAAGTCCCATAGTGCTCAGAGCCATTTTTTTTGGTATTATTCATTGTTATTGTTTACAACGTACCACAGACATATAAAGGAAGCTGAGACGAACATTTTGATACAGGACGCTTGTGGTCCATCAAGTTGGAAAACTACCTCAAACTGGCCTACAAAAAGTATCTAATCTACAGCACATTCGCGTCGCGCGAGATTTTCAATATTTCCGCGACCTCTCCGCGCAAACAGTTAGTCCTAACCAAAAAGTAAACAGGACCTTTTTTGTAGCAAACTTAATTTAGTTTAATTGTGTACTGAGACACGTTTTCGTTGGAGTGTGCGATTTTCGAGTTATTAATGGAAAACGTACAAAAGTGCTATTAAACGTTTTATATCTCGGAAACCATTCGCAAATGTCCATATGAAGTTTTTTGTTCAGAATGACGAATACTATCGCGTCTCAAAGCATGTACCTTCCCTCCTGACTCGCTCTGTACATCACTCCTTAATGAAGACGGATCTATGACTGCAAGGTTAGATGGCAGCTCCATCACCAGTCCCACTTTCTCTGGGTTAGAAGCTCATTCAGATACAATAGAACCCATAGTACCCAAAATAATCCATGTGTCTCCGTTGCTCGTAGCAAAGGTGTCTTAAAAATTGTTTTTCTGTCTCAAGCTATTCACACCAGGAGAGTTTCAGAGGGGTGCATTTTACAAAAAAATGGTTCAAATGGCTCTGAGCACTATGGGACTCAACTGCTGTGGTCATAAGTCCCCTAGAACTTAGAACTACTTAACCTAACTAACCTAAGGACAGCACACAACACCCAGCCATCACGAGGCAGAGAAAATCTCTGACCCCGCCGGGAATCGAACCCGGGAACCCGGGCGTGGGAAGCGAGAACGCTACCGCACGACCACGAGATGCGGGCTGCATTTTACACCATCAGAGTTTCAGAGTAGAGCATTTTACACTTTTTTCTTTCATTCGCTACCTACAGAAGTACCATTACTTAACACGCATCCGCCAGAAACGTTATTTTTAAACTAATAAGAAATTTTCTTAACATTTGGTACGCTTATATGCTACATGACGGTTTCGAAGATGTGTCAGTAGAACGAATGAAGATTTTGATTTAGAGAGAGAGTGTAAATTTCTTCCCAAACAGCATGATAAAGGTAACGAAACGCTTTACGCACCAGGCCCAGAGCGGGTGGATTCGACCGCGGTTCACGAAAGCCGCTTATTTATTCCGCGCGTTAGTGCCGAGCGATGTATCACGAAGAAATTTTCTACCTTTTAGGGGGCCTGACGTTGCGAGAAGTTACGGTTTCTGTAAAGGCAACGGACGTTCCCAATTCGTGACCTTTAACCACGAAGACATAAAAAGAAAGACGGAGTAAAGCCGAAAAGGCAGTAAGTCTTACACCAAATGCGGTGCCACTGGCAAAGAACTGCAGACACACAGACAGTGGCTTGGCTCCGATTCTTTACGAGACTAGTTCGATGGGCGTGAGCTACAGCCGAATACATAATACCTTAACAGCTCGGACACTGCATCTTAAACCTACTCTTTATTTGACTGCTTATGGTAAAAAGGTCCCAGCGATTGTAACTTCATTAAATCTAGGGTTCTCCTGCTTTGGACGGTCTGATAATCCGGCACACGGATAGCGGGGAATGCACGACGCTCCGTGACAACAAGCAGATCAACACTCAACCTCGGCCATATGTTAAAATATATCACAGCAAAAGATGGGAGGCTAAAAGATAGAGTCGTTTATATGCAGAGCTGTAACTGACAAGAGGACCGCGCATACACGTTATCAACGATTTCGTCCAAATTAATGGTAGGTGCAAGGCTTTGTGAGAAATGAAAGCCGTAGAAACGGAAGCTCAACATGTCAAACGTTTAGAGAAAAATAATTGCATTTTTAGCGCCGGTCGGATGAGGCATGATCAATTTATGTTAGCGTATTTTCCAGGCACCAGCTGGCGCAGCGGAAGGAATACTGAATGCTAATCAGAGGGACGCTGGGTCGAGTCCCTTCGTGGAAACTCTTTCCTTTATTTTCTGTTTTTACGGTGCACTGAAAACAAACCGAAATAATGCTCAATGTTTTGTATTTATTAATATTTTCGTATAAGCCATGAAAAGGAAAAGCAAAGGAAAATTCACGATTGTAAATACATTTCCTGGAAGAAACCGAACGGCGTGCACGAGAGCTTCGTAAATAAAGTTAAATATTTTTATTATTTTACAGTGGATGATATACACATGATGGGATGATATTCATCGTAAACCCAGGAGGAGTAGTAATTTTCTCGGCGTCTTGCATACATTATAAACGCCACATTTTTACCATTATATTGTTGTTTTAAAGTTTCTTTAGGAAACCAAACTGGATCTACAGCCATAAAAGTTCTCGAACATCGCACAGTTTGGGAGCAAACCATGTGAAACGCATCATTTCGACAAATATTGCCGAGAATAGCTGGTGATGTAGAGTGGAGTCTGTTTTGATGCAGTCTTCTCGGAAGGTGATTTTTTTTATAAGAGTAGCTTTTTGGTCGTAGTTCTTAAGGCATGCGTTTTAGAAGCCCATGTTTACTGATACTTGTTTGCTTCTATTGTTGTGTACTTTCAACTGTATGCGTTTATGTCATTAATTTTGATACACACTGTAGAACAGAAATACAAGCTTTTTCCGTCAAATCGCAGGGTTGCCCTTGCGGAGACCGTGTAGGGAGAGTCACTTTAATACTGCACGACGGCAACTCTCCTTCAACTTGAAAAATTTTCTCGTGTAATTGTGGATTTGTTTGTCCTCCCCACGAGTCAGTAAAAAGAATAAATTCGTTTTCCTGCACCTAGGGCTTCATCGTAACAGCCAAAACAATTTTTGTGCGTGGGTGTTGTAAGTTTCCCAGGCTCTGATGAAGTAATGAAGACATTCCTATATTTTTGAACCTCGGTTCGAACTTTTCCTTTGCGCTCCACTTGCATGCCTTCTACGAAAATATTAACAAATACAATATACTGAGATTTATTTCGGTTTATTTGCAGTGTAAGTAACGTAAAATAAAAAATAAAAAACATGTTTCGCATAGAGATTCGAGCCACTACCGTCGCATTAGTGTTCTGTACTCTCCGCGGCAAAAGATTTCATTTTTTCTAAACTTTTGGCCGTCTGGAGCTCCGATTTCCCTCCCTTTCAGTTCTGGCTAAGCCCTGTACATATTATAAATTTCGTCGAAATTGATGATGACAAATGGGAGCGGTCCCCTTATGAGCTGACATGTTGGCTTCGCAGTGTTGCGTCAAGTGTGGCAGAGATGAACCGTTAAACGCACTTTTTACTCTAACTTAACATTCATATTTAAGTGCTACTAAGATCAATCGAATTTTAGAGAATATTTTTCCTTGGGAACGACCACACTTGACTGTCATTATAACGTCTAAAAGAATAAAAAAATACAGAGCCTTTCAAATCCAGACAGCTGTCATCGGCTGTTCCAACTGTACACAGCTTCACTGTTAAGGGACACCAGCTGCAGCTGTGAACATCACAGCTATTAACGTAAGGACTACTTGCACTTTCTTTATGGACGGGTAAAATTGTTGTAGTATAGTTAGTGTGAAGTACTAACTAAAAATGCTATCAGATACAGAGAAAAGCACGGTGTCGATTGACCACTCCTTCATCCTCAGCCTGTGGGTCACTAAACAGAGAACTGTGAACGGACATGCTGGTAGCACTGATATCGACCTGAGAAACTGCAGTCACTACGTCGTCAAGGAAACACTTTTATCAGAGGTGTCGATCAAATCAACGTGGCAGTCAGACACACTGATGGTGCAGTTACGAAGCTGGAAAGTGAAGCCAATGAGAAACAGAATAAGACGTTGTCTCGTTTATGAAATTTTTGGGTAAGACATCGTGTGTTTCTATCGATGAAGTCACACTGACCGTTACCTCAAATGGTTTAAAGAATGTACGAAAAGTTCAAGCAAGAGAAAGGAAATTAAGCTGTCCGCTCTTACTAAATACATACGTAGTGTTTTATCGCTTTTCTCTTCAGTCAGCTTCATCCGTGTTATTATCGATACATTGAAGAGAGTCTTGTGTATTTTTCTTTCCTTTTATCATCCCGCTCATCTCTACAGAGTGCCTGTATTGATGCTTGATGGTTTTTTTAAATCACTAAATGACATAGCAAATAAATGTGGTATACGTTAGAAGTAATGAAATTGGTCAGTAAATTGGTCAGTCATGTGATTTCTTTGACTTGTGAGCCATGTCGGTATTCTTAGGCAGCGTATTTCAGGCCGCGGCTTTATAGGCATGCGAGGCACTTCATCGTTCGTCGTGTTGAAGGGTCTGGTTGAATTCACAACGCCCCACATGCAGAGCAGCAGATTGCTATACAGTTGCAAGTATCGAGAGCAGAGCTCATTTCCTTCTTTCCCTTTGTTGTTTGCAATTGATCATAAGAGCAGTTTACGCCTATTCAGTTGCCTTTTCTCTAAATTAATTTAAGATGAACTATTGGCCATTACATGTATGTTAAATTTGGAATGTTCAGGGCCAGAGAGGGAGAAGAGAGGGAGAAATCCACGTGTATCGACTTTTTCAGAGCTTAAGGTGACTCTTACTTAACCTGTATGATTAATGTCATATCAACACAGGCGCAACACGATACCTTGGTAACGTTGCCCTGTCAAGTCCAAGCTTAGGCGAGTCGTTTTCTACTTTTTTAAAAGTTATTGTCCCTACTGGAGTAGCCCGGATTCTCTGATGCATGTCTGTGTTACAGGCAATACTAATGGCTTAAGCCTTTTTCGTGTGACAGGTTTAACCCACAGTTAATAAATGTGCTCCTAGACTACTGGGCATTCTAAATTTCAACCACATAATATACGTCACATTGTATTCATCTAACTATTGTTTATGTATGTATATCATCATCCAACCTCGGAGCTTGTCCACGTGAGTTATGGCTAAAACAATGCTAGTAAGTACATCAGGGCCGCAATTACTTCAAAACAGCATAACATGAAATGTCTAAGATAATTACTTCCGACGTAGACAACGTTTTGTGATACATGCACCTCACATGAAATATCTCTTAGAATACTGAAAACACCGTGGAGATTTTCGAAATATATGAGAGGCGTTCAACAAGTAATGCAACACATTTTTTTCTGGATGCAGTTTGGTTTTATTCATCATACTATTCCCCACTGTTTTCGCTACAAAACTCTATTTTGTAACAAAACCTCCGCCTCTGTTCAATGCGACGCCCTTATGCCACCTTACTGGAAGGGTCTGTATGCCCTCGTGGTACAACTCTACTGGTCGATATCGGAGCCAACGTCTTGTTGCACCAATAACCTCCCAAGCATTCACGTATTGTTTCCCACGGAGAGCATCGTCCGTTGCTCATTATGATTTTAGGCAGAGATGAACCCAACGGGCACACACCTTTGAGTACAACACCTGATGGATCAGTGTGTCAGAACTGCCAATAGAGAGACGTCCAGTTGTGGAGAGGCGATTTCAAAATGATCAGTCGATCAGTTTGAATGAGACTGACTTCACTTTCCAACACTGCACACACGCACTACACACGCACGCACGCACTTCGTTACCGTCGCTCTCGAACGCCACTAGCCCAACACCATGTCCAGCCGTAGGAAAGGAGGAAGAGGCTAGATTGCTGCTTCCGTCGAGCTCCTGCTAAAGGCAGTCGGGAGCAACGGTAGCGGCAACAAGAAGAAGAAGAAGCGGAAGCTCGTGGCACAATTCCAGTGCTATAAGTGTCAGAAGATGCGACACACAGCGAGGACCTGCGACGGTGGCGTGTGTGAAGTGCGGGAAACGGCACGATACACGCAACTGCGACAAACCAAGAGGTACCGCGACCGCGTGTGTAAATTGCAGCGGCGCGCACGCCGAAAATTCGTGCAGCTCCGGCTTTCTGAAGTCATGGAAGCTGCAGAAAGGGGTCACCACACATGAAGAGGTGGGCCAAGAAGAGTAGGTGGACACCCCGCCCTCCTACTCAAGCAGGAGAAGCGGGCGGCATCCCAGCATAGACGACGAGGGCGTGTTCAGGGAAATGTTGCGGAAAGCCAGCGAGGACGCCATCGCCGCGCTCAAATCCGTCATGACAGAAGAGGGGGCGGCCCTGAGGGCGGAACTCGATGAGATGCGTCACGAGGTGACACAACTGAGGGTAGCCCTGTACCTCATATCTCGCACGACACTTGAAGAGGCGCCGACCCCCGCCAGCATGGGGGTAGACGCAGAAACGCAGACGACCGTCTCCCTCGCCGACGCGGAACCGCCGTCTGCTAGGGAGGTGGTCATGGAGTCGGGAACACCCACCGACTTCAAGTAGACTCCCCCTTGGAAACGGCCGTCCTTCTGCCTCTGCAGACACGCAGACGGCAGAGGAGACGCCCATGGAGACCGAGGGAGAAGAAAAATGGTTCAAATGGTTCTGAGCACTTTGGTACTTAACATCTAAGGTCATCAGCCCCCTAGAACTTAGAACTACTTAAACCTAACCACACTAAGGACATCACACACATCCATTCCCCCGAGGGAGAAGACGAGCCGGAATTTGAATGCCTGCCCCTCCCCAACAAGAATTGTGTCAGGGAGGTACTCAGCAAGGTAGCAGACCCCTGCGCGACGGCAGCTATCTCCACCATGGTAATTCCTATCCCTTCACGGTAACCAATATCCCTCCCCTACCCCACAAACTGTATTCTTTCCACAGGGGCTGTGAACCCCTAAACCAGAAGGTCAACGGGAGGGAACTGATCCGTCGTGCAGATCTAGAGTTGATAAACTGCTGCCCGGTCTTCACCGAAGACGACTGGATGTAGATGACGGAACAAGCCGTCCTGTGCATCAAACAGCAGACGCAACCAGTGGACATCTCCCGTCTGAACAAAATCGAGTTCAGAAAGCCTGGAAACCACAAGAAGAAGAAGAATAAGAAACCGCCAGAGACATCTGGCTGATAATTCTTTCTCTTACATCCAGAACCAGAGGCAAAACATCCCAAACAGCGAGAAATTGAGGAGGAATAGCTTAGTCAAGCCTAAACTCCTGTGACTCGGGCCAAGGACAAGGCCCGTCATTTTAGCGACAGCGACAGTCCAACACTGCAGGAGTGCGCGGCTGACCAGCGAACGGGAGATTGGACAGGTTTATGCGACCTTGTTGCGACGATGATAGACGCTCGCCCAACGACTCACCATGCTTTTTTTCACTGCCAGATCTCAGTCGGCATTCTGCAAGCGCATATGAGTACCTGCGATGATCTGGTTTTCAGCCAAAGAAAAAAAAACTCGATGACTCGGAATGCACCTCCGTTACGGACGCCATCAGTCAGACCTTCGTGAAGGTATAGGTGCTGAAGCAGAAATAATTTTTTGAACCGAAATTGCCCTCGCAGGCACTCAGGTGTGAATGCTGAAACTTGCAACGAGGTAGTTTTCTTGCCAGAGGAAATATACGTACCCATCAGCTTAAACCGATTTCACGCCTTCTTTCTTCTCAAGAATCACTTGTTCGCGGCGGAGGAACACGCGAGCACCAGAGAATGTAGCTGCTTTATAGCTTACATTTGCGCTCGGACTCCGGTAGCTATTAGGCCCGCGCTTGTGTACCTTGCTGGAGTTAATCTTCCAGTAATGTGGCTATAACCTGCTTCTAGCGTAACAGACTGTATCTGTCCAGTACTGCTGTAGCTAACATTCTGCAGTAGCATGCCGATGACACAACGTTGACCGTGAGCAGCATTAAACACATCAGTTACCTATACGATATTGAAAAAATTCGTACATGAAGGGCTGTGTATTCTTGTTTATTGAGACTCTCAGTAACATTTAACAAGGATAACAGAACTTGAAGGAAAATCAGCATCAAGTTCTGTGTCACTTTCAGAATGACACATTTCTCTGATTCACACTAGAGCTTAGAAGAAATTGTCCGATATCTTACGGTTCTTTTGCTTTACAGTTCTATGGTCTTCTGTTCATAAGACTTCAACTGTTTGACATGTTGTCTTGTTGCAGCATGTCTTGATGAAAGGAACTTTACTCTCTTTACACAGTTTCAGCATCATCGTGCTCGGCGTCGCTTCAAACAATAAGGTGTCGATACATGCGAAAAAAAGGCCACAGCTCTGACGTTCATGTGAAGTGCGAGGTAGGTTACTGATGTCACATTGGCACCAAACATCAGCATCCATCTACTAACGTCATCGTGGACTAGTCACTCCCTCTTACCCACATTTCACTCCTTCTCACACCTCTGCGATGGAGGTAAGAGGGGGTGTGACAATCTTCCTAGCGTATGATGCGTCCACGATGCTCTTGGGCAGAATTTTGGTAGAATTAGGTGCCCATGTGACATCAATAACACAGCTTAAATATCACATGAATTTCAGAATTGTGGCCTTTTCTTCGCGTGTGTCGACACCTTGATGTTTGAAGCGTCGCTGAGTCTGAAAATGACTTCGCAGGGCGCCACGTTTTTGCGAAAGCCTGTAAGCATCTTTGAGACAAATTTCAAACTTACGCATCGCTTTTTTGCACAGTGTATATTTCTTTGCCTTGATAATTTATATTTTATGGTACTGCGCTTATTCATTTGAAGTTATGCAGTGTTAAGTTTCATACGAAACACGACTTATGTAATATGTGCTATATTCACGAACAGCTAATTGAGGACAGAAAAAAGAAGCAATAGGCCAATTGGCCAGCTGAGAAAATGATCAAACAATTACAGATTTTCGAGGAAAGGGGTGTCATATGCCTCTTTATGCGATGACTAAATGACTGGCGGAGGGAGAAATGGAGAATGAGATAAATCAGTGGAAGGATTTATTTTTAACAAAGAAGACTGTTTTATTAACAGTCTTTTATCAGTATTTCTGCAGAGGAAAGAAATAGCGAACAAAATTTATGTGTAAGCATCCATCGACGCGAAAATTGAGTGGAAGTAGCTGAAACTCTCTCTCTCTCTCTCTCTCTCTCTCTCTCTGTGTGTGTGTGTGTGTGTGTGTGTGTGTGTGTGAGTGTGTAACGAGGGTGGAAGGAACTGTGGCTGGTTTCGGTGGAAGCGCTTGTCTTGGAAAGCGGGTAGGAGAGTAATTTTTTGTAGCAGCGTGTATTTAGGGTGGAAGGTCATTAGAAACCTCTACAAATGTGGACAAGGAGATGAGCAGCATTTTTTTTTTGTTTTAAAATCCAAGACTTTTGTGAAATCTAATCAGGATTACAAGGGTGATACCAGAATGAGATTTTCACTCTGCAGCGGAGTGTGCGCTGATATGAAACTTCCTGGAGGATTAAAACTGTGTGCCGGACCGAGACTCGAATTCGAGACCTTCGCCTTTCGCGGGCAATTGTTCTACCAATTGAGCTACCCAAGCACGACTCACGCCCCGTCCTCACAGCTTTAGTTCTGCCAGTATCTCGTCTCCTACCTTCCAAACTTTACAGAAGCTCTCCTGTGAACCTTTCAGAACTAGCACTCCTGAAAGAAAGGATATTGCGGAGACATGGCTTAGCCACAGCTTGGGGGATGTTTCCAGAATTCCGTGGCTTGTGTGGTTAAGTTGGCAGAGCACTTGCCCGCGAAAGGCAAAGGTCCCGATTTCTAGTCTCGGTCAAGCACACAGTTTTAATCTGCCAGGAAGTTTCTTAGAAGGATGATATCTGGTTCCCCATCTCCTTAGATACAACAGCGGCATAACTCTTCATCAGATCAGTTGAACAAGGACGGAAGAATAGACTCGCTACAGTTTTGAATAAGTCTTTCACTCTTCAGTAGAGTGTCCCGTATTAAGAAATTCTCTGAGGTATTATATCTGTCACTCGAATGTAGATTTCCTTTGCTTTCCACAGACAATGCCGTTACCGAAAGAGCTACCCAGACATGCTTACATCTACGCTGTTACAGACTGCCATCATCCATTTCCTGTGTTCTCAATTCTGCAGGTCTCTGCCACACTTTACTCGACTGTCACTGTTACGAGACGGAATACTGACCGGAGGTGACTTTCTACTGCACAGTGTGCGGTGTTATAGAATTTCCTGGCTGACTGAACGGCAAGCATCCAGACTCGATTCCCGGTTAGTTTAGTGCACGGACCTCGTTTCTGGAGCCACTCTGAAAAACCTTGGGATGATTTTGGAAACCGACGGTAACTAGAATCATCTCGCTACTTTTTTCTGAAAATGTGATGCATGCTTTTCAAGTATATACACTGAGGATCAGAACATTTTGAGCGCCGCCTTAACAGCGTGTTGGTCCACTTTTGGAAAGCAACACAACAGCGATTCTGCGTATCATGGTTTCAACAACATATGTGTGCGCACAGGACACGCGGTTCCCCTAAATTACTGGCCGAAGGTTTGACAGTGTTACTCTGAGTTCAGATAAAGTGAATTTGGTAGACAAGATTGAAATGGATTGGACTGATGAGTTGAAGGAACCAAAATACGCTGCCATTTGTCCCATCATCCTGTACTTGTCAATCAGGAAAAAGTCCTGAATGAAGAAGCACACAGAAGGCAAATCCTGATGAACTGGATTGTAAACGAGAAGTCAATAAAACTAAGAGACAGAAGCAAGTAGAACTGAGGGAAGGGTGAGAAGGTGAACGTGGGTGAGTTTCTTCGCCCCAAAAGCAGCTGGAAGCCCATGGAACGCGTTTTGTGATTAACGCACCCTCTGCACCCGACTGTTATTTCCTGAACCTCCATTACCACAAGGAAACTAGCAATTTGGACAAGTTTATAAAATCTGAGGAAAGAGACCAATGTCGACGAGACAGTAAAGCAACGACAGACGTAAAAGAAGAAGACTTAAAAAGGTAGGAAGGGCAGGAACCAGGACGGACCACCGAGCAAGGGCAGTCGTTGGCCACTGGGGCGCCACTCCATTCCCTCAAGCTGCCGACGACCCGAATGTACCTTACTTCAGAGAGAGAAGTAGAAAAGACCTTCACTGGGAAAACATAAAACCAGATGAGCGGTAACTCCAGAAGTAGCGTGTCAGCGAGTTTGAGATTTTGCTGTAAAGTGTCCAGTAGGATGTGGGTCACCACCAGATGGGCATCACACTGGCAGTGGAACGAATCCTCAAGTCTTATAATGTTGCCATGTGACAGCCAAGTGTGGCTAACGTGAAGCTGACAGGAAACTGTGGATTTCTTGCAAGAAGCTCGAAGCATAGACTGCTAGACTGCTAAATGGTTGTGGCCCCTTTCGGATAGAACAGGACACACCAATCCGTGTTCCAAGCCGCCATAAATTGACGGCATAGAGTCGACTGACGATCTGGTTCCGGTAGCCCTATCTCCAGTGTCGGAATCCTGGTAGCCAATTTGGCCAACCGGTCATCATGTTCATGCCCTGGCATCCCAACTTCAAATGGTTCAAATGGCTCTGAGCACTATGGGACTTAACATCTATGGTCATCAGTCCCCTAGAACTTAGAACTACTTAAACCTAACTAACCTAAGGACAGCACACAACACCCAGCCATCACGAGGCAGAGAAAATCCCTGACCCCGCCGGGAATCGAACCCGGGAACCCGGGCGTGGGAAGCGAGAACGCTACCGCACGACCACGAGATGCGGGCCATCCCAACTTAACTTGGGGTTTAGACAAAGACGACCAGTCATCTGTCTTGATGGAGGAGGAGGAGGAGATTAGTGTCTATCGTCCCGTCGACAGTGAGGTCATTAAATATGGAGCACATGCTAGTATAAGGGAGGATAGGGAAGGAAATCGGTCATGCCCTTTCAAAGGAACCATCCCAGAATTTGACTGAAGCGATTTAGGAAAATCACGGGAAATCTAAATCAGGATGGATTGACGGAGGTTTGAACTGTCGTCCTCCCGAATGAGAGTCCAGTGTGCAATCACTGCGCCACCTCGCTCGGCCATCTTGACAGAGGTCAGAAAGGATATCCTGGATAGTCGTAACCAATGGCTGTTGAGGGCAGCAGTGGTCGATACCTGAACACTGCTGAGGGCGACACTGCCAACTAATAACGTTTCACTGGTGCAAGAACGAACGTGAATGAGGACTCGAGCGATAGCCAGCAATTCTGCAGCGAATACACTGCATCCATTCGGCAGGGACCGTAGTTCGTTGCACCTTGCATGTGTCTAGGCAAAACCACTTCCTCCATCGACTGTAAAGCTGTCAGTGTATACCATTTTCGAACCCAGAAATGCTTCTGTAACGGTCAGGAACAGGTGGTGACCAACTATGGGGTCAACAGCATCTTCCAGTCCGAACGATAGGTCTAGAAAGATCTGAGAACGGGGTACACACCACTGGGGCGTAGGTCATTGCTCCCTGACAAGAGGAGATAGCGGGCAAAGGTGGAGTTTAGTGCAGATACACCGTATGCGAACTGTAATCATGATGCCAGCCAGGGACCGCTGTTGTGGAAGGTGAATTTTTCTACCAAGAAAATAGATATGGAAGTTTCGATGCTCAGCGGAGCAGCGAAGGTGTACTGCATAGCTGAGCAGGAGTTGTCGGTGTCTGATATGAAATGAAGGGATCCCAAACTCTGCGAGTGGACAGGCGATAGGGCTGGTCCAAAAGGCACACGTCACAAGTCGGGCCCCACAATGATATATTGACTCCAGAATTCACAACGCTGAAGGCGACGCTAAGCCATGTGCCAGATTCCCATACTCAAGATGGCACAAGATCACAGCTTTTTAAAGCTGTAAAAGTGCAGAGCGGTCTGCACCCCAGCTGGTATTACGGAAGCAGCGAAGAATGTTGAGGTTGACCAGCATGTTCGCTTCATTTGGCGCAAATGGGGAAGCCACGTCAACTGGGCGTCGAAGACCACTCTCAAAAAGCGATAAGAATCCATCACATTGAGCAACTGGACAGCGCGGTAGTAGGACGGCGACAGAAGGGCGTGACGCATGTCTTAAAAATGGGTGGCCGGAAGCCATGGATGGGAATCCAGAACTGTACCTTCTGCATGGCACCCAGCAGTTTGGTGTTCACCAACACCCACAGTGGAGAAGCAATAGTAAATACAAAAGTTCTCAGCATAACACCGAGCACGAAGGTATGCATTAGGTCCACAGTAATGTTCACATAATTGATAGCTGTCGTTGTGCCTTCGGTGAGTGCCACTACTCTTAGGAAACGTAGGTGAATGTCCCCCACAGTATAACTAGCACTACCGGCTTGTGTCCCTTGAACGGTGCAAATTTCAAGCAGATGTTCGCCTGGATGAAGGTGTATTGGGCCACGACCATCAGCCTGTGTAACAGGGAATATGACTCTTCTCACCAAGTGACACTTTTACATTGATTCGTGGTCCGGTCTCGGCGATCCCGTGCTCACTGCGCGATGACGATGTCGTTGCATGTACGTGGGAACACGTAGCGCTGACTGCTGCAGATCCCCATGTTCCACACTGTGCGGTGAATGGTGTGTTCTGAAACACTTGTGTCTGTTGCAGCATCGTACTCTGTCGTCATAGGTGTCACAGATCGCTGCCTACTCAGATCCATCTCTAATGACCTCGATATCGACGGGACGTTAACTCCTAATCTTCCTCCCTCCTTGCATCTGTCCTGCTTTAATGGCAAGCCACTATTTCCACGTTCCGTGATCAGGTGGGGTGACCAACGCCTTGTCGCCTACACGTAGTTTCATCGTCTTTCAAACACTTCCCTTAGATCCTCACGAAAGTAGCACGTGACCAACCGACCAGCTTCTCAATTTCCGAGATGCTCGTTCCCAGACGCCAGGGCGCAACACTTTGCCCTTTTTCAGTGGATTTCTTCATTTGCGATCAGCATCCACACTAGAATTATTCCTCAATCGCTTCTGCTTCGCTTGTGGACTATCCTTGCCGAGTCACGTGTCCGCTACGCCGCTGACAAGGATACCACATGGTATAATTATGTATGTTTAAGATACGTGAAGGTCAAAACTCAAATATTAGTCTCCAAAATATGTTCGATGTAACTCTCAAATTATCGAGAACATCAGCTTCAAAGTTGCCGAAGCTTCTTTAATTAACTACACCTAGAACAACTTTTCCATGGGGGTGTGGCTTTGTGGTAGAATGCTTGACTCCTATGTGAGAGTTTCGGCTTTGATTCCTGGCAGATGCAATTTTTTTTTTAAAAAAAGAAGGTCTATTTCGCGAAGATAAAGATGGAAAAATAATCGGTAGCTCACAAGATGGTAATCGCTGGATTGAGTCACAATTCCGTCATTACTTTTTCCGTTCAGTTACAATATCCACGTAATTTAAATGTGAAATCAATCGAATGTATGTTAAGTGATACATATATAGTTATAATTTTTTTGAAAACGGTATGTAAGATGAGGGGGAACGCCTTCAAGAGCACCTCTACACGGAAGGAATTAACAATAGTTGCCATCTGCGTACGTTTACAAACTTCACATTACGCACTTTAGTATTAGTTGCTGACACTGACGATGGCTGCCCTAGCAAATGACAATTAGATGGTTGTTCATCAGCGTATACTTGATGAATTTTATACTGACTACCAGTCTAGAGAGCTACCTATTTCTTTTCATGTTTAAGTATTTTATCCTGCACGAATATGCGCGTAGAACATCCACCTTTCTTTAAAAGTTTGTATTAGCTACGAATCATCCGCTCCCCCCCCCCCCCCCCGCCCCACCTCACCTTTTCCCGTCACCACATGCCAGCTTGGCGCTCAAGTCAAAGCCCCAATGCCCACAGAAAATTGTTCTAGCTAAAGTGAATTAAAGTCACTCGGAAAACTTCAAAGTCGATTCTGTCGAGAATTTTTGCGTTTTTCATTGAACTGCTAGGATAGATTCATACCTGAGTCTGAACTTTAACATAAATATAAAAAATTACATAAATCAGTTTGCTGTGTAAGCGGAATTCTCTCTCGCGGTGGGCAGTGGTCGTAACGTTCCTTCTCATCAGTGTATTTCGCAACGTATGTTGCTTTAGAAGAGCAGTTCAGAACAAGCAACATCGTAACTTCTAGTATAAAATAGTTGAGCAATACAAGATATTATCAATAAGGTATTATTCTAACATCTACTGAAGGGTGATAACATTGTTATCAAATGGCAGTAGTAGCGTAAAATGTTCTTCTGCGCGCATCTTAGAAACGCGTGAACAGTAAGTATTAATCCGGATGGACCGTATTTGCACGATTATCGTAATGTCGATATTCATAAAACCATGAAACGAGAACAATTTTGGAAATAGTGAGTGAGTATAGGCGACACTGGAAGCAGGCTAGTGCAGATAAAGAAATCCAGTACAAAAATAAATAAATTAATCAATTAATTAACTAAAATATTTATCTTGTAGAGTGACAAAGTGTTAAAGAAGAAGTTTCTGAAGTTGTTTGTGTGAATGGTAACGCAGTAAGGGCATATGCGGAAGACAGTGCTAAAGACAAGAGAAGCTGGGCGCATCTGAAATCCATTTGTTGTAGAACATTGTCAAAAATTAAATGAGATAACAAGTGAAATGAAACGGGGTTTGATACAGTAAGATAAGACGGATAAATAGAAATACAAGGACTAAAAGCAGGTTATGTAACATGTGAGGCTATAAGTTCCTGATGAAAAGGAAGATTAGAAAATTTAGCAAAACTTTTGAGGAAGGTGGGGTAGTAGGTATGATGAAGATAAAGTGCTGACATATAAAAGCAGATTAGAAATGTATTGTGTCTCATCAGTATTGCTGCTTCGTCCAGCATCGGAAGCTAGTAATGAACGAATTATGTTTTATCTTCTCTTCTTTCAGCATCGCTGGCATCTTTCCGTCATGCATGAATTTAAATGCGATACATTTCTTCCTAACTAAGTCAACGTGATTCTTGGCGAGCTGACTCACTACAATATCTGAGCCGAGAGTCTCTCGCAGTCGCTTCCACTGTGGGCTCTGCATGGAAAGAATGGTGTTCTGGCATTTGGCTTTTGGTGCCCCGTTAAGTTCGCATCTCGTGACTTGCAGACCTGCAGAAGACTCTGGAGCTGCAAAAATAGCGGCCAGAGCTTACGAACTTTGCTTATTTTTTTTTTTTTTCTATACGCCAATCTTTAAGGAATGAGGGATACGAGATCCTAATAACCATGAAACGAGGACTTTTTTTTGGTATTACATCCGTTCGTTGCCCTGTACGTGTCGATGCACCTTGCCCTGGAAGGTGATCAAGGATGCATCATGTAATGGAAAGACAGGCGTACCCCAGTTGTGGGGTGGGGTCGAGAAAGATGAAGTGAAGATACCCTGGAAACGTTCGTCGGTAACGAGGCGACCGGTTGAGCGTACTGTGCGCGATCGCAATCTGAACCGTATGTGGACCATTGTGAAAGAGATGTTATAAAGCCTGTCTTCGAAACCAGATGAGTGCGTGGTATTTTCGCAAGATGGCAGTGTGAACTTTGGGACAACAATAAGATAGTCCGGGGTAACCATCGTTCACGGGGCGTGGAGGTAACAGCCCACGTTGCGTCGGATAAGGAGCTAACCGTCCCGTTTCAGGAGGCACGTAAGACGATGCTCGTCGGTGTCATTGTGTTGGCAGTCAGAGCTAAGTGACGAAGTGGCCAGTCCTATTTGATGAAGTCGGCGATTGGTATGGGATTTACCGTTGACATCGACATACTAGAGTGCAGACATGTTCGATACTAGGAAGTGCGCGAGTTACCTTCTGCGCGCTGTATCTCCATGGGGTTGTGAGGGGTGGACAGTGTAAATATAGGATAAAAACCTCTCACACGGGGAGGATGGGTGACAGGGAGACTGTCCCGAATGTAGCTGAATTAGACGAAGTAAGTTACGACATGGTGCAATAAAGGTGAGAGGTGAACCATGTCGATCGGTGGTTGGAGAGAAGCTGATCGGAGGATATCGAAGAGACTGCATGTTAAATACGGGGATGACCCGAGCCAGTGCTGCAGCCTGGTCTGCACAAAGTGTGCTGTGGATCAAGCTCGCTCGGTGCCTTTTAGAGTGGACTTTGTTGGAGCGTTGTAGGACCATGAAAAGGGCCTCTGCTTACACCAAGTATGCGCAGGCTGATTGAAGTAGGCAATCAAGGAGTAAAGGCATCGGGAGGATCTGGGCAAGATATACCATTTTAGGGCCCACACGTGTGTTGACATAGGACACACGTTGTAGCTGGTTCAAGCTATGGTGCACGTGACAGCGAATATGGTGCCACATGGACTGTAAAAGTCAGCGGTAAGCCAATACTGGGGTTCAGAGTGTGGAGGCCGTAAAGTAGATACCTAAGCAACGAAGGGTGGCACCGAAGGGGAGCAGATCCGGTGCTATGGCCTGGAGTCCACGCCCGATATGCATCATCGACATGCCCTTACAGTTGGATCCAATGGCTGGTGTCACTTAGTTCCGCTGAGGAGCGGGCGAAAATTAGATCATCCGCGTAGGCCCTGCATCGATAGGTATGTATGCAGGCTATAGGCGAGTTGTAAGACCGGTGACGAGGGGCTCCAGTGCAATGGTACGCTGTAGCTTAGACATGGGTCACCCTTGACGCACAGAGCGGCTCGGTCCAAGTCTCCCGTTGGCCTGATCCGTGGAGACAGCAGGAAGCAGTAACCGGCGAATGGTGTCCACAAAAAGAGAGGCGCGAACCTTATACGCACCGCGAGAAGAAATGTGTGTCGATGGCGATCAAGGCCACTGGTAAAATCAATGGAGACTAGCACCGGAGCCGACAGACTGCGGTTATAGCCGTCATATCACGGCATTTCCCCCAGAAGCGTTAAAGGGTAGCCCCGGACCCACGTACGATCAGTTCTGGTGAAAGGACCGAACGTAAGACTGTGCGTAGGCGCGCTGCTAAGAGGCGCGCCGTAAATTTTATAACCCACGTTCGTTAACGAAAGGGGGCGGGATACGGAGACAGAGTGTTCGTATTGTTAAAACATGGTAGCTGCAGTAAAAACAGTTTTAATGAACGTGGCAACCTTCGTCGCAGTCGGCGGCCGCCCCTCGGCTGGGGAGCGCGCCCGCTGTCAGAGCCCAGACACGGCCGGCGTGGCGTGACCGGCAATCTGCGGCCATTACGCGCGCACAGCGCCGAACGCGCCGAAATCAATTGGCAGTCCTCCGTGCCGAGTCATCCGTCCCGTCGCCGGCATTCTGCCGAACGCCCATTTAAAAGCTATTCGCTCCGCGCTCAGTATTTATTGTCCGAACCGTCGTCGCCGCGGCTGTAATTTCCGAGTGGTGGAATTGAGAATTTATGACCCGACGTAAGACAGCACGCTACACTACGTCAGCGACTGACATTCTACATTTAACTCTGTATAAAGGCACGTGAAGCTGTGGCCTTTACGAAAGCCATAAAACATGTCAGCCTTACAAATTAACGCATTTCCAATAATAATGTTTCCCTTGGAAATACTGAAAGTTATTTATTACGTCTGGCCTTTAAAACCATTCACTTGTTTCCTTACATAAAAATACCGGTGACTGTTAGTGTATACCTTATAAGAAACGAACATTATGTTTCTCAAGTGGTTCTTCGACGATTTCTTAGAAACTCGGTCGAATAACGACGTTCTGGTGCTCACTCAGACTCTACAGCCATCGATAAACCGCGAAAAGGGTAGAATACTTGTTAACGGAAATACCTCAAAGTTACTGTCTAATTCGATGTACGGATGTCCGAAAAGTCTTTCCCTGATTACATAAATTGATAACTCAGGCTAGAAGTAAGATACAAATATGAAACTGGTGTCTAATTGTTTACAAACTATCAAAGCTTTTTTTTTTTTTTTTTTTTTTTTTCACGCGTCAGTAAACTCCCACATGAGCACCCTTGGTAGCACGTCCAAAGGTGAATGTTTGGTGCACGCTATTGCACGATCGAATTATCCGGCCATTCTTCTTCGCTGAGGCTACCATCACCTCTGCAGTGTATCTGGACATGTTGCAACTGTATCCTGTTGCTCAGCTGCTTCAGTATCACCCGATGTCTTGTTTCAGCAAGACGGTGCACCGCCTCATTGGGTTTGGGACGTCCATGCCTATCTCGATATGACCTTTCCCGGGCGATGGTTTGGTCGTGATGGGCCCACGGTTTGGCCTCCACGCTCTCCTGGCATAACCCCATTAGACTTCTTTTTATGGGGTTATGTCAAGGACGAGGTCTACCGAACACGTGTACCAAATCTTGAAACCCTGCGGCAACGGATAACCACAGTCGCTGAATCGATCCCTCCAGTGACGGTGGCTAATGTGTGGACTGAAATTGAATATCGCCTAGATGTGCTACGTGCTACCAAGGATGCTCATGTGGATGTTTACTGATGTGTGAAAAAAACTTTGATAGTCTGTAAACAATTAGACACCACTTTCATATTTGTATTTTACTTCTAGCCTGAGTTATCAATTTATGTAATCAGGGAAAGACTTTTCGGACACCCTGTATTACCTTCTTCTTCCAATTCTGTTAAGGTGAACGCTACCACTGAGCTACCTGGTGCAGAAATAAAATTAAAACAACTCAAAATATATTCGAACTGTACCATGAATGTATATTTTAAGTACTTACTACGTAATAGCCCGTGAGAAATACGCGTTAATTCGACTATGTTACAGCAGTGAAGGATACTTACGTTAGTGCTGTAGCACTCTTAGACGTCATCAAGGTATCGGGACAAACAGATGAGTCAGGCAAGGAGTTTTTATATTACCAACATTATGTGTTAATGGAAAAGACCTCAAGCATTTCGTTTTGCCGATGTCATTGTGCTGATAGCCACTAGAACAGATACACTTCAATGACGAATGGTAGAAATCAATAAAGCAGGTTCGAACGTAAGCCGATTATCAGTTATAATAAGATTAAAATGAAATATAATGTTAGAATGGAATTTTCACTCTACAACGGAGTGTGCGCTGATATGAAACTTCCCGGCAGATTAAAACTGTGTGCCGGACCGAGACTCGAACTCGGGACCTTTGCCTTTCGCGGGCAAGTGCTCTACCAACTGAGCTACCCAAGCACGACTCACGCCCCGCCCTCACAGCTTTAATTCCACCAGTACCTCGTCTCCTACCTTCCAAACTTCACAGAAGCTCTCCTGCGAACCTTGCAGAACTAGCACTCCTGGAAGAAAGGATATTGAGGAGACATGGCTTAGCCACAGTTTTAATCTGCCAGGAATTTTCAAGTATAATGCTCTTGGTAAAGTAAACAGATTTTCTGCCAAATAAACGAAGTGTATTTGGGAAAATGAAATTAACAGTGATAGTATAAAATCAGTATTCAGAGAGGAGGACTTTTAAAGTCATCGAACAATACATGATAACAATTATTCTAGTAGACAGGAAGACAAATAAATCATCGAGAAACAAGTACAGTTGAAGACGTAATGAAATCCGTATGTTGATGGGCAGCATATGCAACCGAAAGAATGAATGGTGGATGGAACAAGAGACGACGTTCGTGAATTCCACGACGAGAGAAGAGCTCGAGAAGGCGATTTTACAGAGAGAAAAAAGAAGAATAGGTGCAAAGTGTATGAGTCGAGCTGAAGCCCATCATGCAGGCACACGTCTCAAGGATGCCATATATTGATGGATGCCAAATGACTAATGATAAGGATACAACGTTCTATTGGTCTCTTCCTCTAACTCTTTCCGTTAATATATTAATGTTATTCCTCCGTTTGCAATTTAGAAAATGTTTATGTTCATTTACACTCTTTGTCTTATAGCGATTGCAAAACATACCACAACCAGCCAAAATTATGATGTACATAAACAACTGAATAATTCTCAAGCTATCGGACATAAAATAAACTCAATTTACTATGGTAGTCGGATCGTTACGTAGCTGAACAAAAAAGATAGGACCGAGCGAGGTGGTGCAGTGGTTCGACACTGGACTCGCATTCGGGAGGACGACGGTTCAATCCCGCGTCCGGTCATCCTGATTTAGGTTTTCCGTGATTTCCCTAAATCACTCCAGGCAAATGCCGGGATGGTTCCTCTGAAAGGGCACGGCCGACTTCCTTCCCCATCCTTCCCTAATCCGATGAGACCGATGACCACGCTGTCTGGTCTCCTTCCCCTAAACCAACCAACCAACCAACCAACCAAAAAAGATAGAAACAAAAAGAAATCACGAATGTTAACTCACCTGTACCACCTTAAACTGACAGTGATTAGGTTTCAACAACGAGAAGATAATTATCTCCCCAAATGAACTATTTCTTTAAGTATCACATTTCTTAATCCACAATTTTCCTTGCCGGTCACGGACAAAGCACATCAATTATTCGTAACCATGTTTCTGATATGAATATATAGTAGTTTTTTAAACCATTCTGTTGGTAACGTTTCATGTACTCTGTTCTGCAGTTACGTGTACGTTAGTTAAATCCAAACTGAACATGGTGATTGATTTTTTAAATCGAAGGCCATTTGGTGACACTGGCGACAGGTGCATAACACCGTAGAATAAAGTGCGTACTTTGCAGGATTCAAAGCCCTATATAGCCATCCGGATGACATCTTCAGGTGTGGGACATTAAACATTATTCTACGCTGTAACTGATTAACTGAAGATCAGGTTTATGATAACTCCGCAAGCTTGCACGAGAGACTTCGAAAAGTAACAGTTTTGACTCTGTGATGGGAGAATGCTGTTTTTACAGGATAGAGAACTGAGAACGTTAAAAGAAAACACTATTCTGTGAAGACACAAAATTTAGTTGTGAGATAAAATAAAAAGATAAGCTATAGTTTAACATTCCTTCAGTGCCAAAATCTGTAGAAAGGGACGGGAAAATAGTTGAGGAGGGATCCTCTAGATTTATCCATTATCACTTCCTACGTTAGTTAATACTTTTTTGTAACGTATAGGTCGACTAATGTAACACACAATGACGACAGAATATGACCGCGAATATCAGCTTTATTAGCAGACTTTTACTGTTACAGGGTGAATGATTCTTTATGTGCTCGTACCGATCGAGGTGGTGCAGTGGTTAGTTAGCACACTGGATTCGTATTCGGGAGGATGACGTTTCAAACCCGCCTACGGCCATACTGATTTAAGGTTTCCGTGATTTCCCTAAGTCGCTTCAGGCTACTTCCGAGATGGTTCCTTTGAAAGGGCACGGCCGATTTCCTTCCCCATTCTTTCCTAATCGAAGCTTGTGATCGTCTCTAATGATCTCGTTGTCGACGGGACGTCAAACACTAACCTCCTCCTCCTCTTTGCGTATGCGTGATTGGGTCATTTCTTCTAGCACTGGTAGCGTGCACGATTGTAAGCAGTTTTTTTTCTCCCTTGTTTTTATTGTGTCTAAGCGCTGTGTATGTGTGTGCGTGTGTGTGGGTGTGTGCGTGTGTGTTTTGCTTGAGACAGAAAGAGACAGAGGGCGAGAGCGAGAGAGAGAGATAGTAGACAGGTAAGTGAGAAATGACGTTGTGACGTCATTTCCCACGATCTATGTGCGGCGTGCGCTCGTGCTTGTGAGTCGTGACCGCAAGCCAGAGTATGCACACTTGAATAATGTGCAGGTGAGAGCCACCGAGGCGCTACCTGCCATGGCACGCACACCTCAATAGCTGAACGTGAGAAAGCTCCAGGGAGTCGCTGCTTCATTAGAATATGAAATAAACGGAAAGGCGCTCAGCTGAAAATTTCTGAAGTGTTACGCTTCTCCATATCAATGCTTCGGTTACAAAAGAGCTTCTCAACCCTTCGCTACAAGTAATAAGTAAACGAATATGCACCACTGTTTACGACGTGACAATGTACTTGCGACTGAACCGTATGACTGAGTGTAACACTGGAAAGATATGGCTTTATTCGAAAGAAACTGGGTTATCTCGGCATAAAACACCATTGGAGTATACATAAAGACCATATTTCAGCCAAATTTCAAAGTACACGCTCAGAACGACATATTTATACTATAAATCACAGAAAAAAGAGGCCTATTAAGTTGGAACTGGGTATGAAATAAATGGTGACGATGAAAACATGTAAATGAATCGACATTTATGTGTACAGTATCATTAATTCCTATTGGCGTGTTAACAGAAAAACTTGTTTATTGACTGGGACGTGATGACTGAAGCAATAATAAAACACAGTCTTTGGCTGACAACGGCCGCTACGTTGTTCTTAAAAAAGAAAACAATGTCTTAGAGTTTCAAATGGTTCAAATGGCTCTGAGTACTATGGGACTTAACATCTGTGGTCATCAGTCCCCTAGAACTTACAACTACTGAAACCTAACTAACCTAAGGACATCACACACATCCATGCCCGAGGCAGGATTCGAACCTGCGACCGTAGCAGTCGCGCAGTTCCGGACTGAGCGCCTTAACCGCGAGACCACCGCGGCCGTCTCTTAGAGTTTCGTCGTCCTTTAGTTATTAGAAGAAATCTTTCCACTGTTTATGCATAGAAACAAAGTTTATGGCGAAATGTGTGAAGAGGACCAGTTTTCAATAAGAGAGTAATCGAGCTCGACCCCTTGATGATTCCCATACTGCTTCAAACTGCAGCGATGTCGATTGTTAATCTTCATTCTATGTTACAAATAGTCCAACACATTTTTAAGGGGATAAAAAGGAAACATCAACAAGTCTACCTCATATTTTCAGGAGGAAAAAGTACACATACAAGATATTAGCCCCAGCAATCGGTCCCACGCGAAAATTTGGGCCATAGTTCTGATACTACGCAATTATCACATTCCGAATGCAGAGGTTTTAAATTGCTCGTGCACCGATTGTTTATCACGTTCTCTGCAACCGTTGCAACCGCTTAATGTCCGAGCGCGAAATACCGTTCAGTGGAGTGAATAAGAGCTTTGTGAAATACTGCTTTGACACTGATAACATGGTTTGTCCATATCTTGCAAGTATGCTCTTTCCTCCTTAAAATACGATATTGAGATGGTGATGTTTCCTTGTAAGATGAGGTGCTTTAGCTGTCCACTGGAGATGCGACAGGCAGCTGAGAGTTCGTCAAACCGAGAACGCATGCGTGAAACTCGCTGTTACCACCATCGAAGATGATATTGTCCTTAGTGGATTCACCATCAAGAAATGCAAGAAGGAGCAACTGCTGGTGAACGAAAATGTTGAAATGAACGTCTTCGTTGATTTTCATGGTAACCTGAACCAATTGTTTTAAGAAAGTGTGAAAAACCCACTCAAAATATCACAGAACTACGTCGAGCTTGTGGAATGTCTCGTTGGTCCTTTGATGCACTCGACACCCTGCCTCATTTGAAAATAATAAAAATCGCTACTCTTTAGACCACACCACACTCTTCCAGTCAGCCATTGTTGAGTTTGTATTGTTAAGCCTATTGACGAAGTGCAGCCTTATACGAGGGCAGTTCAATAAGTAATGCAACACATTTTTTTTCTGAAACAGGGGTTGTTTTATTCAGCATTGAAATACACCAGGTTATTCCCCAATCTTTTAGCTACACAACACTATTTTTCAACGTAATCTCCATTTAGTGTTACGGCCTTACGCCACCTTGAAATGAGGGCCTGTATGCCTGCACGGTACCATTCCACTGGTCGATGTCGGAGCCAACGTCGTACTGCATCAATAACTTCTTCATCATCCGCGTAGTGCCTCCCACGGATTGCGTCCTTCATTGGGCCAAACATATGGAAATCCGACGGTGCGAGATCGGGGCTGTAGGGTGCATGAGGAAGAACAGTCCACTGATTTTTTGTGAGCTCCTCTCGGGTGCGAAGACTTGTGTGAGGTCTTGCGTTGTCATGAAGAAGGAGAAGTTCGTTCTGATTTTTGTGCCTACGAACACGCTGAAGTCGTTTCTTCCATTTCTGAAGAGTAGCACAATACACTTCAGAGTTGATCGTTTGACCATGGGGAAGGACATCGAACAGAATAACCCCTTCACCGTCCCAGAAGACTGTAACCATGACTTTACCGGTTGAGGATATGGCTTTAAAATTTTTCTTGGTAGGGGAGTGGGTGTGGCGCCACTCCATTGATTGCCGTTTTGTTTCAGGTTCGAAGTGATGAACCCATGTTTCATCGCCTGTAACAATCTTTGACAAGAAATTGTCACCCTCAGCCACATGACGAGCAAGCAATTCCGCAGAGATGGTTCTCCTTTGCTCTTTATGGTGTTCGGTTAGACAACGAGGGACCCAGCGGGAACAAACCTTTGAATATCCCAACTGGTGAACAATTGTGACAGCACTACCAACAGAGATGTCAAGTTGAGCACTGAGTTGTTTGATGGTGATCCGTCGATCATCTCGAACGAGTGTGTTCGCACGCTCCGCCATTGCAGGAGTCACAGCTGTGCACGGCCGGCCCGCACGCGGGAGATCAGACAGTCTTGCTTGACCTTGCGGCGATGATGACACACGCTTTGCCCAACGACTCACCGTGCTTTTGTCCACTGCCAGATCACCGTAGACATTCTGCAAGCGCCTATGAATATCTGAGATGCCCTGGTTTTCCGCCAAAAGAAACTCGATCACTGCCCGTTGTTTGCAACGCACATCCGTTACAGACGCCATTTTAACAGCTCCGTACAGCGCTGCCACCTGTAGGAAGTCAATGAAACTATACGAGACGAAGCGGGAATGTTTGAAAATATTCCACAAAAAATTTCCGGTTTTTTCAACCAAAATTGGCCGAGAAAAAAAATGTGTTGCATTACTTATTGAACTGCCCTCGTATGTCACTTTGTCCAGGGCCATCTCACGAAGTATCCAACTTTGAATGGCCATTGCAGTGTCCGCTCGGAAAATAGTTGAGATCGATCTGCATTCACTGACTGCAACAATTCCTGTTGGATTTGAAACTGATTGTATTTGACACTCATTTCCAGTACCTGTTGGATAGTATCCTTTTATGCCGTCGGTCTTAAGCCGTATTTCAAGGCTATGAATGGTCTCCGTTCCTTGTAGATACGTTGGACTGTACCCCACCGATTCCACAGACCTGATCTGCAAATATGCATCACATCGCTGCCATAACTTAAGTCAGTGGTGGAGGGTCATTTGACTGCCTGCTACCAGTTATATAACAGCTAGAGAACCCCAAAGGCACCAGTATACTCTTTTGAAGTGCGTCTATTATTCGATCCTGTGACACCAATACGGCTGCCATGCCATCTTATCGGCTAAAGAGAGAGGAATAAAGTGTTCGGTCATGTACGGTTGGGGACAAAATCGGAGATATACCTCGTCTTTTCGTTAAGCTGAATGTGTTCGAACTGTACTTTACAGGAAATAAAATGTGATTTTCCAACTGGAGTGAAGTTAACAGTTATCACAAAACCGGACAAGTGTAGTAGGACTCGCGCCCTTGGGTTTCCGTACGAACTTCATAATGCACATAGGTAAGATGATAATAATAATTTCGTGTGGCTCAATGATTTGTTGCAAATGTTTCTACTGGATGCCACTTCCGCGACTTGCAGATCCATGAACTCATAACCTACTCCGGTCATCCAATCGGGGAAAGGGGCCCTGCTGTTTAACTTGGAATCCGAACCAAGTGTTGTTTCTGAAAGGTGAAGGCTAAGTTAAAACGAAGACTGAAAAATCCGATCTCACGACCGCTCGATTTCCAGGCACACATTTTACCTCCCCCTCCCCCCCTCTCTCTCTCTGTCTCTCTCTCTCTCTCTCTCTCTCTCTCTCTCTCTCACACACACACACACACACACACACACACAAACAATCTCTCATTCTTTCCCTTCCTCCTTACATCCGCCCACCTTTAGTTGCTTTCTCGGTCTGGCTTCTGTGCCTTTTATCCTGTTTGTTAAAACAATAATTTTCCTGGAAATATCAGTTGACGACGATGCCCGTCATAGATAGTACATCTGTAGGATTTGATGAATGTGTTTGCGAATATCAAAATGTGTGACATACATGGAAATATATTTTGATTGCAATGACTTAGAAGATTAAAATATTTACTCCGCATAGGGACCGTAGACCTTAGCATTTGACATAAATTTCTTTTTACCTGTACCCGCCCCTGAGAAAGTGATCCTATTTGGGTTCCGTTTTTACCGATTGAAGTCCGAAACCTCTCTCCTTCTATGAGTAAACGAGGAAGAAAAAGTCATCCAGATGCATCACAGTCAGTAATGACAATAGTCTTCACCATGCCCACTGTCTTGTATGACGTGATGTGGTGCTCGTAAACAGTATTAGTAACTGATCAGAACTGAAATTTTTCCAACGGTGTCTCAGCTCTTCAGCTGACACATGCTTTCCTATATCCTTGTCCTCATAGTATCAGTGAATGGAAGTAGGATAAAAGCAGGCAATCTCGACAGCCATCCCTTTCGACACTCCTCTCCAGCTTCTTCTCGCCCCTTCCCCTCACCACTAGCCCACACCACTTGCTTTCCTTTTGCACAGCCACATACCTTTTCCGAAAATATTTCAATCAGAGAACTTCCAAACCAAATTAATACACGTATTTACCTCTCCCAATAATAGCTCAGTATTTTGCGTTTTTCTAAGCCAGCTTGTTACACATATTTCGTCCTCCCAATGAATTTCTTACGGCGAAGAAGACACCTTCTTATGACAAGAACGGGCAAGGGGTCATGACATCTTCCTCATCCATTGATGATGATGATAAGTGTGCAATCGTCCACGTGTGAGACCATACAACTTTGCGTGTCTCTAAATATGATATGATCGCGGTGCATCCTGCTTGCAATCCCAACTCGCCTCCAATCATAACCAACAAATAACTGCTGTGCGGCGGCTCAACTCTAGAAAGACACGTCTGCGGTTGACTCGAAGGAGCGACTGTTGCAACGGCCCTTCTCTACTTCGTTATTATCTGCCCCAATGGCCTACTGTCCCTCTTTCAAATCTCCCTTACGGCATCACTGTAAAGAAGACGCAAGCCTCTGTCACCGCCGCTATAGCCGACCTTACGATACTGTATGCAATTACTACATCCTGCCTGTCACATCCTTAATCAACGGTGAGATGTGGCTAGCCGTACAGGTTAGCCACCTCTCACGCCTTGCAGATTGGGACAGGCGCATGCTTCATTTGCCTGAGTTCCATGCAGATTCAGAGAGGCATGACAGGTGGAGATCATAAGAACAATACTACTACTGAGATATATAGCTCATAATATATTATGGAAGTGTTTCGTTACATATGCATGGGCATAATAGCTAATCGTGATAAACAGCAGCGAATACAGTTCGCAACATTTGTGCTGCTTCAAGTAGGACCTTCCTGAAGTGAATCAGTCGCCATATTCAGTGGGCAAGGTTGAAAAGTTGGTGAAAAAAGAAAGGTATGAAGTTTAGGATACAGCATCCCATGTACAACGAGGTCATTAGAGATGAAGCAGGAGGCTGGGAAGGGAAACTGGCCATGTCTTTTCAAAGGTACCATCCCGGCATTTGCCTAAAGCAGCTTACAGAAATCTTGATAAATGTAAATCAGGATGCCAAGAAAGTGGGTTGCATCACTGCACTCCTGAATACACTGAAAAGTTACTACAACTGTGAGCTCACGAAACTGAGGGTTGTCGGGCTGTTTCAGATAATGCGGGAGATTTTACTGCTCGTGATTAACTCGTCTGTTACGTTCGTCTCTTGTGTTCAGTATACTAACGAAAAAACCCTATAAAGCGTGAATTACAATTCATCGTAATGTCCTCATGACGATAGTCTTTTATAACATAACAAATATTCCTAACATAATCGAGCCCAAGTCGCACTTTTGGCCTCAGAACAGTCTATATCTACATTCTGTCCACAATCACATTGAGTAGCAATTCAGTACAATCATAAAAGTTAGGAAACGTAGCAGAGGGAGTAGGTGCACAACGAAACCTGACTAAGAAATTATTCAGTGTAACAATTTAGTCAAAAAAATTGTTTGAACCGAAAAACCTTAAAATTATTTCAATATAAGCAGAAAGATGCAGGTACTAACAAGTATCCACATCTGCAAGCTTTACAATCTTATCTACAGTGTACTGAATCAAGGCAACGAGAAGACTTATGAGAAAGTATTCTTCTTGAGATTTATTACTGACTATCGATCAGGCTGTTTGTAACTCTATCAGAGAAGAGGTAAAATTCGCGTTCCAGGGTGTTTAGAAACGCCAGTGAATACGGGCATCAATCTGAAGTGCAGCAGCATTACCAGTGCTCTAACTAGCGACTGTCCCAGTGATGGCTCCGATTCTTAGTTTGCAACGTAAAAGTCGAGATGTAGTTTCTGCTTGGAAGAAGATTTCTGGACGCACATACATAAATTTACTAGCTTGATGTCACTACTTACGTGATAATCGTTCAGAATATTTAATAGAAATGACAAGAAAATGTCAAGTGATGATTCTCAGCCACTTCAGAAACTATGTTGACTGTAATAGGGTTGCCAAACATGTTCTGGGATGTTGCTGCATCTCACGCTAGTGGCAGGAAGAATTCGTTTTCTTAGCTCAGCTGTTTCTTGAGCGTCTCACACTTGAGTTACAAAGACGTAAAGTATCTGGCCATCAAGTTGGCAAAGAACTAGACCAATGAGTTTTATTCGCTTTTCTATTACTAGAAGTTCGAGCTAAAGTGAAGGTATAAATAATATTTAGATTCAGTGACTGCAACCATAAAACCATAAATTAAGAGCAGGGAGAATTATTTGGTCGGTCCTCCTCTTCATTATTTGTCATAATTATTTTTAATGTTCTTTCTTAACCGCACAGCAAACCGAAAAGCTCATTCACGAGATGGAATTCGCTTTTTTTTCAATATCGCTAGTGGTTATATTGTAAACTGAAGAGTTACAATAAATAATTTCGGTGCCAGATGCAATATTATGACCTCTGTGGAAAAACGGTAGATATGTTAAGGTTGATCTTGTTTTGTTGAATTCTGGTTTCTTTACATCATTAGCTGAGAATAGATTTTGGGCAGATGGGAATATATTCATTCATTATTAATAATAACCATTCAGTTGAAGAAATCGGGTACAAAATTATTATTGTCGTGTGATAGCTATCACTATAGAGAAGTAGTTTAGCGGTTCTTCGAGGTTGTAAAAGCAGGCAAGTGTAAACAGATTAACTCCTGGTTAGCTTCGACTGTGTCAAAATGGCTGCTTGCGCGATACGTAAAAATTAAGCGAGCATAATTCTCACTCTTTTCAAGAAGTTGAAGTCCTTAATTTTCCGATTTCGCGGTCAAAACTGAAAATAAACTATAGTTTTGCCCAGATCAGCTCATTAAGAGAAGCCCTAAACCTCCTGCATGTCGATCTAAAGCGAGCCATTTTGCTTCTAGGTCGTAAAACTAACCGTAATCATGAAATATGGCGCTAGAAATAACCTTTTCGTACCTCTCTCTCTAATGTAAATCCCTTTTGTTCTATGCGACTAAAGGTTGCTTCGAGAATTATCTTCAAATTTCGGGCGTACCTGTTTTTCAAAATAATTATTTTTCTCTCACTAAGTAACCAACAATATTTCTATCGCCGTCAATATGCGCAAGTCACACAGAAGGAGACTTTAATAAACACTATGAGTAGATAACAATTTTTGTTATTCTGAGCATGAAAACCTTAAAGGAAATTTTTTAAAGAACGTGTACATTGCACTGTCACGAAAGGTATGAATAACAGAAAGTATAAAATCAAGAATGTGAAACCGGATCAAGTTCTCGAGAGGAAATGAATTCTGCGAGTTTGTGAAGTGCGTGTTCTGGAATCATCTAGCCTTTGTTAGCGTGAAAGAGAGAATAGTATTATCAGAACACGTACAAACGAACAGAAAACATTGACAATATTTTGCAGAATATTTCATTAAGGAAGATTACCATTCAGTCAACAATAATCATCTGATCATCTGGTTATCGCAGCATAAACGCCGCTATTGCTTTGTCAATAAAAGCGAAATGCATCCTGTGAATAGGCTTCAAACTGCATTACATTTGAGACTGGGAGAACCCAAAGTAATAATAAGTGGTACAACAAGCTGAGCGTGGGGTGGAGTTGCTACTCAGCACCTCGCAGTTGACGAGTTTGTCCGTAATTTGACTCATGATGGTTTCACACTAGCGAAGCCGGCACGCAAAGTAGTTGGCGGATACCTAGCGCCTGACAAAGCCAGTGGCTGGAAAGTCTCAATTATCGCGGCCGCTCCAAAGACGGTAGGGCTGTGTGGCCTCTGGCGCTTCGTAACACAGAATGTTAAGCTTTCGTCTGCCCTGTCAATGAATAAGTAGTGTTAGTACAAGTCCAGGTGGTTAACGGATTTCGTTTTTCTTAAACGTTTGACAGTGAGGACAGCAGGAAAAATTTATCTACGTCTTTTTGACACTATGAGAACTACATTAAGACATAACAAAATTCGCAAATCAACATAAAATCGTGTTGACACCGATAAAGAAATATGCTTACATGTTTTGTCTCATTGTTCTCTCAAGCTATCATTACCGGGTGCTTCGCGACTTTGATTTTCTAGATCTGGTGTGATCGAGGTGACAGAAACTTGAAGTACTAACTGCTACTGATAGTTTACTGCGTCATCCAATTCACAGAATTCCATGTAATGTAAGCACCAATTCATTGTAATGTATGAGAAAAGTCTCTGTCTTATAGATCCGAGCTGCGGTTTTTCAATTGTCATTACTGTCCCCATTCAGTGGAAGTACGATGACAGGGTTGTACAAAAATGCGTGTCAGTCCTGAAGAGCTTTAAAAGCTGTGAGAAAAGTTAAACAGTAACTCTGTTTGTGAGCTTCAGGTTGCGTCATGCAAAAATGGCGCATCACATGACTTGGGTGCTCTTAGGTGCCTTCTTTCCTTCCTCATTGTTGGTACTACAGATTTTCTATAAAATCGAGTTTTGTTTGCTCCTAACTACGGTCCAGTTAGTACCTGACTTTCGGTTTCCTGTTAGGTACGGTAGTGATAAACGTTAGTTGACAATATGTTGGCAGGTCTGTGCCTCCTTGTCTGATGAAAATGGAAATGCCGTGTGGCTAGGGCCTCCCGTCGGGTAGACCGTCCGCCTGGAGCACGTCTTTCGAGTGGCGTGTCGATGGGGATGAAATGATGATGATTAGGACAACACAATATCCAGTCCCTGAGCGGAGAAAATCTCCGACTCAGCCGGGAATCGAAGCCGGTCAGTTAGGTATGACATTTCCGTCGCACAGACCACTCAGCTACCAGGGGCGGACTCCTTGCCTGTTTATGCTGTGTAACATAAAGTTTGGTAGTTCGGCGCAACGAAAGGGCGAGAGGCCTCGCGAATTCTGTCGCCGCCTGTACATCTGTACACCTACAGCAAGTCGCGGTCGACTTATCCCTTTGCAAAAGACATACAGCGTCATCGCTCCCTGCTCATCTCATAGCGGATTGAGGAACTTCCCACGAATGTAAGTGTCCTTGTGTGGTTTCCAAATCACCTGACTTCATTATTACGCACTTCGATCGAGACGTGTAAGTCTTCTAGCCAGCTATGAGAAATTTATAAATGTTATGGGCGGCTGTTGAGCGGTCATGGATGTGGGTGGCACGCCATGCTTTCTGTGGTTCGTAGCCTCCATGCAGTCTTACACGTCGCCTGTGTATTCAGGGTGGATCGAGGTACGACACAATTCATGACGGGTGTCTCTAATTCAATTACTCATCAGTGAAGATCTATACATTCAGTCTTGAATTCCAGCAGAGAGCCTGCTGGTAAGGACCCACGTGATTCAAACTGTGTCAAATTGGAACGCAAACTCACATCTCTTGTTTCCCCGCGCCAGCGTCCCATCAATGAATCCGTTTTAAAAATTCGCCTTTTTTTGAGTTTCTTCGATGTGACTACGGTGCTACCACTAACAGTTCATTAGTGAAAACATTCCTCCTAAAGAATTGGGCGCAGGTGCCGCACCAGATATTATGATTTAGATATTTTAAGCACGGCAAGAACAATCCTTCAGCAATAATGGCCAAATAGCTGTGACAATTATACATTTGTTGACATCCTGAATAACGATATAAATATTTCCGAATGAATCTGCACATCGAAATTATTTGCGCTCCGTCTCTCACCCCCCCCCCCCCTCCCCCGCCTCCCCCACCCCCTCTCACACGCACACACAGGTACACAAAACCACTCGTGCGTGATCCGTTAGCGTAAGTGCTCGAAATGAATTTAATTTAGTTCCTCTTCTGGGTTTTTCACGTATATCTCGGCACTGAAATAACTCATCTGCTATTCATGGTAAACTTTAACTACACTGTTTCTGATTCTGTTCCTGATATTTTCTGAGTATTTTGGTAGAGGGGGACATGTAGTCACCGGTATCTCATTACAGAATAATTGCATTATCGGATTTCATTTGATTTCTTACTTTCGTTTATTTTTGTATCTGTATATGTACTGAAATTATCTGCAGAAAGCCGGCCGGAGTGGCCGAGCGGCTCTAGGCGCTACAGTCTGGAACCGCGCGACCGCTACGGTCGCAGGTTCGAATCCTGCCTCGGGCATGGATGTGTGTGATGTCCTTAGGTTAGTTAGGTTTAAGTAGTTCTAAGTTCTAGGGGACTGATGATCTCAGAAGTTAAGTCCCATAGTGCTCAGAGCCATTTGAACCATTTATCTGCACAAATGACAATGATAAGCGGCGGGTGTCTTCTGTGCAAGCAGACTTGTTCTACCGACAACAGCTTGTGCGCTTCAGTGTTCGACCTCAAGATTGCATTGTTTACTGCTCTGTTTGTTGTGTACGTCTTCGTAGATAACGGTAAGGTGATATGGGCTACAGAGTGGTGTGACAGCTGACGTCGTAGAAAAGCTGGACAAGAACAGAAATGATGAGCAAAGAAGCAAATACTGTAAACAAAGCTTTACTGAACTGGTAGGTTTCTCCAAGTGTCCGATGAGTCATTACAAATAGAGCAGCACGAAATAGAGTCCAACTCATACAGTAGTTCTCTGAACTACTGGGGCTGTGTGGATGCCGCCTGCCTGTCCGCAGCTCGTGGTCGTGCGGTAGCGTTCTCGCTTCCCACGCCCGGGTTCCGGAGTTCGATTCCCGGTGGGGTCAGGGATTTTCTCTGCCTCATGATGACTGGGTGTTGTGTGCTGTCCTTAGGATCGTTAGGTCTAAGTAGTTCTAAGTTCTAGGGGACTGATGACCATAGATGTTAAATCCCATAGTGCTCAGAGCCATTTTTTTTGCCGCCTGCCCTCTTACTCTGCAGCGCTATTTGAGTCTGACGGAAACTTGCAGTTCCGTTGCCAGCCCATGAGACGCCAGAAAGGGTAGTATCGATTTGTGATACCACATGGTTCTGTCTCGAGTTGCTTTTCCAAAAGCAATGAGGATAGTTTCACTGGTGAAAACTGGCTGATATGCACTTCGTGTTCGGGTTCAATGAATGTGACGGAAGAACGACACAACGACTCTATAATGAGCTTTTCAAGAGGCGACAGGAGCCACATCACAGTCCCCTTACATCTGTCTGAGTGTTGATCCGTTACTTCGTGTTTTGTGTTGTACTTTATGATCGCTGTTGTGGAGGTATATCCAAAGAAAGAAAGTTACGCGTCCTAAGAAAACGAATAAATGCGTCCTTGGGCACGTTACCCAAAAATTCTCAGAAAATATCCTTGAAGAGTCTTCCAAATTTTGTAGGTGAAGTTCCGGTTCACCTGTAGACAGAACCATCACCCAGACTTGGCGATTGTTATCTCATAATACTGACAGTTGGTTAGAAATCTTACGGAAGAGATGCTCGTACAAAGCTCCAAAGGGACACATTGTTGTGTTGTGTAGTTTTGTAGGCTTCATGACATTTCTCATCAAAGAAAACTGATAGTCGTTCATATTGAAAATTTCTAGCTCAGAAATAACTTCAGAAAACATAACATGTAGCTAATAAAGAGCAGACGAAGAAAAAATAAACGTCTCGTCTTGAGACGACAATGCATGCGTAGGCAGGTTCACTGAAGGAGAACTCGTTTGCATTTCTTTCTTTAGATGGCCGCAGCATGACTCTACAGATTACGCACTGTGGCATCAGGTAAAGGATTTGTGAGGGCAGACAGCTTTACCGACTCTGGCTTATCTGCGTTCGCGAGGCGCTCCCACAGTGCCACCGAAAGACAGACAAAAGTTGGCTATCGTGATGAGTTCCGCCTGACTTTTCGGCCGGCCGGAGGACCCAGGAACGAAGGAGCAGCCCTGAAGTAATTGCCGCCATTCGCATTCCTGAATTAATGCGGCTCTCTCCGGCTCAGTTTTATTATTTGTGAGTGCTATTGTCTCGTTCGTCGGCCGAATCTTGATAAGCGCGGCGAGGGCGGCCACGACAATTTGTCTCGGGGAGCGCCGGACAACTTCACTGCGCGGCTACTGGGCTCCAGCAGTAAGGTCCTCCCTGTGATTTATAATTATTATCTGCGGCCGGTACGGATGCAGCGGTGTCCCGCAGGCTACCGCTGCGGTCGGTTATAAATCACGCCAGTGTCTCCTCCGTGCATGCGGCTGACGAGTGTGGGGCCTGCGCGGTCGCAGTTAATAACCTGCGTCCAGGGATTACGAGCCGCCGTATGCAATAGCCCGGGAACGTGCTGTCGCCCGCAATCACTCATCTTCGCAACACGCGACGCTGTAATGTACTACACTGACAGAAATGTGAGGCAGATAAAACTACTTGCACGTTTGAAATTATGTCGAGATGCATCTGACACCGAGAAAAAATAAGGGCGAGATCATCGGCTTTCTCTGCACCATGATTTTTCATTTCTCATTGTTTGTTAATGACTATAGTTGCAACTCTGTGTTGTCATCTGATATATAGTTTTATTTCAAGAGCGAAGACGTGACGATCTGCTCGTAGAGTGTACAGTGTGGAAGGCTAGCGGCGCGCCACTCGGCCTGGTAACTGCTCTGTGGCTTGCAGACAGATCTTCAAAACCGACTAAGCAAATGCCGAGAACTTTCCCGTGTCCTCCTCAGGATTACAATAATTATACTGAAAACACGGTGGCCCGTGTGCGCTTCGATATGAAATACAAAGTGTGATATAATATCTTTGCCTGTGTATATAAGAAACCGCCTTCTTCGCATGCCACCGTGGGACATGCGCGATCTCTATCGCGCTGAATTAACGGTGATGTGCTTGAGCTGACTCTCAGTCGTTTACCACCGATAACTCCAGAATTCTCATCCATGGGTAAGTGCTATCAGTTACACGGGGCATGGACGCTGTCAGCTGAATACCACCTTGAGCGGATGTGTGTGTCATTCTTGATTTTTAGCGAGTTACATGCCCGAAAAGCGTGTTGCTTCATTTTGGTGGAAAACGGCCAAGGAACTTGGCTACTATTTGGTGTAAACAGAATACACGGGTAAAAGTGGATTAATGAGCCGTAATTGTCGGCGCTTGTTATAGTTATTCGGTGAGCACTTTAGTGAGTAGATAGTACGAACAGTTGTTCAGAGCTAGCCACAGTGCCGTAAGGTTCTTCATACTATGTTTTTCGGTTTGAGTTAACGGCCGTTTTATTTAGAGAGTTCCTAGCTCCAATTTGGTCAACTAACACTGATAATATTGTTTACTTGGTTGGTAATTTGGCAATATTATTTTTGTTGGTTTTCTGTAACTTATTTCGTACTCGGGGTTAATGTAAGAACAAATTTTGTTTAGTTGACTTCATGTGGGCGTTGTCGTTTAAATTTTATTTATACGTTCTTCTATAGAGCTAGCTTGAGTTATTTCCATTACACTTAAATAGCTCACATAATATTTCTCTGATCACTTAAAGGGTGTAGTTTAAATTGTTTTATAGCTGCTTAGTGATTGTTCTGATCTACTGTGCCTGTAAGTGTTAACTAATGTGTTAACTAAGTTTTTAGTGATGCTTGATGTAGTCTTTGGATCGTGTGTTAACTGAAATCTATCCTGCGTGTTCTAGTAGCGCCTGAATTCATACTGTTTCTTACTGAAATTATCTTGAGACACAAGCCCTTCGCAAGGTCATGCTGTCGAACCTCAACTAAAAATTTCTCTAATTTCAAATATTAATTACTTATTGCTCGTTTTCTTACGTTCATTTGAGAATGTTAAATTTCATAACTTCTCAAATAAATTAGTCTTTCCTGGGTGAGGCTTTTTTTTGGGGGGCGGGGGGGGGGGGGGGGGGGTTCGTACCTCACCACTACCACCTCTAGAGGCTGCAGCATGTCGTTCCGCGATATCGCCGATTGTGTCGGTCAGGATCCCAAGAATGTCACATTAATATTGGATCGGTGCGTGCAGTAGTGCTATACTCAACGCCACACACGTTCTCATCTGCCTGAAGCGACAACTGACAGATGGGACAGAAACAGTGTTCGCTCTGATGTGGAGGATCGTACAGCCAGGTCACGTACCTCGAGTCAAGGAAAAGATCTTGTTAGCAGCAAAAGAGTGTCCACATACACGGTGACAAGGCGTCTGAAGCACCACGGTCTGTCAGCATAGTGGCCATTGTTGCTGCTTCTCATGACGCGGCAGCACACGAGGCGAGCTGGCACGGTTGCACCGAACGACAGCTCCGGACACAGGAGTGGCAAAACACGCCTTTTCAGGCAATGCCCACTTAGCGTACAATCTGTCCACAAGAATTTTCCAAAGACCGATTAGCTAACCACCAAAGTAATTCTATTTACGAACAACTTATGCACAATGACTAGTGGAAAGAAACAGGCTGCATAGACCTGATAACAATAGATTAACTAACATTTGCTATCGATTCCTGCGATCCCAGAAAGGCACCAGGGAGCCTCAGAGTGCAGACAGCAACCACAGGAAAAAAAGGTATATGAAAACTGATAAAGGGGTAAATTATTGCAGCTGTATAGTTCGCACGCGGTCTGTCGATAAACTGATTCTCCAAAGACCAACTAACCTGCCACAAACGTGATTTAAATTGTGAACACCTCACAATGAATGACTGCTGGAAAAATGTGCTGCGCCTTATTATTTTATATTGATACTTGTAGAACTATCAGCAACCAGCAACTGTAGGGAATATACGACTGGAGCAACTTACGACAATAGAGCCCCAAGGAGAACGAGAAATTCCATTAATCATCATCATATGGACCCAGCATCTGACATGAGGGTATGTGGTACACATAACCAGTAATTTGGACAGCAGGTAGTACAATAATAAAAAGTGTTAAGTCTGGTGGCTGTGTCCTATTTTCGAGATTCCCATGACGTTATTTTTCAACAATATAACGCAAAATTGTTTTTTCCCATGCTGTCCTAACGTACGTCGAAACTGTTTTTGTTCGACCGTTGCTCTGTCCAACATCGCCTCCATAACATCCACCCACTGAAACCACCACGTTATGGCTTGCCAAGAAACTATCACTAGAGACAACGATTGCACAGCTCTGGCATAGAGGTGACGCAGCAAGGAATGACGTACTTGTAAGTCCTCAAAGCTCTGTTCGACTCATTACCCAGCAGTGTCAGAGCTCCTGCTGCAGCCAGATGAGGCATCTCTTTATGTTAAATTTCGAATCGTTTATATATCCTCAAATCACATATAAATTTAACAATACAGTAGGTTATCCCTGGCTGAGGACATCACGTGCAAGTAAACAGTCAAGATACGCATTAGGCATCGGGTACGGGAGAATCAGCAACATGTGAACAAGTACTAAGTAATAAAGGAAATGATCCAGACAGTGTATGTAATCCACACATACAAAAGTTATATGTAAATATGTGTGTGTGTGTGTGTGTGTGTGTGTGTGTGTATGTGTGTGTGTGTGTGTGTGTGTGTGTGTGTGAATGGATGATTATGTTCCACATCTCCTCCTAAACGCCGGCCGAAGTGGCCGTGCGGTTAAAGGCGCTGCAGTCTGGAACCGCAAGACCGCTACGGTCGCAGGTTCGAATCCTGCCTCGGGCATGGATGTTTGTGATGTCCTTAGGTTAGTTAGGTTTAACTAGTTCTAAGTTCTAGGGGACTAATGACCTCAGCAGTTGAGTCCCATAGTGCTCAGAGCCATTTTTTCCTCCTAAACCACTAGACCAATTTCAACCAAACTTTTTACAAATATACCTTACTGCCAGGCGACAATCGTTGTGGCGATAAGAACTACCCACTTATCAAAGGGGTGGCGACAGAGATACTGGTGGGAAAGAAGGGTAGTCCGCGATGCATGAATTCCCAGACTTTATTCATACAGCATTTGTTAATGAGAGCACTTAGTGACTTGCATCAAACTTTACACATAATTTCAGTCCTTAACGAAAGCTACTTTCGCTGACAAGCCCCATAAAATGATGAGAGGAAAAATTTATTGCTTAGTAATTTTCCGCTGTTCACGCAGCAAAAGTACGACTTCTTTACTGCTAATGGTATCCGCGACATGTTTTACAGCCAATATGCGCGTATACCAATAAATGTAAGTCTGAAATTATATCATTGTAAGACTCATAGTTCAGGAAATATGAAGTCATAAACAAGGAGATGCGTGAAAAACTGCCGCATCATTCAAGACATTTAAATTTATCACTTCGTTGCTACAAACTCCATTCGCAACACACTTTTCACATGCTATCAAATATTCCACTGAATATACCTTCAAAACTTCCCATAGTTCAGGAGATATGATGTCATAAACATTAAACACAAGGCCAGACGCTGCGTGGTAAGGTCGTGGACGCACAGCTGTGAATACGACATGGCTCAATTATACAGCGTCCTATAGTTGATTGTACAATGCTGCATTTTCGTTTTTTTTTTTTTTTTTTTTTTTTTTTTGCAGAATGCGGGCAAGGGGGGCTTCCGGTCGACATAGAGGCGAAGGTATTTGACAATTTGTTTGACTGAGATACGAAAAAGGCCATTTATATCACGTGTAAGTGCAAGCTGCGATTTTGGCTGGCGATATTTCCAAGGAATTCCGATACAACAAAAATGGCTCTGAGCACTATGGGACTTAACTTCTGAGGTCAACTTACAACTTAGAACTACTTAAACCTAACTAATCTAAGGACATGACACACATCCATGACCGAGGCAGGATTCGAACCTGCGAACGTAGCGGTCGCGCGGTTCCAGGCAGTAGCGCCTAGAACCGATCGGCCACCCCGGCCGGCTCCGATGCAACAAATTCTGAAACTTCCCATGGCGAGGAACACCTGGGTTGATTTTCCATGAGACTCTCGCTAGTGGTGCAAGAGCAAAGGTCGTCTTCGTCTTGTATTACCTTGACACTGTCTTGCAGAAGCAAATGTAGATCCACAGTGTACAGATTAAACAGTAGCGGCGATACGGTGCAACCTTGCGGCAAACCTTTGCTCGTGTGTCAGGGACCTATGGAATAAAATTTCGCTCCTCTGATTAGCCACCGAGCGAGAGGACGCAGTTATTGAGACACTGAACGCATATTTGGGACGACCTCAGTCTGACATATCTAGATTTAGGGTTTACGCAGTTTCCCAAACCTGTTGAGGATTTTTGGAAGTTATACGCCAGATTTCTGCTCCTCTCATTCTCCAGTACATGCTAGCGTTCCGTGTCTAATGATATTGTCGGCAACTTTTATTGTTGTGCGTTCCGGCGTTGATATCCCTGTAATTTTCCCATCCTTTGAACGGATGACCGGTATTCTTGAAATTAGCAGTCAGAAAATACTGATAAGCCACAGTTAGTGAATTATCCTTGTCTCATGGGGTCAACATTTTTAGTGAGGCCGGCGACCCAATTATTTGCAGCTGTTGGTGTTACGTGGGTCGGTATTAAACACAGCCGAAAGCGAGCAACTTTACTGAAGTAACTAAGTAAAGGCGTTATCTTTTCGTACCCAGCGTATTTGTTTTAAATCGTATAGTTTATCGACAACGAGCAGTCAGACAGCGAGTTGTGACGCCACTGATTATGACGTGAGTGAGCGCCTTGTGATGCGGCCGGAGCCACGTGCCCCCGTTGTCGGAGGGCGCGCCCTGGAGCAGCCCCGCCCGCATCTGCGGCACATGCGCGCCGGCTATCGCCAGATCTCCGCTATCTGGCCTTTAAAGGCGCGCTTAATGGGAACTTCCGACCTCATTACGGCGCGCAGCACAAAGACGGAGGCAGCTGAATGGAAAGCAACAACGGACCTGTTTATTTACTGCCTTCTTGTCCCCGCGGAGTTTGAACAGTCTTGTCCACGCAGCTGTGTCTTCAAAACGCAGGCAGGGGTGGTGTACTGCATGTACGACGCTGTTCGTATCCAGGCTATGTACGTGACACACTGAGTTCCACAAACGAAGACTATGTTCCCTAAGAGTTAATCGTCAATCACACTCAACGTTCTGTTATCCGCACCAACAAGGAAAGCTGTTAATTTAAATGGCAATAAAACTGGAGGCTTTAGTTATTGTTTTAGCTTTCTCCCCTCTTCGCCTGTAGACATCTGACTGTGCTTGTTATATATCGTGGCAAAGAAAACTAGTAAACTTGGTATTTTTATATATTGTATACTGAAATCAGATGTTCTTGCCTTTTATATTAGTTTGTCATCCTCATACATTGCTATGAAATGAAATGATCACAAGGCAATACTGGTCAGGGGACCCCATATGGGTTTGTTCGGCTGCCTAGTGCAAGTCTTCTTCTTTGACGCCACTTCAGCGACTTGTGTTTCGATGATGATGATGACGATGATGATGAGTAGGAAGACAACACAACACCCAGTACCCAAACGGATACAGCTCCAACCCGGCCGAGAATCGAATCCACTTCTTTTTTTTATTAGAAATGAAACTCTTTCAGCGGTACTTAAGATTTTATATTTACTTGATAACTAGTTTCGACATTGCATCAACGCCAAAACTAGTAGCCAAGTAAATATAAAATCTTAAGTACAGCTGGAGGAGTTCCATTTTTAATAAAAAAAAAGAAATATACCAGCTGTGTCCCACTTTCATCCAATTTAAATATGGATATACGAAGATTACCCAATTCTTTCTATCGATCATCTGCTTCGTCGTCTTTCGTCAGAGGTTCTGTGCGAATGTTGCATAAAATTGTTTAAATTTGATCGAAAAGATCTTCACTCGTTTTTATTTATTTATTTTTTATTGCAAAGGGTGTTTGGTCGCCTGATCCTACACAACGAGCTACCCTGCCGATAGACCGCGAGTTTCGTACAGTTAAATTGCAATAGGAGAAAGGAACGAATTCAGATAATGATGAAAGATAAGCTCGAGTTAAAAGTCGCGTCTACCTTTGCGGCACTGAGAACCACAACGGCCTACAGCATACCATCGTCGAGTCTGAGTTTGTAGCATGTATACATCTGTTGATCTTATAGTGGCCCAGCGTCATCTGGTCTGTAGTCCCACACTGCATGTATGAACATTCACAAAAAAGTTGTCTCACCGATTTCTCTGAAATTCGCTTCCATGTGGCCCCAAAACACAAAACATAATTTTCTTGCTCTGCAATGCTCAATTGTTATACAGGGTTACCAACATGAAACCGTCCCTGTTTTCTCATCTGCTGGTTGTTGTGAAGCTATAACTTATAGAATGTAAGGTTAGCTAAATCTTTTGTACTCTTAAGTTTACACCGAAGGCTTGAGAACTTTCAAGTGTGTTACTGACCTCACTATCAAACCAAAAGTTTATATACATGGTAACAATATACATTTAAGGAATTTTACAACGAAGAAGTTTTCAACAGGTTGCTTGTAAACCATATTTGACGCACCATATTCTTCTTTGGAGTCTTTGGAGGCTTCTATGTTTTTGCAATTCATGTCAACGGAGATCACAATTTGTCATTTCCACAGAGTTTGTAGATGCCTTCCAAAATCTAGAGCCCAAATACCTATCTGGAAGGCAAATATGAACCGTGAAACACAGATATTTAATGAAAGTATTACGTTCAAAACTACTAAGTTTCATGCCTAACGTGGACAAATAGTTTTATCTGTACCTCCAAATGTGCGTGAAATCTTATGGGACATAACTGCTAAGGTCATCAGTCCCTAAGCTTACACACTACTTAACCTAAATTATCCTAAGGACAAACACACACACACATGCCCGAGGGAGGACTCGAACCTCCGCCGGGACCAGGCGCACAGTCCATGACTGCAGCGCCCCCTAGACCGCTCGGCTCATCCCGCGAGGCATCTGTACCTCAAGTCACAGAATTTTCTACATGAAAGTGGTGGCAATGAGTACCTTGAAGTATTGGAGTAGGTCATAATTGTCTGTGGTGCACTTAGTATCTTGTCTTTGTCGTGATATTTATTTCACGCGTGCATTACAAACTTCAAAACTATCGAAAAGACAGTATTGTCACTAGCCAACAAGTTAAAATTTTGTAAATCGACATTAATGACAAAAATATTAAGTATTAATTAAAATTCCGTAAGATAAAGTGGGTTCATAACTTTTATAGGAAATACAGTATGTTGATACTTGATTTAAAAAAAGTGAAACCTATGTGATTGGTTGTTTGCCTATAAATTAGATTTTAACAAACATCTGTTTTCTTAAAACTTTGTGTAGATGTTTTGGGTTCTTGAGCCTCATTAGTTTGATTAGAGACGGAATTCTCAGATGAAAAACAATTTGGAAACAAATTAACTCTCTCTTGACTGAAGGAATATTCCGGCTTCAGTCCAAAATGATTTAGAGAAATCATGGAAACGAATAAATAAGCAGGCGCGAATACAGATATGAATCCAGCTTCCCCAGACTGCGTGTCCAGTTGTAACATATCATTTCCCCGCCACGCCTTTGTGGCTACTGTCTCCGCGGAGTAAGATGTGCTCCAGCGATTTTTCCCTAATCCTCTTAAATGGGTTGTTGCGGGAGCCTGCATGGCTGCTTTACTGGTTTGCGGTTTCCCAAGATGGCCCGTTTTCTTCCGACACCCGACAAACGACAAACTCGTAAAAGTCCTACGAGGAAGCACCGTACAGTAGCCTTTTTAGCGGGAGTAGGAAATCGGCAGTGTAATGCCTACGCTCTGCCCCTGATTCTGATTGGGTGCAGTGTACATAATTTCGCGGGGAGTTTTGCGAATTCGCAAAGACGAGGAGTAGGTTGGCAGCCGTCGTGGAGTGTAGAAGTGGTGTGCCCTCTGGTGAAGAGGTGGTTTTTCGTAGTTTGCTTCAGTAGTCGGGAGTTCGTAATCCTGGATAAGTACATTCCCCTGCGCGAGTGGATTTCAGACTGAGTCATTCCAGTGTTCTAGGCAGGTGTTGTCTTTAAGTGGATGTGCAAATGCCCGCTAGGTGGAGCCCTTACACCGGATCACGGAGTCAGTAGCTAGCTGGGTGATTGTGTTCTAGTGAGTCAGTAGCTGGCTGGATGGGGGTCTCATATAGTGAGTGAGACAAGGTTAATTGCAGCCAATAAATTTACTCTTAGCCTTACGGTCGTTGAGGTGTATTTTTGTATTTTTGATCTGTGATGTGGAAACTGTGCTGGCGTAAGCTGTTGCCAGCACACCATGCGGCATAGAGGTTACAAGAGTATCGATAGAGGCCAACGACAAGACTCGCTGGAAACGCGCCGACAGTGCCCCGTCAGCCGCCAGTTTTTAGGATCGCCGCCGCGGACCGGAGGGGCAGTTTAGCCAGTCAGTTCGAGCCTGTTACGCCAGTGAGTTTGAGTCTGTACGCCGTGGAGCTCCAGAGTCTCACCGAGACGGAGCCGCAGACTTAGCCTCTAGCACAGAGTCAGGCAGCACATAGCAATCTTATAGTGAACATAGCGGACTTCAACAGCATTGCGGCTACGTGTACTATACAGGAGAGAGCTTGTAACACAGTACATAGAAACGTAAGTAAGTCTTTTTGTAAGAATAAAGAACCCAGTTATTAATTGCGTGCAGTTTGTGTTACAGAACGAGAATACAGAACAGAAACTATCGGCAGAAGTTGCTAGAAGCCCATTCTACATCTACATCTACATCTACATCCATACTCCGCAAGCCACCTGACGGTGTGTGGCGGAGGGTACCTTGAGTACCTCTATCTGTTCTCCCTTCTATTCCAGTCTCGTATTGTTCGTGGAAAGAAGGATTGTCGGTATGCCTCTGTGTGGGCTCTAATCTCTCTGATTTTATCCTCATGGTCTCTTCGCGAGATATACGTACGAGGGAGCAATATACTGCTTGACTCTTCGGAGAAGGTATGTTCTCGAAACTTTAACAGAAGCCCGTACCGAGCTACTGAGCGTCTCTCCTGCAGAGTCTTCCACTGGAGTTTATCTGTCATCTCCGTAACGCTTTCGCGATTACTAAATGATCCTGTAACGAAGCGCGCTGCTCTCCGTTGGATCTTCTCTATATCTTCTATCAACCCTATCTGGTACGGATCCCACACTGCTGAGCAGTATTCAAGCAGTGGGCGAACAAGCGTACTGTAACCTACTTCCTTTGTTTTCGGATTGCATTTCCTTAGGATTCTTCCAATGAATCTCAGTCTGGCATCTGCTTTACCGACGATCAACATTATATGATCATTCCATTTTAAATCACTCCTAATGCGTTCTCCCAGATAATTTATGGTATTAACTGCTTCCAGTTGCTGACCTGCTATTTTGTAGCTAAATGATAAAGGATCTATCTTTCTGTGTATTCGCAGCACATTACACTTGTCTACATTGAGATTCAATTGCCATTCCCTGCACCATGCGTCAATTCGCTGCAGATCCTCCAGCATTTCAGTACAATTTTCCATTGTTACAACCTCTCGATACACCAAAGCATCATCCGCAAAAAGCCTCAGTGAACTTCCGATGTCATCCACAAGGTCATTTATGTATATTGTGAATAGCAACGGTCCTATGACACTCCCCTGCGGCACACCTGAAATCACTCTTACTTCGGAAGACTTCTCTCCATTGAGAATGACATGCTGCGTCCTGTTATCTAGGAACTCCTCAATCCAATCACACAATTGGTCTGATAGTCCATATGCTCTTACTTTGTTCATTAAACGACTGTGGGGAACTGTATCGAACGCCTTGCGGAAGTTAAGAAACACGGCATCTACCTGTGAACCCGTATCTATGGCCCTCTGAGTCTCGTGGACGAATAGCGCGAGCTGGGTTTCACATGACCGTCTTTTTCGAAACCCATGCTGATTCCTACAGAGTAGATTTCTCGTCTCCAGAAAAGTCATTATACTCGAACACAACACGTGTTCCAAAATTCTACAACTGATCGACGTTAGAGATATAGGTCTATAGTTCTGCACATCTGCTCGACGTCCCTTCTTCAAAACGGGGATGACCTGTGCCCTTTTCCAATCCTTTGGAACGCTACGCTCTTCTAGAGACCTACGGTACACCACTGCAAGAAGGGGGGCAAGTTCCTTCGCGTACTCTGTGTAAAATTGAACTGGTATCCCATCAGGTCCAGAGGCCTTTCCTCTTTTGAGCGATTTTAATTGTTTCTCTATCCCTCTGTCGTCTATTTCGATATAATTTGCCATTGGAGGCAGTGTATGAATTGTTAGCGATCTACAAATGCAGTCCAGTGGCTGAAACACGGAATCTTTATTTATCAAAGTGGTTGAACTGGTACGGTATTTTTTTTTCAGGTATTGACTTTGGTGTGGCGAGAAGTGTAGCCCTGTTTCGCGGTCCAAAGTAGGACTCGCGAACCATGTTTGCACTGATCAGCTAGAACATTATGATCACTATCCACCGAAACGTTGAATGCCGTCTGGTGAGCTTGCAGCCACGTGACGCCGTAACAAAAGTATGTAGCATGGAGGGGGGTCACCGTAGCGAAGATGCGGTCTGTAAATGGGGAAATCCATTGAGATAAGCGAATTTTACAAAATGTAGATTATTATTACGCAGTCTGTGAACGAGTATCTCGAAAATGGTGAAGCTGATAGAATGTTTACGCATACTGTGGTGAGCATCTGAGAGGTAGAAGTACAGTGAAACTACCACTAAGCGCTAAATGGTTGGACGTCCACGACTATTCACACCACGTGGTGTTCGGAGGCTTGCCTGCTGTGTAAAGTAGAACAAATGGTGATCTGTTGCATCTCTGCCGAGAGAGCGCAATGCTGGTTCAAGCACAAATACACTCCAGGAAATTGAAATAAGAACACCGTGAATTCATTGTCCCAGGAAGGGGAAACTTTATTGACACATTCCTGGGGTCAGATACATCACATGATCACACTGACAGAACCACAGGCACATAGACACAGGCAACAGAGCATGCACAATGTCGGCACTAGTACAGTGTATATCCACCTTTCGCAGCAATGCAGGCTGCTATTCTTCCATGGAGACGATCGTAGAGATGCTGAATGTAGTCCTGTGGAACGGCTTGCCATGCCATTTCCACCTGGCGCCTCAGTTGGACCAGCGTTCGTGCTGGACGTGCAGACCGCGTGAGACGACGCTTCATCCAGCCCCAAACATGCTCAATGGGGGACAGATCCGGAGATCTTGCTGGCCAGGGTAGTTGACTTACACCTTCTAGAGCACGTTGGGTGGCACGGGATACATGCAGACGTGCATTGTCCTGTTGGAACAGCAAGTTCCCTTGCCGGTCTAGGAATGGTAGAACGATGGGTTCGATGACGGTTTGGATGTACCGTGCACTATTCAGTGTCCCCTCGACGATCACCAGTGGTGTACGGCCAGTGTAGGAGATCGCTCCCCACACCATGATGCCGGGTGTTGGCCCTGTGTGCCTCGGTCGTATGCAGTCCTGATTGTGGCGCTCACCTGCACGGCGCCAAACACGCATACGACCATCATTGGCACCAAGGCAGAAGCGACTCTCATCGCTGAAGACGACACGTCTCCATTCGTCCCTCCATTCACGCCTGTCGCGACACCACTGGAGGCGGGCTGCACGATGTTGGGGCGTGAGCGGAAGACGGCCTAACGGTGTGCGGGACCGTAGCCCAGCTTCATGGAGACGGTTGCGAATGGTGCTCGCCGATACCCCAGGAGCAACAGTGTCCCTAATTTGCTGGGAAGTGGCGCTGCGGTCCCCTACGGCACTGCGTAGGATCCTACGGTCTTGGCGTGCATCCGTGCGTCGCTGCGGTCCGGTCCCAGGTCGACGGGCACGTGCACCTTCCGCCGACCACTGGCGACAACATCGATGTACTGTGGAGACCTCACGCCCCACGTGTTGAGCAATTCGGCGGTACGTCCACCCGGCCTCCCGCATGCCCACTATACGCCCTCGCTCAAAGTCCGTCAACTGCACATAGGATTCACGTTCACACTGTCGCGGCATGCTACCAGTGTTAAAGACTGCGATGGAGCTCCGTATGCCACGGCAAACTGGCTGACACTGACGGCGGCGGTGCACAAATGCTGCGCAGCTAGCGCCATTCGACGGCCAACACCGCGGTTCCTGGTGTGTCCGCTGTGCCGTGCGTGTGATCATTGCTTGTACAACCCTCTCGCAGTGTCCGGAGCAAGTATGGTGGGTCTGACACACCGGTGTCAATGTGTTCTTTTTTCCATTTCCAGGAGTGTATTTCAGATCACACCTTTCATCGTACATTGTTGAACATGGAGCTCCACAGCAGACCACCCCAACGTGTTCGCCTGTTGCCCCAGCGACACCGTCAATTACGACTGCACTGGGCATAGGGGACCATAGCGGTAAACCGTCATCAATGGAAAAATGTCGCCTCTTCGGGTGAGTCACACTTTTGAGAATTAGGTTATTGGGTCGTTTCCATAAACGCCGCCATCTAACATCGGTTCGAAACGTGCGGCGCGCCACGGACACAGGCTGGTGGGAACAGTATTATGCTGTGGGAGACATTCTCCTGCTCTTGCATCGAACCTGTGGTAGTAATAGAAAACATGCTGACAGCTGCAAACCATCTGCATCTGTTCATGCTTGATGTCTTCCCTGACGGCGGTGTTATCTTTCAGCATTATAATAGTCCATGTCTCGGAGCTAGAACCGTGCTACAGTGGTTTGAGAAGCGTTATAGTAAATTCACATTGACGTTTGGGCGACCAAATTTGCCTCCTGTAAATCCTATGGAACCCATCTGGCTCGCTATCGGGCGCCGTCACCGCATACGCAAATCAGTGGCGCTGTAACTATGCGAATTATGTGACCTGTCTGTAGACATGTCATGCCACATACCTCTACAAACCTTCCAATAAACCCTCGGATCCCTGATACGCGGAATCAGTGACGTATTTCCTTCCAAAGACGGACAAATAAGCTGTTAAAAGCAAGCTAGAAAAGACCTACAGTTACATCCAACAGTATGGACAACTCCCTTACAGCCGGTCGAACCTTGGAGGAAATTTGCACAGTCTTCACGCCTGACAGAGTTTTTATCAGAGGTCAGTCTGATCGCGGACCTAGCTGGCCAGCCAGGTCACCTCACCTGTCATTGTGCGATCACCTTGTATGGGGAGCTCTCAAGTCTAAGATGTTTCGCTACAACCCTCATAGTCTTCAAGAACTGCAGCGGTACATTTCGGATGAAACTACAGCAATTCCAGCAGTCCACCTTCGATCCGCCTTCAGCAATTTGACGACAAGGGCCCAAAAGTGCCAAGAGGTGAATGGTGGTACTTTCGGCATCTGCTATAGACAAATTTGTACTGTATTTTCTTTCCTTTGCTGTGCTTCTTTGTAACCTGGAACTCTGTTCTCCGAGGCACTTTTATTTGCCCCATTTTGTATTTTTACTCGTAGATCGTTTAGAATGCTATTAGACTCATCTTTCTTCGTTCTTCTGTCGTTCACTTTTGACATTCACACATTGCGTCTTCCGAAAAGTATATTTTCAGAATTGATAATGAACTGATTGCATTTGACAGTACTGGAAACGAGAATAACACTAATAACATACATTCTAATAGACGAGGCCTCGACATAAAGCGGACGCACTTAATATTTAATAATCGGTTCGACATGACAGGCGATAGTACGCGGAAGTGTGGAAATAATTTTCTGACGATTCTATACTCTTAATTATTTGTGAGAGAATGAAACAATTGCCTTAAAATAACATAGAGAAGTACTTTCCGGCAAGTCATTGGAGATTGGATTGATGATTCGTTCTCTGCGTAGAGCGCTTAAAATCGAGATCATCAGCGCCCATACTAAAATAATTTGAGACGAATGTGGCTGAAATGGTAAAAAATACTTTTTGGAAGGTAAAACATAAAATAGAAAGTTGATCAAATGTGTTCCATCTCACTCATTTGCACTTTCACTTTTAAACAGGGACACAACATACATACTCGTAAGACTCAGTTTAGTGTAATATTGTAAAATTCGTTATTAAAAATCCATGTACTAAACCACACAGTGGCTAAAATGATGTAACAGAGAACTGTAACGGGCTGATAGCTGGGGAAAAGAGAAGATGAGCCATCCACCCTGAAAACACATCTGAATTTTCTGTCTAATCTACGTAGAAAGTCAGTTGCTACACAAAATGTTAAAACACAGACCACATATGTTTCATCATCCCCCAAATTTGAAGCAGTGTCTTAAAACAGGAACAAATTTACATAACAATCGTTAACATTTAAAAACAATGTTGAAATTTTTTGAAAGAAGTTTCTATGGCTACAAGGCTGAAATCATGATTGTGTAAAATCAGTGAACAATTAACAGTCACAAGGCGGAAACTTCTTTCAAAATGTCTATGTGACTGTGGTCCGCCAGGAAGGAATGATCATTAGAAATTGGAATCGAGGGAACAAAGCTGGCCATACACTGAGGTTTCACCGTCATTGCAATTCAGCGTCGCGTGTTGTTGTTGTTGTCTTCAGTCCTGAGACTGGTTTGATGCAACTCTCCATGCTACTCTATCCTGTGCAAGCTTCTTCATCTCCCAGTACTTACTGCAACCTACATCCTTCTGAATCTGCTTAGTGTATTCATATCTTGGTCTCCCTCTACGATTTTTACCCTCAACGATGCCCTCCAATGCTAAATTTGTGATCCCTTGATGTCTCAGAACATGTCCTACCAACCGGTCCTTTCTTCTTGACAAGTTGTGCCACAAACTCCTCTTCTCCCCAATTCTATTCAATACTTCCTCATTAGTTACGTGATCTACCCATCTAATCTTCAGCATTCTTCTGTAGCATCACATTTCGAAAGCTTCTATTCTCTTCTTGTCCAAACTATTTCTCGTCCATGTTTCACTTCCATACGTGGCTACACTCCATACAAATACTTTCAGAAACCACTTCCTGACACTTAAATCTATACTCGATGTTAAAAAATTTCTCTTCTTCAGAAACGCTTTCCTTGCCATTGCCACTCTACATTTTATATCCTCTCTACTTCGACCATCATCAGTTATTTTGCTCCCCAAATAGCAAAACTCCTTTACTACTTTAAGTGTCTCATTTCCTAATCTAATTCCCTCAGCATCACCCGATTTAATTCGACTACATTCCATTATCCTCGTTTTGGTTTTGTTGATGTTCATCTTATATCCTCCTTTCAAGACATTATCCATTCCGTTCAACTGCTCTTCCAAGTCCTTTGCTATCTCTGACAGAATTACAATGTCATCGGCCAACCTCAAAGTTTTTATTTCTTCTCCATGAATTTTAATACCTACTCCGATTTTTTCTTTTGTTTCCTTTACTGCTTGCTCAATATACAGATTGAATAACATCGGGGACAGGCTACAACCCTGTCTCACTCCCTTCCCAACCGCTGCTTCCCTTTCAGCGTCGCGTAGCGGGGTGAATACGTACCCCTTGAGTCTTTTATTAAGAAATTTTGGTGCAATTTTTTCAAAACTTTTCTGTGCATCACAATAAGTGATGTTTTGAATACCTTTCCAAGAAAGAAAGAACTCGCCTGGCAAATAAAAAAGCTAGGCGCATTCTCCACACAGAAAAAGACTAGACTCATAGAGTGTTCTAAAAGGAGTAGGTGTGAATAGAAGCCTCTGATTGGTGGAACGTCTTTTAAGGCACCGAACAAAAAAGTTACATGTCACTGTGAACAGTAGTAAAGGGACGAAAATTGTAGGATTGCGCTAAGTTTCTTCACTTGTAGATCCACGGGTGGTAGTGGAGTTAGTGTCAAGTATAAAGCCTTTTCCAGTAAGGAATAAAGTTTATGGTGGCGGAATTGCCAGCCTTAGTGCGGGGTCGATGGCCACTACCGTTAGACGACAAACAACAGGCGTTAATGAATGGCTTCTCCCTCAGTCAAGAATGGGAGCACGCGGCGGCCTGCGGTCAGCTCCTCTGCGACCTGTGCAGCTCTCTCATCTGCCGCTGCCGCCTCGTGAATCGACCTCCATCTTCCTTTTTGCCACCTGCTCGTAACACGCGGCGGCCCTTGCGCAACTTTCGTCGTATAACTCAGTGGTCGAAGGTGCCCACTCGTGGCGCAGTTAAAACGTATTGGGGACAAGGTGAAGCTGCGTGCGAAATGTTAATTTAGTGAAGATTACCCAAGGACCGTGCGAACAGGGCACGGCGAGGGCGCGCTGCGGACACCTGCAGAAACGTGGACGTCGAAGGCCCCTCATTCAGCTGGTGGTAACAGACCGCTGTCCACTGTTACACCTCACTTATTCGTTCTCTAATCTTCAGTAAATGACCGAGAAATGACATGTCTATTGGCCAGAAATTCAGATTCGACCGTCTTGTATAAATAATAAGTTTTCGCCATTAGCACGGTGAGATTTCGCCATCAGAAACCGGTGCAGTACTGAAATCGGATCTACGGAGGGCCCAAACCGTTAGGGTAAAAATTATACCCATGTAATATAATTAACGCATGGCAAAATCATAACGTGCCTTGCATCACACAAAGGCCACCTGGGTTTTTGACCTACGACGCAAAACGTGGTCCACTCTAAATAGGATTCGAACTCGTCATGACAGATGTGCTTACTCCCTTATAAATGGGGTAAAATACCATCCCCTCAGTGTGACTGCGGAGAAAATCAGACCACCAGCCACATTGTTAAAGACTGTTCCAGAAGAGCCTATAATGGGAGCCCCGACGACTAGATTATATTAATAGACTTGATGTTTGCTTGTAATCCTTAAACTTTGTCATATTAATGATATTTGTTTGCAGTTATTAACGTTTGTTATATTAGCTATTTGTCTGCTTCTTTCTTATGTGTCTGTATTGCCATACGATAAAAAAATAAACAAATGGTTGAAATGAATTATTAATTTTTTTTTTCGAAATAAACATCTTACACCTTATGGCACCGTCTTAGGCTCCTACTGATTGCTGATTGTAGCGATCGCACATGTTCAGCTTCGCATGAACTTTTGCTGCGCTCTCTCAATTGCCGCTGTTGACTGCTATTCTTCTTTTATTTCTACTGGGGTTCCATGAGCCAACGACTTAAAGCAACCCTAAAGGAGAAAATCCATGTGAGTGAGATCCATCGATTGCGTTGGCTCTGAGAGAGTCCAAACAACAAAGTTATCATTTGTTCAGGTGCTCACGATCATTAATTTCGAAGTTGGATGGTGTTCCGTCCTGCTGAAACAGCGTGCTTTCGTGGGCAAGAAGCAGTGTCTCCAGTAAACAGCGGCAACACATCTCCGCACCATCCAAATGGAGTGCCAGCGAGTCTGTATTACTAAACGGCTAATCCAGGGCGCGGCCCTAGTTGCAAGGTGCGTATCTGACTGCTTCCAGAGGCAACAAAAATTTTATTTTCAATGTTTCATACAGTTGCTAATCGAATTTAAACATTTAAAACCTATTTATTAAGAGCTATGTTACATTAAAGACTTAGCACAATATGTAAAGTATTACTATTAAAGCTGCTTATATGACAGGCAGCATAACGCATGGAGCGCAAATTTCGAAGAATATATTCATGCAGTGTTTGAAAACAAAAGCACTTAGCTACTTCCAAAAAAATTTACACGTAATTTAAAACATTAACAAAACTTTTTCTCGCTGATACCCCCACAAAGTGAAGAAAGAAGAAAAAGCTTGTCGCTAAACTAAATTTTGGCTGTTCGTGCCCCCCGCAGCATCTGGCACGACGTTTTAATTTATTACTTTCTTATTACTAATTCTATTCGCACCACAGTTTTCGAACAGTATCCACAAACACGTCTGAAAGTTTGTGCAAAATTGCATGATTGTGCGACACATAGTTCGCAAATGTGACGTTTTATACGTGGAGGTTAGAATAGAAGGTATTGGTTTACTAGTAAGGTAATGTTAGTAGATCTTGCACAACTCCAGAACAGACGTTGTCAGAGAATCGTTTCTGGTTCAAAATGGCTCTGAGCACAATGGGACTCAACTGCTGTGGTCATCAGTCCCCTAGAACTTAGAACTACTTAAACCTAACTAACCTAAGGACATCACACACACACATGCCCGAGGCAGGATTCGAACCTGCGACCGTAGCAGCAGCGCGGTTCCGGCCTGGAGCGCCTAGAACCGCACGGCCACCGCGGCCGGCTCGTTTCTGGTGATCACGTAGGTGTGGGGCATAGCAGATTTTAATTAGTTGAAACATAGATATTACGGCAGCAGAAAACTTGATCACGGTCTGTGAGAGTTTTTCGCATGAGTTTCTCGTTCAAATCGTCGTGCCAACTGAAATATTCAGTTCTTACCGTTGGTGCCACATATCAAAATACACAGCTTACACTCTTCAACCATCAGTACAATCTGTACACTCCATATTTGTTTCGTAGGCAAAGCTCATAAAGGCAGAGACAGTGAGTCGAGAAAGCTTCATGATAGCTTTCTTTAGATTGATATTCGTTTCAAAAATGATATATAGACTGTGGCTAAGTCACTAACGATTATACAAAGAAATAGTCAAAGCAAAATATTTTTTAAAATTGTTCCTTATGTCGGGTTTCCGACATAGCCATAATCACGTCTATCTAAAGAAGAAAAGAAGAATTTATTGAGTGATTTGTTAAGACGAGTCTCCGTGCGATCAGCTGCGCCTTGAGCCTCGTTCATAGTGCCTGCATGCTAAGCGCTACACACCTGAAGACGGAGCGGGCGGCAAGCCAACAAATGTCACCGAGTTTCGTATACCAGATAAAGCTGTATGCTGGTACTACTACCTTTTTTTCTTATTTTGGCTTTCACTCATTTTTTAGCAAATGAATTCTGATTCTTCTTGTTTTATCTGTGCACTGCCCGTGAAAGTTGTTAGTATTTTGCAATGTGCTTACAAAGGATTATATTATTTACTTCAGGTTGTAGGCATGGGTGCTCCATACTTTTTGGTAAATAAATTTACACAAGGATTTTTAACAGTTGTGTTTTTCCTCACTCCTCTTCTTTGTCTGTAGTCGTCTGATTCTGCCTGTTATATTTCATGGTTAAAAAGTGAGCAAAGTAAACTATGGAACACATTACATACATGGAGAACGGATGTTCTTGCTTTTTATATCGGTCTGTTTGCCAATTCATATTTGAGTGAAACATACTGAAGTCCAGTTTTATTTTCGGCGTCACGCAGGCATGATCCTCTATAGCATATGAATTTTGATGTAACGATCAATTATACGCTATACGCATGACGATTTATTCCCACTATTTGCCATCGCCATCTGAACTCACGCGATGTGACGCCAGATTTCTTTATATGTTACATCCATATCACACGCTCATTCTCGTTGTCATCAGCTGCAGTGAACGCAATATTGGTTTGATTTGCAATAATCTGCAGTGAATATTAAACTCTTATACTATAAAGACCTGGTAGAACAGTGGCTCCCATACTACTAGTGCAGAGGTTCACCGTTGGTGGTCTAACATGAGGGTTTTTTTCTGGAACATACCGAGATTTTAGTCTCCGACAATACTTTCTGCGCAAAATACCAAGTTTTTCCATACTTGCGATTCTACGCTGTAAGGAGCTGCCGATCTGGTTATCTGGTCGCATGTCGTCACAAGCGTACCATCTTCAATATCAGCATGCCTAGTAAAGTTCTGTGGTACTGAAATCTATCTCTGGATCGATGATAACTTCATAATTTTGGACTTTTTATACCTTGCCGTACATTTCTGAATGATTTTCAGAGTTGTGTTGGCAAATACTCTAGTTCATTGAGGAAGCTAATGTGTCATTGTGATTATGGTTTGTGCTGCTTCTCTCAATTAATACTTCGTTTTGATGGTTTCTCTTAATGAGCATCTGACGTTATCTGTTGACATCAGGGATAGCATTATCTTACAGTAAAGCTCGTAGCAGTTCAAACGAGTAAACATCATATCCACATTGTTTCAAATGACGCGTGAGCTCTTGTTCTCCCTTCCTGAGACTAGTTTGAGTAGATATGTGCAACAGGCTACATCGGAGTGGTCAAAATCGTATTTGAATTTATTTAAGTCTTAATTCACAGTGAAAAATTTAGTTTATTCCGAGAGAAGAGAGTACTTGTCCGTTGATTCTGTCGAAACTACAGTGTCTTTGTACAAGACAAAATGAAGAGAAATTATGAAGCACGTTATTTAGGTGTCATGAAGCATACACATTTGCTTTTTACCTCCACAAAATAGTAAGCTAAAGTAAAATTTATTGCTTGACATTGAAGTGGGAAACGGAAATTTGTACAAAGCGTTTTCTAATTTTCTTGACAGCGAAGTCATTTAGAGATTCATAAATATTACTAAATGAAAAAAATTGGCGTTTCAGTTCATTTCTTAATTCCTCGTAATTTTGCGTGCCAGATTGCTAAAAGTTTCTTAATTTAGACACATATTTTTTCAAAACTCATTTCAGGCTGTGCAATTATTAGCAAATTATTCTAACTACAGGTATTAAACTAATATTTTTGGATTAGTCTTAACGTAGTAGCTGATCTACCATTCTCGCCTGCCGCAAAATAAAACTTTGTCTCCCTATAAAAAGGGGTCGCGGTCACTAGGGATTTAAGTATTCCCCGTGTTATCAGAAGAAGCACGAAAAAAGATAAAGAGTACAACCATCCTGCAGGTATCTAGGTAATCAGAAACGGATCACAAGCTTAGTTACTAATGATGTAGGTATAAATCAGCTGTGACCGTACTGAAGTGCGCACTGGCTTAAACAATTGAAATAAACAGGATTACTTAATATAACGTAACTTCCTTACGTTTCTCTAACGCTTTAATAGAATACCGACATGTTTTGTTTCAAACGGCCGATGCCTAGTTTCTACTTCGCCTTTACTAAGTTCGTGTTCAGGACATCAATATTCATTGTATGGTATATGACATGTTAAAACGAATATTCGTCAGGAAAAAATATCCTCCTAGTTTTGCTCAAAGATAGTCGGGAAGTTTCCGAAACATCATGTGTCAGGAGATTTTTGTTTGGTGTAGCAACTGATATACACACTCCACGCGTTCTTCCTATAAGATTACGAAGGTAGGGGTTCCTCGCCATGCCGTGAAGGGGCGCCGTGTTATCGACTACCTTGCGGCGTCATGCAGATGCGGCCCCGATGTAGGGATGGCGGTTATCATTGAAACAACCAGTTTTCGGCTGTATCAGTCTTTTTTCCCACACCGGTTGAACCTGACTGTTAAAATCGCTCATAATAACTGGTCTGTGAAATAAGCGATTTATGGTTTTCATCCTTATTACTTCCTGTAATAAATATAGAATCAAACAAAGACTGAAAAATGTTGACTCTCAGTTTCAAGGTACATAGAATCAAAACATTAAAATAGCCAAATAAAAGGAAATCCAACCACTGTTCACAGCTTTTCTCGAAAAGTGATAAGTGGTTGAACACTGCAAGAAATCATCTGTATTTCCTACTGATTCTAAGTTTTTGAAACTGCTCAAATATCATGTTGTAACCGCTAATCATACCAGTATTTGGGCACTACGAATAATCAGTGATAAAGAGTGAAAACGTAGGTTGGAGAACTCTTTTTCTTCGTGTTAATTTGTTCGTTTTCAAGGGATACAAGCAGGAAAAGGCATATGAAGTAGACACAGACAGAAGATCAGCTACTTTCTATTTTTTGTTTACTGTGACTGGATGGTTGTTAAGTTTTTCATTTATTACTGTAAATTAAGCATCGAATTTCACTGCTACGTCACTTCGTAGAAATATTTCCAGACTAGGGTTGGTGCCATTCTGCATTACAACGGATGTCCGGCGACGACAATGTGGATCTACCATATAGACCAGGTGGGGGCAAGTCTTGTACAGTGCACGTTCACGCATACATTAAGTCGCAACACACAACAACAGGGGCAATACTGTGTCAGCAATGCTGTACCAGTTCGTATGACATGTATTTGTTGGTCGTTTCTGGGGGTGTTATTATCAGAATAACACTGATCTCTTTCCCCGTTTTCTACAGTAGCGCAATATTTCGCACCAATGCAAATTTTACGTATAAACACTACACGTCCTTGGAAAAAAAAAACGAAAAATTTTAGTACTGCTAGTGTGTGAATTGATAGATTATTAGTATCAAATAAAAAGCACCTGTCATGACCGAGACCAAATAAATACCGAAAAATACTGGTTATTCAGGACTAAAATACCATTATCGTTTTTAACAAGTCGCTTTTCCCTTCTCTAAATGGGGGGGCATGTGGTCAGAACACCGCTCCCTCTGCCGTTTTACCGACTGTGGATCCGCTACTACTCGCTCAAGTAACTCTTCAGTTCAGTATTATCAAAAGGAAAGTTGCCACGCGCCATGTAGCGGAGATGCTAAGTCGGAGATAGGCACAACAAAAAGACTGTTGTGCCTATTTGCGACTCAGCATCTCCGCTACATGGTAAGTGGCAACTTTCCTTTTCACAATACTGTCACATTCCATCCTGGGTTTTCCATTGTTTAACTCTTCAGTTGGCATCACGAGGCTGAGTGCACCCCGTACCTGTCCTCACACCGACGAAAAAGTCCCTGGCCGTACCGGCAATCGAACCCAGGTCCTGCGCACTGCAGCCATCTACGCTAACCACTGTTTTTTCTCTTTTGATTCTCATTTGGTATGCGCGGACGTCACATGTCACCTGATCGAGGTGATCGCTGAATACTTCTCTCAGGTTTTTTTCCCTCTTACCGAGCACGATGAGCTACCGTGCCGGCACCAATCAGCTACGTAGGCGGGCATTTCGAAGTTAACTGTTCACAAATATAGCGAAACTTGTCAATAGAGTTTACGTGTTTATCAGGGACGTTCCATTGCAGTTCACTTCAGACTTTGTACACACAAATGCCCGTTACATTCATGTTAATTATAAAGAATCACTATTACGAAACTGTTTTATCGTATCTTCAATAACATGCGCAACAAACGCTGTAAAGTAACAACCAAGACCGTTTCATACGACAACCAATAGAGCCCTTGCAGGACAAGTGCGAGGTGCATTCAAGTTCTAAGGCCTCCGATTTTTTTTCTAACTAACTACTCACCCGAAATCGATGAAACTGGCGTTACTTCTCGACGTGATCGCCCTGCAGACACACACATTTTTCACAACGCCGACGCCATGATTCCGTGGCAGCGGCGAATGCTTCTTTAGGAGTCTGTTTTGACCACTGGAAAATCGCTGAGGCAATAGCAGCACGGCTGGTGAATGTGCGGCCACGGAGAGTGTCTTTCATTGTTGGAAAAAGCCAAAAGTCACTAGGAGCCAGGTCAGGTGAGTAGGGAGCGTGAGGGATCACTTCAAAGTTGTTATCACGAAGATACTGTTGCGTAACGTTAGCTCGATGTGCGGGTTCGTTGTCTTGGTGAAACAGCACACACGCAGCCCTTCCCGGACGTTTTTGTTGGAGTGCAGGAAGGAATTTGTTCTTCAAAACATTTTCGTAGAATGCACCTGTTACCGTAGTGCCCTTTGGAACGCAATGGGTAAGGATTACGCCCTCGTTGTCCCAGAACATGGACACCATCATTTTTTCAGCACTGGCGGCTACCCGAAATTTTTCTGGTGGTGGTGAATCTGTGTGCTTCCATTGAGCTGACTGGCGCTTTGTTTCTGGATTGAAAAATGGCATCCATGCCTCATCCATTGTCACAACCGACGAAAAGAAAGTCCCATTCATGCTGTCGTTGCGCATCAACATTGCTTGGCAACATGCCACCCGGGCAGCCATGCGGTCGTCCGTCAGCATTCGTGGCACCCACCTGGATGACACTTTTCGCATTTTCAGGTCGTCATGCAGGATTGTGTGCACAGAAGCCACAGAAATGCCAACTCTGGAGGCGATGTGTTCAACAGTCATTCGGCGATCCCCCAAAACAATTCTCTCCACTTTCTCGATCATGTCGTCAGACCAGCTTGTGCGAGCCCGAGGTTGTTTTGGTTTGTTGTCACATGATGTTCTGCCTTCCTAAAACTGTCGAACCCACGAACGCACTTTTAGACACATCCATAACTCCATCACTACATGTCTCCTTCAACTGTCGATGAATTTCAATTGGTTTCACACCACGCAAATTCAGAAAACGAATGATTGCATGCTGTTCAAGTAAGGAAAACATTGCCATTTTAAGTATTTAAAACAGTTCTCATTCTCGCCGCTGGCGGTAAAATTACATCTGCCGTACGGTGCTGCCATCTCTGGAACGTATTGACAATGAATGCGGCCTCGTTTTAAAACAATGCGCATGTTTTTATCTCTTTCCAGTCCGGAGAAAAAAAATCGGAGGCCTTAGAACTTGAATGCACCTCGTAGTACGTCCCTATATGAAAAAGTACTCTCAACAAGCGGGCCGAGGTGGGTGAGCGGTTCTAGGCGCTACAGGCTGGAACCACGCGATCGCTACGGTCGCAGGTTCGAATCCTGCCTCGGGCATGGATGTGTGTGATGTCCTTAGGTTAGTTAGGTTTAATTAGTTCTAAGTTCTAGAGGGCTGATGACCTTAGAAGTTCAGTCTCATAGTGCTCAGCGCCATTTTTTTTTTAACTCTCAACAACAACAAAATACTTTTTTCCTGAAAGGGACATTAATCTGTGGCCCACACGATCGAGCTCGAATACATTTTCAGAACATAGACACGCCTACCATTAGCTGAAATTATGGCGCTTTCTCTACAACGGCTTCTGTAATAAATGTGACCGATTCAGTAGAGAAGAAACATCTGTTGCACCAAATAAACTTTTACTGTGGTCTTCCTTTATTGTGACTTGTACTACATTACGCACATATAACCATTACACAATCTGTTATGTCATGCAGACAGTAATGGCTTACTTGAAACTCAACTTTACAGAAGTGAGAGTCGAACCTGCTTTACGAGGCAGTGACTCAGTCCTAAGACAATCGATGCCTGCGTTGCCCCGTTTGCATACGTTATTCGCACTTCTGACATCTGAGAGTAACGGCTCCCAACGAACTCAGTGGTGTTCTTTTAACGTGTATTAGGAGCAGGCTGACCTACTGAACGCAGCTGGAGTTATTTATTTCGGGAAGCGCGTGCACTAGCCACGCAGAATCGGGCAACAGGTGATCCTAGCCCATCAGCAGCAGTCGGGCATTCGTTCGAATGGCATTCGGTAATGCTGATTAATGGAGCCAGCGACAGTGACGGATGGCGGCAGCCGCGGCGCATGCGCAGTAACGCGATGCTCGCCGCCGGCCTACAAGCCACGGCCGCGCAACCAAACGCGGCGGCCGACCGACCGCAGCGCACAGTAGTCGACACACTCTGACCGCGTAATGGCGCGCTGTCTCGTGCTCGCCGTACCGCCAACGCGCATGTCATTAGCGTCGGAGCTAATTGGTCGCGCAATCCGCCGTAATAGCCTGGCCGCTGCACCGAGCAGAGAGGAAACGGGCATCGCAGTAACTCCTTATACGCCACCGTGGTGTTCAACCATAACGTGTTTCTGTTCTTATTGTTTTCTGAGTCATTTAAACTACGCGAGAAAGACAAAAAAGATCAAGAGGTTTAGCCTTCGAACATGACATCTCTTTGGCGACTTGCTGCTCATTTATTAGAGCATTTACACACTCGGCCTTCGTGGAAATTCAGACAACTAGGGGAAGCAAACCCCACACCTTCGAAATAACTACTCAACCAATACGCTGCCCATTCCATCACTCGAAATTTATTACTGTTCATTATTATGTTCTAGACACCGAGATGCCGGCCGGAGTGGCCGTGCGGTTATAGGCGCTACGGTCTGGAACCGCGTGACCGCTACGGTCGCAGGTTCGAATCCTGCCTCGGGCATGGATGTGTGTGATGTCCTTAGGTTAGTTAGGTTTAAGTAGTTCTAAGTTCTAGGGGACTGATGACCACATTAGTTAAGTCCCATAGTACTCAGAGCCATTTGAACCATTTGAGACACTGAGATGACAAAAGACCTGGGTTGGTTCTTAATGTCATGTTAGACTTCCGTTTGCCCGGAAAAGTGCAGCAGCTCGACGTGGCTTGGACTCAACAAGCCGTTGGAAGCCCGTGCAGAAATAGTGAGCCATACTGCCTCTGTAGTCGTCCATATTTGTGAAAGAGTCGCCGGTGCAGGAGTTTGTGTACGAACTGACCTCTCGATTATGTCCCATAAATGTTCGATGGGGTTCACGTCGGGCGATCGGGGTAGTCAGATCATTCGCTCGAATAGTCCAGAATGTTCTTCAAACCAATCGCGAACAATTGTGACCCGGTGACATGTTTGGGAACATGAATGGCTGCAAATGAAATACCGAACATAATTATTTCCAGTCAATGATCGGTTCAGTTGGACCAGAGGGTCCAGTCCATTCCGTGTAAAAACGGCCCACACCATTGTGAAGCCACCACCAGGTTGCACAGTGCCCAACCGAGTGCGGTAGCGCAGTGGTTAGCACACTGGACTTTTATTCGGAAGGACGACGGTTCAAACCCCGGGCGTCATTCTGATGTAGGTTCTCCGCGATTTCCTAAAATGCCGGGATTGTTCCTTCGAAGGATACGGCTGGTTTCCTTCTCCGTCCTTCTCTAATACGAGCTTGTGCTCTGTTTCCAACGACCTCGTTGTCGACGGGGCGTTAAATATTAATCTTCTCCTGCACACATGCTCAGTGCCTTCCCGTGGCTTCGTGGGGTCTGTGCCACACTCAAACCCTGCCTTCAGCTCCCACCAACTGAAATCGGGACTCAGCTGACCAGGCCAAAGTTTTCCAATCGATGTGCTCACGAGACCAGGAGAGCCGCTGCAGGGATGTCACGCTGTTAGCAATAGCACTCAAGTCGATTGTCTGCTGCCACAGCCCATTAACGCCAAATTTCGCCGCAGTGCCATAAGGGATACGTTCGTTGTACGACCCACACCGATTTCTACGGTTATTTCAAGCAGTGTTGCTTTTCTGTTAGCACTCGCAACTCTCTCGTTCGTTAAGCGAACGCCGTCGGCCACTGCGTTGTCCGTCGTGAGGGGTAATGCCTGAAATTTGGTGTTCTCTGAACGTTCTTAACACTGTGGATGTTGGAATATTGAATTCCCTAACGATTTCCGAAATGAGATGTCTCATGCGTCTAGCTCCACCTACCCTTCCGTGTTCAGACTTTGTTCATTTCCGTCGTGTAGCCATAAACACGTCGTAAACCTCTTCACATAAATCGGCTGAGTACAAATGACAGCTCCGACAGTGCACAGCCCTTTTATACTTCGTGTACGCGATGCTACCACCATCTGTATATGTGCATATCGCTGTCCCATAACTTCTGTCACATAGTGTAGTTCTATGGCCGAGTAGGAGTCTTCATTTACATTTATTGCTAGTAAAGTACCTATCCCACTGTCGATATAAGGAGAATCAAGTCCCAAGCGGCTAATTCGCTAACTTTTTGAAGCCGCAACATTTACAACAGCGATCTTTTATCGTAATTTACCAAAAACAATTAGTCTAGATTGCAAATGGCATTTATTTTACCGGCAACCGGTTTCAGTCGTAGAAACAACGTCTTCAGGTCAGTACCTAACTGCACTGGTCAGGCGTGAGGCCGATACTCGAAACCGTTGGTGCGTGCTAAGAGACACCTGTCGTCAAGTGCAGTTGATTGTTCTGCAGGTGGTCTTTCTATGACTGAAAGAAGTTGCCAGGAAAATAAGCACCATTTGCCATCTGACTGACTGTTTTTGTTTAAACTGTTCGCTGAACAGGGGGGGGGGGGGGGGGGGGGGTCCTCAAAAGGTAAGTTACACGTTATTATTTTATCGAATACTGCACTACATTTTAGAGTGATACAGATACATGACACTATTTTTCATCAGTCACAAAGGATCTGTAAACAACGGTCCAAAAGCTCTGCCAATCGTTAAATCCATCGACGACTGAAATCCTTTCCTTTGAATGAGCCATTCGACAATTGCTGTGTGAACGCCCTCATCATTCGAGAATCTCTTCCGTCCCTTCCCCACTAGGTGTTCTGTCAGATTCCCGAAAACAAGAAAATCGTATGAAATGATAATTAAATTCCCAAAGAACAGATACCATCTTCATATAGTTAAGGCCATCCACCCATTGAACTACACTCCTGGAAATGGAAAAAAAGAACACATTGACACCGGTGTGTCAGACCCACCATACTTGCTCCGGACACTGCGAGAGGGCTGTACAAGCAATGATCACACGCACGGCACAGCGGACACACCAGGAACCGCGGTGTTGGCCATCGAATGGCGCTAGCTGCGCAGCATTTGTGCACCGCCGCCGTCAGTGTCAGCCTGTTTGCCGTGGCATACGGAGCTCCATCGCAGTCTTTAACACTGGTAGCATGCCGCGACAGCGTGGACGTGAACCGTATGTGCAGTTGACGGACTTTGAGCGAGGGCGTATAGTGGGCATGCGGGAGGCCGGGTGGACGTACCGCCGAATTGCTCAACACGTGGGGCGTGAGGTTTCCACAGTACATCGATGTTGTCGCCAGTGGTCTGCGGAAGGTGCACGTGCCCGTCGACCTGGGACCGGACCGCAGCGACGCACGGATGCACGCCAAGACCGTAGGATCCTACGCAGTGCCGTAGGGGACCGCACCGCCACTTCCCAGCAAACTAGGGACACTGTTGCTCCTGGGGTATCGGCGAGGACCATTCGCAACCATCTCCATGAAGCTGGGCTACGGTCCCGCACACCGTTAGGCCGTCTTCCGCTCACGCCCCAACATCGTGCAGCCCGCCTCCAGTGGTGTCGCGACAGGCGTGAATGGAGGGACGAATGGAGACGTGTCGTCTACAGCGATGAGAGTCGCTTCTGCCTTGGTGCCAATGATGGTCGTATGCGTGTTTGGCGCCGTGCAGGTGAGCGCCACAATCAGGACTGCATACGACCGAGGCACACAGGGCCAACACCCGGCATCATGGTGTGGGGAGCGATCTCCTACACTGGCCGTACACCACTGGTGATCGTCGAGGGGACACTGAATAGTGCACGGTACATCCAAACCGTCATCGAACCCATCGTTCTACCATTCCTAGACCGGCAAGGGAACTTGCTGTTCCAACAGGACAATGCACGTCCGCATGTATCCCGTGCCACCCAACGTGCTCTAGAAGGTGTAAGTCAACTACCCTGGCCAGCAAGATCTCCGGATCTGTCCCCCATTGAGCATGTTTGGGACTGGATGAAGCGTCGTCTCACGCGGTCTGCACGTCCAGCACGAACGCTGGTCCAACTGAGGCGCCAGGTGGAAATGGCATGGCAAGCCGTTCCACAGGACTACATCCGGAATCTCTACGATCGTCTCCATGGGAGAATAGCAGCCTGCATTGCTGCGAAAGGTGGATATACACTGTACTAGTGCCGACATTGTGCATGCTCTGTTGCCTGTGTCTATGTGCCTGTGGTTCTGTCAGTGTGATCATGTGATGTATCTGACCCCAGGAATGTGTCAATAAAGTTTCCCCTTCCTGGGACAATGAATTCACGGTGTTCTTATTTCAATTTCCAGGAGTGTACTTCTTCTGTGCCGGATGCACACTCATTGCCCGATCTCTTAAGGTTGTCTGCCGCGAGTATTGAGTGTAATGGGAGCGGGCACTATGATTGTGATGTGTGGACATTAAGCTGGGAATGTGGATCTCACAGGGAGCCTGCAAGGGATAAGTCCCTGCAGTCGCACTATCCTACGTGCCCTCGGTGGCTCAGATGGATAGAGCGTCTGCCATGTAAGCAGGAGATCACGGGTTCGAGTCCCAGCTGTCCCCGTTGATGTATATCAACGCCTTTCGTCAGCTTAGGGTCTTGATCTAATTGTCATTTCATTCAAAGAGAGCTGCGTGGTCACCGATTGTATCTGTTCTTTCTTCATATATGAAAATCGTATGGTGCAACTTGTTGATTTCCCGATCACCACCACCCACGCCTGTGCGGCCTTGGCCAAATCATAGGCTACATTTCAATGACTTGACGTTTAGTTCATATACCGCCAGAATTTTACGATGGATCGGTGTGCAGTTTAGACGTTTTGCCCAAAAGAGTCGTACTGTCCCGTATATTTCAACTTTATGGAACGTTTCCAGTCGACGCTCTCACCTGTTGTCTGCACCTCGGCAGAAATGTGGTCTGCAGGTAAACCGGAACATTTACTCTCTACTGACAATGCACCAGTCTTGTTGCACGGTCGTCTTATGGTGGGACAACATGTGTAACTTACTTTCTGAAGTCCCTACGTAGTAGGACTCTCCCCTCGAAGCCAGACTTTCGTGTGATTCGTCATGTCGGATCATATGTTCAAATGTGTGTGAATTCTTAAGGGACCAAACTGCAAAGGTCATCAGCCCCTAGACTTACACACTACTTAAACTAACATATGCTAAGAACTACACACACACACCCATGCCGGGGGAGGACTCGAACCTCCGGCGGGAGGGGCCGCGCATCAGTGACATGGCGCCTCTAACCACGCGGCCACTCCGCGCGGCTGTCGCCTCATATGTGACATCATAAGGCTACCGAGGTGAGATGTTGGTGAACGCATTGAACAAGTTTGCAAGATGAACGAGGAACAAATCCTGATCTCATCTTGATTTACGTTTTTCTTCATGTTCCCAAATTAATTCACGTGAATGTGAAATGGTGCCTTGCGCGAAGTAATGTAAGTTGGTAGTAGAAATTCGCAACATTCTGATAATAAGTGAGAACAACTGTACGCAGATTACATTTTGTTATAGGCGTGCGGGAGTATATCTACAACAGGTGCACAGACATTCTCGGTACATGCCTGGTATTTTTGCATTAATCATCGTTAAGCGCTGTCGACTATCAGCTCAAATTTGATGCAGTCGGATATAAGTTATACCATACTCTCGACGCATTCTCACGGAATAAATCCCTGGTGTTTTACAGGTAAATTTTGAACTCTGAGGAAGCCTGGATAGATATACGAGGGCGCGTCGCGTGACCAGTACCTCCGTTCAAAAGACGAGGTCGTTAGAGACGGATTAAAGACTCGGATGGGGAAGGTTACGACAAGCACTCGGCTGAGTTCTTTTCAAAGCGTAATCATTCCCTTGAAGAGATTTAGCGAAAGCAAGGAAAACGTGAAACTGCATGACTGGGAGGGATTTGAACCACCGTCCTCCCGAATGCGAGTCGAATGTCTTGCCACTGCAGCAATTTGCCAGGTCGTTTGATCCAACACCATAAGATTTTTTTGTCCCCTTTGGAGCATGTCAACACCGCTGTGTACGTCACTCAGATTACCACCACGTTTGAGATATTTTCTTGACTGCCTTAACTTCATTCGAACGTACCTTAATTAATACGTAATTAGAGTACAACTGTTACTATTGATTCTTAGAACCCTACAGAAGGTATGGCATGTGTATAACTCACACACTACTGATTAAAATAATACTTTGGTTAAAAGCAAGTCTAAGGCTTCGAGTCAGATTGAATTATTTATGATTATCACTGAGTTTTGCTGCTGCAGTGGTCTGAAAAAAAAGAAGAGACAAAAAAGAGAGATGGAACGATTGTACGGGAGACCCCATTTGGTGTTGATGGGCTTCTGAGTGAAGTTTTTTTATTTGACGTCACTTGCCGAATTGCACGTCGATGACGATGACGATGACATGATGCCGAGGACAACACAACACCCAGTCTCCAAGTAGATAAAAGCCCCGAACCGGTCGGGAATCAAACCCTCGTCCTCCGCCTGGCAGTAAGCCTCGCTATCCACTGAGCTACAGAGGCGGAACAATAGCCTGGAAGGAACCATCGAATCAAGTAAACATCTTCATGTGAAAGTGTATTCATATCACTTTTTCGAATGTGTGAAAAATTATGGCATTTAACTGCTAAGGTCATCAGTCCCTAAGCTTACACACTACTTAACCTAAATTATCCTAAGGACAAACACACACACCCATGCCCGAGGGAGGACTTGAACCTCCGCCGGGACCAGTATCACCTTCTAAGACAGTTATTTCACATGAGCTACTTTCTTTGCTGATCCAGAGTTCACACGTGCGTCGAAGCGTGCGTGATGATCGCCTTACCATGGAGGAAGGAATCTTTGAGGTAGACAGTGCTCCAGACACATTACTACAAGCACGGAAAGGCCGGAGAAGCACTTACAATCTGGTAATTCAAAGAGAATCTCCAAAATTCTCTGTATCTTACACCATATGTAATTACGCCGAAACTCCTTTCCCGTCGTGAGAGTCCCATGCCAAAACCCATCCAACAGTTCTATAGGTAGCTTTGCTCCTGACAGCTATGGAGATTTCTGAGCACCTGAAGTTAGTTGCAGCTCGTGCAGCCACAGTAATAACCATAATTTCATGTGAGCCAATGGCCAGGTGCAAGTCTTTCAAGTCGACTCGAGTGTCCCTAATCTACCACAATTATCTCACTGGGGAAATGAGAAATAGAATCCGAACCATGTGTTGTCCCAGACGAATTCTCACATAGTTGAAAGGTGACTGAAAATTTCCGTTGTCCGATTGGAATTAGATCCCGCAACCCTTCGGTTTCGAGGCGCATACTTTACCTCTAGACCACCAGGTCGAAACAGTAAATACTAGTGATACTAGCTGTTGTCTATTATGATGTATGTATGGCCAGGATTGTAAATTATTACAAAAACGACAGAGCTTATCCAATAACTGATACGTGATGGCACTCGAACTTCAAGTAATACATTCAAATCCCGATGGTAACAGAAATTTCCACCGTTAGGAAATTGCGACCCACGATATAAATACGAAACAATTAAACTGCGATCACAATAGGTCTAACAATCTGCATCTGGTTAGCTTGCTTGTAATGAGGGGTGTTCAAAAGAAAAGGTACGAAACAACACTGTGGATAAACACTGAAGCACTAAAGAGACTGGTATAGGCTTGCGTAATCAAATACAGAGATAAGTAAACAGGCAGACTACGGCGCTGCCGTCGGCAGCGCCTATATAACACCAGCGTCTCGCGCAGTTGTTAGACCGGTTACTGCTGCCACAAGATTTAAATGAGTTTGAACGTGGTGTTACAGTCGGCGCACGAGCAGTGGGACACAGCATCTCCGAGGTAGCGATGAAGTGGCCATTTTCCCGCACTACCATTTCGCGAGTGTACCGTGAATATCAGGAATCCGGTAAAACATCGAATGTCCTTCATCGTTGTGGCCGGAAAGGATCCTGCAAGAGCGGGACCGACGACGACTGAAGAGAAGTGCCACCCTTCCTCAGAGTGTTGTGGATTTCAATGCTGGGCCATCAACAAGTGCCAGAGTGCGAAACATTCAACGAAACATCAACGATATAGACTCTCGAAGCCGAAGGCTCATTCGTGTACCCTTCATGACTGCACGACACAAAGGTCTACGCCTCGGGTGGGCTCGCCAACACCGACATTGGACTGTTGATGACTGGAAACACATTGCGTGGACGGATGAGTCTCGTTTCAAATTGTATCGAACGAATGGATGTATACGGTTATGGAGACAACTTCATGAATCCACGGACTGTGCATATCAGCAGGGGGGCTGCTGAAGCTGGTGGAGGCTCTGGTAATGGTATGGGGCGTATGCAGTGGTTTGGGACCCCTCATACGTCTAGATACGACTCTAACAGGTGACACATACGTAAGCATCCTGTCTGATCACCTGTATCCATTCACGTCCATTGTGCATTCCGAAGGACTTGGGCAGTTCCAGCAGGACAATGCGACAACCCACATGCCCAGAATTGCTAGACAGCGGCTCCAGGAACACTTTTCTGAGTTTAAACACTTCCGCTAGCCACGAAACTCCCCAGACATGATCACCGTTGAGGATATCTGGAATGCCTTGCAACGGGCTGTGCAGAAGAGGTCTCCACGCCCTCGTACTCTTACGGATCTGTGGACAGCCCAGCAGGATTCATGGTGTCAATTCCCTCCAGTACTACTTCAGAAGTTAGTCGAGTCCATGCCACGTCGCGTTGCGCACTTCTGCGTGCTCGCGGTAGCCCTACACAGTATTAGGCAGGTATACCAGTTTCTTTGGATCTTCAGTATAATTTAAGTCTTGATACAAAAGTAATGCAAAGGCCTGACTATCCCACTGTTTCAAGCCCAGCCAATCCTCCATAGTGTCCAGTTCGTCGTCGTCGTCCGAGTCGAAGCACTTCAATTTGAGATGCTTTTTTTTTTTAGCGGATAAAAACATGGAAGACATGAAATGTATTCGCAACTGCGAATATGGACTACCGTCAGCTGTATAATGGATTGCCGACAATGAAAATTTCTGCAGAACCGGGACTCAAACCCGGATTTCCCGTTTACCGCGAGCGGCGCCCTACCATTTGCCTATCGGTCAGCCCCAAACTTCCATATGTCGTGAATCATATGTCCACAACCTGTATTCGCAAATTCATTATGTATATTCCCGTTCTGGGGAGACATTTTACTTGAAAGTAGCTTGCCCGGTGTCGGTGGATAAATATGCGCCCGTGTTATTTCGAATCCGATGCAAAGTTCCTTCAGACACGCATGAATCGTAATTTGGAATAACACAGGCACTGCAATATCGTATCGTAAAAACGTGGAAGTCGCAGGACGACGAGTCCTGGCTGTAGGGCGGATGCTCAGGCTGTCTCACTACATTATCCCAAAGGCGCATACGCAACTTTTAAACTGTTTGGTTGTTACCACATTTCATATCTTTTCATTTAAACACTCCTTACAAATAAAACCCTAGACTGCGTCGCAGAATTAACCGAGAGTATTTGGCAACAGCATTAACAATTAATTCATCTGGACCATTTTAGATAACTGTCCTATCATAAATGTCAAATGGATGAAGATAGTTTTAGTAACTACAGTATTCATATTACCAATCTCGGCAACATAGCTCCATCTTGAGATGTGTTCCATCTTCTCTGAACATCGCGAAGGGGAAAAAAAAGGTACACGATGTATAGTTCATAGACAATGTGTACCACTTCATGATGTTCAGATTGCATAACCTGAATTGTCGAAACCGGTAATGCGAACATTCTGGTGTTTGAGCAATCCTGACGTAATAAATTACTGTACAAACTGGATAGTTTTTGCCTCTTATATCAACTATAACATTATGTCTGGGTATTTCTGAAGTTATATTCAGTTGTACAATGATTATACTTCTCTGCACGGCCCATTGTCAGTTAAAATTTCGAGAATATTACCCGTTGTGTCCGGTAGGTCATTCATGTCGGTTGAGCGGTATGACACTTTTCCAGGAGCGACGCTGTTCAAAATGTTCAAATGTGTGTGAAATCTTATAGGACTTAACTGCTAAGGTCATCAGTCCCTAAGCTTACACACTACTTAACCTAAATTATCCTAAGGACAAACACACACACCCACGCCCGAGGGAAGACTCGAACCTCCTCCGGGACCAGCCGCACAGTCCATGACTGCAGCGACGCTGTTCTCCCGGAGGTAATCCCGATTTTGGTTTGCCATGGTCTCCTTATGAGACCTCTTAGTAAAGGCAGCAGAACGAATATTGAAATAAATGTCCGTTCAGCTGCAGTAGCAGACAGAACACGTTACAGTTGTATCAATATATGAGGAAAAGGCGGCTTAGCACTAACTTCATAGTTTGCCTATACCACTCAACTATCTTATCAGTAACATCATTCGAATGCGACGCTCTAATGTATGTATAGAAAAAAAGAAGAGAAACTGGTAATATTTTATAGAAAAATCTTAATAAAACATTTTTGACTTATAATCGGTAAAAATAACGTGAAAAGAAGTGTAAGAAAAATATGAACTACGAGAGTTGCAGAAACAATGTAACATGGTCGAAGTGTTAAAGAAGAGAAGGCCGAACTGGCCTGGTGGTATAAGAAAAATGTCGGAGAACAGACTGCCTACAATAGCATTCTGTAGAACAGTAGATGGAATCCCCAGTAAGATCCATCTGGGACGACACAGCCATGGTGAATTACGAATGGACGACGAATGCACTCGACAGATAAAAACGCATGCGGCTGATGGTGCAGGTGTATTCTCGATAAGGCTCTTGCCACATGTAAAGTGAAAATGGTAGTGATTTGCCTACATCGTGTCAGTCAACATAGGAAAACTTTTTTTCAGAAAGACCACGGTATGTTTAAGAGTTGACATAATGTCAAATTGATGATGCTACGTTATAAATGTATTCCAGGAATTCATTACGCGCAGATAATTTTAGTAACTACAGTGTTCATGTTACCAATCTCGGCAACATAGCGCCGTCTTAAGATGTGTTTTATCTACTCTAAACATCGCGAAGTGGAAAAAAAAAGTGCACGATGTATATTTCATTGACAATGTGTACCACTTAGTGATGTTCAGATTGCATAACCTGAATGTTTATGTGTCATGGTGAACCTGTTAGTGGATTAATTGCATTTGATTTGGCGATATATCGTCGAAACCGGTATTGAGAACATTGTGGTGTTTGAGCAATCCTGACGTAATAAATTACTGTACAAACTGGAAATATTCCTTCTCCAATGCTTGTGTGCTTCGAACCTGTATACTTCGTCTCTAATGATGTAAATCTTATTGGAAAGTTTCATTCCAACTAAGTATACACAAATACAAGACATTTGATTAGGAAAAAGTGCAATGGTAACATGTGATCTACGCGTTTTACGGATAGTGTCCTCCAGATTGATGAATGTTTTTTTTTAGTTTATCGCTTTCCTGTTTTTATCTAACGTGAACTAATGTAAGAAATGGCAAACCACTATGCGAACCGGACGGTATTATTGGTGAAGTTCTTAATGATCACTGGCTCATACCTGGAATTTATTTCCATCATTAGTAAGTTTGCTGTTGGGTACAGTAAATAAGACTCGATCACCTCCTGACAAGACACTGTTTCTTTTCCTCGCTAACAAACAGGAGAAAACGCTTTTATTGAATGAAACGAACTCCACGACGGACTGTGAGAGAGGACTTATTACCGGGCCGTGCCGTTTATCTCCGCTAGAACGTAACTCCTGCCAGTGCCGCGCGCAGCTTTTTAACCCCAAGTCACCTACGTGGCTATAAAATTATACCGCCGTCCGTATTGCTGCAACTAATCACGCACCGTTGGTGGCGAATTTTCCGCCGTCGCCCGCGCTCCCCGGCCTGACACAATGGCCTAGCGGCGCCTAGCTCCTAGCCGGCAGTCACGCGACCGACCTGCCATCTGGCGGCGGCGCAGGCGCCTGCGGGTCCGCGGCCCCGGCCGGCCACCGCGGCGCGCCACGCGGTGAATTATTGACTTGCAGCGCGCCGGCCGCAGTCGTAAAGATGCCCGCGGCCGTGCCGTACGCGCGGGGATGCGCCGCTCCTCGCCCATCAATGGGCGGCTACCAACGCGAATGGCTCACGCCCTTTATGAAGCACGGTACTCATATAGCTCTCTCAAAACATTTGCAAAAGCTATAGCTTCCACCTAGCTAGAGCCTACATGAGATGTAATTTATTCAGGAATAGAGATTTAAATGTGATGATACAGGCAAGATTCTTAGCAAGAAATGTGCAGAAAGGTTTAAGGGGGGTAGGACATCAAACGGAGCGACTTGGAGTAGGAGAGGCACCACGGTACATTTTAATTTCCACTGTCTATACTTTTACAAATGGTTCAAATGGCTCTGAGCACTATGGGACTTAACATCTGAGGTCATCAGTCCCCTAGAACTTAGAACTACTTAAACCTAACTAACCTAAGGACATCACACACATCCATGCCGGAGGCAGGATTCGAACCTGCGACCGTAGCAGTCTCGCGGTTCCGGACTGAAGCGCCTAGAACCGCACGGCCACCGCGGCCGGCTTTTACAAATAAATTCATTAAACTTTGTCAGCATGAACAGGAAGAATTCACGATTCACACTCATAGCAATGGAAGTTCAAAAACATAACAAAATAATTTTTGTTACATGTGGAACTTAATCATTTTTTCACTTACTATTGGCTGCATTTGTTGCTATAGGTACACTTTCCTTCATAAGTAAGAGAGATTCTTAGATGAATTTTCCACATCATACAAACCAAACACACAAGTGTATGGAACTCTAGAATTTTCTAAATTTATTAAAAACTGTGGTACAAATTGAGGTAATTAACTATAAAATTTGAGTTTTTTGTAAACATGAGGTTTAAAATGTAACAGCTCATTCATTTTTTCGTGATTTAGTAAAATTCTAGAGTTTTATACATTTGTAAGTATGGTTTGTATGCTGTGCAAAATTCATCGAAGGATCTCTCTTACTTATGAAGAAAGGTGTTCCTACAACAGCAAATGCAGACAATAATGAGTGAAAAAATGATGAAATTTCAATGTAAAAAAATTATTTTGTTATGTTTTTGAATTTCCACGGCTATGAGTGTGAATCCTGAATCCTTCCCGGTCACGCTGACAAAGTTTTAAGAATTTATTTGTGAAAGTGTAGGCAGTGGAAATTAAAACGTCCTGTGGTGCCTTTCTTGCTCCATGTCGGCCCATTTGACGTCCTACCCCCCTTAATATAGTGACACCAAGAAAGTTAGAATACCTTACAAATTTAATAAAAATCATTGTACTGATAAAATGAACCAGCTCAACTTGGCTTTTAAGAGGCAGTAATGTGAATTACGTCTCGTTTGCTGCATCAGTTAAGCATTCACCTAATCTGCCGTTTATGTCCATTGATGCAGCTCTGTGGCGATTCTTCTTGCATTACTTGTTTCATCTCACCCAGTGCCCTCGACCAGGTCGTGTGTAGAGTGTTAAGAAACAACGTATACAGCGTGGTCGGAAATTCGTGCTGCAAACTTCTAGGTCTTGTACAGGGGAGTGAGTACATAATGTTTTGAATAGGAACCTGTTTCCGTGTTACAACCACTTGAAAACATGTTGGTAACGCGACCACTTTTACAATTAATTTGTTAGGCGAGACCCAGTAAATCAGTTGCTTTACATTTCTACTGACGGTGAAAGTATGATTTCTCGAAGCTGTTGCGTAATTTTGGTGAAAAGGGTATGCGATAGTGTCGATCTTGATAAAGGCGACGAGGGGCTCCATCTCCTCCATTACCGTGAGCTTCGCCATACGGAAGAGAAGGATCATGTCGGTGTATTCTGCAAACGTGTAGTCGGCCATGTTGCTCTTACACTCATAGATACGTGAATGAGGCTCGAACCAAGTCAGAGAGGTAGGATAGACGTCAAATGATATCAGCCGATCGGACATGAGCACCCACCCCCCTCCCCCGCCATGATTACCCTATTGCATACCTACCTAGTAAACATGTTCTCAAACGGCTGCAACACGGAAACTGTACGTTTCCGGACAAATGTTCCTATTCAAAATATTACGTACTCACTCCCCTCTACAAGTCCTACAAGTTTGTAATGGGGATTTTCGGACAGCCTGTATATTGATCGAAACATTAATAGCCCGTTTCAGTGTCACTACCAAGATGTGGAGACTCTTCCCGAAGAAGACACTGTAGAACTGCTGTACTGTTTTAACGTACAAGAATTTATTTTTTAAACAGGAACTACATTCCTGGGCAACCAGTTCCATCTGCAGACACATAGGGCCACTTTTAACTCAAATGGCAAACTGTCTCGAAAACAGTTCAAAAACATATCTGCGACTGTTTGTGACCTCACACATTTAGACAGCTGTTCTTGGAATTCTCTCAACACCACAATGGATTCTTCAAAATTCGCGCTTTCTTTAGCCAGCGAGCTTACAGTAATGGAAGGCGTTCCTTGTCAGAATTTGTCCCTTCCACAACGCGATTTGCTTTTCCAATGCACTCACTTTCGTCACGAAATCGGAAATAAATTGTTTCGCATCTTGCAACGACTTACTGAGGGAAATCTGCAGTCAACTCTATTTAAAATGTAAGGTCTGCAATCCATTCTGGACTTCCAATTTTCGTTCTTTCTTTCCTTACGCCTTAAGAAATTCAACAATAGCGGGCCTGGTTCTCGGCAAGTCTTTTGACTTAATCAACGTACTTGCATTAATACGTGACTTCTCCATACTCTTCGTTCAATTCCGTCAAAAACTTTTGCAACTGGTGAAGTAATAATGTGTGCGACTTCAGAAAATGTCACATCATCAAGTCCATCAAGTGTTCCATGCCTGCACGTTTAACACAAAGCGTTCCTTGATGTACAGAACAATGAATCCCTTACAGATCATATGTCGATCGTTACAAATTTTACCTCTTTCATCGTCAATTAAATCATCAAATTCCTTCTGTACGGTGTTGTAATGCTAATTTCCGTTACCCGTTCATTATACGACTATGCTAATCGATATTGAGAGTTCTCGTCGTTCTCCTCTGTGGTTCCTGTTCATCTTTAAAGGTCTGCGGCTATAGATCGCTAGACTGACTCATTTTGCACAAAGAGCCTTTGGACCTGTGAACTTACTTCATATCATGATCAAATTCAAAGGATAAACTGTGCTTAGACCACGATTCTGCCGAAACGAAGAAAGTCGTTCCGACCTAAATATGACACACCAAATGCTGTAAGAAAGTGTATCGCACTGCTAAATGAAATGCCGCACTATCCCAAGAAAGACCGAGACAGATCGAGCTTCGGACCGCATGCGGATAGCACAGTGTGCACGTATGAAGTTTCGCACGCCATGATTCATCCTGCTGTAATAGGTTTAACTGAGATGCATCTCATGTATGCGGATTCACGATGTGACAGACGATCAGTATGGCGCCTGTATACAGAACTATTTACAGGGAGAAGGTTACGGAATCAAATCACGTTTAAAAGACTTGATGGTAGTCTTCTTGAAACACTTCTATGGGCTTCTTTTGGATTTCTTTTTGTAGGGGATGTGTAGTGCTTGGTGTATGAGGCTCCCACAGCCACTGTAGAAGAGCCGGTTGCCCATATGGCTGACGGGGCAGCCATTTTTTGTGCAACCCCTGGTTGTTTCGAGCGTGTTAACCATTGGCAGTCAGATGGCAGTTGGACACTCATGTAAAGAGAGGCCAGTTTCAACAACATCTTTAAAACGATTTTCATCACACGGCAGTCTGAACACCGTCTCTGAACGTCACTAGCCTCAAAACTTTCATAGACCGCCAATGGGGAAACGGTGCACCTATGAAATTTTTGTCACTTAAGAAAGTGTTTGTTTTTATCTCTTGTAAACATTCTGAAATTTTGTGTACATAGTTTTTTATTCTTCAGATGTATATATATAATAGAGAGACACAAGGGAGCCACTGAACAGTTACAATTTTTTCCCAAATTTTATTTGAAGGCCGGTTTTGAAAGTTTCATTTCATTCTCAGGGCGTACAAAAAGAAAAAAAGTTTACTACATCACCAATAAAAGGTAAGAATTTTTGTAAATAAGAAATACGGTAGAAATATTTGAAAATTTTAACTCTAATGTATTCAAAATTTTATAATGTATCACGACGTGCTGTTGTGATTTACTTTACGACATGGCGTAACATGATATCCGTACGCAAGTCTATACAAATAAAAATGTAAATGTTCTTTTGCTCAAATTCGTATATCTCAGAAGATTCTTCAATGATTGCTTTGAAATTTTGACACAACATTGCATTAGGATACGCGCGTTTTTACATGTAGTATATAATATGTATGTAACACCGCGCAGCAGTACTCCGAAAAGGACGGGCAAGCATGGTGCAAGGCAGTCTCTTTAGTAGATCTGTCGCATTTTCTAAGTGTTCTGCCAATAAAACACAGTCTTTGGCTTGCCTTCCCCACATCATTTTCCATGTGTTCTTACCAATTTAAGTTGCTCGTTATTGTAATTCCTAGGTATTTAGTTGAATTTACGGCCTGTAGATTTAATTGATTTATCATGTAAGCGAAGTTTAGCGTATTCATTTTAGCACTCATGTGGATAACCTCACACTTTATAATTTTCGCACCGATATCTTTTCTAAACCGTTTTGCAGTTTGTTTTGATCTTCTGATGACTTTACCAGATGATGAACTACAACATCATGTGCAAACAACCTAAGACGGCTACTAAAATTATGTCCTAAATCATTTATTTAGATAAGGAACAGCACAGGGTTTATAACACTACCATCGGGAACACCATAAATCACTTCTGTTGTACTCCTTGACTTTCCGTCAATTACTACGAACTGTGACCTCTCTGACAAGAAATCACGAATCCTGTCGCATAACTGAGACGATATTTCATAAGCACGCAATTTCATGTCAAAAGCCTTCTGGAAATCTAGAAATACGGGAACAATTTCAAATCTCTTATCAATAGCACTCAACACTTCGTGTGTGTAAAGAGCTAGTTATGTTTCTCAAGAACGATGTTTCCTAAATCCGTGTTCACTATGTGTGAATAGACTTCTCTTCGAGGTAATTCATAATGTTCGAACACAATATATGCTCCAAAATGCTGCTGCATATCGACGTTAATGATATGGGCCTGTAATTTAGTGGACTTCTCCTACTCTCTTTCTTGAATATTGGAGTGACTAGTATAACTTTCCAGTCTTTGGGTATGGATCTTTAGTCGAGCGTGCGGTTGTACGCGACTGTTAAAAATGAAACTATTGCATCAGTATACTCTGAAACGAACCTAATTGGTATACAGGCTGGATCGGAAGAATTGCTTTTACCAACTGATTTAAGTTGCTTCATTACTCTGAGGAGATTTACTTGTAAGTTACTCAACTTGACAACTGTCTTTGATTGGAATTCTAGAATATTTAGTTCGTCTTGTTTGGTGAAGGAATTTCGGAAGGCTGTGTAAAGTACTTCTGCTTTGGCAGCACTATCGTCGGTAGTACTTGCTTTGCTATCGTTCAGAGAAGGCACTGATTTTGTCTTGGCGCTAGCATACTTTACGTACGACCAGAATCTCTTTGGATTTTCTGCCATGTTTCGAGACAAAGTTTCGTTGTGGTAACTATTATAAGCACCTCGCACTGAAGTCCGCGCTAAATATCGAGCTTTTATAAAAGATCGCCATTCTTGGAGAATTTGCGTTCGTTTAAATTTGGCATGCTTTTTTCGATGTTTCTGCAACACTGTTCTGACCCGTTTTGTGTACCATGGGGGATCAGCTCCGTCTTTTGTTAATTTATTTAATATAAATGTCTCAATTGTTATCGATACTATTTCTTTGAATTCAAGGCAGATCTGGTCTACACTTACACTGTTAACTTGAAAGGAGTGGAGATTGTCTTTCAGGAAGGCGTCAAGTGAATTTCTATCAGCTTTTTTGAATAGATATACTTTTCGTTTATTTTTGCAGGATGATACATCAACTGTTGGTATGAATATGTTGTATAGAATTGAATGTGTTAGGTTTTCTCAAAATTTTAGAAGTGTCCATTTCCAGAGACACACTTAATAATTTTTTCAGAAACATTATTGACAATTGAGAGCTTCCATGCCCTCTTTTGCATGTCGCCTTTCATTTTCATGAATTTTATTAATGTTTTATGTCATTGCGCGGTGGTAACAGGCCAAATAAGATTACTGTAATGGGAGTATTTGTACTGAGAGCTCAAAATACTTTTCACTTGATTCCTAAACATGTTGTTTTACTTCCCTGAGTGGCCTGTGCGAGGCGAGCAACGGAGGACGCGACACACTGCGTTTCCGGTTGGGGACTGCACTTCTGCGGATACTGAGAGGGTCGTATACATCAGTGGGCTTAAGGGGCTCCGGAACGCCCTATACTTGCAATGTTAAAATAACGCTTATAAATTACATCTTTCCTCACAAAGTATTTGAGGTAGGAAGTTGAACGTTTTACAGATTATTTATTGGAATATGGGCTACAACTTAACACAGGGATTTTACAAAATTTTAGTTCAGTTATTAAAGATGATTTTTTTCAATTGTAATGAAAATTCACAACATTTTTTTGCAATTTTTTATTTATATATTCAAAAATATACAGTTTTTTGGAAAAAGGCTGTGTTAAATTATGCAGAAGGTACTGTGTAACATTTACTGAAAGTTTGAAACAAATATGTTTGGAAGATCCTTAGAAAACATGTAATTAGTATGAGAAAATAAAAGTTTTGGACATCGAGCGACAAAGATTGGATTAACTTTTTAGTGCATTCCAGGTCCATAGGATGGATTATCTTCATCCTCTGCAAACTCCTCCTCCAGCTTCCTCTTGTTCCTCCTCCTGTTTACTCTAGCTTGTATTTCTAGACTCTTTACAGCCCTGTCTGCAGCCCGAAGGCATTCCTTGTCTAAAGCAAGCATCGCTCGTTGTTGTGTTCGTAGATTTTGCTACCATTTTCTTCAGTTGCAGTTACTGCAACACTGTTCCAAAAGGTGGTCATGTATGAACACTTATCACATTTCAGTTGTATTTCGCTAGCAAGTCCTACGTGCTTTATTATGGAGAGTTCCAGACCAACTTCACTACAATGAATACATCTTACACAGTTTGAAAAAATTCCTTTGAGAACCGACATACCAAATATTTCATTCACATCCGATTCGCCCATAAAACATTCATAGTTTCCACTCGTTGAACCAAGCTTCTTCTGTGAAGTATTTTCTTTCTCACTTTGACTGCTATGGGCAGGTGTACTTGAGAGGTTAGGTTCACTCACTTGGTTATCGTCTTTATTGTTTACAGTAATAACACATACCTTTGGCTTTCCAACATTTCTCCTTTTCTTAAAAGCCTTCAGAGGATTTCTAATAACTTTACTTTTACTCATTATTATACTTCAACAAAACAGAGACTCAAGAAACAGAATTAATTACGAATATTTTCGAGATAACGACAGAGTAAATAAACATGAAACAATCGACAATCACACCAGCGATATATATTGAACCATCACAGGTTAGCCACAACACATACTTTATCTCACATCACTAAAATGTACCTGATGAACACGGACGTTAATAATAACGCCATTTGACAGCAGTTTAACAGCGCCACAGTGGGTCACGCCCATGTAGAACACATTTAAAAAAAATTTAAAAATAGTTGTAGTCTTCGGAATTGAATAAATTATATATCTATTAAAAGGTAATAGTCTGCAGATTCAGAAAACGCAAAAAAGTAAAAATTGAACTTTTCATGATTTTGAGCCTTTCCGGAGCCCCTTAAACGCCTGGCGGAACCACTGACGTCGGTTGAGTTTCGCCCATTGTATGCAGGGCGAAATGACCTGCGAGACGTCTGAGTGTCGCCGTAATTTATGCGTTTACAGTCCCCGTGCGTCCGAAACGAAGACTGCTGGCACTGACTGTCTGCATTGTCCTCATGATTCTTAGAATACCTGTGAACCGTGCCCTGTTGGTCCCGACTGTCGGGGGTCGCGGATGGCCGGTGGCCTAGGCATGTTGTTTTCATAGTTGGTCAAACGGCAAGTTCAGTGCCCTCAGCTCAATAGCAGAGGCATGATTGGTCAACTTAACCTAGGGCTACTTGACGTCATAAATCCCTGCTCGAAATCGGAGGAACGGTCGCTATTGGCGCGAATGATGTTCTGAGACAATATGGAGGAATTTTGGAATCCGCACTCAATGCTGATTCATGGTCTTCTAGGATAGTAGGGAATTGAGCAATCTTGGCTGTTCTCATCGGGACTCTTCAGCAGAAGCAGCATTTTCCTGAAGATGGCGACCAGTTGGATCGCCGAAATATCGAGTAAAGTTGATTTTAGGATCGGGCAGCAAACCCAAAGAGACTTTCAAGACTTATTACGCTGGGAAAGCCTACGTAATCACTGCAATAAATCTCATTGTAATATTTAATCCGCATATCATTTTGTAGATATATGCAGAATCCCATTTCCTGTTTTTTATTATGGTAAAGTTTTTTTTTTCCTCTGAGTAGATTACGATTTTTATTAAATTATTATTAGTGTGCACTCCTTATTTTACCAACTACAGGGTCCACCATCATCTCCTTTCGTTACCGTTGTGTGCATAATTAATTAGGAGGTAGGTAAGGAGGGGGTCGAGTCCATGTCTCGTTCTCATGCAAAATTCGTCAGAATTAAAGAGGTACAAACTCTTATCCACCCTGGCACCTCCCACAGTGTCACCCATTGCTGTATCTCTAGTGAAATTTATTATAACACTAGAGAAGACCTACATAACAAGGTTGATTCTGAAAAACAGGGCTGGATGGTCCAGGAACTATTATCATTTCATGTCTCAGGCACTTTCTAAAGAAGCCACAGATGTCGGGTTATCTTGTAATTCCGGTAAACGTACCCCGGAAGATGGAATCGATTCAGACCAGTGTTCGCAGGACAATAAACTCGAAAAGAAACTAGCAAATTCGCATTCATGTAGCTTTATTTACCGAATGCAGCATGCTGAAACTATGCCAGCAATTCACTTGCGTGTTTCGAAAATGGGTTAAACGAATGGAACGCTCGGAAGCAAGTCATGTTAAATGCTGTAAGCGTTTCCTGAAACTTGCTCCTACAAGAACGCACGTTGGCGCTCCTCGTTTTATTGGCGACGATTATTTTAATCTGTTACAGAGAAAAATTGAAACGAATTCCGAGGAACCTGTTGAGGTAACGGACTACAGGAATGGCGTCGAACTGTTGCGGTTCTTGCTTCATCTCTCAGCCGCAAGGACGCCCCGCGGAGCTGCGAAACCCGAGGTTCTTGCCCGTAATCCAGGCCGGCCGAACGGAGGCGCGGAACTAGTCCACATTATCTGGCACCCAGCTCCTTCCAAGCTGCGCCGCTGTGCGGTTTCCTCAGAAGAGCGCTCAAACCGTTCCAGTTTATTCCCTGCGATCTGCTATTAAGTGTTCTCTTCGTGTCTCTTCTGCAACTGCATGTGGCGTTATGTTTCATATTTTAGTGTAGGTGGCTACAGGAGCTATAGATAAGCCCATATACATTTACGTGGTGTGAGATAAGTCATTCCCTACCGCTATCCTATGTTGCTCCTGTCGCAATTGGTGCATAGGAAAAAATGTAAGTAAGCCTCCGACCGAGCACCAATCTCTCTAATTTTACCTTCCTGTTATTTTTGCAACATTTGTGTTGGAGGTTGCAAAGTATTGGTTGGCTGTACAGAGAAAGTACGCCCTAGGAATTTTAACAGTAACAGGTATCTAACGCTCGTAGTATTTTTTTAAAACTGTTTTGTTTATTGTATTAGAAAAGTGAAGTTATACAGTGAATGTTTCGAGATATTTTAAAATATCTCTTTTACACGTCTCTCCACAAGCAAATTTTGCTAACAGTTACATTGCGAACAGTTACATTATGTGTTTCTGAAGTGCTGAAATGGCAAAATACCCTATTATTAATAAGACTGCAGAACTAGCTATATTTCCTATTGGAGTTTGCAAAAAAAAAGTCAGTAGAGAACTATAGAGTAGATGTTGATAATAGTCTCCATAGGGCTCAGTAGTACTCTCAATCACGTGTTTGCACTCGGCAGTTCCACCATTATCGCCGTTCGCTTTTAAATATGACAAGTGATAATCTACAAAACTGTAAGTTATTGAGGCTGTGGCCAAAGTCCGAACAGACATTCCCGCATAAGACAAGAAATGTTCGTTGAAGTAATCCGGACACATCTACCGGCATCATTGTGGAAGGAACTTCATAACAGGGCGGAGGAAGAACCGCTCAACCATCTCCGCCAAGACCCACCCACATTGTTCGCACGTTGTCTCATATCCACTCATACATTGCTTTGTCTAATCGTTTGGCCACTTCTCCATCCTAAAAGTCTTGGACTAGTGCATACCACAAATTCATGATGCAGTCACTAACCCGGAGACGAAATTGTGCCAATTGTGATGTAGCCTTCCTATTAAGAATTTGGAAAAGATCACTTGTGATAGTAAGAATGGAATAAATCGATATATGCATTCTTACAGTGTTCTCCGGAAGTCAGGTGTGTTATGTGCCAATACTGATATATGGTCTGTGTTTAGCTCCTCATGGTTAATGAAATCATTTTGATGCAGAAGTCGAAGGACAAATTTTTCACTGTCTAATCAGTGACTACGCTATCACAATATTATTACTATGTTTAACCTCAACTGAAATACGGCAAGTTATTTCACATGCCTTTTCCATTTTATGTGATGTCGATTAAAGGAGGAGAGAAAGATAACGGTGAGTTGACATGGGCAATATTTATTAACATACATCGAATCCCAGGGGCTGCACAAATTGCACTCTTTCTAGTATCATATCTTTTTTTCATTTCAACATGATGCTGGAACGGCCTGTTTTCTTGGTGAAATTTGTGAGTGTGGAAAGGCAAAGCACCTTGGATTTGGTACAGGACGGAGACATTGTTACGGAAAAACAGTGGCTTTCTACCGTTTGCGGAGTTGCCTGTCTTAACGGAATTGTGGTCGCCAGCCCAGCGCAGGTTATGTAATTTACGACCGAGGCCTGCCTCGTGGCAGAACTGTGGCCGAGTCGCTACGCAAGCATCGATAGATCGCCGCTTTCGTACGTTTCGAAAAAGTCTTTTGTAGATACCCATCGCTCGGAGTGCCGAAATAATGAGCCTAGCCTTGTGTACAGCTCTCTAAGTTCAGAGGACCTCTGATGTGAGGCTAGTGTTTGGGTGCGAAAATGTACCGTTGGTAAATTAGTCAGTCTTGTCATGGAGATGAAGCGACTGTTTTTTAGTAATGAGAAGGCGATTTGCGGCATGATTAGATTAGTATCGCGACGCATTGCCTTGGTAGCATCCAGTGTGCTACGGGGAATCCGAGCCAATTGGCCGCTATGTATGCACTTCTTGGTATTGACGGACATGTACCGTTGGTAAATTAGTCAGTCTTGTCATGGAGATGAAGCGACTGTTTTTTAGTAATGAGAAGGCGATTTGCGGCATGATTAGATTAGTATCGTGACGCATTGCCTTGGTAGCATCCAGTGTGCTACGGGGAATCCGAGCTAATTGGCCGCTATGTATGCACTTCTTGGTATTGACGGACATGTACGGTTTGATGGTAATTTATTTCTGGGTGTAGGAAGACGGTAGAAAAATAAAGGGATGGTCGTAAGAGTTTCCAGTGGATGAAGTGCAGAGCGCGCGGTTGGGACGCTGAAGTCGTGATCTGGAGAGCTCATGTTAGTGGGGGACCCACGGCCGACTGAAGGTACTCTAGTCGGTAGTGGGGACGACTGCGTTTGCAACGGCACCGCACCCACGTCCTCTACAGCTGTACCATCCTCACGTCAGTGGCGTTCTTGAACAGCTGTCCGAAACAATTACGGTGAGCGTAAGTCGCGAATACAAAGAGTGATGCAGGTACTGTCAAATGTGGTCATTACTGACTGAAACCTGTGATCTTCGAAGGACTTTATTTGAGATCAAAGACTGGAATAGAAAACATTTGACAATAGGGCTTCTTGGTCCGCACTTGCAGATTTCCGTACAGTAACCTGTCTCAGATTCACAGCTGCTGCATTGAGTCCATGAATCTCTTGATTAACAAATGGGTGACCGGTCACTGTGCTCGTTTGGGGTTAACGAATCTTCGGAACAAATTACTGTTTGCTACTTTGCTTTGGAATGGCTTAGTTTTTTTGCTGAGGAAAGTAATTCTGCAAATCATTCAAAATCCAGCACTAAAGTCATATGTATTGACTTCATAAAGTATTCAGCAATCTTGAATAATCGGTTCATTTTATTATGTTTTATTGAACAGATTATTGTGTTTACTGAAAAATTATTTCTGTTAGACACCTTACACTCACATTTAAATAAATTTAGCGTAAATCTCCACTTTACGATCTACAGTTAGGGGTTCATAAATCGCATTATCCATTAACATTTTGCGTATTGAAATTGTTAACTTAGATCCCTTAAAATATGTATATTATAATTGTTAACTTAGATCTTAAACTCATGCCCGGCACACAGTTAGTTTTCTGGGATCGGATAGCTTTTCACGTGCAGGGGGTTTCGCACAATGTCTGTATTCTCCATTCGATCCGTACACGCTTCGATACTCTCAACAACAGCGAAAATATTCAGTGAACCGAACTGCGAAGAATACCAGCGACGTACTTTACACCGTTTAATTTCAAAGAGAGCGTCTGGGGGCAAGACTGTTTTCTACTATGCAGTATGTGCATTCCACACTCCACATTCCATTCTGCGCGAGAATTGCTTCAATAACCAACACCAATAGCTCCAGCCACTCAGAAAATAACAGCTACTCGTCTCTAAATCTCGGTTTCGTCATACTGATTTGCCGGTTATTACTAAGCCGTTGACAACCAAAGAGCGAGTAGAGGGCAATCGAACACGAAAGTAATCCTTACAACGCACATCTGGAAACCAGTGGTTTTCCCGAAACGAAGTATTCCGACTGAGTACATGAACACCTCATAACAGAGTCCCCTAGGCTTCAAACAGCAGATACGCACTTGAGGACATAAACTACACAACCCCGCACGAACAGACGGACAGAGTGGATGAGCGGTTCTAGGCGCTTCAGTCAGGAACCGCGCGACCGCTACGGTCGCAGGTTCGAATCCTGCCTCGGGCATGGATGTGTGTGATGTCCTTAGGTTAGTTAGGTTTAAGTCGTTCTAAGTTCTAGGGGACTGATTATCTCAGATGTTAACCCCCATGGTGCTTACAGTCATTTTTGAACCCCGCCCGAACAGGCCATGAAGTCCAACGGTAACGACCGGCCGCCGTGTCATCCTCAGCCCACAGGCGTCACTGGATGCGGATATGGAGAGGCATGTTGTCAGCAAACCGCACTCCTGGCCGCATGTCAGTTTACGAGACCGGAGTCACTACTTCTCAATCAAGTAGCCCCACTTGAGGACAAACACATTATAATAATCGTTCCATCTTTCATTTGAAAGCAGGCTTCAACGTATCTTGTAATCGACGCTTGTACGCTTTCAACATCCCAGGCATGTTCTGAACGCATTTACAACCATCCACACTGCGTCCTGGAGTTCGTCGACGCTATCAACTGGGCTAGAATACATCAAAACTTGTAAATAAACCGACATAAAAAAAGTCCAAGGGGCTCAAGTCCGGGGATCTTGGAAACCATTGTACTGGCGAGCCATGATCGGTACATTTGCTACGTATTTCCGAATACGTGTTCCGAATAGCCGCACTAAAATGTACCGATGCACCATCACGCGTTTACCACATACGCATCCCGTCACTACATCGTCCAAACAGTTGATTAAGTTGTGTCACGGGAAATTAAAGTAAATAGAACAAATAACTCGACTAGCTAGGAAATGTGCCCCTATTAACCAATCACCAACAACACCTGCCCAAACTTTAACGAAAAATATTTGTTGATGTGCCGCCTCAACGGTACCACTTGTGTACCCATAAGCGGGAAAGAGTCTATTGTGGATGTTCATAATGTCTTCTCGGGGTAAACCATGCTTCGTCTGTAAATAACAGAAACTTGGGGAACTGTTGATCATTCCAACATTGCGTAAGGATCCATTGGCAGAAGGCAGGTGCGACCAGGTCTTGCTCACTTTTTATATGATATGTGTACAATAGTCACTAAATGTAACATCACATGGAGGAAGGAGAAACGTGTTCCTGCACAACAATCCTTCTGCCACTTGTGACCAACATAGCGTTCAGTCGTTGTAATGCAGTCTCATCCATTCGTGGTGTCGAGATTATTCTGGGATATTTGCACGTTGCATGTTGTGTCTCGCGGACGCACCTATGGAACCTAGTGAACACTCTGCTGTCTGGCTGTCTCCTCGAAAGAAAAAAATAGGAAATTTGTGGTAAGATCGTATGGAACCAAGCTGCTGAGGTCAACGGTCCCTAAGATTACGCACTAGTTAATCTAACTTAAACAATCTTACGCTAAGGACAGCACACACCCACAATGCCCGAGGGAGGACTCGAGCCTCCGACGGGGAGAGCCGCGCGGACCGTGACAAGGCGCCCATGACCGCGCGGCTACCCTGCGCTGCTTCTCGGAAGAGAAGCTTCGTGATTCAGTCATGGTGCCTCCCGTGTATCGCCATTAACACGTCCGTACTTGATGTAGATGTTAGTCATTTCATCATTTAAAAAAGTGTGTGGAACCATGGCAACCACTTCAACAAGCGCACACTGCGTTTGCTGTTCACTGTGGGAATTGGGAGGCTATTTAGAATATAATACATTAAAAGTGTTACAACAATGGCGTGACTGCACTTGAACATACGTTGCACGTGGAAATTGCTGATTGGCGGGTCTGTGTTTATCAGGATTATATGCTTGTTTCATTCTTCTCTGCTCGTCCCTTTCGTTTCTACCAACAACAGTAAGGATAAGGAAACGGTTCAAAATGGTTCAAATGGCTCTGAGCAACATGGGACTTAAATTCTGAGGTCATCAGTCCCCTAGAACTTACAACTACTTAAACCTAACTAACCTAAGGACAACATATCCATGCCCGAGGCAGGATTCGAACCTGCGACCATAGCAGTCGCGTGGTTCCGGACTGAAGCGCCTAGAACCCTCGGCCACCGCGGCCGGCTAAGGAAACGGAAATCGGAATGGTCCGTCCGAAATTTCAAAATGGTTCAAATGGCTCTGAGCACTATGGGACTCAACTGCTGTGGTCATAAGTCCCCTAGAACTGAGAACTACTTAAACCTAACTAACCTAAGGACATCACACACATCCATGCCCGAGGCAGGATTCGAACCTGCGACCGTAGCGGTCGTGCGGTTCCAGACTGTAGCGCCTTTAACCGCTCGGCCACTCCGGCCGGCGTCCGAAATTTGAATCGTGACTGTGTCCAATATGTGTCGAATGTGTTATTCACTGTGGCTTACTACTCGGTAAATATCAAAGCGAAATGCTTCCAAATGAGGAAAGTAAGGAAGAGTACGCTTTAGTATCCCGTCAAAAGTGGAATTGGTAGAGATGGGGCCGATGACGAATTGGAAGGGGATAGGAAAGTAAATCAAATGTGTCTTTTCCACAGGAATCGTCCCGATCCCTGTACTAATTATCGGAAACCGTAAAAAACTAAGTTTTTGATTTAAACGTTGTGTTTCGAAATAGGAATAACCGGTCCACTTTGATCCTGGTCTTTTTCGACTCCAGTTCAGTCTGACTGTTAAAACCACTGAAAATATCCAGTTCCTGTAATAGCCCATTTTCGGTATTTTATTGCTATGTGACAGAAATAGGTCTCAGTGCATACAGTAAAGATGGCGAAGACGATGGAGTCGGGCATGTTGTCAGCGAGAACGAACACAAGTGGATACTTCCCTGCATCGTCGCTTTTGTATGCTATCAATTTTTCACCCTGAGATCCACAAAATTAAAGGTTTAGTTATTATCCCAAGTTTACAGCACGTCAGTAAGATTATGGGTACATCAATCAAATTTACCTTCTCTTCCGAGACACTTTTCTCCTTATATGGTGTCCTAAATTTGTTGTGCCTGCTCCCATTTTTAATCTCCTAAAGCAACTGCGTCATTGTACTTCACAGTCACCCAATTCGCAAAATACATCCAAGCTAGGGATGCCGGAGAGCAGCGGCGAGATACTACCATATAGATCAGAAGGGGCAAGTCTTACATACCTTATGTACAGACATAGGGTTTAGAAGACTACACCGCACGACATTCGATATAGCACCGCCTGTGTTATTCTGATTACGGTGTAAAGTTCCTTGGAAACGCATGCAAGTCCATAGGAACAGGCACTGCGGCGAATACTGCCGTTATGAAATACGTTAAATGAATTCCCAATTGCGAATGAGGACAACTATCAGCTGAGGAATGGAATGACTACAATGAAAATTTGTGTGGGTCAGGACTCGAATCCGGATATCCCTCTTATCGATAGCGGCCGCGTTACCGTTTGACTAACTGCCGATATCGGCCACGTGACTTTCAAGTACAACGTCTGACCTGTACGGGAATATACACTATGATCAAAAGTATCCGGACAATTGGCTGAACATGACTTACAAGTTCGTGGCGCCCTCCATCGATAATGCTGGAATTCAATATGGAGTTGGCCCATCCTTAGCCTTAATGACAGCTTCCACTCACGGAGGTATACGTTCAATCAGGTGCTGGAAGGTTTCTTGGGAATAGCAGCCCATTCTTCACGGTGTGCTGCACTGATTAGAGGTACCGATGTCGGTCGCCGAGGCCTGGCACGAAGTCGGCGTTCCAAAACATACCAAAGGTGTTCTATAGGATTCAGGACAGGGCTCTGTGCAGGCCAGTCCATTTCAGGGAAGTTATTGTCGTGTAACAACTCCGCCACAAGCCGTGAATTATGAACAGGTGTTCGATCGTGTTAAAAGATGCTATCGCCATCCCCGAATTGCTCTTCAACAGTGGAAAGCAAGGTGCTTAAAACATCGATGCAGGCCTCTGCTGTGATAGTGCCACACAAAGCAACAAGGGGTGCAAGCCCCCTCCATGAAAAACACGACCACACCATAACATCACCGCCTCCGAATTTTACTGTTGGCACAACAACCGCTGGCAGATGATGTTCACCGGGCTTCGCCATACCCACAACCTGCCATCGGATCGCCACACCGTGTACCATAGTTCGTCACTCCACGCAACGGTTCCCACTTTTCCATCGTCCAATGTTTACGCTCGTTACACCAAGCGAGGCGTCGTTTGGCATTTACCATCTTCATGTGTGGCTTATGAGCAGCCGCTCGACCATGAAGTTTTCTCACGTCCTACATATCTACCACAGTACTTGCAGTGGATCCTGATGCAGTTTGGAATTCCTGTGTGATGCCTGGATTGATGTCTGCCTATTACAAATTATGACCCTCTTCAACTGTCGGCGGTCTCTGGTCGGTCAACAGACGAGGTGGGCCTGTACGTTTTGGTGCTGTACGTGTCCCTTCATGTTTCCACTTCACTATCGCATCGGAAACAGTGGACCTAGGGATGCTTAGCAGTCTGGAAATCTGGCGTACAGACGTACGGAGCACCCCATTCTGCTCTCTCACGATGTCTAATGACTATTTAGGGCACTGATATGGAGTACCTGGTAGTAGGTGGCAGACAGTGCACCTAATATGAAGAACGTATGTTTTTAGGAGTGACCACATACTTTTGATCACATACTGTACATAATGGATGTACGATACAGGTTGTAGACGCGTGGTTGACGACCAATGAGCGTTTGGGTCTGACCGTGAATTGTGCACGCATAGCGAAATGGTAAGGCACCCGCTCGCGATAAGTCGGAAATCCGAGTTCGAGTTCCGGACCGGCAGAAATTTTCATTGTCGTGATTCCATTCTACAGATGATAGTTTTCCGCATTCGCAATTGCGAATTCTTTTAATGAACAGGTACAATGTAGTCTCAGGAATTCTGTACTGATTCTTATGCCATGTATTTCTTAATAGTTTCTGCCGGCTTTGTTATTAAAATGGTGTAACCCAATATTTCAGAGTAATGGAATTTTTGCAAATAAAAATTAGATATTCGTAAAAAAGGTTTTTTAAAATAAAAAAATTTAGTACTACCGCTGTGGCAAACTGATATTCCGCTTTTGTACACAGTTATTCTTAAAAAATGAATAACAGCTGTTACAACGGAGCCAAGGAAATAACGAAATGTACCGGTTATTCAGAACTAAAATAGCGTTCCTACTTCCAAAGCAACGAGAGATAAAAATTCAACTGCGCTAAACTAGGTGCGTATTTTTTGGGTGACTGTCTATCCCTGTTAATTAAGAATGTCTTCAAATAATTCGAAGAGACTGTCTTGTCATGTTTATGAAGAACCCCGTCAGGTGAGAGAGATGCAATCAGAAAGAAGATGCGCGGTTCGACGCAAGTAAACACTTTCGGGATCTGTGTCTGTGCGCTCTTGTCGGTGTGTGTGTGTGTCGCTCGGAACTGACGACTAGGTATTCCAATACTAATAAGCAATTAAGGGCGAGGCATCCCGGAGCGGCGGGATTCCTGCGCGCCAACTAATTGGGAGTGTAGCGCGACGGAAGAAATAGCTGCCCGTTCTGCCGGCACCGGCTGCTGCAGCGGGCGTGGCGAGGCGAGGCGAGGCGAGGCGAGGCACGGAGCGGCCGCCGCGGAACCGGTGGCGGCTGTGTCGGCGCTAACGAGGGACCAGCCGACTGACAAGCGCTGCGCCGCGCTGCTCTGCTCTGCTCTACTGCGCGCGCGCAGGCGCCGTGTAACCCGCGACGTGTCAGGCGCGGCCTGCGCAGGCGCTGCAATGGCGCGTAATGCAGTCCTCGACCCGCATCGGCCGTCCCGTAATGTGGCGGAGGGACGGCGGCGCGCCGCATCCCAATGCCGGGAATGTCTCCCGCCAAGGAAACAACGGCCGCGCGACCAGCTCTCGCTCGGAACGGACTAAAGTCGACCGGGTGTCGACATTGCATCCACCTAGTGCACTATGTAACAAACACTCTAAAGAGAATACAATCATTCCAGGCTTGTTTTCAAACTGTAACGTACGCACTACGTCTATCTCATTGCGTCCTTCATATCTCATTACCCATCTTCTGCCACTGTTAACAATACCAATTTCCATATCTTCCATCCACTTTATGTCCTCTACACTGCTGCAAACAACATCCACGTGTTCACCTCCTTCAGTATGCTGACTGAGGACGTAACTTTCCTAGCCCTCTACCCTACAATCCAGAAATCCCATCGATCCAGCCAACTCCTGGTGTTACTATAGTTCCTCAAGATAAACGCCATGACATTTAGGTAAACTTTTTTGACAATAGTATTCTAATAACTGCTGAGTCCGTTGTCATATACGGTAAACAGCTACGTCGATCAGCCAGAGCATTACGACCACCTACCTAATAGCCGATATATCGGTCTTTGGCACGGATAACTGCTGCGGCGTGTCATGGCATGAAATCTGTGAGGCCTTGGTAGGTCGCTGGAGGGAGTTGGCACCACATCTGCACACACAAGTCACCTAATTCCCGTAAATTCCGGGAAGGGGGTCGATGAACTATGACACCACGTTAAATCACATCCCAGATGTGCTCGATGGGGCTTAGATCTGGCAAGTTTGGGGACCACCACATCAACTGGAATGGCCACAGTATTCCCCCAACCACTCTATCACAAAAAATGGTTTAAATGACTCTGAGCACTATGGGACTTAACTTCTGAGGTCATCAGTCCCCTATAACTTAGAACCACTTAAACCTAACTAACGTAAGGACATCACACACATCCATGTCCGAGGCAGGATTCGAACCGTAGCGGTCGCGGTAGCGGTCGCGCGGTTCCAGACTGTAGCGCTTAGAACCGCTCGGCCAACTCTATCACACTCCTGGCCTTATCACATGATGCATTGTATCGATGAAAAATGCCATTGCTGTCGGGAAGCATGGTCGTCATGAAGGGGTTTACGTGCTCTGTGCGAAACACCTTGGCCATTAAGGTGCCTTGCACGAGCTCCTCTGGACCCAAGAATGCCCACGTGCATGTTCTCCATAGCATAATAGAGCCGCCACTAGCTTGTCTCCATCCTGCAGTACAGGTAACAAGCAGAAGAAGACGGATTCGCGTCCTCCCATCGGCATGATGAAGAAGGTATCGGGATTCATCACACCATGCAACGCTCTGCCACTGCTCAGTGTGTAGTGCCGATATCGTGGTGTTAACACTGGCACATACACAGCTCGTCGGCTGTGGAGACCCATCGGTAGGAGTGTTCTGTGCCCAGTGCGTTCAGACGTACTCTGCCCAGCAGTACAGTCTGTTGTAAGCTCCCCCACAGTTCGCCGCCTGTCCTGTTTTAGCAGTCTGCGAGCCTACAAACTCCACATCTGTAACGACGGGTGACTGCCTAACCCCATGACGTCTGGACATGGTTTCACCTTGATTTCGCCACTTGCTGAAGACACTGATCACAACACTCCTCGAACGCCCAAGTCATGTAGTTTCCCAAGTGTTCATGCCGAGCCTCCAGGCCACCACAACTTGCCCTGGGTCAAACTCAGATAGATCGCGCGCTTTCCCCGTTCTACGTCTCCATCTACACAGATACCCCAAAAGCCACCGTACGGTGCTTGGCCGAGGGTACACTGTAACACTAATAGTTATTTCCTCCCTGTTCCACCGGCAAATAGAGCGAGGGAAAAATGACTGTCTGTATGCCTCTGGTCCGCCCCGATAGCTGAGTGGTCAGCGCGGCGGTCTGTCACGACAAAGGGCCCGGTTTCGATTCCCGGCTGGGTCGGAGATTTTCTCCGCTCAGTGACTGGGTGTTTTGTTGTCCTCATTATCTTTTCATCATCATCAGTGGAAGGCAACGGGAAACCACCACTGGAATCACTTCCCTAGACGCTCATGCGGTGGACCTCTCTGACGGGGCTTGCCCCATGACAAGACCTGCCGTAAGGCAGATCACAAAGTATATGCCTCTGTATGAGCCCTAATTTCTCGTGTCTTATCTTCGTCGTCCTTACGTGCAATGTACGTTGGGAGCAGTAGAATCACTCGTCAATCAGCTGCAAATGCCGGTTCTCTAAATTTTCCTTCCCTCCAGGAATTCCCGTTTGAGTCCCGAAAGCATCTCCGTAACACTTACTTGTTGTTCAAACTTACTGGTAACAAATCCAGCAGCACTCCCTGAATGGCTTCTATGTCGTCTTTCAATCCGACCTGGTACGGATCCCAAACACTCGAGCGGTATTCAAGAACAGGTCGCACGAACGACCTATATGCGGTCTCCTTTACAGATGAAGCACTCTCTCCTAAAATTCTCCTAATAAACCGAAACCGACCATTGGCCTTCCCTACCACAGTTCTCACATGTTCGTTCCATTTCATGTCGCTTTGCAACTTTACGGCCAGATATTTAAACAAAGTTTACACATGGACAGCACGGTCACTGATACCACATACACTGTGAATGTGTCTGATTACCAATCATTCCTTGCCAGGTGAAGTGGTTGTTGCCCGGATGCGCTTATATTGACAGCCAGTCGGTGGTCATAATGTCATTGCTGATCAATGTATATCCACACGCCAGTCTCCAGCGGGGCACCTCGCAGTTATGGTTAGTCGCCACAGAGGGCACACCTAACAGAGACCGTATTATGCATTCAAATACAGGATGGTTATAAGTAAAATTTCACTATTCGAACCATTGTAGACGGAAAACCATTCACCATAATAGGTACCCAACCTTATAGGAGTGATGTTCAGACTCTACACTGCAGGATTTACGTTGTTAGTGATGTGAGTGTTAGGACTTGCCGGTGGGTACCGATACTGGTACCGGTACTGACTTTGAGCAGCGCCGACCCAGTGTGAGCGGGACACCTTCGTCAACATGAGATAACTGCTGCACAGGAGGGAGATGCTTTGGACTCAGCTGTTTTGACGCATGGTGGGGCTCTACCTCCATTGCTAGTGAGGTGACTTGGTTACTCCGTAACACATTTCTAGCAAACTAAATCATTGGCTGATCATTCACAACTGCGTGGCTACCAATATCACCAGATTTGAACTCTGGCTGTTGGATTACCTGAAACACATGGTTTGTTAGTGGGACACTGACACATTGGAGGTTAAAATGAGGATAGTGAGGGACGTAACCAACATCCAATCTGAGATGTTTTGGGCAACAGTAGAGCAATTTCTAGTGTTGTTTCAGGCTCTTGTGGATGCAGATGGTCGTCACAGTGAGCAACATATATAACCTAGACGGCAAACATGGCACGGAGTTAATAAAATTTACACTTCCATGTGGAAACTAAAACGTGTTTCTTTCAATAGTTTAATTGTTATTTCTCTTTCATATTTCCTCGTGATTGTTTACAAACGATGTCTCTGTCCTGCGATCACTCTTTTTTGACGAGTGCCGTCTCAAGCGCGAAAGTTTAATGATAATCACCCTGTAGTTCAAGCCAACCACCATAGTTATGCTCTGAGGTCACAGGCAGTGCTGATAACTCTAGTCTACTTCCGCCTGATCTCAGACAAATAGTTTGTGAATAAACATTCATCCAGCGACCATTTTCAGCAGTTGCCATCATTCATTGCACCAGCAGTAGCCATCAAACAGTAGTCACGTTGCCACAGTGTCGCAATAACCGCCAAGTGTATATGTATTGACAGCAGTGTCGATGTAAATAGAAGGCGCCGGCGACACCGCGCACAAGACGTGCATCGTGCACGTTGCGGCAGGTTCAGCAGCCCCTACAATTCAGATGACGCGGGCCCTCGCAGTGCCGGAACTCAGTGGCCGAGCAAGCAGAGGGCATCGATAGCGCCCCGGCCAGGCCACCAGGCAGCGTACACGACGACGACAGAGGTCGTTGACAAAATGCACGTCCTCATGCATTCGCCATGTCACGTGCCGACAATGGGTCCACAAGCATACACGCGCAGTCCAACTGCAGACAGCAGTCAGAGGACCTTCACCTACGTTGTGCCAAGAACTAAGCCATGACGTGGGAAGTCTTAAGTGTTCGGTGACGTTCCATCCAGGACTTGGTGCCATTTGTGTCATTGTTCTGCTGTGCTGACCGACAAGACAGTGTCAGACTTAAAGTTTTCTGTCTTTGTCGGATTTACGAATTTTCGTTAGTGTTCAGCTTTGTTACTTCAGCAAGTACCTATATAAGATGCATCAAGTGTTTGCTCCTTCTATAAGCAGAAGTTGGCTGTGGACTTTATAATGAGTCACCCTCCTCTAACATCACCTTTTTTTAAATATGGAGATAACCGGTACAATGTATACTATCGATTCTTGCGTAGGTTAAAATTATCACAGCTGTTTCATTAAAAGAATTCATATGATTTTGTATACGATGTATTATATTTCAGGCCAAAATGTATAAAAAAGAAACTAATGTGTTACAATCGATATGTACTAACAAAATTACTCTTCTTTTAAAAATAATCGAAATTGCGAAGTTACAGGTGTACTTAAAATTCATATTATTAATTGCACAATTTAACGTTACTTATTAAATTTATTTCTAGATTGATTTACAAAATAATAATATTTTAAGCGAAGATTCTTCTTTGGTAAAGAAAGTTTCTAAACTCTTTTACTTTGTAAACTCTTTGGAAATTGCGAGTACGGCAGAACGTAAGGAGTGGTGGGCATGCCTCTTATGGAAGTACACGTTTTCTAAGTTTGTCACCAACTATGTAATTATTGGTATTTTTGAATGTGGAAAATGTAAAAACGGTGTGATGCTGAAAGACGTGACAAAGAATAAAATTCAAGAATAATACAGGCAAATCTTTATCAGTTGTTTAGTCATCAAGAACCTACAACATCGAAATTTCAGCTGCAAGAATGTACCCCTAGACAAAATTTTGAGCGATCGACAACAACAACGAGATAATGAAGATGAGTAAAAAGTTATTCTTTTGTATATCTTACGCCTCTCGAAGCTTTCAAAATTTGTGCAAAGACAGAGAATTTTAATAGTGATGTGTGGGAGGATGAGGTTAGAACTTGTTTACTAAAACCAAGCCGAGGAAATTTTTTTCCTGTACAAATTAAAATTCTGAATGTTGCTTTATTTGGATACTTAAAGTGATTGACTATTTCAAGCATTGTTAAACTTATTAATTTTGTGACCTTGCAACTCCAAACTGATTTCATTGGTGAAGAACTTCCATTTCTTTTGTGAGTGGAGACTTCTGTTCTATTCAGACTCACAGGAACTTGAGAAACTTTGGAACTGTGTTTATCAAAACGATTGTGTGGTTGTGACTACTTGCCTTCTTTTGTGGATGTCCCCATAGAACGGGGTACATCACGGAGTCTCCCAAATATTGTACGTAACAAGTTTGGTAGGTTTCCGGATCTGTGTGGCACCAGGTGTCTAGGCAGATCACGAAATTCCAAATAGAACTGGGTTGGGTCTCGAGTTTTCATACGTCGTTTATCGCTGACATCGTACCACAGGTACATGCGTTGTGTACAGCTAAAGTGAACTCGGATAGTGAATGGCATTCCCTGTGAGTTCTGACAAGTCCGGTTCCTGTTCATGGCGACCTGCAGAAACGGCGCTAGAAGCAATGATTCTCGAGTACACATACCTCTCCAATGGCATTTTCCAGGAGGATAGCGCTAAGCCACCGCAGATGCCTTGAGGAACATACAGACCCTTAACTGGTTTGTCCAATCCCCTGATTTATGACTCATGGAGCGTGTGTGACATGCACTGGAAAGATGTGTGCTTTCATGCTAACTGTCAGACAATATTTTCATGGACTGACACAGTATTTGTTTTAGGCACGGCAAGAAATTCGTCTCGAGGATGTTTGCTTGGACGTCAGTTTCGGATGGAATAAAAGTTTTCTCATTTGATAACTATTATGTGTTTAACAGCTCCAAAACGTTTGATAAATATCAGACTGGTGCTTTATGTGTAACACTTCCCATTTCCGCCCGAGGGAGTGAGAAAACACATGAAACTGTTAGAATTTCGTATTATGGTCTTTGCACATATAGAGTATGCTTACACAGAGAATTTCGAGGGGTTCGTTTGATGGTGAATGGCAGAAAGTCTTGGTTGCTCGTGCACAGCGTGAGTTCACAAAGGGATTCCGCCGCTGTAAATGTTTAGTATCCTGTTTGTTCAATGTGGTCCAGAGGCCGGGGAGGCTCCTCTGAGCCTCGGAGGCGCGAGCGCTACACGGTGGCGGCCGGTGGCGTGGCGAATGCGCCGCGAGGTGAGTCGGCGAGGGCGACTTGGCTGCGCGCGGTGCCTTATAGGGCCAGCCGCCATGACGGCGCGCGTCACCCGCGACAAATGAAGTCGCCCGCCGGCGCTAATGGAGGCGACGTTTTAATCTCCGCTCTCTGATTCGCTCCTTTGTTCTCAAAACTAATTAAAGTGCCCTCCCAGAAAAATGAGGTCGCGTTTGCTGCCAGCCCGTTGTCAGTCTGGCGCTACGCGAATGCGAATGCCGTCGTTCGCGATTGCAGGATGGCCGTTTATTAGCCTATCGCCATCGGAGAAATAGGTTTCCTGGTGGCACCATTGGTAGCAGGAACTCATCTGCACTCCATTTTTATGTACCATCTGGAGATGCTGTCCCCGATAAGATTAATTGTAGTATACACTATAAGAGAGCTCATGCGAAGGAAAGGAGAACATTTCTCGATCTATTTAAGAAATTCGGTGTTTTTAGGTTTCTGTACCTCAATCGGTAAAAAACGGAACCCTTATGCGATCACTTTTTTATCTGTTTATCCGACTTTTACGAACCCCTTTTCCTCAAGAACGTGTACATGAAACAAGTTGCAATATTTATAACGTACTAAGGTCCATGGTATCTTGGGAACGTAAAATATTGAAGCTTCTAAGCATTGGCAGTCAAAGGATACGGCCATTTGTGTCACATATATGGATGGGTGCACCCCGTTAAACTAGAATAATCGAATTTGGCAAGAAGCAAGATATTACAATACAACTAAAGGGAAAACTCTGAAAATTGTTAATTTCTAATTACATCGTACGTAAAAAATACTTTTTGTCATAATATCCGACTGTCTGTCCTTCTGTTAAAGCTCCTGTTTCCTCAGGAAAGGATAGACGTATCAAACTGAAATTTATGTCGCATATTGAAGATTGCGGTCCCTTGGTAGTGTAAAATAATTTAAGCTTTTCCGTCAATGCAATCAAAAGATATCGCCAGTTATGTCACATATTTTGATGCCTCGCCAGTATCGAAATCACCGAATTTCCCTTTTACCGGGATGGATGGACTCTCTGTGCACCTCGATGTGCAAGTCCCACTCTCACTTGTCAGGATTTTTTTAATAGAAAATTAATTTATTTTTCAAAGTAGTCCAACGCTTTCGTATCCGACAGATTCCTGTCGTGAGGCGCGATTCTGAAACCTCTCCAACATGTCTACTTTTGGCTATCATCGTTCCTTCAGTGGATCTACACGACACTTTATCCTTAAATTTCCGATGTGGGAATTGAAGGGAATAGATGGAAGAAGCGCCAAAAATCAGAATAGGATGAATGTCGCAATAACGAGTGCTTCAAATCCGTATAGCTCACCTCTCCAGAAACGTCTTTATGCACAGTCATTGGCTTGATGAATGACTTTTTTCTTTAAATTTTATCTTGCTATTCTGGTGACTTGTCCGATAAATTTCCCCTCAGTCGGACCTGGGCAACTGCATAATATTCGGCATTACTTGTTTTCCCTTCGCAAAATAAATAACAAAAACCATCTTGAAAATCCGGGCATGACCGTCTGGAATTCTTCAATTTGATTTCAAATGGCTCTGAGAACTATGCGACTTAACTTCTCAGGTCATCAGTCCCCTAGAACTCGGAACTACTTAAACCTAACTAACCTAAGGACATCACACACATCCATACCCGAGGCAGGATTCGAACCTGCGACCGTAGCAATCGCGCGGTTCCAGACTGAAGCGCCTAGAACCGCTCGGCCACTCCGGCCGGCTTGCGGTATTCATCGACTAGTTTAGATTACGTGATCGAACATAAAACCATATGAATAAGAAGGTAAATATGTCTATAACACCCAGTAAAGTATCACGGCACTCCTTGAAAGGGCACGCAGGTCTACTTGCGTCGCTGCAGGTAGTGCAGAACTTGTACGAGACGGTCAGAGACAGTGCACTGCCGATGTAAGTCTTGGCGGTGGAGTAGTGTGTATGTGCTAGATGGTTTTATGGAATTAAGGCATTAAGGTGAGGCTAAGTGAAAACGTCATACCATTGCAGAAATGAGCGATTGTGTTTGAAACTGCCCATGACCACACAGTGAATGAAATGCCCGATTTGTTCGTGTATCAATGCGGATTGTACAACGTTTCTATAACGAATTGGTGTTCCACTCACAGCACAGTCAATACGCCGTAAGAACACTGGTCGTTAAATTACCGTAACCAACAGATATCGAAATCGAGTGCCACGCTTTGTCAACGGCAGTCGGTTTCAAACCTGACAAGAATTGCTGCTGTCAATGAATGAGCCGGCCGCGGTGGTCTAGCGGTTCTAGGCGCTCAGTCCGGAGCCGCGCGACTGCTACGGTCGCCGGTTCGAATCCTGCCTCGGGCATGGATGTGTGTGATGTCCTTAGGTTAGTTAGGTTTAAGTAGTTCTAAGTTCTAGGGGACTGATGACCACAGATGTTAAGTCCCATAGTGCTCAGAGCCATTTGAACCATTTTGTCAGTGAATGAAGGTTCGTATCAATCAATTTAGAGTGAACATTGTGAAAGGAACTGCACGCAGTACACATTTACAGCTGGGTATTTCGGAAAAGACCATCGCTCACAGGCATACATAAAGCTGTGCGTCTTCTGTGGCACAAAGAACACAGAAGTTGGACATCAGCTAACTGGTGCTGTCAGATTCGTCCTGATTTTGCCGCTTTTCAATGCAAGGCGTGAAGTGTACGGAACGTCCAACGTGCAGATCAACGCGTAGTGTGTGGATGGTTTAGTGTAGGTCGGACATGGTTCTATGATATTTTGACGGTGGTGACCTGGCTGCAGTCATTGAGGTTACCGTAAATGTGAAACATGACGTTTATGTCAGCTTCTCAGTGAGCAAGTACGGCTTGCTATATTTTCTCAGTATGACTCAGTTATTTCGCACGGGTAGCCCCCGATAATTCTATCAAAACCAGTCACTGTATGAAGTGAAGCGATACTGCAGCGCGTAGCTGTCACTTCATTCTCCGTAACTGCTTGACTCGAAAAATGACTTCTGTCTAAAATTGTCTCTACAAATAATCCACCCCTTAAGGACATAGATAATATCCACATAGCTAATGTTATACATAACTAAGCTGCTGCCAAATGAGGGCTTTCTCCTAGCAAACGGATCTGACTTTCTTGTGTAGGTCCCGCATACTCTGGGATCATCCACAAAAATGACTGATCAGTGTATTTCGTAAATAAAAGCAGTCATCAAACGGAAGATTGCTTTGAACACCATAGTGTTTTACAGTTGGAGGTAGTATGCCGTTGCCTTCCTCTGACCTTTGAAATTACTTACCCAGGCAGTTATTGGGGACCCGGGGTGCAATTCGGCATTTTTCACATCAGTATTCGTTGTATTAATTTTTTGTTTCGATATGTTCCTTCGTCGTTTTTTTGTCAGTGGTTCTATGCCGAAGTCGCACTTGACATCTTCCAGATACTATCGATGATAACTTCAGAGCGTTTTTATTTATTTATTTTAAAATGTGCGGCCGAATGCGAGCTGGTGGGTTAATTACTGGGAACGTGAAAGTTCCTTATGGCAAAAACATCACATAGCGGTGAGACACAGCCACACAGGTCTTACCAGAATTCATGATATGCTTTCATGGTTGAACACATTCCCGGAATTCGAGACTTGTTTTCATGCTTCAGTGTAAAAAAGAAACAGCAGCGTCTTCTCAGAATCAGCGACACGTCAGCACATATCTTAATATTTCTTGTTAGCAAGATGGTTAGTATGTGATTATATGCAACCAGCAGGAGGTGAGTAAAAAAGATCACGAAGACACGATCCGATAGCGTTAAGTGTAGTATTCCTCAAAATACATCTCCCCCCTCCTCAACCATCCAACTCTCTCCTCTCTAGTCAGAGCCTCAACACGACACACGAATCTTTCGCCACTGTCAAACTGCCTCAACAGTTGGCCAGTTCACTTTGTAAGTCTTTTTTCTTGTTCTATTATGATCCCGAATCCTGGATCTGGCCCTTTAATTTCGTATTTCATAACGCATCACAACCACAAAACACACACACACACACATACACACGCACACACAACGATATTTATTTTGTCGTTGCAAATCTACTAGTGTTATGGTCCACCATACAACGTTCCTTGTGGTGCTGGACTCCTGTTTGATTCGTAGGATTCCACGGTCATTGTCACATTCAGTAAAATTTTTCTGGGTCTGTGGTCGCATTGTCAATATATAAAACTACCTATGTTTTGGTCCCTGTTGAAAGTGACCTTCTTCAGGGTCACACACTGAAGAAGGTCACTTGCAACAGTGACCAAAACATCGGTAGTTTTATAATTTGCGGTCACAAACCCAGAAAAAAATTTATTGAATTCTAATTGTTATTTTTACTGTCCAATTGTTTCGTGTACTAGTTACCGCAGACTTACTGCAAAGATGCAGCATCGATTCCGAAGAACTTACTTACCTGTAAGTCAAAGTTATTCAGTAAGCATTCCGGCTGCGACGGCCAACTCACTCAGAGCCTGCAGCACTCAGAATGCAGTATCATGGGACTGTATTCTGCCGAATGTAGAAGAAGTCCTGTCATGCAGTTTGATGGAACTAGTCGCTCTTTGTAGCTTTGCAGTGTGTTAAGATGTGCGTTGACGTTGTGCTTTGTGAACGAATTTCTGAAATGAATTTGCGATTCCTTCACGCAAATCGCGTAGTTCGCGAGAAATGATTTTCTTGGTTCGTATTGCGAAACTGGAGGCAGAGAATTTCACTGAAAATGTCATGACTTGCAGTCGCTTCTCGCACGCGGATATGCTGCCTTCGTGCTTTTCGGAGGAGAGTAGGTTCCGATACTTGGTATAGAACCTATTCGCTTTCATTTCATACGACTGGCAGAAGATACACTCCTGGAAATGGAAAAAAGAACACATTGACACCGGTGTGTCAGACCCACCATACTTGCTCCGGACACTGCGAGAGGGCTGTACAAGCAATGATCACACGCACGGCACAGCGGACACACCAGGAGCCGCGGTGTTGGCCGTCGAATGGCGCTAGCTGCGCAGCATTTGTGCACCGCCGCCGTCATTGTCAGCCAGTTTGCCGTGGCATACGGAGCTCCATCGCAGTCTTTAACACTGGTAGCATGCCGCGACAGCGTGGACGTGAACCGTATGTGCAGTTGACGGACTTTGAGCGAGGGCGTATAGTGGGCATGCGGGAGGCCGGGTGGACGTACCGCCGAACTGCTCAACACGTGGGGCGTGAGGTCTCCACAGTACATCGATGTTGTCGCCAGTGGTCGGCGGAAGGTGCACGTGCCCGTCGACCTGGGACCGGACCGCAGCGACGCACGGATGCACGCCAAGACCGTAGGATCCTACGCAGTGCCGTAGGGGACCGCACCGCCACTTCCCAGCAAATTAGGGACACTGTTGCTCCTGGGGTATCGGCGAGGACCATTCGCAACCGTCTCCATGAAGCTGGGCTACGGTCCCGCACACCGTTAAGCCGTCTTCCGCTCACGCCCCAACATCGTGCAGCCCGCCTCCAGTGGTGTCGCGACAGGCGTGAATGGAGGGACGAATGGAGACGTGTCGTCTTCAGCGATGAGAGTCGCTTCTGCCTTGGTGCCAATGATGGTCGTATGCGTGTTTGGCGCCGTGCAGGTGAGCGCCACAATCAGGACTGCATACGACCGAGGCACACAGGGCCAACACCCGGCATCATGGTGTGGGGAGCGATCTCCTACACTGGCCGTACACCACTGGTGATCGTCGAGGGGACACTGAATAGTGCACGGTACATCCAAACCGTCATCGAACCCATCGTTCTACCATTCCTAGACCGGCAAGGGAACTTGCTGTTCCAACAGGACAATGCACGTCCGCATGTATCCCGTGCCACCCAACGTGCTCTAGAAGGTGTAAGTCAACTACCCTGGCCAGCAAGATCTCCGGATCTGTCCCCCATTGAGCATGTTTGGGAATGGATGAAGCGTCGTCTCACGCGGTCTGCACGTCCAGCACGAACGCTGGTCCAACTGAGGCGTCAGGTGGAAATGGCATGGCAAGCCGTTCCACAGGACTACATCCAGCATCTCTACGATCGTCTCCATGGGAGAATAGCAGCCTGCATTGCTGCGAAAGGTTGATATACACTGTACTAGTGCCGACATTGTGCATGCTCTGTTGCCTGTGTCTATGTGCCTGTGGTTCTGTCAGTGTGATCATGTGATGTATCTGACCCCAGGAATGTGTCAATAAAGTTTCCCCTTCCTGGGACAATGAATTCACGGTGTTCTTATTTCAATTTCCAGGAGTGTATTTCGTCAGGCTTCCTGCTAATAAATCGTGGTCAATACTCAGCGACTCGTACTGAATTTTATTCCGTGTTGGAACATCGTATTGCACGTATTCACTGAGCTTTAATATTATATGTGGTATCGTGACACTACTATCTTTGGAGATAGATTTATACTCAATCGTCCTTTGAAATCAATGTCCTTGCCAAACGCTTTTCTATTGACACAAGTTTATGGCGACTCGCATGCAGTAGGCAACATACAGTCACTAAACTCAAAACGTGCTTATTGTCTTTAGTAATTAGTAAAATCTTTCGTTGTTTTCCCGGTGCAATTGACATCCAAACTATATCATTCCATGTGAATATTATACACTGAAGAGCGAAAGAAATTGGTACAACTGATTAATATCGTGTAGTGCCCCCGCGAGCACGCACAAGTGAGCAACATGACATGACATGGATCGAATAATGTCTGAAGTAGTGCTGGAGGGAACTGACACCATGAATGCTGCAGGGCTGTCCATAAATCCGTAAGAGTACGAGGGGTGGAGATCTCTTCTGAAAAGCACGTTGCAAGGCATCCCAGATACATTCAATGATGCTAATGTCTGGGGAGTTTTATGGCCAGCGGAAATGTTTAAGCTCAGAATAGTGTTCCTGGAGGCACTCTGTAGAAATTCTGGACGGGTAGTGTGTCGCATTGTCCTACTGGAACTGCTCAAGTCCGTCGGAGAGCACGGTGGACATGGATGGATGTAGGTGACCAGGCAGGACGCTTACGTACGTGTCACCCGTCAAGAGTCGTATCTAGACTTATCAGGGGTCCCATAACTCCAACAGCACGCTCCTCACACCATTACAGAGCCTCCACTACCTTGAACAGTTCCCTGCTGACATGCATGGTCCATGGATGCATGAGATTGTCTCCATACCCGTACACCTCCATCCGCTCGATACAATTTGAAACGAGACTCGTCCTACCAGGCAACGTGTTTCCAGTCATCAGCAGTCCAATGCCGGTGTTGACCGGCCCAAGCGAGGCGTAAGGCTTTTTGTCGTGGCTCCGAAAGCCCATATCAAAGATATTTCCTTGTATGGTTCGCATGCTGACACTTGTTGACGGCCCAGCATTGAAATCTGCAGCAGTTTTCGGAAGCGTAGCATTTCTGTCTCGTTGAGCGATTCTCTATAGTCGTCATTGGTCCCTTTCTTGCAGGATCTTTTACCGGCCACAGCGATGTGATGTCTTACCAGATTCATGATATTCAAGGTACACTCGTGAAATTGTCGTATGGGAAAATCTCCAGTTCATCGCTACCTCGAGTATGCTGTGTCCCGCAGCTCGTGCGCCGACTATAACATTACATTCAAACTCATTTAAGTCTTGATAACCTGCCATTGTAGCAGCAGTAATCGATCCAACAAGTGCGCCAAATACTTGTCTTATACAGGGTGAGTCACTAACTATTGCCGTCATGAATAACTCCGAAAGTATGTTAGGAACTGAAAAGTTTGTGGGACAATGGGGGCCATAATATGACGTTAGTTTTTTGTTGCTTGGTGGGATCTTTCGGAGATATGAAGGTCAACTTTATTTTTTTAAATGTAATGCTATAGTTTGGTACTTATTTTGTGATAGCGGCTATCGAGACTAATATAATGATGTGTAACAGTAAGGTCTTTGAAGGTCAACGAATGTCACGAAGGTAGCATGAACGTCGATTTACAGAAGGTGTTCGAAGTGATGACCATTGGTATCAATGCAGTGCTGCAATCTTCTTAGCATAGATTGAGTGGTATTCCTTATCACTTCGACACGTATCGAAGCATATGTTCTGACAATTCTCTCTCGCATATCTTCAGGTGTAGTTGGAACACCTTTATAAACAATGTCTTTTACGAATCAGCACAAGAAAAATCCAGAGGAGTCAAGTCTGGCGAACGAGCCTGCCACATCTTCTCCGCGTCCAATCCACTGATTTGTGAACGGTCTCTGCAACTCATTTCTAGCCATCATCGAAAAATGTGCCGGACACCCATCGTGTTGATACCGCATTCTGTTCCTTGTTCCTCAAGGTATTTCCAATATCAGACCTAATGTTCCTTGCAGGAATGTGGTGTATTTCCTACTATTAAGATTTCCTTCGATGAAATAAGGGCTTATAATTACGTCCTCCAGAATCCCACACTATACATTCACCGATCACGGTTTTTGTGCCCAACTTACCGCAGCCAACATGGATTTTCAGTTGTCCAATAATGCATGTTATGCAAATTAACATTTCCATGGTTCGTGAATGTAGCCTCGTCAGTAAATAAAATCTAATTAATAAATGTGTCATCCCTCTGAATCTGAAGTTGAGCCCATCGGCAGAATTCAATGCGACGCATACAATCCATACCTTAATTCTTGGTGGAGACTGGTATGGTAAGGATGATATTTATGGCGATGCAGAACACGACCAACACTACTCTGGCTCATGCCTGATTCCCTTGCGATTTGACACGAACTAACACAAGGATCTCGAACCACAATGGCAAGAGTACCAGTTTCCGTTTCCTCGTTAGTAACTTTCCTTTTCCGGATACGTTTCCAATGCGCTAAAGATTCAGTTGTTCTCAATTTATCATACACATATTTAAATATACGACACGTAGGGTGAGTACGTTGAGGATATCTTTCAGCGTATAAGTCTCTAATTCTCACTGAATTTCGTTGGCATTCTCCGTAAATGGGAAGCAAATCGACTTGTTCTTCGAAGGAATATATCATTCAAATTCGCTTGATTCGACGATACTGGTCTTACCGTTCCTATTAGTGTTGTATTGCGACACTGTCGAATGGTGTTTACATGTCAATGGCACGTTAGATAGATACGTCGTATTTGGCGAAGATTTACTATCTGCATGATATGCGAGACAGAATTGTCGGAGCATGTGCTTCGATAAGTGCCGAAGTGATAAGGAATACCACTCAGTCCATGACAAGATGATCGCAGCATTGCACTGATACCGATGGTCATCACTTTGGAGACCTTCTGTAGATGGAAGTTCATGTCACCTTTTTGACCTTCGTTGACCTTCAAAGACCTTACTGTTACAGATCATTGGATTCGTCTCAATAGCCGCTGTCATGAAACAAATACCAAACTATAGCAGCCCATTAAAAAAAAAAAAAAAAAAAAAAAAAAAACAATGTTGTCCGTCATATCTCTGAAGCGATCCCACCTAGCAACAAAAAACCGACGTCATATTATGGCCCCCGTTGTCCCATGCAACTTTTGTCCTACACACTTTTCAGCCCCTATGATACTTTCGGAATTATTCTAGCTGGAAATAGTTAGTGGCTCACCCTGTATAGGCATTGCCGACCGCAGCGCCGTACCCTGCCTGTTTACATATCTCTGTATTTCAATACGCATGCCTATACGAGTTTCTTTGGCGCTTCAGTTTACTTCACGCTGATATGCACGATCTTTCAGCAGGAAAGTTAGGTGATCGAGATAACGCAGCCGCCGAAATTTCAGTTTTCCATTCCGTACGTATAATGACCATTGTATTTTTGAGCAGGTGTGCAGTCTGGGTCTACAATCTTATGGAGCTGCACGAAGCTGTAAGCCCCGTTGTGTACTCGTTTTTATGCAAAGTGAGATGTTTGTTACAACTATGCAGTTTCATGTAAATGCAATTTTCTTTTGCTATGCCCTTTGTAAATTATAGCGCTCAGTAAGTGTTCACAATCTACACGATATTCCACAAAATCAGCGATCTGGTCGCATTACTAATTTGTTTCATGGGGCTAAACGTTGAACATTTTTTTTTTTTAATTTACGACGTATCCGGACTTTGATAGATATTCAAAACCTAGCAACAACTTCGCAAGTTTATATTATATGTTCTATCAATTTCGCTTAATTGTAGAGATCTGAAAAATAAATATGAAAGAAAGGAAAAGAGGTTGGAAAATGTTGCATAGGAAGTCTCAGAGTCCCGCAATCGTCCAAGATTTTTCATTGATAATGGAAACGCAAAAAATACTTAATGTGACTGAAAAAGTCCTGCAATTATTCGCTTGAAGGAACAGTTTAACCATTCATCAGTCAGAAGGTTGAGTTACATCTACATCTACATGGATACTATACAAATCACATTTAAGTGCCTGGCAGACAGTGTTTTACTTTGCATGGTCTAAATGGAGGCCGTTTTCCTACCTTCCAACTGACTTACGCAACCAGTTTTAGAGGTGACCTACAGTTTAGCGTGGTTTCCGAATCACTTTGCAACTCGGCATTTTTTCAAGTTGCTAGAAGCTATAGAAGTGATAAAGGAGACATATTTTGGATTCGTAATGTAGCATTTTACCGGTAACTGACATGAAAAGGTATGTAATTTTTGTTTTTATTAATGCTGTATCGAAAGCAGATTCACAATATTTAAAGCAATAACAGAAACGAAAACGGTGTCGCGGTCTGAGGCATCTTGTCACGGTCCGCGCGGCTCCCCTCTTCGGAGGTTCGAATACTTCCTAGGGCATGGGAGCGTGTGTCGTCCTTACAGTAAGTTAGTTTAAGTTAGATTAAATGGTGTGTAAGCTTAGGAACCGATGACCTCACCATTTAGCCTGCCGCGGTGGCCGTGAGGTTCTAGGCGCTCCAGTCCGGAGCCGCGCTGCTGCTACGGTCGCAGGTTCGAATCCTGCCTCGGGCATGGGTGTGTGTGTTGTCCTTAGGTTAGTTAGGTTTAAGTAGTTCTAAGTTCTAGGGGACTGATGACCACAGCAGTTGAGTCCCATAGTGCTCAGAGCCATTTGAACCTCAACATTTAGGTCCCGTAAGACCTTACCACAAATTTCCAAATTAAAAAAAAAAAAATTATTGTGTGGAGTTGTGAGGTTTGGCGATTGGAGCAAACGAGTGCGAGTGCTACTGGTGAATAGTGGAAATGGACGCGGCGGGGAACAAATTGGCAGTGCAAGAACCTAAAAGGCACTTTCGGATGCTGCTTTTTGCTTCCTTGCTCAAGATTTTTTTCTGAGAGGATGGCCCTTTCGGCTCAACTACTGGACGACAAAACAGCTCCCATATCCTACCACCTCTTTTACAGTTGTCCGAAACTCTTTTCTTGTCGGTCGGGGGTACTGATGTTCAGCATATGAAATACAGCGCTCTGGTTTGGGTGGACAATGGAAAATTTGATTCCAACGTCTTTTCGGATACGAGAACAAGATCCGATTGAACAAGAGTGTAGGAGCAAGTCGGCTGTGGCGTTTTCAGAGGCATCATCCCCACTGTTGGCCTTAAATGATTGAGAAAAACAGTTGAAATATCAAAATCAGTGCTTCTGAATGGAGATATGAATCCCTCTCATCCTGAATGTGAGTCTAGTGTCTTAATTGAAACGCCACCTCATTAAGTTTGAAGATCGTGATCTGACGCGATTAGAAAACTGATGAATATACACTCATAAATTCGGTACAGATTAAGTCTTCTCTACAGCTGTATACTGCAAGATATATTCCATTTACGATTTTTATGTGTTATCATGATGTCTACTTTCCGAAAAAATTGTGTGTCTTAAAGCATAGCCGAGAGTACGAGTGGGTATAATGTTGGCGACACAGTGGGCGACGATATAATCGATCGTTAAAACTGGCTGTTATACGACCTTATACGGCGTTGGAAGCGCCGTTTTACTAATAAGGAAGTAAAAACAAGAAATAGCTGTATATTAATGAATGGTAGTGCTTTAAAAATCCAGCGATGAAAGTGGGTATTTATTGACGTACATAAATAACCAGGAAAGCAAACTGGAAGGAATTCGAGGAGCGGTCATAACCAGCTCTTGGCAACGCTGGTCCGTGACGCATTCGCGAAGTGCAACGTAAAAACCTGTGCAGCAATCATTCATCATTTGCACTAAGCAGAAACGGTCGCGAAGACGCTAAGTTACGACAGAGAAAAAGAACAAGCATAGCCGATTATGCACTCTTAGCGGCGGCACACCTGTGTAAATCTGGTGCACAGGTGGCCGCTTTTTAAATGACCGGCCACGTAGCGGCGAGTTTACAGTCTGCACGCAACACTGGAGCACGGCATGTCCTTGTGCTTTCCAGAACGTCGACGAAACCTACGTCAAAGGCCAATTATTTTCATCTCCGCTCAGCAATTAAAACCCTAGCCTCCTATTTAGCAGGATCTGCACCCGGCTTGCAAGAAGCACGAAGCGGACGGGTTTTGGCAGAGAGCGACGGCGAAGGTTCTTAGCTTTTGCAGAATATCCGTCACTGTGGCAGGAAAATTCTGTTCGAGGTAGCCAGCGGTCTTAGGCACTGCAGTCGTGGACTGTGCGGCTGGTCCCGGCGGAGGTTCGAGCCCTCCCTCGGGCATGAGTGGGCGTGTTTGTCCTTAGGATAATTTAGGTTAAGTAGTGTGTAAGCTTAGGGACCGATGACCTTAGCAGTTAAGTCCCATAAGATTTCACACACATTTGAACATTTTTCTGTTCGAGGCGCCGATGGGACGGGAAACGGGTTCTCAAGAAAATGGACAGTCTCTCTCTCTCTCTCTCTCTCTCTCTCTCTCTCTCTCTCTCTCTCTCTCTCTCTCTCTCCCCTCCCTTTCACTTAAGTAAAACCCGCAGAACATTCACACAACTATGTCAATGTCAATGTGATGCGCGAGTTGAGATTGAGAAGAAGTCCTTCCTCTCAACTCGCGTATCTCATTGACTTGAATCTCAGTAGTCAAAGCGTTGTCTTTTATGTGAATTTCTGCACTTTTTCGTTTTGTGGTAGGTTCGTATTGTAACATCAAATCTTGTCACCCTCTGATAATTTTTCCTAGCAGGGAATTGTGCGCGTTTTGCATTACAGTCAGTTCGTAAGCAGAGTCCATGCACCAGTTGATTTTGTTCGGGAGTGAAGGTGTACGGACCCAACTTTGCAATCACCTTTATTTCTTCAAAAGATTCTGTAGAATATCTTGAACGCTTGATGTAGAGATGTTGCTCCACTGCGATCTGTGACACAAAAACATTGACACTCTACTGCCACACGTCCGCTACGTAACACTGCCTGCTCACGACTGACTGTTCGAATTCACAAAGTTGTTGACATTTCTTAGTTCAAGCTGCTGCCGTAATTACTGCACTTTTGTTGCTATACGCCATGAATAAGTTCATTCATGGTACTTTTTGGACCGATGGTGTATGTATACAGCATGACACAGTGGGTGAGTGTGTTTCGAAGAATTAACAATGGTACATATGGACAACAGAACCAGGAGCAACTGCGCGTGATGGTTCAAATGGCTCTGAGCACTATGGGACTCAACTGCTGTGGTTATCAGTCCCCTAGAACTTAGAACTACTTAAACCTAACTAACCTAAGGACATCACACACATCCATGCCCGAGGCAGGATTCGAATCTGCGACCGTAGCAGTCGCACGGTTCCGGACTCCGCGCCTAGAACCGCGAGACCACCGCGGCCGGCCAACTGCGCGTGAAAAGTAATGTTTTTGTTCCTTGTTGTAGCTGTCTGATCAGCGTGCCATCGGCACAATACTCGTGGGACACCTCATTCTCACAGACACTGAGTTTGGAATGAGAAATGATATCAAGCGTCCCTTCATCTCAAAAAAATGGCTCAAATGGCTCTGAGCACTATGCGACTTAACTTCTGAGGTCATCAGTCGCCTAGAACTTAGAACTAATTAAACCTAACTAACCTAAGGACACCACACACATCCATGCCCGAGGCAGGATTCGAATCTGCGACCGTAGCGGTCGCTCGGCTCCAGACTGTAGCGCCTAGAACCGCACAGCCACTCCGGCCGGCCTTCATCTCGTATCGGGTAAAATCACCGTTGTCAGAGTAAGCAGTCACACGAACAGTTATATTTGTGGGAGGGGTCCTATTAGGACAATACAGACTGTAAGAACGAATTTGTCCGAGGACAGCAGTCCATTCATTTCAACAGTGCTGAAGTGCAGCATGGTGTGAAGAGCCGTACCCCATCAAAGAAATATACTATTGAGCCAAAACGTTATGATCGCTGCCCGTTGCGAGATGGAATGCCTCCTGGTAGTGTTGCGGGCATCTGACGCGACAAGTGGAGCAGAGACGAATGGGAATCCTACAATACAATACAATATTGCAGTACCTGCGTTGTACAGATTTACGATGCAATGTTGTTTCACACTCGCATGCAGGCGACTGCAGCCGTTGTGAAATACATGAAATGTATCCGTCATTGCGAATATGGACAACCATCATCTGGAATGGACAACCGTTCCCAACTGCGTACACGTCTTACGTATTTCATAACGGCTCTTGCCGCACCGAAGCAACGTTGCATCGTAATTCTGAACAACACAGGCTCCCCCGAACGGGAATATACATAATCAACGTACGGGTGCAGGTTGTAGACACAATGTTGACGACATATGGAAGTCTGGGTCTAGCCTTACAGCGTAGACGGGTAACTTAATGTTCAGTCGCCTCTCGGCCGCAGTCGCGTGCGGACCGGCTCCGCGCGCCGGACAGCGCAGCGCAGCTGTTTACTCCAGCGTCGCGGTATTTCGTGTTGTGTAGCGTCCATTACTAGTGCACCTCATGGCGCAGTGTTACCGTCGAGCGACGCTTAAAGAGACATTACAACCCGAACGTGCATGATCACGCGCTTATGAAATTGAACAATTCATTCGCGAAGAGCTACGTCTGGATCCCAAGGAAGTGATAGTGATACTGGCAGTATCGTATACAGGGTGGTCCATTGATAGTGACCGGGCCAAATATCTCACGAAATAAGCATCAAACGTAAAAACTGCAAAGAACGAAACTCGTATAACTTGAAGGGGGAAACTAGATGGCGCTATGGTTGGCCCTCTAGATGGTGCTGCCGTAGGTCAAACGGATATCAACTGCGTTTTTTAAAAATAGGAACCCCCATTTTTATTACATATTCGTGTAGTACGTAAAGAAATATGAATGTTTTAGGGCCTACGGGAAATCAGAACTAAGTTATTGGACGTACCTTGACGGTCGACACTGTGCACTTGTACGCAACCCCAGATACAAGCAATTGTTTTCCAATTTTCTACGGAGCGCCATTCATGAGCCACCTTCCAGCTGGAACGTCCAAGCCATGAAATTCTGATGGTTTTTTTGCCGACATGATGTTCTGAACGAACTACAAACGGAATCTCCATTAAAATTTCGGGAAGATACGTTTGGATGTTCCGCCAGTCGGAAGGCAATAGCGACTACTGGAATTCTGGTACAAAGACTAATTTAATTTAAAAAATAAAATATTAAATAAATGAAAGAAAATAAAAATATACCTATAAAACGCAAAAAGAAAAAAGAAAAATGCAATAAAATAAACTAAAAAAACAAAAGCCTGTCCACAACTGCTTTCATTTTCATCGCTACTCTCTGTTATTCCCCACTACTTTCTTCCTTACCTACACCCTTATATAATAGGTTAGTTGTTTTGGGACAGGAGTAGAGAGGAGCCAACGCATGAGGAGGTGCATTTTATTTGTTTTTTTGTTAGGACATAAGTGGCGGTGGCAAGTAGATTTTTTTTGTAGTTTCCCTTTCCTGTCCAGGGGCGAAAAGAAAGTGTTAGAGCATAAAAAAATAAAAAAAGAGCAGGAGGTAAAAAAAATATGGTAAGGCGATCCCTCACGATAAACGTAAAATCCGTGTTCGACTCCTGGTCCGGCATAAATTTTAACATTCGTCATTCCGTTACACAGCTGTTGGTTGCCCGTAATCGTAACTATGAGTACCTTTCATGAATGGGAAAGAGAATCTCGGAAATGGCGAAGCTGGTTGATTGTTGGTGTGCTACGGTCGTAAGCGTCTGTGAAAAGTGGATGGAGACCGGTGAACCCGAGAGAGGTGACAAGGATTCGACGTCCACGTCCCATCACAGCACGTGAAGGTCGGAGGCTTATCAGTAAAGCACGGTAGGCCACGATCTGAGTTCAATGCTGGTGCATGCTCAAAAGTTTTGGAGTATTGTATTGTATTGTATTGTATGTTAACCGGGGGCTTAGAAACGACGGAGAGGCTCCGTCCCCGCCGCAGCCGCATTGGTCCACAACCCCACGACGACTACTGCAGTCCACTTCACCCCTCCGCCGCCCCACACCGAACCCAGGGTTATTGTGCGGTTCGGCCCACGGTGGAGCCCCCCCCCCCCCCCCCCCCCCCCCCAGGGAACGTCTCACACTAGACGAGTGTAACCCCTATGTTTGCGTGGTAGAGTAATGGTGATGTACGCGTACGTGGAGAACTTGTTTGCGCAGCAGTCGCCAACATAGTGTAACTGAGGCGGAATGAGGGGAACCAGCCCGCATTCGCCGAGGCAGATGGAAAACTGCCTAAAAACCATCCACAGACTGGTCGGTTCACCGGACCTCGACATAAATCCGCCGGGCGGATTCGTTCCGGGGACCGGCGCTCCGTCCCGCCCGGAAAGCCATGCATTAGACCCCACGGCCAACCGGGCGGGCTAAGTTTTGGAGTAGGCTACATTGTTTAACTTTTGTTATTGGCATGGGGCTCCGATTATTGTGGACAACGTGCATTCCTTCACGCTTGTCGTCTTCCCCGACGCAGATAGCATCTTCCAACAGAATATCTGTCCGTGCTCCAAGGCCAGAGTTGTGCTTAAGTGGTTTAATGAGCATGATCATATGAGCATGATCATAAACTCAAGTTGATGACTCTGAACCAGATGAAGCATGTATTAAACTCTGTCAGGCTCCAGATCCTCGCCTGCAAAACTAACTTAACTCATACACGTTAATGCAATGTTATAAAAACGTAAGGTAACCAAGCTAAGAAGTTCATACCCCATTTGTAGACTATCAGTCCTCTCCTTTTTAATGGCCAACAACTCCAAAAAACTTCTCTTTCTATCAGCCTTAATTATAGGACTGTTCCTGTCCATTTCATCAAATTCCTAATTTAGAGTATGAAATTGTATAAATTAGGGTTAGAAATCAATTACTCTCACGCATTCTCATATAAGCAAATAATAACATATTAATAAATGAATCATCATTTAAACCTTTTATCGTTGAAGCATTAACATGAACAATATTATTTTCAATTTTATTGATTCAACTGAAATATCTGAGGATAAAAATGTGGACTTTTGGTTTGGTAGCGTGAATATTAAGTAGTGACCTACCGAGTCATCAAAATAAAATTTTGACTAATAACGTCTGTACACAGCCATATAAAATGCCCAAAGCATTTGCATGGAATTAGCCAAGACAAAAAAATTGCATTCACGCCGAAAGGCAGATATTTGGTGCCCAAACTAAATATTTCACAACCACCCAGCGATAAAAACTTCATTATATAATAATGTTTAATGTTTCGTAATATTTGCAATGGATTTCAGAAAACATTTTGTTGAATACTCTAAATCGAGAACTATGTCAGAAAAAGAAAAACATATTAAATTCTGGGCATTAATTTGCTTTTGTTTATTTGTTAACATTTACGGCAGTACAGAGCATCATACATGAAGAGACATCGAAGCTTGTATTTACTTATTTTCAGCTGCTGCGGCCGCCACCTGCTTGGTCGGAAATGCTTGGGAGACAGACCGCTTCTGCCGCAGTTCTCCTTTATTAATGTTACGGAAAACTGGTTTCAAGCCTGAGGCTACTCTCTGAGTAGTCTGAAAGAGCAGTTTGTCTCCAAACATAGACAGCCAGTTCGCTGGCTCACACTGACGTCCAAATTCGATCCGAAGGCTGGATCACACGGTCGTGCAACCTTAGTTTGTTAGTGTAGACAGATATCCGTATTATCTGGACTGGAGGCCCAAATGCCATGTATCATTTTACGGAATCAAGGCGTACGCTATTAACGGGGAAAACTGACAAGACTATAGTCCGGTCCACGAACGATGGCGGTTCCCGCATGCCGAGGCACGGACGAGAAGTGCATTGCTGACGATTCCAAGCGACAGCTGCGGTCCGCGCATGCGCGTTCTTTCAGCTTGAAGAAGCGTATATTTTGCAAATTATGTGTCTCTCTTGCTTATGCGGAGCTGATCACTTACCACGACCATCAGCGATGACGACTCGCAAAACTCGCAACAGATGGAATAAAAATTCACTGAACAATTTGCTACTATCACGTTTGATGCTCACATTAGCTATGCCATCCAGAGCAGAACGCTCTGAACAATACTGAAAGATCATTGGATGTCGGAGAATGCGTGACGTAGGTGCGCAGAGAAATCCTCAACTCGAACAACAATGCATTCCGAATGCACACGTTTAAAATGGGCATACAGCTTGAAAATATTAATGTGTCACAACACCAGAAGTGCTATTTGATGCATTTCTGATCTCACAATACCAACTAATGGCGTATGCTAATTTTCGGTAAGGTTCAAACTGCCGTCACGCTTTGTTCTTGAACGCCTTCTAATGTATAACGGTATTCATTCGTGTGGAAGTGATATTACACGACGAGTGTTGTGGGTCAAGCTAATGCGTGACCGTTTACATTTAATTTGCAGGTTTTCTGTCGGCAGCTAGATTTCTCAGAAGCGAATATGTTTCGCATTTGCATTTCTTATGCTGTAACTTCATCTCACTTAATATCCATAACGGAGTTGTCACACGCAGGAACTCCGTCGTGGCGACTTATAAGTGAACGGGTACTGAAGTCTGAGACTTGTCTCATGATACAGACGCTAACTAAACAGGTATGTAATTTCAGTCACTGGCATCGATATCGATCTGTATCGCAAACTCTAGTGAAACAGTGACAAAAGAATGCTACTTCTCACGTGGTTCTCAGCAATCTTTTCACATACAAGTGTGTTACTTTCAGATGGCCTTATGGTTTCACCATGGTGTTTCTGCCCACACTCAACTGTGTAACAGTACACAAGTTACAGGTACGAGCTCGACACAACGGTTGACACAGAAAGCAACGTGTGCAGTAATATTAATGATACGAATCATACTTTATTACTTCAGCTTCGGGAAAAAAACTACTAAACACGACCACAAGGCAAAAGCAAGGGCGTTATTTTTTAAATGTTGTAGGTGTGTCACCAATCACGATTGTCTAACTTCGCGTGCCATATAGCTTGATAGAGAAATACAAGCTACTTCGTCCTTGTAACTGGTGAGTTATTTCAAACACAGATGCAGTTTATTAAGGAGTTAGCGATCTTCACATCATTCCACGAATGAGCGATGATAATCACGTTGCTTAGCGCTCAAAAATTTTAAATCTATCCATATATTAAAATCATTCCATGTTATTTAAAATCTAACACGTCAGCTTTGCTGCAGTTAATTTCAAATGTTGAAGCAGCCTAACATGGCGACAAAGCTGACGCAATACATCGTAACGAACTTGAGAAAATTGCAACTTTCGCTGAAATAATCAGCTACAACTTCCCAACAGTTGTGGCATCTCTCCACAGAAACTACGCTTGCCCTAATAACATTTCATAGTTCTTGCTATCAAAACTCAGAACTATAATAGCCTATTTAGTTTCCAATAAAAATAAATTACCTTCAATCATTTTGTGATTTCTGCAGTTCTTCATAGTATTCGAAATGAAATGTAGAATCTTATATTTACTCGAAATTTCGCACAATCCGTTACTTTATTCCAAAAACTAAATTCCCCAACACAGGAATTTAAAGAAAAGAAATGTCGCCCTGTGGGGTATAAAGTATTAATCTAATCATCAGTTATTATGTCGTTTACATAGATGTAATCGTAAGGTTCCGGACGCTACGGATAAGAATCTTGTTGAGGAGCGGGTGATTGGAGTAATTAATTAATCTGAAATATAAGGGGCGATCAAAACGTTTCTTTTCGAAGGCCCTGCAGTCCAGAATCGGTATGCTAGTCAGGCGAAGTCCCAGTGGGCACTGTGGCAGTAATCCAACCGACGCACCTCGTTGAAGATACCCGTTTGGTAAAACATCGTGTCCTGCTGCGTGAGAAAGTCCGTAACTCGCTGCTGGGAACGTGCGTTGTCTGAAGCAGCACCATTCCTTATCTCGGGTTTCCCGGACGTTTCGCCGTAACTGCTCGCTTATATACTCGCGTCGGAGTCGCGCTACGTTGCATATACGCTGCAGAAACGCCATGTAAACGGAAACTTTTCGATGGCCCCTTATAAAATTTCTAACGGCCATGCTAAGAAAGAGTCCCTCCCTTGTTTTCCCTAACACGTTTAACGTATATTCCAGAAAGGCTCCATAAGTACTTCTCGGCCGATCCGTCAAACTGTTGCAGGCAGTTCATGATAACAGGGCGTGATTTAATTAGCGTCTTTTGTGTCTGATGCTTTCCTCGAATATTGTAAGAGGCTCTGCTCCAACAGAGATCTGTATTTCACCTAATATTGTTGAATATTATATCATTTACCTTGAAATAACAAAATTTTCGAACACGGGAAAGAATGAGTGATAAAAAGATAGAAGCACTCTAGCACGATATATCTCAATTCGCAGCAAGAATGGTGGCATCTTTGAAGTAAAAACTCTTTGTCTCTCCGACCCTTTTTCCCCCTACAGTGGGTCGTCACGTCTGGTGGTCTCGAGGTGAAACGCGTGCCTGAAAACTGAGAGAACATGAGATTGAATTATGGACGGATGACGTAAATTTGAGTCTGCCCTTAATCTAGTCCTTACCTTTCAACAATCTGACGAGTCGCCAGAAACGACACGTGGTTTTGATTCCACATTAAACTGCAGATCCCCTGTCTCCGGTTCGATAACATTTCAAAAACTTTCCATACTGAGTGATAACTATTATTATACATCAGTCTGCACTGTTGACCCGCCAGGTTAGCCGACAGCGCTAATGCGCTGCTTCCTGGACTCGGGTAGGCGCGCCGGCCCCGGATCGAATCCGCCCGGCGGACTACCGACGTCGACCGGTGTGCCGGCGAGCGTGGATGTGGTTTCTAGGCGGTTTTCCGCATCCTGCTAGGTGAATACCCGGCTATCCCTACGTTCTGCCTCAGTTACACGACTCGCAGACATCTCAACACGTTCGCACTATTCCATGGATTACACTAGTGGCAGGCAGCTGGGGTACACTAATTTCGTTCCGGGGGGTACGGGGTGACAGCAGAAAGGGCATCTGGCCACCCCTTAAAATTAACCTTGTGAAATCCGTTCTAACAGTGCCGACCCTGCGCAACCGCGGGACAAGACACCAACAAAAGAAGAAGAGTGTGCACCATTGCCACTGAAGTTGGCGGATAGAGTACATGGTGAATTTCTAATAACAAAACCAATGTACTTGGTTTCTGGCGTTGACCTTATATGCAAGGTAACTGACGCATACCATCTTTGGTGTGAACGTCAATATGCCCAGGACGCGAGTAGGAAGAGGAAGAGCAGGACTAGGAGGAGCAGGAGGATGAGGACGAGATGAAAGAAATACGAACCCAGTCGCTTCCGCGGAATATTAGGAGACAACGCAAGCAATAAATAATGAGACCCAGTGGGATATTTAAAGTAGTATCAAGGAATATGAACTACAAGATTCTACAGACAAAGAAACGTAAAGCATAGTTGTACCGAGAATCAGCCACAGAGTGAACTTTGAAAGAGAATAGAGTTCAGTGTACAATAATGACTCTCTCATCATTAGAACTAGAGGTAAAATGAGATGTAATTAAACTATTAATTAGTTGGTAAATTTAACTGCAGCAGACGGAAAGTTTTCCTTTCTCTGTCCGCATCGGCACTTGTCGTCGAGAAGTGTGAGCATTGTGCCTTCTGTTGAAAACATTTAGTGAAAGGATGAACGGTAGAGTCTAAATTATCACAGCGTACGAGTGGGTTCGAAAATGACGAAAAATGTTAATTGAGAGGTTGGAACCGGAATGTATTCCTCACAGCTTCGACTTAACTCCGCTATCTGTATCTGGGTAAAGGCAGCTTTCATGTGCCGCGTAATATCGCGTTTATGTCGATGAGAAAGTAGGGCGAACATCAGAATACAATTCGGATTCCTCTGGGCGTAATTTTCAAGGTCATTGTTAAGCGCCACCAATAGGATTGAAATTACCATTTAAGTTGAACTTCTGCCTTTAGTTAATTAGTTGTTTTTCAATTACGGTTGATTTGTCGCGATAATACTAGATATGTAACCATAGTAAAAAAGAAAACAAAGTTCATAAGTTAATTAATATGCAATCTGCCGTGTACGACATGATGGCCTAGATTAGCACTAGGGCTCTGCTCGACCTGGGCAGCAAAATTTCGGTTATTCGATAATGGATGTGGAGGAATATGGGACTGCAGATAGATCGAATCTATTGGTAAATGGAGTTTCACAAATTAAGGTTACGATTGCTAAGTACGTCTGCAAGATCACTATAAGGATGATGGAGAATTGGGCTACAAATTGTATTTTGGGTGCTGATTTTGTTGCCAATGTGGGCTTAATTCCTGATCGGTCAGGGCAACAGTTTTATTTTAAGTTTAGGCCTAAGGAAGAATCCGTGTTTTGTAGGCGTGGTCAAAGAGGAGTCTTGGCAGTAATGCAGTATAAGTATTATAAGGAAGATAGTAGTGGAGGAAACTTGGACACACTGGAGGAACAACTGGCTCACTTGGATGGATTCGTCAGGGAGAAAACCAAAGCAGTAAGTGGGAAGTTTCGTGATGTGTTGACTGAGGAGTTGGGAGTGACCATTTTGGTTGATTACAGGGTCACATTAACTAATTACATCTCTGTTAAAAAGGACCTTATAGGTTATCTCAGCCAACGATGAAAGTATTGAAAGGACATGTAGAAAGCCGGCCGAAGTGGCCGTGCGGTTAAAGGCGCTGCAGTCTGGAACCGCAAGACCGCTACGGTCGCAGGTTCGAATCCTGCCTCGGGCATGGATGTTTGTGATGTCCTTAGGTTAGTTAGGTTTAACTGGTTCTAAGTTCTAGGGGACTAATGACCTCAGCAGTTGAGTCCCATTGTGCTCAGAGCCATTTGAACCATTTGACATGTAGAAAGGATGTTAGAGCAAGGCGTTATAAGACCATCCAAAACCTTACGTAGCCCCAATATTCTAACGGAGAGCATCGTCTGGTAGAAGATGATCGTGATCTTAATAACAAGGTGATATTGTGATCGGTGCCGTTACCGGACTTCTATTCTGCTTTAGGTGATTTAAGGGAGTGCGAGTGTTTACATTAGATTTGAATCAGGCATATAACCAAAAACCGTTGGAGGAAGGTCCGAAACCAGTCACCACGTTTGCCACTGATTGGAACCTGTTTCAATTTAATCTGGAGCGTTTTGCGTTAGCAACAGGGGAGATGGTCCCATCACAGCTTATGGATGCTATCTTTTCCGACATAAAATTTAAATACGTGTATCATTACATGGACGATCTAGTGATATACAGTAGTTCGACTCACGAGCATATGCAACACCTGAGGAAGGTGTTTGAACGTTTAAGAAGGGCAGGGATTACTGTGAAGCCACAGAAGTTTGTGTTTGCCTGCTCCTCGATGAAGCTTTTAGGGTATGATGCGTTGAGTCGGGTGAGGGAACATGTATTGACCCAGAGAGGATAGAGGGGCTTAAGCTGTCCCCAACTATGCAATGTCAAGGAAGTAGTTAGGTTTGTGGGCATAGCTAATTTTTTCGCAGATTTATCAAAGGACTTGTGGAGAAAGCAGCACCTCTCGACAAGCTACGGAAAAATGGATGCGAGTATGTCAGTTGGGTGCTAGCTCAACCTACAAAAGCTGGACACATTTCCAGGTGACTACGAGAATTTTGTCCTTCAGGTTCGCCTTGAATAATATTAAAGGAACTGAAAATGCCGTCAAGGATGGGGTCGGTGATCACCAGGAGAGTGAAGGCGATGATCGTCAAGAGGAGGAAGTCATTTCGACTTGTTCGTGACTTGCATACTTGCTGAGATACCACACCTATTCCGCGACATAATAGAATTCCAGAATGGGTACGAGCAGATTTCAGAGATAAAAGAAAGGCTCCAGGAAGAGGAAGCAGCCAAACCTTAGGTCCTAAGAGATAACGTAGTTTACTGTAAATATGAGGTAGTGGAGAACCTAAGGTAGTAGTACCCAGAGAATTGGTCCCCTTATTATTTAAATACTTCCGAGAGTCTTCGGGACCATTTAGGAGTTTTTAAAACTCGAGAAAAAATTAGACAACAGTTTACAAAATCTGATAAGGACAGAAGGATACCAAAAATGGTAGCTAGTTCCGAAGTATGTGTCCTCAGGAAACCTAGCCAGAATAGCAAGACAGAGGTATCTTGCGTCTAACGCTGTGGACAGACCCTTGCAAAGACTGTATATTGACTTCGTCGGACCGTTGCATAGATCAAAGGTGGGAAATAAATTCAGTCTGGGTTATGTAGACGGGTTTGCTAGGTTTGATTGCTTATTGCCCAACGCCGGTGCAACCGCGCAGGTTGTAATTCAGAAATTACAGTATATTTTCGGAACGTCAGGGATCTCGCCGAACTATAGTCATAAATAACTCTACATTTACGGCTCACAGGTTCAAGCAATTCTGCTTGGGAATGGGGGTACGCCATGTAACAACTACGCCATATTATCCAAATTCGTCTTATGCAGAAAGGATTCACCAAAATCTCAGATCGGCTCTCATAACTTATCATACAGTACTGGCCATTAAAATTGCTACAACAAGAAGAAATGCAGATGATGAACGCGTATTCATTGGACAAATACATTATACTAGAACTGAAATGTGATTACATTTTCACGCAATTTGGGTGCATAGATCCTGAGAAATCAATCCCCATAACAACTACCTCTGGCCGTAATAAAGGCCTTGCTACGCCTAGGCATTGAGTCAAACAGAGCTTGGATGGCGTGTACAGGTACAGCTGCCCATGCAGCTTCAACACGATACCACAGTTCATCAAGAGTAGTGATTGGCGTATTGTGACGAGCGAGTTGCTCGGCCACCATTGACCAGACGTTTTCAGTTGGTGAAAGATCTGGAGAATGTGCTGGCCAGGGCAGCGGTCGAACATTTTCTTTATCCAGAAAGGCCCTTACAGGACCTGCAACAGGCGGTCGTGCATTATCCTGCTGAAATGTATGGTTTCGCAGGGATCGAATGAAGGGTAGAGCCACGGGTCGTAACACTTCTGAAATGTAACGTCCACCGTTCAAAGTGCCGTCAATGTGCACAAGAGGTGACCGAGACGTGTAACCAATGGCACCCCATGCCTTCACGCCGGGTGATTCGCCAGTATGGTGATGACGAATACACGCTTCAAATGTGCGTTCACCGCGATGTCGCCAAACACGGATGCGACCATCGTGATGCTGTAAACAGAACCTAGATTCATCCGAAAAAATGACGTTGTGCCATTCGTGCACCTAGGTTCGTCGTTGAGTACACCATCGCAGGCGCTCCTGTCTGTGATGCAGCGTCAAGGGTAACCGCAGCCATGGTCTCCGAGCTGATAGTCGATGCTGCTGCAAACGTCGTCGAACTGTTCGTGCAGATGGTTGTTGTCTTGCAAACGTCCCCATCTGTTGACTCAGGGATCGAGACGTGGCTGCACGATCCGTTACAGCCATGCGGATAAGATACCTGTCATCTCGACTGCTAGTGATACGAGGCCGTTGGATTCCAGCACGGTGTTCCGTATAACCCTCCTGAACCTACCGATTCCATATTCCATTGGATCTCGACCAACGCGAGCAGCAATGTCGCAATACGATAAACCGCAATCGTGATAGGCTACAATTCAACCTTTATCAAAGTCGGAAACGTGATGGTACGCATTCCTCCTCCTTACACGAGGCATCACAACAACGTTTCACCAGGCAACGCCGGTCAACTGCTGTTTGTGTATGAGAAATCGGTTGGAAACTTTCCTCATGTCAGCACGTTGTAGGTGTCGCCACCGGCGCCAACCTTGTGTGAATGCTCTGAAAAGTTAATCATTTGCATATCACAGCTTCTTCTTCCTGTCGGTTAAATTTCACGTCTGTAGCACGCCATCTTCGTGGTGTAGCAATTTTAATGGCCTGTAGTGTAGTAAGAATCACGAGGGGGTGGGACTGCTCGCTGCCATGGCTGACTACGGCATTCAGTACGGCTGTGGGAGTCACATGTTACAGCCGCTAGTTTACTCCTAGGGTGGCGACATTTGTGCTACTTGTGATCTATCAAAGACCTTTTTGTCCGAGAAATATGATCCTCTGCAGACGGTTGCACAATGGAACCGGGCTAAGCGGAATTTCGAAGAGGCGTACAGGAATGGAGGTATCAGTTACAGCAAGCCGTCGTAGTGAGAGATGTCGGGTTGTCCAGCAAGAAAATGGCGGCGGAGACCTGGCAAGCTCAATCGGCAGATCGGCGAGGTCCCCTACTGGGCCTGCAGTGAACCTCAGCCCGCCACAGGCGACAGCCGCGCCGCTGAGCGCTACGCGCTGGCCGCTGCCTCCTGATTGATGAGTCCGGCTCAGTGCGTCAAGCGGCTTCATTAGGCCCGCCACCACTCCGTGTTAAAAGCTAATTGAACTCGGTGGGGCGGCGTGAAATAATAACGTCGCTTACTGTGTTTGCCCAACCAGCACGTGCATTACTCCAGGTGTAACAAATTGGGATTCGCTCCATCTTTACGAGAAGACAACTTCGACGCACTCGCTCATGGAATCGCCCGATTCACAAACAACAGGTTTAAATCTGATTCTTTGCCGCAGCGTACAGTGGATGCTCTTCTATAACATTTAAAAAATCACATCCATTAACAACCATTATAGGACATATCACAAATTTATATTGTCAATTTCAAAAATGTCCAGAGAAACGTGAAATGTATCTTATACGTGTTAATGTCAGTGCCATTGGATCACTATTGGTACGGTATACTGTTAGATATCCTAACTGAAATATGTATGTCTGTCTGTTAGCTGTTAGCGTGGTGCCGGCCGAAGTGGCAGAGCGGTTCTAGGCGCTTCAGTCTGGATCCGCGCGACCGTTGGAGTCGTATGTTCAAATCCTGCCTCGGGCATGGATGTGGGTGATGTCTTTAGGTTAGTTAGGTTTAAGTATTTCTAAGTTCTAGGGGACTGATGACCTCAGATGTTAAGTCCCATAGTGCTCAGAGCCATTTGAATCGTTAGCGTGGGGTGAAAGGACGGGGGAGGGCGGATATATGGACCCAAAAGCCCATCTTGCGCGCGCAGTAAGTTACCAATTGAGCTATTCGAGCACGCTCCTGGGTACTAAACAGTGCTTCAACGTGTTGCTGCGAATCTAAACGGTTTTGTCAAGCACTTCCATCTCAGTATATAGTCCATCAAGGAGGGTGAGTTATAATTTGCTTTTTATTTTTTAAGGAATACGTAATTTGTGGCACAGCTTGACAAGAAGAAGTGATCGGTTGGTAGGACACGTTCTGAGGCGTCAAGGTTCAAAAAATGGTTCAAATGGCTCTGAGCACTATGGGACTTAACATCTGAGATCATCAGTCCCTTAGAACTTGGAACTACTTAAACCTAACTAACCTAAGGACATCACACACATCGATGCCCGAGGCAGGATTCGAACTTGGACCATAGCGGTCGCTCGGTTCCAGACTGAAGCGCCTAGAACCGCTCGGCCACACCGGCCGGCAGGCATCAAGGGATCGGCAGTTTAGTACGCGGGGGGGGGGGGGGGGGGGATAAAAGGATAAAAATCGTAGAGGGAGACTAAGAGATGAATACGCTAAGTAGATTCAGAAGGATGTAGGTCGTTGTAGTTATTCGGAGATGAACAGGCTTGCACAGGATAGACTAGCATGGAGGCCTGCATCAAACCAGTCTCTGGACTGAAGACCGCAACAACAACAACAACACTTTCGTTTGGTGGTCACCTGGATTAATAAACAGGCTGTCCGATTGAAATTGTCAAGCTCCGTAGACTTCAATCGACTAAATTCCTGGTCTTGTAACTAGAACAAAATAAGCTGTTCTAGTATCGCTATTTCGAACTTCTGTGACTTCTCCATTACACACCACCAAAATTTTGCTGTTACAGAAATGCAAGTCATCCGAATGAAACAAAATCACAAAAGGTCAAAATTGTGTGGAAATAGTGACATCTTGTGTTTAATTCGAATTGACGTGCCTATTTACCACCTAGCTGCATTTCCATATAAACCGAAAATGACTTCAACGTATCAGCAAACAACGTTATAAATAAGCAGAGATTTTTCTGTCGTTCAGCGGGCAGAACTGTAGCTGTTATCTTAGTCCAAGAATCTACCAATTTTTACATTTTCTTCAACACACGATGTAAGTAACATTGTTATTTTAGCATCGACAGATAGACGAGGCACTCCAGATATAACGAAACAATTTCCTTACATTAGCAGACTACTCCACCCACCCGCATTTGAATTTTAGGCAGCTATGTCCCCAGTAAATAGCAGAATTACTGCGTTCTTCGTGTCTCCTTTAAAAACGATTCTAGGTTGGGACTGTTCTTCTCAAGACGCTTGCATAAAATGCAATGAAAACACCATAGTGTCACTGGGGCCATAGAAACTCGCGAAACACATGATACGCTGTTCTCTCCTGACATCTCCATAAGCAGAACAAATTTAATGATGTTGTTCTGTGTAGCCTATCCGTGTGCAGTACCATAACAAATTCTTCTCTCAATCTTTATCCTGTGTTAATTACATCTAACGATTTTGAACTGTAAACTGACAAATTACTGAAGAATCTATCTGCTCTCAGCTATCATCCGTCACCTAGTCCTAGTCTTAACGCTGTCTTCACATGTACATGTACTACTCTCCATGTCCACTGATACCTGTGGTATGTATTCGTCGGAACTTGCTTTGCTGCTAAAGCTTTATATCACCACTATCCTCTCCCGTTTCAGGTTATGTTAGATAGTGATGCCTCACGACATGCCGTGGCACGTGGTCTCTTGTTTTTGACTGGATTTTCCATGGATTTAATCTTTTCTTTCTACCACTTTTTCAGATTTTAATTTATTTGTTCACTTAAATCCTCTTGTGGTTCTATGTTTCAGAATCTCCTGGCGTCTTCTTCTCCAATTTGAACACCCTCCCCTTTGCACTTCCACAGAATCCTGTGCTCTAGACATACTTTTTTGGAAATGTTCCTCAGTTGTAAACCAGTTTTCCTTTACCTGCAGTTTTTGTTGCTGTTGAGAAAAATCAAAAGATCACTGTTGGTACACAAGTACATACATAGTGAATCATTATGACGTGAGTTCAGAGGGTACCTCTGTTGTACGACATGTCAGGATTTCTTCCTATTCTTTTCGCAGATGATTGCTGGGACTCCTCTGTAAGAGCTCTTATCAACTTGGTGATCGTACGAAATCGTCATGAAGGGTGAGTTCCGTCGTCAAAGACATTCCTGAAATTTTATAAGCTGATTTTTGTGAGATGTGCGCTGAATTTTATCGAGTACTGACCGATTAAAATTTTTCAGTATATCTGTTTCTCTCTCTCTTGTCGAAGCAGCTTGCAGCCACTCTCGCCACTTCGTTAAGTATACTCGACTTGTTGTATTGTTCAGAACTGACATGGATCCCACACAGGAAAAGAATATTGTAGTGTGGATTCCAAAAGTGTGTTGTTAGCAATCTCTTTTGTATAATTGCCACAAATGGTCTCTCATCATGGGCTACTACGGTTTTACGTATATCTTCATTAACAGCTACTTGTCTCTTTTTGCACCAGACCAATAGTATGTAAAGATATAACTGTATTTAATACAATATTTATGGTGTAAAATTTACTCACACTTACGACATGATTTACAAAAAGTCCGAGATAGCAACTAATACTACGAGATAAATCGTTTATGTACAATACTAACAACCAAAAAACTCCCAATTCCCGATTCTTTAAAAAATTGAACTCCCTTGTATAAAACTTCCGTTTATCCATCTCAGTGTTTATGACGTTATATCTCCTGAACAGTATCGTACAATGATATAGTTTTGCAGGAACATGTGGATACTGTCCGTAAAGTAATAAATTAAAACTTCACGCCTCATGCTGATGTTTTACTGCGTGAGCAGCGAAAATAAAGTAAGCAGTAAACTTTTTTCTTTTAATTATTTTGAAGAGGGCACCAACGAGAAAAGTGTTTAGAAAAATTTGAAATTATATGTAAAATTTATTGGAAATCGCTAATACAGCATCAATATAGTCTGGGTAATTTGCACATCATGAGTTTCTTTGCCTCAAGAAACACACATCGTTTCTAACCTCAATATGTACTATTACAGTAAACATTTAATGCAGGATTACCCCTCTTAATGAGGAGATTATGACAGTATTTTAAATTTTCGAACTAGGTAAATAAGTATGTGAAATAATGAAAATTAACTATTTGTTTCCTCTGGAAGCTCTTGGATAGGCACTCAGCTGTTTAGCAATAATGATGGTCCTGCTACACATTTCCATGGCACACAATATTTTACTTTTACGTCTGTGTGATTTTCCATGCGGTGTAACGCTCTGCTGTTAAGAAATTTACCATGTAGTCATCATTGTCACATCACCGAATCTAGAGAAAGACGAGGTGAAGAATGTGTTCAGCAAATAAGAATATGCTGAAGGTAAGAGGCCGATTCCCTGTAATGAAGACCGCATTTGCAGCACTGACGGCCTAATTCGTCATGTACCCATCAACCTGTCGATTCAGCTTCCCGATAGAAGGGGACAGCTGTTGGGGCTCGGGTCCGTATCGGCTGTCTGCATGCATGCCGGCTGCCAATAACGTGCGGAGTGTCAGAAGAAAACGAAGCGGAAAGCACGCTAAGATATTCCCGCGGCGTGCAGAAACTCCGGCCAATTAGCAGCAGCCGATTCGCACAAGAAGGAGAACAGGAGCGGCGGCAAGTTGCGAGGTGGGTGAGTGGCAGCGGCGGCTGGGGTGCCCGTCTCCACTGGCAGTGGAGGTTGCGTCGTAGCAAGCGTCGTGAGGTCTCAGATTTGTCGTGCACTTTTTTTATATATTTTGTCTATTGACTTATTTCTGTTACGGGCATCAGCCCTGTCTTACATCTAATCTGGCACTCTACGTGTTTTTATGATAAGCGTAAGCTACTCACATCTAGTATACAACATGATAAAACATCAAGCGATTACAGCACAAAAAGAGAAAAAATATTGGTCAGGAGCGAGGAGAACTTGCACACTGAAGGTACTGTACAAACTCATTTATGTATACAGGATGGTCCATTGATCGTGACCGGAAGAAATATCTCACGAAACAAGCGTCAAATGAAAAAAAAAAACAAAGAATGAAACTTGTACAGCAAATAAACAATTTTTTCAGCCTTCAGTTGCAAGGTAATTTTACTCGTTTACCTAGGTTTCGATTCCAGTAATGGAACCTTCTTCAGAACCTATAAATTAAACCACATACGGACATATGTTATTCACTAAGCAATGCAAGCTTTCATTAAGCAATGCAAGCTGTCAAATGTAGTACCTGATTTTGTAAAAGGCTATATTAATAACAAGGTTTGTAATAAGTCCCCTGGTCTTAAAAGGAAACTCGTACACCAGATTTTAAATGAAAGAAGTGCTGAGTTGTACTCCAAGAAAGACAGCCTGAATGAAGAAGCTTATGAACTGTATCTTGAACTTTCAAAAAATTTTAAGACTACCTATAATTTTCAAATTGATTCTTTTTGAATGCATATTAGTTTATGGTTAGCAAACCGTAAAACCGAAATTAGTGTTAGACATGAAAAAAAGCTAGTCAGATTATTAAAATGTGTTGAGGGTTCTGGCGTACATAACACATGTAAAGGGGCGGCCGCCCTAACCCAATTTTACGAACGCGTGGTGAATAAGACTAATATTTGTTTCTCCAAAGCTGAGAACGAGCTTTTATGTAAAGGTTTCAAGTTTAATGTACAACCTAAATGTACTTCTCAAAGTATAGAAAATTTAATTGTCGACCTCAAAGTTGGGCTTGATTGTTCTAAAATAGCAAAAACTGCGCAAACAAGAATAGCTTATGACGCCTGTAAAATCGTCCAAAAAGATTACTCTGTTCAAAATCCTGTTTCTACTGTACATCAAACGTTGAAGAGCATTAATCTTAAGCTTAAAAATAATGAAGCACTAATAACTAAGGCCGACAAAGGCAATTCCCTAATTATCGCCCACAAAGCGAATACATCCGTAAAACGGAAATGTTTTTTGAGGAAAATGGCATCGTGCCAATCGAGGTGGACCCCACACCCGTGATCCAAAAAGAGATAAGGTCGGCTCTTAGCAGTACAAAAAAGTTAATCGGCGAGTTTTACAAAAAATGCCTTATAAACATGAATCCGAAACCACCTATTTTGAGAAGCCAGTTTAAGGTTCATAAAATTTCCAATCCTATCCGTCCGATCGTTGACAGTACCAAAAGTGCATACCACAAACTAGCTAGGTTCCTACATCGTAAATTGAAAGAGAATTTTGTGTTTGAAAAAAATTTCTCCGTCAAAAATTCGGTAGACGTGGCCAACAAACTTAAAACTTTAGCCTGTTCTGACATCACAAAACTCGTATCATTTGATATTAAAAATTTATACACTAATGTACCCGTTGAACAGACGATGGACATTATAGAAACCAATTTGCGATACCATAAAAAATTGTCGGTTCCTGAGATCGATGAACTAATGGTTCTGTTACGCACCACCCTCAGGTACAATTATTTCTCCTTCAATAATAAAATATATTCGCAACCCTGTGGTCTAGCTATGGGCAGCCCGTTAGCTGGTATCATGTCAGATATTTTTATAAACTCAGTGGAGCAGATGTTTTTTCGGAATTATCCAGATTTGGCAAATAATATAATATTCTATGCGAGATATGTAGATGACTTGCTGTTTGTGTTTGAAGGTTCCCACGAAGAGCTAGAACTGTTATTTACCACTTTCAATAACCTACATGAAAAAATCAGTTTCACGCAAGAAAATCAGACAGCTGATAGGACCTTAGACTATCTCGATCTGACTCTATCCATTATTGGCAACAAAATAGATTTCAAAATTTTTCAGAAAGCAACCTATTCCGACATCATCATCCCAGCTGATTCCACCCATTCTCAAGCCCAAAAAATGGCCTTTTTTCACTCGAGTATTCATCGAGCTCTTTCCATTCCACTTTCGCCAGTCAACTTACAGAACGAATTAAAAGTCCTCGAAAACATCGCTCAGAATAATGGATATAATCCCAGTATAGTGAGACAGTTGTTCAATAAAAAAACACGAAAAACGACTACCACCCTCTCCAGTTCAGATACTCACAATCAACACCAGGCAACGAAATACATATCAGTTCCCTTTATAGGTAACATATCCTATAAGGTAGGTCGTTTATTAAAAAAGCTAGGGTGTAAAGTTTCATACTCTACCACCAACAACCTCAAAAAGAACTTAGTTCATTCCCTGGATAAAGGTAATGGTGTGCTGAATGTCCTTCTTATTACACTGGCCAGACAGGAAGGGCCCTGTCTGTTAGGTTTAAAGAGCATCTGCCGACAAAAAGCGGTGATGGAACTCGAGGATCTGCATTTGCTGAACATCTGGTCCAAAAGGCGCATGCTCCCAAGCCTCTAAAAGACGCAGAGCTGTTGCATAATGAAGTAAAGGGATGTAGGCTAGATACACTAGAAGAGTTGCAAATTGTTAAACATCTTAATATTGATAGAGACAACTTACTTAATGATCAGCTGCAATTAAAAAATAGAAGCTATTTCGAAGGATTTCAACCTTTACTCCAGTGGAGTTGACCAACAGTCCGCCTCGAATGGCCGATGCTGTTTCCCTGTCTGCTTTGTCCCTTTATTATAATGCGATTGTACATGTGTGTCTTTATATTTCGTTATATGCTTGGTAATGACACATAGTTGCTAAGGCGTTTTTATGTTAAAGACATTTATGCTTAGCACGCATGGTTTTGACACTAATTTTTAGTTACTGTAGCGGGGCTACGCCCTCTTACTATAATATTTAAAGGAAAAAAAATATACCTTGGCTTTGTAGTTTGTTCTCAGGTAAATTGTTTAATGTTGCTATACCAATAGATAGGTTTGTCCAATTGTAGGACGGCTTTAGTCACATTTTGTTTATATGTATATTTGCTCTAAGTAATTTTGAGACAGTTTGTCTCTCGCCCCTGCGTTTGCGCTTGCGCATGCGCTTGGCCGCGGCCGAGCCTCGCCGCGTAACTGCTCGCAACGCCTAGTTTTCGAGCCGTTTACGTGTGGTCCTGATTTCTGGCCGGCGTAGCTCCGTCTACGTTCGCCTTAATGGTTTTAATTTTGAATGACATAATCTTATGATTATGCGTCTTTATTGTTTTAAATTTTTAATCTGTGACATGGCCAATGTTTGGCTCACAAAATAATTTAATTTTTTGTAAGTATCACAATTTCTTTAATATTCAATCATTAGACAGATAATGCGTTTTAGTGAATAACATATGTCCGTATGTGGTTTAATTTATAGGTTCTGAAGAAGGTTCCATTACTGGAATCGAAACCTAGGTAAACGAGTAAAATTACCTTGCAACTGAAGGCTGAAAAAATTGTTTATTTGCTGTACATCTCACAGTTGCTGACACGCTGCAATATGTTAAAGATTTGTAAATGAAACTTGTCTAGCTTGAAGGAGGAAACCAGATGACGCTATGGTTGGCCCGGTAGATGGCGCTGCCATAGATCAAACGGATATCAACTGCATTTTTTAAAATAGGAACCCACATTTTTATTACATATTCGTGTAGTACGTAAAGAAATATGAATGTTTTAGTTGGACCACTTTTTTCGCTTTGTGATAGATGGCGCTGTAATAGTCACTAACGTATGGCTCACAATTTTAGACGAACAGTTGGTAACATGTAGGTTTTTTAAATTAAAATGCACAACGTAGGTACAATTGAACATTTTATTTCGGTTGTTCCAATGTCATACATATGCCTTTGTGAACTTATCATTTCTGAGAACGCATGCTGTTACAGCGTGATTACCTGTAAATACCACATTAATGCAATGAATGCTCAAAATCATGTCCGTCAACCTCAATGCATTTGGCAATACGTGTAACGACATTCCTCTCAACAGCGAGTAGTTCGCCTTCCGTAATGTTCGCACATGCATTGACAATGCGCTGACGCTTGTTGTCAAGCGTTGTCGGTGGATCACGATAGCAAATATCCTTCAACTTTCTCCACAGAAAGTAATCCGTGAACGTCAGATCCGATGAACGTGCGGGCCATGATATGGTGCTTCGACGACCAATCCACCTGTCATGAAATATGCTATTCAATACCGCTTCAACCGCACGCGAGCTATGTGCCGGACATCCATCATGTTGGAAGTACATCGCCATTCTGTCATGCAGTGAAACATCTTGTAGTAACATCTTTAGAACATTACGTAGGAAATCAGCATACATTGCACCATTTAGATTGCCATCGATAAAATGGGGGCCAATTATCCTTCCCCCATGATGCCGCACCATACATTAACCCTCCAAGGTCGCTGATGTCCACTTGTCGCAACCATCGTGAATTTTCCGCTGCTCAGTAGTGCATATTATGCCGATTTACGCGTTACCGCTGTTGGTGAATGACGCTTCGTCGCTAAATAGAACGCGTGCAAAAAATCTGTCATCGTCCCGTAATTTCTTTGTGCCCAGTGGCAGAACTGTACACGACGTTCAAAGTCGTCGCCATGCAATTCCTGGTGCATAGAAATATGGTACGGGTGCAATCGATGTTCACGTAGTACTCTCAACACCGATGTTTTTGAGACTCCCGATTCTCGCACAATTTGTCTGCTACTGATGTGCGGATTAGCCGCGACAGCAGCTAAAACACCTATTTGGGTATCATCATTTGTTGCCGGTCGTGGTTGACGTTTCACATGTGGCTGAACACTTCCTGTTTCCTTAAATAACGTAACTATCCGGCGAACGGTCCGGACACTTGGATGATGTCGTCCAGGATACCGAGCAGCATACATAGCACACGCCCGTTGGGCATTTTGATCACGATAACAATACATCAACACGATATCAACCTTTTCCGCAATTGGTAAACGGTCCATTTTAACACTGGTAATGTACGAGGGTTATTCCAAAAGTAAGGTCCGATTCGCCGTAACTATTGAAATTTGGCGCCAATGACAAAACACGCATGCGCGCCGACTCCCGGCAAGCCTTGCGCGTCAAACGCCGCCATTCGCTTTGTTACTATTGCTGAGTGTAGTTCACAGTGTCACTTTACAATGTTTAAGACAATTGATCAGCCCGCCGATTGTGAAGTAAGGGCAGTGATACGGTTTTTGTCTGCAAGAAACAATTCAGCGGCGGAAATCCATCGGCAGATTACTGAAGTGTACGGTCCTAACATAATGAGCGACAGTAAAGTGCGCAAGTGGGTGCGAGCTTTTAATGAAGGACGGGATAATGTGCACGATGAATCACGGTGTGGCCGACCATCAGTGATTTCAGACGATTTGGTCAATGCGGTTGACAAAAAAATTCGTGAAGATCGCCGATTCACTATTACAGACGTAGACATGCATTTTCCGAATGTGAGTAGAACAACTTTGTACAGAATTGTGTCTGAACATTTGAAGTTTCACAAATTGTGTGCCCGTTGGGTTCCCAGGCTGCTTACTGAGCCCCAACGAATGAAAAGAATGGCTTTTGCTCTTGATTTTTTGGAGCGATATCATAAGGAAGGTGACAGTCTTTTAGACAATGTTGTCACAGGGGATGAGACATGGGTTTCTCACATCACTCCAGAGTCTAAACGTCAGTCAATGCAATGGCGTCACACGTCATCGCCAGTCAAGGTCAAGGCAAAGCAGACAATCTCAACACGTAAGGTTATGGCGACTGTGTTCTGGGATAGACGTGGAGTATTGTTAGTCGACTTTATGGAGAGAGGAGCAACGATTAATAAAGCCGCCTACTGCGCTACCCTGACTAAACTTCGACGTGCAATCCAGAATAAGCGACGTGGTCTTTTGTCGTCTGGAATCTTGTTGTTGCATGACAATGCCAGACCCCACACTGCAAATGAAACGCAAGCTCTGATCAAGAAATTTGGATGGGAACAGATGGACCATCCTCCTTACAGTCCGGACCTGGCGCCAAGTGATTTCCACCTGTTCCGTCACTTAAAGGAGTTTCTCGGCGGCAAGCGCTTCGACACAGATGATGAAGTGAAAGAAGCAGTTAAGGACTGGTTATCGTCACAGGCGGCCGATTTCTATAACATGGGCATTCAAAAGCTTGTTGAACGATGTGACAAATGTTTAAATAAGTATGGAAGTTATGTAGAAAAATAGATAAAGATGTAAGGAATGTAAATAAAACAATTGTTTTGAAAAAACATTTTAGTTTTGATTTTTTTTTTATAACCGGACCTTACTTTTGGAATAACCCTCGTATCACGAAGCAAATACCGTCCGCACTGGCGGAATGTTACGTGATACCACGTACTTATACATTTGTGACTATTACAGCGCCATCTATCACAAAGCGAAAAAAGTGGTCTAACTGAAACATTCATATTTCTTTACGTACTACACGAATATGTAATAAAAATGGGGGTTCCTATTTAAAAAAACGCAGTTGATATCCGTTTGACCTACGCAGCTCCATCTAGTAGGCCAACTGCAGCGTCATGTGGTTTCCCCTTTCAAACTAGACGAGTTTCGTTCTTGGTAGTTTTTTCGTTTGATGCTAATTTCATGAGATGTTTGGCCCGGTCACTATCAATGGGCCACCCTGAATAGACAGCGTATCCGTTTCCACAATTGAGGATCTCTACAATTTTTCCCTGTCTAGTTTGCGAATATTTGTTTAACACAAAACTTGAAACGCCTTATCTACGTGCAGTAATCATTCATGGATATCTGATGAGGATAAATTCCGAAACGCGTCATATGAGCAATAAAATCATTCTTTGCCTGATGCTTGACTTTCACCATTACGGCCTAGTCTGCCTGAATGCAGACCTATTTACTGTTTTAATTTCGAGTTTGAAGTCGGATAACAAATGAGAAAAGAAATATTTTTCGTGTTAATTAATTACAAATTAACAATTTTCGTATTTTTTCGTTTACTTGTGCTGTAGTAACTTGCTTCTTGACAAATTTCATGGTTATAGGTCAACGGGAAGTACTCTATAGGTTCTGATGAGTGTTTTTGCTGGTCTCAAAATATCTACATCTACGGGGGTACTTTCGTTACCACTATCTGATCCCTCCAACCCTGTTCCACTCGCGAGTAGTGCGTGGGAAGAATGATTGGAGCCGACCGACCGCTACGGTCGCAGGTTCGTATCCTGCCTCGGGCATGGATGTGTGTGATGTCCTTAGGTTAGTTAGGTTTAATTAGTTCTAAGTTCTAGGCGACTGATGACCTCAGAAGTTAAGTCGCATAGTGCTCAGAGCCATTTGAACCATTTGAAGAATGATTGTGGGTAAACAACTGTATTTGTTCTAATTTCTCGAATTTTCTCTTCGTGTTCAATATGCGAGACGTATGCAGGGGTAAGTAATATGTTGTTTGACCCGTCCTGAAAAGTTCTGCTCCGAAATTTCAATAGTAAATCTCTCCGTGATGCACAATGTCTCTCTTGTAACGTCTGCCCGTGGAGTTTGTTTAGCATCTCCGTAACGCTCTATCGCCAGCTAAACGGTCCCCTGACGAAACGCGCCGCTCTTCGTTGGATCTTCTCTATCTCCTCAATCAGTCCTACCTGATAGGGATCTCAAACAGATGAACAATACTCAAGAATCGGGCGAACAAGCGGCTTATAAGTCACTTCCTCCGTGGATGAGTTATATTTCCTTAAGATTCTTCCGATGACTCTTGAGTCTGGTATATGTTTTTTCCGCCATCTATTTTATGTCGTCATTCCACTTAAGGTCGTTCTGGATAGTTACGCCTAGATATGTTAAGGCAGAAGCTGTCTGCAACACTTTGTCATCAATAGTGTAGCTGTGGAATTCTTTTCCTATGTATGCGCAATATGTGACATTTATTTATGTTCAGGGTCAACTGCCAGAGCCTGCACCATGCATCAATTCTCTGCAGGTCGTTCTGCAAATTCTTACTATCGTCTGTCGTTGCTACATTGGTATAGACAACTGCATCATCTGCGAATAGCTTTAAAGAGCATCCGACGCTTTCTACTAGATCGTTTAACACTGTGTGATGAAAAGTATTCGGACACCCCCAGAAACATACGTTTTTCATGTTAGGTGGATTGTGCAGCCACCTATTGCCAGGTACTCCATATCAACAGCCCCAGTAATCATTAGACATCGTGAGAGAGCAGAATGGGTCGCACCGCGGAACTCACGGACTTCGAACTTGGTCAGGTGATTGAGTGTCACTTGTGTCATATGCCTGTACGCGGGATCTCCACACTCCTGAACATCCCTAGGTCCACTGTTTACTACGTGATAGTAAAGTGGAAACGTAAAAGGACACGAACGGCACAAAAGCGTACAGGCCGACCTCGTCTGTTGACTGACAAAGACCGCTGACAGTTGAAGAGGGTCGTAATGTGTAATAGGCGGGCATCTATCCAGACCATCACACAGGAATTCCAAACTGCATAAGGATCCACTGCAAGTACTATGACAGTTAAGCGGGAGGTGAGAAAACTTGGATTTCATGCTCAAGTGGCTGCTCATAAGCCACACATCATGTCGGTAAATGCCAAACGGCGGCTCGCTTGGTGTAAGGAGCGTAACCATTGGACGATTAAACAGTGGAAAACCGTTGTGTGGAGTGACGAATGACGGTACACAATGTGGCGATCCGATGGCAGGGTGTGGGTATGGCGAATGCCCGGTGAACACCATCTGCCTGTGTGTGTGTAAAGCCAACAGTAAAATTCGGAGGTGGTGGTGTTATGGTGTGGTCGTGTTTTTCATGGAGGGGGCTTGCACCCCTTGTTGTTTTGCGTGGTACTATCACAGCACAGGCCCACACTGATTCGGGGATGACGACTGCGTCTTTCAACACGATTTAGCACGACCTTTGGCGGAGTGGTTACGCGACAGTAACATTCCTGTAACAGACTGGCCTGCACAGAGTCGTGACCTGAATGCTAAGAACACCTTCGGCATATTTTGGAACGCTGACTTCGTGCCAGGCCTCACCGACCGACATCGATACCAGTGCACCACTCCATGAAAAATGGGCTGCCATTCCCCAGGAAACCTTCCAGCACGTGATTGAACGTATGCCTGCGAGAGTGGAAGCTGTCATCAGTGCTAAGGATTGACCAACACCATATTGAATTCCAGCATTACCGATGGAGGGCACCACGAACGTGTAAGTCATTTTCAGCCAAATTTCCGGATACATCTACTCGTGCCTGAGGAAAACGTAATTAACAGATAGACGGACGGACGGACGTAAAGACAATAAAGTGACCGTAGAAGGGTTCCGTTTTCGCCTACTGAGGTACGAAACTCTAGAAACGTACACTTCCCTGTGGTACTCCGTATATTACCTTTGTCGATTTTGACCCTTAAGAGCGGAAGATCGTAACACTGTTCCTCCTTTCAATCATCGTACAAACGTCGAAATGGCAGATATTGAAATAAGCGATCTCGGAACTGAAAATCAGCTACAATCGCTTAGAAGTGGAAAGACGTCAGGACCAGATGAGATACCTACAAGATCCTATTAATACTATGCGAAAGAACTTGCTCCCCTTCTAGAAGTAATTTATAGTTGATAGCTTGAGCAACGAAAGGTACCTAACGACTGGAGAAGGTGCAGGTCGTTTCCTTTTATAAGCCCTTTTCCGCTCTCTATCTAACAATCTTCAAGGATGCGCTCCAAACATGGCTCGACGTGTTCTTCGCCTCAAAACCACGTGTTTTTTACAGTGTGGAATTGGTAAGATAAACTAGCGTTGGCAGACTCTTGTACACTGAAGCGCTAAAGGAACTAGAGTAGGCATGTGTATTCAAATACAGATATGTAAGCAGGCAGATACGGTGCTGCGGTCGGCAACGCATATATAAGACAGCAAGTGTCTTTCGCGGTTGTTAGATCGGTTAATGCTGCTACAATGCGAGGTTATTAAGATTTAAGTGAGTTTGAACGTGGTGTTATAGTCAGCGCACGAGCAGTGGGACACAGCATCTCCGAGGTATTGTCTTGTATGGAACTGGGGACCTAGAAACGACGGAGAGGCTTCGTCCCCGCCGTAGCCCGCAGTGGTACACAACCCCACAACAGGCTACAGCAGTCCACTCACCTCGCCGCCGCCCGACACCGAACCCAGAGCTATTGTGCGGTTGTTTGTGTTTGCTTGCACTCTGGGTGTGCGTTTGTTTTCTGGAAACGAGAGCTATGTTAATCTTGTCAGTTACTGTTACACTGTGACCATATCTAGAATAGTATATGCTGCTGTACAGAGAAATGTAATTGCTTCTTTTGTATAGGCAATATTTTAGTTGGTGGGTATTAATATTACTGATAGTCAGCAGCTGGTGAAGGAAGTGGTTATTAGATCCAGATATTAGTTTAAGTATAAATGTATGAAAGCCCAGTTAATTCTGATGGCTGTTTTTCTGATTTATCGTTTGTCCAAAATGGTGCTGTTTGCAAGCTATTTTCGTTTTGTGATTATTTTTCTTTTGGCTGAAAGGCCGAATATTGTGAATGAGTTGGATTCTTGTTGTTGAACATAATTTTAATGTTACCGGTGCGATATTAATATCAAGTTGTTTTATTATGGTGATGAAGAAAATTTAATTCATTTATTTTGTTGCTCTAATGCCTATGCTTCAGGAAATATAAGTAGGCCTTATATTAAATTCAGCTGTAATATTTCTATTTGATTAATTGTCAAGAAAAAGTATTAACGATTTAATGAATATTGTTTGTGAAAGTAATTTCGCACTTGCACATCACTCGTCCCGAACTCCACTCCACCCGAATCCTACGCTACAACTGTATCAGTTTGCTTTCGTGATTACTGAGTTGTTACCGTAAAACATGAAACACTCTCATTTTTATCTGTTGACTGGGAGAAAAGTAGCAACATGCAGTTTACCTAATTTTTATTTTTATTAATTTTCTGTTACACATAAAAAAAGAGATTCACCTAGTCTTTCTTAAAAGTTTAATTTATTCTGCGCATAACTGTTAAAAAAAATATTGCTTTAAATTGAGTCTCGAGGTAGTCTCATTACGTCATTACGACTAAAGCTGAAACTGATTGATGATATTTCGACATGCTGTTCCCGTATGGAAGAAGATGCTTGCCACTGGTGGGGCAAAGCTAGTGGCTTCACAAAATTGAAACGACATGAACTTTCAGTAGTCCGCCAAAATGTGGCATTGCGTGAGTGACGTCATTTGACGGGCTTTAGTGTTGTAACCTTGAGCAGCGCCCAGTCGGTGCCAATTTGTCGGCAGTGCCGACAGTATTATAGTGTGCTGTAATGGTTCTTCTAGTGTTCTCTTTTCTTTCCTTTTTCTCATAAGAGACGACGGATCTATTGCTGAGACCAGTTCAGTTCAGGAATGATATTGTCTACAAACCTTTTACTCTTTTATTCAGAAGAGCTCGGTTTTAAGTCGAGTAAGGCTGACCATAGCGTAGCCTTTCGTTTTTTCACGCTAGCTGAGTTACTACGAGTGCATCCAGGGAAAGCACCAATAGAACTCATTGTCAGCGTGGGTAGCCAGGAGCATAGCCGTTTCCCTGAGTTCAATCGGACGTTTTTGTTTGGCACAGGAAGACTTCTCTCCCTCGCAACTGCGTGAACAACCGCCACTTCTAGATACTGACAGTCAATTGCCATTTCTCAGACATGAACGGCATCAGTCGAACCAAAATGTAGGTACATCTGCGGAATAATTGATTTAAGAAAGGAAACTTCTTTATTGACACACTATCACAACATAATCGCTGCAACCAGTTTCAGCTGAACATTCCCATCATCTTGAGATCTCAGCACTGCATAAGCAGCAGCCGTGTAAATCGCTAGCCGGCCGCGGTAGCCAAGCGGCTCTAGGCGCATCAGTGGGGAACTGCGTGACTGCTACGGTCACAGGTTCGAATCCTGCCTCGGGCATGGGTGTGTGTGGTCTCCTTAGGTTAGCTAGGCTTAAGTAGTTCTAAGTTCAAGGGGACTGATGACCTGAGATGTTAAGTCCCATCGTGCTCAGAGCCATTTGAACCATTTGTAAATCGCTCGAAACATGTTGCTGTTGTTGTTGTTGTCGTCTTCAAAGCGAAGTCTGGTCTGGTGCAGCTCTGCACATTACTCTATCCTAAACAAGCTCTTCATCTCCGAATAACTACTGCAATGTGCATCATCTTGAACCTGGTTACGGTGTTCGTCTCTTGGTCCCTGTCTACAATTTTTATCCCCCACACTGCTCTTCAATACTAAACTGATCATCCCTACATGTCTCAGAATGTGTCTTATCAACTGATCTTTTCTTCTGTTCAAGCTATGCCACAAATCTCTTTTTTCCCCAGTTCTGTACATTACTTCCTAACTAGTTATGCGATCCACCCATATAATCTTGAGCATTGTTCTTTGAACCACAACATCACTGTTAATCGTTAATATTGTTATATTGTTCGTCTATATTTTCCTCCAAACTGACCAAATCTATTCTTCAGTATTTTACATGCAATTCAATCAGCAGAAGGCTTAAAAAAGCTTATAATTATGTGCAAGCTCTCATATTATGTCAACAACTTGTGTTTAGCAATGTATATCAAATGTTTACTTTTTGGCTGGCTAAATGTCCTTTAGATGTCGAAGGCCAAATAAATAAATAAGTAAGCAATTAAAAATAGAGCCCCTCCCGCTTGCGGCACTGGTTCAAGGGCGACTGATTTTTCCAGTATGACAGTTGTTTCCCGGCACCTGTTAGGAAGTAAATTTCTGAAAATCCTCATTGGAGGCATCACCGTACAACAGGCGCAGTTAGCATCAGCATTAGGCAATGGAGACGTTCGAATTCTGTTACTGAGGCTGACTGGTAGAAAAGGCTATATGTTAAATATTTCGTGGAGCCGCTTGAAACCCCTGAAATCGAGGAGCCGGATGGCAGACGCCACGAGGATAGCAAGCGAGTTCTTGGTCTGTGGGGCGGAGCTGTATCGAGTCGGCACCGAATGGTACACGGCGGCCAGGAAAGTTGTTCTCCACGCGCGCTGTTTCGTAAGCCTTGACAATAGTGTCTCCGGGAGCACGGGCGGGGACCGGCTTAGTCATTTGATGATTTTCTAGACGAGTGCTGTAGCGTAAGTCGGCGAACACGGGGTTTGTAGGAAGAGGCCCCGTAGCAGTGCATAGAGCAGTTAAGTAATGGCTCTGAGCACTATGGGACTTAACTTATGAGGTCATCAGTCCCCTAGAACTTAGAAATACTTGAACCTAACTAACCTAAGGACATCACACACATCCATGCCCGACGCAGGATTCGAACCCGCGACCGTGGCGGTCGCGCGGTTCGAGACTGTAGCTTCTAGAACCGCTAGGTCACCCAGGCCGACAGCAATTAACTAGCTCGATGGGTTGTTTAACGAACGAAGCAGACTCGGCAAGGTATGTTAAACTCAGTTTTGTTCCAGTGGAAATGTGAAGTGTGGAATTCTTGCGTTTGTCCTTCTCCTTTTAGACTTTACTGTGTTGTTCTGGTGTATTTATGGAGGTGATTTTAGTTGGGAGAGGCTTGAAACCAGTTTTTGATGGTGTTGCGGCTGTGTGCTGTGCTCGTTTTGCAATCCATTGCTCGGACCTGAGAGTATTTTTAAAGAACGTGGATTGCTACAGGTTACTGATTTCCCGTGTGGGAGTAGTCATAATTTTAGTCCTATCTCAAATCGAGGTTGGCGATCTTTATTTATACTGGCTGTATATTTGTAACAGTGCAGAGGATTCATTCGGGTCAGCCCATCCAGTGCAGAGGATTCATTCGGGTCAGCCTATCAACGTTTAAGATGAAATCAGTGGAGCAGAAGGTCTCGTAATTTGTATCGCACGCAGCTCTTCGCTGAGTATGTGTGGATTCCGGTGGACATCGTGCACTGCAAGGGGACGGTCGAGAAGGAACGTTTCAGACCAGCAATTAGAAAACAGTGTCTTTGACATAAAAATACCTGAGTATACTTCAAATAGATGTGAGAATTACTTCTTTCAGGTATCTGGAATACATTGTATGTGCAAATATTTTTGAATTTGGGTGTAATATATAATATTCACAAGTACAATAAATTCAGTGGTTACATTAGTTCTTTTAGTGTCGCGTCGTTATTTATAGCCCACTACGCCCCTTGGTTCTCATTAATGGAATCAGTCGAAATGAATGTCTGTGGAAATCTAATTAAATAGTGACGTTTTGTGTTTAAATGTAGTTTGATCCTGGCACTTAATTAAGATCCTTAATTAATTAATACCTCGTAGGATATCTCATATAGCAGCACTGGACACGCAAAGAGAACGTGCGTTCCACAGATTAGCAGTGCGTGCTCTGAAAAGCAAATAACAAAGAGCATAGTATGCACCGGGAGTCGACCTCGGCTATAAACAGTGATGCGGCACAAACAAAACTTCGTAGTCTCATTTGCGTCCAGCCATCGAGTACACACAACACGACTCGCAGCACCCCAGGGAGACGAGTGGGTCGGTCGTTGAAATATTGTACATAAAAATGGAATCAACTATTCGACTGAATCCCCAAAAGCCCACAATTAACCTAGTCTAGTTACCAGTACCACACGCACAGTAACTTTTAAGGAGTCACCATTTCCACGCTGCCTGTGCGAACAGAACGGAAAGAAGTAAGAAGTTCTAATCCGTGGTAAAATGGAAAGACGGTTTGACAAGATGTCGGATGTTCATGTGGATGTGCACTATCTGATCAAAAATATCCGGACACCTTGTAGAGGGCGCTGATATGGGTGCGCCAACCGTTTGTCTTTATAACTGTTAGAACACTGCTGGGGACGCTTTCAATGGACTGTCTGAATATCTTTAAAGGAATGGTAGTTAGTGATGTTGAGCGCTGGGATCTGGAGCAAAGTCGACTTTCGAACTCATCGGAAGGGTATTACATTTCGTTCAAGTCGTCTCTCTGGGCAAGCTAGACCATTGCAGGCACGTTTTTGTCAGAAATAATTCCCTCACAGATGCTGTTACGGTTGGTTGGTTGGTTTGGGGAAGGAGACCAGACAGCGTGGTCATCGGTCTCATCGGATTAGGGAAGGATTGGGAAGGAAGTCGGCCGTGCCCTTTCAGAGGAACCATCCCGGCATTTGCCTGGAGTGATTTAGGGAAATCACGGAAAACCTAAATCAGGATGGCCGGACGCGGGATTGAACCGTCGTCCTCCCGAATGCAAGTCCAGTGTCTAACCACTGCGCCACCCCGCTCGGTGATGCTGTTACGGGGTACATTATTATGCTGATATAAGCAGTCATTGTCCGAGCTGCTCTTCTGCTGTATACAGTGTTCTAAAATGTGTCATGTCCTCCGGAATTTAGCGTTTTCATAAAGAGCAATAAGGCGACCACACCACAACTATGAAAAACAAACCCATATTGTAACACCACCATTTCCGCACATCACTGTTGGCATTACACATGACCTTACACATCGTTCTCCAGTAATTCACCGACAAGAAACCTTGCCATCGGCTTCCCACAGGGCATTGCGTGAGTCATTACTCCAGATCACTTGTTTTCCGTAATCCACTGTTCATTGGCGATGAACTTTAGCGTCACTCAGCACTGAAATGTGTGGTCAACAATTTTACCCCATTTTTTGTAACACCCCACGCAAAGTGATTGTGCTGGCTGGACTGCTAGCAGCGAGCGATTCCGTCCCCTGACAGCATACTTTTTTTATTTTTTTTATTTTTTTATTTTTTTTACAACCACCCTTCGCGACGCTCGACGGTCCCTCTCCGTCAGTACATTCGTTGTGATAGGTCTCGGTTTAGCTGCGGTTGCTCTGCACGCTTCCATCTCACAGTCATATCACCAAGAATCGAATTGGGCAGCTGCAGTAGGTTAAAATGTCCCTGTTGGATTTGTTGCTCAGGCGACACCCCAATGGTTAGTCAATTTTCGAAGTCTATGAGCTCCCGTGACGGACCACTCTGCTGTCACTGCTTGTCTACCGACAACACAATACTCCCCGTCTCCTTTTACCGTGTAAGGTCCGCCTCTCGTGACTCGTAGTTGTCTTTCGTAACGTGGCCCACTCGATGACATAAGCGCGCAAGCACAGTAGAGTTAAAGGGAGAGAGAATAGCTACAGTATGTTCTTAGAATAACGACACACGTGATCACATGGCTTGCATTGCGTAAGTTATAACAGAAACGAACGTAAGTTTCTCACGTATATTGCCAAGTGGGGTCCAGTACTGTAGCTTTTGAAACATTTTAAAAGCGTTTCACGTCAAAATTACACAGGCATTCTTCGAGTTTCGTTTATTTATTTCTTATTTGTATAGGGTTATTCTCAATGATGGACTCATTTTCAATAATTCGTATGCATTCAAGTACAAATCCAAAATGAACAAGCTTTATTCCAATGAAAAGAGGAAGTTTCAAAGTTTTTGGCGGGCGGCGGCGGGCGGGCGGTGATGGTTTCAGCAGCGGTCGGTGGCGTTCGAGCGACAATAGGGCAGTCATTCCGTTTCATTGTCAGTTGTGAGTGAGATGGTGGCAATGGAGCACAAGGTTTATTGTGTTCTTGAGTTCGCGAAAAGTAATTCGTAAATCACAGTGCAGCGGGCATTTCGTACTAAATTCGGTATTCAACCACCAACTCGCAAAAGCATTAGCCGTTGGTTTAAGCTATTTAAACAGACTGGGAGTGTGTGCAAAGGAAAAAGCACAGGCCGACAGCGTGTGACAGAGGAAGATGTCTGACGGATTCAAGAAAGTTTTGTGCGCAGTCCTAGTAAGTTTATCAATAGAGCGCCGGCCGGAGTGGCCGTGCGGTTCTGGGCGCTACAGTGTGGAACCGCGTGACCGCTACGGTCGCAGGTTCGAACCCTGCCTCGGGCATGGATGTGTGTGATGTCCTTAGGTTAGTTAGGTTTAAGTAGTTCTAAGTTCTAGGGGACTGATGACCACAGCAGTTAAGTCCCATAGTGCTCAGAGCCATTTGAACCATTTTTATCAATAGAGCCAGTCGAGAAGTACCCCAACCAACTGCATGGAAAGTTCTGAGACGGCGTTTGCTGTACAAGCCCTACCGATTACAATTTGTGCAGGCTCTCAACCCCAGTGACAAGAGAAGTGTCTCGGATTTTGTGGTTATGTGCTGGTAAAGATGGAGGATGACTCATTTCTACAGCGTGTAATTTTTAGCGATGAAGCCGACGTTTCACCTTAGAGGAAAAGTCAACAGCCACAATGTTCGCATATTGAGTTTGGAAAATCCACATCCACCATTGCAATACGAAAGAGACTCACCGAAGATCAACGTGTTTTGTGCCGTATCCCGTACAAAGGCTTATGGACCATTTTTCTTTGCGGAAAGAACTGTAACGGGAATCACGTACCTGGACAGTGACTGCTCCCTCAAGTTATGGAACATTCCCAGGACTCCATTTACAACAGGATGGAGCTTCGCCCCATTGGCACTGTGACGTACGAGGCTTTTTCAACGACTCACTTCCTCAGCGCTGGATCTGTCGCCGGAGACTTGAGGACCTGGTTCAAATGGTTCAAATGGCTCTGAGCACTATGGGACTCAACTGCTGTGGTCATAAGTCCCCTAGAACTTAGAACTACTTAAACCTAACTAACCTAAGGACATCACACACATCCATGCCCGAGGCAGGATTCGAACCTGCGACCGTCGCGGTCGTGCGGTTCCTGACTGTAGCGCCTTTAACCGCTCGGCCACTTCGGCCGGCTTGAGGACCTGGCTCTGCACTTCTGGCCACTGGGATCTCCTGATATCACACCCTGGGACTATTTCTTATGGGGTTATAAGAAAGCTGTTTACGTCCCGCCTCTACCAACCACCATGAACGATCTGCAGAACTGGATCACTGCTGCCGTGCACTCAGTAACAGCAGATATGCTTTCGCGTGTGTGGGGTGAGTTTGGTTACCGTGTCGATGTTTGCCGTGCAGCAATCGGTGGCCACAAAGAACGTTTATAACATTTATCACATTTCTAATTATTAAATAATTTTTTTTAAAAATAATTAATCACAAATCACTATAAATTGTTAAACGTATTAAATTGATATCAAACATTATGAAAAAAAATACTTTGAAGCTCCCTCTTTTCATTTCTATAATGCTTGTTCATTTTCGATTTGAACTTGAATAAATACGAAGTTTTGAAAGTAAGTCCATCATTTTGAATAACCCTGTAATCTGAAATGAAAATTGCACCTACTACTAACGCTTCATATACGCTGCTCGGTTACTCAGCGCTTTCCAAGAATGTTATGGAGACAGCAGTTCACGAGTTTACTTTGGATACTTTACTGTAAAGTGAGAGTAACACACACTCCAGTACTTGCGCCAGACACAGCACCTATGTTCCGCTTTCACGACGTATACGCATGCGTTCGCTGCCGGCCCACGCCTATGGCCGCACTTCACGCTCCGCCGAAATCAATTCTCCCGGCAGACAATTAATTTGGGCCTCATTGGCGGCGCAGCAAGCGGCCGGCCAAAAAACCGCCGCACTGATTGGATGAGCTGAGCTGAGAAGGGCACAGCGGAGCGGCCAGAACACGTTTTTGCGCACTTCCGAAACAATCGGCGGCCGGCCGACCGTTAAACAGGCCCGCAGCGTCATCGCGAAGGGCGAACACACCAGAGGAGGCGTTCCGAACGCTGGCAACACACTGGAAAAGGCCGCACCTCCTGCTTGAAGTGTTTTCCTGTGGCGTCTCGTGTCGAATAAGAAAGGAGGGGAAGATATTAAATTTAAAAAAAATACCCTTTAGGTACAGTCGCCAAATTTGAAAAGAGAATTCGTTTGCGATTGTTGTCAAATATGCTACTGTTATACTGAACAAGCACAAATGTCGTTTCGTAAATAGCGGAGTATGTTACGCACATATGATTTAGAAAGGCAACCTTTGACCGTTGCAAGACCGTGCTATACACTGGCCAATAGGTCGAGCAGTACCAGTAGATCAGCGTTAGTGTAACAAATAAATCCAGTTTCTTGTGCGGATAGGAGTTATGATCCTCTGAAGAGCGAAGTGGAAAGATACAAGTAACCTGTTATAGTCATTTATGTATTTTAAATGAAACTGGTTCATATCGAACTAAAGACATTCTATCCCACACTTCGACATTTTCCTACTTTTTTCCTTTTGCTATGCGGTCATTTGTAGAAGATAACGTTTGCATGGAAAGCATTACACTCTACGTCTAAATTTACATCTACGTGGACACTCTGAAAATCACATTTAAGTGCCTGGCAGAGAGTTCATCGATCACCTTCACAATAATTCTCTATTATTTCAACCTCTGTCAGTGCGCGGAAGAAACGAACACCTACAGCTTTCCGTGCGAGCTCTGATTTCTCTTATTTTATTATCGTTTCGCTGTATGTAGGTCTGCGTCAGCAAAATATTATCGCATTCAGAGGAGAAAGTTGGTGACTGAAATTTCGTGAGTAGATTCCGTCGCAACATCGAAAAGCCTTTGTTTTAATGATGCCCACCCAAATCCTCTATCATTTTAGTGACACATTCTCCCCTACGTCGCAATAATACAAAACGTGCTGCCCTTCTTTGGACTTTCTCGATGTACTCTGTCAATACTATCTGGCAATGATCCCACACAGTGCAGCAGTGTTCTAAAACAGCTGGACAAGAATAGTGGAGTCAGTGTCCTTAATAGATCTGTTGCATCTTCTAAGTGTTCTGCCAATAAAACACAGTGTTTGGTTTGCCTTCCCCATAACATTTTCTATGAGTTCTTTCCAATTTAAATTGTTCGTAACTGTAATTCGTAGGTACTTAGTTGAATCTACGGCCTTTAGATTTATTAATCGTGTAACCGAAGTTTAACTAATCGGATTCCTCTTAGCACTCATGTGGATGATCTGACACTTTTCGTAATTTGGATTAATTGCAAATTTTCGCACCATACAGATATCTTTTCTAAATCGTTTTGCAATTTGTTTTGATCTTCTGATCTTTTGATCTTTACTAGTCGATAAACGACAGCGTCATCTGCGAATAATCTAAGACGGCTGCTTATATTGTCTCCTAAATCTTTTATACAGATAAGGAACAGCAAAGGCCCTGTAACACTACCTTGGGGGAAGCCAGAAAATCATTCTGTTTTACTAGACGACTTTCTGTCAACTATTACGAAGCGTGACCCTTTTGACAAGAAATCAAGAATCCTGTTACATAACTGAGACGATATTTCATAAGCACGCAATTTCACTACAAGCCACTTGTGTGGTACAGTCCCAGAAGGCTTCTGCAAATCTAGAAATACAGAATGAATTTGACATCGCTTGTCAATAGCACTCAACACTTCGTGTGATTAAAGAGCTAGCTGTGTTTCACAAAAACGATGTTTTCTAAATCCGTGTTGACTGTGTGTCAATAGGCCGGTTTCTTCGTGGTAATTCGTAATGTTCGACCACAATATAAGTTCAAAAATCCTGCTGCATATCGACGTTAATGATATGAGCCTGTAATTCAGTGGATTACTTCTACTGCCTTTCTTGAATATAGGCGTGGCCTGTGAAAGTGTGCAGCCTTTGGGTACAGATCTTCCGTCGAGAGAACGGTTGTATATGATTGGTAAGTATGGAGCCATTGTATCAGCATACTCTGAAAGGAACCTAACTGGTATACAGTCTGGACCGAAAGACTTAATTTTGGTAAGTGATTTAAGTTGCTTCATTACTCCGAGGATATCTTCTTCTACGTTACTCATGTTGGCAGCTGTTCTTGATTCGAATTTTGAAATATTTACTTTGTCTTCTTTCGTGGAGAATTTGGAAGGCTTTGTTTGGTAACTCTGCTTTGGTAGAACTGTCGTCGATAGTATTTCTATTGCTATCGCGCAGAGAAGGCATTGATTATGTCTTGCCGCTAGCATCCTTCACATACGACCAGGGAATATCTTTGGATTTTCTGCCAGGATTCGAGACAAAGTTTTGTTGTGGAACCTGTTGTAATCATCTGGCATTGAAATCCATGCATAATTTCGAAGTTCTGTAAAAGATCGCTAGTCTTGGAGATTCTGCGTCCGTTTGAATCTGGCCTTTTTTTTGTTGTTTTTGCAATAGTTTTGTGACTCGTCTTGTGTATCAAGGAGAATCAGCTCCGTCGTTTGTTAATGTGTTTGGTATAAGTCTCTCAATTGTTGCCGATACTATTTCTTTGAATTCACGCCACATGTGGTCTGCACTTACATTGCTAATTTGAAAGGAGTGGAGATTGTCTCTCAGGAAGGCTTCAAGTGAATTTTTATCTGCTCTTTTGAATAGGTACACCTTTCGTTTATTGTTGGAGGATTTGGGGGTTACAGTATTCAGTCTCACTACGGCAACCCTGTGTTGACCAATCCCTGTGTCCTTGTTGCTAAGAGGTCAAGTGTGCTTTCACAACCGTTTACTATTCGCGTGGGCTCATGAACTAACTCCTCAAAATAATTTTCATAGAATGCGTTTAGCATAATTTCGGATGATGTTTTATGCGTACCTCCGGAACTGAATATGTATTTTCGCCAACATATCGAGTTACGTAAGTAAGCGAAACTGATAATGAACTGGTTCATAGAAGCGTTCCCCCTTTGGGCTGACGACCTTATACACTATATTTCCGTGGGGAATACAAGGCAAGGAATTTAGAGATGTCCTTTTCGAAGGAACTGTCACAGTGTGGACATTGGAAGACAATTAATGTTAAAACAACAGAAATCCCTATGTATTATAAAAGTGGATGAATGTTTCACATCTCCTCCTAAACCACGGAATCGATATGAGTCAAACTTGTTACACACATCATTACTGTCTCGAAAAAACCATTGTGGGGTTAAGAACCATCTATCTCTCACACAAGCAGCATACAACACGCAAATGGTTGAAATGGCTCTGAGCACTATGGGACTTAACTTCTGAGGTCATCAGTCCCCTAGAATTTAGAACTACTTAGACTAACTAACCTAAGGACATCACACACATCCATGCCCGAGGCAGGATTCGAACCTGCGACCGTAGCGGTCGCGCGGTTCCAGACTGAAGCGCCCAGAACCGCTCGGCCACACCGGCCGGCAACACCCAAATATCAAGACTATATTCATCCAGTATTTGAGGCTGGAAGCACTTACTGGCTTGCCAAAACCTTTACACATAATTTCACACCTTTGCGAGACTTTTTGTAGCTGACACTCCCCCCCCCCCCCCCCCCTTCCCCCAAAAGTGAAGAAAGGACAAATATATTGGTTACTACATTTTCTCATTTCAAGCACTGAAATGCTACATCAGCAATAAGCTTTTGGTTTATTACTTTTTTGCTAATCACTCTATTCGCAACACGTTTCGTAGACAGTATCCATACATACCACTGGATGCACTCGCAAATTATGTCATTGTGCGGCACATGATTCAGGAGATGTGATGTCACAAACATCGAGCTGCATGGAAACAGAACAACTGGACAAAATTATCTAGAGATACAGGTGAGATATGTGTACAAATGTGTGAAATATGTTAAAAACATGTGTCATGTGCATACGGAGACAAAACCAGGTAAAATGTCCCTGGATCGATTTCAACCAGTCATGGTTCAGGTATCACTTACTTCTGGAGAGAAATACTGTGGGGTAAGAACCAACAACCTCCTACTGGAGTGGGGATGATAACGTGGAGAGAAAAGGGGTAAGGAGGAGATGGACACAGATAGGAGCAGGAGATAGACAGAGAGGGCGAGGAGGAAATGAGTAGAGGAAGAGAACAGAAGACGAACTCAGAGATAAAAGAGAAGGAGAAGGACAGAGAGAGGGGGAAGGAATAAATGGACAGAGAGAGGGAGAGGAGGAAATGGTCGGAGAGAGGGACCTGTATGAGATAGAAAACAAAGAGGAGCAGATGCACAGTGACATGAGGGAGAAGGTGGTGCACAGAGAGAGAGAGAGAGAGAGGGGGGGGGGAGGAGAAGATGGAGAGAGAGTGAGGGATAGGAGATGATGAAAAGAGAGTGGGAGAGGAACAGATGGGCGGAGGGGAGAGTAGGAGATAGACAAAGAGAGGGGAAAGGAGCAGATGGACAGAGAGGGAAGGATGAGTAAATGAACAGAACAAGGGGCAGGGGGAGTTGGGCTAATAGAACATTCGAATAAGTACATATCCGTGCAAAGCCAGGTACACAGCTAGTATGTAAATAAAATGCAGCAACTTCACAACTACTGTTCTAGGTGAGTAGAAGCCTGCCCGGTACTTTTTTATTTTTTTTACTTTAATATTTAAGATCGTTCCCGTGCACCACACATTAAATTTAATTTATACTGTTCGCATTGACGGCCATACACTGATGATTTGCTTCACACGAAATCTGTAGAAATAAGATTCCGAAATAACTGGAAAGCCATTTCGACTACCAGAGCAAGGCTATTTAACACAACAGCTACGACATTACTTATGTACATTAATGACATCTACATCTACATATATACTCCGCAAGCCACTCAACGGTGTGTGGCGGAGGGCACTTTACGTGCCACTGTCATTACCTCCCTTTGCTGTTCCTGTGGCGTATGGTTCGCGGGAAGAACGACTGCCGGAAAGCCTCCGTGCGCGCTCGAATCTCTCTAATTTTACATTCGTGACCTCCTCGGGAGGTAGAAGTAGGGGGAAGCAATATATTCGATACCTCATCCAGAAACGCACCCTCTCGAAACCTGGACAGCAACCTACACCGCGATGCAGAGCGCCTCTCTTGAAGAGTCTGCCACTTGAGTTTGCTAAACATCTCCGTAACGCTATCTTGGTTACCAAATAACCCTGTGACGAAACGCGCCGCTCTTCTTTGGATCTTCTCTATCTCCTCTGTCAACCCGACCTGGTACGGATCCCACACTGATGAGCAATACTCAAGTATAGGCCAAACGAGTGTTTTGTAAGCCACCTCCTCTGTTGATGGACTAAATTTTCTGAGGACTCTCCCAATGAATCTCATCCTGGCACCCGCCTTACCAACAATTAATTTTATATGATCATTCCACTTCAAATCGTTCCGTACGCATACTCCCAGATATTCTAAAGAAGTAACTGCTACCAGTGTTTGTTCCGCTATCATATAATCATACAATAAAGGATCTTTCTATGTATTCGCAATACATTACATTTGTCTATTTTAAGGGTCAGTTGCCACTCCCTGCACCAAGTGCCTATCCGCTGCAGATCTTTCTGCATTTCGCTGCAGTTTTCTAATGCTGCAACTTCTGTGTATACTACAGCATCATCCGCGAAAACCCGCATGGAACTTCCGACACTATCTACTAGGTCATTTATATATATTGTGAAAAGCAATGGTCCCATAACACTCCCCTGTGGCACGCCAGAGGTTACTTTAAAGTCTGTAGACGTCTCTCCGTTGAGAACAACACCCCTCTTCGTATAGTACGAAATGAAATATCCGTCTGAATGTCTTTATTACATAAGAGGACGCCGCGACTTAACTCTCATGATGAAATAATTCAGTGGATTAGAGATAAGTAGACACGTGTGCTTTGTAAGATGTGTGACAGTAGCAGCTACTCTGAACTGACAATCGGCATTCGTTGTGATTCAAACTTTGGATTTTGTTCGTTTAAGTACATCCTATGCGCGACATGTTTGCCACACGCTTGTTGCTTCGTGAAATGGGAAATCATATGACCTACAAATGTCGTTGGTATAAGGAAATACAGAAAAAGTTTTATGTGAGGATACGCAAAAATTATGACAGAAGAATAACGATAAATATAATACTGTTGTACGGGCAAAAGGTAAGACGTTTGGATAAACTATATTCAGTCAGAGCAACTTATTTAATTAAGTTGCTCTCGGTATACTATATTCCGCGTTAGATGTCAGTGTCTTTTCTTATGCGCTTCGCAGCGATATAACGCTGAAAAATGCCCTCTTCAGTTCTGCTAATTTTCTTTGAAGATACACCAAACTTGAATTTGCGTCATCGATAAAAACTCCTGCATAGCGTCAGGAACTCGTTCTATTGCACGCACGAAAGATGTCCAAAGATGGTTTACGGCGAACGATCAGCGGAATGTCCTCAAGATTACGGCTCTAATTACTGTCACCAGCTGTGATTTATAGTGTCACATTATGTCGTAGAAAACGTCACGAATTTGGAGTTGTCATTTCGAGCACGTCCGAAGTGCTTTTTAATAGCGCGATTAAATTAGTCTTGATCGTCATGCGAAAAAACTGATGCTTATTTAAACTATCGCACTGTGACACGTCGAAACACGTGAATTATTCATCAGGCAACACTGGATTTTAAAGTTTAGGTGTAGAGGCAATTAGAATTCAATGATAACAGGAATGGATACGATTAATTAAAACGACTGTATTTAAATGAACCGAAACGTGGATCAATGAAGGTCACACCAGGATATACAATGTTGCAAACCCAAAGGAGAATATTCAGTGAACCGTGGAAGATATTGCTTATTTCGACGGTGTAGACACTTCACACACACACACACACACACACACACACACACACACAGTCAGACACAGACAAACACAGCCGAGAGGGAGAGAGATTGGTGACGTGAAGAACGATATTCGATTCGGTAATTTGATATAGGGGCATACATCATGTTTGACGATGAAATAATGCATGCATGACGAGTGTGGACCTAGATGAAGTCCTTAACAACGTGAAGCTTTACATTAGGTGAGTGGGGACGCTGTACAATTGAGTAATTAGTTACACCCACAGAAACTAAATCAAAAAAGGTCAAAATGGAAAGTCAAAACACACTCATGCTTACTTAAAACCTTACGAGAATTTTTGCCAACATAAATTTTTATCTTATATATAGGAAAAATTGATGCTGTAAGTAAAAGTTCAACAGAACTGAGAAAGTGAGACAAGAACTTAGTAGAATACTTAATTTTGCATAATATCGTATAGTGCTTCTGACAAATAAAGGAACATTAATCGGTAGCTAAAGTATCATGCGCAATATAAACTATGTTTGTGTGCAATTTCGGTTAAGAATAAGCTAAGTGAAGATCAGAATGACGAATAGCAAGAGAAACGAGAATAGTAACTATTCAGATGCTGAATGTGGGGGAAGTTGAAAGGATTACAGTATTTAGGAAGCCAGGTCATAATCTCATATTCGGACGCCACAGTGTAATCTTTTTGGAGGCTGAGAATATGAACCGTATCGTGCAGACTCTTTGTTTCACGGTAAGAGATACAGTTTTCTTGAGAGGCGTTTCGAAAGTAATAGCAGGGTGATTTTTCGACTGACTCACGGCTTAAACAGAAAAGGGCAAGGCCTCCCATAATGAATGAGATTCATCCACCAATAAACCCCGTTAGGAATATGATCGTTGATCTCTCTAAATACGAAATATATTTTTTCGACAAACCTTGTGTGTTACTATAATGCATACAGAAATAATATAATGCCACTTACCATGCCTACAGTCCGGATCAGCACTAATTTGTACTTGCTCCATCTCTTTCTTGGCCGTGGGAGAGGTTTTTGGGTCAAATGAAAAGTTCTTACCTGCAAGATACGAAAACGACTTCAGAAACAGAACTCAAAAATACAAAGACAAAATAATGTGAATATATACAAAAAATTTACTAAGTTACATGTTACACTGTTCTCACGGTAGTGACAAGTGTTGCACAGAGTACTTGGTAGCCTGGAAGACATTTCTTTCTAATTCTACAATTTTTAGGGGTAGTATACCTCACAATGTTTTCTAATTCGTTCAGAAATAGAAGCACTACATGCAGGCCTATGTAAGACTAAAGTAAACATTATTTGGTGAAGATTATTCCTTTCTAATCTTTAATATTTTTATGTTCATATATCTATAGTCACCACGTTCAGAAGGAATAACTTTGTACTTTATATTCAACCAAGTTTGTTGGAGTTCTGTAATCCATACAATATCCGCCTGCCTCAGGATTGTATTGGAAAAACGTACTCTGGGAAATGCCAGAGCAGTTTATCGTAAAGAGTTGAAGTAAAATTTCATGTCTTTAACGTTAGTGACTGAGGAACGCAGAAAAATCTAGACAGATGCAGCATCATCGGCTTACTGAGGTGCTATGTAGCTTAACGCAAACGGAGTCTGCAAGGACTCAGCATTGACCTAGAGAACTATCACAATTTGCAGTCGATGGCGTAATGGCGCCGAAGCTCTTCAGTTCTAACCCAGCATTACTACAACGTCGCAAAATCGTAGGCTAAGTTTATGCACCATCACTGAGCTGTAAAGGAGGGATCGCCTTTGCATTGTGAAAAACAACTGGATTTTTATCGTCGTCTGGATCTAACAGTTTACCCAATTTTCTGCCATCTTCTTTAGGTCCTGATTTATTTCTTAATATGTTAAGACAGTTATGAAACTGTTGAAAACATAATCGAAAAATAGCGAACATATTGTCCAGATTGTTTATTAATTACAAAATTCCTTATGAGTACATTTCTGTTCAACTAATCATACCGTGAATTAAGTTATTTATTTTCTAATAGTAACTTTAGGAGAAAAGTTTTACAGTTTAAAAGTCTTATGGTAAAATTAATTCTCTTGGTTTAAATTGTTCTGTTTTACAGATCATTGTTTGCACTTTTTGTCTTATTTCCATTCTATTAGCTCCTCGTATGCTTTCGTCTTTCTGTTTTATTGGTAGTGCCATGCCTTCGTCTTTGTTTTATTTACAGTGGGGAGAAAAGAAATTTTCATAATTCTGAAAGATTACTTTGGTAATGTGTACGGTAGATGCTATTGCATTCAGTACTCTACATTTGGCCGGCCGGTGTGGCCGAGCGGTTCTAGGCGCTACAGTCTGGAACCGCGCGACCGCTGCGGTCGCAGGTTCGAATCCTGCCTCGGGCATGGATGTGTGATGTCCCTAGGTTAGTTAGGTTTAAGTAGTTCTAAGTCCTAGGGAACTGATGACCTCAGAAGTTAAGTCCCATAGTGCTCAGAGCCATTTGAACCGTTTGAACTCTACGTTTGTGCCGTACCGATGGGTTCCAAAAAGCTGCGAGACGAAATGAGGAAGTTATGTCTCTGGTTCTATTGATCACAGAGATAAGGGATCAGGTGTTCTGGATACCAGTTGGCCTAGCGATACATATTCGGAAGGACGTGCATGCTGTAGCTATTCTACAGTGCAGAGTCAAAATTTAAACATTACGCACTTCTCCCAGAGAAGGCGGATTGAACATATTGTTTGGTTCTTTGTATTAGGTGTGGTATTGTGCGGACCTTAGACGGCTTATAAAAGCACCATTTTTTCATGGGCGATTAGTGAGAAAACCCCGAAAAACCGTAACTTTTGGGTTCTATAAGTAACAGTTATGGGGATGGCCACTTCTATATTTTCTGTTCAGGAACCTTGAAACTCTTTTACGTATCCGTTTACTTACGCATGTAAAATATTCACGTAATATCCGATCTGAGGCGTACATGTAACTTTAACTGATGTAATGGACACATGGCAAGGGTTCTGCGGCCATCGCAATTGTTCTGTGGTCACCAAACTATGTTTTTAGTCGCCATTTTTTACCAATGTAGCTTTATGACGCACTGTCTCCGTGTAATGTGAACATAGTGCTTTTTTGTGCAGGAAGAAAACAGGAGAAACATAGCGACAATGTAAGATAAAGTTGGCAGTGGCAGTGGGAGAGAAAGAGAGAGAAGACAGACATAGTGGGAGAGAGAAAATGCAGTGAAAGAGAAAGAGAGATGGTTGAAAACAATAGCAGTGGGAGCCAGAGAGGGAGAGGAGGTACTGATGGTCAGTGGGGGAGGGTGAGAATAAAAGAGGAAGACGAATGGATGGAGATAGAAGCAGTAGGAGCAAAAGACAAAGGAAATAGTGTAAATGAAAAGAGAGACATGACCAGAGACAACACATAGGCTTGGGGGTTCTGGACACCTCCCCCCCCCCCCCCCCCCCAGAACTTCAACACGAAGCAGTTTGCCCACTTTTCCCCATCCCCTATTGCCCAAATTAAAGTTTCCCGGTTTAAGGGCCAAACCCCAATCAAACCTTCCTGAGGAACATGAGTGGAGAGGAGGCCATTTTGGCTGAAGAGAAAAACAACAGACTGAAAGCAAGAAAGTAGGAGACAGTGGCAGCGGTGGAAAATCAAAATGGGACAAAGGCGATGGTAATGGGAAAAAGACTGTGAAGATGTCAGAGGAGGAGGCAGTGGTAAGGAAGAGCGAGAAAAAGGGATGAAGACAGTGACAGTGGGAGAGACAGACAGGAGAAACTGCCAATGAGACGTCAAAGGAGACTGTGCTAGGGAAACCTATATAGACGGTAGAAGTGAGAGGGAGATATCGACATGAAGGCTTCACTAGAGGAAGAGACTGAGTACAAGGAGAAGGACTTATAAGAAAAGTGAGCAGATATGTTCGCATCCCAAAATCTTTGGTTAGGAAGTTTGATTGAGGACTGAAGCAGCTGGTTATCCACTTTTGTGTCAGACTTTTAAAGAGTATCATATTCGTCTTCTTGTTCCAGTTACATAAGTTACGCAAACCAATAACCGGTTTACAAAAGCATTACCACTTTTGTGCTATCCGCATGCCCTGTATCTAATTGATTTCGCTTGTATGAAGTTATCTCCTTTTGCCTACATCTCCTCCTTCCGTTAACAATGGACCTTGCCGTTGGTTGGGAGGCTTGTGTGCCCCAGCGATACAGATACTGAGAGGTGGCATGAGCCCCCTCTCATATTTCTATCTTACGATTTTCCTCTCTAATTGCATGCAGTGAAAAGTCGCTATTCCTTCACACGCGGACTTCCCACGCAGCGTCTCTCGTCACCCGGGTGGTCCGGTGACAGGCGGGCTCCGCTGATCTGGAAAGGGTTAAGCCGACGGGTGTGAGGAAGTCGAGTGAATGCTTTGCAGACGCCGACATTGTCAAAAGACACGCCTGGAGGGGTCTGAAGTAGCGGCTGGGCTAGAGGTTCCGTTACTTCGCAGAAACTTAGCGAAAACACTTTCTGGCGGGCTACCAGCGAGGCGTGGGAATGACTTGTGTACCCAGGCAGCTGTGGCGGGAAAATTCCCGCGCTTTCTGCAAAATAGTAACTGTGATTGGCTTGCTCAGGGCATAGCTCCGTGACGTAGCAAAATCAGCGCAGAAATTGGCGCCAAGAATCTCCATTGGTGGAATGGTAGTGCTCTGGCAATGGAGTGGAATTTTCCGCCGGTTTTCGAGTTGCTAATTGGAACGTTTAACCACGGCCACTGTCGTGGGGGCGGGAATGTTGTGTGTTCGGCCTGTATGGGTGCTCTAGGTAGTCGGCTCTCCCCTTTCAGTCGAGGACGTCGAAGCAACCAGCCATCGCCTCCGGTACGCCAGATCATGTTCTGGCATTTAAGAAGACAGTTTGGTAATGTATGTCCGCAGCACCGGCAGATAGGGATTTTCCTAGGTGATAATCAGAGCTCAGCAGAGCGCGCCTGTTCGTCTTTTTCTAACTTTGTTCTGTCTTGAGTAGCAGCAATTAATGTTGGGTTAGCTGTGTGTCTCTCTTAAGATTTGAGTGGCAAGGAATTGGCTCCACATACCACTTCGTCATAAACCTCACAATCTAGTTTAGGGACAACTTCACCTTCACAGCGTTTGTTTGAGTATCCAATTTGAGCCAATTTGATGTATTATAAATGTTTCATGTGTTTTTGTTTATTATTTTGTGTCTAGTCTTAATAAATCATATTGTTATTTTGGACAGAACTTTCATTCTGTTAATCGGTAGAGCAACCCATCATTTCTCACTACGTTGCTGAAACCTTCCTTTATTTAACTTATTTATCAAATTAAATTATTGCAGGTGCCAAACTCTTTTCTACTCCACTTGCAGGGTTGATTACAGTCAGTTCGCATATATTTTTTAATCCATGTGCAACAGCAAAAGTCGGAGTTAGAATAGGGGGGGCTTAGAGCATCATTTACGTATGTAGATTCTAGAAGAATTTAGTGTTAAATACACTGCTTGCCCGGGCACCTCGCAATACCTGTACAAACAAAGGAGGGGTATCTGTTGAGAGGCCAGACAAACATGTGCTTCCTGAAGAGGGGCAGCAGCCTATTCAGTAGTTGCAGGTGCGACAGTCTGGATGATTGACTAATATGACCTTGTAATATTAACGAAAACGGCCTTGCTATGTTGGTACTGCAAACGGCTAAAAGCAAGGCCATGCAGCTTTCCTCAATGGTTACATGATGATGGCATCCTCTTGGGTAAAATATTTCGGAGGTAAAATAGTTCCCCATTCGGATCTAAGGGTGGGGACTACTCAGGAGGATGTCGTTATCAGGAAAAAGAAAACTGGCATTCTACGGATTGGAGTGTGGAGTGTCAGATCCCTTAATCGGGCAGGTAGGTTAGAAAATTTCAAAAGGCAAATGGGTAGGTTAAAGCTAGATATAGTGGAAAATTACTGAAGTTCGGAGATAGGAGAAACAAGACTTCTAGTCAGGTGAATACAGGGTTATAAATGCAAAATCAAATCGGGGTAATAATAATGAAGAGGAAATGGGAGCACGGGTAAGCTACTACGAACAACATAGTGAACGCATTATTGTAGACAAGATAGGCGCGAAGTCCATGCCTATCACAGTAGGACAAGTTTATCTGCCAACTAGCTCCACAGATGACGAAGAGATTGAAGAACTGTATGATGAGACAAAAGAAATTCTACAGATAGTGAAGGGAGATGAAAATTTAATAGTCGAGGGGGACTGGTATTCGATAGTAGGAAAAGAAAGAGAAGGAAAAGTAGTAGGTGAATATGGAATGGGGGTAAGGATTGAAAGAGGAGCCTCCTGGTAGAATTTTGCACAGACCATAACTTAATCATAGCTAACACATGGTTTAAGGATCATGAAAGACGATTGTAGACGTGAAAGAGGCCTGGAGACACTGGATGGTTTCCGATAGATTACATAACGGCAAGAGAGAGATTTAGGAACCTGGTTTTAAATTGTAAGACATTTCCAGGTGCAGATGTGAACTCTGACCGCAATCTATTGGTTATGAACTGCAGATTAAAACTGAAGAACCTGCGAAAAGGTGGAAATTTAAGGAGCTGGACCTGGGTAAACTGAAAGAATCAGAGGTTGTAGAGAGTTTCAGAGAGAGCATTAGGGAACGATTGACAAGAACGAGGGATAGAAATGCAGTAGAGTGGATGGCTTTGAGAGATAGAATAGTTAATCCAGCAGAGGATCAAGTAAGTAAAAAGACAATGGCTAGTAGAAATCCTTGGGTAACAGAAGAGATATTGAATTTAATTGATGAAAGGAGAAAATGGAAAAAATACACTAAATGGAGCAGGCAAAAAGGAATACAAACGTATGTAAAGTCATATGTCACTAGCAGTAAGATAGATATTGCCTATAGAAAAATTATAGAGACCTTTGGAGAAAAGAGGACCACCTGTTTGAATATGAAGAGCTCAGACGGAGAACTAGTTCGAAGCAAAGAGGGGAAAGCAGAAAGGTGGAAGGAGTGTAAAGACTGTCTATACAAGGGCGATGTACTTAAGGGCAGTTTTATTGAAAAGGAAGACGCCGATGAAGAATGTGACAGAGCACTGGAAGACCTAAGTCAAAACAAGGCCCCTGGAGTAGACAAAATTCCATTAGAACTACTGATAGCCTTGGGAGAGCCAGCCCTGACAAAACTCTACCATCTGGTGAGCCAGATGTTTGAGACTGGCGAAATACCATCAGACTTGTAGAAGAATATATTACTTCCAATCCCAAAGGAAGCAAGTGTTGACAGATGTGAAAATTACCGAACTATCAGTTTAATAAGTCACGGCTGCAAAATACTAACACGAATTCTTTGCAGACGAATGGAAAAACTGGTAGAAGCAGATCTTGGGGATGATCGGTTTGGATTCCGTAGAAATGTTATCTTTGATCATACAAACATAAAAAAAGCTTTGCATCACACCGGTTCTCAGAACTCCTGGAGATAGAAGTTGACTGTAGATATTGTATCACAGACACAGTCCCTTTGACTGTTGAGCGATGTCACTAAAGCCGACCAAAGATGTAAACAACCATGCATGAGGAGCGCCTATTAGATGGAGGGGGCCCGAGAGCCGATCACTTCCACTCATTCCACCAGGAAGGAGGTACACGGCTCGTGTTGTCTGTAGTTGAACCATGTCTAGACGGTCAATACCGCGGTTCGTTCGCGTCCGCATTGTTACTTCGTGCCACGAAGGGCTCTCAACAAGGGAATTATCGAGGTGTCTCGGAGTGAACCAAAGTGATGTTGTTCCGACATGGAGGAGATACAGAGAGACAGGAACTGCCGATGACATGCCTCGCTCAGGCCGCCCAAGGGCTACTACTGCAGTGGATGACCGCTACCTACGGATTATGGCACGGAGGAACCCTGACAGCAACGCCACCATGTTGAATAATGCTTCTCATGCAGCCACAGGACATCGTGTTGCGACTCAAACTGTGCGCAGTAGGCTGTAACTTCACTCCCGGCGTCCATGGCGAGGTCCATCTTTGCAACCACGACACCATGCAGCGCGGTACAGATCGGCCGAATGGACCGCTCAGGATTGGCATGACGTTCTCTCCACCAATGAGTGTCACATATGCCTACAACCAGACAATCGTGGGAGACGTGTTTGGAGGCAACCTGGTCAGGCTGAACGCCTTAGACACGCTGTCCAGCAAGTGGAGCAAGGTTGAGGTTCCCTGCTGTTTTGGGGTAGCATTATGTGGGGCCGACGTCCGCCGCTGGTGGTCATGAAAGGCGCCGTAACGGCTGCACGATACTTGAATGCCATCCTCCGACTGATAGAGGAACCATATCGGCCGCATATTGGCGAGGCATTCGTCATCATGGACGACAATTCACGCCCCCGTCGTGCACGTCTTGTGAGTGACTTCCTTCAGAATGACGACATCGCTCGACTAGAATGGTCAACTTGTTCTCCAGACATAAACCTTATCTAACAAGCCTGGGATGGATTGAAAAGGGCTGTTTATGGGCGACGTGTCCACCAACCACTCCGAGGGATCCACGCCGAATCGCTGTTGAGGAGTGGACAATCTGGACGTTGATGTACTAGTGGATAGTATGCCACGAGGAATACAGGCGTGCATCAATGCAAGAGGACGTGCTACTGGGTATTAGAGATACCGATGTGTTCAACAATCTTGACCACCACCTCTAAAGGTCTCGCTGTATGGTGGTACAACATACAATGTTTGGTTTTCATGACAAATAAAACGGGCGGAAATGATGTTTATGTTGATCTCTATTCCAATTTCCTATACGGGTTCCGGCACTCTCGGAACGGAGGTGATGAAAAACTTTTTTTGATCTGTGTAAATTAAAGAAAGGCAAACCTACATTTCTAGCATTTGTAGACTTAGCTTTTCATAATGTTGATTGGAATACTCTCTTTCAAATTCTGAAGGTGACAGGGATAAAATACAGGGAGCATAAGGCTATTTTGAATTTGTACAGAAACCAGATGACGATTATAAGTATCCAGGGGCACGAAAGGGAAGTGGTGGTTGAGAAGGGAATGAGATAGGGTTGTAGCCTATCTCCGATGTTATTCAATCTGTAAATTAAACAAGCAGTGAAGGAAACAAAAGAAAAATTTGGAATAGGAATTAAAATCCGTGGAGAAGAAATGAGAACTTTGAGGTTTGCCGACGACATTGTAATTCTGTCAGAGACAGCAAAGGACCTGGAAGAGAAGTTGAAGGGAATGGACAGTGTCTTGAAAGGAGGATATATGATGAACATCAATAAAAGCAAAACGAGGACAATGGAATATAGTCAAATTAAATCAGTTGATGCTGTAGGAATTAGATTAGGGAATGATACTTAAAGTAGTAGAAGAGTTTTGCTATTTGGGGGGCAAAATAACTGATGATGGTCGAAGTAGAGAGAATATAAAATGTAGACAGGCAATGGCAAGGAAAGCGTTTCTGAAGGAAAGAAATTTGTTAACATCGAGTATAGAGTTGAGCGTCAGGAAGTCGTTTCTGGAAGTATTTGTATGGAGTGTAGCCATGTATGGAAGTGAAACATGGACGACAAATGGTTTGGACAAGAAAAGAACAAAAGCTTTCTAAATGTGGTGCTACAGAAGAATGCTGACGATTAGATGGGTAGATCACTTAACTAATGAGGAGTTACTGAATAGACTTGGGGAGAAAGGGAATTTGTGGCACAACTTGTCTAGATGAAGTGACTGGTTGGTAGGACACGTTCTGAGGCATCAAGAGATCATCAATTTAGGGTAAAAATCGTAGAGGGAGACCAAGGCATGAATACACTAAACAGGTTCAGAAAGATGTAGGTTGTAGTAGTTACTCGGAGATGAAGAAGATTGCACAGGATAGAGTAGCATGGAAAGCTACATCAAACCAGTCTCTGGACTGAAGACCACAGCAACCTACATTTATCGCAGTGTGCATGTGACTGCACTACTAAATTGACGCTTTTATTTTTGTATTGATGGGGGTGCGGGAAAGGGCTGAACTGTTTATGCTATACATCTTTCTGAGCGTGAACGATAGGCCGTCTCTGTCGGCATGCTTGGACGAGGTTAGAAAAGGAAGGAGCACTGAATTGCAGCGCATATTTGCATAGCAGTGGTCTGTTTCCCGATTCATATTGATTCTGTTTAGAATTTTCGAAGTGTTGAAGTATTGAACAGTAGATTCACTAGCTGACGATGTACAAACAACTGAAGCTTAGTCATACACATTGCTGCATGTGCTACGTTTCTTCTCATGGTATTCGTACTTATTATTGATATTACATACGTTAGACGTTCATCAGAACTACATTTTAATCATATCAGTCAGTGTAAACTTCTTCGTGTAATGTAACTTTTTCCGCACGTCTTCGGATAGCAAAATGTTGACGAAAACAAATGGGTTACCTGTTCTGAGAATCAACAAAATCTAGTAAAACTGTCCAGTCAGATAATGTTAATAAATTAAATAATGTTACAATTTAGTAAATATAATTCAACTCTTATGAGTTGACAATGTTAGCTTGTTTAACTAAGTTCATTTCTTTTTTTGATACGGGATAGTATGCATAACTTTTTTAGTTTTTGGCTCTCTCGTTTGATTTAGTTGTATTGTTTGGAGAAAAAATGCATTTTTGGTGATGAATCAATGTTGCCATCTAATATAATAAGAATTAACCGTCTCAAATTCTCTTAGAAACGTCTGTACTGCTTAACGCTGTTACTGTCCGATCAAGAGTAATTGGGCAGAAAAAGAGAGTTGGTTTGAACGGGCCTGGTGTTTGCACTCGTATCGTTGGATGTGATGTGTGATGCACTGGCTTGCTCCTCTCCTGGGATGCCTCACCGTAACGAAATGCTTGCTAATAGGCGAGACCGCAGAGGTCGCACCAGGTCGCTTCGCTACTAATTACTGCCTGCTGACTGCACGGCACGCGAATCTTTGTGGCCTCCCTTACGTCTTCACACACATACACACACACACACACACACACACACACACACACACACACACACACGTACATACATACGCGTGCACACAGAGAGAAAGAGAGAGAGAGATCTGATATGTATGGGGGGTAATACCGTATTTATCCGGCGACGCTAGCCGGCCGTTGTGGCCGAGCGGTTCTAGGCGCTTCAGTCCTGATCCGCGCTGCTGCTATTGTCGCAGTTTCGAATCCTGCCTCGGGCATGGATGTGTGTGATATCCTTAGTCCTTAGGTTAGTTAGGTTTAAGTAGTTCTAAGTTCTAGGGGACTGATGACCTCAGATGTTAAGTCCTATAGTGCTTGAAGCTATTTGATTGAACCGGCGACGCTGAGCAAGCAACTTTCAAGTAAAATATCTCCCCTGCACGGAAATATACATCATGGATGTACGAGAGCGGGTTGTTGACACATCGTCGACGACATATGGAAGTTTGGGCATGGCTCTGAGTTGTCCTCGGATAGCGAAATGGTAAGGCGATTGCTCACGATAAGCGAGAATCCAGGTTCGAGTCGCAGTTGGGCACAACTTTTCACTGTGGTCATTTCATTAGACTGCTTCGTAATTCGGAACAACACAGGCACTGCAATATCGCATTTGAGATGTTGAGCTACAGAAAAATGTTGAAAATTACATCTTCACTTACACTACGAATGTGAACTTATGGTGTGTGGCTGAGGGTTCTTCTTATATGAGTGGCACTTCCCACAATTCCTGTTGCAATCGAGATGTTATAATTCGAGCTGCTTGTGAATCCGAATCTTTCTAATCTGGCCTTCATGGTCTTTTCGGGAGAGATATTTAGGGGAACAACGTATTGGATGACTCTTCGATGAGCGTGCGTTCTCGGAATTTAACTGAAAACAAACCATGATGCACAACGCCTCTCTTGTAGGGCTGTCTTTAGAGACTTACATTAATTGATTTAGGGAAACAACAGAAGACAAAGATCAGGATGGAACGTCAGCTATTTAAATAACTGCTCTCCCGAATTCGAGTCTAGCGCATTAACCGCTGAGACACATTGCTCGGAATATTCTTCTATGAGTGGACATTCGGCTTGTTTCAGTGGCACCTAACTTGTAAAACCTGACCGTCAGGTGGCAGACATAAGCGATCTGAAAGATTTCTTTAAAAAAATTTCAGTTGTCTTGATCTAAATACACATTAATTTACAATTTATTGTTTTGTGATATAGGTTGCTAGACAACCATGTTCAATCATTGTCTATATACCCGTAGGCTACAATACCAGCGTTAGCAAGTGTATCTCGGAAAATGCTCAGTAAAGAGCCAGGTTTTAAATACACTTTGGTTATATCAACAGCAACACGGTTACCAAGTGCCATTTCGAATCATGCTTACCACGAGCTCAATGCCTGAGTACGAGATTGATAATATTTTCGTTATTAAGTTTAACACGTCAAAGATAGAAAATATAAAAATAAAAAGGTTTGACTGTTATTGAAAGCGCTATGTTCCTTGTCATTTCTAGTAAACCTCACCCTTATGAATACTTTCATTTGTGATCTTCACATCTCACAGAATTTCCATGCAACAGGATCCTGCCCACAATGCTAAAACGTTGTCGGCTGGGGAGAGATACGGCGATCTTGCTGGCCCAGCCAAGGTTTGACAAGCACGAAGAAAAGCAGCAGAAATTCTCGTCGGGTACGGGTGGGCATTATCTTGCTGAAACATAAGCCCACGATTGCTTGCCATGATGGGCAACATAACAGGGCGTAGAATATCGTGGACGTGCCACTGTGCTGTAAGTGTGCCGCTGATGACAACCAAAGGGGTCCTGCTTTGAAATGAAATGCCAACTCAGATGCATCACTCCTGATTATCGGGGCCTTAGGGGTGGAGGGAAGGGGGGGGGGGTGGTTCGACCGTTGGGTTAGTATCCCAGCGGTGTCCGGTTGTGTTGCAACACACGTCATCTCCGATCATCGGGGTTAGTTAGAAGCTGGATGATGATAATGATGATGATGTTTGTATTGTGGAGCGCTCAACTGCATGAATGATTAGGACAACTTATACACCCGGTCACCTCGAGGCCGATGAAAAGCCCTGATCCCGCCGGGAATCGAATCCGGGACCCCGTGCTCGGGAAGCGAGAACGCTGGACTCATTACTGAAGAGAATTCTACTCCACTCAATGAGAGTCCAGGCCGAAGATATGTCTGAAGACACCACAGACAACGTTGGAATACCAACCTCACAGTCGCCCGCCATATGGACCGACAACCGGGATTGATGGTCTAGAGGCCATTTCTATTCGTAGCACGATCACTTTGACTCTCATCCGCGGCACCCTTAGAGCACAACGGTACGTCGACAATATTCTACAGCCCATTTTGTTGACCTTCGTGGTAAGCCATCCTGGGCTTACATTTCAGCAAGATAATGCCCGCCCGCACGCGGAGAGAGTTTCTTCTGCTTGTCTTCGTGCTTGCAAAAACTGCTTTTGCCAGTAAGGTCGACAGAACTCTCCTCCATTCACGAAGTTTGAAGCAATATGGATAGAGACCTCAAACAATAGCAGGATTTTGACGATCTATCGCGCCAGTTGTACACAGTTTGGTATGGTATCCCTCAGGAGAACATGTAACACCTCTACAATCAATATCAAGCTGAATAAATGCTTTCGTAAAGGCCAGAGGTGGACTAGCGCTTTATTGTCTTGCTCAATTTGTAAATCTCTTTCTCTTAAATGAATCAACCAGTTTTCTTGAAATTGTAATCATTGTTTTTCTGTACATGTACACCGCATCTACCGATTTTCGTCCCATTCTGAAAATTGTTTCGTTGTACATCTTTTTCTTTTGTCTTAGAGCGTATGCAGAGGTAGCACTGACACAAAATTACATTTGCGCACTCACAATTACGGGCAATTCGACGATCTGCTTTCGTGCTGTCGCCCATGTATTACACATGCCAAACACTTGAAGAAGTTCAATAAAGGCAACGAAATCGAAAACCAGTCCCTAGAGAGAAAGAGACAGAGAGTAGAGAGTGAGGCAGATAGAAAGAGAGATAGAGAGAGAGAGAGAGAGAGAGAGAGAGAGAGAGAGAGTTAATTGCGAGAGATGAAGCTTGAAAATGGGAAATGCAAGCCACTAGAATCGAGATACATTAGCAGAAACAGGAGCGGCACGTTGATGGTTACTGCATTACTGCTGATGGAGTTTTGTTGCTGAATTTGATCGAAGCATCAGGTGTGACTGCACTGTAACAACTACAGTTGCTACTGCAAACTCTCAATCGCCAATCATGTTCGTCGATGGCTCTTCGATCTGTACACGAATCTGTTTCGAAGCTAACGGAGAGTCAGCCGTGTTCTAAGATGGCGCTGCCTTCTGCGTTGCGGCTGTTCACGGGCGATACATCTAATTTTCGAGCGATTGCATACGAATGGGGCCAGAGAATGTCTCTCCGTGCTTTTGTTGCCTCACGAAGTATGTTCACGCGGGAGGCGAATAGGTGCCAGTATCCGACACTACTAGAGGAGGAGGCGCTAACAGTTCCTATGGCCTCAGAACTGCGGTGTCGCTCGATCGTTTGAAGTTGCAGGGCGCTTTTGGGCGCCAGTACCTCGAACACGAGGACAGGTGGTATCACTTTGCGCTCGCGTGCCATCTCAAAGTTCGAACGTAACGGTTCCAACTTTAAGAGAACTCACAATCTTGAGTGATTTTAACATTAATTGAATGTGAACGGAAAAAATGCTTAGCTCCCTCCACCCGATAGTCCCCCATAAATGCATGGCATTGGTGGTGTTAGTTGATAGGAGAAAATTAGTTTTGTTACGCAAATTGATAATTTAATTATAAAGCTTTTTAACTACACAGTTAATAGGTATGTGCTTGCTACGAACAAACCCTCCATCTCGTCACCGACATGAATCTTTAATCGGATTTCCTGGCTTAATTCTATTTTACTCTCTTTGTTTCACAGTACAGGAATTGGCAGTCTTGATGGCTTCGCCAGGTGCTGTGTCTGCCTGCGAAAACTTTGTGGGTTACAGCATGCTACTTCAGATTTCTCAGTATCTCCGTGAAGATATTCCAAACAAACCCCTTTATGTACGAGCTGCCCTTCGTTTTAGATCAATATCCCCTGATAATCGCATTTTGCGTGGGTCCGCAGACTTCAGCAATGGAAATGCATATGAGCATTTGGCGTCATTGGCCAGGAGGCCCCTTACAGGACAGGTCCGGCCGCCTTGGTGCAGGTCTTATTACATTCGACGCCACATTGGGCGACCTGCGCGCCAGATGGGGATGAAATGATGATGAACACAACACAACGCCCAGTCCCTGAGCGGAGAAAATCCCCGACCCAGCTGAGAACCGAACCCGGGCCCGTAGGACGTCAATCCGTCACGCAGACCACTCAGCTATCGGGGCGGACATTACAAATGCAGGAAGTTCTGCAGCGGATAGGCACTTGGTGCAGAGAGTGGCAACTGACCCTTAACATAGACAAATGTGATGTATTACGAATACATAGAAAGAAGGATCCTTTATTGTATGGTTATATGATAGCGGAACAAACACTGGTAGGAGTTACTTCTGTAAAATATCTGGGAGTATGCGTGAGGAACGATTTGAAGTGGAATGATCATATAAAATTAATTGTTGGTAGGGCGGGTGCCAGGTTGAGATTCATTGGGAGAGTCCTTAGGAAATGTAGTCCATCAACAAAGGAGGTGGCTTACAAAACACTCGTTCGACCTATACTTGAGTATTGCTCATCAGTGTGGGATCCGCACCAGGTCGGGTTGACAGAGGAGATAGAGAAGATCCAATGAAGAGCGGCGCGTTTCGTCACAGGGTTATTTGGTAAGCGTGATAGCGTTACGGAGATGTTTAGCAAACTTAAGTGGCAGACTCTTCAAGAGAGGCGCTCTGCATCAAGGTGTAGCTTGCTCGCCAGGTTTCGACAGGGTGCGTTTCTGGATAAGGTATCGAATATATTGCTTCCCCCTACTTATACCTCCAGAGGAGATCACGAATGTAAAATTAGAGAGATTCGAGCGCGCACGGAGGCTTTCAGACAGTCGTTCTTCCCGCGAACCATACGCGACTGGAGCAGGAAAGGGAGGTAATGACAGTGGCACGTAAATTGCCCTCCGCCACACACCGTTGGGTGGCTTGCGGAGTATAAATGTAGATGTAGATGTACTTCAGCAATATTATGGGGTAAGTCGAACGAGTATTTTACAAGGGACCTCCTTTGTGTGGTACGCTGACCGGTCTTTCCCAGTATCTTACCCGCTAATGGAAGTATGTGAACTGCTTTACCTACAACTTCACCGATGTGGTCATTGCAGTTCATATCCTTATTATACACAGGTATATGTATGATTCATGACTTTTTGTGATTCGGTGCTATTGGAGTCATAATATAATAATACACAATTTAACATTTCTGACATTTAAAGCAAGTTTCCGTTCTTTGCACTACTTTTAAAACTTATCAACATATGTTACATCTGTGTATCTATTTTTCTGGCAATACTTCCTTACTGGTAATCAAAAAGAATTCTGAGATTACTATTAATACTGTGTCGTACGCTATTAATACTCAGTGTGGACAACAAGGGTCTCAACATGCTTCCCTCGGGCACGCGTGAAATAACTTTTACATCTTGCACTAATTCTCCATCCAAGGTAACATGCTGCGGCCGCCCTACTAAAAAATCCTCATAGCGGTCGCAACGTTAGTATATTTAATTATCAACAAGACACACTAAAGAGCCACGTCAAAGCGAGACGATGTCGATTTCAATTCAAGACTTTAAACAAGCCGATTCTTCCTGCGAAGTCTAGTGTCCACGACGGAGCCTGTAAAACACGAACAGACCATTAACAACTCCGCAGAGCGGAGAACACGCGGAATGCAAACGGCACGCGCTATTGGGCCGTCTTGCATCAGCAAATGGGCAAAAACGTTAGCTGTCAAGGTGTGAGCCGCGCACTGGGCACAAAACGTCCCCAGAGTGAGACGTCGCGCTTAGCCAAAAGGGTACACACTACCGCCGCAGACGGACGTTAATTGGCAGCTTCTGCATTTCGCTAATTAACAGCGTAGCGATGGCTGGCTTCTACCGCACTCGTACGTACTCTGTCCGTATACGGCCGCCGCTCTGCACCAGTGAGAACGTCCGACTCTGTCGCTTTCCACGAGTGACTGCCAATAATTAAATCTCCCTCCTCCCCCCTCCATCCCCTAGGAAGGGTTGTGCTAATTCGTGGAAGCCGCCGATGCCTTGCTGGATTTATAAGGCTAACGAAGCAACTGTAATCCTAATAAGTAGAAACATGCAATTTATTACCGGAACTATATTTCCACACTGGTACCATTTATACTTCATGGACACCAGTAACTTACATTATGACTTTTCTTACAATGTGTGACTACTCAGATGCTGTCTTCCACTGCCGGTTCATAGTGTACGACTCTCTTCATCTAAGGGCATCTTGCAGCATAAGAGGGACCTATTCTGTTATCGTTTGGCATGATGGAACACTCATTCGCTGTCATTCGCCCATATTATATACAGCTTTCACAAAAAAAAAACAAAAAAAACGCAAATCAAAATAATCAAAAGTGCAACAATAATGAAAACAGCAGTCTACTTAAAAGAGGGTAACTAATGAAAAGAACATTAATACTTAAAAATCAAACAAATTAAATTAAGGCAATTTAGGGAATACCTTCGCAAAACTAACAGTAGTAGCACACAAGAGAAACCAAAACTTGGATGACGTCATATAAAATAGAGGGTAAGGCCCCGCCGATGGCATATACGGGTTGTAAGCACTATGCCGAAATGTACGCAAATGCCCGTAAGGTACACTTTCCAGGCATTTTGCTGGGAAAGGATATCAGCAGCCGCAGAGCCTCAAAGGCTTGTTAAGCGTACTTTGCCCCCAGTCACCGCAAGGATCTGCGCTATGGATGTGTAAAATATTGTACCAAGTGCTGCTTCTTGTCTCTCACTGCCAAAAACGGCAACGTTTAATCGGTATTTCCTACAAATAATATTGGTATTCGTAAGTCGATATTATACTCTAGATACATCGACAATATCGCAGCGTTTACCCAACATAACGATCTTCCATAATTCATTTTTTAGGTACTCTTTCTCGGTTGTGAATATACTCAAATAAAAGTGATAAAACTGAGATGTATTTCAAGTATACTATTGACATGTGATACCTCAGCTCAAGGTATGGTAGGTACGTAATTAATGTTACTGGACCGATTTTGATTACTTGACTATGCACATATTTCATGGATAGATGCATATTCTTGTCCCTTAACTCGATATAAACCCTGAACGACTCGGTTCAATCCCACTGTTTCCATACGGTCTAATAGACGATTCCCGTATATCTGGAACCACTGAGTCGTTAACCCTCCTACCTATATGAAGCCATTTATGCGACTTCGTGTTCAGTTTGTAAGTAGGCTGTTTAGGTTTTTTTATTGGTAACGCCACCTCTGTATGAAAATCACTGGCTGTGCTGTGTGCAGTCTGTGGCTGCTTTGCATTGTTGTAATACTCGCCATTGTAGTGTTAGGCAGCTGGCTGTGAACGGCGCGTAGCGTTGCGCAGTTGGAGGTGAGCCGCCAGCAGTGGTGGATGTGGGGAGAGAGATGGCGGAGTTTTGTAATTTGTCATGAACTGCTACATATATTATGACTATTAAGGTAAATACATTGTTTGTTCTCTATTAATATCTTTCATTTGCTAACTATCCCTATCAGTAGTTAGTGCCTACCGTAGTTTGAATCTTTTATTTAGCTGGCAGTAGTGGCGCTCGCTGTATTGCAGTAGTTCGAGTAACCAAGATTTTTGTGAGGTAAGTGATTTCTGAAAGGTATAGTTTAATGTTAGTCAGGGCCATTCTTTTGTAGGGATTACTAAAAGTCAGATTGCGTTGCGCTAAAAAAAATATTGTGTGTCAGTTTAAGCACAGTCTTGTACAATTTTTCAAAGGGGACGTTTCATATGTCGACCCTTAGCCGAGGATACCTCACTGGAATCTTCTGATTTTTTCTTGTAGTTTGTGTAATTAGTGTAGCTTTTGTTTATTGCTAGCGCGTAATTGTAGAGAGGATCTCCTTTGTAGTTGCAGTCTTTCATTGTTGTTGTGGCATGCATGTTAAGGTGCACCAAGTATTTCGCTGCTGCGCTTGCAATTAACGAGATATTATTTTCAGTGCTATGTTAATGTGTTCTCTTATTGTTGCTCTTCAAATTGTGTTTTTCTGTGTTATCGTGTGAAATATTGTGACAATAATGGCGTGTGAAAAACGTAATACTAGGCTCCAAAGTAAACTGAGAAATGACAGTGAAGACGAAAGCAGTGTGTTACCGCCACCGAGTAATGAATTAACTAATGTTCAAAGTAGTAATTTGGTAACTGTGCATAGGGACATGGAGCGAGCTGCAAACAATGGCGTAGACAGTGAAACAGGTAGTGAACAGGGAAGCATTATCGATCGATCGCTCGGCAACAGCTCGCCTCAGGAATCCGAAATGACAGGACACAATTTTGCAAATACTGTAGATTCAGGTTTTGCGTCCTCACCGTTTTCGCAAATGAGTCAAGACACATTTTTCGCTTGTCAAAATGTGAATGTTGCCGGTGCAAATTCACTGCCGAAATGCACTGAGGAACATGTTTCAGACACCAGTGCATTGTTATTACAATTAATGCAACAAATGGGCCAAAAGCTTGAAAAGTTAGACACAATGGAACAACACCAGAGACAAACACAGCAACAGTTAGACACAATGGAACAAAATCAGAGACAAATACAGCAAAAGCTTCAAAAGTTAGACAAAATGGAACAAAATCTTCAAAAGTTAGACACCACACTTGAACAAACACGTGAAGATTTAACTACTGAGTTACATAAAATGGAATCGAAATGTCAAAAAGTCTGTAATGACGTAAAAACACAAATTTGTGAGCATTTTCAACCTATTTTTTCGCGGCATGAAAATGCATTACAGAATCACGAAGCAGCCATAAAAGAACTGCAAACTATTGTTCATGAAAATCATGAGACCTTGCAAGCTAAATTTGACTCACTTGCATCTTCCGATTCGGTTACGCAACTTGCAAAAACTCAGGAAAACTTGAAGGACACAGTAGATTCGATTTCAACACAAATGGACACTCTGAAACTTGGTTCAGAAAAACACACTGAGGAAATGTGTTCACTATCGGAGAAAGTAGCCGAACTTTCGGATCAGGTCACTAACTTATCTACAAAGGTAGATGATGATCAGAATGACACAAGACCTGTAGCCATCACTGACACAGAAGAGTATGAACAAATTAAGAAATTCAAACAAAATCAGAATCAAATTAATACACAATACAAAAGAGAAATCCGGGAAGTACAAGATCAGTTGGCACAAGTAATACAAAGATTTCATATTTCAGAGGACACTCGCGCTCCAACAGGGGAAGAGGGACATAGAAGTAGGGAACAGCCACAAAATAATAACACAGGACACTTCGGAAATTATGAAAGAAATTGGCAAGGCCCACCGAATTCTGAAATGGAACCGCCGAAACGACGTAACAATGACCGATATGCGACTCACCGACATGATGACTTTGACTATAAGCTGTTCATTACTACACGTAAATTCAAAACATTTAAGAATTCTGGCAATGACATTCATCCACAAGCATGGCTCCACCAATTCTCTAATTGTTTTCCTCCCAACTGGTCGTTAGAGCACAGATTAGAATTTATGTGTGGCTACTTAGAGAATGAACCAGCTGAAAGAATGCGATCGGTCATTCATGATTGTCACAGTGAAGGAGATTTTTATCATGCCTTCCTCTCAGCATATTGGTCTCAAGCTACACAAGACCGAGTAAAACATAGCATCATAATGATGAAACATTTCGAACAATCTGAATTTTCCAGTCTTGTGAAATATTTTGAAGACATGTTGCACAAGAATCAGTACCTGTCAAACCCATACAGCCCCTCAAAACTCATCCACATTTGCTTAATCAAACTGCCTGAACATTTGCGACATATTATTTTAGCAGGACGTTGCAAAGACGACATTGAAGCTTTTCAGGGACTGTTACAAGAACTGGAAATTGACACTGACAATCACGGAACGCGAAAACAGAAGCACAACAATTACAGGTCACATCCGTCACAATTCCGCAATGACAGAAATAATAACTGGACGCGACAAGGCTATTCTCACAACATAAATCGTGACCAAAACAGACACCACCTGTATGACAACCGTTGGCAGAGTAGTAATAATTACAGGGAAAGATCACCTCTCCGCGGTAATGACTATCACAGAGACAATCATAGAAACAGACAATATAGTAACCAGAACTATTATTATCAAGGGAGACAGAATACTTTCAGACGCAACAGTTCAGCGCGCAGTT